>NC_064614.1:831619983-834019983 GCF_023898315.1 Schistocerca nitens
CAATTTATGGGGGCACACAACAGTGCCTTCAGATGCCTCGTTGGCGTCTCTTATGGTCCGGCCACAGATAATTTTAATTAAATTTTTTGGAGTTATAACCTTAGCTCCTCGCGAACGTCGTCGTCGCCGCCGCACGCACGCAGAATACGTGTGTACACACACATATGCAGTAGGCGGTGGACGATGTAAGCACTCGGCTAGGTGTAGCTCGCGCCGGCCTCGCGCCGGTGTAGCTCGCGCCGGCCTGGCGCTGCTGTGGGGCGGCCGCACGGCTTCTGCACCGCCCTGGCAGCTAGCGGCGGTCAAATGGGAGTCGCCGTTTACTCTTCGACATGGACGCTAGTACTGGGCTGTTGACGATTGCTCTCGTGAATTGTCGTTCCTTCCGGCACTTGCTTTTGCGATGTTTTCGACGGTCGCCTGTTGCCATATCGGCCCGTACCACCGTGTGTCACTCCCACATGTGGAGCGCACACGCTGCAAGCATTTAGGCCCTTCCACTGCGGGTTTTCCTTATCGCTTCTCGGCCTTTTGGCTAAGATCAAAGTGTAGTATCTGTTCTTATCAGCTTAATATCTGATACGTCCTGCATCGCAGGACCAGAATATTAAACTCATTTTTGGCTCATGACGGAGTGCTAGGGGCTTGCTCCACCTCTGTCGCGGGTTGGCCCGGCATTGCAGTACCGCCGGGATCGGCCCACCTAAAATTAATTAAAACACAGCCTGAAATGGGTTAATATTCTGCAGTGGTCAGATATTCCGCTGATAGCAAAACTTGTCGTAGTTGTCGATGTGCCCAGTAGTTAGCTGCTTACACACCACGTACTCTTTAAATTAATTTTAGATTATCGCAAGTATTCAATTTTTTTTTTTTTTTTTTTTGCCTTTAGCCGGACCCCTCTTGCAGCCGCATTACACCAGGCTGGCAATTTATGGGGGCACACAACAGTGCCTTCAGATGCCTCGTTGGCGTCTCTTATGGTCCGGCCACAGATAATTTTAATTAAATTTTTTGGAGTTATAACCTTAGCTCCTCGCGAACGTCGTCGTCGCCGCCGCCGCACGCACGCAGAATACGTGTGTACACACACATATGCAGTAGGCGGTGGACGATGTAAGCACTCGGCTAGGTGTAGCTCGCGCCGGCCTCGCGCCGGTGTAGCTCGCGCCGGCCTGGCGCTGCTGTGGGGCGGCCGCACGGCTTCTGCACCGCCCTGGCAGCTAGCGGCGGTCAAATGGGAGTCGCCGTTTACTCTTCGACATGGACGCTAGTACTGGGCTGTTGACGATTGCTCTCGTGAATTGTCGTTCCTTCCGGCACTTGCTTTTGCGATGTTTTCGACGGTCGCCTGTTGCCATATCGGCCCGTACCACCGTGTGTCACTCCCACATGTGGAGCGCACACGCTGCAAGCATTTAGGCCCTTCCACTGCGGGTTTTCCTTATCGCTTCTCGGCCTTTTGGCTAAGATCAAAGTGTAGTATCTGTTCTTATCAGCTTAATATCTGATACGTCCTGCATCGCAGGACCAGAATATTAAACTCATTTTTGGCTCATGACGGAGTGCTAGGGGCTTGCTCCACCTCTGTCGCGGGTTGGCCCGGCATTGCAGTACCGCCGGGATCGGCCCACCTAAAATTAATTAAAACACAGCCTGAAATGGGTTAATATTCTGCAGTGGTCAGATATTCCGCTGATAGCAAAACTTGTCGTAGTTGTCGATGTGCCCAGTAGTTAGCTGCTTACACACCACGTACTCTTTAAATTAATTTTAGATTATCGCAAGTATTCAATTTTTTTTTTTTTTTTTTTTGCCTTTAGCCGGACCCCTCTTGCAGCCGCATTACACCAGGCTGGCAATTTATGGGGGCACACAACAGTGCCTTCAGATGCCTCGTTGGCGTCTCTTATGGTCCGGCCACAGATAATTTTAATTAAATTTTTTGGAGTTATAACCTTAGCTCCTCGCGAACGTCGTCGTCGCCGCCGCACGCACGCAGAATACGTGTGTACACACACATATGCAGTAGGCGGTGGACGATGTAAGCACTCGGCTAGGTGTAGCTCGCGCCGGCCTCGCGCCGGTGTAGCTCGCGCCGGCCTGGCGCTGCTGTGGGGCGGCCGCACGGCTTCTGCACCGCCCTGGCAGCTAGCGGCGGTCAAATGGGAGTCGCCGTTTACTCTTCGACATGGACGCTAGTACTGGGCTGTTGACGATTGCTCTCGTGAATTGTCGTTCCTTCCGGCACTTGCTTTTGCGATGTTTTCGACGGTCGCCTGTTGCCATATCGGCCCGTACCACCGTGTGTCACTCCCACATGTGGAGCGCACACGCTGCAAGCATTTAGGCCCTTCCACTGCGGGTTTTCCTTATCGCTTCTCGGCCTTTTGGCTAAGATCAAAGTGTAGTATCTGTTCTTATCAGCTTAATATCTGATACGTCCTGCATCGCAGGACCAGAATATTAAACTCATTTTTGGCTCATGACGGAGTGCTAGGGGCTTGCTCCACCTCTGTCGCGGGTTGGCCCGGCATTGCAGTACCGCCGGGATCGGCCCACCTAAAATTAATTAAAACACAGCCTGAAATGGGTTAATATTCTGCAGTGGTCAGATATTCCGCTGATAGCAAAACTTGTCGTAGTTGTCGATGTGCCCAGTAGTTAGCTGCTTACACACCACGTACTCTTTAAATTAATTTTAGATTATCGCAAGTATTCAATTTTTTTTTTTTTTTTTTTTGCCTTTAGCCGGACCCCTCTTGCAGCCGCATTACACCAGGCTGGCAATTTATGGGGGCACACAACAGTGCCTTCAGATGCCTCGTTGGCGTCTCTTATGGTCCGGCCACAGATAATTTTAATTAAATTTTTTGGAGTTATAACCTTAGCTCCTCGCGAACGTCGTCGTCGCCGCCGCACGCACGCAGAATACGTGTGTACACACACATATGCAGTAGGCGGTGGACGATGTAAGCACTCGGCTAGGTGTAGCTCGCGCCGGCCTCGCGCCGGTGTAGCTCGCGCCGGCCTGGCGCTGCTGTGGGGCGGCCGCACGGCTTCTGCACCGCCCTGGCAGCTAGCGGCGGTCAAATGGGAGTCGCCGTTTACTCTTCGACATGGACGCTAGTACTGGGCTGTTGACGATTGCTCTCGTGAATTGTCGTTCCTTCCGGCACTTGCTTTTGCGATGTTTTCGACGGTCGCCTGTTGCCATATCGGCCCGTACCACCGTGTGTCACTCCCACATGTGGAGCGCACACGCTGCAAGCATTTAGGCCCTTCCACTGCGGGTTTTCCTTATCGCTTCTCGGCCTTTTGGCTAAGATCAAAGTGTAGTATCTGTTCTTATCAGCTTAATATCTGATACGTCCTGCATCGCAGGACCAGAATATTAAACTCATTTTTGGCTCATGACGGAGTGCTAGGGGCTTGCTCCACCTCTGTCGCGGGTTGGCCCGGCATTGCAGTACCGCCGGGATCGGCCCACCTAAAATTAATTAAAACACAGCCTGAAATGGGTTAATATTCTGCAGTGGTCAGATATTCCGCTGATAGCAAAACTTGTCGTAGTTGTCGATGTGCCCAGTAGTTAGCTGCTTACACACCACGTACTCTTTAAATTAATTTTAGATTATCGCAAGTATTCAATTTTTTTTTTTTTTTTTTTTGCCTTTAGCCGGACCCCTCTTGCAGCCGCATTACACCAGGCTGGCAATTTATGGGGGCACACAACAGTGCCTTCAGATGCCTCGTTGGCGTCTCTTATGGTCCGGCCACAGATAATTTTAATTAAATTTTTTGGAGTTATAACCTTAGCTCCTCGCGAACGTCGTCGTCGCCGCCGCACGCACGCAGAATACGTGTGTACACACACATATGCAGTAGGCGGTGGACGATGTAAGCACTCGGCTAGGTGTAGCTCGCGCCGGCCTCGCGCCGGTGTAGCTCGCGCCGGCCTGGCGCTGCTGTGGGGCGGCCGCACGGCTTCTGCACCGCCCTGGCAGCTAGCGGCGGTCAAATGGGAGTCGCCGTTTACTCTTCGACATGGACGCTAGTACTGGGCTGTTGACGATTGCTCTCGTGAATTGTCGTTCCTTCCGGCACTTGCTTTTGCGATGTTTTCGACGGTCGCCTGTTGCCATATCGGCCCGTACCACCGTGTGTCACTCCCACATGTGGAGCGCACACGCTGCAAGCATTTAGGCCCTTCCACTGCGGGTTTTCCTTATCGCTTCTCGGCCTTTTGGCTAAGATCAAAGTGTAGTATCTGTTCTTATCAGCTTAATATCTGATACGTCCTGCATCGCAGGACCAGAATATTAAACTCATTTTTGGCTCATGACGGAGTGCTAGGGGCTTGCTCCACCTCTGTCGCGGGTTGGCCCGGCATTGCAGTACCGCCGGGATCGGCCCACCTAAAATTAATTAAAACACAGCCTGAAATGGGTTAATATTCTGCAGTGGTCAGATATTCCGCTGATAGCAAAACTTGTCGTAGTTGTCGATGTGCCCAGTAGTTAGCTGCTTACACACCACGTACTCTTTAAATTAATTTTAGATTATCGCAAGTATTCAATTTTTTTTTTTTTTTTTTTTGCCTTTAGCCGGACCCCTCTTGCAGCCGCATTACACCAGGCTGGCAATTTATGGGGGCACACAACAGTGCCTTCAGATGCCTCGTTGGCGTCTCTTATGGTCCGGCCACAGATAATTTTAATTAAATTTTTTGGAGTTATAACCTTAGCTCCTCGCGAACGTCGTCGTCGCCGCCGCACGCACGCAGAATACGTGTGTACACACACATATGCAGTAGGCGGTGGACGATGTAAGCACTCGGCTAGGTGTAGCTCGCGCCGGCCTCGCGCCGGTGTAGCTCGCGCCGGCCTGGCGCTGCTGTGGGGCGGCCGCACGGCTTCTGCACCGCCCTGGCAGCTAGCGGCGGTCAAATGGGAGTCGCCGTTTACTCTTCGACATGGACGCTAGTACTGGGCTGTTGACGATTGCTCTCGTGAATTGTCGTTCCTTCCGGCACTTGCTTTTGCGATGTTTTCGACGGTCGCCTGTTGCCATATCGGCCCGTACCACCGTGTGTCACTCCCACATGTGGAGCGCACACGCTGCAAGCATTTAGGCCCTTCCACTGCGGGTTTTCCTTATCGCTTCTCGGCCTTTTGGCTAAGATCAAAGTGTAGTATCTGTTCTTATCAGCTTAATATCTGATACGTCCTGCATCGCAGGACCAGAATATTAAACTCATTTTTGGCTCATGACGGAGTGCTAGGGGCTTGCTCCACCTCTGTCGCGGGTTGGCCCGGCATTGCAGTACCGCCGGGATCGGCCCACCTAAAATTAATTAAAACACAGCCTGAAATGGGTTAATATTCTGCAGTGGTCAGATATTCCGCTGATAGCAAAACTTGTCGTAGTTGTCGATGTGCCCAGTAGTTAGCTGCTTACACACCACGTACTCTTTAAATTAATTTTAGATTATCGCAAGTATTCAATTTTTTTTTTTTTTTTTTTTGCCTTTAGCCGGACCCCTCTTGCAGCCGCATTACACCAGGCTGGCAATTTATGGGGGCACACAACAGTGCCTTCAGATGCCTCGTTGGCGTCTCTTATGGTCCGGCCACAGATAATTTTAATTAAATTTTTTGGAGTTATAACCTTAGCTCCTCGCGAACGTCGTCGTCGCCGCCGCACGCACGCAGAATACGTGTGTACACACACATATGCAGTAGGCGGTGGACGATGTAAGCACTCGGCTAGGTGTAGCTCGCGCCGGCCTCGCGCCGGTGTAGCTCGCGCCGGCCTGGCGCTGCTGTGGGGCGGCCGCACGGCTTCTGCACCGCCCTGGCAGCTAGCGGCGGTCAAATGGGAGTCGCCGTTTACTCTTCGACATGGACGCTAGTACTGGGCTGTTGACGATTGCTCTCGTGAATTGTCGTTCCTTCCGGCACTTGCTTTTGCGATGTTTTCGACGGTCGCCTGTTGCCATATCGGCCCGTACCACCGTGTGTCACTCCCACATGTGGAGCGCACACGCTGCAAGCATTTAGGCCCTTCCACTGCGGGTTTTCCTTATCGCTTCTCGGCCTTTTGGCTAAGATCAAAGTGTAGTATCTGTTCTTATCAGCTTAATATCTGATACGTCCTGCATCGCAGGACCAGAATATTAAACTCATTTTTGGCTCATGACGGAGTGCTAGGGGCTTGC
This sequence comes from Schistocerca nitens, assembly GCF_023898315.1. Classification (NCBI taxonomy): domain Eukaryota; kingdom Metazoa; phylum Arthropoda; class Insecta; order Orthoptera; family Acrididae; genus Schistocerca; species Schistocerca nitens. The sequence continues at coordinate 831,626,204 of NC_064614.1, forward strand.
TCCACCTCTGTCGCGGGTTGGCCCGGCATTGCAGTACCGCCGGGATCGGCCCACCTAAAATTAATTAAAACACAGCCTGAAATGGGTTAATATTCTGCAGTGGTCAGATATTCCGCTGATAGCAAAACTTGTCGTAGTTGTCGATGTGCCCAGTAGTTAGCTGCTTACACACCACGTACTCTTTAAATTAATTTTAGATTATCGCAAGTATTCAATTTTTTTTTTTTTTTTTTTTGCCTTTAGCCGGACCCCTCTTGCAGCCGCATTACACCAGGCTGGCAATTTATGGGGGCACACAACAGTGCCTTCAGATGCCTCGTTGGCGTCTCTTATGGTCCGGCCACAGATAATTTTAATTAAATTTTTTGGAGTTATAACCTTAGCTCCTCGCGAACGTCGTCGTCGCCGCCGCACGCACGCAGAATACGTGTGTACACACACATATGCAGTAGGCGGTGGACGATGTAAGCACTCGGCTAGGTGTAGCTCGCGCCGGCCTCGCGCCGGTGTAGCTCGCGCCGGCCTGGCGCTGCTGTGGGGCGGCCGCACGGCTTCTGCACCGCCCTGGCAGCTAGCGGCGGTCAAATGGGAGTCGCCGTTTACTCTTCGACATGGACGCTAGTACTGGGCTGTTGACGATTGCTCTCGTGAATTGTCGTTCCTTCCGGCACTTGCTTTTGCGATGTTTTCGACGGTCGCCTGTTGCCATATCGGCCCGTACCACCGTGTGTCACTCCCACATGTGGAGCGCACACGCTGCAAGCATTTAGGCCCTTCCACTGCGGGTTTTCCTTATCGCTTCTCGGCCTTTTGGCTAAGATCAAAGTGTAGTATCTGTTCTTATCAGCTTAATATCTGATACGTCCTGCATCGCAGGACCAGAATATTAAACTCATTTTTGGCTCATGACGGAGTGCTAGGGGCTTGCTCCACCTCTGTCGCGGGTTGGCCCGGCATTGCAGTACCGCCGGGATCGGCCCACCTAAAATTAATTAAAACACAGCCTGAAATGGGTTAATATTCTGCAGTGGTCAGATATTCCGCTGATAGCAAAACTTGTCGTAGTTGTCGATGTGCCCAGTAGTTAGCTGCTTACACACCACGTACTCTTTAAATTAATTTTAGATTATCGCAAGTATTCAATTTTTTTTTTTTTTTTTTTTGCCTTTAGCCGGACCCCTCTTGCAGCCGCATTACACCAGGCTGGCAATTTATGGGGGCACACAACAGTGCCTTCAGATGCCTCGTTGGCGTCTCTTATGGTCCGGCCACAGATAATTTTAATTAAATTTTTTGGAGTTATAACCTTAGCTCCTCGCGAACGTCGTCGTCGCCGCCGCACGCACGCAGAATACGTGTGTACACACACATATGCAGTAGGCGGTGGACGATGTAAGCACTCGGCTAGGTGTAGCTCGCGCCGGCCTCGCGCCGGTGTAGCTCGCGCCGGCCTGGCGCTGCTGTGGGGCGGCCGCACGGCTTCTGCACCGCCCTGGCAGCTAGCGGCGGTCAAATGGGAGTCGCCGTTTACTCTTCGACATGGACGCTAGTACTGGGCTGTTGACGATTGCTCTCGTGAATTGTCGTTCCTTCCGGCACTTGCTTTTGCGATGTTTTCGACGGTCGCCTGTTGCCATATCGGCCCGTACCACCGTGTGTCACTCCCACATGTGGAGCGCACACGCTGCAAGCATTTAGGCCCTTCCACTGCGGGTTTTCCTTATCGCTTCTCGGCCTTTTGGCTAAGATCAAAGTGTAGTATCTGTTCTTATCAGCTTAATATCTGATACGTCCTGCATCGCAGGACCAGAATATTAAACTCATTTTTGGCTCATGACGGAGTGCTAGGGGCTTGCTCCACCTCTGTCGCGGGTTGGCCCGGCATTGCAGTACCGCCGGGATCGGCCCACCTAAAATTAATTAAAACACAGCCTGAAATGGGTTAATATTCTGCAGTGGTCAGATATTCCGCTGATAGCAAAACTTGTCGTAGTTGTCGATGTGCCCAGTAGTTAGCTGCTTACACACCACGTACTCTTTAAATTAATTTTAGATTATCGCAAGTATTCAATTTTTTTTTTTTTTTTTTTTGCCTTTAGCCGGACCCCTCTTGCAGCCGCATTACACCAGGCTGGCAATTTATGGGGGCACACAACAGTGCCTTCAGATGCCTCGTTGGCGTCTCTTATGGTCCGGCCACAGATAATTTTAATTAAATTTTTTGGAGTTATAACCTTAGCTCCTCGCGAACGTCGTCGTCGCCGCCGCCGCACGCACGCAGAATACGTGTGTACACACACATATGCAGTAGGCGGTGGACGATGTAAGCACTCGGCTAGGTGTAGCTCGCGCCGGCCTCGCGCCGGTGTAGCTCGCGCCGGCCTGGCGCTGCTGTGGGGCGGCCGCACGGCTTCTGCACCGCCCTGGCAGCTAGCGGCGGTCAAATGGGAGTCGCCGTTTACTCTTCGACATGGACGCTAGTACTGGGCTGTTGACGATTGCTCTCGTGAATTGTCGTTCCTTCCGGCACTTGCTTTTGCGATGTTTTCGACGGTCGCCTGTTGCCATATCGGCCCGTACCACCGTGTGTCACTCCCACATGTGGAGCGCACACGCTGCAAGCATTTAGGCCCTTCCACTGCGGGTTTTCCTTATCGCTTCTCGGCCTTTTGGCTAAGATCAAAGTGTAGTATCTGTTCTTATCAGCTTAATATCTGATACGTCCTGCATCGCAGGACCAGAATATTAAACTCATTTTTGGCTCATGACGGAGTGCTAGGGGCTTGCTCCACCTCTGTCGCGGGTTGGCCCGGCATTGCAGTACCGCCGGGATCGGCCCACCTAAAATTAATTAAAACACAGCCTGAAATGGGTTAATATTCTGCAGTGGTCAGATATTCCGCTGATAGCAAAACTTGTCGTAGTTGTCGATGTGCCCAGTAGTTAGCTGCTTACACACCACGTACTCTTTAAATTAATTTTAGATTATCGCAAGTATTCAATTTTTTTTTTTTTTTTTTTTGCCTTTAGCCGGACCCCTCTTGCAGCCGCATTACACCAGGCTGGCAATTTATGGGGGCACACAACAGTGCCTTCAGATGCCTCGTTGGCGTCTCTTATGGTCCGGCCACAGATAATTTTAATTAAATTTTTTGGAGTTATAACCTTAGCTCCTCGCGAACGTCGTCGTCGCCGCCGCACGCACGCAGAATACGTGTGTACACACACATATGCAGTAGGCGGTGGACGATGTAAGCACTCGGCTAGGTGTAGCTCGCGCCGGCCTCGCGCCGGTGTAGCTCGCGCCGGCCTGGCGCTGCTGTGGGGCGGCCGCACGGCTTCTGCACCGCCCTGGCAGCTAGCGGCGGTCAAATGGGAGTCGCCGTTTACTCTTCGACATGGACGCTAGTACTGGGCTGTTGACGATTGCTCTCGTGAATTGTCGTTCCTTCCGGCACTTGCTTTTGCGATGTTTTCGACGGTCGCCTGTTGCCATATCGGCCCGTACCACCGTGTGTCACTCCCACATGTGGAGCGCACACGCTGCAAGCATTTAGGCCCTTCCACTGCGGGTTTTCCTTATCGCTTCTCGGCCTTTTGGCTAAGATCAAAGTGTAGTATCTGTTCTTATCAGCTTAATATCTGATACGTCCTGCATCGCAGGACCAGAATATTAAACTCATTTTTGGCTCATGACGGAGTGCTAGGGGCTTGCTCCACCTCTGTCGCGGGTTGGCCCGGCATTGCAGTACCGCCGGGATCGGCCCACCTAAAATTAATTAAAACACAGCCTGAAATGGGTTAATATTCTGCAGTGGTCAGATATTCCGCTGATAGCAAAACTTGTCGTAGTTGTCGATGTGCCCAGTAGTTAGCTGCTTACACACCACGTACTCTTTAAATTAATTTTAGATTATCGCAAGTATTCAATTTTTTTTTTTTTTTTTTTTGCCTTTAGCCGGACCCCTCTTGCAGCCGCATTACACCAGGCTGGCAATTTATGGGGGCACACAACAGTGCCTTCAGATGCCTCGTTGGCGTCTCTTATGGTCCGGCCACAGATAATTTTAATTAAATTTTTTGGAGTTATAACCTTAGCTCCTCGCGAACGTCGTCGTCGCCGCCGCACGCACGCAGAATACGTGTGTACACACACATATGCAGTAGGCGGTGGACGATGTAAGCACTCGGCTAGGTGTAGCTCGCGCCGGCCTCGCGCCGGTGTAGCTCGCGCCGGCCTGGCGCTGCTGTGGGGCGGCCGCACGGCTTCTGCACCGCCCTGGCAGCTAGCGGCGGTCAAATGGGAGTCGCCGTTTACTCTTCGACATGGACGCTAGTACTGGGCTGTTGACGATTGCTCTCGTGAATTGTCGTTCCTTCCGGCACTTGCTTTTGCGATGTTTTCGACGGTCGCCTGTTGCCATATCGGCCCGTACCACCGTGTGTCACTCCCACATGTGGAGCGCACACGCTGCAAGCATTTAGGCCCTTCCACTGCGGGTTTTCCTTATCGCTTCTCGGCCTTTTGGCTAAGATCAAAGTGTAGTATCTGTTCTTATCAGCTTAATATCTGATACGTCCTGCATCGCAGGACCAGAATATTAAACTCATTTTTGGCTCATGACGGAGTGCTAGGGGCTTGCTCCACCTCTGTCGCGGGTTGGCCCGGCATTGCAGTACCGCCGGGATCGGCCCACCTAAAATTAATTAAAACACAGCCTGAAATGGGTTAATATTCTGCAGTGGTCAGATATTCCGCTGATAGCAAAACTTGTCGTAGTTGTCGATGTGCCCAGTAGTTAGCTGCTTACACACCACGTACTCTTTAAATTAATTTTAGATTATCGCAAGTATTCAATTTTTTTTTTTTTTTTTTTTGCCTTTAGCCGGACCCCTCTTGCAGCCGCATTACACCAGGCTGGCAATTTATGGGGGCACACAACAGTGCCTTCAGATGCCTCGTTGGCGTCTCTTATGGTCCGGCCACAGATAATTTTAATTAAATTTTTTGGAGTTATAACCTTAGCTCCTCGCGAACGTCGTCGTCGCCGCCGCACGCACGCAGAATACGTGTGTACACACACATATGCAGTAGGCGGTGGACGATGTAAGCACTCGGCTAGGTGTAGCTCGCGCCGGCCTCGCGCCGGTGTAGCTCGCGCCGGCCTGGCGCTGCTGTGGGGCGGCCGCACGGCTTCTGCACCGCCCTGGCAGCTAGCGGCGGTCAAATGGGAGTCGCCGTTTACTCTTCGACATGGACGCTAGTACTGGGCTGTTGACGATTGCTCTCGTGAATTGTCGTTCCTTCCGGCACTTGCTTTTGCGATGTTTTCGACGGTCGCCTGTTGCCATATCGGCCCGTACCACCGTGTGTCACTCCCACATGTGGAGCGCACACGCTGCAAGCATTTAGGCCCTTCCACTGCGGGTTTTCCTTATCGCTTCTCGGCCTTTTGGCTAAGATCAAAGTGTAGTATCTGTTCTTATCAGCTTAATATCTGATACGTCCTGCATCGCAGGACCAGAATATTAAACTCATTTTTGGCTCATGACGGAGTGCTAGGGGCTTGCTCCACCTCTGTCGCGGGTTGGCCCGGCATTGCAGTACCGCCGGGATCGGCCCACCTAAAATTAATTAAAACACAGCCTGAAATGGGTTAATATTCTGCAGTGGTCAGATATTCCGCTGATAGCAAAACTTGTCGTAGTTGTCGATGTGCCCAGTAGTTAGCTGCTTACACACCACGTACTCTTTAAATTAATTTTAGATTATCGCAAGTATTCAATTTTTTTTTTTTTTTTTTTTGCCTTTAGCCGGACCCCTCTTGCAGCCGCATTACACCAGGCTGGCAATTTATGGGGGCACACAACAGTGCCTTCAGATGCCTCGTTGGCGTCTCTTATGGTCCGGCCACAGATAATTTTAATTAAATTTTTTGGAGTTATAACCTTAGCTCCTCGCGAACGTCGTCGTCGCCGCCGCACGCACGCAGAATACGTGTGTACACACACATATGCAGTAGGCGGTGGACGATGTAAGCACTCGGCTAGGTGTAGCTCGCGCCGGCCTCGCGCCGGTGTAGCTCGCGCCGGCCTGGCGCTGCTGTGGGGCGGCCGCACGGCTTCTGCACCGCCCTGGCAGCTAGCGGCGGTCAAATGGGAGTCGCCGTTTACTCTTCGACATGGACGCTAGTACTGGGCTGTTGACGATTGCTCTCGTGAATTGTCGTTCCTTCCGGCACTTGCTTTTGCGATGTTTTCGACGGTCGCCTGTTGCCATATCGGCCCGTACCACCGTGTGTCACTCCCACATGTGGAGCGCACACGCTGCAAGCATTTAGGCCCTTCCACTGCGGGTTTTCCTTATCGCTTCTCGGCCTTTTGGCTAAGATCAAAGTGTAGTATCTGTTCTTATCAGCTTAATATCTGATACGTCCTGCATCGCAGGACCAGAATATTAAACTCATTTTTGGCTCATGACGGAGTGCTAGGGGCTTGCTCCACCTCTGTCGCGGGTTGGCCCGGCATTGCAGTACCGCCGGGATCGGCCCACCTAAAATTAATTAAAACACAGCCTGAAATGGGTTAATATTCTGCAGTGGTCAGATATTCCGCTGATAGCAAAACTTGTCGTAGTTGTCGATGTGCCCAGTAGTTAGCTGCTTACACACCACGTACTCTTTAAATTAATTTTAGATTATCGCAAGTATTCAATTTTTTTTTTTTTTTTTTTTGCCTTTAGCCGGACCCCTCTTGCAGCCGCATTACACCAGGCTGGCAATTTATGGGGGCACACAACAGTGCCTTCAGATGCCTCGTTGGCGTCTCTTATGGTCCGGCCACAGATAATTTTAATTAAATTTTTTGGAGTTATAACCTTAGCTCCTCGCGAACGTCGTCGTCGCCGCCGCACGCACGCAGAATACGTGTGTACACACACATATGCAGTAGGCGGTGGACGATGTAAGCACTCGGCTAGGTGTAGCTCGCGCCGGCCTCGCGCCGGTGTAGCTCGCGCCGGCCTGGCGCTGCTGTGGGGCGGCCGCACGGCTTCTGCACCGCCCTGGCAGCTAGCGGCGGTCAAATGGGAGTCGCCGTTTACTCTTCGACATGGACGCTAGTACTGGGCTGTTGACGATTGCTCTCGTGAATTGTCGTTCCTTCCGGCACTTGCTTTTGCGATGTTTTCGACGGTCGCCTGTTGCCATATCGGCCCGTACCACCGTGTGTCACTCCCACATGTGGAGCGCACACGCTGCAAGCATTTAGGCCCTTCCACTGCGGGTTTTCCTTATCGCTTCTCGGCCTTTTGGCTAAGATCAAAGTGTAGTATCTGTTCTTATCAGCTTAATATCTGATACGTCCTGCATCGCAGGACCAGAATATTAAACTCATTTTTGGCTCATGACGGAGTGCTAGGGGCTTGCTCCACCTCTGTCGCGGGTTGGCCCGGCATTGCAGTACCGCCGGGATCGGCCCACCTAAAATTAATTAAAACACAGCCTGAAATGGGTTAATATTCTGCAGTGGTCAGATATTCCGCTGATAGCAAAACTTGTCGTAGTTGTCGATGTGCCCAGTAGTTAGCTGCTTACACACCACGTACTCTTTAAATTAATTTTAGATTATCGCAAGTATTCAATTTTTTTTTTGTTTTTTTTTTGCCTTTAGCCGGACCCCTCTTGCAGCCGCATTACACCAGGCTGGCAATTTATGGGGGCACACAACAGTGCCTTCAGATGCCTCGTTGGCGTCTCTTATGGTCCGGCCACAGATAATTTTAATTAAATTTTTTGGAGTTATAACCTTAGCTCCTCGCGAACGTCGTCGTCGCCGCCGCCGCACGCACGCAGAATACGTGTGTACACACACATATGCAGTAGGCGGTGGACGATGTAAGCACTCGGCTAGGTGTAGCTCGCGCCGGCCTCGCGCCGGTGTAGCTCGCGCCGGCCTGGCGCTGCTGTGGGGCGGCCGCACGGCTTCTGCACCGCCCTGGCAGCTAGCGGCGGTCAAATGGGAGTCGCCGTTTACTCTTCGACATGGACGCTAGTACTGGGCTGTTGACGATTGCTCTCGTGAATTGTCGTTCCTTCCGGCACTTGCTTTTGCGATGTTTTCGACGGTCGCCTGTTGCCATATCGGCCCGTACCACCGTGTGTCACTCCCACATGTGGAGCGCACACGCTGCAAGCATTTAGGCCCTTCCACTGCGGGTTTTCCTTATCGCTTCTCGGCCTTTTGGCTAAGATCAAAGTGTAGTATCTGTTCTTATCAGCTTAATATCTGATACGTCCTGCATCGCAGGACCAGAATATTAAACTCATTTTTGGCTCATGACGGAGTGCTAGGGGCTTGCTCCACCTCTGTCGCGGGTTGGCCCGGCATTGCAGTACCGCCGGGATCGGCCCACCTAAAATTAATTAAAACACAGCCTGAAATGGGTTAATATTCTGCAGTGGTCAGATATTCCGCTGATAGCAAAACTTGTCGTAGTTGTCGATGTGCCCAGTAGTTAGCTGCTTACACACCACGTACTCTTTAAATTAATTTTAGATTATCGCAAGTATTCAATTTTTTTTTTTTTTTTTTTTGCCTTTAGCCGGACCCCTCTTGCAGCCGCATTACACCAGGCTGGCAATTTATGGGGGCACACAACAGTGCCTTCAGATGCCTCGTTGGCGTCTCTTATGGTCCGGCCACAGATAATTTTAATTAAATTTTTTGGAGTTATAACCTTAGCTCCTCGCGAACGTCGTCGTCGCCGCCGCACGCACGCAGAATACGTGTGTACACACACATATGCAGTAGGCGGTGGACGATGTAAGCACTCGGCTAGGTGTAGCTCGCGCCGGCCTCGCGCCGGTGTAGCTCGCGCCGGCCTGGCGCTGCTGTGGGGCGGCCGCACGGCTTCTGCACCGCCCTGGCAGCTAGCGGCGGTCAAATGGGAGTCGCCGTTTACTCTTCGACATGGACGCTAGTACTGGGCTGTTGACGATTGCTCTCGTGAATTGTCGTTCCTTCCGGCACTTGCTTTTGCGATGTTTTCGACGGTCGCCTGTTGCCATATCGGCCCGTACCACCGTGTGTCACTCCCACATGTGGAGCGCACACGCTGCAAGCATTTAGGCCCTTCCACTGCGGGTTTTCCTTATCGCTTCTCGGCCTTTTGGCTAAGATCAAAGTGTAGTATCTGTTCTTATCAGCTTAATATCTGATACGTCCTGCATCGCAGGACCAGAATATTAAACTCATTTTTGGCTCATGACGGAGTGCTAGGGGCTTGCTCCACCTCTGTCGCGGGTTGGCCCGGCATTGCAGTACCGCCGGGATCGGCCCACCTAAAATTAATTAAAACACAGCCTGAAATGGGTTAATATTCTGCAGTGGTCAGATATTCCGCTGATAGCAAAACTTGTCGTAGTTGTCGATGTGCCCAGTAGTTAGCTGCTCACACACCACGTACTCTTTAAATTAATTTTAGATTATCGCAAGTATTCAATTTTTTTTTTTTTTTTTTTTGCCTTTAGCCGGACCCCTCTTGCAGCCGCATTACACCAGGCTGGCAATTTATGGGGGCACACAACAGTGCCTTCAGATGCCTCGTTGGCGTCTCTTATGGTCCGGCCACAGATAATTTTAATTAAATTTTTTGGAGTTATAACCTTAGCTCCTCGCGAACGTCGTCGTCGCCGCCGCACGCACGCAGAATACGTGTGTACACACACATATGCAGTAGGCGGTGGACGATGTAAGCACTCGGCTAGGTGTAGCTCGCGCCGGCCTCGCGCCGGTGTAGCTCGCGCCGGCCTGGCGCTGCTGTGGGGCGGCCGCACGGCTTCTGCACCGCCCTGGCAGCTAGCGGCGGTCAAATGGGAGTCGCCGTTTACTCTTCGACATGGACGCTAGTACTGGGCTGTTGACGATTGCTCTCGTGAATTGTCGTTCCTTCCGGCACTTGCTTTTGCGATGTTTTCGACGGTCGCCTGTTGCCATATCGGCCCGTACCACCGTGTGTCACTCCCACATGTGGAGCGCACACGCTGCAAGCATTTAGGCCCTTCCACTGCGGGTTTTCCTTATCGCTTCTCGGCCTTTTGGCTAAGATCAAAGTGTAGTATCTGTTCTTATCAGCTTAATATCTGATACGTCCTGCATCGCAGGACCAGAATATTAAACTCATTTTTGGCTCATGACGGAGTGCTAGGGGCTTGCTCCACCTCTGTCGCGGGTTGGCCCGGCATTGCAGTACCGCCGGGATCGGCCCACCTAAAATTAATTAAAACACAGCCTGAAATGGGTTAATATTCTGCAGTGGTCAGATATTCCGCTGATAGCAAAACTTGTCGTAGTTGTCGATGTGCCCAGTAGTTAGCTGCTTACACACCACGTACTCTTTAAATTAATTTTAGATTATCGCAAGTATTCAATTTTTTTTTTTTTTTTTTTTGCCTTTAGCCGGACCCCTCTTGCAGCCGCATTACACCAGGCTGGCAATTTATGGGGGCACACAACAGTGCCTTCAGATGCCTCGTTGGCGTCTCTTATGGTCCGGCCACAGATAATTTTAATTAAATTTTTTGGAGTTATAACCTTAGCTCCTCGCGAACGTCGTCGTCGCCGCCGCACGCACGCAGAATACGTGTGTACACACACATATGCAGTAGGCGGTGGACGATGTAAGCACTCGGCTAGGTGTAGCTCGCGCCGGCCTCGCGCCGGTGTAGCTCGCGCCGGCCTGGCGCTGCTGTGGGGCGGCCGCACGGCTTCTGCACCGCCCTGGCAGCTAGCGGCGGTCAAATGGGAGTCGCCGTTTACTCTTCGACATGGACGCTAGTACTGGGCTGTTGACGATTGCTCTCGTGAATTGTCGTTCCTTCCGGCACTTGCTTTTGCGATGTTTTCGACGGTCGCCTGTTGCCATATCGGCCCGTACCACCGTGTGTCACTCCCACATGTGGAGCGCACACGCTGCAAGCATTTAGGCCCTTCCACTGCGGGTTTTCCTTATCGCTTCTCGGCCTTTTGGCTAAGATCAAAGTGTAGTATCTGTTCTTATCAGCTTAATATCTGATACGTCCTGCATCGCAGGACCAGAATATTAAACTCATTTTTGGCTCATGACGGAGTGCTAGGGGCTTGCTCCACCTCTGTCGCGGGTTGGCCCGGCATTGCAGTACCGCCGGGATCGGCCCACCTAAAATTAATTAAAACACAGCCTGAAATGGGTTAATATTCTGCAGTGGTCAGATATTCCGCTGATAGCAAAACTTGTCGTAGTTGTCGATGTGCCCAGTAGTTAGCTGCTTACACACCACGTACTCTTTAAATTAATTTTAGATTATCGCAAGTATTCAATTTTTTTTTTTTTTTTTTTTGCCTTTAGCCGGACCCCTCTTGCAGCCGCATTACACCAGGCTGGCAATTTATGGGGGCACACAACAGTGCCTTCAGATGCCTCGTTGGCGTCTCTTATGGTCCGGCCACAGATAATTTTAATTAAATTTTTTGGAGTTATAACCTTAGCTCCTCGCGAACGTCGTCGTCGCCGCCGCACGCACGCAGAATACGTGTGTACACACACATATGCAGTAGGCGGTGGACGATGTAAGCACTCGGCTAGGTGTAGCTCGCGCCGGCCTCGCGCCGGTGTAGCTCGCGCCGGCCTGGCGCTGCTGTGGGGCGGCCGCACGGCTTCTGCACCGCCCTGGCAGCTAGCGGCGGTCAAATGGGAGTCGCCGTTTACTCTTCGACATGGACGCTAGTACTGGGCTGTTGACGATTGCTCTCGTGAATTGTCGTTCCTTCCGGCACTTGCTTTTGCGATGTTTTCGACGGTCGCCTGTTGCCATATCGGCCCGTACCACCGTGTGTCACTCCCACATGTGGAGCGCACACGCTGCAAGCATTTAGGCCCTTCCACTGCGGGTTTTCCTTATCGCTTCTCGGCCTTTTGGCTAAGATCAAAGTGTAGTATCTGTTCTTATCAGCTTAATATCTGATACGTCCTGCATCGCAGGACCAGAATATTAAACTCATTTTTGGCTCATGACGGAGTGCTAGGGGCTTGCTCCACCTCTGTCGCGGGTTGGCCCGGCATTGCAGTACCGCCGGGATCGGCCCACCTAAAATTAATTAAAACACAGCCTGAAATGGGTTAATATTCTGCAGTGGTCAGATATTCCGCTGATAGCAAAACTTGTCGTAGTTGTCGATGTGCCCAGTAGTTAGCTGCTTACACACCACGTACTCTTTAAATTAATTTTAGATTATCGCAAGTATTCAATTTTTTTTTTTTTTTTTTTTGCCTTTAGCCGGACCCCTCTTGCAGCCGCATTACACCAGGCTGGCAATTTATGGGGGCACACAACAGTGCCTTCAGATGCCTCGTTGGCGTCTCTTATGGTCCGGCCACAGATAATTTTAATTAAATTTTTTGGAGTTATAACCTTAGCTCCTCGCGAACGTCGTCGTCGCCGCCGCACGCACGCAGAATACGTGTGTACACACACATATGCAGTAGGCGGTGGACGATGTAAGCACTCGGCTAGGTGTAGCTCGCGCCGGCCTCGCGCCGGTGTAGCTCGCGCCGGCCTGGCGCTGCTGTGGGGCGGCCGCACGGCTTCTGCACCGCCCTGGCAGCTAGCGGCGGTCAAATGGGAGTCGCCGTTTACTCTTCGACATGGACGCTAGTACTGGGCTGTTGACGATTGCTCTCGTGAATTGTCGTTCCTTCCGGCACTTGCTTTTGCGATGTTTTCGACGGTCGCCTGTTGCCATATCGGCCCGTACCACCGTGTGTCACTCCCACATGTGGAGCGCACACGCTGCAAGCATTTAGGCCCTTCCACTGCGGGTTTTCCTTATCGCTTCTCGGCCTTTTGGCTAAGATCAAAGTGTAGTATCTGTTCTTATCAGCTTAATATCTGATACGTCCTGCATCGCAGGACCAGAATATTAAACTCATTTTTGGCTCATGACGGAGTGCTAGGGGCTTGCTCCACCTCTGTCGCGGGTTGGCCCGGCATTGCAGTACCGCCGGGATCGGCCCACCTAAAATTAATTAAAACACAGCCTGAAATGGGTTAATATTCTGCAGTGGTCAGATATTCCGCTGATAGCAAAACTTGTCGTAGTTGTCGATGTGCCCAGTAGTTAGCTGCTTACACACCACGTACTCTTTAAATTAATTTTAGATTATCGCAAGTATTCAATTTTTTTTTTTTTTTTTTTTGCCTTTAGCCGGACCCCTCTTGCAGCCGCATTACACCAGGCTGGCAATTTATGGGGGCACACAACAGTGCCTTCAGATGCCTCGTTGGCGTCTCTTATGGTCCGGCCACAGATAATTTTAATTAAATTTTTTGGAGTTATAACCTTAGCTCCTCGCGAACGTCGTCGTCGCCGCCGCACGCACGCAGAATACGTGTGTACACACACATATGCAGTAGGCGGTGGACGATGTAAGCACTCGGCTAGGTGTAGCTCGCGCCGGCCTCGCGCCGGTGTAGCTCGCGCCGGCCTGGCGCTGCTGTGGGGCGGCCGCACGGCTTCTGCACCGCCCTGGCAGCTAGCGGCGGTCAAATGGGAGTCGCCGTTTACTCTTCGACATGGACGCTAGTACTGGGCTGTTGACGATTGCTCTCGTGAATTGTCGTTCCTTCCGGCACTTGCTTTTGCGATGTTTTCGACGGTCGCCTGTTGCCATATCGGCCCGTACCACCGTGTGTCACTCCCACATGTGGAGCGCACACGCTGCAAGCATTTAGGCCCTTCCACTGCGGGTTTTCCTTATCGCTTCTCGGCCTTTTGGCTAAGATCAAAGTGTAGTATCTGTTCTTATCAGCTTAATATCTGATACGTCCTGCATCGCAGGACCAGAATATTAAACTCATTTTTGGCTCATGACGGAGTGCTAGGGGCTTGCTCCACCTCTGTCGCGGGTTGGCCCGGCATTGCAGTACCGCCGGGATCGGCCCACCTAAAATTAATTAAAACACAGCCTGAAATGGGTTAATATTCTGCAGTGGTCAGATATTCCGCTGATAGCAAAACTTGTCGTAGTTGTCGATGTGCCCAGTAGTTAGCTGCTCACACACCACGTACTCTTTAAATTAATTTTAGATTATCGCAAGTATTCAATTTTTTTTTTTTTTTTTTTTGCCTTTAGCCGGACCCCTCTTGCAGCCGCATTACACCAGGCTGGCAATTTATGGGGGCACACAACAGTGCCTTCAGATGCCTCGTTGGCGTCTCTTATGGTCCGGCCACAGATAATTTTAATTAAATTTTTTGGAGTTATAACCTTAGCTCCTCGCGAACGTCGTCGTCGCCGCCGCACGCACGCAGAATACGTGTGTACACACACATATGCAGTAGGCGGTGGACGATGTAAGCACTCGGCTAGGTGTAGCTCGCGCCGGCCTCGCGCCGGTGTAGCTCGCGCCGGCCTGGCGCTGCTGTGGGGCGGCCGCACGGCTTCTGCACCGCCCTGGCAGCTAGCGGCGGTCAAATGGGAGTCGCCGTTTACTCTTCGACATGGACGCTAGTACTGGGCTGTTGACGATTGCTCTCGTGAATTGTCGTTCCTTCCGGCACTTGCTTTTGCGATGTTTTCGACGGTCGCCTGTTGCCATATCGGCCCGTACCACCGTGTGTCACTCCCACATGTGGAGCGCACACGCTGCAAGCATTTAGGCCCTTCCACTGCGGGTTTTCCTTATCGCTTCTCGGCCTTTTGGCTAAGATCAAAGTGTAGTATCTGTTCTTATCAGCTTAATATCTGATACGTCCTGCATCGCAGGACCAGAATATTAAACTCATTTTTGGCTCATGACGGAGTGCTAGGGGCTTGCTCCACCTCTGTCGCGGGTTGGCCCGGCATTGCAGTACCGCCGGGATCGGCCCACCTAAAATTAATTAAAACACAGCCTGAAATGGGTTAATATTCTGCAGTGGTCAGATATTCCGCTGATAGCAAAACTTGTCGTAGTTGTCGATGTGCCCAGTAGTTAGCTGCTTACACACCACGTACTCTTTAAATTAATTTTAGATTATCGCAAGTATTCAATTTTTTTTTTTTTTTTTTTGCCTTTAGCCGGACCCCTCTTGCAGCCGCATTACACCAGGCTGGCAATTTATGGGGGCACACAACAGTGCCTTCAGATGCCTCGTTGGCGTCTCTTATGGTCCGGCCACAGATAATTTTAATTAAATTTTTTGGAGTTATAACCTTAGCTCCTCGCGAACGTCGTCGTCGCCGCCGCACGCACGCAGAATACGTGTGTACACACACATATGCAGTAGGCGGTGGACGATGTAAGCACTCGGCTAGGTGTAGCTCGCGCCGGCCTCGCGCCGGTGTAGCTCGCGCCGGCCTGGCGCTGCTGTGGGGCGGCCGCACGGCTTCTGCACCGCCCTGGCAGCTAGCGGCGGTCAAATGGGAGTCGCCGTTTACTCTTCGACATGGACGCTAGTACTGGGCTGTTGACGATTGCTCTCGTGAATTGTCGTTCCTTCCGGCACTTGCTTTTGCGATGTTTTCGACGGTCGCCTGTTGCCATATCGGCCCGTACCACCGTGTGTCACTCCCACATGTGGAGCGCACACGCTGCAAGCATTTAGGCCCTTCCACTGCGGGTTTTCCTTATCGCTTCTCGGCCTTTTGGCTAAGATCAAAGTGTAGTATCTGTTCTTATCAGCTTAATATCTGATACGTCCTGCATCGCAGGACCAGAATATTAAACTCATTTTTGGCTCATGACGGAGTGCTAGGGGCTTGCTCCACCTCTGTCGCGGGTTGGCCCGGCATTGCAGTACCGCCGGGATCGGCCCACCTAAAATTAATTAAAACACAGCCTGAAATGGGTTAATATTCTGCAGTGGTCAGATATTCCGCTGATAGCAAAACTTGTCGTAGTTGTCGATGTGCCCAGTAGTTAGCTGCTTACACACCACGTACTCTTTAAATTAATTTTAGATTATCGCAAGTATTCAATTTTTTTTTTTTTTTTTTGCCTTTAGCCGGACCCCTCTTGCAGCCGCATTACACCAGGCTGGCAATTTATGGGGGCACACAACAGTGCCTTCAGATGCCTCGTTGGCGTCTCTTATGGTCCGGCCACAGATAATTTTAATTAAATTTTTTGGAGTTATAACCTTAGCTCCTCGCGAACGTCGTCGTCGCCGCCGCACGCACGCAGAATACGTGTGTACACACACATATGCAGTAGGCGGTGGACGATGTAAGCACTCGGCTAGGTGTAGCTCGCGCCGGCCTCGCGCCAGTGTAGCTCGCGCCGGCCTGGCGCTGCTGTGGGGCGGCCGCACGGCTTCTGCACCGCCCTGGCAGCTAGCGGCGGTCAAATGGGAGTCGCCGTTTACTCTTCGACATGGACGCTAGTACTGGGCTGTTGACGATTGCTCTCGTGAATTGTCGTTCCTTCCGGCACTTGCTTTTGCGATGTTTTCGACGGTCGCCTGTTGCCATATCGGCCCGTACCACCGTGTGTCACTCCCACATGTGGAGCGCACACGCTGCAAGCATTTAGGCCCTTCCACTGCGGGTTTTCCTTATCGCTTCTCGGCCTTTTGGCTAAGATCAAAGTGTAGTATCTGTTCTTATCAGCTTAATATCTGATACGTCCTGCATCGCAGGACCAGAATATTAAACTCATTTTTGGCTCATGACGGAGTGCTAGGGGCTTGCTCCACCTCTGTCGCGGGTTGGCCCGGCATTGCAGTACCGCCGGGATCGGCCCACCTAAAATTAATTAAAACACAGCCTGAAATGGGTTAATATTCTGCAGTGGTCAGATATTCCGCTGATAGCAAAACTTGTCGTAGTTGTCGATGTGCCCAGTAGTTAGCTGCTTACACACCACGTACTCTTTAAATTAATTTTAGATTATCGCAAGTATTCAATTTTTTTTTTTTTTTTTTTTTGCCTTTAGCCGGACCCCTCTTGCAGCCGCATTACACCAGGCTGGCAATTTATGGGGGCACACAACAGTGCCTTCAGATGCCTCGTTGGCGTCTCTTATGGTCCGGCCACAGATAATTTTAATTAAATTTTTTGGAGTTATAACCTTAGCTCCTCGCGAACGTCGTCGTCGCCGCCGCACGCACGCAGAATACGTGTGTACACACACATATGCAGTAGGCGGTGGACGATGTAAGCACTCGGCTAGGTGTAGCTCGCGCCGGCCTCGCGCCGGTGTAGCTCGCGCCGGCCTGGCGCTGCTGTGGGGCGGCCGCACGGCTTCTGCACCGCCCTGGCAGCTAGCGGCGGTCAAATGGGAGTCGCCGTTTACTCTTCGACATGGACGCTAGTACTGGGCTGTTGACGATTGCTCTCGTGAATTGTCGTTCCTTCCGGCACTTGCTTTTGCGATGTTTTCGACGGTCGCCTGTTGCCATATCGGCCCGTACCACCGTGTGTCACTCCCACATGTGGAGCGCACACGCTGCAAGCATTTAGGCCCTTCCACTGCGGGTTTTCCTTATCGCTTCTCGGCCTTTTGGCTAAGATCAAAGTGTAGTATCTGTTCTTATCAGCTTAATATCTGATACGTCCTGCATCGCAGGACCAGAATATTAAACTCATTTTTGGCTCATGACGGAGTGCTAGGGGCTTGCTCCACCTCTGTCGCGGGTTGGCCCGGCATTGCAGTACCGCCGGGATCGGCCCACCTAAAATTAATTAAAACACAGCCTGAAATGGGTTAATATTCTGCAGTGGTCAGATATTCCGCTGATAGCAAAACTTGTCGTAGTTGTCGATGTGCCCAGTAGTTAGCTGCTTACACACCACGTACTCTTTAAATTAATTTTAGATTATCGCAAGTATTCAATTTTTTTTTTTTTTTTTTTTGCCTTTAGCCGGACCCCTCTTGCAGCCGCATTACACCAGGCTGGCAATTTATGGGGGCACACAACAGTGCCTTCAGATGCCTCGTTGGCGTCTCTTATGGTCCGGCCACAGATAATTTTAATTAAATTTTTTGGAGTTATAACCTTAGCTCCTCGCGAACGTCGTCGTCGCCGCCGCACGCACGCAGAATACGTGTGTACACACACATATGCAGTAGGCGGTGGACGATGTAAGCACTCGGCTAGGTGTAGCTCGCGCCGGCCTCGCGCCGGTGTAGCTCGCGCCGGCCTGGCGCTGCTGTGGGGCGGCCGCACGGCTTCTGCACCGCCCTGGCAGCTAGCGGCGGTCAAATGGGAGTCGCCGTTTACTCTTCGACATGGACGCTAGTACTGGGCTGTTGACGATTGCTCTCGTGAATTGTCGTTCCTTCCGGCACTTGCTTTTGCGATGTTTTCGACGGTCGCCTGTTGCCATATCGGCCCGTACCACCGTGTGTCACTCCCACATGTGGAGCGCACACGCTGCAAGCATTTAGGCCCTTCCACTGCGGGTTTTCCTTATCGCTTCTCGGCCTTTTGGCTAAGATCAAAGTGTAGTATCTGTTCTTATCAGCTTAATATCTGATACGTCCTGCATCGCAGGACCAGAATATTAAACTCATTTTTGGCTCATGACGGAGTGCTAGGGGCTTGCTCCACCTCTGTCGCGGGTTGGCCCGGCATTGCAGTACCGCCGGGATCGGCCCACCTAAAATTAATTAAAACACAGCCTGAAATGGGTTAATATTCTGCAGTGGTCAGATATTCCGCTGATAGCAAAACTTGTCGTAGTTGTCGATGTGCCCAGTAGTTAGCTGCTCACACACCACGTACTCTTTAAATTAATTTTAGATTATCGCAAGTATTCAATTTTTTTTTTTTTTTTTTTTGCCTTTAGCCGGACCCCTCTTGCAGCCGCATTACACCAGGCTGGCAATTTATGGGGGCACACAACAGTGCCTTCAGATGCCTCGTTGGCGTCTCTTATGGTCCGGCCACAGATAATTTTAATTAAATTTTTTGGAGTTATAACCTTAGCTCCTCGCGAACGTCGTCGTCGCCGCCGCACGCACGCAGAATACGTGTGTACACACACATATGCAGTAGGCGGTGGACGATGTAAGCACTCGGCTAGGTGTAGCTCGCGCCGGCCTCGCGCCGGTGTAGCTCGCGCCGGCCTGGCGCTGCTGTGGGGCGGCCGCACGGCTTCTGCACCGCCCTGGCAGCTAGCGGCGGTCAAATGGGAGTCGCCGTTTACTCTTCGACATGGACGCTAGTACTGGGCTGTTGACGATTGCTCTCGTGAATTGTCGTTCCTTCCGGCACTTGCTTTTGCGATGTTTTCGACGGTCGCCTGTTGCCATATCGGCCCGTACCACCGTGTGTCACTCCCACATGTGGAGCGCACACGCTGCAAGCATTTAGGCCCTTCCACTGCGGGTTTTCCTTATCGCTTCTCGGCCTTTTGGCTAAGATCAAAGTGTAGTATCTGTTCTTATCAGCTTAATATCTGATACGTCCTGCATCGCAGGACCAGAATATTAAACTCATTTTTGGCTCATGACGGAGTGCTAGGGGCTTG
The DNA here is from genome assembly GCF_023898315.1 of Schistocerca nitens. Classification (NCBI taxonomy): domain Eukaryota; kingdom Metazoa; phylum Arthropoda; class Insecta; order Orthoptera; family Acrididae; genus Schistocerca; species Schistocerca nitens. Next base: position 831,645,696 of record NC_064614.1, read on the forward strand.
CTCCACCTCTGTCGCGGGTTGGCCCGGCATTGCAGTACCGCCGGGATCGGCCCACCTAAAATTAATTAAAACACAGCCTGAAATGGGTTAATATTCTGCAGTGGTCAGATATTCCGCTGATAGCAAAACTTGTCGTAGTTGTCGATGTGCCCAGTAGTTAGCTGCTTACACACCACGTACTCTTTAAATTAATTTTAGATTATCGCAAGTATTCAATTTTTTTTTTTTTTTTTTTGCCTTTAGCCGGACCCCTCTTGCAGCCGCATTACACCAGGCTGGCAATTTATGGGGGCACACAACAGTGCCTTCAGATGCCTCGTTGGCGTCTCTTATGGTCCGGCCACAGATAATTTTAATTAAATTTTTTGGAGTTATAACCTTAGCTCCTCGCGAACGTCGTCGTCGCCGCCGCACGCACGCAGAATACGTGTGTACACACACATATGCAGTAGGCGGTGGACGATGTAAGCACTCGGCTAGGTGTAGCTCGCGCCGGCCTCGCGCCGGTGTAGCTCGCGCCGGCCTGGCGCTGCTGTGGGGCGGCCGCACGGCTTCTGCACCGCCCTGGCAGCTAGCGGCGGTCAAATGGGAGTCGCCGTTTACTCTTCGACATGGACGCTAGTACTGGGCTGTTGACGATTGCTCTCGTGAATTGTCGTTCCTTCCGGCACTTGCTTTTGCGATGTTTTCGACGGTCGCCTGTTGCCATATCGGCCCGTACCACCGTGTGTCACTCCCACATGTGGAGCGCACACGCTGCAAGCATTTAGGCCCTTCCACTGCGGGTTTTCCTTATCGCTTCTCGGCCTTTTGGCTAAGATCAAAGTGTAGTATCTGTTCTTATCAGCTTAATATCTGATACGTCCTGCATCGCAGGACCAGAATATTAAACTCATTTTTGGCTCATGACGGAGTGCTAGGGGCTTGCTCCACCTCTGTCGCGGGTTGGCCCGGCATTGCAGTACCGCCGGGATCGGCCCACCTAAAATTAATTAAAACACAGCCTGAAATGGGTTAATATTCTGCAGTGGTCAGATATTCCGCTGATAGCAAAACTTGTCGTAGTTGTCGATGTGCCCAGTAGTTAGCTGCTTACACACCACGTACTCTTTAAATTAATTTTAGATTATCGCAAGTATTCAATTTTTTTTTTTTTTTTTTGCCTTTAGCCGGACCCCTCTTGCAGCCGCATTACACCAGGCTGGCAATTTATGGGGGCACACAACAGTGCCTTCAGATGCCTCGTTGGCGTCTCTTATGGTCCGGCCACAGATAATTTTAATTAAATTTTTTGGAGTTATAACCTTAGCTCCTCGCGAACGTCGTCGTCGCCGCCGCACGCACGCAGAATACGTGTGTACACACACATATGCAGTAGGCGGTGGACGATGTAAGCACTCGGCTAGGTGTAGCTCGCGCCGGCCTCGCGCCAGTGTAGCTCGCGCCGGCCTGGCGCTGCTGTGGGGCGGCCGCACGGCTTCTGCACCGCCCTGGCAGCTAGCGGCGGTCAAATGGGAGTCGCCGTTTACTCTTCGACATGGACGCTAGTACTGGGCTGTTGACGATTGCTCTCGTGAATTGTCGTTCCTTCCGGCACTTGCTTTTGCGATGTTTTCGACGGTCGCCTGTTGCCATATCGGCCCGTACCACCGTGTGTCACTCCCACATGTGGAGCGCACACGCTGCAAGCATTTAGGCCCTTCCACTGCGGGTTTTCCTTATCGCTTCTCGGCCTTTTGGCTAAGATCAAAGTGTAGTATCTGTTCTTATCAGCTTAATATCTGATACGTCCTGCATCGCAGGACCAGAATATTAAACTCATTTTTGGCTCATGACGGAGTGCTAGGGGCTTGCTCCACCTCTGTCGCGGGTTGGCCCGGCATTGCAGTACCGCCGGGATCGGCCCACCTAAAATTAATTAAAACACAGCCTGAAATGGGTTAATATTCTGCAGTGGTCAGATATTCCGCTGATAGCAAAACTTGTCGTAGTTGTCGATGTGCCCAGTAGTTAGCTGCTTACACACCACGTACTCTTTAAATTAATTTTAGATTATCGCAAGTATTCAATTTTTTTTTTTTTTTTTTTTTGCCTTTAGCCGGACCCCTCTTGCAGCCGCATTACACCAGGCTGGCAATTTATGGGGGCACACAACAGTGCCTTCAGATGCCTCGTTGGCGTCTCTTATGGTCCGGCCACAGATAATTTTAATTAAATTTTTTGGAGTTATAACCTTAGCTCCTCGCGAACGTCGTCGTCGCCGCCGCACGCACGCAGAATACGTGTGTACACACACATATGCAGTAGGCGGTGGACGATGTAAGCACTCGGCTAGGTGTAGCTCGCGCCGGCCTCGCGCCGGTGTAGCTCGCGCCGGCCTGGCGCTGCTGTGGGGCGGCCGCACGGCTTCTGCACCGCCCTGGCAGCTAGCGGCGGTCAAATGGGAGTCGCCGTTTACTCTTCGACATGGACGCTAGTACTGGGCTGTTGACGATTGCTCTCGTGAATTGTCGTTCCTTCCGGCACTTGCTTTTGCGATGTTTTCGACGGTCGCCTGTTGCCATATCGGCCCGTACCACCGTGTGTCACTCCCACATGTGGAGCGCACACGCTGCAAGCATTTAGGCCCTTCCACTGCGGGTTTTCCTTATCGCTTCTCGGCCTTTTGGCTAAGATCAAAGTGTAGTATCTGTTCTTATCAGCTTAATATCTGATACGTCCTGCATCGCAGGACCAGAATATTAAACTCATTTTTGGCTCATGACGGAGTGCTAGGGGCTTGCTCCACCTCTGTCGCGGGTTGGCCCGGCATTGCAGTACCGCCGGGATCGGCCCACCTAAAATTAATTAAAACACAGCCTGAAATGGGTTAATATTCTGCAGTGGTCAGATATTCCGCTGATAGCAAAACTTGTCGTAGTTGTCGATGTGCCCAGTAGTTAGCTGCTCACACACCACGTACTCTTTAAATTAATTTTAGATTATCGCAAGTATTCAATTTTTTTTTTTTTTTTTTTTGCCTTTAGCCGGACCCCTCTTGCAGCCGCATTACACCAGGCTGGCAATTTATGGGGGCACACAACAGTGCCTTCAGATGCCTCGTTGGCGTCTCTTATGGTCCGGCCACAGATAATTTTAATTAAATTTTTTGGAGTTATAACCTTAGCTCCTCGCGAACGTCGTCGTCGCCGCCGCACGCACGCAGAATACGTGTGTACACACACATATGCAGTAGGCGGTGGACGATGTAAGCACTCGGCTAGGTGTAGCTCGCGCCGGCCTCGCGCCGGTGTAGCTCGCGCCGGCCTGGCGCTGCTGTGGGGCGGCCGCACGGCTTCTGCACCGCCCTGGCAGCTAGCGGCGGTCAAATGGGAGTCGCCGTTTACTCTTCGACATGGACGCTAGTACTGGGCTGTTGACGATTGCTCTCGTGAATTGTCGTTCCTTCCGGCACTTGCTTTTGCGATGTTTTCGACGGTCGCCTGTTGCCATATCGGCCCGTACCACCGTGTGTCACTCCCACATGTGGAGCGCACACGCTGCAAGCATTTAGGCCCTTCCACTGCGGGTTTTCCTTATCGCTTCTCGGCCTTTTGGCTAAGATCAAAGTGTAGTATCTGTTCTTATCAGCTTAATATCTGATACGTCCTGCATCGCAGGACCAGAATATTAAACTCATTTTTGGCTCATGACGGAGTGCTAGGGGCTTGCTCCACCTCTGTCGCGGGTTGGCCCGGCATTGCAGTACCGCCGGGATCGGCCCACCTAAAATTAATTAAAACACAGCCTGAAATGGGTTAATATTCTGCAGTGGTCAGATATTCCGCTGATAGCAAAACTTGTCGTAGTTGTCGATGTGCCCAGTAGTTAGCTGCTTACACACCACGTACTCTTTAAATTAATTTTAGATTATCGCAAGTATTCAATTTTTTTTTTTTTTTTTTTGCCTTTAGCCGGACCCCTCTTGCAGCCGCATTACACCAGGCTGGCAATTTATGGGGGCACACAACAGTGCCTTCAGATGCCTCGTTGGCGTCTCTTATGGTCCGGCCACAGATAATTTTAATTAAATTTTTTGGAGTTATAACCTTAGCTCCTCGCGAACGTCGTCGTCGCCGCCGCACGCACGCAGAATACGTGTGTACACACACATATGCAGTAGGCGGTGGACGATGTAAGCACTCGGCTAGGTGTAGCTCGCGCCGGCCTCGCGCCGGTGTAGCTCGCGCCGGCCTGGCGCTGCTGTGGGGCGGCCGCACGGCTTCTGCACCGCCCTGGCAGCTAGCGGCGGTCAAATGGGAGTCGCCGTTTACTCTTCGACATGGACGCTAGTACTGGGCTGTTGACGATTGCTCTCGTGAATTGTCGTTCCTTCCGGCACTTGCTTTTGCGATGTTTTCGACGGTCGCCTGTTGCCATATCGGCCCGTACCACCGTGTGTCACTCCCACATGTGGAGCGCACACGCTGCAAGCATTTAGGCCCTTCCACTGCGGGTTTTCCTTATCGCTTCTCGGCCTTTTGGCTAAGATCAAAGTGTAGTATCTGTTCTTATCAGCTTAATATCTGATACGTCCTGCATCGCAGGACCAGAATATTAAACTCATTTTTGGCTCATGACGGAGTGCTAGGGGCTTGCTCCACCTCTGTCGCGGGTTGGCCCGGCATTGCAGTACCGCCGGGATCGGCCCACCTAAAATTAATTAAAACACAGCCTGAAATGGGTTAATATTCTGCAGTGGTCAGATATTCCGCTGATAGCAAAACTTGTCGTAGTTGTCGATGTGCCCAGTAGTTAGCTGCTTACACACCACGTACTCTTTAAATTAATTTTAGATTATCGCAAGTATTCAATTTTTTTTTTTTTTTTTTGCCTTTAGCCGGACCCCTCTTGCAGCCGCATTACACCAGGCTGGCAATTTATGGGGGCACACAACAGTGCCTTCAGATGCCTCGTTGGCGTCTCTTATGGTCCGGCCACAGATAATTTTAATTAAATTTTTTGGAGTTATAACCTTAGCTCCTCGCGAACGTCGTCGTCGCCGCCGCACGCACGCAGAATACGTGTGTACACACACATATGCAGTAGGCGGTGGACGATGTAAGCACTCGGCTAGGTGTAGCTCGCGCCGGCCTCGCGCCAGTGTAGCTCGCGCCGGCCTGGCGCTGCTGTGGGGCGGCCGCACGGCTTCTGCACCGCCCTGGCAGCTAGCGGCGGTCAAATGGGAGTCGCCGTTTACTCTTCGACATGGACGCTAGTACTGGGCTGTTGACGATTGCTCTCGTGAATTGTCGTTCCTTCCGGCACTTGCTTTTGCGATGTTTTCGACGGTCGCCTGTTGCCATATCGGCCCGTACCACCGTGTGTCACTCCCACATGTGGAGCGCACACGCTGCAAGCATTTAGGCCCTTCCACTGCGGGTTTTCCTTATCGCTTCTCGGCCTTTTGGCTAAGATCAAAGTGTAGTATCTGTTCTTATCAGCTTAATATCTGATACGTCCTGCATCGCAGGACCAGAATATTAAACTCATTTTTGGCTCATGACGGAGTGCTAGGGGCTTGCTCCACCTCTGTCGCGGGTTGGCCCGGCATTGCAGTACCGCCGGGATCGGCCCACCTAAAATTAATTAAAACACAGCCTGAAATGGGTTAATATTCTGCAGTGGTCAGATATTCCGCTGATAGCAAAACTTGTCGTAGTTGTCGATGTGCCCAGTAGTTAGCTGCTCACACACCACGTACTCTTTAAATTAATTTTAGATTATCGCAAGTATTCAATTTTTTTTTTTTTTTTTTTTGCCTTTAGCCGGACCCCTCTTGCAGCCGCATTACACCAGGCTGGCAATTTATGGGGGCACACAACAGTGCCTTCAGATGCCTCGTTGGCGTCTCTTATGGTCCGGCCACAGATAATTTTAATTAAATTTTTTGGAGTTATAACCTTAGCTCCTCGCGAACGTCGTCGTCGCCGCCGCACGCACGCAGAATACGTGTGTACACACACATATGCAGTAGGCGGTGGACGATGTAAGCACTCGGCTAGGTGTAGCTCGCGCCGGCCTCGCGCCGGTGTAGCTCGCGCCGGCCTGGCGCTGCTGTGGGGCGGCCGCACGGCTTCTGCACCGCCCTGGCAGCTAGCGGCGGTCAAATGGGAGTCGCCGTTTACTCTTCGACATGGACGCTAGTACTGGGCTGTTGACGATTGCTCTCGTGAATTGTCGTTCCTTCCGGCACTTGCTTTTGCGATGTTTTCGACGGTCGCCTGTTGCCATATCGGCCCGTACCACCGTGTGTCACTCCCACATGTGGAGCGCACACGCTGCAAGCATTTAGGCCCTTCCACTGCGGGTTTTCCTTATCGCTTCTCGGCCTTTTGGCTAAGATCAAAGTGTAGTATCTGTTCTTATCAGCTTAATATCTGATACGTCCTGCATCGCAGGACCAGAATATTAAACTCATTTTTGGCTCATGACGGAGTGCTAGGGGCTTGCTCCACCTCTGTCGCGGGTTGGCCCGGCATTGCAGTACCGCCGGGATCGGCCCACCTAAAATTAATTAAAACACAGCCTGAAATGGGTTAATATTCTGCAGTGGTCAGATATTCCGCTGATAGCAAAACTTGTCGTAGTTGTCGATGTGCCCAGTAGTTAGCTGCTTACACACCACGTACTCTTTAAATTAATTTTAGATTATCGCAAGTATTCAATTTTTTTTTTTTTTTTTTTGCCTTTAGCCGGACCCCTCTTGCAGCCGCATTACACCAGGCTGGCAATTTATGGGGGCACACAACAGTGCCTTCAGATGCCTCGTTGGCGTCTCTTATGGTCCGGCCACAGATAATTTTAATTAAATTTTTTGGAGTTATAACCTTAGCTCCTCGCGAACGTCGTCGTCGCCGCCGCACGCACGCAGAATACGTGTGTACACACACATATGCAGTAGGCGGTGGACGATGTAAGCACTCGGCTAGGTGTAGCTCGCGCCGGCCTCGCGCCGGTGTAGCTCGCGCCGGCCTGGCGCTGCTGTGGGGCGGCCGCACGGCTTCTGCACCGCCCTGGCAGCTAGCGGCGGTCAAATGGGAGTCGCCGTTTACTCTTCGACATGGACGCTAGTACTGGGCTGTTGACGATTGCTCTCGTGAATTGTCGTTCCTTCCGGCACTTGCTTTTGCGATGTTTTCGACGGTCGCCTGTTGCCATATCGGCCCGTACCACCGTGTGTCACTCCCACATGTGGAGCGCACACGCTGCAAGCATTTAGGCCCTTCCACTGCGGGTTTTCCTTATCGCTTCTCGGCCTTTTGGCTAAGATCAAAGTGTAGTATCTGTTCTTATCAGCTTAATATCTGATACGTCCTGCATCGCAGGACCAGAATATTAAACTCATTTTTGGCTCATGACGGAGTGCTAGGGGCTTGCTCCACCTCTGTCGCGGGTTGGCCCGGCATTGCAGTACCGCCGGGATCGGCCCACCTAAAATTAATTAAAACACAGCCTGAAATGGGTTAATATTCTGCAGTGGTCAGATATTCCGCTGATAGCAAAACTTGTCGTAGTTGTCGATGTGCCCAGTAGTTAGCTGCTCACACACCACGTACTCTTTAAATTAATTTTAGATTATCGCAAGTATTCAATTTTTTTTTTTTTTTTTTTTGCCTTTAGCCGGACCCCTCTTGCAGCCGCATTACACCAGGCTGGCAATTTATGGGGGCACACAACAGTGCCTTCAGATGCCTCGTTGGCGTCTCTTATGGTCCGGCCACAGATAATTTTAATTAAATTTTTTGGAGTTATAACCTTAGCTCCTCGCGAACGTCGTCGTCGCCGCCGCACGCACGCAGAATACGTGTGTACACACACATATGCAGTAGGCGGTGGACGATGTAAGCACTCGGCTAGGTGTAGCTCGCGCCGGCCTCGCGCCGGTGTAGCTCGCGCCGGCCTGGCGCTGCTGTGGGGCGGCCGCACGGCTTCTGCACCGCCCTGGCAGCTAGCGGCGGTCAAATGGGAGTCGCCGTTTACTCTTCGACATGGACGCTAGTACTGGGCTGTTGACGATTGCTCTCGTGAATTGTCGTTCCTTCCGGCACTTGCTTTTGCGATGTTTTCGACGGTCGCCTGTTGCCATATCGGCCCGTACCACCGTGTGTCACTCCCACATGTGGAGCGCACACGCTGCAAGCATTTAGGCCCTTCCACTGCGGGTTTTCCTTATCGCTTCTCGGCCTTTTGGCTAAGATCAAAGTGTAGTATCTGTTCTTATCAGCTTAATATCTGATACGTCCTGCATCGCAGGACCAGAATATTAAACTCATTTTTGGCTCATGACGGAGTGCTAGGGGCTTGCTCCACCTCTGTCGCGGGTTGGCCCGGCATTGCAGTACCGCCGGGATCGGCCCACCTAAAATTAATTAAAACACAGCCTGAAATGGGTTAATATTCTGCAGTGGTCAGATATTCCGCTGATAGCAAAACTTGTCGTAGTTGTCGATGTGCCCAGTAGTTAGCTGCTTACACACCACGTACTCTTTAAATTAATTTTAGATTATCGCAAGTATTCAATTTTTTTTTTTTTTTTTTTGCCTTTAGCCGGACCCCTCTTGCAGCCGCATTACACCAGGCTGGCAATTTATGGGGGCACACAACAGTGCCTTCAGATGCCTCGTTGGCGTCTCTTATGGTCCGGCCACAGATAATTTTAATTAAATTTTTTGGAGTTATAACCTTAGCTCCTCGCGAACGTCGTCGTCGCCGCCGCACGCACGCAGAATACGTGTGTACACACACATATGCAGTAGGCGGTGGACGATGTAAGCACTCGGCTAGGTGTAGCTCGCGCCGGCCTCGCGCCGGTGTAGCTCGCGCCGGCCTGGCGCTGCTGTGGGGCGGCCGCACGGCTTCTGCACCGCCCTGGCAGCTAGCGGCGGTCAAATGGGAGTCGCCGTTTACTCTTCGACATGGACGCTAGTACTGGGCTGTTGACGATTGCTCTCGTGAATTGTCGTTCCTTCCGGCACTTGCTTTTGCGATGTTTTCGACGGTCGCCTGTTGCCATATCGGCCCGTACCACCGTGTGTCACTCCCACATGTGGAGCGCACACGCTGCAAGCATTTAGGCCCTTCCACTGCGGGTTTTCCTTATCGCTTCTCGGCCTTTTGGCTAAGATCAAAGTGTAGTATCTGTTCTTATCAGCTTAATATCTGATACGTCCTGCATCGCAGGACCAGAATATTAAACTCATTTTTGGCTCATGACGGAGTGCTAGGGGCTTGCTCCACCTCTGTCGCGGGTTGGCCCGGCATTGCAGTACCGCCGGGATCGGCCCACCTAAAATTAATTAAAACACAGCCTGAAATGGGTTAATATTCTGCAGTGGTCAGATATTCCGCTGATAGCAAAACTTGTCGTAGTTGTCGATGTGCCCAGTAGTTAGCTGCTTACACACCACGTACTCTTTAAATTAATTTTAGATTATCGCAAGTATTCAATTTTTTTTTTTTTTTTTTGCCTTTAGCCGGACCCCTCTTGCAGCCGCATTACACCAGGCTGGCAATTTATGGGGGCACACAACAGTGCCTTCAGATGCCTCGTTGGCGTCTCTTATGGTCCGGCCACAGATAATTTTAATTAAATTTTTTGGAGTTATAACCTTAGCTCCTCGCGAACGTCGTCGTCGCCGCCGCACGCACGCAGAATACGTGTGTACACACACATATGCAGTAGGCGGTGGACGATGTAAGCACTCGGCTAGGTGTAGCTCGCGCCGGCCTCGCGCCAGTGTAGCTCGCGCCGGCCTGGCGCTGCTGTGGGGCGGCCGCACGGCTTCTGCACCGCCCTGGCAGCTAGCGGCGGTCAAATGGGAGTCGCCGTTTACTCTTCGACATGGACGCTAGTACTGGGCTGTTGACGATTGCTCTCGTGAATTGTCGTTCCTTCCGGCACTTGCTTTTGCGATGTTTTCGACGGTCGCCTGTTGCCATATCGGCCCGTACCACCGTGTGTCACTCCCACATGTGGAGCGCACACGCTGCAAGCATTTAGGCCCTTCCACTGCGGGTTTTCCTTATCGCTTCTCGGCCTTTTGGCTAAGATCAAAGTGTAGTATCTGTTCTTATCAGCTTAATACGAGCTAATATGGGCTGATTTCTGCACCGGGAAGCGGTCGCGCTTATTCTCTTGTTTCAGGTCCGCGACCTGAACAATGGAGCTCGTGGTGACGCTGCCGGCGGACGTCTTTCGCTGCCGGATCTGCTTCGTCACCAAGGCTGCAGGCAGGCCAACTTTTGGCGAATACAAGGACCACTCGGCCCTTCTTCGCCACTACAGGAGGCTGCACGACCCGGAAACGGTCCCCGTTTTCGAGTGCGCGTTTTGCGGCCGACGCGACCCGCAACTGAAGAAGTTGCGGACGCATCAGCGGTCCTGCAATGCAGAGTCCGCCACCCCCGGCGCTGCCAGTCGGGGGAGTGTGAGTATGGGACACGATGCCGTGTCTGACTCTCTGGGGCACCCAGAGAGGTCGGCCGGCGGGAGGTCACAGGCGAGGGCCCCCGAAGCTAGTAGGACAGGCCCTTCGTCCTTAGTTAGTGCTGGGCGAAAGCCACAGGCGAAAGCGGCTCGGGAAGCTAGTACCATAGGCCGCCTAGCCTTAGATATTAGAGAGGGGCTATGGCCACAGCCCAGTCCGGTCCCCGAAGCTAGTAGGACAGACCGGCTGGACTTAGGTTTAACATACGCGGCGGTCCTGACCCGCAGCAGCGTGGTGGGTTCACAGGCTGCCTTGCCCTCACCCTGTGTGAGTGTGCAGGCGTCGGTGACACCCAGGACGGCGGTGGTTGCTACCCCCGCGTCGTGCGTACTGTGTGTGCGCACGCCGAGGTGGTCTGGCATCCCCCTGCTGATACGCTCCGCGACGTCAACCGCGTCGCCACGAGTGCCGAGCGCAAGTTCGGGAGGTGAAGGCAGCACGCTGCCGACGCCTGCCGCCGAACGCGTCGCTCCGGCCAGAGGCGCAGTGTCTGGCAAAGGCCGCGGCTCGCCGCTGCCCGCGCCGGCCATTGCACCCAGTGGCGTACGCTGGCCACGTCGTGCGGCTGCCGCAGGCGCCTCCCGCCCGCCATCTGTCGGGAGCGTGGGTACCGGCCTGGGACTGCCGCCCGCATTCGCTACGCCGCCAACAGGTGGCTCTGCGATGCGGGCGGACAGTGGCAGGCAGGCTGCCTCGCTCACCGCGACCGGTGGTGTTGCTACTCACGGCGCAACCGCGCCGCTGTTTGACGCACCAAAGGCCGCGAGCCCGGCGGATGTACCGGACGGTGTGGTGCTTGTGCGGTCGCAGACGTATACGCGCCGCGTTTCCTCTGCCCTGCCGGCGGCCACGTCGAGTGACGCCCGTCACTCCGTCTCCGCTCAGGCAGGGAGTGTTACTAACGAAACAGCTCCTGTTACAGATGATGAGTGGCACATAGTCACCCCCCGGAGGGACAAACGCCGTGCTACAGGTCGCAGACCACCACCTCCGGACCGACGGCGCATCTTACCGCCCAGTCCGCGTAACAGCGGCCCTGCGCGAGCCAACGCGTCTGGGCGGCCGGCGCGAGCTACACCTCGTGTATCTCGCGCCGGCGGCCGGGCGCGGGCGACCGCTGGGCCATCTGTTGGCGGCGCGGCGAACAACAGCCGCGGTGCGCTGGGCCCGAGCGCCAGGCCGGCGCGAGCTACACCTCGTGTTTCTCGCGCCGGCGGCGGGGCGCGGGCGACCGCTGGGCCACCTGTTGACGGCGCGGCGAACAGCAGCCGCGGTGCGCCGAGCCCGAGCGCCAGGCCGGCGCGAGCTACACCTCGAGACGCCCGGCCGGCGCGGGCTACGCCGACAACCTCTGCGACCACTGCGCCATCCGGTAGCGACCGACGGGCACCCAGTCCGCGTAACAGCGGCCCGGGGCGAGCCGGCGCGCCCGGTCGGCCGGCGCGAGCTACACCTCGTGTTTCTTGCGCCGGCGGCGGGCCGCTGGCGACCGCCGGGCCATCTGTTGGCGGCGCGGCGAACACCAGCCGCGGTGCGCCCGACCTGAGCGCCAGGCCGGCGCGAGCTACACCGGCCCCTGCTGCGACCGCTGCGCCACCTGTCAACGGCGCGGCGACTGAAAGCAGCACTGCGCGGCCCACGCCAGATGGCAGCGCGGCACCACCACCGACGCAGACGACGGAGCGGCGCGACGTGAGCGGAGGGACTGCAGCCGCGTCTCCGAGACATGGCAGCCAGAAGAGGAGACGCCGACGTCGTAACGACCGTCCCAGTCCCAACCTCCCGCCGCAAAACTCCCGTCCTCCTAACCTGACAGGCCCTCCTGTACCCTCCGAACAGGGCGCAACAGAGGCAGCTCCGCCCCCCCCTCCCCTGGCCGACGCCCGGCTAACGGAGAGGCAGCGGCGCTGGCTGGCGGCCCTGGACGGCGTCCACGATCAGCAGTGGGACGCATTCGTCGCGGTCGTCGAGGACTTCATCTCCGAGATCGCCGAGACGAAGCCACAACGCCAGGCAGCCGGAGATCGACAGGATGGACCACCAGCAGCAGCACACCGCGGCCAGGGCCGCGCCGACGCTGCTGCCAATCCCCCTCCCCCTGCCCCTACACGCGGCCGCGGTGGGCAGCGCGGTAGACGTGGCGCACGGCGCGCGGCGGCCGCCGAGCGTCGGTACGACGCGAGTGCAGCGTCTGAGATTCAGACGCTGTACCGCGCGGACCGGCGCAAGGCGATGCAGCGCGTCCTTGGCGAGACGTCGCCGTACTGCCAAATCGATGGCAACGTGCTCACGGAGCACTTTAAGGGGGTATACTCTAAATCTGTTTTTTCTGTTACAGATTTACCAGCTGCTGTCCCGGACTTTGCCGCCACCACGCCTCCTGATGTCAGCGAGGAGGTCCTGTCGCTGATCACCTCCGCGGAAGTGCAACAGCGGCTCCAGAAGGCGAGCAATACTGCTCCTGGGGCAGACGGAGTCACCTACTCGGACCTGCGACGTGAGGATCCTGGCTGCCATGTGCTGGCTAAGATCTTCTCGCGCTGCTGGAATGAGCGGAAGACTCCGGTGCAGTGGAAAGTATCCACTACCGTCCTCATCCACAAGAAAGGGGACGTCTCGGACGTGACGAACTGGCGGCCTTTAGCATTGAGCTCCACCATCTCTAAGCTCTTTGCTGCAATCGTTGCGGACCGCACTTCTCTCTGGGCAGAGCGGTTGAACCTGCTCTCCCCAGAACAGAAGGGCTTCCGCACGTTTGAAGGCTGCTATGAGCACAACTTCATTGTGCAGACGGCAATTGATGATGCAAGGCGCAGGGGAGGCCAAGCATGCTTTGCTTGGCTTGATCTGGCGAATGCTTTTGGCTCAGTGCCTCACGCTCACCTCCTTGGAGTACTGAGCAGGATGGGACTGCCAGAGCAATTGCACCATCTAATTGCCGACATGTATGATGGTTGCTCCACCCGTGTCCGTACATCTGACGGACTAACGGAGGAGATTGAGATCCAGGCGGGGGTCAAGCAGGGCTGTCCACTGTCGCCCATCGTCTTTAATCTCGCGCTCGAGCCGGTACTTCGCGCCGCAACCTCGCTCAGAAATGAGTGTGGTATTCCGCTTTGCGGCGTCAGTGTGAGTGCGCTGGCGTATGCGGACGATATCGTGCTTCTGGCGCGGGATTCAGAGGCGATGCAGACGCTCCTCAATGTTGTGGGTGAGGCGGCGACGTGGGCCGGGCTTACCTTCAAGCCGTCGAAGTGTGCCACGCTTCACATCCGCCGTCGGCAGACACTAGGCTCGGTATTCGCCCTGCAAGGGGGAGAACCAGCCGTGCTCGGTGCGGGTGACGCCTACCTCCATCTTGGCGTTCCCACCGGGTACAAAGTCACGCAGACGCCAACGGATGCGATCGCGGCAATTCGACGTGACTTGCAGCACCTGGACGCTTCCCTGCTGGCTCCCTGGCAGAAGATTGACGCTGTGCGTGTCTTCCTCCTCCCCAGGCTTGACTTTGTCATGCGGGGCGGAGCGGTACGCAAGGGGCCGCTATCTGCGCTCGACAAGGCAGTGAAAGCGGCTGTCAAATCATGGCTCTTCCTTCCACAGCGTGCGTCCACTGAACAGCTGTACCTCGCGCTGGGAGAGGGAGGATGCGGCCTGACGCCGCTCGCGGACGCTGCGGACATCTCCACCATCGTCCACGGCTTCCGCATGCTGCACTGCGACGACGCCACCGTCCGCGACATCGCCTGGGCCACTCTATCCACGGCCGTGCGCCGCCGACTGGGGAGGGAGCCGAGTCGATCCGACTTGGCCACCTACCTTAGCGGCAGCACTGAGGGCGACCTCGCACGTGACGGAGGTGACATCCAGTCACTGTGGACACGCGTCAGGAACGCCACAAGGCGCCTAGCGCCGCGTGGCGTCACCTGGCGCTGGAGTGAACTGTTGTCTGAGTTGCAGGTGGAGGTCGGCGGCCGACCCGCCATCGCTGACGACGCGGAACACGACGGCATCGGAGGGGTGACGCAGCCGGCCACGGAGAGGACGGCGCCCGGGACTACACGACACCTCGAAGATGGCGGCGATGGACCGCAACACGATGATGACAGCGTGGGACGCACCGTCAACACTGGCGTCGAGCATGTCCGGGTGGGAGGGGGCGCCAAACGTCTTCTCTCGCGGACGCTCCGCGAGTGTCTGAGGCAGCGCCTGCGCCACATCTTACTCAGAAAACCGGACCAGGGGAAGGTGTTCGAGTGCACCAGGGAGTCCACAGCGTCCAACCACTTCATAGCGGGAGGCAAATACACTCGCTTCGCAGACTGGCGCTTCATTCATCGCGCCAGGCTCGGAGTCGTGCCTCTGAACGGATGTCGCCGCTTTGATGGGCGGGCAAACAACAACAAAGCCTGCCGACGCTGTGGCCACAACAACGAGACGCTCCCACACGTGATTAACGCGTGTATGGTGCACTCAGCAGCCCTGCAGTATCGCCACAACGCGGTCCTCAACCGCCTCGCGACAGCAGTCGCTGGGCGGCCAAGGAGAGGAAACACTGCTGTTCCTGACATCAGGATCAACCAAGCCGTCATAGGGGACAGCAGTGGGCTGCGTCCGGACCTCGTAATAACTGACGAGGCCGCGAAGACTGTGACCATCGTCGATGTGACAATCCCCTTCGAGAATAGGCGGATTGCGCTCGACAACGCTCGGCAACTGAAGAAGATAAAGTACGCCGACGTTGCGCGCGGATTAGCCGCTCGCGGCTATTCCGTCACTGTCGACGCCCTGGTTGTCGGCAGTCTGGGGGCGTGGGACCGCCAGAACGATGCGGTGCTTCGGCACCTAGGCATCGCCAGCCGCTACTGCCAACTGATGCGGCGATTGATGGTGTCCGACACCATCAAGTGGTCCCGCGACATCTACGTTGAACACATCACTGGCCACCGCCAGTATGTGTCCCCCTAGACTGTGGCATGCTCTGACGTCAGGCTGCGAGACCCTCGAGACTGCAGTCGTCGGAGAACTTCGAGGTCGGTGCCTTCGTGACGTCGGTGTCGAGATTCTCCTTCACGACGCGGGACCTGCGGCGCTACACCATCTTCGCGCCGCACTGCAGCAGTGCCGAGTCAGTAGCGGTGCGTGCGGTGCTACCTGGTGCCCCTCCCTCCGTGGTGGCCGCCGAATATGGCCCCCACCTCGGTTGGCGCGGTGCTGGGCGGCGCCGTACGCGTGCCTACTGCCCGGCAGTCTCCAGCCAGCGTGGGAAGCAACACCCTCCTGCCACGACACCCCAGTGACGTCCGCCGCAAGGCGGACAGAGGGGAGAAGTCCGGCTGAGTGTGACCCGCCTGCGTGTGTGGCGCACCAGCCGCTGGCAGCCGTGCATGTGCAGTGTGCTGTCAGGGCATGGAGATGAATAAAATAAAATAGCCCCTAAATTAGGTCCAATTTTACCCCTGGTCTGACGTAAGTAAGGCCGCGCCTAACGCGGGATTAATCTTAAGGTTATATACTTAAGAATCCGCGCCTAACGCGGCCTCATGATATTTAAGTAGTGGGCTTAACCCACGAACTAGAATAGTGATTAAATACTTAAGTACGGTTAGAACCGTTTCTCTTAAATTTTTTCTAAACTTAATAAATCTGTAAAACTCGCATTGTATAGAGTCATGAATATTCTTTCTTAAATTTATACTTCTTAAAAATGTAACTAAGAATTATCTCGATAAATAAAAATCTGTTCTTATCAGCTTAATATCTGATACGTCCTGCATCGCAGGACCAGAATATTAAACTCATTTTTGGCTCATGACGGAGTGCTAGGGGCTTGCTCCACCTCTGTCGCGGGTTGGCCCGGCATTGCAGTACCGCCGGGATCGGCCCACCTAAAATTAATTAAAACACAGCCTGAAATGGGTTAATATTCTGCAGTGGTCAGATATTCCGCTGATAGCAAAACTTGTCGTAGTTGTCGATGTGCCCAGTAGTTAGCTGCTTACACACCACGTACTCTTTAAATTAATTTTAGATTATCGCAAGTATTCAATTTTTTTTTTTTTTTTTTTTTGCCTTTAGCCGGACCCCTCTTGCAGCCGCATTACACCAGGCTGGCAATTTATGGGGGCACACAACAGTGCCTTCAGATGCCTCGTTGGCGTCTCTTATGGTCCGGCCACAGATAATTTTAATTAAATTTTTTGGAGTTATAACCTTAGCTCCTCGCGAACGTCGTCGTCGCCGCCGCACGCACGCAGAATACGTGTGTACACACACATATGCAGTAGGCGGTGGACGATGTAAGCACTCGGCTAGGTGTAGCTCGCGCCGGCCTCGCGCCGGTGTAGCTCGCGCCGGCCTGGCGCTGCTGTGGGGCGGCCGCACGGCTTCTGCACCGCCCTGGCAGCTAGCGGCGGTCAAATGGGAGTCGCCGTTTACTCTTCGACATGGACGCTAGTACTGGGCTGTTGACGATTGCTCTCGTGAATTGTCGTTCCTTCCGGCACTTGCTTTTGCGATGTTTTCGACGGTCGCCTGTTGCCATATCGGCCCGTACCACCGTGTGTCACTCCCACATGTGGAGCGCACACGCTGCAAGCATTTAGGCCCTTCCACTGCGGGTTTTCCTTATCGCTTCTCGGCCTTTTGGCTAAGATCAAAGTGTAGTATCTGTTCTTATCAGCTTAATATCTGATACGTCCTGCATCGCAGGACCAGAATATTAAACTCATTTTTGGCTCATGACGGAGTGCTAGGGGCTTGCTCCACCTCTGTCGCGGGTTGGCCCGGCATTGCAGTACCGCCGGGATCGGCCCACCTAAAATTAATTAAAACACAGCCTGAAATGGGTTAATATTCTGCAGTGGTCAGATATTCCGCTGATAGCAAAACTTGTCGTAGTTGTCGATGTGCCCAGTAGTTAGCTGCTCACACACCACGTACTCTTTAAATTAATTTTAGATTATCGCAAGTATTCAATTTTTTTTTTTTTTTTTTTTGCCTTTAGCCGGACCCCTCTTGCAGCCGCATTACACCAGGCTGGCAATTTATGGGGGCACACAACAGTGCCTTCAGATGCCTCGTTGGCGTCTCTTATGGTCCGGCCACAGATAATTTTAATTAAATTTTTTGGAGTTATAACCTTAGCTCCTCGCGAACGTCGTCGTCGCCGCCGCACGCACGCAGAATACGTGTGTACACACACATATGCAGTAGGCGGTGGACGATGTAAGCACTCGGCTAGGTGTAGCTCGCGCCGGCCTCGCGCCGGTGTAGCTCGCGCCGGCCTGGCGCTGCTGTGGGGCGGCCGCACGGCTTCTGCACCGCCCTGGCAGCTAGCGGCGGTCAAATGGGAGTCGCCGTTTACTCTTCGACATGGACGCTAGTACTGGGCTGTTGACGATTGCTCTCGTGAATTGTCGTTCCTTCCGGCACTTGCTTTTGCGATGTTTTCGACGGTCGCCTGTTGCCATATCGGCCCGTACCACCGTGTGTCACTCCCACATGTGGAGCGCACACGCTGCAAGCATTTAGGCCCTTCCACTGCGGGTTTTCCTTATCGCTTCTCGGCCTTTTGGCTAAGATCAAAGTGTAGTATCTGTTCTTATCAGCTTAATATCTGATACGTCCTGCATCGCAGGACCAGAATATTAAACTCATTTTTGGCTCATGACGGAGTGCTAGGGGCTTGCTCCACCTCTGTCGCGGGTTGGCCCGGCATTGCAGTACCGCCGGGATCGGCCCACCTAAAATTAATTAAAACACAGCCTGAAATGGGTTAATATTCTGCAGTGGTCAGATATTCCGCTGATAGCAAAACTTGTCGTAGTTGTCGATGTGCCCAGTAGTTAGCTGCTTACACACCACGTACTCTTTAAATTAATTTTAGATTATCGCAAGTATTCAATTTTTTTTTTTTTTTTTTTTGCCTTTAGCCGGACCCCTCTTGCAGCCGCATTACACCAGGCTGGCAATTTATGGGGGCACACAACAGTGCCTTCAGATGCCTCGTTGGCGTCTCTTATGGTCCGGCCACAGATAATTTTAATTAAATTTTTTGGAGTTATAACCTTAGCTCCTCGCGAACGTCGTCGTCGCCGCCGCACGCACGCAGAATACGTGTGTACACACACATATGCAGTAGGCGGTGGACGATGTAAGCACTCGGCTAGGTGTAGCTCGCGCCGGCCTCGCGCCGGTGTAGCTCGCGCCGGCCTGGCGCTGCTGTGGGGCGGCCGCACGGCTTCTGCACCGCCCTGGCAGCTAGCGGCGGTCAAATGGGAGTCGCCGTTTACTCTTCGACATGGACGCTAGTACTGGGCTGTTGACGATTGCTCTCGTGAATTGTCGTTCCTTCCGGCACTTGCTTTTGCGATGTTTTCGACGGTCGCCTGTTGCCATATCGGCCCGTACCACCGTGTGTCACTCCCACATGTGGAGCGCACACGCTGCAAGCATTTAGGCCCTTCCACTGCGGGTTTTCCTTATCGCTTCTCGGCCTTTTGGCTAAGATCAAAGTGTAGTATCTGTTCTTATCAGCTTAATATCTGATACGTCCTGCATCGCAGGACCAGAATATTAAACTCATTTTTGGCTCATGACGGAGTGCTAGGGGCTTGCTCCACCTCTGTCGCGGGTTGGCCCGGCATTGCAGTACCGCCGGGATCGGCCCACCTAAAATTAATTAAAACACAGCCTGAAATGGGTTAATATTCTGCAGTGGTCAG
Source organism: Schistocerca nitens (assembly GCF_023898315.1). Taxonomy (NCBI): domain Eukaryota; kingdom Metazoa; phylum Arthropoda; class Insecta; order Orthoptera; family Acrididae; genus Schistocerca; species Schistocerca nitens. The sequence continues at coordinate 831,664,951 of NC_064614.1, forward strand.
ATATTCCGCTGATAGCAAAACTTGTCGTAGTTGTCGATGTGCCCAGTAGTTAGCTGCTTACACACCACGTACTCTTTAAATTAATTTTAGATTATCGCAAGTATTCAATTTTTTTTTTTTTTTTTTGCCTTTAGCCGGACCCCTCTTGCAGCCGCATTACACCAGGCTGGCAATTTATGGGGGCACACAACAGTGCCTTCAGATGCCTCGTTGGCGTCTCTTATGGTCCGGCCACAGATAATTTTAATTAAATTTTTTGGAGTTATAACCTTAGCTCCTCGCGAACGTCGTCGTCGCCGCCGCACGCACGCAGAATACGTGTGTACACACACATATGCAGTAGGCGGTGGACGATGTAAGCACTCGGCTAGGTGTAGCTCGCGCCGGCCTCGCGCCAGTGTAGCTCGCGCCGGCCTGGCGCTGCTGTGGGGCGGCCGCACGGCTTCTGCACCGCCCTGGCAGCTAGCGGCGGTCAAATGGGAGTCGCCGTTTACTCTTCGACATGGACGCTAGTACTGGGCTGTTGACGATTGCTCTCGTGAATTGTCGTTCCTTCCGGCACTTGCTTTTGCGATGTTTTCGACGGTCGCCTGTTGCCATATCGGCCCGTACCACCGTGTGTCACTCCCACATGTGGAGCGCACACGCTGCAAGCATTTAGGCCCTTCCACTGCGGGTTTTCCTTATCGCTTCTCGGCCTTTTGGCTAAGAAGCACCCCGCGAGCGGAGCGTTCTGTTGGGCTCTGTCGCGGGTTTTGGGTCACCTCTCGCGTATAGCGATCGAGGTTTCGTTTGTTCTTTATTTCTCCGTCGTTGACATTTTTGCGGTGACATGACCAATCGGTCGAATAGTATTCAGTGTGTGTTCGACAGGGCGGCAAGACGGCCGACCGCGTTTGAAATACAAGAATGGATTTTTGGCGATCTACGTGTACCGGAACATGATGTTGACACCTTCCAACTGGATTTCGTGTTGTTTTCGTTATTTGTGAAATTCGTCAACCAGGAGCAATACGAAAAGTATGGCCTGGCTCTAGCGGGCGAACATCCGTTCCGCTATTTCGATGGCAGTGTTGGTACAGTGACAATCGTGCCGTCTGGGTTTGGCATACGGACTGTGCGGGTGTTCAACGTACCCCCTGAGTGTCCGAATGAAGTCATCGGCCGTGTCTTGTCGCGGTATGGCACGGTGCTCAGCATCACGAATGAGAGGTGGGGCAGTGCCTACCGCTTCCAGGGCAACAGCGGCGTTCGTAGTGTCCGCATGGACCTCCGCCAGCACGTACCGTCGTATTTAAATATTGCGAGTACCAGGGCCCAGGTCACCTATATTGGGCAACCGCAGACTTGCTCCCTTTGTCAATCGACGGAGCATCTCCGCGTGGATTGCCCGCGCCGGCGCCCTGTGCAACTGCCGCGGGAACGCGCTGCTGGTACCGACCTTGTGCCTCTCCTCAGCGAGGTAGTGGCCGGTGCTGCCCGCCGTCCCGCTGAGCGGCCTGACGTGTCACCCCCGCCAGATGCAGTGCAACCGGCACCCAGTGCACCGGTTGACGAACCCGTCCCGGACCGGGCGCCCGTTGTGGCGGTACCGCCGGCGGCGGCTGATGTGCCCGCTATGGCGAGTGATGTGGTCGCTGTAGAACAGATGGAGGTCGTTATTCCTACCCCGCCCCTCCCGGCAGATGATGCTAAGTCCCCCCGCCGTCGTCATCGACGCAAGAAGGCGAACCCAGACCAATCGGCGGAGGCGGCGGACGTTTTCCGTCCCCCTGAAAGCGGCAGTGAGACTGACTCTCAGGCCTCCGCGGTTTCCCGCTCTGTTTCCGCTGACCGCTCGGGCGGTATGCGGCAAACTGCTCGACAACTAGAGGCTCTTATCAGTTCATCGCGAGATCGGGGAGCGATCCCTGCAAAACGGAAACATGACCAGGGTAGCGATCAGCCACTGCAGCGTACTCGTACCCTTTCACATCCTACTGCGTCCGCACCGTCTGCGCCGCCTGGCTCGGACTATCCTGCCGATGGGGGAGGCCTGAACTGGGCTGACGACGAGGGCGATGAAATGCGTGATTGAGTGGGCTTTCCCCACATGAGCTGCTTGGTATTATTTTCTCACATCCGGGGTGATATAGCGGGGTTCCGATGTGGATGTTTCCACACCTGCTTCCCTACGGCCGTGACCCTATCTGCCGTTATTTCCTCTGTGTTGCTCTCCCATGCCTGCCTTTGACCGTCCGCCGGGAGCCCTCTCCCTTTTAACGGTCAATATTAACTCCATCTCCAATCCGGTCAAACTTCGCTCTTTGAAGGACTTTCTCCGCCTTGGTGCGTTTGATGTGGTATTTCTCCAGGAGGTTTGTGCCCCTTTTCTATCTGACCTAGTTGGTTATGAGGCACTGTATAACATCGACCCTGACGCCCGGCGGGGTACTGCTTTGCTCTACCGATCAGAGTTCACTCCATCCCATGTTACCACGCTCCCCAACGGTCGTGTCCTTGCATGTATCCTTCAAGATGTCCTTTTTCTAAATGTCTATGCTCCTTCCGGTGCTAACCACAGGCATGACAGAACGACACTTTTTCAGTCTGATATCCCCCCTTTCTTAGCAGCTCGTCGCCCTATTGTCTTTGGCGGAGACTTCAACTGTGTGGTAGCCGGAGTTGACCAGGTCCCGACGCCTATGCGGTGTGAAGCGCTCGCTTCACTCCTTCGAGCGGCTGACCTTACTGACACGTGGCGCCACTTTCATCCCGCCTACACGCAATTTACCCACATCTATCCCACTGGAGCCAGCCGTATAGATCGTGTTTATGTCTCGACTGATTTGACTCCCGCCCTTTGTGCCGTCCAAGTCATGCCCGTGGCCTTTAGTGACCACTGTGCGTACTCGTGTTCCTTGCGTATCGCGGGTCCAGCCCCGGTTCCTCGTGGCACCTTTTGGAAGATGAATACCCTTCATCTGCCAATGCCCGAACTTCGTGCTCTTGTCACGAAAACATGGCAGGACTGTCTCACGGACACTTCCCGGTACCCTACCACGGTGGTTTGGTGGATCCGCTGTGCGAAACCCCGGCTGCGACGTGTTCTCCGACAATATAGTCGCGACGTCGCCCACTGGAAACGTAGCACGTTAGCCTTCTATCAGCAGTGTCTCATTGACGCCCTGACTCTTCCTGCTGACAGGTATGATCAGCTCCGCATGCGCCTCAACAAAATTAAAGCGAAAATCCTTTGCTTCTCTCGGGAGAAAGCCGACGGTATGGTGGTGCGGTGTCGTTCTGAATACCTGATTGAAGGCGAGAGGCCATCCATCTATCACCTTGCCTCTGAACGAACTCGTTCCAAGAAGAACGCCATTCTGCGCCTTAAAGCAGACGATGGTACGCGTATCACAGACTACCGTGAAGTCCTCCAACACCTGACGGACCATTTCACCAACCTCTTCCAGGATGTTGAGGTCGACGTCGCCGCACAACATGCACTTATCAGTGGGGTGCCAACTTCTTTGGATCGTCATGACCGCGGCTCTTTAACCGAGCCACTGACACTCGCTGAACTCACATCTGTCCTCCGTGCCTGTCCGGGACACAAGTCACCTGGCCCCGACGGTCTCCCTTATGAGTTCTACCGACAATTTTGGGACCTGCTCGGCGACCGTTTCTGCACAATGTGCGAGGAGATTTTCGCTGGATGCGACTTACCCGCCGAATTTTTAACTGGACGTATTGCCCTTATTCCAAAGGTGACTGGCCACTGTCGAGCTCAGGACCTGCGTCCTATCACTGTTCTTAACACTGACTATAAGTTGGTGGCACGATGTGTGGCCTCTCGTCTCAAACAGGCGATGACTAAGGTACTTTGCCCCACTCAATCCTGTGGCGTTTCGCGTCGGAACATCTTCACCGCCGCTTCCCTGTACCGCGATGTTGTCCTCCTCACCGCCGACACTCGCACCTCAGCTGCCATTCTTTCCTTGGACTTCGCCGGTGCCTTTGACAGAGTCTCGCACCCTTACCTGCTGGCCGTTATGTCGCGGATGGGTTTTGGGGAGCGCTTCATACGCATCATCCGCAACTTCTTGCATGGGGCGAATTCCACTGTCGTGGTGAACGGTTGCCGGTCGCGCCCCATTCCTATCAGACGGTCGGTTCGACAGGGATGTCCCTTGTCGATGTATCTGTTTGCCTTAGCGCTAGACCCCGTGCTGCGTGACATTGGCCGGTTGGTCGACGGTGTTGCTCTTCCAGGCGTCACCTTCCGCTGTGCGGCCTACGCCGACGACGTTGGTGTGTTTGTTGCTAACGCCAGGGACATCGATTCCGTTCGCCGCGTCCTCAACGTCTACGAACGGGCCTCCGGTGCTCAGTTAAATCCCAACAAGACCGTGCTGCTTCCGCTAGGGCCCCGTTCGTTGACCGTCGAACGCCCCTGGTACCACGTTGTGGGGGAACAGCGTATCTTGGGTCTTGAGGTGACTGCCTGTCCGCAGCGTATGTTAACCCTCACGTGGCGGCGGCTTCTAACACGCATCCGAGGCCATTGCGTGAGCCACGCTGATCGGCGACTCGACCTCCATCAACGCGTCCAGCTGATTAATGGTTATCTCCTATCACGGGCATGGTATGTCGCCCAACTCCTTACGCTACCCAAACAGATCGGCCGAGCCATATCACAAGCGGTATATTGGCTTTTGTGGCGGCATGTGCTGTTCAAGGTTGATGCGCTGACTTGTACGCTGCCGAAGGTCGATGGTGGCCTCGACCTCATTGACTTTTCCCGGAAATGTGCGGCCCTGCTGATTCACCGTGTTGCCACTTTGCGCGACGCCGACCCAGGCGGGACTACAGCGGTCCTCTTCGACCGTTATCGTCCACACTCGGCGCGTGCACCGGTGTGTTTGACGCATATTCCGTTCCGGCTGACGACGGTAAAAGACTATTATCTCCACCGCAGTTATGTTCTCCCAGTGGCCACGGTCAAGGCGCGCACATCGCGGCGCCTTTACCATGCACTTCGCGGCCAGCCCACACCGCATAAATTGGAGGGCAGACGACCATCCGTCATTTGGCGCCATGTTTGGGCTAATATCAACAACTCCGCCCTTCCCACGGAAGTTTCGGCGCTCTGGTATCGTGTCGTCAACAACTTGATTCCCACCAATCATCGCCTGGCGGCCATCCGTCTACGGCCATCGGCTGCTTGCGGCCGGTGTGGTGACATCGATACCAGAGAACACCGTCTCCTCTGCCCCCTCGTGACGGAAGTGTGGGACCTTGCCCGTGGGCTCTTAGCGCTGATTGGCGGGACGACACCGGACAATGTATCCATCGACTGGTTCCTTACCCCTGATCTTCAAACCAACCCCCGGACGCGACGTAACGCAATGGTGTGGCTCTTGGGCCACACCATTTTCACGATCTATGACCTTTCCCTCACCGATGCTATCACCTTCATGGATTACCTGTGGAGCCAGCATCGTCTGATGGAATCTGAACGGACATACACCAATACCTTTGCTCGATTTTTGAAGGTTGCCATGATTCATGGATACCAAAAGGTGTTCAGGGTTAACTAAAGCACCTAGTATACCCTAAATTTGGCATTGGCCTTCTGGGCATCACTGGCGTAGGCTATTCTGTGATACAACTGATTTGACAATTGGTTCCCTGGGAATTGAGTAACCATTTTATGAGTCATCTGGGAAAATTGGAAACCACGTAATATTCTTAGAGGATTATCCTTCGTTAATTCTATGGGCGATGGGATTATCTCGCCAGATCCGTTTCATTTGTGTGTCCTGCCATCCCTGGTTTTACTTTGTCTTCATTTATGTCTTTATTTATTTATTTATTTTAGTTCAAACCCACCAATTGCTTCACACCTGCAGAGAGAGGTGTGTTTCTGAGTATTGTGTCGACGCTCCCTGAGGCATAGCAGAGTGTGCCTCTGCTTTTATTCCGTTTTCTGGCAATAAGGCTTGCCACTACCAGCACACTGCATAACGTGCTGCGTTGACACTAGAGGATGGCGGCAAATTTGGAGAGGACAAGGAAGGGCTATAGGGGAGGAAGGAGGCCCAAAAAAAAAAAAAAAAAAGTGTAGTAAAAAAAAAAAAAAAAAAAAAAAAAAAAAAAAAAAAGTGTAGTATCTGTTCTTATCAGCTTAATATCTGATACGTCCTGCATCGCAGGACCAGAATATTAAACTCATTTTTGGCTCATGACGGAGTGCTAGGGGCTTGCTCCACCTCTGTCGCGGGTTGGCCCGGCATTGCAGTACCGCCGGGATCGGCCCACCTAAAATTAATTAAAACACAGCCTGAAATGGGTTAATATTCTGCAGTGGTCAGATATTCCGCTGATAGCAAAACTTGTCGTAGTTGTCGATGTGCCCAGTAGTTAGCTGCTTACACACCACGTACTCTTTAAATTAATTTTAGATTATCGCAAGTATTCAATTTTTTTTTTTTTTTTTTTGCCTTTAGCCGGACCCCTCTTGCAGCCGCATTACACCAGGCTGGCAATTTATGGGGGCACACAACAGTGCCTTCAGATGCCTCGTTGGCGTCTCTTATGGTCCGGCCACAGATAATTTTAATTAAATTTTTTGGAGTTATAACCTTAGCTCCTCGCGAACGTCGTCGTCGCCGCCGCACGCACGCAGAATACGTGTGTACACACACATATGCAGTAGGCGGTGGACGATGTAAGCACTCGGCTAGGTGTAGCTCGCGCCGGCCTCGCGCCAGTGTAGCTCGCGCCGGCCTGGCGCTGCTGTGGGGCGGCCGCACGGCTTCTGCACCGCCCTGGCAGCTAGCGGCGGTCAAATGGGAGTCGCCGTTTACTCTTCGACATGGACGCTAGTACTGGGCTGTTGACGATTGCTCTCGTGAATTGTCGTTCCTTCCGGCACTTGCTTTTGCGATGTTTTCGACGGTCGCCTGTTGCCATATCGGCCCGTACCACCGTGTGTCACTCCCACATGTGGAGCGCACACGCTGCAAGCATTTAGGCCCTTCCACTGCGGGTTTTCCTTATCGCTTCTCGGCCTTTTGGCTAAGATCAAAGTGTAGTATCTGTTCTTATCAGCTTAATATCTGATACGTCCTGCATCGCAGGACCAGAATATTAAACTCATTTTTGGCTCATGACGGAGTGCTAGGGGCTTGCTCCACCTCTGTCGCGGGTTGGCCCGGCATTGCAGTACCGCCGGGATCGGCCCACCTAAAATTAATTAAAACACAGCCTGAAATGGGTTAATATTCTGCAGTGGTCAGATATTCCGCTGATAGCAAAACTTGTCGTAGTTGTCGATGTGCCCAGTAGTTAGCTGCTTACACACCACGTACTCTTTAAATTAATTTTAGATTATCGCAAGTATTCAATTTTTTTTTTTTTTTTTGCCTTTAGCCGGACCCCTCTTGCAGCCGCATTACACCAGGCTGGCAATTTATGGGGGCACACAACAGTGCCTTCAGATGCCTCGTTGGCGTCTCTTATGGTCCGGCCACAGATAATTTTAATTAAATTTTTTGGAGTTATAACCTTAGCTCCTCGCGAACGTCGTCGTCGCCGCCGCCGCACGCACGCAGAATACGTGTGTACACACACATATGCAGTAGGCGGTGGACGATGTAAGCACTCGGCTAGGTGTAGCTCGCGCCGGCCTCGCGCCGGTGTAGCTCGCGCCGGCCTGGCGCTGCTGTGGGGCGGCCGCACGGCTTCTGCACCGCCCTGGCAGCTAGCGGCGGTCAAATGGGAGTCGCCGTTTACTCTTCGACATGGACGCTAGTACTGGGCTGTTGACGATTGCTCTCGTGAATTGTCGTTCCTTCCGGCACTTGCTTTTGCGATGTTTTCGACGGTCGCCTGTTGCCATATCGGCCCGTACCACCGTGTGTCACTCCCACATGTGGAGCGCACACGCTGCAAGCATTTAGGCCCTTCCACTGCGGGTTTTCCTTATCGCTTCTCGGCCTTTTGGCTAAGATCAAAGTGTAGTATCTGTTCTTATCAGCTTAATATCTGATACGTCCTGCATCGCAGGACCAGAATATTAAACTCATTTTTGGCTCATGACGGAGTGCTAGGGGCTTGCTCCACCTCTGTCGCGGGTTGGCCCGGCATTGCAGTACCGCCGGGATCGGCCCACCTAAAATTAATTAAAACACAGCCTGAAATGGGTTAATATTCTGCAGTGGTCAGATATTCCGCTGATAGCAAAACTTGTCGTAGTTGTCGATGTGCCCAGTAGTTAGCTGCTTACACACCACGTACTCTTTAAATTAATTTTAGATTATCGCAAGTATTCAATTTTTTTTTTTTTTTTTTTTGCCTTTAGCCGGACCCCTCTTGCAGCCGCATTACACCAGGCTGGCAATTTATGGGGGCACACAACAGTGCCTTCAGATGCCTCGTTGGCGTCTCTTATGGTCCGGCCACAGATAATTTTAATTAAATTTTTTGGAGTTATAACCTTAGCTCCTCGCGAACGTCGTCGTCGCCGCCGCACGCACGCAGAATACGTGTGTACACACACATATGCAGTAGGCGGTGGACGATGTAAGCACTCGGCTAGGTGTAGCTCGCGCCGGCCTCGCGCCGGTGTAGCTCGCGCCGGCCTGGCGCTGCTGTGGGGCGGCCGCACGGCTTCTGCACCGCCCTGGCAGCTAGCGGCGGTCAAATGGGAGTCGCCGTTTACTCTTCGACATGGACGCTAGTACTGGGCTGTTGACGATTGCTCTCGTGAATTGTCGTTCCTTCCGGCACTTGCTTTTGCGATGTTTTCGACGGTCGCCTGTTGCCATATCGGCCCGTACCACCGTGTGTCACTCCCACATGTGGAGCGCACACGCTGCAAGCATTTAGGCCCTTCCACTGCGGGTTTTCCTTATCGCTTCTCGGCCTTTTGGCTAAGATCAAAGTGTAGTATCTGTTCTTATCAGCTTAATATCTGATACGTCCTGCATCGCAGGACCAGAATATTAAACTCATTTTTGGCTCATGACGGAGTGCTAGGGGCTTGCTCCACCTCTGTCGCGGGTTGGCCCGGCATTGCAGTACCGCCGGGATCGGCCCACCTAAAATTAATTAAAACACAGCCTGAAATGGGTTAATATTCTGCAGTGGTCAGATATTCCGCTGATAGCAAAACTTGTCGTAGTTGTCGATGTGCCCAGTAGTTAGCTGCTTACACACCACGTACTCTTTAAATTAATTTTAGATTATCGCAAGTATTCAATTTTTTTTTTTTTTTTTTTTGCCTTTAGCCGGACCCCTCTTGCAGCCGCATTACACCAGGCTGGCAATTTATGGGGGCACACAACAGTGCCTTCAGATGCCTCGTTGGCGTCTCTTATGGTCCGGCCACAGATAATTTTAATTAAATTTTTTGGAGTTATAACCTTAGCTCCTCGCGAACGTCGTCGTCGCCGCCGCACGCACGCAGAATACGTGTGTACACACACATATGCAGTAGGCGGTGGACGATGTAAGCACTCGGCTAGGTGTAGCTCGCGCCGGCCTCGCGCCGGTGTAGCTCGCGCCGGCCTGGCGCTGCTGTGGGGCGGCCGCACGGCTTCTGCACCGCCCTGGCAGCTAGCGGCGGTCAAATGGGAGTCGCCGTTTACTCTTCGACATGGACGCTAGTACTGGGCTGTTGACGATTGCTCTCGTGAATTGTCGTTCCTTCCGGCACTTGCTTTTGCGATGTTTTCGACGGTCGCCTGTTGCCATATCGGCCCGTACCACCGTGTGTCACTCCCACATGTGGAGCGCACACGCTGCAAGCATTTAGGCCCTTCCACTGCGGGTTTTCCTTATCGCTTCTCGGCCTTTTGGCTAAGATCAAAGTGTAGTATCTGTTCTTATCAGCTTAATACAAGCTAATATGGGCTGATTTCTGCACCGGGAAGCGGTCGCGCTTATTCTCTTGTTTCAGGTCCGCGACCTGAACAATGGAGCTCGTGGTGACGCTGCCGGCGGACGTCTTCCGCTGCCGGATCTGCTTCGTCACCAAGGCTGCAGGCAGGCCAACTTTTGGCGAGTACAAGGACCACTCGGCCCTTCTCCGCCACTACAGGAGGCTGCACGACCCGGAAACGGTCCCCGTTTTCGAGTGCGCGTTTTGCGGCCGACGCGACCCGCAGCTGAAGAAGCTGCGAACGCATCAGCGGTCCTGCAATGCAGAGTCCGCCACCCCCGGCGCTGCCAGTCGGGGGAGTGTGAGTATGGGACACGATGCCGTGTCTGGCTCTCTGGGGCACCCAGAGAGGTCGGCCGGCGGGAGGTCACAGGCGAGGGCCCCCGAAGCTAGTAGGACAGGCCCTTCGTCCTTAGTTAGTGCTGGGCGAAAGCCACAGGCGAAAGCGGCTCGGGAAGCTAGTACCATAGGCCGCCTAGCCTTAGATAATAGAGAGGGGCTATGGCCACAGCCCAGTCCGGTCCCCGAAGCTAGTAGGACAGACCGGCTGGACTTAGGATTAACTTACGCGGCGGTCCTGACCCGCAGCAGCGTGGTGGGTTCACAGGCTGCCTTGCCCTCACCCTGTGTGAGTGTGCAGGCGTCTGCGACACCCAGGACGGCGGTGGTTGCTACCCCCGCGTCGTGCGTACTGTGTGTGCGCACGCCGAGGAGGTCTGGCATCCCCCTGCCGATACGCTCCGCGACGTCAACCGCGTCGCCACGAGTGCCGAGCGCAAGTTCGGGAGGTGAAGGCAGCACGCTGCCGACGCCTGCCGCCGAACGCGTCGCTCCGGCCAGAGGCGCAATGTCCGGCAAAGGCCGCGGCTCGCCGCTGCCCGCGCCGGTCTCTGTACCCAGTGGTGTACGCTGGCCACGTCGTGCGGCTGCCGCAGGCGCCTCCCGCCCGCCATCTGTCGGGAGCGTGGGTACCGGCCTGGGACTGCCGCCCGCATTCGCTACGCCGCCAACAGGTGGCTCTGCGATGCGGGTGGACAGTGGCAGGCAGGCTGCCTCGCTCGCCGCGACCGGTGGTGTTGTTACTCACGGCGCAGCCGCGCCGCTGTTTGACGCACCAAAGGCCGCGAGCCCGGCGGATGTACCGGACGGTGTGGTGCTTGTGCGGTCACAGACGTACACGCGCCGCGTTTCCTCTGCCCTGCCGGCGGCCACGTCGAGTGACGCCAGTCACTCCGTCTCCGCTCAGGCAGGGAGTGCTACTAACAAAACAGCTCTTGTTACAGATAATGAGTGGCACATAGTCACCCCACGGAGGGACAGACGCCGTGCTACAGGACGCAGACCGCCACCTCCTGACCGACGGCGCATTATACCGCCCAGTCCGCGTAACAGCGGCCCTGCGCAAGCCAACGCGTCTGGGCGGCCGGCGCGAGCTACACCTGGTGTATCTCGCGCCGGCGACCGGGCGCGGGCGACCGCTGGGCCATCTGTTGGCGGCGCGGCGAACAACAGCCGCGGTGCGCTGGGCCCCAGCGCCAGGCCGGCGCGAGCTACACCACGTGTTTCTCGCGCCGGCGGCCGGGCGCGGGCGACCGCTGGGCCATCTGTTGGCGGCGCGGCGAACAGCAGCCGCGGTGCGCCGGGTCCGAGCGCCAGGCCGGCGCGAGCTACACCTGGAGACGCCCGGCCGGCGCAGGCTACGCCGACCACCTCTGCGACCACTGCGCCATCTGGTAGCGACCGTCGGGCACCCAGTCCGCGTAACAGCGGCCCGGGGCGAGCCGGCGCGTCCGGTCGGCCGGCGCGAGCTACACCTCGTGTTTCTTGCGCCGGCGGCGGGCCGCTGGCGACCGCCGGGCCATCTGTTGGCGGCGCGGCGAACACCAGCCGCGGTGCGCCCGACCCGAGCGCCAGGCCGGCGCGAGCTACACCGGCCCCTGCTGCTACCGCTGCGCCACCTGCCAACGGCGCGGCAATTGAAAGCAGCACTGCGCGGTCCACGCCAGATGGCAGCGCGGCACCACCACCGACGCAGACGACGGAACGGCGCGACGTGAGCGGAGGGACTGCAGCTGCGTCTCCGAGACATGGCAGCAAGAAGAGGAGACGCCGACGTCGTAACGACCGTCCCAGTCCCAACCTCCCGCCGCAAAACTCCCGTCCTCCACCTAACCTGACAGGCCCTCCTGTTCCCTCCGAACAGGGCGCAACAGAGGCAGCTCCGCCCTCCCCTCCCCTGGCCGACGCCCGGCTAACGGAGAGGCAGCGGCGCTGGCTGGCGGCCCTGGACGGCGTCCACGACCAGCAGTGGGACGCATTCGTCGCGGTCGTCGAGAGCTACATCTCCGAGATCGCCGAGACGAAGCCACAACGCCAGGCAGCCGGAGATCGACAGGATGGGCCACCAGCAGCAGCACACCGCGGCCAGGGCCGCGCCGACGCTGCTGCCAATCCCCCTCCCCCTGCCCCTACACGCGGCCGCGGTGGGCAGCGCGGTGGACGTGGCGCACGGCGTGCGGCGGCCGCCGAGCGTCGGTACGACGCGAATGCAGCGTCTGAGATTCAGAAGCTGTACCGCGCGGACCGGCGCAAGGCGATGCAGCGCGTCCTTGGCGAGACGTCGCCGTACTGCCAAATCGATGGCAGCGTGCTCACGGAGCACTTTAAGGGGGTATACTCTAAATCTGACTTCTCTGTTACAGATTTACCAGCTGCTGTCCCGGACTTTGCCGCCACCACGCCTCCTGATGTCAGCGAGGAGGTCCTGCTGCCGATCACCCCTTCAGAGGTGCAACAGCGGCTCCAAAAGGCGAGCAACACTGCTCCTGGGGCAGACGGAGTCACCTACTCGGACTTGCGACGTGAGGATCCTGGCTGCCATGTGCTAGCTAAGATCTTCTCGCGCTGCTGGAATGAGCGGAAGACTCCGGTGCAGTGGAAAATATCCACTACCGTCCTCATCCACAAGAAAGGGGACGTCTCGGACGTGACAAACTGGCGGCCTCTAGCATTGAGCTCTACCATCTCTAAGCTCTTTGCTGCAATCGTTGCGGACCGCACTTCACTCTGGGCAGAGCGTTTGAACCTGCTCTCCCCAGAACAGAAGGGCTTCCGCACGTTTGAAGGCTGCTATGAGCACAACTTCATTGTGCAGACGGCGATTGATGATGCAAGGCGCAGGGGAGGCCAAGCATGCTTTGCTTGGCTTGATCTGGCGAATGCTTTCGGCTCAGTGCCTCACGCTCACCTCCTTGGAGTACTGAGCAGGATGGGACTGCCAGAGCAATTGCACCATCTAATTGCCGACATGTACGATGGTTGCTCCACCCGTGTCCGTACATCTGACGGACTAACGGAGGAGATTGAGATCCAGGCGGGGGTCAAGCAGGGCTGTCCACTGTCGCCCATCGTCTTTAATCTCGCGCTCGAGCCGGTACTTCGCGCCGCAACCTCGCTCAGAAATGAGTGTGGTATTCCGCTTTGCGGCGTCAGTGTGAGTGCACTGGCGTATGCGGACGATATCGTGCTTCTGGCGCGGGACTCAGAGGCGATGCAGACGCTCCTCAATGTTGTGGGTGAGGCGGCGACGTGGGCCGGGCTTACCTTCAAGCCGTCGAAGTGTGCCACGCTTCACATCCGCCGTCGGCAGACACTAGGCTCGGTATTCGCCCTGCAAGGGGGAGAACCAGCCGTGCTCGGTGCGGGTGACGCCTACCTCCATCTTGGCGTTCCCACCGGGTACAAAGTCACGCAGACGCCAACGGATGCGATCGCGGCAATTCGACGTGACTTGCAGCACCTGGACGCTTCCCTGCTGGCTCCTTGGCAGAAGATTGACGCTGTGCGTGTCTTCCTCCTCCCTAGGCTTGACTTTGTCATGCGGGGCGGAGCGGTACGCAAGGGGCCGCTATCTGCGCTCGACAAGGCAGTGAAAGCGGCTGTCAAATCATGGCTCTTCCTTCCACAGCGTGCGTCCACTGAACAGCTGTACCTCGCGCTGGGAGAGGGAGGATGCGGCCTGACGCCGCTCGCGGACGCTGCGGACATCTCCACCATCGTCCACGGCTTCCGCATGCTGCACTGCGACGACGCCACCGTCCGCGACATCGCCTGGGCCACTCTATCCACGGCCGTGCGCCGCCGACTGGGGAGGGAGCCGAGTCGATCCGACTTGGCCACCTACCTTAGCGGCAGCACTGAGGGCGACCTCGCACGTGACGGAGGTGACATCCAGTCACTGTGGACACGCGTCAGGAACGCCACAAGGCGCCTAGCGCCGCGTGGCGTCACCTGGCGCTGGAGTGAACTGTTGTCTGAGTTGCAGGTGGAGGTCGGCGGCCGACCCGCCATCGCTGACGACGCGGAACACGACGGCATCGGAGGGGTGACGCAGCCGGCCACGGAGAGGACGGCGCCTGGATCTACACGACACCTCGAAGATGGCGGCGATGGACCGCAACACGATGATGACAGCGTGGGACGCACCGTCAACACTGGCGTCGAGCATGTCCGGGTGGGAGGGGGCGCCAAACGTCTTCTCTCGCGGACGCTCCGCGAGTGTCTGAGGCAGCGCCTGCGCCACATCCTACTCAGAAAACCGGACCAGGGGAAGGTGTTCGAGTGCACCAGGGAGTCCACAGCGTCCAACCACTTCATAGCGGGAGGCAAATACACTCGCTTCGCAGACTGGCGCTTTATTCATCGCGCCAGGCTCGGAGTCGTGCCTCTGAACGGATGTCGCCGCTTTGATGGGCGGGCAAATACCAACAAAGCCTGCCGACGCTGTGGCCACAACAATGAGACGCTCCCGCACGTAATCAACGCGTGTATGGTGCACTCAGCAGCCCTGCAGTATCGCCACAACGCGGTCCTCAACCGCCTCGCGACAGCAGTCGCTGGGCGGCCAAGGAGAGGAAACACTGCTGTTCCTGACATCAGGATCAACCAAGCCGTCATAGGGGACAGCAGTGGGCTGCGTCCGGACCTCGTAATAACTGACGAGGCCGCGAAGACTGTGACCATCGTCGATGTGACAATCCCCTTCGAGAATAGGCGGATTGCGCTCGACAACGCTCGGCAACTGAAGAGGATAAAGTACGCCGACGTTGCGCGCGGATTAGCCGCTCGCGGCTATTCCGTCACTGTCGACGCCCTGGTTGTCGGCAGTCTGGGGGCGTGGGACCGCCAGAGCGATGCGGTGCTTCGGCACCTAGGCATCGCCAGCCGCTACTGCCAACTGATGCGGCGATTGATGGTGTCCGACACCATCAAGTGGTCCCGCGACATCTACGTTGAACACATCACTGGCCACCGCCAGTATGTGTCCCCCTAGACTGTGGCATGCTCTGACGTCAGGCTGCGAGACCCTCGAGACTGCAGTCGTCGGAGAACTTCGAGGTCGGTGCCTTCGTGTCGTCGGTGTCGAGATTCTCCTTCACGACGCGGGACCTGCGGCGTTACACCATCTTCGCGCCGCACTGCAGCAGTGCCGAGTCAGTAGCGGTGCGTGCGGTGCTGCCTGGTGCCCCTCCCTCCGTGGTGGCCGCCGAATATGGCCCCCACCTCGGTTGGCGCGGTGCTGGGCGGCGCCGTACGTGTGCCTACTGCCCGGCAGTCTCCAGCCAGCGTGGGAAGCAACACCCTCCTGCCACGACACCCCAGTGACGTCCGCCGCAAGGCGGACAGAGGGGAGAAGTCCGGCTGAGTGTGACCCGCCTGCGTGCGTGGCGCACCAGCCGCTGGCAGCCGTGCATGTGCAGTGCGCTGTCAGGGCATGGAGATGAATCAAATAAACACAAAATAGCTCCTAAATTAGGTCCAAACTACCCCTGATCTGACATAAGTAAGGCCGCGCCTACCGCGGGATTAATCTTAAGGTAATATACTTAAGTATCCGCGCCTAACGCGGCCTCATGATATTTAAGTAGTGGGCTTAACCCACGAACTAGAATAGTGATTAAATACTTAAGTACGGTTAGAACCGTTTTTCTTAATTCTTTCTAAACTTAATAAATCTGTAAAACTCGCATTGTATAGAGTCATTAATATTCTTCTCTTAAATTTATACTTCTTAAATATGTAACTAAGAATTATCTCGATAAATAAAAATCTGTTCTTATCAGCTTAATATCTGATACGTCCTGCATCGCAGGACCAGAATATTAAACTCATTTTTGGCTCATGACGGAGTGCTAGGGGCTTGCTCCACCTCTGTCGCGGGTTGGCCCGGCATTGCAGTACCGCCGGGATCGGCCCACCTAAAATTAATTAAAACACAGCCTGAAATGGGTTAATATTCTGCAGTGGTCAGATATTCCGCTGATAGCAAAACTTGTCGTAGTTGTCGATGTGCCCAGTAGTTAGCTGCTTACACACCACGTACTCTTTAAATTAATTTTAGATTATCGCAAGTATTCAATTTTTTTTTTTTTTTTTGCCTTTAGCCGGACCCCTCTTGCAGCCGCATTACACCAGGCTGGCAATTTATGGGGGCACACAACAGTGCCTTCAGATGCCTCGTTGGCGTCTCTTATGGTCCGGCCACAGATAATTTTAATTAAATTTTTTGGAGTTATAACCTTAGCTCCTCGCGAACGTCGTCGTCGCCGCCGCACGCACGCAGAATACGTGTGTACACACACATATGCAGTAGGCGGTGGACGATGTAAGCACTCGGCTAGGTGTAGCTCGCGCCGGCCTCGCGCCGGTGTAGCTCGCGCCGGCCTGGCGCTGCTGTGGGGCGGCCGCACGGCTTCTGCACCGCCCTGGCAGCTAGCGGCGGTCAAATGGGAGTCGCCGTTTACTCTTCGACATGGACGCTAGTACTGGGCTGTTGACGATTGCTCTCGTGAATTGTCGTTCCTTCCGGCACTTGCTTTTGCGATGTTTTCGACGGTCGCCTGTTGCCATATCGGCCCGTACCACCGTGTGTCACTCCCACATGTGGAGCGCACACGCTGCAAGCATTTAGGCCCTTCCACTGCGGGTTTTCCTTATCGCTTCTCGGCCTTTTGGCTAAGATCAAAGTGTAGTATCTGTTCTTATCAGCTTAATATCTGATACGTCCTGCATCGCAGGACCAGAATATTAAACTCATTTTTGGCTCATGACGGAGTGCTAGGGGCTTGCTCCACCTCTGTCGCGGGTTGGCCCGGCATTGCAGTACCGCCGGGATCGGCCCACCTAAAATTAATTAAAACACAGCCTGAAATGGGTTAATATTCTGCAGTGGTCAGATATTCCGCTGATAGCAAAACTTGTCGTAGTTGTCGATGTGCCCAGTAGTTAGCTGCTTACACACCACGTACTCTTTAAATTAATTTTAGATTATCGCAAGTATTCAATTTTTTTTTTTTTTTTTTTTGCCTTTAGCCGGACCCCTCTTGCAGCCGCATTACACCAGGCTGGCAATTTATGGGGGCACACAACAGTGCCTTCAGATGCCTCGTTGGCGTCTCTTATGGTCCGGCCACAGATAATTTTAATTAAATTTTTTGGAGTTATAACCTTAGCTCCTCGCGAACGTCGTCGTCGCCGCCGCACGCACGCAGAATACGTGTGTACACACACATATGCAGTAGGCGGTGGACGATGTAAGCACTCGGCTAGGTGTAGCTCGCGCCGGCCTCGCGCCGGTGTAGCTCGCGCCGGCCTGGCGCTGCTGTGGGGCGGCCGCACGGCTTCTGCACCGCCCTGGCAGCTAGCGGCGGTCAAATGGGAGTCGCCGTTTACTCTTCGACATGGACGCTAGTACTGGGCTGTTGACGATTGCTCTCGTGAATTGTCGTTCCTTCCGGCACTTGCTTTTGCGATGTTTTCGACGGTCGCCTGTTGCCATATCGGCCCGTACCACCGTGTGTCACTCCCACATGTGGAGCGCACACGCTGCAAGCATTTAGGCCCTTCCACTGCGGGTTTTCCTTATCGCTTCTCGGCCTTTTGGCTAAGATCAAAGTGTAGTATCTGTTCTTATCAGCTTAATATCTGATACGTCCTGCATCGCAGGACCAGAATATTAAACTCATTTTTGGCTCATGACGGAGTGCTAGGGGCTTGCTCCACCTCTGTCGCGGGTTGGCCCGGCATTGCAGTACCGCCGGGATCGGCC
Organism: Schistocerca nitens; assembly: GCF_023898315.1. Classification (NCBI taxonomy): domain Eukaryota; kingdom Metazoa; phylum Arthropoda; class Insecta; order Orthoptera; family Acrididae; genus Schistocerca; species Schistocerca nitens. The sequence goes on from NC_064614.1 coordinate 831,682,983, forward strand.
CACCTAAAATTAATTAAAACACAGCCTGAAATGGGTTAATATTCTGCAGTGGTCAGATATTCCGCTGATAGCAAAACTTGTCGTAGTTGTCGATGTGCCCAGTAGTTAGCTGCTTACACACCACGTACTCTTTAAATTAATTTTAGATTATCGCAAGTATTCAATTTTTTTTTTTTTTTGCCTTTAGCCGGACCCCTCTTGCAGCCGCATTACACCAGGCTGGCAATTTATGGGGGCACACAACAGTGCCTTCAGATGCCTCGTTGGCGTCTCTTATGGTCCGGCCACAGATAATTTTAATTAAATTTTTTGGAGTTATAACCTTAGCTCCTCGCGAACGTCGTCGTCGCCGCCGCACGCACGCAGAATACGTGTGTACACACACATATGCAGTAGGCGGTGGACGATGTAAGCACTCGGCTAGGTGTAGCTCGCGCCGGCCTCGCGCCGGTGTAGCTCGCGCCGGCCTGGCGCTGCTGTGGGGCGGCCGCACGGCTTCTGCACCGCCCTGGCAGCTAGCGGCGGTCAAATGGGAGTCGCCGTTTACTCTTCGACATGGACGCTAGTACTGGGCTGTTGACGATTGCTCTCGTGAATTGTCGTTCCTTCCGGCACTTGCTTTTGCGATGTTTTCGACGGTCGCCTGTTGCCATATCGGCCCGTACCACCGTGTGTCACTCCCACATGTGGAGCGCACACGCTGCAAGCATTTAGGCCCTTCCACTGCGGGTTTTCCTTATCGCTTCTCGGCCTTTTGGCTAAGATCAAAGTGTAGTATCTGTTCTTATCAGCTTAATATCTGATACGTCCTGCATCGCAGGACCAGAATATTAAACTCATTTTTGGCTCATGACGGAGTGCTAGGGGCTTGCTCCACCTCTGTCGCGGGTTGGCCCGGCATTGCAGTACCGCCGGGATCGGCCCACCTAAAATTAATTAAAACACAGCCTGAAATGGGTTAATATTCTGCAGTGGTCAGATATTCCGCTGATAGCAAAACTTGTCGTAGTTGTCGATGTGCCCAGTAGTTAGCTGCTTACACACCACGTACTCTTTAAATTAATTTTAGATTATCGCAAGTATTCAATTTTTTTTTTTTTTGCCTTTAGCCGGACCCCTCTTGCAGCCGCATTACACCAGGCTGGCAATTTATGGGGGCACACAACAGTGCCTTCAGATGCCTCGTTGGCGTCTCTTATGGTCCGGCCACAGATAATTTTAATTAAATTTTTTGGAGTTATAACCTTAGCTCCTCGCGAACGTCGTCGTCGCCGCCGCACGCACGCAGAATACGTGTGTACACACACATATGCAGTAGGCGGTGGACGATGTAAGCACTCGGCTAGGTGTAGCTCGCGCCGGCCTCGCGCCGGTGTAGCTCGCGCCGGCCTGGCGCTGCTGTGGGGCGGCCGCACGGCTTCTGCACCGCCCTGGCAGCTAGCGGCGGTCAAATGGGAGTCGCCGTTTACTCTTCGACATGGACGCTAGTACTGGGCTGTTGACGATTGCTCTCGTGAATTGTCGTTCCTTCCGGCACTTGCTTTTGCGATGTTTTCGACGGTCGCCTGTTGCCATATCGGCCCGTACCACCGTGTGTCACTCCCACATGTGGAGCGCACACGCTGCAAGCATTTAGGCCCTTCCACTGCGGGTTTTCCTTATCGCTTCTCGGCCTTTTGGCTAAGATCAAAGTGTAGTATCTGTTCTTATCAGCTTAATACGAGCTAATATGGGCTGAGTTCTGCACCGGGAAGCGGTCGCGCTTATTCTCTTGTTTCAGGTCCGCGACCTGAACAATGGAGCTCGTGGTGACGCTGCCGGCAGACGTCTTTCGCTGCCGGATCTGCTTCGTCACCAAGGCGGCAGGCAGACCAACCTTTGGCGAGTACAAGGACCACTCGGCCCTTCTCCGCCACTACAGGAGGCTGCACGACCCGGAAACGGTCCCCGTTTTCGAGTGCGCGTTTTGCGGCCGACGCGACCCGCAGCTGAAGAAGCTGCGGACGCATCAGCGGTCCTGCAATGCAGAGTCCGCCACCCCCGGCGCTGCCAGTCGGGGGAGTGTGAGTATGGGACACGATGCCGTGTCTGACTCTCTGGGGCACCCAGAGAGGTCGGCCGGCGGGAGGTCACAGGCAAGGGCCCCCGAAGCTAGTAGGACAGGCCCTTCGTCCTTAGTTAGTGCTGGGCGAAAGCCACAGGCGAAAGCGGCTCGGGAAGCTAGTACCATAGGCCGCCTAGCCTTAGATAATAGAGAGGGGCTATGGCCACAGCCCAGTCCGGTCCCCGAAGCTAGTAGGACAGACCGGCTGGACTTAGGTTTAACATACGCGGCGGTCCTGACCCGCAGCAGCGTGGTGGGTTCACAGGCTGCCTTGCCCTCACCCTGTGTGAGTGTGCAGGCGTCGGTGACACCCAGGACGGCGGTGGTTGCTACCCCCGCGTCGTGCGTACTGTGTGTGCGCACGCCGAGGTGGTCTGGCATCCCCCTGCTGATACGCTCCGCGACGTCAACCGCGTCGCCACGAGTGCCGAGCGCAAGTTCGGGAGGTGAAGGCAGCACGCTGCCGACGCCTGCCGCCGAACGCGTCGCTCCGGCCAGAGGCGCAGTGTCTGGCAAAGGCCGCGGCTCGCCGCTGCCCGCGCCGGCCATTGCACCCAGTGGCGTACGCTGGCCACGTCGTGCGGCTGCCGCAGGCGCCTCCCGCCCGCCATCTGTCGGGAGCGTGGGTACCGGCCTGGGACTGCCGCCCGCATTCGCTACGCCGCCAACAGGTGGCTCTGCGATGCGGGCGGACAGTGGCAGGCAGGCTGCCTCGCTTGCCGCGACCGGTGGTGTTGTTACTCACGGCGCAGCCGCGCCGCTGGTTGACGCACCAAAGGCCGCGAGCCCGACGGATGTACCGGACGGTGTGGTGCTTGTGCGGTCGCAGACGTACACGCGCCGCGTTTCCTCTGCCCTGCCGGCGGCCACGTCGAGTGACGCCCGTCACTCCGTCTCCGTTCAGGCAGGGAGTGCTACTAAACAAACAGCCTCTGTTTCAGATAACGAGTGGCACATAGTCACCCCACGGAGGGACAGACGCCGTGCTGCAGGACGGAGAACACCGCCCCCGGACCGACGGCGCATTATACCGCCCAGTCCGCATAACAGCGGCCCGGCGCGAGCAAACGCGTCTGGGCGGCCGGCGCGAGCTACACCTCGTGTATCTCGCGCCGGCGGCCGGGCGCGGGCGACCGCTGGGCCATCTGTTGGCGGCGCGGCGAACACCAGCTGCAGTGCGCCCGACTCGAGCGCCAGACCGGCGCGAGCTACACCTGGAGACGCCCGGCCGGCGCGGGCTACGCCGACTACCTCTGCGACCCCTGCGCCATCGAGTAGCGACCGTCGGGCACCCAGTCCGCGTAACAGCGGCCCGGGGCGAGCCAGCGCGCCCGGTCGGCCGGCGCGAGCTACACCTCGTGTTTCTCGCGCCGGCGGCGGGCCGCTGGCGACCACCGGGCCATCTGTTGGCGGCGCGGCGAACACCAGCCGCGGTGCGCCCGACCCGAGCGCCAGACCGGCGCGAGCTACACCGGCCCCTGCTGCTACCGCTGCGCCACCTGTCATCGGCGCGGCGACCGACAGCAGCGCTGCGCGGCCCACACCAGATGGCAGCACGGCACCACCACCGACGCAGACGACGGAACGGCGCGACGTGAGCGGAGGGACTGCAGCTGCGTCTCCTACACATGGCAGCAAGAAGAGGAGACGCCGACGTCGTAACGACCGTCCCAGTCCCAACCTCCCGCCGCAAAACTCCCGTCCTCCACCTGACCTGACAGACCCTCCTGTACCCTCCGAACAGGGCGCAACACAGGCAGCTCCGCCCCCCCCTCCCCCGGCCGACGCTCGGCTAACGGAGAGGCAGCGGCGCTGGCTGGCGGCCCTGGAGAGCGTCCACAACCAACCATGGGACGCATTCGTCGCGGTCGTCGAGGACTTCATCTCCGAGATCGCCGAGACGAAGCCACAACGCCAGGCAGCCGGAGATCGACAGGATGGGCCACCAGCAGCAGCGCACCGCGGCCAGGGCCGCGCCGACGCCTCTGCCAATCCCCCTCCTCCTGCCCCTACACGCGGCCGCGGTGGGCAGCGCGGTAGACGTGGCGCACGGCGCGCGGCGGCCGCCGAGCGTCGGTACGACGCGAGTGCAGCGTCTGAGATTCAGAAGCTGTACCGCGCGGACCGGCGCAAGGCGATGCAGCGCGTCCTTGGCGAGACGTCGCCGTACTGCCAAATCGATGGCAACGTGCTCACGGAGCACTTTAAGGGGGTATATTCTAAATCTGTTTTTTCTGTTACAGATTTACCAGCTGCTGTCCCGGACTTTGCCGCCACCACGCCTCCTGATGTCAGCGAGGAGGTCCTGTCGCTGATCACCTCCACGGAGGTGCAACAGCGGCTCCAGAAGGCGAGCAATACTGCTCCTGGGGCAGACGGAGTCACCTACTCGGACCTGCGACGTGAGGATCCTGGCTGCCATGTGCTGGCTAAGATCTTCTCGCGCTGCTGGAATGAGCGGAAGACTCCGGTACAGTGGAAAGTATCCACTACCGTCCTCATCCACAAGAAAGGGGACGTCTCGGACGTGACGAACTGGCGGCCTTTAGCATTGAGCTCCACCATCTCTAAGCTCTTTGCTGCAATCGTTGCGGACCGCACTTCTCTCTGGGCAGAGCGGTTGAACCTGCTCTCTCCAGAACAGAAGGGCTTCCGCACGTTTGAAGGCTGCTATGAGCACAACTTCATTGTGCAGACGGCAATTGATGATGCAAGGCGCAGGGGAGGCCAAGCATGCTTTGCTTGGCTTGACCTGGCGAATGCTTTCGGTTCAGTGCCTCACGCTCACCTCCTTGGAGTACTGAGCAGGATGGGACTACCAGAGCAATTGCATCAGCTAATTGCCGATATGTACGATGGTTGCTCCACCCGTGTCCGTACATCTGACGGACTAACGGAGGAGATAGAGATCCTGGCGGGGGTCAAGCAGGGCTGTCCACTGTCGCCCATCGTCTTTAACCTCGCGCTCGAGCCGGTACTTCGCGCCGCAACCTCGCTCAGAAATGAGTGTGGTATTGCGCTTTGCGGCGTCAGTGTGAGTGCACTGGCGTATGCGGACGATATCGTGCTTCTGGCGCGGGATTCAGAGGCGATGCAGACGCTCCTCAATGTTGTGGGTGAGGCGGCGACGTGGGCCGGGCTTACCTTCAAGCCGTCGAAGTGTGCCACGCTTCACATCCGCCGTCGGCAGACACTAGGCTCGGTATTCGCCCTGCAAGGGGGAGAACCAGCCGTGCTCGGTGCGGGTGACGCCTACCTCCATCTTGGCGTCCCCACCGGGTACAAAGTCGCGCAGACGCCAACGGATGCGATCGCGGCAATTCGACGCGACTTGCAGCACCTGGACGCTTCCCTGCTGGCTCCCTGGCAGAAGATCGACGCTGTGCGTGTCTTCCTCCTTCCCAGGCTTGACTTTGTCATGCGGGGCGGAGCGGTACGCAAGGGGCCGCTATCTGCACTTGACAAGGCAGTGAAAGCGGCTGTCAAATCATGGCTCTTCCTTCCACAGCGTGCGTCCACTGAACAGCTGTACCTCGCGCTGGGAGAGGGAGGATGCGGCCTGACGCCGCTCGCGGACGCTGCGGACATCTCAACGATCGTCCACGGCTTCCGCATGCTGCACTGCGACGACACCACCGTCCGCGACATCGCCTGGGCCACTCTATCTACGGCCGCGCGCCGCCGGCTGGGGAGGGAGCCAAGTCGACCCGACTTGGCCACCTACCTTAGCGGCAGCACTGAGGGCGACCTCGCACGTGACGGAGGTGACATCCAGTCACTGTGGACACGCGTCAGGAACGCCACAAGGCGCCTAGCGCCGCGTGGCGTCACCTGGCGCTGGAGTGAACTGTTGTCTGAGTTGCAGGTGGAGGTCGGCGGCCGACCCGCCATCGCAGACGACGCGGAACACGGCGGCATCGGAGGGGTGACGCAGCCGGCCACGGAGAGGACGGCGCTTGGGACTACACGACACCTCGAAGATGGCGGCGATGGACCGCAACACGATGATGACAGCGTGGGACGCACCGTCAACACTGGCGTCGAGCATGTCCGGGTGGGAGGGGGCGCCAAACGTCTTCTCTCGCGGACGCTCCGCGAGTGTCTGAGACAGCGCCTGCGCCACATCCTACTCAGAAAACCGGACCAGGGGAAGGTGTTCGAGTGCACCAGGGAGTCCACAGCGTCCAACCACTTCATAGCGGGAGGCAAATACACCCGCTTCGCAGACTGGCGCTTTATACATCGCGCCAGACTCGGAGTCGTGCCTCTGAACGGATGTCGCCGCTTTGATGGGCGGGCAAACAACAACAAAGCCTGCCGACGCTGTGGCCACAACAATGAGACGCTCCCGCACGTAATCAACGCGTGTATGGTGCACTCAGCAGCCCTGCAGTATCGCCACAACGCGGTCCTCAACCGCCTCGCGACAGCAGTCGCTGGGCGGCCAAGGAGAGGAAACACTGCTGTTCCTGACATCAGGATCAACCAAGCCGTCATAGGGGACAGCAGTGGGCTGCGTCCGGACCTCGTAATAACTGACGAGGCCGCGAAGACTGTGACCATCGTCGATGTGACAATCCCCTTCGAAAATAGGCGGATTGCGCTCGACAACGCTCGGCAACTGAAGAGGATAAAGTACGCCGACGTTGCGCGCGGATTAGCCGCTCGCGGCTATTCCGTCACTGTCGACGCCCTGGTTGTCGGCAGTCTGGGGGCGTGGGACCGCCAGAACGATGCGGTGCTTCGGCACCTAGGCATCGCCAGCCGCTACTGCCAACTGATGCGGCGATTGATGGTGTCCGACACCATCAAGTGGTCCCGCGACATCTACGTTGAACACATCACTGGCCACCGCCAGTATGTGTCCCCCTAGACTGTGGCATGCTCTGACGTCAGGCTGCGAGACCCTCGAGACTGCAGTCGTCGGAGAACTTCGAGGTCGGTGCCTTCGTGTCGTCGGTGTCGAGATTCTCCTTCACGACGCGGGACCTGCGGCGTTACACCATCTTCGCGCCGCACTGCAGCAGTGCCGAGTCAGTAGCGGTGCGTGCGGTGCTGCCTGGTGCCCCTCCCTCCGTGGTGGCCGCCGAATATGGCCCCCACCTCGGTTGGCGCGGTGCTGGGCGGCGCCGTACGTGTGCCTACTGCCCGGCAGTCTCCAGCCAGCGTGGGAAGCAACACCCTCCTGCCACGACACCCCAGTGACGTCCGCCGCAAGGCGGACAGAGGGGAGAAGTCCGGCTGAGTGTGACCCGCCTGCGTGCGTGGCGCACCAGCCGCTGGCAGCCGTGCATGTGCAGTGCGCTGTCAGGGCATGGAGATGAATCAAATAAACACAAAATAGCTCCTAAATTAGGTCCAAACTACCCCTGATCTGACATAAGTAAGGCCGCGCCTACCGCGGGATTAATCTTAAGGTAATATACTTAAGTATCCGCGCCTAACGCGGCCTCATGATATTTAAGTAGTGGGCTTAACCCACGAACTAGAATGGTGATCCAATACTTAAGTACGGTTAGTACCGTTTTTTTTCTTAAATTTATCTAAGCTTAATAAACCTGTAAAACTCGTATTGTATAGAGTCATGAATATTCTTTTCTTAAATTTATACTTCGTAAGATTGTAACTAAGAATTATCTCGGAAATAAAAATCTGTTCTTATCAGCTTAATATCTGATACGTCCTGCATCGCAGGACCAGAATATTAAACTCATTTTTGGCTCATGACGGAGTGCTAGGGGCTTGCTCCACCTCTGTCGCGGGTTGGCCCGGCATTGCAGTACCGCCGGGATCGGCCCACCTAAAATTAATTAAAACACAGCCTGAAATGGGTTAATATTCTGCAGTGGTCAGATATTCCGCTGATAGCAAAACTTGTCGTAGTTGTCGATGTGCCCAGTAGTTAGCTGCTTACACACCACGTACTCTTTAAATTAATTTTAGATTATCGCAAGTATTCAATTTTTTTTTTTTTTTTTTTTGCCTTTAGCCGGACCCCTCTTGCAGCCGCATTACACCAGGCTGGCAATTTATGGGGGCACACAACAGTGCCTTCAGATGCCTCGTTGGCGTCTCTTATGGTCCGGCCACAGATAATTTTAATTAAATTTTTTGGAGTTATAACCTTAGCTCCTCGCGAACGTCGTCGTCGCCGCCGCACGCACGCAGAATACGTGTGTACACACACATATGCAGTAGGCGGTGGACGATGTAAGCACTCGGCTAGGTGTAGCTCGCGCCGGCCTCGCGCCGGTGTAGCTCGCGCCGGCCTGGCGCTGCTGTGGGGCGGCCGCACGGCTTCTGCACCGCCCTGGCAGCTAGCGGCGGTCAAATGGGAGTCGCCGTTTACTCTTCGACATGGACGCTAGTACTGGGCTGTTGACGATTGCTCTCGTGAATTGTCGTTCCTTCCGGCACTTGCTTTTGCGATGTTTTCGACGGTCGCCTGTTGCCATATCGGCCCGTACCACCGTGTGTCACTCCCACATGTGGAGCGCACACGCTGCAAGCATTTAGGCCCTTCCACTGCGGGTTTTCCTTATCGCTTCTCGGCCTTTTGGCTAAGATCAAAGTGTAGTATCTGTTCTTATCAGCTTAATATCTGATACGTCCTGCATCGCAGGACCAGAATATTAAACTCATTTTTGGCTCATGACGGAGTGCTAGGGGCTTGCTCCACCTCTGTCGCGGGTTGGCCCGGCATTGCAGTACCGCCGGGATCGGCCCACCTAAAATTAATTAAAACACAGCCTGAAATGGGTTAATATTCTGCAGTGGTCAGATATTCCGCTGATAGCAAAACTTGTCGTAGTTGTCGATGTGCCCAGTAGTTAGCTGCTTACACACCACGTACTCTTTAAATTAATTTTAGATTATCGCAAGTATTCAATTTTTTTTTTTTTTTTTTTGCCTTTAGCCGGACCCCTCTTGCAGCCGCATTACACCAGGCTGGCAATTTATGGGGGCACACAACAGTGCCTTCAGATGCCTCGTTGGCGTCTCTTATGGTCCGGCCACAGATAATTTTAATTAAATTTTTTGGAGTTATAACCTTAGCTCCTCGCGAACGTCGTCGTCGCCGCCGCACGCACGCAGAATACGTGTGTACACACACATATGCAGTAGGCGGTGGACGATGTAAGCACTCGGCTAGGTGTAGCTCGCGCCGGCCTCGCGCCAGTGTAGCTCGCGCCGGCCTGGCGCTGCTGTGGGGCGGCCGCACGGCTTCTGCACCGCCCTGGCAGCTAGCGGCGGTCAAATGGGAGTCGCCGTTTACTCTTCGACATGGACGCTAGTACTGGGCTGTTGACGATTGCTCTCGTGAATTGTCGTTCCTTCCGGCACTTGCTTTTGCGATGTTTTCGACGGTCGCCTGTTGCCATATCGGCCCGTACCACCGTGTGTCACTCCCACATGTGGAGCGCACACGCTGCAAGCATTTAGGCCCTTCCACTGCGGGTTTTCCTTATCGCTTCTCGGCCTTTTGGCTAAGATCAAAGTGTAGTATCTGTTCTTATCAGCTTAATATCTGATACGTCCTGCATCGCAGGACCAGAATATTAAACTCATTTTTGGCTCATGACGGAGTGCTAGGGGCTTGCTCCACCTCTGTCGCGGGTTGGCCCGGCATTGCAGTACCGCCGGGATCGGCCCACCTAAAATTAATTAAAACACAGCCTGAAATGGGTTAATATTCTGCAGTGGTCAGATATTCCGCTGATAGCAAAACTTGTCGTAGTTGTCGATGTGCCCAGTAGTTAGCTGCTTACACACCACGTACTCTTTAAATTAATTTTAGATTATCGCAAGTATTCAATTTTTTTTTTTTTTTTTTTTTGCCTTTAGCCGGACCCCTCTTGCAGCCGCATTACACCAGGCTGGCAATTTATGGGGGCACACAACAGTGCCTTCAGATGCCTCGTTGGCGTCTCTTATGGTCCGGCCACAGATAATTTTAATTAAATTTTTTGGAGTTATAACCTTAGCTCCTCGCGAACGTCGTCGTCGCCGCCGCACGCACGCAGAATACGTGTGTACACACACATATGCAGTAGGCGGTGGACGATGTAAGCACTCGGCTAGGTGTAGCTCGCGCCGGCCTCGCGCCGGTGTAGCTCGCGCCGGCCTGGCGCTGCTGTGGGGCGGCCGCACGGCTTCTGCACCGCCCTGGCAGCTAGCGGCGGTCAAATGGGAGTCGCCGTTTACTCTTCGACATGGACGCTAGTACTGGGCTGTTGACGATTGCTCTCGTGAATTGTCGTTCCTTCCGGCACTTGCTTTTGCGATGTTTTCGACGGTCGCCTGTTGCCATATCGGCCCGTACCACCGTGTGTCACTCCCACATGTGGAGCGCACACGCTGCAAGCATTTAGGCCCTTCCACTGTGGGTTTTCCTTATCGCTTCTCGGCCTTTTGGCTAAGATCAAAGTGTAGTATCTGTTCTTATCAGCTTAATACAAGCTAATATGGGCTGATTTCTGCACCGGGAAGCGGTCGCGCTTATTCTCTTGTTTCAGGTCCGCGACCTGAACAATGGAGCTCGTGGTGACGCTGCCGGCGGACGTCTTCCGCTGCCGGATCTGCTTCGTCACCAAGGCTGCAGGCAGGCCAACTTTTGGCGAGTACAAGGACCACTCGGCCCTTCTCCGCCACTACAGGAGGCTGCACGACCCGGAAACGGTCCCCGTTTTCGAGTGCGCGTTTTGCGGCCGACGCGACCCGCAGCTGAAGAAGCTGCGAACGCATCAGCGGTCCTGCAATGCAGAGTCCGCCACCCCCGGCGCTGCCAGTCGGGGGAGTGTGAGTATGGGACACGATGCCGTGTCTGGCTCTCTGGGGCACCCAGAGAGGTCGGCCGGCGGGAGGTCACAGGCGAGGGCCCCCGAAGCTAGTAGGACAGGCCCTTCGTCCTTAGTTAGTGCTGGGCGAAAGCCACAGGCGAAAGCGGCTCGGGAAGCTAGTACCATAGGCCGCCTAGCCTTAGATAATAGAGAGGGGCTATGGCCACAGCCCAGTCCGGTCCCCGAAGCTAGTAGGACAGACCGGCTGGACTTAGGATTAACTTACGCGGCGGTCCTGACCCGCAGCAGCGTGGTGGGTTCACAGGCTGCCTTGCCCTCACCCTGTGTGAGTGTGCAGGCGTCTGCGACACCCAGGACGGCGGTGGTTGCTACCCCCGCGTCGTGCGTACTGTGTGTGCGCACGCCGAGGAGGTCTGGCATCCCCCTGCCGATACGCTCCGCGACGTCAACCGCGTCGCCACGAGTGCCGAGCGCAAGTTCGGGAGGTGAAGGCAGCACGCTGCCGACGCCTGCCGCCGAACGCGTCGCTCCGGCCAGAGGCGCAGTGTCCGGCAAAGGCCGCGGCTCGCCGCTGCCCGCGCCGGTCTCTGTACCCAGTGGTGTACGCTGGCCACGTCGTGCGGCTGCCGCAGGCGCCTCCCGCCCGCCATCTGTCGGGAGCGTGGGTACCGGCCTGGGACTGCCGCCCGCATTCGCTACGCCGCCAACAGGTGGCTCTGCGATGCGGGTGGACAGTGGCAGGCAGGCTGCCTCGCTCGCCGCGACCGGTGGTGTTGTTACTCACGGCGCAGCCGCGCCGCTGTTTGACGCACCAAAGGCCGCGAGCCCGGCGGATGTACCGGACGGTGTGGTGCTTGTGCGGTCACAGACGTACACGCGCCGCGTTTCCTCTGCCCTGCCGGCGGCCACGTCGAGTGACGCCAGTCACTCCGTCTCCGCTCAGGCAGGGAGTGCTACTAACAAAACAGCTCTTGTTACAGATAATGAGTGGCACATAGTCACCCCACGGAGGGACAGACGCCGTGCTACAGGACGCAGACCGCCACCTCCTGACCGACGGCGCATTATACCGCCCAGTCCGCGTAACAGCGGCCCTGCGCAAGCCAACGCGTCTGGGCGGCCGGCGCGAGCTACACCTGGTGTATCTCGCGCCGGCGACCGGGCGCGGGCGACCGCTGGGCCATCTGTTGGCGGCGCGGCGAACAACAGCCGCGGTGCGCTGGGCCCCAGCGCCAGGCCGGCGCGAGCTACACCACGTGTTTCTCGCGCCGGCGGCCGGGCGCGGGCGACCGCTGGGCCATCTGTTGGCGGCGCGGCGAACAGCAGCCGCGGTGCGCCGGGTCCGAGCGCCAGGCCGGCGCGAGCTACACCTGGAGACGCCCGGCCGGCGCAGGCTACGCCGACCACCTCTGCGACCACTGCGCCATCTGGTAGCGACCGTCGGGCACCCAGTCCGCGTAACAGCGGCCCGGGGCGAGCCGGCGCGTCCGGTCGGCCGGCGCGAGCTACACCTCGTGTTTCTTGCGCCGGCGGCGGGCCGCTGGCGACCGCCGGGCCATCTGTTGGCGGCGCGGCGAACACCAGCCGCGGTGCGCCCGACCCGAGCGCCAGGCCGGCGCGAGCTACACCGGCCCCTGCTGCTACCGCTGCGCCACCTGCCAACGGCGCGGCAATTGAAAGCAGCACTGCGCGGTCCACGCCAGATGGCAGCGCGGCACCACCACCGACGCAGACGACGGAGCGGCGCGACGTGAGCGGAGGGACTGCAGCTGCGTCTCCGAGACATGGCAGCAAGAAGAGGAGACGCCGACGTCGTAACGACCGTCCCAGTCCCAACCTCCCGCCGCAAAACTCCCGTCCTCCACCTAACCTGACAGGCCCTCCTGTTCCCTCCGAACAGGGCGCAACAGAGGCAGCTCCGCCCTCCCCTCCCCTGGCCGACGCCCGGCTAACGGAGAGGCAGCGGCGCTGGCTGGCGGCCCTGGACGGCGTCCACGACCAGCAGTGGGACGCATTCGTCGCGGTCGTCGAGAGCTACATCTCCGAGATCGCCGAGACGAAGCCACAACGCCAGGCAGCCGGAGATCGACAGGATGGGCCACCAGCAGCAGCACACCGCGGCCAGGGCCGCGCCGACGCTGCTGCCAATCCCCCTCCCCCTGCCCCTACACGCGGCCGCGGTGGGCAGCGCGGTGGACGTGGCGCACGGCGTGCGGCGGCCGCCGAGCGTCGGTACGACGCGAATGCAGCGTCTGAGATTCAGAAGCTGTACCGCGCGGACCGGCGCAAGGCGATGCAGCGCGTCCTTGGCGAGACGTCGCCGTACTGCCAAATCGATGGCAGCGTGCTCACGGAGCACTTTAAGGGGGTATACTCTAAATCTGACTTCTCTGTTACAGATTTACCAGCTGCTGTCCCGGACTTTGCCGCCACCACGCCTCCTGATGTCAGCGAGGAGGTCCTGCTGCCGATCACCCCTTCAGAGGTGCAACAGCGGCTCCAAAAGGCGAGCAACACTGCTCCTGGGGCAGACGGAGTCACCTACTCGGACTTGCGACGTGAGGATCCTGGCTGCCATGTGCTAGCTAAGATCTTCTCGCGCTGCTGGAATGAGCGGAAGACTCCGGTGCAGTGGAAAATATCCACTACCGTCCTCATCCACAAGAAAGGGGACGTCTCGGACGTGACAAACTGGCGGCCTCTAGCATTGAGCTCTACCATCTCTAAGCTCTTTGCTGCAATCGTTGCGGACCGCACTTCACTCTGGGCAGAGCGTTTGAACCTGCTCTCCCCAGAACAGAAGGGCTTCCGCACGTTTGAAGGCTGCTATGAGCACAACTTCATGGTGCAGACGGCGATTGATGATGCAAGGCGCAGGGGAGGCCAAGCATGCTTTGCTTGGCTTGATCTGGCGAATGCTTTCGGCTCAGTGCCTCACGCTCACCTCCTTGGAGTACTGAGCAGGATGGGACTGCCAGAGCAATTGCACCATCTAATTGCCGACATGTACGATGGTTGCTCCACCCGTGTCCGTACATCTGACGGACTAACGGAGGAGATTGAGATCCAGGCGGGGGTCAAGCAGGGCTGTCCACTGTCGCCCATCGTCTTTAATCTCGCGCTCGAGCCGGTACTTCGCGCCGCAACCTCGCTCAGAAATGAGTGTGGTATTCCGCTTTGCGGCGTCAGTGTGAGTGCACTGGCGTATGCGGACGATATCGTGCTTCTGGCGCGGGACTCAGAGGCGATGCAGACGCTCCTCAATGTTGTGGGTGAGGCGGCGACGTGGGCCGGGCTTACCTTCAAGCCGTCGAAGTGTGCCACGCTTCACATCCGCCGTCGGCAGACACTAGGCTCGGTATTCGCCCTGCAAGGGGGAGAACCAGCCGTGCTCGGTGCGGGTGACGCCTACCTCCATCTTGGCGTTCCCACCGGGTACAAAGTCACGCAGACGCCAACGGATGCGATCGCGGCAATTCGACGTGACTTGCAGCACCTGGACGCTTCCCTGCTGGCTCCTTGGCAGAAGATTGACGCTGTGCGTGTCTTCCTCCTCCCTAGGCTTGACTTTGTCATGCGGGGCGGAGCGGTACGCAAGGGGCCGCTATCTGCGCTCGACAAGGCAGTGAAAGCGGCTGTCAAATCATGGCTCTTCCTTCCACAGCGTGCGTCCACTGAACAGCTGTACCTCGCGCTGGGAGAGGGAGGATGCGGCCTGACGCCGCTCGCGGACGCTGCGGACATCTCCACCATCGTCCACGGCTTCCGCATGCTGCACTGCGACGACGCCACCGTCCGCGACATCGCCTGGGCCACTCTATCCACGGCCGTGCGCCGCCGACTGGGGAGGGAGCCGAGTCGATCCGACTTGGCCACCTACCTTAGCGGCAGCACTGAGGGCGACCTCGCACGTGACGGAGGTGACATCCAGTCACTGTGGACACGCGTCAGGAACGCCACAAGGCGCCTAGCGCCGCGTGGCGTCACCTGGCGCTGGAGTGAACTGTTGTCTGAGTTGCAGGTGGAGGTCGGCGGCCGACCCGCCATCGCTGACGACGCGGAACACGACGGCATCGGAGGGGTGACGCAGCCGGCCACGGAGAGGACGGCGCCTGGATCTACACGACACCTCGAAGATGGCGGCGATGGACCGCAACACGATGATGACAGCGTGGGACGCACCGTCAACACTGGCGTCGAGCATGTCCGGGTGGGAGGGGGCGCCAAACGTCTTCTCTCGCGGACGCTCCGCGAGTGTCTGAGGCAGCGCCTGCGCCACATCCTACTCAGAAAACCGGACCAGGGGAAGGTGTTCGAGTGCACCAGGGAGTCCACAGCGTCCAACCACTTCATAGCGGGAGGCAAATACACTCGCTTCGCAGACTGGCGCTTTATTCATCGCGCCAGGCTCGGAGTCGTGCCTCTGAACGGATGTCGCCGCTTTGATGGGCGGGCAAATACCAACAAAGCCTGCCGACGCTGTGGCCACAACAATGAGACGCTCCCGCACGTAATCAACGCGTGTATGGTGCACTCAGCAGCCCTGCAGTATCGCCACAACGCGGTCCTCAACCGCCTCGCGACAGCAGTCGCTGGGCGGCCAAGGAGAGGAAACACTGCTGTTCCTGACATCAGGATCAACCAAGCCGTCATAGGGGACAGCAGTGGGCTGCGTCCGGACCTCGTAATAACTGACGAGGCCGCGAAGACTGTGACCATCGTCGATGTGACAATCCCCTTCGAGAATAGGCGGATTGCGCTCGACAACGCTCGGCAACTGAAGAGGATAAAGTACGCCGACGTTGCGCGCGGATTAGCCGCTCGCGGCTATTCCGTCACTGTCGACGCCCTGGTTGTCGGCAGTCTGGGGGCGTGGGACCGCCAGAGCGATGCGGTGCTTCGGCACCTAGGCATCGCCAGCCGCTACTGCCAACTGATGCGGCGATTGATGGTGTCCGACACCATCAAGTGGTCCCGCGACATCTACGTTGAACACATCACTGGCCACCGCCAGTATGTGTCCCCCTAGACTGTGGCATGCTCTGACGTCAGGCTGCGAGACCCTCGAGACTGCAGTCGTCGGAGAACTTCGAGGTCGGTGCCTTCGTGTCGTCGGTGTCGAGATTCTCCTTCACGACGCGGGACCTGCGGCGTTACACCATCTTCGCGCCGCACTGCAGCAGTGCCGAGTCAGTAGCGGTGCGTGCGGTGCTGCCTGGTGCCCCTCCCTCCGTGGTGGCCGCCGAATATGGCCCCCACCTCGGTTGGCGCGGTGCTGGGCGGCGCCGTACGTGTGCCTACTGCCCGGCAGTCTCCAGCCAGCGTGGGAAGCAACACCCTCCTGCCACGACACCCCAGTGACGTCCGCCGCAAGGCGGACAGAGGGGAGAAGTCCGGCTGAGTGTGACCCGCCTGCGTGCGTGGCGCACCAGCCGCTGGCAGCCGTGCATGTGCAGTGCGCTGTCAGGGCATGGAGATGAATCAAATAAACACAAAATAGCTCCTAAATTAGGTCCAAACTACCCCTGATCTGACATAAGTAAGGCCGCGCCTACCGCGGGATTAATCTTAAGGTAATATACTTAAGTATCCGCGCCTAACGCGGCCTCATGATATTTAAGTAGTGGGCTTAACCCACGAACTAGAATAGTGATTAAATACTTAAGTACGGTTAGAACCGTTTTTCTTAATTCTTTCTAAACTTAATAAATCTGTAAAACTCGCATTGTATAGAGTCATTAATATTCTTCTCTTAAATTTATACTTCTTAAATATGTAACTAAGAATTATCTCGATAAATAAAAATCTGTTCTTATCAGCTTAATATCTGATACGTCCTGCATCGCAGGACCAGAATATTAAACTCATTTTTGGCTCATGACGGAGTGCTAGGGGCTTGCTCCACCTCTGTCGCGGGTTGGCCCGGCATTGCAGTACCGCCGGGATCGGCCCACCTAAAATTAATTAAAACACAGCCTGAAATGGGTTAATATTCTGCAGTGGTCAGATATTCCGCTGATAGCAAAACTTGTCGTAGTTGTCGATGTGCCCAGTAGTTAGCTGCTTACACACCACGTACTCTTTAAATTAATTTTAGATTATCGCAAGTATTCAATTTTTTTTTTTTTTTTTGCCTTTAGCCGGACCCCTCTTGCAGCCGCATTACACCAGGCTGGCAATTTATGGGGGCACACAACAGTGCCTTCAGATGCCTCGTTGGCGTCTCTTATGGTCCGGCCACAGATAATTTTAATTAAATTTTTTGGAGTTATAACCTTAGCTCCTCGCGAACGTCGTCGTCGCCGCCGCACGCACGCAGAATACGTGTGTACACACACATATGCAGTAGGCGGTGGACGATGTAAGCACTCGGCTAGGTGTAGCTCGCGCCAGCCTCGCGCCGGTGTAGCTCGCGCCGGCCTGGCGCTGCTGTGGGGCGGCCGCACGGCTTCTGCACCGCCCTGGCAGCTAGCGGCGGTCAAATGGGAGTCGCCGTTTACTCTTCGACATGGACGCTAGTACTGGGCTGTTGACGATTGCTCTCGTGAATTGTCGTTCCTTCCGGCACTTGCTTTTGCGATGTTTTCGACGGTCGCCTGTTGCCATATCGGCCCGTACCACCGTGTGTCACTCCCACATGTGGAGCGCACACGCTGCAAGCATTTAGGCCCTTCCACTGCGGGTTTTCCTTATCGCTTCTCGGCCTTTTGGCTAAGATCAAAGTGTAGTATCTGTTCTTATCAGCTTAATATCTGATACGTCCTGCATCGCAGGACCAGAATATTAAACTCATTTTTGGCTCATGACGGAGTGCTAGGGGCTTGCTCCACCTCTGTCGCGGGTTGGCCCGGCATTGCAGTACCGCCGGGATCGGCCCACCTAAAATTAATTAAAACACAGCCTGAAATGGGTTAATATTCTGCAGTGGTCAGATATTCCGCTGATAGCAAAACTTGTCGTAGTTGTCGATGTGCCCAGTAGTTAGCTGCTTACACACCACGTACTCTTTAAATTAATTTTAGATTATCGCAAGTATTCAATTTTTTTTTTTTTTTTTTTTGCCTTTAGCCGGACCCCTCTTGCAGCCGCATTACACCAGGCTGGCAATTTATGGGGGCACACAACAGTGCCTTCAGATGCCTCGTTGGCGTCTCTTATGGTCCGGCCACAGATAATTTTAATTAAATTTTTTGGAGTTATAACCTTAGCTCCTCGCGAACGTCGTCGTCGCCGCCGCACGCACGCAGAATACGTGTGTACACACACATATGCAGTAGGCGGTGGACGATGTAAGCACTCGGCTAGGTGTAGCTCGCGCCGGCCTCGCGCCGGTGTAGCTCGCGCCGGCCTGGCGCTGCTGTGGGGCGGCCGCACGGCTTCTGCACCGCCCTGGCAGCTAGCGGCGGTCAAATGGGAGTCGCCGTTTACTCTTCGACATGGACGCTAGTACTGGGCTGTTGACGATTGCTCTCGTGAATTGTCGTTCCTTCCGGCACTTGCTTTTGCGATGTTTTCGACGGTCGCCTGTTGCCATATCGGCCCGTACCACCGTGTGTCACTCCCACATGTGGAGCGCACACGCTGCAAGCATTTAGGCCCTTCCACTGCGGGTTTTCCTTATCGCTTCTCGGCCTTTTGGCTAAGATCAAAGTGTAGTATCTGTTCTTATCAGCTTAATATCTGATACGTCCTGCATCGCAGGACCAGAATATTAAACTCATTTTTGGCTCATGACGGAGTGCTAGGGGCTTGCTCCACCTCTGTCGCGGGTTGGCCCGGCATTGCAGTACCGCCGGGATCGGCCCACCTAAAATTAATTAAAACACAGCCTGAAATGGGTTAATATTCTGCAGTGGTCAGATATTCCGCTGATAGCAAAACTTGTCGTAGTTGTCGATGTGCCCAGTAGTTAGCTGCTTACACACCACGTACTCTTTAAATTAATTTTAGATTATCGCAAGTATTCAATTTTTTTTTTTTTTTGCCTTTAGCCGGACCCCTCTTGCAGCCGCATTACACCAGGCTGGCAATTTATGGGGGCACACAACAGTGCCTTCAGATGCCTCGTTGGCGTCTCTTATGGTCCGGCCACAGATAATTTTAATTAAATTTTTTGGAGTTATAACCTTAGCTCCTCGCGAACGTCGTCGTCGCCGCCGCACGCACGCAGAATACGTGTGTACACACACATATGCAGTAGGCGGTGGACGATGTAAGCACTCGGCTAGGTGTAGCTCGCGCCGGCCTCGCGCCGGTGTAGCTCGCGCCGGCCTGGCGCTGCTGTGGGGCGGCCGCACGGCTTCTGCACCGCCCTGGCAGCTAGCGGCGGTCAAATGGGAGTCGCCGTTTACTCTTCGACATGGACGCTAGTACTGGGCTGTTGACGATTGCTCTCGTGAATTGTCGTTCCTTCCGGCACTTGCTTTTGCGATGTTTTCGACGGTCGCCTGTTGCCATATCGGCCCGTACCACCGTGTGTCACTCCCACATGTGGAGCGCACACGCTGCAAGCATTTAGGCCCTTCCACTGCGGGTTTTCCTTATCGCTTCTCGGCCTTTTGGCTAAGATCAAAGTGTAGTATCTGTTCTTATCAGCTTAATATCTGATACGTCCTGCATCGCAGGACCAGAATATTAAACTCATTTTTGGCTCATGACGGAGTGCTAGGGGCTTGCTCCACCTCTGTCGCGGGTTGGCCCGGCATTGCAGTACCGCCGGGATCGGCCCACCTAAAATTAATTAAAACACAGCCTGAAATGGGTTAATATTCTGCAGTGGTCAGATATTCCGCTGATAGCAAAACTTGTCGTAGTTGTCGATGTGCCCAGTAGTTAGCTGCTTACACACCACGTACTCTTTAAATTAATTTTAGATTATCGCAAGTATTCAATTTTTTTTTTTTTTTTTTTGCCTTTAGCCGGACCCCTCTTGCAGCCGCATTACACCAGGCTGGCAATTTATGGGGGCACACAACAGTGCCTTCAGATGCCTCGTTGGCGTCTCTTATGGTCCGGCCACAGATAATTTTAATTAAATTTTTTGGAGTTATAACCTTAGCTCCTCGCGAACGTCGTCGTCGCCGCCGCACGCACGCAGAATACGTGTGTACACACACATATGCAGTAGGCGGTGGACGATGTAAGCACTCGGCTAGGTGTAGCTCGCGCCGGCCTCGCGCCGGTGTAGCTCGCGCCGGCCTGGCGCTGCTGTGGGGCGGCCGCACGGCTTCTGCACCGCCCTGGCAGCTAGCGGCGGTCAAATGGGAGTCGCCGTTTACTCTTCGACATGGACGCTAGTACTGGGCTGTTGACGATTGCTCTCGTGAATTGTCGTTCCTTCCGGCACTTGCTTTTGCGATGTTTTCGACGGTCGCCTGTTGCCATATCGGCCCGTACCACCGTGTGTCACTCCCACATGTGGAGCGCACACGCTGCAAGCATTTAGGCCCTTCCACTGCGGGTTTTCCTTATCGCTTCTCGGCCTTTTGGCTAAGATCAAAGTGTAGTATCTGTTCTTATCAGCTTAATACAAGCTAATATGGGCTGATTTCTGCACCGGGAAGCGCACGCGCTTATTCTCTTGTTTCAGGTCCGCGACCTGAACAATGGAGCTTGTGGTGACGCTGCCGGCGGACGTCTTCCGCTGCCGGATCTGTTTCGTCACCAAGGCTGCTGGGAGACCAACTTTTGGCGAGTACAAGGACCACTCGGCCCTTCTTCGCCACTACAGGAGGCTGCACGACCCGGAAACGGTCCCCGTTTTCGAGTGCGCGTTTTGCGGCCGACGCGACCCGCAGCTGAAGAAGCTGCGGACGCATCAGCGGTCCTGCAATGCAGAGTCCGCCACCCCCGGCGCTGCCAGTCGGGGGAGTGTGAGTATGGGACACGATGCCGTGTCTGACTCTCTGGGGCACCCAGAGAGGTCGGCCGGCGGGAGGTCACAGGCAAGGGCCCCCGAAGCTAGTAGGACAGGCCCTTCGTCCTTAGTTAGTGCTGGGCGAAAGCCACAGGCGAAAGCGGCTCGGGAAGCTAGTACCATAGGCCGCCTAGCCTTAGATAATAGAGAGGGGCTATGGCCACAGCCCAGTCCGGTCCCCGAAGCTAGTAGGACAGACCGGCTGGACTTAGGTTTAACATACGCGGCGGTCCTGACCCGCAGCAGCGTGGTGGGTTCACAGGCTGCCTTGCCCTCACCCTGTGTGAGTGTGCAGGCGTCGGTGACACCCAGGACGGCGGTGGTTGCTACCCCCGCGTCGTGCGTACTGTGTGTGCGCACGCCGAGGTGGTCTGGCATCCCCCTGCTGATACGCTCCGCGACGTCAACCGCGTCGCCACGAGTGCCGAGCGCAAGTTCGGGAGGTGAAGGCAGCACGCTGCCGACGCCTGCCGCCGAACGCGTCGCTCCGGCCAGAGGCGCAGTGTCTGGCAAAGGCCGCGGCTCGCCGCTGCCCGCGCCGGCCATTGCACCCAGTGGCGTACGCTGGCCACGTCGTGCGGCTGCCGCAGGCGCCTCCCGCCCGCCATCTGTCGGGAGCGTGGGTACCGGCCTGGGACTGCCGCCCGCATTCGCTACGCCGCCAACAGGTGGCTCTGCGATGCGGGCGGACAGTGGCAGGCAGGCTGCCTCGCTTGCCGCGACCGGTGGTGTTGTTACTCACGGCGCAGCCGCGCCGCTGGTTGACGCACCAAAGGCCGCGAGCCCGACGGATGTACCGGACGGTGTGGTGCTTGTGCGGTCGCAGACGTACACGCGCCGCGTTTCCTCTGCCCTGCCGGCGGCCACGTCGAGTGACGCCCGTCACTCCGTCTCCGTTCAGGCAGGGAGTGCTACTAAACAAACAGCCTCTGTTTCAGATAACGAGTGGCACATAGTCACCCCACGGAGGGACAGACGCCGTGCTGCAGGACGGAGAACACCGCCCCCGGACCGACGGCGCATTATACCGCCCAGTCCGCATAACAGCGGCCCGGCGCGAGCAAACGCGTCTGGGCGGCCGGCGCGAGCTACACCTCGTGTATCTCGCGCCGGCGGCCGGGCGCGGGCGACCGCTGGGCCATCTGTTGGCGGCGCGGCGAACACCAGCTGCAGTGCGCCCGACCCGAGCGCCAGACCGGCGCGAGCTACACCTGGAGGCGCCCGGCCGGCGCAGGCTCCGCCAACCACCACTGCGCCATCTGGTAGCGACCGTCGGGCACCTAGTCCGCGTAACAGCGGCCCGGGGCGAGCCGGCGTGCCAGGTCGGCCGGCGCGAGCTACACCTCGTGTTTCTTGCGCCGGCGGCGGGCCGCTGGCGACCGCCGGGCCATCTGTTGGCGGCGCGGCGAACACCAGCCGCAGTGCGCCCGACCCGAGCGCCAGACCGGCGCGAGCTACACCGGCCCCTGCTGCTACCGCTGCGCCACCTGTCATCGGCGCGGCGACCGACAGCAGCGCTGCGCGGCCCACACCAGATGGCAGCACGGCACCACCACCGACGCAGACGACGGAGCGGCGCGACGTGAGCGGAGGGACTGCAGCTGCGTCTCCTACACATGGCAGCAAGAAGAGGAGACGCCGACGTCGTAACGACCGTCCCAGTCCCAACCTCCCGCCGCAAAACTCCCGTCCTCCACCTGACCTGACAGACCCTCCTGTACCCTCCGAACAGGGCGCAACACAGGCAGCTCCGCCCCCCCCTCCCCCGGCCGACGCTCGGCTAACGGAGAGGCAGCGGCGCTGGCTGGCGGCCCTGGAGAGCGTCCACAACCAACCATGGGACGCATTCGTCGCGGTCGTCGAGGACTTCATCTCCGAGATCGCCGAGACGAAGCCACAACGCCAGGCAGCCGGAGATCGACAGGATGGGCCACCAGCAGCAGCGCACCGCGGCCAGGGCCGCGCCGACGCTGCTGCCAATCCCCCTCCTCCTGCCCCTACACGCGGCCGCGGTGGGCAGCGCGGTAGACGTGGCGCACGGCGCGCGGCGGCCGCCGAGCGTCGGTACGACGCGAGTGCA
This sequence comes from Schistocerca nitens, assembly GCF_023898315.1. Classification (NCBI taxonomy): domain Eukaryota; kingdom Metazoa; phylum Arthropoda; class Insecta; order Orthoptera; family Acrididae; genus Schistocerca; species Schistocerca nitens. Next base: position 831,705,884 of record NC_064614.1, read on the forward strand.
GCGTCTGAGATTCAGAAGCTGTACCGCGCGGACCGGCGCAAGGCGATGCAGCGCGTCCTTGGCGAGACGTCGCCGTACTGCCAAATCGATGGCAACGTGCTCACGGAGCACTTTAAGGGGGTATATTCTAAATCTGTTTTTTCTGTTACAGATTTACCAGCTGCTGTCCCGGACTTTGCCGCCACCACGCCTCCTGATGTCAGCGAGGAGGTCCTGTCGCTGATCACCTCCACGGAGGTGCAACAGCGGCTCCAGAAGGCGAGCAATACTGCTCCTGGGGCAGACGGAGTCACCTACTCGGACCTGCGACGTGAGGATCCTGGCTGCCATGTGCTGGCTAAGATCTTCTCGCGCTGCTGGAATGAGCGGAAGACTCCGGTGCAGTGGAAAGTATCCACTACCGTCCTCATCCACAAGAAAGGGGACGTCTCGGACGTGACGAACTGGCGGCCTTTAGCATTGAGCTCCACCATCTCTAAGCTCTTTGCTGCAATCGTTGCGGACCGCACTTCTCTCTGGGCAGAGCGGTTGAACCTGCTCTCTCCAGAACAGAAGGGCTTCCGCACGTTTGAAGGCTGCTATGAGCACAACTTCATTGTGCAGACGGCAATTGATGATGCAAGGCGCAGGGGAGGCCAAGCATGCTTTGCTTGGCTTGACCTGGCGAATGCTTTCGGTTCAGTGCCTCACGCTCACCTCCTTGGAGTACTGAGCAGGATGGGACTACCAGAGCAATTGCATCAGCTAATTGCCGATATGTACGATGGTTGCTCCACCCGTGTCCGTACATCTGACGGACTAACGGAGGAGATAGAGATCCTGGCGGGGGTCAAGCAGGGCTGTCCACTGTCGCCCATCGTCTTTAACCTCGCGCTCGAGCCGGTACTTCGCGCCGCAACCTCGCTCAGAAATGAGTGTGGTATTCCGCTTTGCGGCGTCAGTGTGAGTGCACTGGCGTATGCGGACGATATCGTGCTTCTGGCGCGGGATTCAGAGGCGATGCAGACGCTCCTCAATGTTGTGGGTGAGGCGGCGACGTGGGCCGGGCTTACCTTCAAGCCGTCGAAGTGTGCCACGCTTCACATCCGCCGTCGGCAGACACTAGGCTCGGTATTCGCCCTGCAAGGGGGAGAACCAGCCGTGCTCGGTGCGGGTGACGCCTACCTCCATCTTGGCGTCCCCACCGGGTACAAAGTCGCGCAGACGCCAACGGATGCGATCGCGGCAATTCGACGCGACTTGCAGCACCTGGACGCTTCCCTGCTGGCTCCCTGGCAGAAGATCGACGCTGTGCGTGTCTTCCTCCTTCCCAGGCTTGACTTTGTCATGCGGGGCGGAGCGGTACGCAAGGGGCCGCTATCTGCACTTGACAAGGCAGTGAAAGCGGCTGTCAAATCATGGCTCTTCCTTCCACAGCGTGCGTCCACTGAACAGCTGTACCTCGCGCTGGGAGAGGGAGGATGCGGCCTGACGCCGCTCGCGGACGCTGCGGACATCTCAACGATCGTCCACGGCTTCCGCATGCTGCACTGCGACGACACCACCGTCCGCGACATCGCCTGGGCCACTCTATCTACGGCCGCGCGCCGCCGGCTGGGGAGGGAGCCAAGTCGACCCGACTTGGCCACCTACCTTAGCGGCAGCACTGAGGGCGACCTCGCACGTGACGGAGGTGACATCCAGTCACTGTGGACACGCGTCAGGAACGCCACAAGGCGCCTAGCGCCGCGTGGCGTCACCTGGCGCTGGAGTGAACTGTTGTCTGAGTTGCAGGTGGAGGTCGGCGGCCGACCCGCCATCGCAGACGACGCGGAACACGGCGGCATCGGAGGGGTGACGCAGCCGGCCACGGAGAGGACGGCGCTTGGGACTACACGACACCTCGAAGATGGCGGCGATGGACCGCAACACGATGATGACAGCGTGGGACGCACCGTCAACACTGGCGTCGAGCATGTCCGGGTGGGAGGGGGCGCCAAACGTCTTCTCTCGCGGACGCTCCGCGAGTGTCTGAGACAGCGCCTGCGCCACATCCTACTCAGAAAACCGGACCAGGGGAAGGTGTTCGAGTGCACCAGGGAGTCCACAGCGTCCAACCACTTCATAGCGGGAGGCAAATACACCCGCTTCGCAGACTGGCGCTTTATACATCGCGCCAGACTCGGAGTCGTGCCTCTGAACGGATGTCGCCGCTTTGATGGGCGGGCAAACAACAACAAAGCCTGCCGACGCTGTGGCCACAACAATGAGACGCTCCCGCACGTAATCAACGCGTGTATGGTGCACTCAGCAGCCCTGCAGTATCGCCACAACGCGGTCCTCAACCGCCTCGCGACAGCAGTCGCTGGGCGGCCAAGGAGAGGAAACACTGCTGTTCCTGACATCAGGATCAACCAAGCCGTCATAGGGGACAGCAGTGGGCTGCGTCCGGACCTCGTAATAACTGACGAGGCCGCGAAGACTGTGACCATCGTCGATGTGACAATCCCCTTCGAAAATAGGCGGATTGCGCTCGACAACGCTCGGCAACTGAAGAGGATAAAGTACGCCGACGTTGCGCGCGGATTAACCGCTCGCGGCTATTCCGTCACTGTCGACGCCCTGGTTGTCGGCAGTCTGGGGGCGTGGGACCGCCAGAACGATGCGGTGCTTCGGCACCTAGGCATCGCCAGCCGCTACTGCCAACTGATGCGGCGATTGATGGTGTCCGACACCATCAAGTGGTCCCGCGACATCTACGTTGAACACATCACTGGCCACCGCCAGTATGTGTCCCCCTAGACTGTGGCATGCTCTGACGTCAGGCTGCGAGACCCTCGAGACTGCAGTCGTCGGAGAACTTCGAGGTCGGTGCCTTCGTGTCGTCGGTGTCGAGATTCTCCTTCACGACGCGGGACCTGCGGCGTTACACCATCTTCGCGCCGCACTGCAGCAGTGCCGAGTCAGTAGCGGTGCGTGCGGTGCTGCCTGGTGCCCCTCCCTCCGTGGTGGCCGCCGAATATGGCCCCCACCTCGGTTGGCGCGGTGCTGGGCGGCGCCGTACGTGTGCCTACTGCCCGGCAGTCTCCAGCCAGCGTGGGAAGCAACACCCTCCTGCCACGACACCCCAGTGACGTCCGCCGCAAGGCGGACAGAGGGGAGAAGTCCGGCTGAGTGTGACCCGCCTGCGTGCGTGGCGCACCAGCCGCTGGCAGCCGTGCATGTGCAGTGTGCTGTCAGGGCATGGAGATGAATCAAATAAACATAAAATAGCCCCTAAATTAGGTCCAATTTACCCCTGGTCTGACGTAAGTAAGGCCGCGCCTAACGCGGGATTAATCTTAAGGTTATATACTTAAGAATCCGCGCCTAACGCGGCCTCATGATATTTAAGTAGTGGGCTTAACCCACGAACTAGAATAGTGATTAAATACTTAAGTACGGTTAGAACCGTTTCTCTTAAATTTTTTCTAAACTTAATAAATCTGTAAAACTCGCATTGTATAGAGTCATGAATATTCTTTCTTAAATTTATACTTCTTAAAAATGTAACTAAGAATTATCTCGATAAATAAAAATCTGTTCTTATCAGCTTAATATCTGATACGTCCTGCATCGCAGGACCAGAATATTAAACTCATTTTTGGCTCATGACGGAGTGCTAGGGGCTTGCTCCACCTCTGTCGCGGGTTGGCCCGGCATTGCAGTACCGCCGGGATCGGCCCACCTAAAATTAATTAAAACACAGCCTGAAATGGGTTAATATTCTGCAGTGGTCAGATATTCCGCTGATAGCAAAACTTGTCGTAGTTGTCGATGTGCCCAGTAGTTAGCTGCTTACACACCACGTACTCTTTAAATTAATTTTAGATTATCGCAAGTATTCAATTTTTTTTTTTTTTTTGCCTTTAGCCGGACCCCTCTTGCAGCCGCATTACACCAGGCTGGCAATTTATGGGGGCACACAACAGTGCCTTCAGATGCCTCGTTGGCGTCTCTTATGGTCCGGCCACAGATAATTTTAATTAAATTTTTTGGAGTTATAACCTTAGCTCCTCGCGAACGTCGTCGTCGCCGCCGCACGCACGCAGAATACGTGTGTACACACACATATGCAGTAGGCGGTGGACGATGTAAGCACTCGGCTAGGTGTAGCTCGCGCCGGCCTCGCGCCGGTGTAGCTCGCGCCGGCCTGGCGCTGCTGTGGGGCGGCCGCACGGCTTCTGCACCGCCCTGGCAGCTAGCGGCGGTCAAATGGGAGTCGCCGTTTACTCTTCGACATGGACGCTAGTACTGGGCTGTTGACGATTGCTCTCGTGAATTGTCGTTCCTTCCGGCACTTGCTTTTGCGATGTTTTCGACGGTCGCCTGTTGCCATATCGGCCCGTACCACCGTGTGTCACTCCCACATGTGGAGCGCACACGCTGCAAGCATTTAGGCCCTTCCACTGCGGGTTTTCCTTATCGCTTCTCGGCCTTTTGGCTAAGATCAAAGTGTAGTATCTGTTCTTATCAGCTTAATATCTGATACGTCCTGCATCGCAGGACCAGAATATTAAACTCATTTTTGGCTCATGACGGAGTGCTAGGGGCTTGCTCCACCTCTGTCGCGGGTTGGCCCGGCATTGCAGTACCGCCGGGATCGGCCCACCTAAAATTAATTAAAACACAGCCTGAAATGGGTTAATATTCTGCAGTGGTCAGATATTCCGCTGATAGCAAAACTTGTCGTAGTTGTCGATGTGCCCAGTAGTTAGCTGCTTACACACCACGTACTCTTTAAATTAATTTTAGATTATCGCAAGTATTCAATTTTTTTTTTTTTTTTTTTTTGCCTTTAGCCGGACCCCTCTTGCAGCCGCATTACACCAGGCTGGCAATTTATGGGGGCACACAACAGTGCCTTCAGATGCCTCGTTGGCGTCTCTTATGGTCCGGCCACAGATAATTTTAATTAAATTTTTTGGAGTTATAACCTTAGCTCCTCGCGAACGTCGTCGTCGCCGCCGCACGCACGCAGAATACGTGTGTACACACACATATGCAGTAGGCGGTGGACGATGTAAGCACTCGGCTAGGTGTAGCTCGCGCCGGCCTCGCGCCGGTGTAGCTCGCGCCGGCCTGGCGCTGCTGTGGGGCGGCCGCACGGCTTCTGCACCGCCCTGGCAGCTAGCGGCGGTCAAATGGGAGTCGCCGTTTACTCTTCGACATGGACGCTAGTACTGGGCTGTTGACGATTGCTCTCGTGAATTGTCGTTCCTTCCGGCACTTGCTTTTGCGATGTTTTCGACGGTCGCCTGTTGCCATATCGGCCCGTACCACCGTGTGTCACTCCCACATGTGGAGCGCACACGCTGCAAGCATTTAGGCCCTTCCACTGCGGGTTTTCCTTATCGCTTCTCGGCCTTTTGGCTAAGATCAAAGTGTAGTATCTGTTCTTATCAGCTTAATACAAGCTAATATGGGCTGATTTCTGCACCGGGAAGCGGTCGCGCTTATTCTCTTGTTTCAGGTCCGCGACCTGAACAATGGAGCTTGTGGTGACGCTGCCGGCGGACGTCTTCCGCTGCCGGATCTGTTTCGTCACCAAGGCTGCTGGGAGACCAACTTTTGGCGAGTACAAGGACCACTCGGCCCTTCTTCGCCACTACAGGAGGCTGCACGACCCGGAAACGGTCCCCGTTTTCGAGTGCGCGTTTTGCGGCCGACGCGACCCGCAGCTGAAGAAGCTGCGGACGCATCAGCGGTCCTGCAATGCAGAGTCCGCCACCCCCGGCGCTGCCAGTCGGGGGAGTGTGAGTATGGGACACGATGCCGTGTCTGACTCTCTGGGGCACCCAGAGAGGTCGGCCGGCGGGAGGTCACAGGCAAGGGCCCCCGAAGCTAGTAGGACAGGCCCTTCGTCCTTAGTTAGTGCTGGGCGAAAGCCACAGGCGAAAGCGGCTCGGGAAGCTAGTACCATAGGCCGCCTAGCCTTAGATAATAGAGAGGGGCTATGGCCACAGCCCAGTCCGGTCCCCGAAGCTAGTAGGACAGACCGGCTGGACTTAGGTTTAACATACGCGGCGGTCCTGACCCGCAGCAGCGTGGTGGGTTCACAGGCTGCCTTGCCCTCACCCTGTGTGAGTGTGCAGGCGTCGGTGACACCCAGGACGGCGGTGGTTGCTACCCCCGCGTCGTGCGTACTGTGTGTGCGCACGCCGAGGTGGTCTGGCATCCCCCTGCTGATACGCTCCGCGACGTCAACCGCGTCGCCACGAGTGCCGAGCGCAAGTTCGGGAGGTGAAGGCAGCACGCTGCCGACGCCTGCCGCCGAACGCGTCGCTCCGGCCAGAGGCGCAGTGTCTGGCAAAGGCCGCGGCTCGCCGCTGCCCGCGCCGGCCATTGCACCCAGTGGCGTACGCTGGCCACGTCGTGCGGCTGCCGCAGGCGCCTCCCGCCCGCCATCTGTCGGGAGCGTGGGTACCGGCCTGGGACTGCCGCCCGCATTCGCTACGCCGCCAACAGGTGGCTCTGCGATGCGGGCGGACAGTGGCAGGCAGGCTGCCTCGCTTGCCGCGACCGGTGGTGTTACTCACGGCGCAGCCGCGCCGCTGGTTGACGCACCAAAGGCCGCGAGCCCGACGGATGTACCGGACGGTGTGGTGCTTGTGCGGTCGCAGACGTACACGCGCCGCGTTTCCTCTGCCCTGCCGGCGGCCACGTCGAGTGACGCCCGTCACTCCGTCTCCGTTCAGGCAGGGAGTGCTACTAAACAAACAGCCTCTGTTTCAGATAACGAGTGGCACATAGTCACCCCACGGAGGGACAGACGCCGTGCTGCAGGACGGAGAACACCGCCCCCGGACCGACGGCGCATTATACCGCCCAGTCCGCATAACAGCGGCCCGGCGCGAGCAAACGCGTCTGGGCGGCCGGCGCGAGCTACACCTCGTGTATCTCGCGCCGGCGGCCGGGCGCGGGCGACCGCTGGGCCATCTGTTGGCGGCGCGGCGAACACCAGCTGCAGTGCGCCCGACCCGAGCGCCAGACCGGCGCGAGCTACACCTGGAGGCGCCCGGCCGGCGCAGGCTCCGCCAACCACCACTGCGCCATCTGGTAGCGACCGTCGGGCACCTAGTCCGCGTAACAGCGGCCCGGGGCGAGCCGGCGTGCCAGGTCGGCCGGCGCGAGCTACACCTCGTGTTTCTTGCGCCGGCGGCGGGCCGCTGGCGACCGCCGGGCCATCTGTTGGCGGCGCGGCGAACACCAGCCGCAGTGCGCCCGACCCGAGCGCCAGACCGGCGCGAGCTACACCGGCCCCTGCTGCTACCGCTGCGCCACCTGTCATCGGCGCGGCGACCGACAGCAGCGCTGCGCGGCCCACACCAGATGGCAGCACGGCACCACCACCGACGCAGACGACGGAGCGGCGCGACGTGAGCGGAGGGACTGCAGCTGCGTCTCCTACACATGGCAGCAAGAAGAGGAGACGCCGACGTCGTAACGACCGTCCCAGTCCCAACCTCCCGCCGCAAAACTCCCGTCCTCCACCTGACCTGACAGACCCTCCTGTACCCTCCGAACAGGGCGCAACACAGGCAGCTCCGCCCCCCCCTCCCCCGGCCGACGCTCGGCTAACGGAGAGGCAGCGGCGCTGGCTGGCGGCCCTGGAGAGCGTCCACAACCAACCATGGGACGCATTCGTCGCGGTCGTCGAGGACTTCATCTCCGAGATCGCCGAGACGAAGCCACAACGCCAGGCAGCCGGAGATCGACAGGATGGGCCACCAGCAGCAGCGCACCGCGGCCAGGGCCGCGCCGACGCTGCTGCCAATCCCCCTCCTCCTGCCCCTACACGCGGCCGCGGTGGGCAGCGCGGTAGACGTGGCGCACGGCGCGCGGCGGCCGCCGAGCGTCGGTACGACGCGAGTGCAGCGTCTGAGATTCAGAAGCTGTACCGCGCGGACCGGCGCAAGGCGATGCAGCGCGTCCTTGGCGAGACGTCGCCGTACTGCCAAATCGATGGCAACGTGCTCACGGAGCACTTTAAGGGGGTATATTCTAAATCTGTTTTTTCTGTTACAGATTTACCAGCTGCTGTCCCGGACTTTGCCGCCACCACGCCTCCTGATGTCAGCGAGGAGGTCCTGTCGCTGATCACCTCCACGGAGGTGCAACAGCGGCTCCAGAAGGCGAGCAATACTGCTCCTGGGGCAGACGGAGTCACCTACTCGGACCTGCGACGTGAGGATCCTGGCTGCCATGTGCTGGCTAAGATCTTCTCGCGCTGCTGGAATGAGCGGAAGACTCCGGTGCAGTGGAAAGTATCCACTACCGTCCTCATCCACAAGAAAGGGGACGTCTCGGACGTGACGAACTGGCGGCCTTTAGCATTGAGCTCCACCATCTCTAAGCTCTTTGCTGCAATCGTTGCGGACCGCACTTCTCTCTGGGCAGAGCGGTTGAACCTGCTCTCTCCAGAACAGAAGGGCTTCCGCACGTTTGAAGGCTGCTATGAGCACAACTTCATTGTGCAGACGGCAATTGATGATGCAAGGCGCAGGGGAGGCCAAGCATGCTTTGCTTGGCTTGACCTGGCGAATGCTTTCGGTTCAGTGCCTCACGCTCACCTCCTTGGAGTACTGAGCAGGATGGGACTACCAGAGCAATTGCATCAGCTAATTGCCGATATGTACGATGGTTGCTCCACCCGTGTCCGTACATCTGACGGACTAACGGAGGAGATAGAGATCCTGGCGGGGGTCAAGCAGGGCTGTCCACTGTCGCCCATCGTCTTTAACCTCGCGCTCGAGCCGGTACTTCGCGCCGCAACCTCGCTCAGAAATGAGTGTGGTATTCCGCTTTGCGGCGTCAGTGTGAGTGCACTGGCGTATGCGGACGATATCGTGCTTCTGGCGCGGGATTCAGAGGCGATGCAGACGCTCCTCAATGTTGTGGGTGAGGCGGCGACGTGGGCCGGGCTTACCTTCAAGCCGTCGAAGTGTGCCACGCTTCACATCCGCCGTCGGCAGACACTAGGCTCGGTATTCGCCCTGCAAGGGGGAGAACCAGCCGTGCTCGGTGCGGGTGACGCCTACCTCCATCTTGGCGTCCCCACCGGGTACAAAGTCGCGCAGACGCCAACGGATGCGATCGCGGCAATTCGACGCGACTTGCAGCACCTGGACGCTTCCCTGCTGGCTCCCTGGCAGAAGATCGACGCTGTGCGTGTCTTCCTCCTTCCCAGGCTTGACTTTGTCATGCGGGGCGGAGCGGTACGCAAGGGGCCGCTATCTGCACTTGACAAGGCAGTGAAAGCGGCTGTCAAATCATGGCTCTTCCTTCCACAGCGTGCGTCCACTGAACAGCTGTACCTCGCGCTGGGAGAGGGAGGATGCGGCCTGACGCCGCTCGCGGACGCTGCGGACATCTCAACGATCGTCCACGGCTTCCGCATGCTGCACTGCGACGACACCACCGTCCGCGACATCGCCTGGGCCACTCTATCTACGGCCGCGCGCCGCCGGCTGGGGAGGGAGCCAAGTCGACCCGACTTGGCCACCTACCTTAGCGGCAGCACTGAGGGCGACCTCGCACGTGACGGAGGTGACATCCAGTCACTGTGGACACGCGTCAGGAACGCCACAAGGCGCCTAGCGCCGCGTGGCGTCACCTGGCGCTGGAGTGAACTGTTGTCTGAGTTGCAGGTGGAGGTCGGCGGCCGACCCGCCATCGCAGACGACGCGGAACACGGCGGCATCGGAGGGGTGACGCAGCCGGCCACGGAGAGGACGGCGCTTGGGACTACACGACACCTCGAAGATGGCGGCGATGGACCGCAACACGATGATGACAGCGTGGGACGCACCGTCAACACTGGCGTCGAGCATGTCCGGGTGGGAGGGGGCGCCAAACGTCTTCTCTCGCGGACGCTCCGCGAGTGTCTGAGACAGCGCCTGCGCCACATCCTACTCAGAAAACCGGACCAGGGGAAGGTGTTCGAGTGCACCAGGGAGTCCACAGCGTCCAACCACTTCATAGCGGGAGGCAAATACACCCGCTTCGCAGACTGGCGCTTTATACATCGCGCCAGACTCGGAGTCGTGCCTCTGAACGGATGTCGCCGCTTTGATGGGCGGGCAAACAACAACAAAGCCTGCCGACGCTGTGGCCACAACAATGAGACGCTCCCGCACGTAATCAACGCGTGTATGGTGCACTCAGCAGCCCTGCAGTATCGCCACAACGCGGTCCTCAACCGCCTCGCGACAGCAGTCGCTGGGCGGCCAAGGAGAGGAAACACTGCTGTTCCTGACATCAGGATCAACCAAGCCGTCATAGGGGACAGCAGTGGGCTGCGTCCGGACCTCGTAATAACTGACGAGGCCGCGAAGACTGTGACCATCGTCGATGTGACAATCCCCTTCGAAAATAGGCGGATTGCGCTCGACAACGCTCGGCAACTGAAGAGGATAAAGTACGCCGACGTTGCGCGCGGATTAACCGCTCGCGGCTATTCCGTCACTGTCGACGCCCTGGTTGTCGGCAGTCTGGGGGCGTGGGACCGCCAGAACGATGCGGTGCTTCGGCACCTAGGCATCGCCAGCCGCTACTGCCAACTGATGCGGCGATTGATGGTGTCCGACACCATCAAGTGGTCCCGCGACATCTACGTTGAACACATCACTGGCCACCGCCAGTATGTGTCCCCCTAGACTGTGGCATGCTCTGACGTCAGGCTGCGAGACCCTCGAGACTGCAGTCGTCGGAGAACTTCGAGGTCGGTGCCTTCGTGTCGTCGGTGTCGAGATTCTCCTTCACGACGCGGGACCTGCGGCGTTACACCATCTTCGCGCCGCACTGCAGCAGTGCCGAGTCAGTAGCGGTGCGTGCGGTGCTGCCTGGTGCCCCTCCCTCCGTGGTGGCCGCCGAATATGGCCCCCACCTCGGTTGGCGCGGTGCTGGGCGGCGCCGTACGTGTGCCTACTGCCCGGCAGTCTCCAGCCAGCGTGGGAAGCAACACCCTCCTGCCACGACACCCCAGTGACGTCCGCCGCAAGGCGGACAGAGGGGAGAAGTCCGGCTGAGTGTGACCCGCCTGCGTGCGTGGCGCACCAGCCGCTGGCAGCCGTGCATGTGCAGTGTGCTGTCAGGGCATGGAGATGAATCAAATAAACATAAAATAGCCCCTAAATTAGGTCCAATTTACCCCTGGTCTGACGTAAGTAAGGCCGCGCCTAACGCGGGATTAATCTTAAGGTTATATACTTAAGAATCCGCGCCTAACGCGGCCTCATGATATTTAAGTAGTGGGCTTAACCCACGAACTAGAATAGTGATTAAATACTTAAGTACGGTTAGAACCGTTTCTCTTAAATTTTTTCTAAACTTAATAAATCTGTAAAACTCGCATTGTATAGAGTCATGAATATTCTTTCTTAAATTTATACTTCTTAGAAATGTAACTAAGAATTATCTCGATAAATAAAAATCTGTTCTTATCAGCTTAATATCTGATACGTCCTGCATCGCAGGACCAGAATATTAAACTCATTTTTGGCTCATGACGGAGTGCTAGGGGCTTGCTCCACCTCTGTCGCGGGTTGGCCCGGCATTGCAGTACCGCCGGGATCGGCCCACCTAAAATTAATTAAAACACAGCCTGAAATGGGTTAATATTCTGCAGTGGTCAGATATTCCGCTGATAGCAAAACTTGTCGTAGTTGTCGATGTGCCCAGTAGTTAGCTGCTTACACACCACGTACTCTTTAAATTAATTTTAGATTATCGCAAGTATTCAATTTTTTTTTTTTTTTTTTTGCCTTTAGCCGGACCCCTCTTGCAGCCGCATTACACCAGGCTGGCAATTTATGGGGGCACACAACAGTGCCTTCAGATGCCTCGTTGGCGTCTCTTATGGTCCGGCCACAGATAATTTTAATTAAATTTTTTGGAGTTATAACCTTAGCTCCTCGCGAACGTCGTCGTCGCCGCCGCACGCACGCAGAATACGTGTGTACACACACATATGCAGTAGGCGGTGGACGATGTAAGCACTCGGCTAGGTGTAGCTCGCGCCGGCCTCGCGCCGGTGTAGCTCGCGCCGGCCTGGCGCTGCTGTGGGGCGGCCGCACGGCTTCTGCACCGCCCTGGCAGCTAGCGGCGGTCAAATGGGAGTCGCCGTTTACTCTTCGACATGGACGCTAGTACTGGGCTGTTGACGATTGCTCTCGTGAATTGTCGTTCCTTCCGGCACTTGCTTTTGCGATGTTTTCGACGGTCGCCTGTTGCCATATCGGCCCGTACCACCGTGTGTCACTCCCACATGTGGAGCGCACACGCTGCAAGCATTTAGGCCCTTCCACTGCGGGTTTTCCTTATCGCTTCTCGGCCTTTTGGCTAAGATCAAAGTGTAGTATCTGTTCTTATCAGCTTAATATCTGATACGTCCTGCATCGCAGGACCAGAATATTAAACTCATTTTTGGCTCATGACGGAGTGCTAGGGGCTTGCTCCACCTCTGTCGCGGGTTGGCCCGGCATTGCAGTACCGCCGGGATCGGCCCACCTAAAATTAATTAAAACACAGCCTGAAATGGGTTAATATTCTGCAGTGGTCAGATATTCCGCTGATAGCAAAACTTGTCGTAGTTGTCGATGTGCCCAGTAGTTAGCTGCTTACACACCACGTACTCTTTAAATTAATTTTAGATTATCGCAAGTATTCAATTTTTTTTTTTTTTTTTTGCCTTTAGCCGGACCCCTCTTGCAGCCGCATTACACCAGGCTGGCAATTTATGGGGGCACACAACAGTGCCTTCAGATGCCTCGTTGGCGTCTCTTATGGTCCGGCCACAGATAATTTTAATTAAATTTTTTGGAGTTATAACCTTAGCTCCTCGCGAACGTCGTCGTCGCCGCCGCACGCACGCAGAATACGTGTGTACACACACATATGCAGTAGGCGGTGGACGATGTAAGCACTCGGCTAGGTGTAGCTCGCGCCAGCCTCGCGCCGGTGTAGCTCGCGCCGGCCTGGCGCTGCTGTGGGGCGGCCGCACGGCTTCTGCACCGCCCTGGCAGCTAGCGGCGGTCAAATGGGAGTCGCCGTTTACTCTTCGACATGGACGCTAGTACTGGGCTGTTGACGATTGCTCTCGTGAATTGTCGTTCCTTCCGGCACTTGCTTTTGCGATGTTTTCGACGGTCGCCTGTTGCCATATCGGCCCGTACCACCGTGTGTCACTCCCACATGTGGAGCGCACACGCTGCAAGCATTTAGGCCCTTCCACTGCGGGTTTTCCTTATCGCTTCTCGGCCTTTTGGCTAAGATCAAAGTGTAGTATCTGTTCTTATCAGCTTAATACAAGCTGATATGGGCTGATTTCTGCACCGGGAAGCGGTCGCGCTTATTCTCTTGTTTCAGGTCCGCGACCTGAACAATGGAGCTTGTGGTGACGCTGCCGGCGGACGTCTTCCGCTGCCGGATCTGTTTCGTCACCAAGGCTGCTGGGAGACCAACTTTTGGCGAGTACAAGGACCACTCGGCCCTTCTTCGCCACTACAGGAGGCTGCACGACCCGGAAACGGTCCCCGTTTTCGAGTGCGCGTTTTGCGGCCGACGCGACCCGCAGCTGAAGAAGCTGCGGACGCATCAGCGGTCCTGCAATGCAGAGTCCGCCACCCCCGGCGCTGCCAGTCGGGGGAGTGTGAGTATGGGACACGATGCCGTGTCTGACTCTCTGGGGCACCCAGAGAGGTCGGCCGGCGGGAGGTCACAGGCAAGGGCCCCCGAAGCTAGTAGGACAGGCCCTTCGTCCTTAGTTAGTGCTGGGCGAAAGCCACAGGCGAAAGCGGCTCGGGAAGCTAGTACCATAGGCCGCCTAGCCTTAGATAATAGAGAGGGGCTATGGCCACAGCCCAGTCCGGTCCCCGAAGCTAGTAGGACAGACCGGCTGGACTTAGGTTTAACATACGCGGCGGTCCTGACCCGCAGCAGCGTGGTGGGTTCACAGGCTGCCTTGCCCTCACCCTGTGTGAGTGTGCAGGCGTCGGTGACACCCAGGACGGCGGTGGTTGCTACCCCCGCGTCGTGCGTACTGTGTGTGCGCACGCCGAGGTGGTCTGGCATCCCCCTGCTGATACGCTCCGCGACGTCAACCGCGTCGCCACGAGTGCCGAGCGCAAGTTCGGGAGGTGAAGGCAGCACGCTGCCGACGCCTGCCGCCGAACGCGTCGCTCCGGCCAGAGGCGCAGTGTCTGGCAAAGGCCGCGGCTCGCCGCTGCCCGCGCCGGCCATTGCACCCAGTGGCGTACGCTGGCCACGTCGTGCGGCTGCCGCAGGCGCCTCCCGCCCGCCATCTGTCGGGAGCGTGGGTACCGGCCTGGGACTGCCGCCCGCATTCGCTACGCCGCCAACAGGTGGCTCTGCGATGCGGGCGGACAGTGGCAGGCAGGCTGCCTCGCTTGCCGCGACCGGTGGTGTTGTTACTCACGGCGCAGCCGCGCCGCTGGTTGACGCACCAAAGGCCGCGAGCCCGACGGATGTACCGGACGGTGTGGTGCTTGTGCGGTCGCAGACGTACACGCGCCGCGTTTCCTCTGCCCTGCCGGCGGCCACGTCGAGTGACGCCCGTCACTCCGTCTCCGTTCAGGCAGGGAGTGCTACTAAACAAACAGCCTCTGTTTCAGATAACGAGTGGCACATAGTCACCCCACGGAGGGACAGACGCCGTGCTGCAGGACGGAGAACACCGCCCCCGGACCGACGGCGCATTATACCGCCCAGTCCGCATAACAGCGGCCCGGCGCGAGCAAACGCGTCTGGGCGGCCGGCGCGAGCTACACCTCGTGTATCTCGCGCCGGCGGCCGGGCGCGGGCGACCGCTGGGCCATCTGTTGGCGGCGCGGCGAACACCAGCTGCAGTGCGCCCGACCCGAGCGCCAGACCGGCGCGAGCTACACCTGGAGGCGCCCGGCCGGCGCAGGCTCCGCCAACCACCACTGCGCCATCTGGTAGCGACCGTCGGGCACCTAGTCCGCGTAACAGCGGCCCGGGGCGAGCCGGCGTGCCAGGTCGGCCGGCGCGAGCTACACCTCGTGTTTCTTGCGCCGGCGGCGGGCCGCTGGCGACCGCCGGGCCATCTGTTGGCGGCGCGGCGAACACCAGCCGCAGTGCGCCCGACCCGAGCGCCAGACCGGCGCGAGCTACACCGGCCCCTGCTGCTACCGCTGCGCCACCTGTCATCGGCGCGGCGACCGACAGCAGCGCTGCGCGGCCCACACCAGATGGCAGCACGGCACCACCACCGACGCAGACGACGGAGCGGCGCGACGTGAGCGGAGGGACTGCAGCTGCGTCTCCTACACATGGCAGCAAGAAGAGGAGACGCCGACGTCGTAACGACCGTCCCAGTCCCAACCTCCCGCCGCAAAACTCCCGTCCTCCACCTGACCTGACAGACCCTCCTGTACCCTCCGAACAGGGCGCAACACAGGCAGCTCCGCCCCCCCCTCCCCCGGCCGACGCTCGGCTAACGGAGAGGCAGCGGCGCTGGCTGGCGGCCCTGGAGAGCGTCCACAACCAACCATGGGACGCATTCGTCGCGGTCGTCGAGGACTTCATCTCCGAGATCGCCGAGACGAAGCCACAACGCCAGGCAGCCGGAGATCGACAGGATGGGCCACCAGCAGCAGCGCACCGCGGCCAGGGCCGCGCCGACGCTGCTGCCAATCCCCCTCCTCCTGCCCCTACACGCGGCCGCGGTGGGCAGCGCGGTAGACGTGGCGCACGGCGCGCGGCGGCCGCCGAGCGTCGGTACGACGCGAGTGCAGCGTCTGAGATTCAGAAGCTGTACCGCGCGGACCGGCGCAAGGCGATGCAGCGCGTCCTTGGCGAGACGTCGCCGTACTGCCAAATCGATGGCAACGTGCTCACGGAGCACTTTAAGGGGGTATATTCTAAATCTGTTTTTTCTGTTACAGATTTACCAGCTGCTGTCCCGGACTTTGCCGCCACCACGCCTCCTGATGTCAGCGAGGAGGTCCTGTCGCTGATCACCTCCACGGAGGTGCAACAGCGGCTCCAGAAGGCGAGCAATACTGCTCCTGGGGCAGACGGAGTCACCTACTCGGACCTGCGACGTGAGGATCCTGGCTGCCATGTGCTGGCTAAGATCTTCTCGCGCTGCTGGAATGAGCGGAAGACTCCGGTGCAGTGGAAAGTATCCACTACCGTCCTCATCCACAAGAAAGGGGACGTCTCGGACGTGACGAACTGGCGGCCTTTAGCATTGAGCTCCACCATCTCTAAGCTCTTTGCTGCAATCGTTGCGGACCGCACTTCTCTCTGGGCAGAGCGGTTGAACCTGCTCTCTCCAGAACAGAAGGGCTTCCGCACGTTTGAAGGCTGCTATGAGCACAACTTCATTGTGCAGACGGCAATTGATGATGCAAGGCGCAGGGGAGGCCAAGCATGCTTTGCTTGGCTTGACCTGGCGAATGCTTTCGGTTCAGTGCCTCACGCTCACCTCCTTGGAGTACTGAGCAGGATGGGACTACCAGAGCAATTGCATCAGCTAATTGCCGATATGTACGATGGTTGCTCCACCCGTGTCCGTACATCTGACGGACTAACGGAGGAGATAGAGATCCTGGCGGGGGTCAAGCAGGGCTGTCCACTGTCGCCCATCGTCTTTAACCTCGCGCTCGAGCCGGTACTTCGCGCCGCAACCTCGCTCAGAAATGAGTGTGGTATTCCGCTTTGCGGCGTCAGTGTGAGTGCACTGGCGTATGCGGACGATATCGTGCTTCTGGCGCGGGATTCAGAGGCGATGCAGACGCTCCTCAATGTTGTGGGTGAGGCGGCGACGTGGGCCGGGCTTACCTTCAAGCCGTCGAAGTGTGCCACGCTTCACATCCGCCGTCGGCAGACACTAGGCTCGGTATTCGCCCTGCAAGGGGGAGAACCAGCCGTGCTCGGTGCGGGTGACGCCTACCTCCATCTTGGCGTCCCCACCGGGTACAAAGTCGCGCAGACGCCAACGGATGCGATCGCGGCAATTCGACGCGACTTGCAGCACCTGGACGCTTCCCTGCTGGCTCCCTGGCAGAAGATCGACGCTGTGCGTGTCTTCCTCCTTCCCAGGCTTGACTTTGTCATGCGGGGCGGAGCGGTACGCAAGGGGCCGCTATCTGCACTTGACAAGGCAGTGAAAGCGGCTGTCAAATCATGGCTCTTCCTTCCACAGCGTGCGTCCACTGAACAGCTGTACCTCGCGCTGGGAGAGGGAGGATGCGGCCTGACGCCGCTCGCGGACGCTGCGGACATCTCAACGATCGTCCACGGCTTCCGCATGCTGCACTGCGACGACACCACCGTCCGCGACATCGCCTGGGCCACTCTATCTACGGCCGCGCGCCGCCGGCTGGGGAGGGAGCCAAGTCGACCCGACTTGGCCACCTACCTTAGCGGCAGCACTGAGGGCGACCTCGCACGTGACGGAGGTGACATCCAGTCACTGTGGACACGCGTCAGGAACGCCACAAGGCGCCTAGCGCCGCGTGGCGTCACCTGGCGCTGGAGTGAACTGTTGTCTGAGTTGCAGGTGGAGGTCGGCGGCCGACCCGCCATCGCAGACGACGCGGAACACGGCGGCATCGGAGGGGTGACGCAGCCGGCCACGGAGAGGACGGCGCTTGGGACTACACGACACCTCGAAGATGGCGGCGATGGACCGCAACACGATGATGACAGCGTGGGACGCACCGTCAACACTGGCGTCGAGCATGTCCGGGTGGGAGGGGGCGCCAAACGTCTTCTCTCGCGGACGCTCCGCGAGTGTCTGAGACAGCGCCTGCGCCACATCCTACTCAGAAAACCGGACCAGGGGAAGGTGTTCGAGTGCACCAGGGAGTCCACAGCGTCCAACCACTTCATAGCGGGAGGCAAATACACCCGCTTCGCAGACTGGCGCTTTATACATCGCGCCAGACTCGGAGTCGTGCCTCTGAACGGATGTCGCCGCTTTGATGGGCGGGCAAACAACAACAAAGCCTGCCGACGCTGTGGCCACAACAATGAGACGCTCCCGCACGTAATCAACGCGTGTATGGTGCACTCAGCAGCCCTGCAGTATCGCCACAACGCGGTCCTCAACCGCCTCGCGACAGCAGTCGCTGGGCGGCCAAGGAGAGGAAACACTGCTGTTCCTGACATCAGGATCAACCAAGCCGTCATAGGGGACAGCAGTGGGCTGCGTCCGGACCTCGTAATAACTGACGAGGCCGCGAAGACTGTGACCATCGTCGATGTGACAATCCCCTTCGAAAATAGGCGGATTGCGCTCGACAACGCTCGGCAACTGAAGAGGATAAAGTACGCCGACGTTGCGCGCGGATTAACCGCTCGCGGCTATTCCGTCACTGTCGACGCCCTGGTTGTCGGCAGTCTGGGGGCGTGGGACCGCCAGAACGATGCGGTGCTTCGGCACCTAGGCATCGCCAGCCGCTACTGCCAACTGATGCGGCGATTGATGGTGTCCGACACCATCAAGTGGTCCCGCGACATCTACGTTGAACACATCACTGGCCACCGCCAGTATGTGTCCCCCTAGACTGTGGCATGCTCTGACGTCAGGCTGCGAGACCCTCGAGACTGCAGTCGTCGGAGAACTTCGAGGTCGGTGCCTTCGTGTCGTCGGTGTCGAGATTCTCCTTCACGACGCGGGACCTGCGGCGTTACACCATCTTCGCGCCGCACTGCAGCAGTGCCGAGTCAGTAGCGGTGCGTGCGGTGCTGCCTGGTGCCCCTCCCTCCGTGGTGGCCGCCGAATATGGCCCCCACCTCGGTTGGCGCGGTGCTGGGCGGCGCCGTACGTGTGCCTACTGCCCGGCAGTCTCCAGCCAGCGTGGGAAGCAACACCCTCCTGCCACGACACCCCAGTGACGTCCGCCGCAAGGCGGACAGAGGGGAGAAGTCCGGCTGAGTGTGACCCGCCTGCGTGCGTGGCGCACCAGCCGCTGGCAGCCGTGCATGTGCAGTGTGCTGTCAGGGCATGGAGATGAATCAAATAAACATAAAATAGCCCCTAAATTAGGTCCAATTTACCCCTGGTCTGACGTAAGTAAGGCCGCGCCTAACGCGGGATTAATCTTAAGGTTATATACTTAAGAATCCGCGCCTAACGCGGCCTCATGATATTTAAGTAGTGGGCTTAACCCACGAACTAGAATAGTGATTAAATACTTAAGTACGGTTAGAACCGTTTCTCTTAAATTTTTTCTAAACTTAATAAATCTGTAAAACTCGCATTGTATAGAGTCATGAATATTCTTTCTTAAATTTATACTTCTTAAAAATGTAACTAAGAATTATCTCGATAAATAAAAATCTGTTCTTATCAGCTTAATATCTGATACGTCCTGCATCGCAGGACCAGAATATTAAACTCATTTTTGGCTCATGACGGAGTGCTAGGGGCTTGCTCCACCTCTGTCGCGGGTTGGCCCGGCATTGCAGTACCGCCGGGATCGGCCCACCTAAAATTAATTAAAACACAGCCTGAAATGGGTTAATATTCTGCAGTGGTCAGATATTCCGCTGATAGCAAAACTTGTCGTAGTTGTCGATGTGCCCAGTAGTTAGCTGCTTACACACCACGTACTCTTTAAATTAATTTTAGATTATCGCAAGTATTCAATTTTTTTTTTTTTTTTTTTGCCTTTAGCCGGACCCCTCTTGCAGCCGCATTACACCAGGCTGGCAATTTATGGGGGCACACAACAGTGCCTTCAGATGCCTCGTTGGCGTCTCTTATGGTCCGGCCACAGATAATTTTAATTAAATTTTTTGGAGTTATAACCTTAGCTCCTCGCGAACGTCGTCGTCGCCGCCGCACGCACGCAGAATACGTGTGTACACACACATATGCAGTAGGCGGTGGACGATGTAAGCACTCGGCTAGGTGTAGCTCGCGCCGGCCTCGCGCCGGTGTAGCTCGCGCCGGCCTGGCGCTGCTGTGGGGCGGCCGCACGGCTTCTGCACCGCCCTGGCAGCTAGCGGCGGTCAAATGGGAGTCGCCGTTTACTCTTCGACATGGACGCTAGTACTGGGCTGTTGACGATTGCTCTCGTGAATTGTCGTTCCTTCCGGCACTTGCTTTTGCGATGTTTTCGACGGTCGCCTGTTGCCATATCGGCCCGTACCACCGTGTGTCACTCCCACATGTGGAGCGCACACGCTGCAAGCATTTAGGCCCTTCCACTGCGGGTTTTCCTTATCGCTTCTCGGCCTTTTGGCTAAGATCAAAGTGTAGTATCTGTTCTTATCAGCTTAATATCTGATACGTCCTGCATCGCAGGACCAGAATATTAAACTCATTTTTGGCTCATGACGGAGTGCTAGGGGCTTGCTCCACCTCTGTCGCGGGTTGGCCCGGCATTGCAGTACCGCCGGGATCGGCCCACCTAAAATTAATTAAAACACAGCCTGAAATGGGTTAATATTCTGCAGTGGTCAGATATTCCGCTGATAGCAAAACTTGTCGTAGTTGTCGATGTGCCCAGTAGTTAGCTGCTTACACACCACGTACTCTTTAAATTAATTTTAGATTATCGCAAGTATTCAATTTTTTTTTTTTTTTTTTTTTTGCCTTTAGCCGGACCCCTCTTGCAGCCGCATTACACCAGGCTGGCAATTTATGGGGGCACACAACAGTGCCTTCAGATGCCTCGTTGGCGTCTCTTATGGTCCGGCCACAGATAATTTTAATTAAATTTTTTGGAGTTATAACCTTAGCTCCTCGCGAACGTCGTCGTCGCCGCCGCACGCACGCAGAATACGTGTGTACACACACATATGCAGTAGGCGGTGGACGATGTAAGCACTCGGCTAGGTGTAGCTCGCGCCGGCCTCGCGCCGGTGTAGCTCGCGCCGGCCTGGCGCTGCTGTGGGGCGGCCGCACGGCTTCTGCACCGCCCTGGCAGCTAGCGGCGGTCAAATGGGAGTCGCCGTTTACTCTTCGACATGGACGCTAGTACTGGGCTGTTGACGATTGCTCTCGTGAATTGTCGTTCCTTCCGGCACTTGCTTTTGCGATGTTTTCGACGGTCGCCTGTTGCCATATCGGCCCGTACCACCGTGTGTCACTCCCACATGTGGAGCGCACACGCTGCAAGCATTTAGGCCCTTCCACTGCGGGTTTTCCTTATCGCTTCTCGGCCTTTTGGCTAAGATCAAAGTGTAGTATCTGTTCTTATCAGCTTAATATCTGATACGTCCTGCATCGCAGGACCAGAATATTAAACTCATTTTTGGCTCATGACGGAGTGCTAGGGGCTTGCTCCACCTCTGTCGCGGGTTGGCCCGGCATTGCAGTACCGCCGGGATCGGCCCACCTAAAATTAATTAAAACACAGCCTGAAATGGGTTAATATTCTGCAGTGGTCAGATATTCCGCTGATAGCAAAACTTGTCGTAGTTGTCGATGTGCCCAGTAGTTAGCTGCTTACACACCACGTACTCTTTAAATTAATTTTAGATTATCGCAAGTATTCAATTTTTTTTTTTTTTTTTTTTGCCTTTAGCCGGACCCCTCTTGCAGCCGCATTACACCAGGCTGGCAATTTATGGGGGCACACAACAGTGCCTTCAGATGCCTCGTTGGCGTCTCTTATGGTCCGGCCACAGATAATTTTAATTAAATTTTTTGGAGTTATAACCTTAGCTCCTCGCGAACGTCGTCGTCGCCGCCGCACGCACGCAGAATACGTGTGTACACACACATATGCAGTAGGCGGTGGACGATGTAAGCACTCGGCTAGGTGTAGCTCGCGCCGGCCTCGCGCCGGTGTAGCTCGCGCCGGCCTGGCGCTGCTGTGGGGCGGCCGCACGGCTTCTGCACCGCCCTGGCAGCTAGCGGCGGTCAAATGGGAGTCGCCGTTTACTCTTCGACATGGACGCTAGTACTGGGCTGTTGACGATTGCTCTCGTGAATTGTCGTTCCTTCCGGCACTTGCTTTTGCGATGTTTTCGACGGTCGCCTGTTGCCATATCGGCCCGTACCACCGTGTGTCACTCCCACATGTGGAGCGCACACGCTGCAAGCATTTAGGCCCTTCCACTGCGGGTTTTCCTTATCGCTTCTCGGCCTTTTGGCTAAGATCAAAGTGTAGTATCTGTTCTTATCAGCTTAATATCTGATACGTCCTGCATCGCAGGACCAGAATATTAAACTCATTTTTGGCTCATGACGGAGTGCTAGGGGCTTGCTCCACCTCTGTCGCGGGTTGGCCCGGCATTGCAGTACCGCCGGGATCGGCCCACCTAAAATTAATTAAAACACAGCCTGAAATGGGTTAATATTCTGCAGTGGTCAGATATTCCGCTGATAGCAAAACTTGTCGTAGTTGTCGATGTGCCCAGTAGTTAGCTGCTTACACACCACGTACTCTTTAAATTAATTTTAGATTATCGCAAGTATTCAATTTTTTTTTTTTTTTTTTTTTTTTTTGCCTTTAGCCGGACCCCTCTTGCAGCCGCATTACACCAGGCTGGCAATTTATGGGGGCACACAACAGTGCCTTCAGATGCCTCGTTGGCGTCTCTTATGGTCCGGCCACAGATAATTTTAATTAAATTTTTTGGAGTTATAACCTTAGCTCCTCGCGAACGTCGTCGTCGCCGCCGCACGCACGCAGAATACGTGTGTACACACACATATGCAGTAGGCGGTGGACGATGTAAGCACTCGGCTAGGTGTAGCTCGCGCCGGCCTCGCGCCGGTGTAGCTCGCGCCGGCCTGGCGCTGCTGTGGGGCGGCCGCACGGCTTCTGCACCGCCCTGGCAGCTAGCGGCGGTCAAATGGGAGTCGCCGTTTACTCTTCGACATGGACGCTAGTACTGGGCTGTTGACGATTGCTCTCGTGAATTGTCGTTCCTTCCGGCACTTGCTTTTGCGATGTTTTCGACGGTCGCCTGTTGCCATATCGGCCCGTACCACCGTGTGTCACTCCCACATGTGGAGCGCACACGCTGCAAGCATTTAGGCCCTTCCACTGCGGGTTTTTCTTATCGCTTCTCGGCCTTTTGGCTAAGAAGCACCCCGCGAGCGGAGCGTTCTGTTGGGCTCTGTCGCGGGTTTGGGTCACCTCTCGCGTATAGCGATCGAGGTTTCGTCTGTTCTTTATTTCTCCGTCGTTGACATTTTTGCGGTGACATGACCAATCGGTCGAATAGTATTCAGTGTGTGTTCGACAGGGCGGCAAGACGGCCGACCGCGTTTGAAATACAGGAAAGGATTTTTGGCGATCTACGTGTACCGGAACATGATGTTGACACCTTCCAACTGGATTTTGTCTTGTTTTCGTTATTTGTGAAATTCGTCAACCAGGAGCAATACGAAAAGTATGGCCTGGCTCTAGCGGGCGAACATCCGTTCCGCTATTTCGATGGCAGTGTCGGTACAGTGACAATCGTGCCGTCTGGGTTTGGCATACGGACTGTGCGGGTGTTCAACGTACCCCCTGAGTGTCCGAATGAAGTCATCGGCCGTGTCTTGTGGCGGTATGGCACGGTGCTCAGCATCACGAATGAGAGGTGGGGCAGTGCCTACCGTTTCCAGGGCAACAGCGGCGTTCGTAGTGTCCGCATGGACCTCCGCCAGCACATACCGTCGTACTTAAATATTACGAGTACCAGGGCCCAGGTCACATATATTGGGCAACCGCAGACTTGCTCCCTTTGTCAATCGACGGAGCATCTCCGCGTGGAGTGCCCGCGCCGGCGCCCTGTGCAACTGCCGCGGGAACGCGCTGCTGATACCGACCTTGTGCCTCTCCTCAGCGAGGTAGTGGCGGGCGCTGCCCACCGTCCCGCTGAGCGACCTGACGTGTCATCCCCGCCAGATGCAGTGCAACCGGCACCCAGTGCACCAGTTGACGAACCCGTCACGGACCGGGCGCCCGTTGTGGCGGTACCGCCGGCGGCGTCTGACGTGCCTGCTATGGCGAGTGATGTGGTCGCTGTAGAACAGATGGAGGTCGTTATTCCTACCCCGCCCCTCCCGGCAGATGACGCAAATTCCCCCCGCCGTCGTCGTCATCGACGCAAGAAGGCGAACCCAGACCAACCGGCGGAGGCGGCGGACGTTTTCCGTCCCCCTGAAAGCGGCAGTGAGACTGACTCTCAGGCCTGCTCGGTTTCCCGCTCTGTTTCCGCTGACCGCTCGGGCGGTATGCGGCAAACTGCTCGGCAACTAGAGGCTCTTCTCAGTTCATCGCGAGATCGGGGAGCGATCCCTGCAAAACGGAAACATGACCAGGGTAGCGATCAGCCACTGCAGCATACTCGTACCCTTTCACATCCTACTGCGTCCGAACCGTCTGCGCCGCCTGGCTCGGACTATCCTGCCGATGGGGGAGGCCTGAACTGGGCTGACGACGAGGGCGATGAAATGCGTGATTGAGTGGGCTTTCCCCACATGAGCTGCTTGGTATTAATTTCTCACATCCGGGGTGATATAGCGGGGTTCCGATCTGGATGTTTCCACACCTGCTTCCCTACGGCCGTGACCCTATCTGCCGTTATTTCCTCTGTGTTGCTCTCCCATGCCTGCCTTTGACCGTCCGCCGGGAGCCCTCTCCCTTTTAACGGTCAATATTAACTCCATCTCCAATCCAGTCAAACTTCGCTCTTTGAAGGACTTTCTCCGCCTTGGTGCGTTTGATGTGGTATTTCTCCAGGAGGTTTGTGCCCCTTTTCTCTCTGACCTAGTGGGTTATGAGGCACTGTATAACATCGACCCTGACGCCCGGCGGGGTACTGCTTTGCTCTACCGATCAGAGTTCACTCCATCCCATGTTACCACGCTCCCCAACGGTCGTGTCCTTGCATGTATCCTTCAAGATGTCCTCTTTCTAAATGTCTATGCTCCTTCCGGTGCTAACCACAGGCATGACAGAACGACACTTTTTCAGTCTGATATCCCCCCTTTCTTAGCAGCTCGTCGCCCTATCGTCTTTGGCGGAGACTTCAACTGTGTGGTAGCCGGAGTTGACCAGGTCCCGACGCCTATGCGGTGTGAAGCGCTCGCTTCACTCCTTCGAGCGGCTGACCTTACTGACACGTGGCGCCACTTTCATCCCGCCTACACGCAATTTACCCACATCTATCCCACTGGAGCCAGCCGTATAGATCGTATTTATGTCTCGACTGATTTGACTCCCGCCCTTTGTACCGTCCAAGTCATACCCGTGGCCTTTAGTGACCACTGTGCGTACTCGTGTTCCTTGCGTATCGCGGGTCCAGCCCCGGTTCCTCGTGGCACCTTTTGGAAGATGAATACCCTTCATCTGCCAATGCCCGAACTTCGTGCTCTTGACACGAAAACATGGCAGGACTGTCTCACGGACACTTCCCGGTACCCTACCACGGTGGTTTGGTGGCTCCGCTGTGCGAAACCCCGGCTGCGACGTGTTCTCCGAGAATATAGTCGCGACGTCGCCCACTGGAAACGTAGCACGTTAGCCTTCTATCAGCAGTGTCTCATTGACGCCCTGACTCTTCCTGCTGACAGGTATGATCAGCTCCGCATGCGCCTCAACAAAATTAAAGCGAAAATCCTTCGCTTCTCTCGGGAGAAAGCCGACGGTATGGTGGTGCGGCGTCGTTCTGAATACCTGATTGAAGGCGAGAAGCCATCCATCTATCACCTTGCCTCTGAACGAACTCGTTCCAAGAAGAACGCCATTCTGCGCCTTAAAGCAGACGATGCTACGCGTATCACAGACTACCGTGAAGTCCTCCAACACCTGACGGACCATTTCACCAACCTCTTCCAGGATGTTGAGGTCGACGTCGCCGCCCAACATGCACTTGTCAGTGGGGTGCCAACTTCTTTGGATCGTCATGACCGCGGCTCTTTAACCGAGCCCCTGACACTCGCTGAACTCACATCTGTCCTCCGTGCCTGTCCGGGACACAAGTCACCTGGCCCCGACGGTCTCCCTTATGAGTTCTACCAACATTTTTGGGACCTGCTCGGCGACCGTTTCTGCAAAATGTGCGAGGAGATTTTCGCTGGATGCGACTTACCCGCCGAATTTTTAACTGGACGTATTGCCCTTATTCCAAAGGTGACTGGTCACTGTCGAGCTCAGGACCTCCGTCCTATCACTGTTCTTAACACTGACTATAAGTTGGTGGCACGTTGTGTGGCCTCTCGTCTAAAACAGGCGATGACTAAAGTACTTTGCCCCACTCAATCCTGTGGCGTTTCGCGTCGGAACATCTTCACCGCCGCTTCCCTGTACCGCGATGTTGTCTTCCTCACCGCAGACACTCGCACCCCAGCTGCCATTCTTTCCTTGGACTTCGCCGGTGCCTTTGACAGGGTCTCGCACCCTTACCTGCTGGCCGTTCTGTCGCGGATGGGTTTTGGGGAGCGCTTCATCAGCATCATTCGACACTTCTTGCATGGGGCGAATTCCACTGTCGTGGTGAACGGTTGCCGGTCGCGCCCCATTCCCATCAGGCGGTCAGTTCGACAGGGATGTCCCTTGTCGATGTATTTGTTTGCCTTAGCGCTAGACCCCATGCTGCGTGACATTGGCCGGTTGGTCGACGGTGTCGCTCTTCCAGGCGTCACCTTCCGCTGTGCGGCCTACGCCGATGACGTTGGTGTGTTTGTTGCTAACGCCAGGGACATCGATTCCGCTCGCCGCGTTCTCGACGTTTACGAACGGGCCTCCGGTGCTCAGTTAAATCCCAACAAGACCGTGCTGCTCCCGCTAGGGCCACGATCATTGACCGTCGAACGCCCGTGGTACCGAGTTGTGGGGGAACAGCGTATCTTGGGTCTTGAGGTGACTGCCTGTCCGCAGCGTATGTTAACACTCACGTGGCGGCGGCTTCTAACACGCATCAGGGGCCTTTGCGTGAGCCACGCTGATCGGCGACTCGACCTCCATCAACGCGTCCAGCTGATTAATAGTTATCTCCTCTCACGGGCATGGTATGTCGCCCAACTACTTACGCTACCGAAACAGATCGGCCGAGCCATTTCACAAGCGGTATATTGGCTTTTGTGGCGGCATGCGCTGTTCAAAGTTGATGCGCTGACTTGCACGCTACCGAAGGTCGATGGCGGCCTCGGCCTCATTGACTTTTCCCGGAAATGTGCGGCCCTTCTGATTCACCGTGTTGCCACTTTGCGCGACGCCGACCCCGGTGGGACTACAGCGGTCCTCTTCGACCGTTATCGTCCACACTCGGCGCGTGCACCGGTCTGTTTGACGTATATTCCGTTCCGGCTGACGACGGTCAAAGACTATTATCTCCACCGCAGTTATGTCCTCACAGTGGCCACAGACAAGGCGCGCACATCGCGGCGCCTTTACCATGCACTTCGCGGCCAGCCCACACCGCATAAATTGGAGGGCAGGCGCCCGTCAGTCATCTGGCGCCATGTTTGGGCTAATATCAACAACTCCGCCCTTCCCACGGAAGTTTCGGCGCTCTGGTATCGTGTCGTCAACAATTTGATACCTACCAACCATCGCCTGGCGGCCATCCGTCTACAGCCTTCGGCTGCTTGCGGCCGGTGTGGTGACGTCGATACCAGAGAACACCGTTTCCTCTGCCCTCAGGTCGCGGAAGTGTGGGACCTTGCCCGTGTGCTCTTAACGCTGATTGGTGGGACGACACCGGACAATGTGTCCATCGACTGGTTCCTTACCCCTGATCTTCAAACCAACCCCCGGACACGACGTAACGCAATGGTGTGGCTCTTGGGCCACACCATTTTCACGATTTATGAGCTTTCCATCACCGATGCTGCCACCTTCATGGACTACCTGTGGAGCCAGCATCGCCTGACGGAATCTGACCAGACATACACCAATACCTTTGCTCGGTTTTTGAAGGTTGCCATGATTCATGGATACCAAAAGGTGTTCAGGGTTGACTAAGGCACTTTGTCCAGGTATTGCCTGGATTACCCCTGGAGCTATGTCACTGCGACTCTCAACCTACCCTCGACTTCCTATACCCAAAATTTGACATTGGCCTTCTGGGCATCACTGGAATAGACTATTCTGTGCTATCAATGACTTGACAATTAGTTACATGGGAATTGGATGACCTTTATATGGGACATTCTTGGTAAATTGGAAAACACGTAATATCTCTTAGAGGTTTATTGCTTCGTTAATTCTCTGAGCGATGGGATTATCTCGCTAGTTTCGTTTTTCATTTATGTGTGCTGCCGTCCCTGTTTTTACTTTGCCTTCATTTCTGTCTCTATTTCTTTAATTCTTTTAGTTATAAAACCATCACTTGCTTCACACCTGCAGAGTGAGGTGTAATTCTGAGTAGTGTGTCATCGCTTCCTGAGGCATAGCAGAGTGTGCCTCTGTTTTTTATTTCGTTTTCTGGCAATAAGGCTTGCTATTCACAGCACACTGCTTTACGTAAAAAAAAAAAAAAGTATAGTATCTGTTCTTATCAGCTTAATATCTGATACGTCCTGCATCGCAGGACCAGAATATTAAACTCATTTTTGGCTCATGACGGAGTGCTAGGGGCTTGCTCCACCTCTGTCGCGGGTTGGCCCGGCATTGCAGTACCGCCGGGATCGGCCCACCTAAAATTAATTAAAACACAGCCTGAAATGGGTTAATATTCTGCAGTGGTCAGATATTCCGCTGATAGCAAAACTTGTCGTAGTTGTCGATGTGCCCAGTAGTTAGCTGCTTACACACCACGTACTCTTTAAATTAATTTTAGATTATCGCAAGTATTCAATTTTTTTTTTTTTTTTGCCTTTAGCCGGACCCCTCTTGCAGCCGCATTACACCAGGCTGGCAATTTATGGGGGCACACAACAGTGCCTTCAGATGCCTCGTTGGCGTCTCTTATGGTCCGGCCACAGATAATTTTAATTAAATTTTTTGGAGTTATAACCTTAGCTCCTCGCGAACGTCGTCGTCGTCGCCGCCGCACGCACGCAGAATACGTGTGTACACACACATATGCAGTAGGCGGTGGACGATGTAAGCACTCGGCTAGGTGTAGCTCGCGCCGGCCTCGCGCTGGTGTAGCTCGCGCCGGCCTGGCGCTGCTGTGGGGCGGCCGCACGGCTTCTGCACCGCCCTGGCAGCTAGCGGCGGTCAAATGGGAGTCGCCGTTTACTCTTCGACATGGACGCTAGTACTGGGCTGTTGACGATTGCTCTCGTGAATTGTCGTTCCTTCCGGCACTTGCTTTTGCGATGTTTTCGACGGTCGCCTGTTGCCATATCGGCCCGTACCACCGTGTGTCACTCCCACATGTGGAGCGCACACGCTGCAAGCATTTAGGCCCTTCCACTTCGGGTTTTCCTTCATCTCCGGCGGTACACCGAAAGGTTACCGCCCTTCGATAGAACAATTTTCGCGCTCATCGAAGTGCTAGGTGTTCCAGGTGCCAGCCAGCCAGCCCAGCAGCAGCAGCAGCAGTTCCCGGTCCCGGCCTGCAGCAGTGGTCCCGCAGCCAGCCAGCCAGCCAGCCAGCCAGCCAGCCAGCCAGCCAGCCCTCCGGTGGCAGCAGCAGTCCAGCCAGCAGCAGCAGCAGCAGCAGCAGCAGCAGCAGCAGCCGCCGCCGCCGCCGCCCCGTCCGCGGCAGCAGCGTTCCTGCCTCTCGCCGTCGCCGTCGCCGTCGCCCAGTGTGTGTCCTGTCCTTTTAGTGCTGTTTTTTCTTTCTTCTCCTTGTCGTCATGTCCGCCCCCACCACCACCGTCACTACTACTACCACCACCGCCATCGTGTATATGTCCCCTTCCGCCGCCTCCACCACTATCACTTGGTGTGCCCAGTCCCAACCCCCTCCTTCCATCCCTCCCCTCCTCTCTATCCCTTCGCCCTCGCCCTTTGTCGCCCCCTCTCCCGCTTCTTCCTCTCGTTCTGATTCTTTCCCCCCACTCCCCCAGCCTGTCACTGCAGCTCCGGCTAAGGTGGTGGGCTGTCGGGCCACTGCCCACGCCCAGCTCTCGCCGTCACCGCCGCCGCCACCGCCACCGCCACCACCACCACCACCACCACCACCACCACCACCACCACCACCACCACCACCACCACCACCACCACCACCACCACCACCACCACCACCACCACCACCACCACCACCACCATCATCGTCGCCATCGTCGCCATCGCCATCACTGACACCTTCGCCTGCACCGTCACAGTCACTATCTCCGGCGCCGACTGCTGCGTCCGTGCCGGGACCTGTCCCTTCCCACCACCTCCCCATCGTTCCCGTCCCTCTTATCACCACCCGCCCATCTGCCACTGTCAAACGCCCTAGTGGCGCCCCCACTTCCTCTGCTCATAAAAAGGCTCCACCCCGCCCCCCATCCCCACCCCAAAATGCCATGGACGTCTCCCCACCAGGCCCCGCTCCCTCCTCCTCCTCCTCCTCCTCCTCCTCCTCCTCCTCCTCCTCCTCCTCCTCCTCCTCCTCCTCCTCCCCACCCGGTCTCTACAAATATCTCCTGTCCCGTCCCGATCCTTCCTTCCTCGAGGCCCAGAATCTCTCCCTCCTCCTCCGCCAACATTTCCCTGGCGCCCCCATCTCTCTCCTTACTCCCAGACGGGATTCTGTTCTTATCTCCTCCCCCAGCCCAACCCTCCATACTGACATTCTCTCCCGCCTCCCCATCACCCGTTTTGGTCCTAACGCCTCCCTCACCCCTGCTCCCTCCCCATCTCCTACCCGCCAACCCCAACCCCCGCGTCGCCCACCGACCCTCACCGCCGTGATCACTCGGCTTAGTCCGTCGATCACGGAGGAGGAGGTGTTGGCGGAGCTGAAGGCCCATCCCACCCTGGAGGTGCGGGCAGTCCGCCGCATTTTCAACGCGACCGGCCCCACCCGCCTTATGCGGGTTTTCTCTGAGGACGCCCCCTCCATTGACCGTCTCCTGAAGGAGGGTGCCCTCCTCTTCAATCAGCGGTACAAGGTCGACCCCTCCCGTTCCCCCCCCCTCAATCCCTGCGCTGCCAGAGATGTCTGCGCTACAATGCACATCCAACAGCAGAGTGCCACGAGGCCCCCACCTGCCCGCATTGTCGACAAGCGCACTTCCTCCGGCAGTGCCCCAACCTCCAATCCCCTCCCTCCTGTAATACCTGCAGCCTCCCCCACCCTACCTACTCCCAAAAGTGTAAAGCACGACCCCCTCCCACCTCCCCTGAACTCACCGTACCTGTCCGTCCCCTGGACGCCCCCACCCCTCCTGGCAATTCCCTTCGTCCCCCCCCTGCTGAGGACATCATCAGGTTCCTCACCATTGTCCTCCAAAACGTCCATCCCTTTCAGCGCCCCCACACCCTCCAACAGATCTCCCTCGCCGCCCGTTCCATATTCCACCTTAAAATGTACGCCACCTATTCCAATAACCAGGCCCATTTCACCTTCGCCCGCCTTGACACCCTCGTCTAAATCCTTATCATGGCGCGACAGCATCGTCTCCTTTTCAACAATATCCGCTCCCTTCCCGCCAACAAGAACCTCTTCCTGCACACCCTTGCTACCCACCGTGTGGATGCCTTCCTCCTCAATGAAACCTTCCTCCAACCCCACCACTCCATCCACACCTCCCCCTATCTCCTCCACCGCTCCGATAATCCCCTCCCAGTTGCGCGTGGCGGAGTTGCCATTGGCCACCACCGCCAGATCCCCGTTCGGCTCCAACCTCTCCTTCCCGACCCCACCGAACACCTGATCCTTAGTCTCTTCTTCCCCGGCCTTACCATTACCTGTGCCACCATCTATGTCCGCCCCAACGCCCCTCTTCCTTTTGACTTCCTCTCCCACATCGACCGTACCTTCTCCTCCTATGTGATCGCCGCCGACCTCAACATCCATAGTCGCTCCGCTGCCCAGTTACGGCGGTGGCATCGGTTCCTCTCCTCCCTTCAAGGCGACCTCATCCCCATCCCCCAGCACACCCGTCCCGAATCCAATTCCACTCCCGACGTTATTCTCTCCTCCCCCAACCTCCTTGGTCGCATTACGGTGGATGTCCTGGAGCCTATTGGTAGCGACCGTTTCAGACGGTCGTCGCCCCCGCCCCGACCCTCGTCATGACCCTCCCCCTAAGTACATCCATGACTATTCCCGTGCCAACTGGAATGCCTACCGGGATACCCTCTCCACTCAGGTCGATAGCCACCCTCTCGCCTACCGCCGTCCCGATGATGTCTCCCATGCCGCCTCCTTTCTCCAGCAGACCTTGTCTGAGGCCGTGGAGGCCCACGTCCCTACTGTTGCCATCCACCCCCACTGTCCTACCTTGCCACCACAGGCCGTCCTCCTCCTCCGTGAATCCCGTCGTCTCTACCGTGCCTTCCTCCGCACGCGTGACCCGGACACCCTACGACGCCACCGGCAACTACAGCGACACATTCGAAATTGGCTCGCGGCTAAGAAACGCCGGGACTGGCGACAGACATGCACCCGTTTAAATGCTACCCTCCCTATAAACTCGTCCAAGTTCTGGACCGCCTTCCGTCGCCTTACCGGAACTAAGCCCTCCCCCTACTATCCTCTTCTCCACGATGATCACCCCTTCCCTGACGCCCTTAGTAAGGCCAATCACTTTGCCTCCTACCTGTCCGATGTGTTTTCCATCCCTGATGATCCCCAGTTCGATTACTCCCTCTTCAAAGATATCCGCGATCGAACTGACACCTCTGTCCCTCCCCTCGCTCCTGGTTTCCAGTACTTGGACAACATTCCACACACGGAACTTAATGCCCCATTCACTACACAGGATCTCATCACTACACTCCGCACCAAACGCAACACCGCTCCTGGTCACGATCGTGTCACCTACCGTCACCTTCGTGAAGCTCCTGTCTCTTTTCTCTCCACCCTGGCCAGGCTCTACAATGTAGTCCTGTCCACCGGTTACTACCCCGACCTGTGGAAAACCTCCCGTATCCTCATGTTCCTCAAACCTGGCAAACCGCCGTCCGCCGTCTCCTCCTACCGTCCCATCAGCCTTACCTCAGTCTTCAGCAAGGTCCTGGAATCTATCCTCACCCGCCGCATCCACCAGCATCTTCGCCAGCACTGCCTCCTCCCCGTTACCCGGTGTGGCTTTCGGCCATCCTTCTCTTCCGACGATCTCCTCCTTCACCTCACTCATCTCCTTTCCAAACAGCTCAATTCCCGTCGCTCCGCAATCTTCCTCTCTCTTGACCTCGAACGCGCATATGACCGCGTATGGCATTCCGGTCTCCTCTTCAAGCTCCAAACCTTCGCCCTTCCCATTAACTACGTTCGTCTGATCGGTGCCTTTCTCTCCCGCCGTCCTTCCCATGTCACCATCCATAACACCGATTCCTACACCTTTTTCCCCTCCGCCGGTGTGCCCCAAGGCTCCGTCCTCTCCCCCCTTCTGTACTTGTTGTACACGGCGGACATGCCGCCGCCGTCAGCCCCCGTCCACCTTCTCCAGTTTGCCGATGACACCGCCTTCCTTGCCCTTGCCCCCACCCTGCAACGCTCCCAACACCTTCTCCAATCCGATCTTGACCGGTTCACCGCTTGGTGCAACCAGTGGTTGCTCAAGGTCCATCCTTCCAAAACCCAGGCGATCATTGTAGGCAAAACCACCCCTTCCTTCCGCCTCCTTGATTTCTATCTCACCGTTTATGGCCGTCCCATCGCTCTCACCCCCACCCTTAAGTACCTTGGCGTCACCCTCGACCGTCGCCTCTCCTGGACTCCCCATCTCCAGACAATCCAAGCCAAGGCACGTTCCCGACTCCGTCTCCTCAAGCTCCTTTCCGGCCGTACGTGGGGTCTGGACCCCTCCACCATCCTCCACACCTATAAGTCCCTCATCCGCCCTATCCTCTGCTACGCCCATCCCGCCTGCATCTCCGCCCCCCCTTCCTTTTATAAATCCCTCCAAATCCTTGAACGCCGTGCTCTCCGCCTTGCCTATCGCATCCGTCTCCCCTCCCCCACGCGGATCCTGTATGATCTTATCCCCTTCCCCCACCTCCTCCTCTTCCTCGAAAAGATACGAATCCTATACACCTCCCGTAAGCTCGATCCTCCTCACCCGCTCGTCTCCCCGATCCTCTCCCACCCCCGCCCGCTGCCGCGCCTGTACTCCCATGTCCCACCCGGTCTCCATCTCTCCACCCTCCTTACCCTCTCCCAAGGTGGCTTCCGCCAGCTCCCCCTCCCTGATGATGTCCTCGTCCCCTCCATCTACCCCTCCTATCAACTTTGACCCTGCCCCCCCTCACTCCTGGCGTCCTTTCCCTTAGGCACCCTCCCTCCTTTCTCTTCCCTTCCCTTCTCTTTCCTTTTCCCCCGTCCCCTCCCTCCACCCCTCTTCTTCCGGGCTTCCCCTCCTCCTTCCTCTCTCCCCCCCTCTTTCCCTTGCCCGTGGCGTCCCTGCTCTCCCCTCTCGCTTTCCCACTCCTCCTCCTCCTCCTCCTCCTCCTCCTCCTCTCTTGGCAGGTCCCCGGACTCGCACACGCATCGTGAACTTTCGCGCGCCGGAGATCGTCGCCCTCGGTTTAGTGTTTGTGCCGTCGTGTCTGTGCATCAGTGTTTTTCGCCGTCCACGCTCCTTCGTTCACATGCGTCATCTACCTCGTCGGTGTTTGTGCCCAGTGCCGCCGTTTTTCTTGTTGTTTCGTCGAGTGTGAACGGCTTCATGTTTTTTAACTATTGTATCTCCTGTTTTTTAAACCGCCATTCTGTTACTTGTCTGTCTCCCTTTCTTTTTTCTTGTACTGCCTATGGCTGAAGAGCGGAGTACACTGTTCCGCTGCCAGCCCACCTTTGTATGGGGGTGTTCAAATTACAATAAAGAAAAAAAAAAGGTTTTCCTTATCGCTTCTCTGCCTTTTGGCTAAGAAGCACCCCGCGAGCGGAGCGTTCTGTTGGGCTCTGTCGCGGGTCGCGGGTCGCCTCTCGCGTTTAGCGATCGAGGTCGTTTCGTTTGTTCTTGCTTTCTCCGTCGTTGACGTTTTTGCGGTGACATGACCAACCGGTCGAACAGTATTCAGTGTGTGTTCGACAGGGCGGCAAGACGGCCGACCGCGTTTGAAATACAAGAATGGATTTTTGGCGATCTACGTGTACCGGAACATGATGTTGACACCTTCCAACTGGATTTCGTCTTGTTTTCGTTATTTGTGAAATTCGTCAACCAGGAGCAATACGAAAAGTATGGCCTGGCTCTAGCGGGCGAACATCCGTTCCGCTACTTCGATGGCTCTGTCGGAACAGTGACAATCGTGCCGTCTGGGTTTGGCATACGGACTGTGCGGGTGTTCAACGTACCCCCTGAGTGTCCCAATGAAGTTATCGGCCGTGTCTTGTCGCGGTATGGCACGGTGCTCAGCATCACGAATGAGAGGTGGGGCAGTGCCTACCATTTCCAGGGCAACAGCGGCGTTCGTAGTGTCCGCATGGACCTCCGCCAGCACATACCGTCGTATTTAAATATTGCGAGTACCAGGGCCCAGGTCACATATATTGGGCAACCGCAGACTTGCTCCCTTTGTCAATCGACGGAGCATCTCCGCGTGGATTGCCCGCGCCGGCGCCCAGCGCAACTGCCGCGGGAACGCGCTGCTGGTACCGACCTTGTGCCTCTCCTCAGCGAGGTGGTGGCGGGCGCTGCCCACCGTCCTGCTGAGCGACCTGACGTGTCGCCCCCACCAGATGCAGTGCAACTGGCACCCAGTGCACAGGTTGACGGACCCATCCCGGACCAGGCGCCCGTTGTGGCGGTACCGCCGGCGGCGTCTGATGTGCCTGCTATGGCGAGTGATGTGGTCGCTGTAGAACAGATGGAGGTAGTTCTTGCTACCCCACCCCCACCGGCGGATGACGCTAAGTCCCCACGGCGTCGTCATAGGCGCAAGAAGGCGAGCCAAGAACAACAGGCGGAGGAGGAGGGCGTCATACGTCCCCCTCCTGAGAGCAGCAGTGAGGCTGAATCTCAGGCCTCATCAGTTACACGCTCTGTTTCCGCTGACCGCTCGGACGGTATGCGGAAAACTGCTCGCCAATTAGATGCACTCATTAGTTCATCCAGAGATAGGGGAGCAGTCCCCGCAAAACGTAAAAATGAACAGAGTAGCGAACAACCGCTGCAGCGCACTCGCACCCTCTCACATACCGCTGCGACTGCGCCGTCTGCGCCGCCTAGTTCGGACTATCCCGCCGATGGGGGAGGACTGAACTGGGCTGACGACGAGGGCGATGAAATGCGTGATTGAGTGGGCTTTCCCCACATGAGCTGCTTGGTATTTGTTTCTCACATCCGGGGTGATATAGCTGGGTTCCGGTGTGGATGTTTCCACACCTGCTTCCCTACGGCCGTGACCCTATTTGCCGTTGTTTCCTCTGTGTTGCTCTCCCATGCCTGCCTTTGACCGTCCGCCGGGAGTCCTCTCCCTTTTAATGGTCAATATCAACTCCATCTCCAACCCGGTAAAACTTCGCTCTCTGAAGGACTTTCTCCGCCTTGGTGCGTTTGATGTGGTATTTCTCCAGGAGGTTTGTGCCCCTTTTCTCTCTGACCTGGTTGGTTATGAGGCACTGTATAACATCGACCCTGACGCCCGGCGGGGTACTGCTTTGCTCTACCGATCAGAGTTCACTCCATCCCATGTTACCACGCTACCCAACGGTCGTGTCCTTGCATGTATCCTTCAAGATGTCCTTTTTCTAAATGTCTATGCTCCTTCAGGTGCTAACCACAGGCATGAGAGAACGACACTTTTTCAGTCTGATCTCCCCCCTTTCTTAGCAGCTCGTCGCCCTATCGTCTTTGGCGGAGACTTCAACTGTGTGGTCGCCGGATTTGACCAGGTCCCGACGCCTATGCGGTGTGAAGCGCTCGCTTCACTCCTTCGAGCGGCTGACCTTACTGACACATGGCGCCACTTTCATCCCGCCTACACGCAATTTACCCACATCTATCCCACTGGAGCCAGCCGTATTGATCGTGTTTATGTCTCGACTGATTTGACTCCCGCCCTTTGTGCCGTCCAAGTCATACCCGTGGCCTTTAGTGACCACTGTGCGTACTCATGTTCCTTGCATATCGCGGGTCCAGCCCCGGTTCCTCGTGGCACCTCTTGGAAGATGAATACCTTTCATCTGCCAATGCCCGAACTTTGTGCTCTTGACACGAAAACATGGCAGGATTGTCTCGCGGACACTTCCCGGTACCCTACCACGGTGGTTTGGTGGCTCCACTGTGCGAAGCCCCGGCTGCGACGTGTTCTCCGGCAATATAGTCGCGACGTCGCCCACTGGAAGCGTAGCACGTTAGCCTTCTATCAGCAGTGTCTCACTGACGCACTGACTCTTCCTGCTGACAGGTATGATCAGCTCCGCATGCGCCTCCACAAAATTAAAGCGAAAATCCTTCGCTTCTCTCGGGAGAAAGCCGACGGTATGGTGGTGAGGTGTCGTTCTGCGTCCCTGATTGAAGGCGAGAAGCCATCCCTTTATCACCTTGCCTCTGAACGAACTCGTGCCAAGACGAACACCGTTCTGCGCCTTAAGACAGACGATGGTGCGCGTATCACAGACTACCGTGAAGTCCTCCAACACCTGACGGACCATTTCACACACCTCTTCCAGGATGTTGAGGTCGACGTCGCCGCCCAACGTGCGCTTGTCAGTGGGGGTGCCAACTTCTTTGGATCGTCATGACCGCGGCTCTTTAACCGAGCCCCTGACACTCGCCGAACTCACATCTGTCCTCCGTGCCTGTCCGGGACACAAGTCACCTGGCCCCGACGGTCTCCCTTGTGAGTTCTACCAACATTTTTGGGACCTGCTCGGCGACCGTTTCTGCAGAATGTGCGAGGAGATTTTTGCTGGATGCGACTTACCCGCCGAATTTTTAACTGGACGTATTGCCCTTATTCCCAAGGTGACTGGTCACTGTCGAGCTCACGACCTGCGTCCTATCACTGTTCTTAACACTGACTATAAGTTGGTGGCACGATGTGTGGCCTCTCGTCTAAAACATCTTCACCGCCGCTTCCCTGTACCGCGATGTTGTCTTCCTCACCGCCGACACTCGCACCCCGGCTGCCATTCTTTCCTTGGATTTCGCCGGTGCCTTTGACAGGGTCTCGCACCCTTACCTGCTGGCCGTTATGTCGCGGATGGGTTTTGGGGAGCGCTTCATCCGCATCATCCGGCACTTCTTGAATGGGGCGAATTCCACTGTCGTGGTGAACGGCTGCCGGTCGCGCCCCATTCCCATCAGACGGTCAGTTCGACAGGGATGTCCCTTGTCGATGTATTTGTTTGCCTTAGCACTGGACCCCATGCTGCGTGACATTGGCCGGTTGGTCGACGGTGTCGCGATGACGTTGGTGTGTTTGTTGCTAACGCCAGGGACATCGATTCCGTTCGCCGCGTTCTCGACGTTTACGAACGGGCCTCCGGTGCTCAGTTAAATCCCAACAAGACCGTGCTGCTTCCGCTGGGGCCACGATCATTGACCGGCGAACGCCCCTGGTACCGAGTTGTGGGGGAACAGCGTATCTTGGGTCTTGAGGTGACTGCCTGTCTGCAGCGTATGTTAACACTCACGTGGCGGCGGCTTCTAACACGCATCAGGGGCCTTTGCGTGCGCCACGCTGATCGACGACTCGACCTCCATCAACGCATCCAGCTGATTAATGGTTATCTCCTCTCACGGGCATGGTATGTCGCCCAACTCCTTACGCTACCGAAACAGATCGGCCGAGCTATCTCACAAGCGGTATATTGGCTTTTGTGGCGGCATGCGCTGTTCAAGGTTGATGCGCTGACTTGTACGCTGCCGAAGGTCGATGGCGGCCTCGGCCTCATTGACTTTTCCCGGAAATGTGCGGCCCTTCTGCTTCACCGTGTCGCCACTTTGCGCGACGCCGACCCCGGTGGGACTACAGCGGTCCTCTTCGACCGTTATCGTCCACACTCGGCGCGTGCACCGGTCTGTTTGACGCATATTCCGTTCCGGCTGACGACGGTCAAGGACTATTACCTCCACCGCAGTTATGTCCTCACAGTAGCCACGGACACGGCGCGCACATCGCGGCGCCTTTACCATGCACTTCGCGGCCAGCCCACACCGCATAAATTGGAGGGCAGACGACCGTCAATCATCTGGCGCCATGTTTGGGCTAATATCAACAACTCCACCCTTTCTACGGAAGTTTCGGCGCTCTGGTATCGTGTTGTCAACAATTTAATACCCACTAACCATCGCCTGGCGGCCATCCGTCTACGGCCCTCGGCTGCTTGCGGCCGATGTGGTGACGTCGACACCAGAGAGCACCGTCTCTTATGTCCTCACATAACAGCAGTGTGGGACCTTGCACGTGTGCTATTGGCGCTGATTGGTGGGACGACACCAGACAATGTGTCCACCGACTGGTTCCTTACGCCTGATATTCAGACCAACCCCCGAACGCGACGTAACGCAATGGTGTGGCTCTTGGGCCACACCATTTTCACGATTTATGAGCTTTCCCTCACCGATGCTGTCTCTTTCATGGACTACCTGTGGAGCCAGCATCGCCTGACGGAATCTGACCGTACATACACCAATACCTTTACTCGGTTTTTGAAGGATGCCATGATTCATGGATACCAAATGGTGTTCAGGGTTGACGAAGGCGCCGCGTCCAGGTATTGGCTGGGTTACCCCTGGAGCTATATC
This sequence comes from Schistocerca nitens, assembly GCF_023898315.1. Lineage (NCBI taxonomy): Eukaryota > Metazoa > Arthropoda > Insecta > Orthoptera > Acrididae > Schistocerca > Schistocerca nitens. Next base: position 831,745,593 of record NC_064614.1, read on the forward strand.
ACTGCGACTCTCAACCTACCCTCGACTTCCTATACCCTAAATTTGACATTGGCCTTCTGGGCATCACTGGAGTAGACTATTCTGCGATATAAATGATTTGACAATTGGTTACATGGGAATTGAATGACCTTTAAATGAGGCATTCCTGGTAAAATGGGAAACACGTAATATATCTTAGAAGATTATTATTTCGTTAATTCTATGGGCGATGGGAGTATCTCGCTAGTTCCGTTTTTCATTTGTGTGTGCTGCCGTCCCTGTTTTTACTTTGCTTTCATTTATGTCTTTATTTCTTTACTTCCTTTCGTTTCAAAACCATCACTTGTTTCACACCTGCAGAGTGAGGTGTTCTTCTGAGAAGTGTGTCATCGCTCTCTGAGGCATAGCAGAGTGTGCCTCTGCTTTTATTTTCGTTTTATGGCAATAAGGCTTGCTCCTAACAGCACCCTGCTTTACGTGCTGCGTTGACACTGGAGGATGGCGGCATTTTTGGAGAGGACAAGGTAGGGCTATAGGGGAGGAAGGAGGCCCCAAAAAAAAAAAAGTGTAGTATCTGTTCTTATCAGCTTAATACGATCTGATATGGGCTGATTTCTGCACCGGGAAGCGGTCGCGCTTATTCTCTTGTTTCAGGTCCGCGACGTGAACAATGGAACTCGTGGTGACGCTCCCGGCGGACGTCTTTCGCTGCCGGATCTGCTTCGTCACCAAGGCTGCAGGCAGGCCAACTTTTGGCGAGTACAAGGACCACTCGGCCCTTCTCCGCCACTACAGGAGGCTGCATGACCCGGAAACGGTCCCCGTTTTCGAGTGCGCGTTTTGCGGCCGACGCGACCCACAGATGAAGAAGCTGCGGACGCATCAGCGGTCCTGCAATGCCGAGTCCGCCACCCCTGGCGCTGCCAGTCGGGGGAGTGTGAGTATGGGACACGATGCCATGTCTGACTCTCTGGGGCACCCAGAGAGGTCGGCCGGCGGGAGGTCACAGGCGAGGGCCCCCGAAGCTAGTAGGACAGGCCCTTCGTCCTTAGTTAGTGCTGGGCGAAAGCCACAGGCGAAAGCGGCTCGGGAAGCTAGTACCATAGGCCGCCTAGCCTTAGATATTAGAGAGGGGCTATGGCCACAGCCCAGTCCAGTCCAGTCCAGTCCCCGAAGCTAGTAGGACAGACCGGCTGGACTTAGGATTAACATACGCGGCGGTCCTGACCCGCAGCAGCGTGGTGGGCTCACAGGCTGCCTTGCCCTCACCCTGTGTGAGTGTGCAGGCGTCTGCGACGCCCAGGACGGCGGTGGTTGCTACCCCCGCGTCGTGTGTACTGTGTGTGCGCACGCCGAGGTGGTCTGGCATCCCCCTGCTGATACGCTCCGCGTCGCCACGAGTGCCGAGCGCAAGTTCGGGAGGTGAAGGCAGCACGCTGCCGACGCCTGCCGCCGAACGCGTCGCTCCGGCCAGAGGCGCAGTGTCTGGCAAAGGCCGCGGCTCGCCGCTGCCCGCGCCGGCCATTGCACCCAGTGGCGTACGCTGGCCACGTCGTGCGGCTGCCGCAGGCGCCTCCCGCCCGCCATCTGTCGGGAGCGTGGGTACCGGCCTGGGGCTGCCGCCCGCATTCGCTACGCCGCCAACAGGTGGCTCTGCGATGCGAGTGGACAGTGGCGGGCAGGCTGCCTCGCTCGCCGCGACCGGTGGTGTTGTTACTCACGGCGCAGCCGTGCCGCTGTTTGACGCACCAAAGGCCGCGAGCCCGGCGGATGTACCGGACGGTGTGGTGCTTGTGCGGTCGCAGACGTATACGCGCCGCGTTTCCTCTGCCCTGCCGGCGGCCACGTCGAGTGACGCCCGTCACTCCGTCTCCGGTCAGGCAGGGAGTGCTACTAACAAAACAGCTCTTGTTGCAGATAATGAGTGGCACATAGTCAACCCACAGAGGGACAAACGCCGTGCTACAGGACGCAGACCGCCACCTCCTGACCGACAACGCATTATACCGCCCAGCCCGCGTAACAGCGGCCCTGCGCGAGCCAACGCGTCTGGGCGGCCGGCGCGAGCTACACCTGGTGTATCTCGCGCCGGCGGCCGGGCGCGGGCGACCGCTGGGCCATCTGTTGGCGGCGCGGCGAACAACAGCCGCGGTGCGCTGGGCCCGAGCGGAGGCCGGCGCGAGCTACACCACGTGTTTCTCGCGCCGGCGGCGGGGCGCGGGCGATCGCTGGGCCATCTGTTGGCGGCACGGTGAACAACAGCCGCGGTGCGCCGGGCCCGAGCGCCAGGCCGGCACGAGCTACACCAGGAGACGCCCGGCCGGCGCAGGCTACGCCGACCACCTCTGCGACCACTGCGCCATCTGGTAGCGACCGTCGGGCACCCAGTCCGCGTATCAGCGGCCCGGAGCGAGCCGGCGCGTCCGGTCGGCCGGCGCGAGCCGCTGGCGACCGCCGGGCCATGTGTTGGCGGCGCGGCGAACACCAGCCGCGGTGCGCCCGACCCGAGCGCCAGGCCGGCGCGAGCTACACCGGCCCCTGCTGCTACCGCTGCGCCACCTGTCAACGGCGCGGCAACTGAAAGCAGCACTGCGCGGTCCACGCCAGATGGCAGCGCGGCACCACCACCGACGCAGACGACGGAGCGGCGCGACGTGAGCGGAGGGACTGCAGCTGCGTCTCCGAGACATGGCAGCAAGAAGAGGAGACGCCGACGTCGTAACAACCGTCCCAGTCCCAACCTCCCGCCGCAAAACTCCCGTCCTCCACCTAACCTGACAGGCCCTCCTGTACCCTCCGAACAGGGCGCAACAGAGGCACCTCCGCCCCCCCCCCTCCCCTGGCCGACGCCCGGCTAACGGAGAGGCAGCGGCGCTGGCTGGCGGCCCTGGACAGCGTCCACGACCAGCAGTGGGACGCATTCGTCGCGGTCGTCGAGGACTTCATCTCCGAGATCGCCGAGACGAAGCCACAACGCCAGGCAGCCGGAGATCGACAGGATGGGCCACCAGCAGCAGCGCACCGCGGCCAGGGCCGCGCCGACGCTGCTGCCAATCCCCCTCCCCCTGCCCCTACACGTGGCCGCGGTGGGCAGCGCGGTGGACGTGGCGCACGGCGTGCGGCGGCCGCCGAGCATCGGTACGACGCGAGTGCAGCGTCTGAGATTCAGAAGCTGTACCGCGCGGACCGGCGCAAGGCGATGCAGCGCGTCCTTGGCGAGACGTCGCCGTACTGCCAAATCGATGGCAACGTGCTCACGGAGCACTTTAAGGGGGTATATTCTAAATCTGTTTTTTCTGTTACAGATTTACCAGCTGCTGTCCCGGACTTTGCCGCCACCACGCCTCCTGATGTCAGCGAGGAGGTCCTGTCGCTGATCACCGCCGCGGAGGTGCAACAGCGGCTCCAGAAGGCGAGCAACACTGCTCCTGGGGCGGACGGAGTCACCTACTCGGACTTGCGACGCGAGGATCCTGGCTGCCATGTGCTAGCTAAGATCTTCTCGCGCTGCTGGAATGAGCGAAAGACTCCGACACAGTGGAAAGTATCCACTACCGTCCTCATCCACAAGAAAGGGGACGTCTCGGACGTGACGAACTGGCGGCCTTTAGCATTGAGCTCCACCATCTCTAAGCTCTTTGCTGCAATCGTTGCGGACCGCACTTCCCTCTGGGCAGAGCGTTTGAACCTGCTCTCCCCAGAACAGAAGGGCTTCCGCACGTTTGAAGGCTGCTATGAGCACAACTTCATTGTGCAGACGGCAATTGATGATGCAAGGCGCAGGGGAGGCCAAGCATGCTTTGCTTGGCTTGATCTGGCGAATGCTTTCGGTTCAGTGCCTCACGCTCACCTCCTTGGAGTACTGAGCAGGATGGGACTGCCAGAGCAATTGCACCATCTAATTGCCGACATGTACGATGGTTGCTCCACCCGTGTCCGTACATCTGACGGACTAACGGAGGAGATTGAGATCCAGGCGGGGGTCAAGCAGGGCTGTCCACTGTCGCCCATCGTCTTTAACCTCGCGCTCGAGCCGATACTTCGCGCCGCAACCTCGCTCAGAAATGAGTGTGGTATTCCGCTTTGCGGCGTCAGTGTGAGTGCACTGGCGTATGCGAACGATATCGTGCTTCCGGCGCGGGATTCAGAGGCGATGCAGACGCTCCTCAATGTTGTGGGTGAGGCGGCAACGTGGGCCGGGCTTACCTTCAAGCCGTCGGAGTGTGCCACGCTTCGCATCCGCTGTCGGCAGACGCTAGGCTCGGTATTCGCCCTGCAAGGGGGAGAACCAGCCGTGCTCGGTGCGGGCGACGCCTACCTCCATCTTGGCGTTCCCACCGGGTACAAAGTCACGCAGACGCCAACGGATGCGATCGCGGCAATTCGACGTGACCTGCAGCACCTGGACGCTTCCCTGCTGGCTCCCTGGCAGAAGATTGACGCTGTGCGTGTCTTCCTCCTCCCTAGGCTTGACTTTGTCATGCGGGGCGGAGCGGTACGCAAGGGGCCGCTATCTGCACTCGACAAGGCAGTGAAAGCGGCTGTCAAATCATGGCTCTTCCTTCCACAGCGTGCGTCCACTGAACAGCTGTACCTCGCGCTGGGAGAGGGAGGATGCTGCCTGACCCCGCTCGCGGACGCCGCAGACATCTCGACGATCGTCCACGGCTTCCGCATGCTGCACTGCGACGACGCCACCGTCCGCGACATCGCCTGGGCCACTCTATCCATGGCCGCGCGCCGCCAACTGGGGAGGGAGCCGAGTCGATCCGACTTGGCCACCTACCTTAGCGGCAGCACTGAGGGCGACCTCGCATGAGACGGAGGCGACATTCAGTCACTGTGGACACGCGTCAGGAACGCCAGAAGGCGCCTAGCGCCGCGTGGCGTCACTTGGCGCTGGAGTGAACTGTTGTCTGAGTTGCAGGTGGAGGTCAGCGGCCGACCCGCCATCGCGGACGACGCGGAACACGGCGGCATCGGAGGGGTGACGCAGCCAGCCACGGAGAGGACGGCGCCCGGGACTACACGACACCTCGAAGATGGCGGCGATGGACCGCAGCACGATGATGACAGCGTGGGACGCACCGTCAACACTGGCGTCGAGCATGTCCGGGTGGGAGGGGCGCCAAACGTCTTCTCTCGCGGACGCTCCGCGAGTGTCTGAGGCAGCGCCTGCGCAACATCCTACTCAGGAAACCGGACCAGGGGAAGGTGTTCGAGTGCACCTGGGAGTCCACAGCGTCCAACCACTTCATAGCGGGAGGCAAATACACGCGCTTCGCAGACTGGCTCTTCATACATCGCGCCAGGCTCGGAGTCGTGCCTCTCAACGGCTGCCGCCGCTTTGATGGGCGGGCAAACAACAACAAAGCCTGCCGACGCTGTGGCCACAACAACGAGACGCTCCCACACGTGATTAACGCGTGTATGGTACACTCAGCAGCCCTGCAGTATCGTCACAACGCAGTCCTCAACCGCCTCGCGACAGCAGTCGCTGGGCGGCCAAGGAGAGGAAACACTGCTGTTCCTGACATCAGGATCAACCAAGCCGTCATAGGGGACAGCAGTGGGCTGCGTCCGGACCTCGTAATAACTGACGAGGCCGCGAAGACTGTGACCATCGTCGATGTGACAATCCCCTTCGAGAATAGGCGGATTGCGCTCGACAACGCTCGGCAACTGAAGAGGATAAAGTACGCTGACGTTGCGCGCGGATTAGCCGCTCGCGGCTATTCCGTCACTGTCGACGCCCTGGTTGTCGGCAGTCTGGGGGCGTGGGACCGCCAGAACGATGCGGTGCTTCGGCACCTAGGCATCGCCAGCCGCTACTGCCAACTGATGCGCCGACTGATGGTGTCCGACACCATCAAGTGGTCCCGCGACATCTACGTGGAACACATCACTGGCCATCGCCAGTATGTGTCCACCTAGACTGTGGCATGCTCTGACGTCAGGCTGCGAGACCCTCGAGACTGCAGTCGTCGTAGAACTTCGAGGTCGGTGCCTTCGTGACGTCGGTGTCGAGATTCTCCTTCACGACGCGGGACCTGCGGCGCTACACCATCTTCGCGCCGCACTGCAGCAGTGCCGAGTCAGTAGCGGTGCGTGCGGTGCTGCCTGGTGCCCCTCCCTCCGTGGTGTCCGCCGAATATGGCCCCCACGTCGGTTGGCGCGGTGCTAGGCGGCGCCGTGCGTGTGCCTACTGCCCGGCAGTCTCCAGCCAGCGTGGGAAGCAACGCCCTCCTGTCGCGACACCCCAGTGACGTCTGCCGCAAGGCGGACAGAGGGATGAAGTCCGGCTGAGTGTGACCCGCATGCGTGCGTGGCGCACCAGCTGCTGGCAGCCGTGCATGTGCAGTGTGCTGTCAGGGCATGGAGATGAATCAAATAAAATAACTCCTAAATTAAGCCCAACATACCCCTGGTCTGACATAAATAAGGCCGCGCCTACCGCAGGATTAATCTTAAGGTAATATACTGAAGTATCCGCGCCTAACGCGGCCTCATGATATTTAAGTAGTGTGCTTAACCCACGAACTAGAATAGCAATATAATACTGAAGTACGGTTAGAACCGTTTTTCTTAAATCTTTTCTAAACTTAATATATCTGTAAAACTCGTATTGTATAGAGTCTTGAATATTCTTTTCTAAAATTATACTTCATAGTAATGTATTTTAAGAATTATCTCTGAAAATAAAAATCTGTTCTTATCAGCTTAACATGAGCTGAAATGGACTTATTTCAGCACCGGGAAGCGGTCGCGCTTATTTTCCTGTTTCAGGTCCGCGACCTGAACAATGGAGCTCGTGGTGACGCTGCCGGCGGACGTCTTCCGCTGCCGGATCTGCTTCGTCACCAAGGCTGCAGGAAGGCTAACTTTTGGTGAGTACAAGGACCACTCGGCCCTTCTCCGCCACTACAGGAGGCTGCACGACCCGGAAACGTTCCCCGTATTCGAGTGCGCGTTTTGCGGCCGACGCGACCCGCGGCTGAAGACGCTGCGTTTACACCAGCGGCTCTGCAATGCAGAATCCGCATCCCCCGGCGCTGCCAGTCGGGGGAGAGAGAGTATTGGACACGATGCCGTGTCTGGCTCTCTGGGGCACCCAGAGAGGTCGGCCGGCGGGAGGTCACAGGCGAGGGCCCCCGAAGCTAGTAGGACAGGCCCTTCGTCCTTAGTTAGTGCTCGGCAAAAGCCACAGGCGAAAGCGGCTCGGGAAGTTAGTACCATAGGCCGCCTAGCCTTAGATAATAGAGAGGGGCTATGGCCACAGCCCAGTCCGGTCCCCGAAGCTAGTAGGACAGACCGGCTGGACTTAGGACTAACTTACGCGGCGGTCCCGACCCGCAGCAGGGTGGTGGGCTCACAGGCTGCCTTGCCCTCACCCTGTGTGAGTGTGCAGGCGTCTGCGACACCCAGGACGGCGGCGGTTGCTACCCCCACGTCGTGCGTTATGTGTGTGCGCACGCCGAGGAGGTCTGGCATCCCCCTGCCGATACGCTCCGCGACGTCAACCGCGTCGCCACGAGTGCTGAGCGCAAGTTCGGGAGGTGAAGGCAGCACGCTGCCGACGCCTGCCGCCGAACGCGTCGCTCCGGCCAGAGGCGCAGTGTCCGACAAAGGCCGCGGCTCGCCGCTGGCCACACCGGCCATTGCACCCAGTGGCGTACGCTGGCCACGTCGTGCGGCTGCCGCAGGCGCCTCCCTCCCACCATCTGTCGGGAGCGTGGGTACTGGCCAGGGACTGCCGCCCGCATTCGCTACGTCGCCAACAGGTGGCTCTGCGATGCGGGTCGGGGGTGCAGGCAGGCTGCCTCGCTCGCCGCGGCCGGTTGTGTCGTCACACACGGCGCAGCCGCGCCCCTGTTTGACGCATAGAGGGCCGCGAGTTCGGCGATGCACCGGACTGTGTGGTGCTTGTACAGTCGCAGACGTACACGCGCCGCTTTTCCTCTGCCCTGCCGGCGGCTGCGCCGAGTGACGCCAGTCACTCCGCCTCCGCTCAGGCAGGGAGTGCTATTAATCAAAAAGCTCCTGTTTCAGACAACGAGTGGCACATAGTCACCCCACCGAGGGACAGACGCCGTGCTACAGGACGCACAACACCGCCTCCAGACCGACGGCGCATTATACCGCCCAGTCCGCGTAACGGCGGCCCGGCGCGAGCCAACGCGTCTGTGCGGCCGGCGGGAGCTACACCTCGTGTATCTCGCGCCGGCGGCCGGGCGCAGGCGACCGCTGGGCCATCTGTTGGCGGCGAGGCGAACAACAGCCGCGGTGCGCCGGGCCCGAGCGCCCGGCCGGCGCGAGCTACACCACGTGTTTCTCGCGCCGGCGGCGGGGCGTGGGCGACCGCTGGGCCATCTGATGGCAGCGCGGCGAACAACAGCCGCGGTGCGCCGGGCCCGAACGCCAGACCGGCGCGAGCTACACCGGCCCGTGCTGCTACCGCTGCGCCACTTGTCAACGGCGCGGCGACCGAAAGCAGCACTGCGCGGCCGACGCCAGATGGCAGCACGGCACCACCACCGACGCAGACGACGGAGCAGCGCGACGTGAACGGAGGGACTGCAGCTGCATCTCCGAGACATGGCAGCAAGAAGAGGAGATGCCGACGAGGTAACAACCGTCCCAGTCCTGACCTTCCGCCGCAAAACTCCCGTCCTCCACCAAACCCGACACGCCCCCCTGTACCCTCCGAACAGGGCGCAACCGAGGCAGCTCCGCCCCCGCCAACGCTCGGCTAACGGAGAGGCACCGGCGCTGGTTGGCGGCCCTGGACAGCGTCCACGACCAGCAGTGGGACGCATTCGTCGAGGACTTCATCTCCGAGATCGCCGAGACGAAGCCACAACGCCAGGCAGCTGGAGATCGACTTGGCGAGACGTCGCCGTACTGCTAAATCGATGGCAACGTGCTCACGGAGCACTTTACGAAAATATACTCCAAATCAGACTTTTCCGTTTGAGATGCACCAGCTGCTGTCCCGGACTTTGCCGCCACCACGCCTCCTGATGTCAGCGAGGAGGTCTTGCCACCGATCACCCCCCTCGGGGGTGCAACAGCGGCTCCAGAAGGCGAGCAATACTGCTCCTGGGGCAGACAGAGTCACCTACTCGGACTTGCGACGCGAGGATCCTGGCTGCCATGTGCTAGCTAAGATCTTCTCGCGCGGCTGGAATGAGCGGAAGACTCCGGTGCAGTGGAAAGTATCCACTACCGTCCTCATTCACAAGAAAGGGGACGTCTCAGACGTGACGAAATGGCGGCCTTTAGCATTGAGCTCCACCATCTCTAAGCTCTTTGCTGCAATTGTTGCGGATCGTACTACCCTCTGGGCAGAGCGCTTGAACCTGCTCTCCCCAGAACAGAAGGGTTTCCGCACTTTTGAAGGCTGCTATGAGCACAACTTCATTGTGCAGACGGCGATTGATGATGCAAGGCGCAGGGGAGGCCAGGCATGCTTTGCTTGGCTTGATCTGGCGAATGCTTTCGGCTCAGTGCCTCACGCTCAACTCCTTGGAGTACTGAGCAGGATGGGACTGCCAGAGCAATTGCACCATCTAATTGCCGACATGTACGATGGTTGCTCCACCCGCGTCCGTACATCTGACGGACTAACGGAGGAGATTTAGATCCAGGCGGGGGTCAAGCAGGGCTGTCCACTGTCGCCCATAGTCTTTAACCTCGCGCTCGAGCCGGTACTTCGCGCCGCAACCTCGCTCAGAAATGAGTGTGGTATTCCGCTTAGCGGCGTCAGTGTGAGCGCACTGGCGTATGTGGACGATATCGTGCTTCTGGCGCGGGATTCAGAGGCGATGCAGACGCTCCTCAATGTTGTGGGTGAGGCGGCGACGTGGGCCGGGCTTACCTTCAAGCCGTCGAAGTGTGCCACGCTTCACATCCGCCGTCGGGAGACACTAGGCTCGGTATTCGCCCTGCAAGGGGGTGAACCAGCTGTGCTCGGTGCAGGTGAGGCCTACCTCCATCTTGGCGTTCCAAACGGGTATAAAGTCTCGCAGACGCCAACGGATGCGATCGCGGCAATTCGACGTGACTTGCAGCACCTGGACGCCTCCCTGCTGGCTCCCTGGCAGAATATTGACGCTGTGCGTGTCTTCCTCCTCCCTAGGCTTGACTTTATCATGCGGGGCGGAGCGGTACGCAAAGGGCCGCTATCTGCACTCGACAAGGCAGTGAAAGCAGCTGTCAAATCATGGCTCTTCCTTCCACAGCGTGCGTCCACTGAACAGCTGTACCTCGCGCTGGGAGAGGGAGGATGCGGCCTGACGCCGCACGCGGACGCCGCAGACATCTCGACCATCGTCCACGGCTTCCGCATGCTGCACTGCGACGACGCCACCGTCCGCGACATCGCCTGGGCCACTCTATCTACGGCCGCGCGCCGCCGACTGGGGAGGGAGTCTAGTCGATCCGACTTGGCCACCTACCTTAGCGGCAGCACTGAGGGTGACCTCGCACGTGACAGAGGCGACATCCAGTCACTGTGGACACGCGTCAGGAACGCCACAAGGCGCCTAGCGCCGCGTGGCATCACCGGGCGCTGAAGTGAACTGCTGTCCGAGTTTCAGGTGGAAGTCAACGGCCGACCCGCCATCGCTGACGACGCGGAACACGGCGGCATCGGAGGGGTGACGCAGCTGGCCACGGAGGGGGCGGCGCCTGGGACTACACAACACCTCGAAGAAGGCGGTGATGGACCGCAGCACGATGATGACAGCGTGGGACACACCGTCAACACTGGCGTCGAGCATGTCCGGGTGGGAGGGGGCGCCAAACGTCTTCTCTCGCGGACGCTCCGCGAGTGTCTGAGGCAGCGCCTGCGCAACATCCTACTCAGGAAACCGGACCAGGGGAAGGTGTTCGAGTGCACCTGGGAGTCCACAGCGTCCAACCACTTCATGGCGGGTGGCAAATATACTCACTTCGCAGAGTGGCGCTTCATCCATCGCGCCAGGCTCTGAGTCGTGCCTCTCAACGGCTGCCGCCGTTTTGATGGGCGGGCAAACAACAACAAAGCCTGCCGACACTGTGGCCACAACAACGAGACGCTCCCACATGTGATTAACGCGTGTATGGTACACTCAGCAGCCCTGCAGCAGTGGGCTGCGTCCGGACCTCGTAATAACTGACGAGGCCGCGAAGACTCACCATCGTCGATGTGACGATCCCCTTCGAGAATAGGCGGATTGCGCTCGACAACGCTCGGCAACTGAAGAAGATAAAGTACGCCGACGTTGCGCCCGGATTAGCCACTCGCGGCTATTCCGTCACTGTCGACGCCCTGGTTGTCGGCAGTCTGGGGGCGTGGGACCGCCAGAACGATGCAGTGCTTCGGCACCTAGGCATCGCTAGCCGCTACTGCCAACTGATGCAGCGGCTGATGGTGTCCGACACCATCAAGTGGTCCCACGACATTTACGTTGAACACATTACTGGCCACCGCCAGTATGTGTCCCCCTAGACTGTGGCATGCTCTGACGTCAGGCTGCGAGACCCTCGAGACTGCAGTCGTTGGAGAACATCGAGGTCGGTGCCTTCGTGACGGCGGTGTCGACATTCTCCTCCACGACACGGGACCTGCGGCGCTACATCATCATCTGCGCACCACACTCCAGTAGTGCCGAGTCAGTAGCGGTGCGTGCAGTGCTGCCTGGTGCCCCTCCCTCTGTGGTGTCTGCCGAATATGGCCCCCACCTCGGTTGGCGCGGTGCTAGGCGGCGCCAAACGTGTGCATACTGCCCGGCAGTCTCCAGCCAGTGTGGGAAGCAACGCCCTCCTGCCACGACACCACAGTGACGTCTGCCGCAAGGCGGATAGAGCGGAGAAGTCCGGCTGTGTGTGAACCGCCTGCGTGCGTGGCACACCAGCCGCTGGCAGCCGTGCATGTGCCGTGTGATGTCAGGGCATGGAGAAGAATGGAATAAAAACAAAATAGATCCTAAACTAGCTCCAAACCTTCCCCGGTCTGAAATAGATAAGGCCGCGCCTATCGTGGGATTAATCTTAATGTGATATACTGAAGTATCCACGCCTACCGCGGCCTCACAATATTTAAGTAGTGGGCTTAACCCACGAGTTAGAATAAGATTCAATTACTTAAGTGCGGTTAGAGCCGTTTACTATATATTTTATCTTAAAAATTTCATTAAATATGTAACACTCTATTTGTATAGTCTTGAATATTCTTTTCTAAAATTATACTTCATAGTAATGTATTTTAAGAATTATCTCTGAAAATAAAAATCTGTTCTTATCAGCTTAACATGAGCTGAAATGGACTTATTTCTGCACCGGGAAGCGGTCGCAATTATTTTCCTGTTTCAGGTTCGCGACCTGAACAATGGAGCTCGCCGCCACTACAGGAGGCTGCACGACCCGGAAATGGTCCCCGTTTTCGAGTGTCAATTTTGTGGCCGACACGACCCGCGGCTGAAGACGCTGTGTGCACATCAGCGGTTCTGCAATGCAGAGTCCGCAACCCCCGGCGCTGCCAGTCGGGGGAGAGTGAGTATGGGACACGATGCCATGTCTGGCTCTCTGGGGCACCCAGAGACGTCGGCCGGCGGGAGGTCACAGGCGAGGGCCCCCGAAGCTAGTAGGACAGGCCCTTCGTACTTAGTTAGTGCTGGGCGAAAGTCACAGGCGAAAGCGGCCCGGGAAACTAGTACCACAGGCCGCCTAGCGTTAGATAATAGAGACAGGCATGGCCACAGCCCAGTCCGGTCCCCGAAGCTAGTAGGACAGACCGGCTGGACTTAGGTTTAACTCACACGGCGGTCCTGACCCGCAGCAGCGTGGTGGGCTCACAGGCTGCCTTGCCCTCACCCTGTGTGAGTGTGCAGGCGTCTGCGACACCCAGAACGGCGGTGGTTGCTACCCCCGCGTCGTGCGTACTGTGTGTGCACACGCCGAGGTGGTCTGACATCCCCCTGCCGATACGCTCCGCGACGTCAACCGCGTCACCACGAGTGCCAAGCACAAGTTCGGGAGGTGAAGGCAGCATGCTGCCAACGCCTGCTGCGGAACGCGTCGCTCCGGCCAGAGGGTCAGTGTCTGGCAAAGGCCACAGCTCGCCACTGTCCCCGCGCCGGCCATTGCACCCAGTGGCGTACGCTGGCCACGTCGTGCGGCTGCCGCAGGCGCCTCCCGCCCGCCATCTGTCGGGAGTGTGGGTACCGGCCTGGGACTGCCGCCCGCATTCGCTACGCCGCCAACAGGTGGCTCTGCGATGCGGGTGGACAGTGGCAGCAGGCTGCCTTGCTCGCCGTAGCCGGTGTTTTTTTTTCATTTTTTTGTGTTGGTGCTGAAGTCTGATCAACTTCGTTGATTTTTACTTCTGTAAGGAATCGAAAGGGTAAAAATTTTCTCTTTATTTATTTATTCTTCTTTCAGCTGTAGTTTGGGCACACAGAAGGGTCCTTTAACTCGCTGGTTTTGGTGTGTGTTTGAAAACGTGTGTAGAAGTGCTAAAGGACGATATGTCCTTAAATTATGGAGAATTCCGTAGGGATATCATTTACTGAGGCTCAAAGACTATCGCCTTCGGTACTTTATATTTGTGGTTGCGTAAGGGTTCTACCGCACCTACTGTGGTGAGTTGTGGTGTACTGTCACATATCATGTCCAACTTCCGAAATAAGGTTCGTGCCTTCTCCTTCACCTTGTCTGAGAGGTAAGATTCGCTTAAGGCTCGATGAATGTCATGATTTCGGATCCACCATTGGGCTCCTGTGATCCATCGTAGGCATCTGCTTTGTACAACCTGTAACTTCTTGTAGTTAGTGGCACACGTAGTACCCCAAGAGGTCGATCCATACAAAATAGATGGTTCGACTGTGGCATGGTACAACTGGAGTTTCGTGCGTTGGCTGAGGTTTGAGCTCTTCAGAAAGGGGAGGAGAGCTCCCAGCATTTTGAGGCCAGACGTCTTCTCCATAATGTGATGACTATACAACAGTTTGGCGTCTAGATGCACTCCCAGGTATTTTACAGTTGTTGCCCAGGCGAGTGGCTGGTCTGATATCCGCAGGCGGTCATTGACGATGGGTCTCTGACGTGTGAAGACAATAACTTTGGTTTTTTCTGCATTGACCGTTATTTTGTTCATGTAGGTCCAGTGGTCCACTAAATCTAGTTGGCGCTGCATCCGTGTGACGAGGTGGTCCATTCTGGTGCCTGCAGTCAGGAGCGCTGTGTCGTCAGCATAGAAACTGGCAGTAACATGTGGCACCGTCGGGAGGTCGTTAATATATAAATTAAACAGCAGTGGAGAGATGACCGATCCTTGTGGAAGTCCTTCAAGGACACGCCATGTTGTTGAATTCTTGTCATCAATGCGAAAATATAATCTGCGATCCTGAAGCAAATTGTCAAGAAGTTTTAAATAGCAGTCTGGTAGGGGAGTGGTACGTCGGAGCTTGACGATGAAGTTGCGTCGCCATACTTTATCGTAAGCCTTCTCTATATCGAGAAAGACTCCAATAGTATGTCGTTTCTTGTTGAAATTGTCTTGGATAGATTCCGTGATGCGCAGTAGTTGTAACTCAGCCGATAGCTTCGCCTGGAAGCCAAACTGCTCCGGTCGGATGATGTTGTGTGCCACAAGGATGTCCAGCATACGTTTCAGGACACGTTCCAGTACCTTTCCCAGCGTCGGCAGTAAACTTATGGGTCTGTAGCTGTCAGGGTGTGAGAGATCCTTGCCCGGTTTTGGTATTCGCACTATTCTGGCAATCTTCCACGCCTCTGGGAAGTATCCAGTCCTGAGGCAGCTGTTCACTATCCGGGTGAGAAGCACAACAGGCTTTCTCGGGAGGTGTTTCAATTCCGTATTGCTGATTCTATCTGCTCCAGGTGAGGTGTGTTTGCTATACTTGATAATCCTCCAAATTTCCTCCGGCGTTGCCAGCCGGGGCATAGTGTTAGCCAGGGCGTCCCGAATAGCTTCCCATTCCGCCGCTGTGTCCTCCTCTGCACGGTGGAGTGCATCATCTCCATCCTCTGTGGGGGGCGTAGTCATCTGTTGTTGGTATGTATCCGCATACAGCTCCGCCTGCGCCAGTGAGTCGTACAAGAGGCCATGGGGTCCTCGAATTGCCCTTTTGGGGGGCTGTTGCTGTCTGAGACTTAACTATTCGCCATTCATCTTTGGTGCGTAATAGAAAGTTGTCCATTTTGAGTTCCCACGTGTGTTGCTTCCAGTCCTGAACCTACTGCCGGAGTTCTCGGGTTAGTCTGTGAGTTTCCCGTCTATCGTCCGGATGGTGGTAATGGACCCATCGCTTCCGACAGCTATTGCACCTTGTCTTAAGCTCCTGCAGTGGTGGTAGAAACTCGTCATAATTGACTTCTGGTTGCAGGTGCTCCGTGAGTGCTTGTTGTTTCGCACTGGTAATCTTCTTCGTGAGTACTGCGACTGCCACATCAATCGCTTCTCTGGTAGTAACAACCTGGGTTGGTCGCACAGTGTTGTTGAGGTACGCTTGGAACTGCTGCCAGTCGTAAGTTCTTGTCGTCGGCAGTGGGAGTTGCAAAGTAGCCCTCTCTATGAGTCCTAACACCGGTCTGTGGTCCGACGAAAGATCATCCAGCGTCCGCAGATGGAGATTCGTGTTGATGTTCTTGATTATGGCGATGTCTAGAACATCATCGTCTTGTGTCTGGACGCAAGGTATCTTCGTCGGTTCCCGTGGTCCATGGACAGAAACATGTAAATTCTCAGCCAGTGCAAACAACGTATGTCCTTTTGGGTTAGTCTTAAGGGAATTCCAGGCAACATGTTTACTATTAAGATCCCCTCCAAGGAGGATCTTGTCGTAACCATCTGTAACGGAGTAAAGATCTTCTGGGTGGAGAGGCTTCTTTGGGCTAAGGTAAGCCACAATACAGGTAATGTTTCCGAGCGTCGTGTGGATTGTTACTGCCGTGGCCTCTAAAGTCTGGAGTTTGGGTAAACGTTCTTGGTGGTGACGAATACATTTTTTGATCAGAACTGCGGTCCCTCCACCCCGTTGGTCCCGTCTGTTCGTCCGGTAGATGTGCATGTTCCTCAAGCGGAGGTAGGTTGACTCGCAGAGATGTGTTTCGGAGACAAATGCTATGTCTATCTTGACGTTGTAAGAAGTGCATGAATTCTATTTTCTTCAGTTTCAGGCCGTTGGCATTCCAAATGCAGAAGTTAAGATTCCTCGTGTGATGCCATCTATCCATTTAGGGTGTTTGAAAAGCTGTCAGTACGCTTTCTACAAGCGAGAGGATGGACGTCAGCTTCTGCTGGAGGGCGGTGAGTAGTTGAAGAATATCTGTTAACGCTGGTGTAAAGGTGGTCGACCAGGCAGATGACGTCTCCGCTGGTGTTGGAATCGGCGGATGGGCATGTATTGCTTCGGAGTACGAGCGCTGTTGTCTTCTCTGTCGTAGAGTCACTCTGGGTGCCAGTTGTGGTCGAGAGGCGATAGTTTCCACAGGGAGAGGTGCCGCTTGTTTTTGGGTGGCCGGAATCGCTGCCATGGCCGAGTTCTTAAAAATTATAGGCCGTTGTGGGGTCGACTTCTTTGGTGTCCTTCTACTATATTTCCGTAGGAGTTCTTGAAATTTGGGGCAGCCACGGAAGGTCGCTGGATGTTCTTGTTCACAACTGGCGCACTTTGGGGGCGCCGTCCTAGGATGGGTACAATTCGATGATTTATGGGATCCACCGCAGCGGGCGTAGCGTGCTGGCATGCTGCAGTAGTTCGCTGTATGCTCGAAACGTTGGCAATGTCGGCACTGGACTGGTCCTTCTTTACTATTATAGGTTTCGATTATCACTCGTATGTAGAGCAGGTATTTGACATCATATATCTTGTCACTGTCTTTTCCGGATGGGAGGGTGACTCGGTACACAGGTTGCGGTATCAATTGTTTCGTCTTCTCGTCGCGTTCCTTAAATTGGTAGACTTGTAGCACTTTGAAGCCTTTTTTCTTGAGTGCATAGTAAAGTTGTTCTTCGGTAACGTCCGCCGGACGGCGTTTGACAACTACTTTCAGTTCCCTGTCGTCTGGTGCTTGATGTGTAAAATAGGAGAAGTTGTGGTTCGTGAAGAATTTTATTGCACGCCTTTGGTCTTCGAAGGACTGAAAATGGTACTTGATGCGGTCCTTTTGGTATATAGCTTTAAGGTTGCCGTCTAGAAGTCCGTTGAGCGTTTCATTGAGGTGAACGTAATCCTTTGTGTAATAAATTGTGACTGGGGGCACTTTGCAAAGCACATTCTTGTCTCTGTCCACGGCTTCTGTGGAATTAGAAGTTTGTGCCTGCGGCTTGTTGGTGGTTGATGGAGGCGCAGCTTGAGGTGTCAGTGGGGCGAATCTGTTCGTTGTGGGGATGGTCTCCGTTCGTCTCTTAGCCGGGTTGGCTAAGTCCTTGGCTAATGCGTTGCTTCTGCGCCGTTTGTTGTGTACGAGCGTAAAGTCCCCCCTCTGCGTGTAGGGAGTCATTGTCGTTGTCTGCTGGAAAGGCCGCTGCCATCACCGCGTCGTCGACCGTTTGGTGGGAGTGCTGTGATTCGACATCTGAGTCCACAGATGGAGATGCCAAACAGGTGTCGTTATCCTGCTCTTGCGTTTCCCGTGAATAGCGGATAAGGCGTTGTATGTCCTTCAGCGTTTCTTTGTCCTCCTCCCGACATATATCGAGTCTTCTGGCGTAGTCCTGGCGGTCGTCTTCATTGCTGCGTCAGTCGTGATGTGATGTATGGCCGACGTCCGAATACGGTTTCGTCGTGTGGTGTGTAGTTTTCTGCGGTCGAATAGAGCCTGTCGATCGTCGTTCTATCCTGTCATGAACCGGTGCCGTAGCCTGGGTCGTCAACCTGGGATCCGTCCTGTGTGGAGCGGCCGCTGGAGCGTCCGGCGGGCCAGGCCCAACCGACCGACCAGCGGCCGACTCCAGCGCGTCCGAGGCGGCTGCCCCGGCCGCGCGCGCATCGTCCTCGCTCGTCGGCATCGCGAACTCGACTTGAGGCCGGTGGTGTTGTCACTCACGGCGCAGGCGCGCCGCTGGTTGACGCACCAAAGGCCGCGCGCTCGGCGGATGCACCGGACGGTGTGGTGCTTGTGCGGTCGCAGACGTACACGCGCCGCGTTTCCTCTGCCCTGCCGGCGGCTGCGTCGAGTGACACTAGTCACTCCGTCTCCGCTCAGGCAGGGAGTGTTATTAATCAAAAAGTTTCTGTTACAGACAATGAGTGGCACATAGTCACCCCACGGAGGGACAGACGCCTTGCTGTAGGACGCAGACCGCCGAATCCGGACCGACGGCGCATTATACCGCCCAGTCCGCGTAGCAGCGGTCCGGCGCGGGCCAACGCGCCCGAACGGCCGGCGCGAGCTACACGTGTTTCTTGCGCCGGCGGCGGGCCGCTGGCGACCGCCGGGCCATCTGTTGGCGGCGCGACGTACAACAGCCGCGGTGCGCCCGAACCGAGCACCAGGACAGCGCAAGTTACACCGGCCCCCGCTGCTACCGCTGCGCCACCTGTCAACGGCGCGGCGACCGAAAGCAGCACTGCGCGGCCCACGCCAGATGGCAGCACGGCACCACCACCGACGCAGACGACGGAGCGGCGCGACGTGAACGGAGGGACTGCAGCTGCATCTCCGAGTCCTGGCAGCAAGAAGAGGAGATGCCGACGACGTCGTAAGAACCGTCCCAGTCCCGACCTTCCGCCGCAAACTCCCGTCCATCACCAAAATTGACCAACCCTCCTGTACCCTCAGAACAGGGCGCAAACGAGGCAGCTCCGCCCCCCTTCCCCCGGCCGACTCACGGCTAACGGAGAGGCAGCGGCGCTGGCTAGCGGCCCTGGAGAGCGTCCACGACCAACCGTGGGACGCATTCGTCGCGGTCGTCGAGGACCGCATCTCCGAGACGAAGCCACAACGCCAGGCAGCCGGAGATCGACAGGATGGGCCACCAGCAGCAGCGCACCGCGGCCAGGGCCGCGCCGACGCTGCTGCCAATCCCCCTTCCCCCTGCCCCTACACGCGGCCACGGTGGGCAGCGCGGTGGACATGGCGCACGGCCTGCGGCGGCCGCCGAGCGTCGGTACGACGCGATTGCAGCGTCTGAAATTCAAAAGCTGTACCGCGCGGACCGGCGCAAGGCGATGCAGCGCGTCCTTGGCGAGACGTCGCCGTACTGCCAAATCGATGGCAACGTGCTCACGGAGCACTTCAAGAAAATATACGCTAAATCTGACTTTTCTGTTTCAGATGCACCAGCTGCTGTCCCGGACGTTGCCGCCACCACGCCTCCTGATGTCAGCGAGGAGGTCCTGCCGCCGATCACCCCCCTCGGGGGTGCAACAGCGGCTCCAGAAGGCGAGCAATACTGCTCCTGGGGCAGACGGAGTCACCTACTCGGACTTGCGACGCGAGGATCCTGGCTGCCATGTGCTAGCTAAGATCTTCTCGCGCTGCTAGAATGAGCGGAAGACTCCGGTGCAGTGGAAAGCATCCTCTACCGTCCTCATCCACAAGAAAGGGAACGTCTCGGACGTGACGAACTGGCGACTTTTAGCATTGAGCTCCACCATCTCTAAGCTCTTTGCTGCAATTGTTGCGGATCGTACTACCCTCTGGGCAGAGCGCTTGAACCTGCTCTCCCCAGAACAGAAGGGTTTCCGCACTTTTGAAGGCTGCTATGAGCACAACTTCATTGTGCAGACGGCGATGGATGATGCAAGGCGCAGGAGAGGCCAAGCATGCTTTGCTTGGCTTGATCTGGCGAATGCTTTCGGTTCAGTGCCTCACGCTCAACTCCTTGGAGTACTGAGCAGGATGGGACTGCCAGAGCAATTGCACCACCTAATTACCGATATGTACAATGGTTGCTCCACCCGCGTCCGTACATCTGACGGACTAACGGAGGAGATTGAGATCCAGGTGGGGGTCAAGCAGGGCTGTCCACTGTCGCCCATCGTCTTTAACCTCGCGCTCGAGCCGGTACTTCGCACCGCAACCTCGCTCAGAAATGAGTGTGGTATTCCGCTTAGCGGCGTCAGTGTGAGCGCACTGGCGTATGCGGACGATATCGTGCTTCTGGCGCGGGATTCAGAGGCGATGCAGACGCTCCTCAATGTTGTGGGTGAGGCGGCGACGTGGGCTGGGCTTACCTTCAAGCCGTCGAAGTGTGCCACGCTTCACATCCGCCGTCGGCAGACACTAGGCTCGGTATTCGCCCTGCAAGGGGGAGAACCAGCCGTGCTCGGTGCGGGTGATGCCTTCCTCCATCTTGGCGTTCCCACCGGGTACAAAGTCTCGCAGACGCCAACGGATGCGATCGCGGCAATTCGACGAGACTTGCAGCACCTGGACGCCTCCCTGCTGGCTCCCTGGCAGAATATTGACGCTGTGCGTGTCTTCCTCCTCCCTAGGCTTGACTTTATCATGCGGGGCGGAGCGGTACGCAAAAGGCCGCTATCTGCACTCGACAAGGCAGTGAAAGCGGCTGTCAAATCATGGCTCTTCCTTCCACAGCGTGCGTCCACTGAACAGCTGTACCTCGCGCTGGGAGAAGGAGGATGTGGCCTGACGCCGCTCGTGGACGCTGCGGACATCTCCACCATCGTCCACGGCTTCCGCATGCTACACTGTGACGACGCCACCGTCCGCGACATCGCCTGGGCCAATATCTACGGCCGCGCGCCGCCGACTGGGGAGGGAGCCGAGTCGATCCGACTTGGCCATCTACCTTAGCGGCAGCACTGAGGGCGACCTCGCACGAGACGGAGGCGACATCCAGTCACTGTGGACACGCGTCAGGAACGCCACAAGGCGCCTAGCGCCGCGGGGCGTCACCTGGCGCTGGAGTGAACTGCTCTGAGTTGCAGGTGGAGGTCAGCGGCCGACCCGCCATCGCTGACGACGCTGAACACGGCGGTATCGGAGGGGTGACGCAGCCGGCCACGGAGGGGGCGGCGCCTGGGACTACACGACACCTCGAAGATGGCGGCGATGGACCGCAGCACGATGATGACAGCGTGGGACGCACCATCATCACTGGCGTCGAGCATGTCCTGGTGGGAGGGGGCGCCAAACGTCTTCTCTCGCGGACGCTCCGCGAGTGTCTGAGGCAGCGCCTGCGCAACCTCCTACTCAGAAAACCTGAGCAGGGGAAGGTATTCGAGTGCACCAGGGAGTCCACAGTGTCCAACCACTTCATGGCGGGAGGCAAATACACTCCCTTCGCAGACTGGCGTTTCATACATCGCGCCAGACTCTGAGTCGTGCCTCTCAACGACTGTCGCCGCTTCGATGGGCGGGCAAATACCAACAAAGCCTGCCAACGCTGTGGCCACAACAATGAGACGCTGCCACACGTGATCAACGCGTGTATGATGCACTCAGCAGCCCTGCAGTATCGCCACAACTCGGCCCTCAACCGCCTGGCGACAGCAGTCGCTGGGCGGCCAAGAAGAGGAAACACTGCTGTTCCTGACATCAGGATCAACCAAGCTGTCATAGGGGACAGCAGTGGGCTGCGTCCGGACCTCGAAATAACTGACGAGGCCGCGAAGACTGTGACCATCGTCGACGTGACGATCCCCTTCGAGAACAGGCCAATTGCTCTCGACAACGCTCGGCAACTGAAGAAGATAAAGTACGCCGACGTTGCGCGCGGATCAGCCGCTCGCGGCTTTTCCGTCACTGTCGACGCCCTGGTTGTTGGCAGCCTGGTGGCGTGGGACCGCCAGAATGATTCTGTGCTTCGGCACTTAGGCATCGCCAGCCGCTACTGCCAACTGATGCGCCGACTGATGGTGTCCGACACCATCAAGTGGTCCCGCGACATCTACGTGGAACACATCACTGGCCATCGCCAATATGTGTCCCCCTAGGCTGTGGCATGCTCTGACGTCAAGCTGCGAGACCCTCGAGACTGCAGTCGTCGGAGAACTTCGAGGTCGGTGCCTTCGTGACAGCGGCGTCGAGATTCTCCTCCACGACGCGGGACCAGCGGCGCTACATCATCTTCGCGCCGCACTGCAGCAGTGCCGAGTCAGTAGCGGCGCGTGCGGTGCTGCCTGGTGCCCCTCCCTACGTGGTGTCCGCCGAATATGGCCCCCACCTCGGTTGGCGCGGTGCTAGGCGGCGCCGTACGTGTGCCTACTGCCTGGCAGTCTCCAGCCAGCGTGGGAAGCAACGCCCTCCTGCCACGACACCCCAGCGATGTCTGCCGCAAGGCGGACAGAGGGGAGAAGTCCGGCTGAGCTTCACCCGCCTGCGTGCGTGGCGCACCAGCCGCTGGCAGCCATGCATGTGCAGTGTGCTGCCAGGGCATGGAGAAGAATGGAATAAAAACAAAATAGATCCTAAACTAGCTCCAAACATTCCCCGGTCTGAAATAACTAAGGCCACGCCTATCGCGGGATTAATCTTAAGGTGATATACTTAAGTATCCGCGGCTAACGCGGCCTCACAATATTTAAGTAGTGGGCTTAACCCACGAACTAGAATAGTAATACAACACTTTAGTATGGTTAGAACCGTTTCTCTAAAAATTTTATCTGAACTTAATAAATCTGTAAAACTCGTATAGTATAGAGTCATGGATATTCTTTTCTTAAATTTATACTTCGTAAAAATGTAACTAAGAATTATCTCGATAAATAAAAATCTGTTCTTGTCAGCTTAATATCTGATACGTCCTGCATCGCAGGACCAGAATATTAAACTCATTTTTGGCTCATGACGGAGTGCTAGGGGCTTGCTCCACCTGTGTCGCGGGTTGGCCTGGCATTGCAGTACCGCCGGGATCGACCCACCTAAAAATAATTAAAACACAGCCTGAAATGGGTTAATATTCTGCAGTGATCAGATATTCTGCAGTGATCAGATATTCCGCTGATAGCAAAACTTGTCGTAGTTATCGATGAGCCCAGTAGTTACCTGCTTACACACCACGTACTCTTTTAATTAACTTCAGATAATCGCAAGTATTTTTTTTTTTTTTGCTGTTAGCCGGACCGCTCTTGCAGCCATATTACACTAGGCTGGTAATTTATGGGGGCACAGGACAGTGCCTTCGGATGCCTCGTTGGCGTCTCTTATGGTCCGGCCACAGATAATTTTAATTAAATTTTTTGGAGTTTTAACCTTAGCTCCTCGCGAACGTCGTCGTCGTCGTCGCCGCCGCACGCACGCGGAATACGTGTGTACACACACATACGCAGTAGCCGGTGGACGATGTAAGCACTCGGCTAGGTGTAGCTCGCGCCGGCCTGGCGCTGCTGTGGGGCGGCCTCACGGCTTCTCCACTGCCCTGGCAGCTAGCGGCGTTCAAATGGGAGTCGCAGTTTACTCTTCGACGTGAAGGCTAGTACTGGGCTGCTGACGACTGCTCTTGTGAATTGTCGTTCCTTCTGGCACTTGCTTTTGCGATCTTTCCGACTGTCGCCTGTTGCCATATCGGCCCGTACCACCGTGTTTCACTCCCAAATGTGGAGCGTACACGCTGCAAGCATTTAGGCCCTTCCTCTGCGGATTTTCCTTATCGGTTCTCGGCCTTTTGGCTAAGAAGCACCCCGCGGTCGGAGCGGTCCGTTGTGCTCTGTACCAGGTCGCGAGTCGCGTTTCGTGGTCGTGGTCGTGGTCAGGGTCGTGGTCATTTTCGTATGTATTTGGTTTTTCCAGCGTTGAAATTTTTGCGGTGAAATGTCGAACCGGTCGAACATTATTCAATGAGTATTCGACAGAGCAGCGAGACGGCCAACGGCCTTTGAAATATAGGAATGGATATTTGGTAATCTGCAAGTACTGGAAATTGACGTCGACACCTTTCAACTGGATTTTGTCTTATTCTCGCTATTTGTAAAATTTCTCGACCAGGAAAAATACGAAAAAACGGCCTGGCACTCGCGGACGAACATCCGTTCCGCTACTTCGATGGAACAGTCGGAACAGTGCATATAGGCCATCTGGCTTCGGGATACGGACTGTGCGGGTATTCAACGTACCCCCTGAGTGTCCCAATGAAGTAATCGGCCGTGTCCTGTCGCGGTATGGCAAGGTGCTTGGCATCACAAATGAAAAATGGGGCAGTGCCTACCGTTTCCCGGGCAACAGCGGAGTCCATAGAGTTCGTATGGACCTCCGCCAGCACATACCGTCATATTTAAATATTGCGAGTACAAGGGCACAGGTTACCTATATAGGGCAACCACAGACAGGCTCCCTCTGTCAATCTACGGAGCATCTACGCGTGGAATGCCCGCTCAGGCGCCCTGTGCAACTGCCGCGGGAACGCACGGAAGGTGACAACCTTGTACCTCTTCTCAGCGAGATAGTGGCGGGTGCTGCCCACCGAACCGCTGAGAGAACTGACGACTCGACTCCGGGCCCGTCAGGAGAGGTGAAAACGGTGCCTAGTGCAACTATTGACAGCCCTATTGAGATTATCTCGGACCTGACGCCCGTAGTGGCAGTACCGCCGGCGGCAACTAGTGCGCCTGCTGTGGCCAGTGATGTCGTCACTGTAGAACAGATGGAGGTAGTTCTTGCTACCCCACCCCCACCGGCAGATGACGCTAAGTCCCCACGGCGTCGTCATAGGCGCAAGAAGGCGAGCCAAGAACAACAGGCGGAGGAGGAGGGCGTCATACGTCCCCCTCCTGAGAGCAGCAGTGAGGCTGAATCTCAGGCCTCATCAGTTACACGCTCTGTTTCCGCTGACCGCTCGGACGGTATGCGGAAAACTGCTCGCCAATTAGAGGCGCTTATTATTTCATCACGAGATCGGGGAGCAATCCCCACAAAACGTAAAATTGAACAGGGTAGCGTACAGCCACTGCAGCGCACTCGCACCTTCTCACATACCGCTGTGACTGAGCCGTCTGCGCCGCCTCGTTCGGACTATCCCGCCGATGGGGGAGGACTGAACTGGGCTGACGACGAAGACTATGAAATGCGTGATTGAGTGGGCTTGTTCCCACATGAGCTGCCTGGTATTTGTCTTTAGCATCCAGGGTGATGTAGCAGGGTTACAGTTTCGATGTTTACACACCTGCTTACATACGACCATGACCTTATCTGACGTTACTTTCTCTGTGTTGCTTTCTCATGCCTGAAATTGACCGTCAGACGGGAGCCCTCTCCCTATTAACAGTAAATATCAACTCCATCTCCAACCCAGTAAAACTACGCTCTCTGAAGGACTTTCTGCGCCTTGGTGCATTTGATGTGGTTTTTCTCCAGGAGGTTTGTGCCCCCTTTCTCTCTGACCTGGTTGGTTATGAGGCGCTATATAACATCGACCCTGACCCCAGGCGGGGCACTGCTTTGCTATACACATCAGAGTTAACTCCATCCGATATTACAGAACTACCCAATGGTCGCGTTCTTGCATGTATCATTTGAGATGTACTTTTTATTAATGTCTATGCTCCTTCAGGAGCTAATCACAGGCATGACAGAAGAACACTTTTTACGTCAGATATCACCCCTTTCATGACAGCTCGTCGTCTTATCGTATTTGGCAGAGATTTCAAATGTGTGGTAGCCAATGCTGATCAGATCCCAACGCCTATGAGGTGTGAAGCGCTCGCTTCACTCCTTCGGGCGGCTGACCTTAATGATACGTGGCGCCACTTTCATCCCGCCTACACACAATTTACTCACATATATCCCACTGGGGCAAGCCGTATTGACCGTGTTTATGTCTCTGCTGATTTGCTTCCTGCCCTCTGTGCCGTCCAAGTCATTCCCGTGGCCTTTTGTGACCACTGTGCATACTCTTGCTCCTTGCATATCATGGGTTCAACCCCGGTTCCTCGGGGCACCTATTGGAAGATGACTCCACCCATCTCCCAACGCCCGAACTTCGCACTCTTGTCACGAAAACATGGCGGGAATGCACCGCTACTGCTTCGAAGTACCCTACCACTGTGGTTTGGTGGCTCCGACGTGTTATCCAGCAACATAGTCACGAAGTCGCACTCTGGAAGCGTAGCACATTAGACTTTTATCAACAATGTCTAAATGATGCACTAACCCTTCCTGCTAACAGGTATGATCAGCTACGCATGCACCTCAACAAAATTAAAGCGACAATTGTTGGCTTCTCTCGGAAGAAGGCCGAGGGGATGGTGGTGACGTGCCGTTCTGCATCCCTGATTGAGGGCGAGAGGCCATCCATTTATCACCTTGCCTCTGAAAGGAATCATGCAAAGAAGAACACCATTCTATGCCTTAAAACAGACGATGGTACGTGCCTCACAGACCACCGTGAAGTTCTCAAACACCTAACAGACCATTATACGCACCTCTTCCAAGGATGTTGCGGTAGACGTCGCGCCCAACGAGCACTTATCGGTGGGGTCCCGACTTCATTGGATCGTCGAGACCGCGACTGTTTAACCGAGCCACTCACAGTCGCTGACCTCACATCTGTCCTCCGTGCCTGTCTGGGACACAAATCACCTGGCCCCGATGGTCTCCCTTATAAATTCTACCAATAAATTTTGGGACCTGTTAGGAGACCGCTTCTGCAAAATGTGTGAGGAGATTTTGCTGGTTGCGAACTACCCGCCGAATTTCTAGCTGGACGTATTGCCCTTATTCCAAAGATCACAGGTCACTGTCGAGCTAAAGACCTGCGTCCTATCACCGTTCTTAACACTCATTATAAGTTGGTGGCACGAAGTGTGGCTCGTATCAAACAGGTAACAAATAAGGTACTTTGCCCCACTCAATCATGTGGCGGTTCGAATCGAACCATCTTCACCGCCGCTTCCATATACCGTGATGCTGTCTCACTCACCGCCGACACTCTAACCTCGGCTGCAATTCTCTCCCTAAATTTTGCCGGTGCCTTTAACAGGGTCTCCCACCCTTACCTGCTGGCCGTTATGTCGCGGATGGGTTTTGGGGAGCGCTTCATAAGAATCATCCGGCACTTCTTGGATGGAGCAAATTACACAATCATGGTGAACGGCTGCCGATCACGACCAATTCCCATCAGACGATCAGTTCGACAAGGATGTCCCTTGTCAATGTATTTGTTCGCTTTAGCGCTGGACCCCATGCTGCGTGACATCGGACGGATGGTCGATGGTGTCGCTCTCCTAGGCGTCACCTTCCGCAGTGCGGCATACGCGGATGATGTCGGTGTGTTCGTCGCAAACGCCAGGGACATCGATTCAGTTCGCCGAGTTCTCAACGTTTATGAACGAGCATCTGGTGCCATGTTAAATTCCAACAAAACGGTGCTGATCCCGATCGGACCATGATCATTGACCATCGAACGCCCATGGTACCGAGTTGTGGGGGAACAACGTATCTTGGGCCTCGAAGTGACTACCTGTCCGCAGCGCATGTTAACACTCACGTGGAGGCGGCTTCTCACGCGCATCAGAGGACTTTGCATGAGCCACGCTGATCGACGACTCGACCTCCATCAACGAATCCAACTGATTAATACTTACATCCTATCACGGGCATCGTATGTAGCACAACTCCTTACGCTACCGAAACAAACTGGCAGAGCCATCTCACAAACAGTATATTGGCTTTTGTGGCGGCATGCACTGTTCAAAGTTGATGCACAGACTTGTACACTGCCAAAGGTCGATGGTGGCCTTGGACTCATTGACTTTCCCCGCAAATGTGCGGCCCTCCTGATTCATCATATCGCCACTTTGCGTGAAACTGACCCAGGTGGGACAACAGCGATTCTTTTCGACCGTTATCGCCCACAATCGGCGCGTGCACCAGTATGTTTGACACATATTTCGTTCCGGATGACGACAGTCAAGGACTATTACCTCAATCAAAGTTACGTCCTAACAGTGGCCACTGACAAGGCACGCACGTCGAAGCTCCTTTACCAGGCACTTCGAGGCCAGCCCACACCACATAAATTAGAGGACAGACGACCGTCGGTCATCTGGCACCAAGCTTGGGCTAATATCAACAACCCAGCCCTTACCACGGAAGTTTCAGCGCTATGGTATCGTGTCGTAAACAATTTAATACCCACTAATCATCGACTGGCGGCCATCTGCCTACAGCCCTCGGCTACTTGCGGCCGATGTGGTGACGTAGACACCAGAGAGCATCGTCTCTTATGTCCTCACGTCACAGAAGTGTGGGACCTTGCACGAGTGCTATCAGCGCTGATCGGTGGGACGACACCAGACAATGTATCAATCGACCACTGATATTCAGACCAACCCCCGAACACGACGTAACGCAATGATGTGGCTCTTGGACCACACCATTTTCACGATCATGACCTTTCCCTCACCGATGCTGTCTCTTTCATGGACCACCTGTGGAGCCAGCATCGCCTGGCGGAATCTGACCGGAAATATACCATTACCTTTGCAAGATTTCTGAAAGTTGCAATGGTTCATGGTTATCAAAAGGTGTTCCGAGTTGACTAAGGCACCTCGTCCAGGAATTGCCTGAGTTTACCCCTGGATATTTGTCACTCGGACTCTCAAACTACCCTTGACTTGCCTATACCCAAGATTTGACATTGGCCTTCTGGGCATCACTCGAGCAGACTGTTCTATGATACTGATAATATGGCAATTGGTAACATAGGAATTGTGTGAACCTTGTATGAAAATTGGAAAATTAGAAAACACGTAACTATCTTAGAGGATTATTATTTCGTTAACTCTATGGGCGATGGGATTATCTCGCCAATTTCGTTTTCATTTGTGTGTGCTGCCATCCCTGTTCTTAATTTTCCTTCATTTCTGTCTTTATTTATTTCTTCCTTTTTAGTTTCTAAACTCATTACTTGCTTCACACCTGCAGAGAGAGGTATTTCTGTGTAGGGTGTCGTCGCCCCGAGGCATAACAGAGTATGCCTCCGCTTTTATTTTCGGTTTATGGCAATAAGTCTTGCTACTCACAGCACCCTGCTTTACGTGCTGCGTCGACACTAGAGGATGGCGGCATTTTTGGAGAGGAAAAGGTAGGGCTATAGGGGAGGAAGGAGGCCCACTAAAATAAAAAAAAAATAAAAACAAAAACAAAAAACAAAACAAAAAAATAAAAAAATAAACAAAGTGTAGTATCTCTTCTTATCAGCTTAATGCTGGCAAGGTTGGATACATAACACACTGATATGCGATGTATTTTCTTTAGTCATTGGACTCCTAATGCCCGATCATGACGAAGCTGCAGCGGCGGCTCTGGAACATGGCCGGCCTTGCTGTGAGGGCAGCAACTGCTGGTGTTACTGCCGGACTCGCCCTGCATTGAATACTTCTCCCTCTTGTTCTCCCGATTTTGACTGAGGGATGCGAGATGCTCAGGCCCCATCTGCCGCTTGCTCGATCGAGGAGGCCGATTTGGAGCGTGGCAGATGCAGACCAGTCTCGTGTGTGTCTATCCTTTGCTGTTGACACCGGCGGCAGAGTGATAGTGGCATATGAGCCTTCCAATATGAGCCTTCACTCTGCTCGCTTTCCTTTCTTTTTCCCCCAGCCAGCTACGTCTGGGTTTCCACCGGGGTTGAACACAAGCTTATGACTTTTTCCATCTTGGCCAGAACAATTCTCTGGGTCACACAAAGATCTTATATTCCTGAGATAATTCTTAGTTACGTCCGCCTGAAGTGTGATGCTCCAGTGCTGTAGAGCAATATCTTCGTGGCCTTTCTCATCCTTTCAGAATGTGAACCTTTCCTACGTTCCTTCCCAAGTATTACCTCAATGACTAAAAAAAATATCTGTTCTTATCAGCTTAATATGGGCTAAAAAGGACAGACTTCTGCACCGGGAAGCGGTCGCGCTTATTTTCCTGTTTTAGGTTCGCGACCTGAACAATGGAGCTCGTGGTGACGCTGCCGGCAGAGGTCTTCCGCTGCCGGATCTGCTTTGTCACCAAAGCTGCAGGACGGCCAACTTTTGGCGAGTACAAGGACCATTCGCCCCTTTTCCGCCACCACAGGAGGCTGCACGACCCGGAAACAGTCCCCGTTTTCGAGTGAGAGTTTTGCGGCCGACGCGACCCGCGGCTGTAAACGCTGCGTGCACATCTGCGGCTCTGCAATGCAGCATCTGCCACCACTGGCGCTGCTAGTCGGGGGAGAGTGAGTATGGGACACGATGCCATGTCTGGCACTCTGGGGCACCCAGAGGTCGGCCGACGGGAGGTCACAGGCGAGGACCCCCGAAGCTAGTAGGACAGGCCCTTTGTCCTTAGTTAGTGCTGGGTGAAAGCCACAGGCGAAAGCGGCCCGGGAAGCTAGTACCACAGGCCACCTAGCCTTAGATAATAGAGAGGGGCTATGGCCACATCCCAGTCCGGTCCCCGAAGCTAGTAGGACAGACTGGCTGGACTTAGGACTAACTTACGCGGCGGTCCTGACCCGCAGCAGCGTGGTGGGTTCACAGGCTGCCTTGCCCTCACCCTGTGTGAGTGTGCAGGCGTCTGCGACACCCAGGACGGCGGTGGTTGCTACCCCCGCGTCGTGCGTACTGTGTGTGCGCACGCCGAGGAGGTCTGGCATCCCCCTGTCGATACGCTCCGCGACGTCAACCGCGTCGCCACGAGTGCCGAGCGCAAGTTCGGGAGCTAAAAGCAGCACGCTGCCGACGCCTGCCGCCGAACGCGTCGCTCCGGCCAGAGGCGCTGTGTCTGGCAAATGCCACGGCTCGCCGCTGCTCGCGCCGGCCTCTGTACCCAGTGGCGTACGCTGGCCACGTCGTGCGGCTGCCGCAGGCGCCTCCCGCCCGCCATCTGTCGGGAGCGTGGGTACCGGCCTGGGACTGCCGCCCGCATTCGCTACGCCGCCAACAGGTGGCTCTGCGATGCGGGTGGACAGTGGCAGGCAGGCTGCCTCGCTGGCCGCGACCGGTGGTGTTGTCTCTCACGGCGCAGCCGCGCCGCTGGTTGACGCACCAAAGGCCGCGCGCTCGGCGGATGCACCGGACCGTGTGGTGCTTGTGCGGTCGCAGACGTACACGCGCCGCGTTTCCTCTGCCCTGCCGGCGGCTACGTCGAGTGACGCCAGTCACTCCGTCTCCGCTCAGGCAGGGAGTGTTTCTAAACAAACAGTTTCTGTTGTCTGGCGTGAGGTCAGTCGCCTGACGGCGCGGGCCCGCCCGTTGCTGGCGCGCCGTATGGCACGAAAGCTCGCACTGGGGCGTATCGCTTCCAGTCTGGTGTGCCGCGGCAGTCCTCACAGGGAAAGTGACGCGTCTCTCATAGCCTCTCCTTCCCAAGTGGCTTTTTCCGCCTTCCCGTGGTGCCAGATGTTAAGCTTGGTTTCTGCTTTGCGACAAAAGGGAGAGCTGCGACCCAACCCGATGCGAAAGCGAAGGGTGCGTGGCACAGGGAGAGCTGTGTCGAGGGACCGAACACCTGTCCCTTCCATTCACAGGGTACAGACCAACAGGTGCTCTGCATGCCGGCGATCTTGTTTGTCGGCGTGGGATCGCGGCCCGTGTCGGCAAGGGTGCTTCGCCGCGCCTCTGGGTAGCCGGGGCGTGTTCTGCCAAACCCAGGTGGTGGTGACATCGCCTGGGCCTGGTTAGATGGGTCCAGACCGCCGAACGTCTGGGGGACCGGCCCGCCACCTGAGTAGGAGTGGGTCCCTGGCCGAGAGGTGGAAACTCGGGCAAGTAGGCGGCGAAGGGCGAGAGGTGCATCCACCTCTCCGGAGTGCGGGGTGCAGTTGCCGGGGTGCGTCGCGTGAAATCACCGATGACGGAGTCACCGAGGGGGACCAGTGCACTGGAAACGGTGCACTGAACCCAGCGGCTCTGGAGTGCCCTTTACCTAGGGGCGAGGTCGGTGGGCGAGCTGCAGAAGTCCCCCCCCCCCCATGCCAGAGGAGCCAGTCCAGGGTAAGAGACGGGCTCCCACCCCATTTTTCACTCGTCAATCAATATGGCTACAACAGAGACGAGTGAATCGAGTGCGCTCAAGCGAGCATCTACGATGCTTGATCCCTCTCGTCAGGACGAAAAGGGACTGGCAGAAGACGAAACCGTCACACATAGACATGTGCGTGTCATGCTGCTCCTGGAACAGAACATTAAAAACGGCAAGATAAGTCAGGCGGCATTGTCTATTATTAAGAACGAGCTGGCTGCATGGGCCATCGCCCACGCCAAGCTCGAAGGCCACGTAGAGGAGCTAGAAAAGGAGAACGAAAGATTGAGAAGGCAACCAACAAATACTTGGGCTGGGGTGGTCGCGCAAGCACCGCCAAAGCCACAAACTACGAAAGAAACGATCGCCAAGGTGACCAAGCGGTCAGACACGGCAGTCTTCCTCAGAACTCTACCAGGCCAAGACACGAGTGTCAAAATAATACAAGAATTGCTGACCAAAAGCATTGACCCGGCAAAAGATAAAATTAAAATAAATAAAGTTAAATCTAGTACAAACTCAGTGATTGTGGAGGTGGCTACAGAAGAAGACATGGAAAAATTGTTGAATAATCCCAAGCTGAAGTCGGTGGTCAAGTGTGAACCGCTGAGAAAAAGGAATCCTTTGGTCATCCTATACGATGTACCAACAACAATGACTAACGAAGAACTCTACCAGAGCATAAAGGACCAAAACTTTGACCAAATGAGTGAAAATTAATTCAAAGATTCTTTTGAGCTGAGATTTAAAACAGGACCTCGGGATCGTGATGTTGTACATCACGTCGCCGAGGTCACAGCACAAATGTGGAAGTAGATAATAACAATGGGCAGACTGTATGTTGGCTTTCATGCCATTAATATAAGGGATTACCTCGTGGTACCTCGTTGCCATAATTGTGGAGACCTGGACCACATTCTGAGGCACTGCACCAGGGGGTCGGCTTGCTCCAGGTGCGGCGAAGATGGTCACACACGGGAAGAATGTAAAGCCGCAAGTGTATGCATTCCTTGCAAGAAACGTGGGAAGAAAAGCTGCGGAACCACAGGACGAAATTGCCCTACGTACCGCATGCTGGAGCAGAGACTGATATCCAGAATGGACTATGGCTGAGTACGTTAAACAGAACAGGATGCCAAAGCGAAAATCCCCTAGCAAAAGGAGGAGGGATGCCATCAAGGCAAATAGGTTCAAAGAGTTCATAAAGTCTCTTTCGAGGGATCCAATACCTGAGACAGCTGACAAAAGTATCCAAACAGATCCACCGAAAATCGATAAATATATCCAGACGGAAACTATCCCTATGGCTACTCCCTCCTCTCTCAGCAGGGAAGTGAAGCCGACAAAACACCAGCAACGGCAAAGGCATCCTGTGCCTGAGGTCCCAGTAAATGAAAGCAACCGGAAAGAACAAAAGCCTGTACAAGAGAGCACAATAACAAGCTCTCAAGACACCCCAGTGGTGAGACTACCGCCAATAGATCCGGTTCAGATATATCCAAATTTAGAATTTACTATGCAACTGGCGAGATTGGAGCAGCCGGCTACCCTGACCACTACCTTACGACATGTGGTCCGTGTAGGATACAAATATGGAAGAAGAGTCACCTTCTCGGTAATGGAGGCTGTAGACAGAATACAGCATAAGTCAGTGAATCTCCCCACTGACTTCGGAGCCCTGCGAGACTTACTAAAGAAAGTGTTCGAGAGAAGAGGAGAAAAATTTGACCTAAATGACATTTACGAACAGTCAGTTCTGGCTAATGGACGTATTACGTATGACTGGAAGAAGACAAGGAAGACCACATACATACATACTTTCCGTCGATGACAAAAATTACCATTGGCCAACTCAACACACATAACAGTCGACTTGTAATGCAGGAGCTGCGAAAGGAAGTGGAGGAGAGGAGGCTGGATGTGCTCTGTCTACAAGAGCCGTACTCCCTAGCTGGAAAAATTGCATTTGCAGCCGCGACGTGGCAGGTCATCAGCCAAGGAGAAAATCCGAAAGCGGCAATAATAATCACGAACAAAGCCCTGAAAGTAACTACACTATCACAGTTCACTAATAGTCACTGCATTGTCGTGGAGTTGCTATCTACCGGTGGAACAATAATACTTATTAATATGTACTTTCAGTACGGAGATAACATTGAAACACACCTTGACCATCTAGCTACAGTAACAACGGCATTGCAAGGACGAAAGATGATAATCACTGCTGATATCAATGCAAAATCCCCCTGTGGCACAGCGGCACAAGGGACACCAACGGAGAGAAAGTAGAGGATTTTATCATGGCATCACAACTAGTGATAGCCAACAAGCCTGGTAATCCTCCAACCTATTCAGGGGGAGGAGGACCAGGCACGAACATTGATATAACTCTAGCCACCCCCAATGCAATTAACACAACACAAGAGTGGAAAGTAGAAGAAAACGCCACTACAAGTGACCACAACCTAATCACATTCATTGTTCGTGGAAGAGAGTCCCGCTGGGCCATGGGGTGGGAGATGCAGTTTAATTACAGAAGGGCTGATTGGGAACGACTAGCGAGGGAGTGCGTCATTCCTGCCTTGCTAGAAGGTGGTGCAGACTTTGACATAGACGTAAACGATCGAGCAGAGGAACTGACCAATGCAGTAACTAGCGCGGTGAAAGCTGCTGTACCGACCAGGAGGAAGGCCATAGCAGCCTCTCCATCACCATGGTCGCCCGAACTTGAGGATATGCGCCGGTCTGTTAGAAGGTTGAGAAGATATTACCAGTGCAGTGTCGTCTGGCCAGAACGGCAAAGATGGCTGATGCAATATCGGGAGGCTAAACTTAGTTTTCAGAAAGAACTCCAGGCTGTTAGAATACAAAGTTTGGAAAATTTCGTCCAAAGCCAATTGGCATTGGACCCCTGGGGTACACCGTATAAATTAGTACGAGAGAAGATCTGCTCTCCACTGGAATTATCAACAGTCAGGCACGGGGACAGGATGACGGAATCCTGGCAGGAAACTGCTGAGGTCCTCCTCCGGTCCCTGCTGCCTGATGATAGCGCGGATGGGGAATCTGATCAGCAACAACAACTAAGACAGGAAAACCTCAATGAATACACCAACAATATGGCAGTCTACCCTTTCTTGGAGGAAGAGGCGGCTGCCCACATAAAATCACTTAAAAGGGGTAAAGCTCCCGGGCCAGACGGCATTGTAGCCGTGGTGGTGCAATTCCTAGCTCCCCAGCTAACTGCACCACTCACTCACTTATACAACGAATGTCTGATACAGCAAAAAATTCCAAGGGTGTGGAAGTCCGTGAATGTAGTCATTATTCAGAAAGGGTTAGATAAAGATCCAACAAATGTAAAATCCTACAGACCAATCTGCTTGATTAACATACAAGGGAAAATATTAGAAAAGCTACTAGCTGACAGACTGGCTGCACATAGAGTGCTGCGTGGGGTGAGCGGCAGGCAGTTCAGCTTCAGGCCTGGGCGATCGACATCTGATGCAATCGCCCTGGCTGCTGAGGTCTGTGGCTCTACCCCACATAAGTACGTGGTGGGCATCATGGTTGACATCAGCGGCGCCTTCGACAATCTGTGGTGGCCTTCGCTGCTTGTGGGAGAAGGAGTGCCCAAGGGCCGCTATATGGCTGTGTGAGGAGCTATTGCGAGGAACGGGAGGTCTGGCTATCATCTTCTAGCAGGAGAATTGGAAAATCTATAACAAAGAGTTGTCCGTGCTAGGGCCCCTGTTCTGGGACATCCACATGGAGCCTTTACTAGACACCCTACAACAGAGTGAAGAAGTGCTAGAGGTGATAGCCTATGCAGATGACCTCCTCCTGTTGGTCGGCGGCCGTAGCCGTGAAGACATTGCGCCTAAAATAGAGAGTGCCCTAAACAAGTTACAACTGTGGTGCCAAAACACCAAAATGACGGTGTCACCAAGTAAGTCCACCTACTCACTGTTGAAGGGACAACTATTCCGGAACCCGACTGTACGAATTGAGCGCTCGCCGGTTCTTCGGAGACGTGACGCGCGATACTTGGGCATCATCATTGATGAGAAGTGGAATTTTGGGAAATACATCGAAACCGTAACCCAGAAAGCCCTCCAAACACTGAACAACCTCATATCCATAGGACACAAAAGATTTCATCTTCCACCTCATCTCATAAGACTATCATAACAGTATATTAACATCGATAGTGGGTCACGGCCCGGGAGTCTGGGCACACATGCTCACAAGGGTGGTGCCCGCCATGACAGTGAGAAGGGTTCAGAGGAATATGATACTTAGATCGGTAGGGCCTTACAGAACATCACCAGGGGGAGCACTGCTAGTCATAATGGGGCTTTGCCCCCTGAACATCAAAATCCAGGAGCAGGCTGCATGGTTCTGAATTAAGAAGGGTAATGTAACAAAAACAGAGGAGATCTTAGGTATTGGGGCAGGGGACAAGGGTGAGATTCGGCAAAGGGGAGTACAATTATAGCAAGAACTGTGGGACGCGGATGCAACAGGGTGCAGGACACATGAGTTGATAGCAAGCATTAGGGAACGGATTAAAATGAAGTACTTTGAACCCACCAGAGGACTAATCCATTTTCTCACTGGACATGGACCTTACCCGGCATACTTATGTCGGTTCGGGAAAAGGGCCACACCTGCGTGTGAATGAGGTGAACTGGAGGGCACTCCCGATCATGTGATTTACGAGTGCCCCTCTTCAATGATGTTGCTTCTACACTACGTGACCAACTACCCGACCACTCTTCAATGATGTTGCTTCTACACTACGTGACCAACTACCCGACCATGACACATACCACCTGATAAGGCGAGAAGACACCTTCCAAACACTGAATAGACTTGCCAACGAGGTATCACAGAAAGTGTTGAGAGAATACATGAGGGAACAAAATTAAATAGCACAGATTACGACAAATACGTGCCCTACTCCCATACCGCCTGTGCATGGATAGGCCGACCCTTTAGTCTGGAATCCGCCACGTACAGGACTAGGAGGAGTGGGGAATAGGAATAACCTGGATTTGACAATACACCAGAGATGACTTAGCTTAGAACTAGTTAGTAGGAAGTAGACTAGAAATCTAGATTTAGGAACCTGCAGCGATTAACATCCTGGCCTGCCCAGTGTCAGGGGCACGCCTATCGGGATTAGCTCGATGGGCAAGGCAATAAAGTAGGTTTGTACATTGCTGTCACATCTGTGATGCTGCAGGAAGTAGAACGTAGGTTTAGTTTGAAAATCTTAGGAGTTAAAATAAATAGCTGCATATAGCTGCCCACTGAAACTAGATTATAGCTGTAGCTCACAACTTAATATTATTTTTTTTTCTTTCGAATAACCCATTTGGAGGGTACGATGAATCAACTTTGGCTACTCTTCATTGTATTAGATTTCTTCAGTTTCCAAATTTCCTTCATCCTTTTAGAGTGTTGTTCCCTTTCTTCTTGGGTCCACTTTCGTCTAGTTATTTTCTTTCTCTCCTGAAATTCTGCCGTTTGAACTGCCTTTCTGAAATGTGTTCCGTTTTCTATTGTGTCTATTGTAACTCCAGCATTTTCAATGTCCTTTTCAGTCTCTATGAACCATGTTGGCTTGGACTTGTAGCTATTGAGTAATGTGAATACCCGCTTGGTTAGTCTGTTGGTATCCATTCTGAATATATGTCCAAAAAACTGTAGTCTCCTCTTCCTCATTACATCAGTTAGTTTCTCCGTTTTCAGATACAGCTCTCTGTTTGGTCTTAACCTGTATTCAGCATTATCGTTTCTTTTAGCTCCCTGTGTTTTCCTTAAAATTCTTCTTTCGACCTTCTCTAGTTTCTCAAGATCTCCATTTCTTGTTAGTTTAAGTGTTTCTGCCGCATAGAGAGCTTCAGGTCTGGCCACTGTTTGGTAGTGTCTTAATTTCATGTTCCGGGACAAGGATTTTTTATTATAAACGTTTTTGGTCATATGAAACACTCTTTCCATTTTGTGCACTCTAGTTTCTATAGCTATCTTTTCTTTGCATTGTATGTAATCCACTCTCCTAGGTATTTAAAGGAATCTGTTTTGTGTTAGTTGTCGACTGCAATATTTTGAGGAGCATCACAGATGTTTGTCATAAACTTTGTTTTTTCATAGGATATTTGTAGTCCTACTTTGGCTGCTTGTTTTTGTAGTTCTCTTATTTGTTCTTGGGCATTGTCTAGTGAATCTGTAATCAATGCCATGTCATCTGCGAAGGCTAAACAGTCGACAGTGATCTTGTTTGGATTTCTCCCTAGTTGAATCCCTTTAGTATTGATGGCCTTCCTCTATTCTCGAACTACCTTCTCCAAGACACAATTGAAAAGCAGAGGTGACAGACCATCTCCCTGTCGAACACCTGACTTTATTTCAAACGATTTTGAGAGCTCTCCCCTAAATTTTACTTTCGATTTTGTATTTGTCAAAGTACCTTTAATTATTGCAGTTGTTTTAGCATCGAGTCCCAATTCTTTTAAGATATCAAGCAGTGTATTTCTGTCAATTGAATCATAGGCTTTTTTAAAATCCACAAAAGTAATTACATATTTTAAGTTCCTGATTTTCCTCATTTCTATTATGTTCTTTAAATTTAGTATTTGTTCTGCACATGACCTTCCCTTCCTAAATCCAGCCTGATACTCTCCTAGCTGTTTGACAAGTATCTCTTCTGCTCTTTTTAAAAGCGCCTTAGACAAGATCTTATAGGTCACTGGTAAGAGGGAGATTCCCCTATAATTGCTAGGATCTGTTTTCTTCCCTTTTTTATGTAGTGGATGTATTAATGCAGATGTCCAGTTTGGTGGTAATCTGTGTGTTGTCCAGATTTCTTTTAGTATTTCTGATAGACACTGTATCATGTTGTCACTAGAGTACTTCCATAGTTCAGCAACTATATTATCCTCTCGAGGGGCTTTATTATTTTTAAGCTCTTTTATGATTTCTTTTATTTCTTCTGTGGTTGGTGGCTTGGAGTCTGGTGGTGTTGGGTTTACAATATTGAAATTAAATTTTTCTTTCGGTGGATAACAGCTATGTAGTTCTTCAAAATATTCAGCAAGTATTCTACGGTTCTCTATGCTATTGTATGCAGTTTTCTGCGTTTTTGGGTCCGTGAAAAATAGACTAGGAGGAGAGTATTTCTTTAAGTTACTTTTGAAGGTTTTGTAAAAGTCCCTAGCATTGTTCTGTTTGAAGTTGGAGTCTATTGATGCTAGTTGATCTTTTATGTATTGAACTTGGATCTTTTTAAGGCCTTTTGAAGCTTGCTTCCGGGCTTCTTTTAGGGAGTTCCTATTTTTATCATTTTTATTGGCATTCCAAATGTTCCAAGCTCGTTGTCTTGTTAGGATTAGTTTGTCACACTCATCATTCCACCGGGCATGTTTCCATTTTTTGGTAAGGAGAATGGTTTCTTCTGCTGTCTGTACTATATCTTTTTGAAGTTGTTCCCATGTTTTAGGTGTTTTCTTTTCCAAAAGTGTCCTGAACTTGTGTTCCTTGGTTAATTTCTGAGTGTCAAACTTTTTAGGTTGATATTCGCTCTTTTATATGTTGGTCTAATTTTTAATTTAACGGCAGATAGATAGTGATCTGAATCTAAACTTGCACTCTTAGCAACTTTTACATTGAGTATCTCTGATGCAGACAGTCTGCTTATAGCAACATGGTCAAGTTGTTTCTCCCCACAGACTGGATTCGGGGATACCCATGTAGTTTGTTTTCTAGGGAGTTTTTTGAAATATGTAGACTTTAGAACTATGTCATTTTCTCTGCATAAACTAATAAGTCTTTCTCCATTTGCATTGGTTCTTTTATATGCAGGGAATTTGCCTACTATGGATTGGTGATGACGTTCTTTGCCGATTTGAGCATTAAAGTCTCCAACAATATTATTGTGTTTTTGGATGAAATCTGGTCTAAGGTGTTTGACAGTTCCTGCCAAAAAATTTGTTTGTTCTTTTTGTGTTCTGTTTTTCTCATTTGTTGGTGCATGTGAGTTTACAATGGTATACAGTTTGTTTACTGATTTGAAGGTTAATGTTGAAAGCCTTTCATTGACAGATTTGAATTCTACTATCGAGTTTAATATATTTTGGTTTACAATGAATCCTGTTCCAAATTGGGGTACATTCTTCATAACTCTTTTTCCTGGCTTCCCTTTGAAGATTCTGAATCCCTCTGAATCAAATGAATGTTCATCAGTATACCTTGTTTCTTGGAGTGCAGTTATTATATTTTTCTGTTTTATAAAATTTATTAAAGTTTTAAGTTTTCCTGTTTTTAGAAGTGAGTTTACGTTGACGTTGCCAAGTAGTTTATATTTTTGTGTTTAATTTTATTTGTTGCTTGCTTAAGGCAGGTTTCAGGATGCTCGAACTCATCCTACGCACATTGCTGTAGGCCCCCAGGATCCGAATGCCTACTTTTAATTTCCTTAGAAATAGGAGATTGGTTACTCCCAGGGGTAAAATCTCTTACAAGGTGCGTATCCATTGATGATTGTTTGTTGGCTTAGGGGAACAAGTCCCCTAAGGATTCTACTCGAGGTTATTAGCTCCGAGGAATGGTTTTCAGCCGCACCACTGGTGGAAAGACGCTGACCACTCAGCCGCTTGTTTCAAGACAGACGGCAAGTGGATTTTTTTCTTTGGTTGCCTCTTCCGCTAGTTCCGCCGTACCGAGAACTATTCCCTCCACCTTCACTACCGTTGAGGTCTTCACTGTAGTCCTAGCAAGGAGCCCTTACAAGGTGCTATCACCCAGGCCAGGTGAACCTTGCTTTTTTAACGAGGTTGTTACTCCTCCCCCTCCTCCTTCCTCACCTCTTGTATGGTGAAGCCTCAGGGTTGGGACCGGCGTAGCGGAGTTAACTTAATATATATTGTAATTAGCTGCTAATTGTAACAGTAGAAAGTAAGACCCACCAATCAAATAAGGAGGTGGGTTGTGATGTATAAATATTATTGTTGATAGTAAATAAAGACTTTTTAAAAAAAAAAACAGTTTCTGTTACAGATAATGAGTGGCACATAGTCACCCCACGGAGAGACAGACGCCGTGCTGCAGGACCGGCAGCGCATTATACCGCCCAGTCCGCGTAACAGTGGTCTGGCGCGAGCCAACGCGTCTGGGCAGCCGGCGCGAGCTACACCTCGTGTATCTCGCGCCGGTGGCAGGGCGCGGGCGACCGCTGGGCCATCTGTTGGCAGCGCGGCGAACAGCAGCCTCGGTGCGCTGGGTCCGAGCGCAAAGCCGGCGCGAGCTACACCAGAAGCAGCCAGGCCGGCGCAGGCTACACCGACCACCTCTGCGACCACTGCGCCATCTGGTAGCGACCGTCGGAAACCCAGTCCGCGTAACGGCGGCCCGGGGCGAGCCAATGCGTCCGGTCTGCCGGCGCGAGCTACACCTCGTGCTTCTCGCGCCGGCGGAGGGCCGCTGGCGACCGCCGGGCCATCTGTTGGCGGCGCGGCGACAGAAAGCAGCAATCTGCGGCCAACGCCAGATGGCAGCACGGCACCACCACCAACGCAGACGACGGAGCGGCGCGACGTGAACGGAGGGACTGCAGCTGCATCTCCGAGACCTGGCAGCAAGAAGAGGAGATGCCGACGTCGTAACAACCGTCCCATTCCCGACCCTCCGCCGCAAAACGCCCGTCCTCCACCAAACCTGACAGACTCTCCTGTACCCTCCCAACAGGGCGCAACCGAGGCAGCTCCGCCCTCCCCTCCCCTGGCCAACGCTCAGCTAACGGAGAGGCAGCGGCGCTGGCTGGCGGCCCTGGAGAGCGTCCACGACCAGCAGTGGGACGCATTCGTCGGGGTCATCGAGAACTTCATCTCCGAGATCGCCGAGACGAAGCCACAACGCCAGGCAGCTGGAGACCGACAGGACGTGCAACCAGCAGCAGCGCACCGCGGCCAGGGCCGCGCCGACGCTGCTGCCAATCCCCCTCCCCCTGCCCCTACACGCGGCCACGGTGGGCAGCGCGGTGGACATGGCGCACGGCGTGCGGCGGCCGCCGAGCGTCGGTACGACGCGATTGCAGCGACTGAAATTCAAAAGCTGTACCGCGCGGACCGGCGCAAGGCGATCCAGCGCGTCCTTGGCGAGACGTCGCCGTACTGCCAAATCGATGGCAACGTGCTCACGGAGCACTTCAAGAAAATCTATTCTAAATCTGACCTTTCTGTTTCACATGCACCAGCTGCTGTCCCGGACTTTGCCGCCACCACGCCCCCTGATGTCAACGAGGAGGTCCTTCGGCTGATCACCGCCGCAGAGCTGCAACAGCGGCTCCAGAAGGCGAGCAATACTGCTCCTGGGGCAGACGGAGTCACGTACTCAGACTTGGGACGTGAGGGTCCTGGCTGCAATGTGCTAGCTAAGATCTCGCGCTGCTGGAATGAGCGGAAGACTCCGACACAGTGGAAAGTATCCACTACCGTCCTCATCCACAAGAAAGGGGACGTCTCGGACGTGACGAACTGGCGGCCTTTAGCATTGAGCTCCACCATCTCTAAGCTCTTTTCTGCAATCGTTGCAGATCGTACAACCCTCTGGGCAGAGCGTTTGAACCTGCTCTCCCCAGAACAGAAGGGTTTCCGCAATTTTGAAGGCAATGAGCACAACTTCATTGTACAGACGGCGATTGATGATGCATGGCGCAGGGCAGGCCAAGCATGCTTTGCTTGGCTTGATCTGGCAAATGCTTTCGGCTCAGTGCCTCACACTCACCTCCTTGGAGTACTGAGCAGGATGGGACAGCCAGAGCAATTGCACCACCTAATTACCGATATGTACAATGGTTGCTCCACCCGCGTCCGTACATCTGACGGACTAACGGAGGAGATTGAGATCCAGGTGGGGGTCAAGCAGGGCTGTCCACTGTCGCCCA
This sequence comes from Schistocerca nitens, assembly GCF_023898315.1. Taxonomy (NCBI): domain Eukaryota; kingdom Metazoa; phylum Arthropoda; class Insecta; order Orthoptera; family Acrididae; genus Schistocerca; species Schistocerca nitens. The sequence continues at coordinate 831,788,422 of NC_064614.1, forward strand.
TCGTCTTTAACCTCGCGCTCGAGCCGGTACTTCGCGCCGCAATCTCGCTCAGAAATGAGTGTGGTATTCCGCTTTGCGGCGTCAGTGTGAGTGCACTGGCGTATGCGGACGATATCGTGCTTCTGGCGCGGGATTCAGAGGCGATGCAGACGCTCCTCAATGTTATGGGTGAGGCGGCAACGTGGGCCAGGCTTACCTTCAAGCCGTCGAAGTGTGCCACGCTTCACATCCGCCGTCGGGAGACTTTAGGCTCGGTATTCGCACTGCAAGGGCGGAGAACCAGCCGTGCTCGGTGCGGGTGACGCCTACCTCCATCTTGGCGTTACCACCAGGTAGAAAGTCTCACAGACGCCAACGGATGCGATCGCGGCAATTCGACGAGACTTGCAGCACCTGGACGCCTCCCTGCTGGCTCCCTGGCAGAATATTGACGCTGTGCGTGTCTTCCTCCTCCCTAGGCTTGACTGTCATGCAGGGCGGAGCGGTACGCAAGGGGCCGCTGTCTGCACTCGATAAGGCAGTGAAAGCGGCTGTCAAATCATGGCTCTTCCTTCCACAGCGTGCGTCCACTGAACAGCTGTACCTCGCGCTGGGAGAGGGAGGATGCGGCCTGACGCCGCTCGCGGACGCTGCAGACATCTGGACGATCGTCCACGGCTTCCGCATGCTGCACTGCGACGACGCCACCGTCCGCGACATCGCCTGGGCCACTCTATCCACGGCCGCGCGCCGCCGACTGGGGAGGGAGTCTAGTCGATCCGACTTGGCCACCTACCTTAGCGGCAGCACTGAGGGCGACCTCGCACGAGACGGAAGCGACATCCAGTCACTGTGGACACGCGTCAGGAACGCCACAAGGCGCCTAGAGCCGCGTGGCGTCACCTGGCGCTGGAGTGAACTGCTCTGAGTTGCAGGTGGAGGTCAGCGGACGGCCCGCCATCGCTGACAACGCGGAACACGGTGGCATCGGAGGGGTGACGCAGCCGGCCACGGAGGGGGCGGCGCCTGGGACTACACGACACCTCGAAGATGACGGCGATGGACCGCAGCACGATGATGACAGCGTGGGACGCACCGTCAACACTGGCGTCGAGCATGTCCGGGTGGGAGGGGGCGCCAAACGTCTTCTCTCGTAGACGCTCTGCTAGTGTCTGAGGCAGCGCCTGCGCAACCTCCTACTCAGAAAACCCGATCAGGGGAAGGTATCCGAGTGCACCAGGGAGTCCACAGCGTCCATCCACTTAATGGCGGGAGGCAAATACACTCGCTTCGCAGACAGGCGCTTCGTACATCGCGCCAGACTCTGAGTCGTGCCTCTCAACGGCTGCCGCCGCTTTGATGGGCGGGCAAACAACAACAAAGCCTGCCGACGCTGTGGCCACAACAACGAGACGCTCCCACACGTGATTAACGCGTGTATGGTACACTCAGCAGCCCTGCAGTATCGTCACAACGCGGTCCTCAACCGCCTCGCGACAGCAGTCGCTGGACGGCCAAGAAGAGGAAACACTGCTGTTCCTGACATCAGGATCAACTAAGCTGTTGTAGGGGACAGCAGTGGGCTGCGTCCGGACCTCGTAATAACTGACGAGGCCGCGAAGTCAGTGACCATCGTCGATGTGACGATCCCCTTCGAGAATAGGCGGATCGCGCTCGACAACGCTCGGCAACTAAAGAAGATAAAGTACGCCGACGTTGCGCGCGGATTAGCCGCTCGCGGCTTTTCCGTCACCGTCGACGCCCTGGTTGTTGGCAGTCTGGGGGCGTGGGATCGCCAGAACGATGCAGTGCTTCGGCACTTAGGCATCGCTAGCCGCTACTGCCAACTGATGTGGCGGCTGATGGTGTGACACCATCAAGTGGTCCCGCGACATCTACGTGGAACACATCACTGGCCATCGCCAGTATGTGTCCCCCTAGACTGTGGCATGCTCTGACGTCAGGCTGCGAGACCCTCGAGACTGCAGTCGTCTGAGAACTTCGAGGTCGGTGCCTTCGTGACGGCGGTGTCGAGATTCTCCTCCACGACGCGGGACCTGCGGCGCTACATCATGTTCGCGCCGCACTGCAGCCATGCCAAGTCAGTAGCGGTGCGTGCGGTACTGCCTGGTGCCCCTCTCTCCGTGGTGTCCGCCGAATATGGCCCCCACCTCGGTTGGCGCGGTGCTAGGCGGCGCCAAACGTGTGCCTACTGCCCGGCAGTCTCCAGCCATCGTGGGAAGCAACGCCCTCCTGTCGCGACACCCCAGTGACGTCTGCCGCAAGGCGGACAGAGGGGAGAAGTCCGGCTGAATGTGACCCGCCTGCGTGCGTGGTGCACCAGCCGCTGCCAGTTGTGCATGTGCAGTGTGCTGTCAGGGCATGGAGATGAATGAATTAAAAATAAAATAGCTCCTAAACTAGCTCCAACCCCCCCCCCTGGTCTAACTAAGGCCGCGCCTATCGCGGGAGTACTCTCAAGATTGATAGATTGATATACTTATGTAGCCGCGCCTAATGCGGCCTCCCAATATTTAAGTAGTGGGCTTAAACCACGGACTAGAATAGTAATACAATACTTAAGTACGGTTAGAACCGTTTTTCTAATTTCTATTCAAACTTTCTTAAATCTGTAAAACTCTTATTGTAAAGAGGCATGAATAGTCTTTTCTTAAATTTATACTACGTAAAAATGTAACTAGGAATTATATCGATAAATAAAAATCTGTTCTTATCAGCTTAATGCTGGCAAGATCGGATACATAACACACTGATATGCAATGTGTTTTCTTTAGTCATTTGACTCCTAATGCCCGATTATGACTAAGCTGCAGTGGCTGCTCCGGAACGTGGCCGGCCTTGCTGTGAGGGCAGCAACTGCTGGACTCGTCCTGCATTGAATACTTCTCCCTCTTTTTTCCTCCCGATTTTGACTGAGGGTTGCGAGATGCTCAGGCCCCATCTGGCCCCATGCTCGATCGAGTGCGACGATCTGGAGCCGGCAGATGCAGACGGGTCTCGTGTGTGTCCAGCCTTTGCTGTAGACACCAGCGGCACAGTGGTAGTGGCATATGAGCCTACCCATATGAGCCTTCACTCTGCTCGCTTTCGTTTTTTTTTTCCCCGGCCAGCTACGTCTGGGTTTCCACCGGGATATGAAGTGAACTGTCGGATGTGCCAAATAAAACGCGGAATGTCCGAACAGATAAAAAATTCTTAATAAAAATGGGGAGAGAGCCCCGGAGACCACACCCGTGCAACGTGGCGAGAATATGGTGCCGCCACGCCATGTCGTAGGCTTTGGAGAGGACGAAAAAGATGGAGACGAGGTGTTGGCGCCTAGAAAAAGTAGTGCGGATTGCAGACTCAAGGAACACCAAAGTATCGGCGATGGAACGGCCCTGACGGAAGCCACTCTGGCACGGAGCCAGAAGACCCCGAGACTCGAGGAGCCAACACAGCCGTCGACTCACCATACGTTCCAGTAGCTTGCACAGAGTGTTTGTTAAGGTGATGGGCTGATAGCTATCCACATTACGCGGGTCCTTCCCAGGCTTCAGCACCGGAATGGTGGTACTTTCTCGACACTGCGACGGAAACACACTATCACCCCATATGCGATTGAAGATGGCAAGAACACATCGCTGACAGTCCAGGGACAGCTGTTTGATCATCTGAGTGTGGACGCCATCTGGCCCAAAGGCTGTATCGGGGCACTGTGCCAGGGCACTTTGGAGTTCCCACAAACTAAACGGGGCGTTATACGCCTCAGGGTGGCGAGAAACAAAAGAAAGCCGTTTGCCTTTCTACCGGTGTTTTAGCGCGCGAAACGCAGGTGGGAAATTCCCTGACACAGAGGCCCAAACATAGTGGTGAGCGAAATGCACGGCGAGTGCATCAGCATCAGTGGATAGCGCCCTGTTGATGGAAAGCCCTGGGAAACCTGTAGAGCACTGCAATCCAAAGATGCGCCGAATCTTCATCCACACCTGGGATTGTGAAGTACGGGAACCAATGGTGGAAAGGTACCTCTCCCAGCACGCCTGTGTCCGCCGTTTGATGAGCCGTCGGATCTGAGCACGGAGACGTTTGAATAAAATTAGGTTCTCCAAAGACAGGTGCCGCTTATATCGCTGAAGAGATCGCCGACGTTCTTTAATGGCTTCAGCAACCTCCAGAGACCACCAAGGCATGGACTTTCGCTGGGGGCACCCTAACAAACGAGGAATGGTACGTTCCGCAGCGGAAACAATCGCTGCCGCCAGTGTCTCAACCGCCACATCGATGGCACCGTGGGGGAGAAATTCAACAGTGGCAGCAGAGGAGCACGTTTCCCTTGCTAAATGCCCATCTAGGCAAGCGTTCATGGGAGCGACACTGGGGTAGTGAAAGGAAGATGGGAAAATGGTCACTACCACACAAGTCGTCATGGACTCTCCAGTGGACCGATGGTACAAGCCCTGGGCTGCACAACGATAGATCTATGGCCGAGAACGTGCCATGCGCCACACTGAAATGTGTGGCGGCGCCAGTGTTTAAGAGGCAGAGGTCGAGTTGGGAGATGAGATTCTCGACATCTCTGCCTCGGACAGTAATCTTCGTTCTACCCCACAGGGGATTGTGGGCGTGAAAATCCCCCAGGAGAAGAAAAGGCGTGGGAAGTTGGATAACAAGTGCACCCAATTCGGTCAGGGGGACTGTACCACCTGGAGGGAGAGAGACACTGCAGACAGTTATGTCCTGGGTACTCCTTACGCAGACAGCCACAGCTTCCAATGATGTTTGAAGGGGCACAGGAGCACTATATACAGAGGTAAGGACATTCACGCAGGCTCCACCTGACACACTATGTTAAACACTACGGTTATAGTAATAGCCCCTGTAGCCACGAAGGTTTCCTGGAGGGCAATGCAGAAAGAAGGTGTCATACTTAGAAGCTGTCGTAGCTCAGGGAGATGGCTAAAATAACCGCCACAATTCCACTGGAGGACTGTACAAAGCGTGTCCTGGAGGAGCATGAAGGCACTGAAAAGGCAAATTTCTTCGCAGGGTCATATGCTGCCACCGACTGAGTGACAGACGTCGCTACGTCCATCGTTTCTGAGGAAACAGTGAGATCCAGATCATCAGGGGACGCAAAGAGCTCGACCTCATCCTCAGAGGCCGACCTGACAGGAAGCGGTGGTGTGGGAACCACTGAGTCCTTATTCTTCTTAGAGAGCTTCCTCTTCTCTCTCGTCTTTGGGAGGAGGGTTTGCATGCTGGGAGGACTTTCCTGACGCATAGTCAGGAACAGAGGAAGAGCGTGAAGCCCTTCGACCAGCAGCTGGTGGCTTGTTCAGCCACTGGCTAGTGTCTTGTGAGACACTGGTAAAGTCCTTGGAAGGGACTCCCCCAAGGGATCTCTTCCAAATAAGTGAGGCTGGAGGAGGGTGTTGCGTCTCTGGCTGAGCAGCCGGAGAGGGCTGTCGCCTCTCTGGCTGAGAGTTGGGGCCTGGCGTCCCCAGTTGTTCGGGGCACACTGCTCCTAAACTGGGTGTTTTGGGAGTAGTGAAAGAGAGAGTGGCCCCCACCAGTGGTGGGGCAGGCGTAACGTGACTGTTCTGTGGGCCAACTGTGAAAGGAGTCTTTGCAGGAACTGGTGGCGGCAGTGTTACAGCAGCATAACTCCTTAACATAGGTGTGGGGTTGAGGTTCTAATTTCTTTCTCGCCTCTTGGTAAGTTAAACGGTCCAGGGTCTTAATTTATTGTATCTTCCGCTCTCGTTGGTAGGCTGCACAGTCTGGCGAGCAGGGAGAATGATGCTCCCCACAGTTAACGCAGGTGGGAGGCGGAGCACACTGAGCATTGGGATGCAAAAGTCATCCACAATCTCGTCACGTGGGGCTGGCAGTGCATCTGGAGGACAAGTGTCCGAATTTCCAGCACTGGAAGCATCACATAGGGGGCGGGACATAGGGTTGACATCGCACCGGAAGATCATGACCTCGACCTTCTCGGGCAAGCAGTCGCCCTCAAAGGCCAGGATGAAAGCACCAGTAGCGATCCTATTATCCTTGGGTCCCCTAAAGACATGACGAACAAAGTTTACACCTCGTCGTACCAGGTTCTCCCGTAGCTCGTCATCAGACTGTAGCAGAAGATCTTTATGAAAGATAATCCCCTGGACCAAATTTAGGGACTTATGGGGAGTGACATTATCGGGTATGTCACCAAGCTTCTCACAGGCGAGTAATGCCGTTGACTGTGTAGATGAAGCTGCTTGTATCAAAATGGCCCTACTCTGCATTGTGGAAAGAGATGCCACTTCCCCGAACTTATCTTCAAGATGAGTCACAAAGAAGAGAGGCTTAGTCCCCAAAAATGAATCCCCATCAGTTGTGCTACACACAAGGTATCGTGGGGAATACGGCTTCTTTCTGTCCGCAGCCGTATGTCCCTCCCAGGGCGTGGCTAGGGAAGGGAACGATTTGGGGTTACGTGCCACAGAGTTAAAGTCTACTTTACCATGCTTAGAGACGTTGGTTGTCGTTCGACCACCAGATTGAGACTTCATCCACTTCAGTGCGGATCACCCGCCCCGATGCCTCCCACTCTGACCAGGGGCTCTCCCAACGGGCGCCACCCAGCCGCAGCAAAGGCCACCTGGCAGGATGGCCGTTGCAGGGAGTCCCGGTGCCCCAGAGAGACGGGCAGTTACTCCTTGGCTTACGTGGGGAGGTGGCAGCTCAGGCATCGGCAGTACGATCCCTGTGTTGTCAGCAGGCTACAAACTAGAGGGTACATGACGACCCCACCACAGCGGGTTGGCTACCGTGCTGGTATTTGGGTGCCATCAGAAGTCCATAATTATCGTGGGTGCAGATGGTGACACACTAAGGGTGTAACATACGCAACCCGCCAGGTGTGTATGCCCAAAATAATGGATGGTGGGAGCAGTTACGACGCCAAGACGATTTAGAGCGCCAAGGTCTTAGGGCACAGAGGACTTATGGTGCACCACATAAGGTGTCCTTCCCAAAAGGCTCGTACTTCTGTGGAATTTGGGAGAATGGAGGTCAAACCGTAAAGGGGACCAACACATAAAAGGCCAAAACAGTTGAAACTCCTTTTAGTCGCCTCTTACGACAGGCAGGAAACCGCGGGCCTATTCTTACCCCCGAACCCATAGACGGGGTGGTCTTTGCTGGTCAGAGTGGGTGGCATCAGGGCGAATGAACCGCAGTGAAGTGTGGTACATCCTCTCTCGCTGGTGGGCCTCCACCAGCAGTCTGTAAGCGATCGAGGTCTAACCTCAATGGGAAGAAATGTGATCTGAGATCATTTCCCTCCCTGGCCACTCCATAGGAGGAACGTATGTCTAAACAACGCGGTAGAGATGATTCACCCCGGTTCCTCGTCTATACGCAAGTTGATGGTGAATCATTTATGTCGAGCAAGCCACAGTTTTTTGTGGACTATTTAGAGGACAAGTTAGGGGAGGTGGAGGGCTTGTCCAAAATGCGCTCTGTATCAGTTCAAATCAAAACAGCATCTTCTGCACAGTCATGGAGGTTGCTCACTTGTGATAAGTTTGGGGATGTTTCTGTTACCATCACACACCATAAAAGTTTAAACATGGTTCAGGGTATTATATTCCACAGAGATCTTCTTCTGCAGTCAGACGATGAACTGCACTCCAACCTAGAACGACGAGGTGTTCACTTTGTCCGCCTCATCCATCATGGTCCGAGTGATAATCAGGTGGCCACCGGTGCCTTCATCTTGGCCTTCGAGGGTGAAGTCTTACCCAAAAAGTTCAAGGTGATGATTTACCTCTGTGTTGTGAAACCATATATCCCTCCTCCGATGTGGTGTTTTAAATGCTGGAAGTTTGGACATATGTCATCCCAATGTACTTCTGGCATCATGTTTCGAGATTGTGGACGTCCTTCACATCCCAACACTCCACGTGCCCCGCCTCCCATCTGTGTTAACTGTGAAGACACCATTCCCCCTGCTCGCCAGACTGTAGGATATTCCAGAATGAAAGGAAGATAATGGAATATGAGACCCTGGACCGCCTGATCTACACCGAGGCAAGGCAGAAATATGAGCGGTTACAACCTGTGCCAATGCCGCTGCTGCAACACTGGTTCAATCCTCTACCATGTCGTCACATACAGTTAGCTCTCAGCTATGTCAGAATTCACCCGCCCCCTTGATTGTGGGGGGCACTTCACTCCCTGTTGCTCCTGCTCCATCTACTTCAGCAGCAACACCACCCCAACTATCGGGGACATTAGATCCCACTTCCCAGCCAGAGAAACGTGAGACTTCTTCAGCTACTCTCACCAGTAAGGGGCCCCTTTGGGCCCTTCCCATCCCAGGCTTTGCCCAGTGCCAAAGCGGACACCCGCAAGTCTCTCAAGCAACCACCGGACGCTGGTCATAGGGCCTCACGGTCGTCGTCCGTCCCTGAGACGGACCCAGTGAGGCCCTCCCAGAAAGACACACCATAAGGCACAGCGCACAAAGCAGACGATGGAAAAGGCTCCCAAGCATCCTGACATTGCGGTATCACCCATCCCACTGCATCCTTCCAACTCTGCGTCTGAGGATGAGGTGGAGATTCTGGCGTCCACCGAGGACCTCGATCTCGCCGGTCCCTCTGACGCAATGGATAGCACTTGCACAGGTGCTCCATCGGAGGCAGCAGGTGACCCAGTGGTATAATCTGCCTCCCCAGTCCCTTCACGCCTTTCTGAGCTATGGACATTGTCATCCTCCAGTGGAACTGCGGCGGTTTCTTCCATCATCTTGCTGAGCTCCGTCAACTTATCAGCCTTCCCCTTTCTCCTGTATTGCTCTTCAAGAAATTTGGTTTCCAGAGATGCAAACCCCCGCCCTCCGTGGCTATCGGGGTTATTATAAGAACCAGGCAACTTACGAAAGGGTGTCTAGTGGCGTCGGCATCTATGTCCTTCATTCTCTTCACAGCGAGTCTGTCCCTCTACAAACACCTTTACAGGATGTCACTGTTTGGGTGTGGACGCCACAGGCTGTTACTGTGCAGTCTCTATCTTCCACCGGATGATGATGTCCCGCAGCATGTCCTGGCTGCACTGATAGCCCAATTGCCGCCACCTTTCCTGTTACTGGGCGACTTCAACGTCCATAACCCTTTGTGGGGTGGGTCAGTGACAACAGGTCGAGGTGCAATCGTTGAGAATGTATTGGCACAGCTCGACCTCTCCCTTTTAAACGATGGTGCCTTCACACATTTTAGTGAGGCACATGGCACGTACTCCGCCATTGACCTATCGATCTGCAGCCCTAGCCTCTTACCATATGTTCAGTGGAGTGTGCATGATGAGCTGTGTGGTAGTGACCACTTTCTGATCTTTCTGTCACTGCCACAGCGTCGCTCTTCTGGGCGCCCTTGTAGGTGGGCTATGAATAAGGCTGATTGGGACTTGTTCTCCTCCACTGCCGCTATTGAACCTGTTTCTCATAAAACTATTGATGCAGTGGTTGACTCAGTCACCACCGGCACCGGTGCTGCCACGGAATCTGCCATCCCCAGTTCTTCTGGCTCCCCTCGGCGGAGGACTGTGCCTTGGTGGTCGCCAGCGATCGCCAAGGCGATTAAAGATTGCAGGCGGGCGCTCCAGCATCACAAGCGGCATTCATCTTTCGAAAAACTCGTCGCCTTTAAACAGCTCCATGCGCGGGCCCGCCGCATTATTCGCAAACACAAGCAGGAGTGCTGTGAACGGTATGTTTCCACCATTGGCCTCCATGGCTGTCCATCGCAGGTCTTGGCAAAGATTAGACGCCTCTATGGCTATCAGATCCCTGTCAGCGTCCCTGAGCTGTCACTGAATGGGGCAATTTGTACTGACACCAACTTAATTGCCAACCGCTTAGCAGAAAATTTTACTCTCAGTTCCGCATCTGTGAATTACCCACTGGCTTTCCGCTCCATTAAAGAGCAGTTGGAACATCAGAGCATTTCATTTCACACACGCCTTCCTGAATCCTACAATGTCCCATTCACTGGGTGGGAACTCCACAGCGCCCTAGCCGCTTGCCTTGATACAGCTGTCCCCTGCGGGTTCGACGGTAAGAATATGCCCACGGTATTCCTGCCTGTCGTAAAAGGCGACTAAAAGGAGTCTCAACTGTTTCGACCTTTAATGTGATGGTCCCGTAAGGGGTTTGACCACTCCATTTAAAAATTTTTCCGTTAGTGCGTACCATTTGGAGGACACCTTACGTGGTTCATTCTATATCCATCTTGCCCTACGATCTGGCATATTCATTATTGTCATGGAGTTGGACTTACACTGAGATTACAGCCACATCGGCTGCAGTGTGTTCTGGGTAGCCTACATTCCCTCCATTGTGCACTACCATCTTTGCTCCCTTTATTAATGGATATTCGACACCCGACAACCAGCACAGTAGCCAGTCCATTGTTGTGGGGTACCCTCTTGGTGGTAGCCCACTGACTACACAGGGATCGCACTGCTGGTTGGTTGGTTGGTTTGTGGGGGTTAAAGGGACCAGACTGCGACGGTCATTGGTCCCTTTTTCCAAAAAACTAAAATCACCCACAGAGAATAAAAAACTATCAACAGAAAAGACAGCAGACGACATAGGACAAGAGAGACTCAGACAGAGATCAGAAAAAACAAATTAAAATCACACAGAGTGTGACAGTGGTTGGCCGACCATAGAGATAAAAAAGGAAAAGCCAACCACCGAGAACACATTAAAAACTCAGTTTAAAATCGTAGGCCAAAGCCCAGAATCAACAAAAAAAACATGAACACTGAGATTAAATGACACAAACCCCCTGCCCGAATAAAACGCAAATCTAAACCTACCATAGCAGAGTCATCAGTTAAAAGGGCAGGGAGCGTATCAGGCAGCGCAAACATCTGCCTGAGCATAGTCACAAGTGGACAGGCCAACAGGGTTGGTTCACTGGTGGCCTGTTTGGCCAGGCGGTCAAATGTTCATTGCCCGGGATACCGAAATGGCCAGGGATCCACACAAAGACCACAGAGCGGCCGCAACGGGCACGAGTATGCAGGGACTCCTGGATAGCCATCACCAGACAAGAGTGAGGGAAACACTGGTCGATAGCTCGTAAACTGCTCAGGGAATCGCTACAGATAACAAAGAACTCACCTGAGCAGGAGCAGATATACTCTAGGGTACGAAAGATGGCGGCCAGCTCAGCAGTAAAAACGCTGCAGCCAGCCAGTAAGGATCGCTGTTCATAATAGTCCCCCAGAGTTAGAGCATAACTGACCCAACCAGCAACCACTGAACCGTCAGTGTATACAACGCCAGAGCCCTGATACGTGGCTAGGATAGAATAAAAAGGCGGCAGAAGATCTCTGAAGGGACTGAGTCCTTTGGGCCCTGTGCCAAGTCGAGCCGGAGGCAAGGGCGAGGAACACACCATGGGGGTGTGTGCAAAGGAGCCCGGAAAGGAGGTGGAAGAGGGAAAACCCCAAGCCCGGAGAGAAGCTCTTTGACGCGGATCGTGATCGTACAACCTGACCAGGGCCGACGTTCTGGCAGATGGACGGCCGATTGCGGGAACAGAAGACGATAATTTGGATGCCCAGGCAAGCTAAAAACATGGGCAGCATAAGCGGCCAGTAAAAGGTGGCGCCCTAACTGCAGTGGAGGGGCACCTGCCTCCACAAGTAAGCTGTTCACAGGGCTAGCCTGGAAAGCACCAGTGATAAGGCGTATCCCGCTGTATCCCGCTGTGAAGGATTGGGTCCAGCACCCGCAACGGCGAAGGGGGTGCTGAACCATAAGCCAGGCTCCCATAATCCAGACGAGACTGGATTAACGCCTGGTAGAGCCGTAAGAGGGTAGATCGGTCGGCGCCCCACCTGGTGTGGCTCAAGCATCGCAGAGCATTAAGATGCCGCCAACGCATCTGTTTAAGCTGCCGAATATGAGGCATCCAAGTCAACTGGGCATCAAAAACCACACCCAAAAACCGATGTGACTCCACCACAGCAAGAAGTTCGCCGTCAACATAAAGCCGTGGCTCCGGATGAACAGTGGGTCGCCAGCAGAAATGCATAACGCAGGTCTTGGCTGCAGAAAACTGGAAGCCATGCGCTACAGCCCAAGACTGCGCCTTGCGTATAGCGCCCTGCAGCTGATGTACTCGTACAGCAGCTGCAATGCCAATAGAGCTGTAGTAAAAGCAGAAGTCGTCAGCATACAAGGACGCTGAGACAGACGTTTCCACCGCCGCAGCGAGCCCGTTAATTGCTATTAAAAACAGGCAGACACTTAAAACAGATCCCTGTGACACCCCGTTCTCCTGAACTCGGGAGGAACTAAGAGAGCTGCGACTTGCACGCGGAAGGTACGATGCGACAGAAAATTGCGTATGAAAATCGCCAGCGGACCCCAAAGACCCCAATCATGAAGTGTAGAGAGGATGTGATGGCGCCACGTCAGTATTGTACGCCTTCCACGTGTCAAAGAAGACAGCGACAAGGTGCTGGCGGCGGGGAAAGGCCGTACGGATGGCGAACTCCAGGCTCACCAGATTGTCGGCGGCAGAGCGGCCTTTTCGGAACCCACCCTGAGACAGAGCCAGGAGGCCCCGAGACTCGAGTACCCAACTCAATCGCCAGCTCAACATCTGTTCGAGCAGCTTGCAAAGAACGTTGCTGAGGCTAATGGGGCGGTAGCTGTCCACCTGCAAAGGGTTCTTGCCAGGTTTCACAACGGGGATGACAATGCTTTCCCGCCATTACGACGGAAACTCACCCTAGACCCAAATACGGTTGTAAAGGTCGAGTAGGCGTCGCTTGAAATCCACTGAAAGGTGTTTCAGCATCTGACAGTGGATGCGATCTGTCCCAGGAGCGGTATCAGGGTAAGCGGCTAGGGCACTGTGAAATTCCCACTCACTGAATGGAACATTGTAGGTTTCAGGATGGTGGGTTCGAAAAGAAAGGCTCTGATGTTCCATCCACTCTTTAATGGAGCGGAAGGCCAGTGGGTAATTTGTAGAAGCGGAACTAAGAGCAAAATGCTCTGCCAAGCTGTTGGCAAATTCGTCGGAGTCTGTACAAACTGCTCCATTCAGTGAGAGTGCAGGGACGCTGACAGGGGTCCGATAGCCATAGAGGCGTCAAATCTTGGCCCAGACCTGCGATGGAGAGACATGGAGGCCAATGGTGGATACATACCGCTCCCAGCACTCCTGCTTGTGTTGGCGAATGATGTGGCAGGCCCACACATGGAGCCGTTTAAGGGCGACGAGGTTTTTTAAAGATGGATGCCGCTTGTGACGCTGGAGCACCCGCCGGCGATCTTTAATCGCCTCAGCAATGTCAGGCGACCACCAAGGAACAGTCTGCCGCCGAGGGGACCCAGAAGAACGGGGAATGGCAGATTCCGCGGCCGTAATGAAGCCGGTGGTGACCGAGTGCACCAACGCACCAATGACGTCATTAGAAAGAGGCTGAATAGCGGCAATGGAGGGGAACAAATCCCAGTCAGCCTTATTCATAGCCCATCTGCCAGGGCGCCCAGAAAAGTGCCATTGTGGCAGTGACAGAAGGATCGGTAAGTGGTCACTGCCATACATGTCATCATGCACACTCAATTGGACAGATGGTAAGAGGCTAGGGCTGCAGATCGAAAGGTCAATGGCAGAGTACATGCCATGCGCCACACTAAAATGTGTGAAGGCACCATCGTTTAAAAGGGAGAGGTCGAGCTGTGCCAATACATTCTCAACGATTGCACCTCGACCTGTTGCCACCGACTCACCCCACAGAGGGTTTTGGACGTTGAAGTCGCCCAGTAACAAGAAAGGTGGCGGCAATTGGGCGATCAGCGCAGCCAGGACATCACCATCCAGTGGAAGATACAGACTGCAGACGGTAACAGCCCGTGGCGTCCACACCCGAACAGCGACAGCCTCTAAAGGGACTCGCTGTGAAGAGAGTGAAGGACATAGATGCAGACGCCACCAGACTCCCTTTCATAAGCTGCCCGGTCCTTATAATAATCCAGACAGCAACGGAGGGTGGGGGTTCGCATCTCTGAAAACCAAGTTTCCTGAAGAGCAATGCAGAAGAAAGGGTGAAGGCTGATAAGTTGTCGGAGCTCAGCTAGATGAAGGAAGAAACCGCTGCAGTTCCACTAGAGGATGATATTGTCCATGGCTCAGAAAGGCGTAAAGGGACTGGGAAGCCAGTTTACGACGTGTGTTCACTCGCTGCCACCGATTCAGTACCAGCGCTAGTGATATCTATGGCGTCTGAGGGACCGGCGAGATCCAGATCTTCAGCAGATGGCAGAATCTCGACCTCAGACGCTGAGCTTGTAGGAAGTGGTGGGACGGGTGCCACTGCAATGTCGGGAGTCTTGGGAACCTTTTTCTTTTTCAGCTTATCTCGCTGTGCCTTCGGTGGTTCAGGCTGGGAGGGCTTCACTGGGTCAGTCTCAGGGGCGGGCGACGACCGGGAGGCCCTACGACCAGCGACCGGTTGTTGTTTGAGCCATTTGCAGGTGTCCACTTTTAAACCAGTCCGAACTTGTCCTCTAAATGCTCCACAAAAAACTGGGGCTTGGTCGACTTAAATGGCTCACCATCAACGCACGTACACACGAGGTACTGGGGTGAATAATCTCGACTGCCTTCTTTAGCCACACAATAATCCCATGGAGTGGGCAGGGAATGATCTTGGTTGGTTTGGGGGATTAAAGGGACCAGACTGCTACAGTCATCAGTCCCTCGTTCCAAGACTTGAAAACAACACAGAGTAAAAACGAAAAATGGAAAAGATGACAGACGACACAGGACAAGAGAAACTGAGACAAAGACCAGACAAAAGGACAGAGTGTGACAGTGGTTGGCCGACCATAGAGCAAAAAAAGGAAAAGCCAACCACCGAGAAACATATTAAAAACTCCGTCTAAAACCGTAGGCCAAAGGCCAGAATCAACAAAAAGAACATAACAAACACCCAGATTAAATGATAAAAACCCCGTGCCCGAATAAAACGCAAAACTAAGCCTGCCATGGCAGTGTCATCAGTTAAATGGGCAGGGAGCGTATCAGGCAGCGCAAACTTCTGCCTGAACATTGTTAAAAGTGGACAAGCCAACAAAATGTGGACCACCGACACAGCCAACCCGCATCGACAGAGGGGCGGGTCCTAATTCCGCAGTAAATGTCTGTGTCAAGCGGGTGTGGCCAATGCGGAGCTGACAAAGCACAACTGACTCCTTGCAAGTGGCTCGCAATGATGACCGCCACACAGTCGTCGTCTCCTTGATAGGGAGTTTGTTTGGCGTGGTCAGGTTGAGTCATTCAGTGCCCCAGAGATCGAAAATTTTGGGGCGGAAAATCGCTCGCAAATCAGGCACCAGGAGGCCAATGTCCAGAGATGGTTTGGTAGCCTCTTTCGCCAGCCGGTCAACATTTTCATTGCCGGGTATCCCAACATGGCCTGGGGTCCACACAAAGACCACAGAGCGGCTGCAATGGGCAAGAGTATGCAAAGACTCCAGGGATAGCCATCACCACACGAGAACGAGGGTAACACTGGTCGATAGCTCGTAAACCGCTCAGGGAGTCGCTACAGATAACGAAGGACCTTGCCTTGGTGGTCACACTGAGATTGCTGAGGCACTTACAGATCGCCGGCGGGCTCTCCAGCGTCACAAGTGGCCTGGATCAATAGAAAACCTCGTCGCCTTTAAACGGCTCTGTGCGCGGGCCCACCGCATCATTCGCCAACACAAGCAGGAGTGCTGGGAGAGGTATGTGTCCACCATATCCTCCATGTCTCTCAATCACAGGTCTGGGCCAAGATTAGACGCCTCTATGGCTCTCGGACCCCTGTCCGCGTCCCTGCGCTCTCACTGAATGTAGCAGTTTGTACTGACTCCGACGTCATTTCCAACCACTTGGCAGAGCATTTTGCTCCGAGTTCCGCTTCTACGAATTACCCACTGGCTTTCCGCTCAATTAAAGAGCGGAGGGAACGTCGGAGCCTTTCTTTTCGCACCCACCATCGTGAATCCTACAGTGTTCCATTCAGTGAGTGGGAATTTCACTGCTTGCCCTGATACCGCTCCCTGGCCAGATCGCATTAATTGTCAGATGCTGAAACACCTTTCAGTGGACTGCCAGCGACTCCTCCTCGACCTTTACAACCGTATTTGGGTCCAGGGTGAGTTTCCGTCTCAATGGCGGGAAATTATTGTTCTCCCCATTCTGAAACCTGGTAAGAACCCTTTGGAGGTGGACAGCTAACGCCCCAGTAGCCTCACCAACGTTCTTTGCAAGTTGCTCGAACGCATGGTGAGTTGGAGATTGAGTTGATTACTCGAGTCTCAGGGCCTCCTGGCTCCGCCTCAGGGTGGGTTCTGTAAAGGCCACTCTGCCGCCGACAATCTGGTGAGCCTGGAGTCAGCCATCCGTACGGCCATTCCCCACCGTCAGCACCTCGTCACTGTCTTTTTCGACATGCGGAGGCGCACGATATGACATGACGCCATCACATCCTCTCTACGCTTCATGATTGGGTTCTTCGGGGACCACTGCCGATTTTGATACGCAATTTTCTGTCGCACCATACCTTCCGCGTGCAAGTCGCGGCCTCCCATAGTTCCTCTCGAGTTCAGGAGAACGGGGTACCACAGGGGTCTGTCCTCAGTGTCTGCCTGTTTTTAATTGCAATTAACGGGCTCGCTGCGGCGGTGGGAACGTCTCTCACAGCATCCTTGTATGCTGACGACTTCTGCCTCTACTACAGCTAGGTTGCTGAACGTCAGCTGCAGGGCATTATCCGCAAGGCACAGGCTTGGGCTGTAGCACATGGCTTCCAGTTTGCGGCTGCCAAGATCTGCATTATGCATTTCTGCCGGCGACGCACAGTTCACCCTGAGCCGCAGCTTTATCTTGCTGGCGAACTTCTTTGCTGTGGTGGAGACTCGTCGGTTTTTGGGTGTGGTTTTTGATGCCCGGTTGACTTGGCTCTCACATATTCGGCAGCTTAAGCAGATGAGTTGGCGGCGTCTTAATGCTCTGCAATGCTTGAGCCACACCAGGTGGGGCGCCGACCGCTCTACCCTCTGACACCTCTACCAGGCATTGGTTGGTTGGTGGAAGGATTAAAGGGACCAAACTGCAAAGGTCATCAGTCCCTTGTTTCATAAACATTAGTCATTCAAAGCACTAAAAGAAAAATTCCAGTGGAAGGAAAGGACTAAGGTCAATAATAAAGCAACATGGAAAACTGAGCACAGCAACAAAAACAACGTAGAGAAGAAAGGCAGAAAGCATTAAAACTGTACAGCAGAGGATTGTGGCTGACTGATCACGAAAATAAAAGGATGAGCCAGCCACTCTGCAACACGTTAAAAACCTCCAGCCTAAAAGATTAGGGTGGAGTTGAATTACAACACAAAACTAATTGAAAGATACAGCACAAAAGAGGGTGATGCAATAAAATTACATGGATCTATAAAAGCCGCTTGCGCGAATAAAACGTAAAACCCGATCTGCCATAGAGACATTGTCACCTAAAAGAGATGATAAATTACCCTGGAGATTAAAAGTTCGCCTGAGGGCGGCTAAAATAGGACATTCCAACAACATATGGGCCACCGTCATGTTTGCATCACAGCGACAATGAGGGGGGTCCTCTCGACGCAGCAGATGACCATGCGTCAGCCAAGAGTGACCAATGCAGAGCCTACAGAGAACAACAGAATCCCTGCGAGAGGTCTGCATGGAGGAACCCCACACAGTCGTGGTCGCCTTTACTCGCTGCAGCTTGTTGGGTGCAGACAGAGTGCGCCATTCGTCTCCCCACACCCCAAAGACCTGACGGCGCAACACCAATCGGAGATCAGTTGCTGCGAGGCTGATCTCCGTCAGTTTGCGGGTAGCTTCTTTGGCTAACTTGCCGGCGAGTTCGTTTCCCGCTATCCCAACGTGTCCTGGGGTCCATATGAACACCACCGAAAGTCCACGCTGTTCACGAGCGTGAACGGACTCCTTGATGGCAACAACAAGGGCATGGCGTGGGTGGCACTGGTCAAGAGCCTGTAGACTACTGAGAGTCACTGCATTGACGAAGGACTCTCCAGTGCTGGCACGAATATGCTCAAGGGCACGAAAAATGGCTGTGAGCTCTGCGGTGTAAACACTGCAGCCTTCTGGTCTACATAGTCCGCATGAGCATAAGCGTACCCCACATGGCCATCAACCATCAAGCCATCGGTATAGATAACCTCCGAGTCACGGGATGCTTCTAGTAGAGCAAGAAATTGGCGGCGCAAGACTGCAGGAGGAACTGAATCTTTTTGCCATCGTGAGAGGTCCAGCTGAGGCTGTGGCCGACGAATACAATAAGGTGGTGTATGTGGGCGGACCTGGAAAGCAGATGGAAGAGGCAAAGACTCGAGTTCACTAAGGAGGGACCAAACACGGAACCCAATTGCATGTCCTGATCGCGGCTGCTGCTTTGGGATATGGACTGCCGCATTAGCGAAAAGGAGACGATAGTTAAGGTGACAGGGCGAACAACGGACATGTGTAGCATACTTGGCTAAGAGTGGTTGACGCCGGACGCGAGCCTCAGCAAGTAGGCTATTAACAGGGCTGGTGCGGAATCCTCCTGTAGGCTGTCGAACCCAACAATGGTGAACGGGGTCCAGCATTTGCAATGCTGAGGGTGACGCTGAGCCATATGCCACACACCCATAATCGAGCTGGGACAGTGCGAGGGCTTTGTACAGCCGCAGCAGCAGATTACGATCTGCACCCCAAGTTGTGTTGCTGGGGCAGCGAAAGGCAGTCAGATGCTGCCAACACTGACGCTTGAGTTGACGAAGATGTGGAATCCATGTACGAGTAAGCCGGGCATCAAACAGCAATCCCAGAAAACGGGAAGTGTCAACAACCCCGAGCATGGCATCCTGAAGATAGAGCTCAGGGTGGGGATGGACAGCTCGACGCCGCCATAAGTGCATAACACAAGTCTTTGCAGGAGAAAAGTGAAACCCTTGGGCGAGGGCCCACGCCTGCGCCTTGCGTATGGCCCCTGCAACCTACATTCTGCAACACTAATGGTTGAGGAGCTGAAAAAGATGCAAAAATCGTCAGCATATAACGTGGGTGAGACAGACGACCCTACTGCTGCTGCAAGGCCATTAATGGCCACAAGGAAAAGTGACACGCTCAATACAGAGCCGGTGGGATGTGCCAAGTAAAATGCGGAATGTCCGAACAGATAAAAAATTCTGAATAAAAATGGGGAGAGAGCCCCGGAGACCCCACCCATGCAATGTGGCGAGAATATGGTGCCGCCACGTTGTGTCATATGCTCTGGAGAGGTCGAAAAAGACGAAGACGACGTGTTGGCACCTGGAAAAAGCATTGCGGATTGCAGACTCAAGGAACACCAAAGTATCGGCGGTGGAACGCCCCTGACGGAAGCCGCTCTGGCATGGAGCCAGAAGCCCCGAGACTCAAGCAGCCAACACAGCTGTCGACTCACCATACATTCCAGTAGCTTGCACACAGTGTTTGTTAAGCTGATGGCCAGATAGCTATCCACAGTAAGTGGGTCCTTACCAGGCTTCAGCACCGGAATGATGGTACTTACCCGCCACTGCGACGGAAACACACCATTGCCCCATATGCGGTTGATGATGGCAAGAAAACATCGCTGACAGTCCGGGACAGGTGTTTGATCATCTGATTGTGGACGCCATCTGGCCCAGAGGCTGTATCGGGGCACTGCGCCAGGGCACTTTGGAGTTCCCACGAACTAAATGGGGGGTTATACGCCTCAGGGTGGCGAGAAACAAAAGAAAGCCGTTTGCCTTCCTCCCGGGGTTTTAGTGCGCGAAACGCAGATGGGTAATACCCCCACACAGAGGCCTGAACGTAGTGCTGAGCGAAATGCTCGGCGATTGCATCAGCATCGCTGCATAGTGCCCCGTTGATGGAAAGCCCTGCGACACCTGTAGAGTGTTGCAATCCAAAGATGCGCCGAATCTTCATCCACACCTGGGATTGTGAAGTATGGGACCCAATGGTGGAAACGTTCCTCTGCCAGCACTCCTGTGTCCGCCTTTTCATTAGCCGCCGGACCTGAGCACGGAGACGTTTGAATAAAATTAGGTTCTCCAAATATGTGTGCCGCTTATGTCGCTGAAGAGCCCGCCGACGCTCTTTAATGGCTTCAGCGACCTCCGGTGACCACCAAGGCATGGACTTTCGCCGGGGGCACCCTAACAAACGAGGAATGGTACGTTCTGCAGCGCAAACAATCGCTGCAGTCAGTGTCTCAACCGCCACATCGATGGTACCGTGAGGGAGAGATTCAACAGTGACAGCAGATGAGAACACTTCCCAGTTTGCCTTGGTAAATACCCATCTGGGCAAGCGATGAGGGGAGCGACGCTGGGGTAGTGAAAGGAAGATGGGAAAATGGTCACTACCACACAAGTCGTCATGGATTCTCCAGTGGACCGATGGTACAAGCCCTGGGCTGCACAACGACAGATCTATGGCCGAGAATGTGCCATGCGCCACACTGAAATGTGTGGCGGCGCCAGTGTTTAAGAGGCAGAGGTCGAGTTGGGAGATGAGATTCTTGACATCTCTGCCTCGGCCAGTAATCTTCGTTCCACCCCACAGGGGATTGTGGGCGTTAAAATCCCCCAGGAGAAGAAAAGGCGTGGGGAGCTGGATAACAAGTGCACCCAATTCGGTCAGGGGAATGTCCGTGTACCACCTGGAGGGAGATAGACACTGCAGACAGTTATGTCCTGGGTAGTCCTTACTCTGACAGCCACAGCTTCCAATGATGTGTGAAGGGGCACAGGAGCACTATATACAGAGGTAAGGACATACAAGCAGGCTCCACCTGACACTATGGTAAACACTACGGTTATAGTAATAGCCCCTGTAGCCACGAAGGACAGGGGTCCGCATGTCTGGGAACCAGGTTTCCTGGAGGGCAATGAAGAAAGAAGGTGTCATACTTAGAAGCGGTAGTAGCTCAGGGAGATGGCTAAAATAACCGCCACAATTCCACTGGAGGATTGTACAAAGCGTGTCCTGTAGGGGCATGAAGGCACTGAAAAGGCAAATTACTTCACAGAGTCATATGCTGCCACCGACTGAGTGACAGACGTCGCTACGTCCATCGTTTCTGAGGAGACGGCGAGATGCAGGTCATCAGGGGATGCAAAGAGCTCGACCTCATCCTCAGAGGCTGAGCTGACAGGAAGTGGTGGCGCGGGAACCACTGGGTCCTTTTTCTTCTTAGAGAGCTTCCTCTTCTCTCTCGTCTTTGGGAGGAGGGTTTGCATGCTGGGAGGGCTTTCCTGACGCATTGTCAGGAACAGAGGAAGAGCGTGAAGCCCTTCTATCAGCATCTGGTGGCTTCTTCAGCCACTGGCTAGTGTCTTGTGCAACACTGGTAAAGTCCTTGGAAGGGACTCCCCCAAGGGACCCCTTCCGAATGAGTGAGGCTGGAGGAGGCTGTTGCCTCTCTGGCTGAGCAGCCAGAGGAGGCATTTGCTTCTCCGCCTGAGCAGTTGGAGAACGCTGTTGCCTCTCCGGCTGAGAGGTGGGGATGGATATCCCCAGTTGTTCGGGGCCCACTGTTCCCAAACTGGGTATTTTGGGAGTAGTGGAAGAGAGAGAGGCCCCTACCAGCTGTGGGGCAGGAGTAACTTGACTGTTCTGTGGGCCAACTGAGAAGGGAGTCTTTGCAGGAACTGGTGGCGGCAGCGTTACAGCAGTGTAACTCCTCAACATAGGTGTGGGGGTGAGCTGTTCTAGCTTCTTCCTTGCCTCTTGGTAAGTTAAACGGTCCAGGGTCTTAATTTATTGTATCTTCCGCTCTCGTTGGTAGACTGCACAGTCTGGGGAGCAGGGAGAATGATGCTCCTGACAATTAACGCAGGTGGGAGGCAGAGCACATGGAGCATTAGGATGTGAAGGTCGTCCACAATCACGACACTTGAGGCTGGCAGTGCATCTGGAGGACATATGTCCGAACTTCCAGCACTGGAAGCATCGCATAGGGAGCGGGACACAAGGTTGACATCGCGCCGGAAGTTCATGACCTTGACCTTCTCGGGCAAGCTGTCGCCCTCAAAGGCCAGGATGAAAGCACCGGTAGCTATCCTATTGTCTTTCGGCCCCCTGAAGACATGACAGAGAAAGTGTATGCCTCGTCGCGCCAGGTGCTCCCTTAGCTCATCATCAGACTGTAGCAGAAGATCTTTATGAAAGATAATCCCCTGTACCAAATTTAAGGAGTGATGTTAACGAGAATGTCACTGAGCTTCTTACAGGCGAGTAATGCCTGTGACTGTGCAGATGAAGCTGCTTGTATCAGAATGGCCTCGCTGCTCATTTTCGAAAGAGATGCCACTTCCCCAAATTTATCTTCAAGATTGTGAACAAAGAAGAGACGCTTAGTCCCCAAAAACGAATCCCCATCGGTTCTGCTGCACACAAGGTATCACGGTGAATATGGCTCCTGTCTGTCCGCAGCCCTACGTTCCTCCCATGGTGTGGCTAGGGAAGGGAACGATTTGGGGTTATATGCCACAGCATGAAATTCTATCTTACCGCGCTTAGAGACGTTGGTGGTCGTGCGACCACCGGATTAAGATTTCATCCGCTTCATTGCGGAGCATCCGCCCCGATGCCACCCACTCTGACCAGGGGCTCTCCCAACGGGCGCCACCCAGCCGCAGCAAAGGCCACCTAGCAGAATGGCCGTTGCCGGAAGTCCTGATGCCCCAGAGAGAATAGCATCTACTTCTTGGCTTACGTGGGGACGCGTCAGCTCAGGCATCGTCAGTACGATCCCTGTGTTGTCAGGGGGCTACAACCTAGAGGGTACATGACGACCCAACCACAATGGACTGGCTACCATGCTGGATTTTGGGTGTCATGGGAAGCCCATAGGTATCATGGGTGCAGATGGTGACTCACTAATGGTGTAACTTACACAATCCATCAGGTGTGTATGCCCAAAATGAGGGATGGAGGGTGTAGTTACGTGCCAAGACGACAAAGAGTGCCAAGGTCTTAGGGCACGGAGGACTGATGGTGCACCACATAAGGTGTCCTTCCCAAAGGCTTGTACTTCTCTTGAATTTGGAAAAATGGAGGTCAACCCCAATGGTGACCATCACATTAAGGGCCGAAACAGTTGAGACTCGTTTTAGTTGCCTCTTAAGACAGGCAGGAAAACTGCGGGCCTATTCTTACCCCAGGACCCGCAGGGGGTTACCAGGCATTAATCCAGTCCTGTCTGGATTATGGAAGCCTGGCTTATCATTCAGCATCCCCATCTGCATTGCGTGTGCTGGACCCAATTCTTCACAGCGGGATCCGACTTGCCACTGGTGCTTTCCGGACCAGTCCTGTGGACAGCATACTTTTGGAGGCAGGTGTCCCTCCACTGCAGTTATGGCGCCAATGTTAACTGGCCGCTTATGCTACGCATGTTTGTAGCTTGCCCGGGCATCGTGACTATCATCTTCTGTTTCCATAATCGGTCGTCCATCTCCCAGAATGTCAGCTCCGTTCGGGTTGTACGATCAGGGTCAGTGTCAGAGAGCTTCTTTCCGGCCTTGGGGTTTTCCTTCCTGCACCTCCTTTCCAGGCCCCACTGCGTACACCCCCGTGGTTTGTGCCCCGCCCTTCTGTTCGACTCGAATTGGCACAGGGCCCAAAGGACTCAGTCGCTCCGGAAGCCTTCCGCCGCCGCTTTCTTCCCATCCTAGCCACGTATCAGGGCTCTGGCGTGTTTTACACTGACGGTTCGATGGTTGCCGGTCATGTCGGTTATGCTCTAACTCTAAGGGACTATTACCAAGAACGATCCTTGCTGACTGGCTACAGCGTTTTCACTGCTGAGCTGGTGCCATCTTTTGTGCCCTAGAGTATATCCGCTCCTGCTCATGTGAGTCCTTCGTTATTTCTAGCGACTCCCTGAGTGGTTTACGAGCTGTCGACCAGTGTTTACCTCACTCTTGTCTGGTGCTAGCTATCCAGGAGTCCCACCATACTCTTGCCTGTTGCGGCCTCTCTCTGGTCTTTCTGGTCTTTGTGTGGACCCCAGGCCATGTTGGGATACCAGTCAATGAAACTTTACCGCATGACGAAAGAGGCCACCAGTAAACCATCTCTGGACATTGGCCTCCCGGCAACTGATTTGCGAGCAATCTTACGCCGCAAAATTTTCAAACTTTGAGACACTGAATTGCGCAACCTGACCACACCAAACAAACTCCGTCATATCAAAGAGACGACGGATGTGTGGCGGTCGTCCATGCAAGCCACTCGCAGGGACTCAGTAGTCCTTTGTTGGCTCCGCATTGGCCACACCCACTCGACACAGCCATTTACTGCGCCATGTGGACCCACCTCCATGTCACTGTGGGTCGGCTTTGACGGTGGTCCACATTTTGTTAGCCTTTCCACTTTTAACTGTGCTTGGGCAGACGTTTGTGCTGCCTGATACGCTCCCTGCCGTTTTAACTCATGACTCTGCTATGGCGGGCTTAGTTTTTCGTTTTATTCGGGCAGGGGGCTTTTATCACTTAATCTAAGTGTTTGTCGTGTATTGATTCTGGCCTTTGGCCTACGATTTTAGTCTGACTTTTTAGTGTGTTTCTCGGTGGTTGGCTTTTCCTTTTTGTCTCTATGGTCGGCCAACCACTGTCACACTCTGTGTGATTTTAATTCCTTCTGTCTGGTCTGTGTCTAAGTCTTTCTTGTCCTCTGTCATCGGTCGTCTTTTCCATTGTTCGTTCTTACCCTGTGTTTGTGTTTTTAATTTTCGAAAAAAGGAGCCAATGACCGTAGCAGTCTGGTCTCTCTAATCCCACAAACCATTCAACCAGCTGAAGGGGATGACCAGCTGCACATGCGGCTCAATAAAATTAATGAGATGATCCTCCGTTTCTCTCGGGAATGGGCCGTGGGGATGGTAGCGAGCTGCCGTTTTCCATCCCTGGTGGATGGGGAATGTCCATCCGCCTTTCACCTGGTGTCTGAAAGAAGTTGTGCGAAGAAGAACACCGTTGTACGCCTTAAAACTGGTTATGGTATCCGACTCACAGATCATCGTGAGGTCCTCCAACACCTAACCGACTAATATGCGCACCTCTTTCAGGATGTGGAGGTGGACGTCACAGCCCATTGAGCTCTTATCGGCGGGGTCCCAACTTCAGGACCATGACTGTCTGACCGAGCCACTATCTCTCGCCAACCTCACGTCAGTCCGGCGTGCATGTCCCATGAAGAAATCACCAGGTCCTGACGGTCTCCCCTATGAATTTTACCAACAATTTTGGGACTTGTTGGGGGACCGCTACTGCATGATGTGTGCGGAAATTTTGACTGGCTGTGAGCTACCCACAGATTTCCTAGCTGGTCGTATTGCCCTTATCCCCAAGGTCACGGGTCATTGCCGGGCTAAAGACCTATGCCACATCACTATCCTCAACAGTGATTACAAATTGGTGGATCGGTGCATGGTCACATGTCTCAAGCTGGTTATGAACAAGGTGCTCTTTTCACGGAATCGTGTGGGGTTTCGAGTAGAACCACCTTCACAGCCGCTTCGATCTACCGTGTTGGTGTCTTACTCACCATCGACGCTCTGACTGCGGCTGCCTTTTTTTCCCTAGATTTTGCCGGTGCTTTCTATAGGGTCTCCCATCCCTATCTGTTGGCCGTCATGTCGCGGGTGGGCTTTTGGGATCGCTTCTTGTAGGTCATCCGGCACTTCTTGGATGGAGCCAATTCCAAGAACGTTGTGAATGGCCATCCGCCTGCGCCCCTCGGCTGCTTGCGGCCGATGTGGCGACATGGACACCAGAGAGCATCGACTCTTATGCCCTCACGTCACGGAAGTGTTGGCCTCTCACATGTGCTGTTGGCACTGATCGGTGGGACGATGCTGGACAACGTGTCAACCGACTGGTCTCTCACCCCCGAGTTTCAGACAAATCCAGAACTCGACGTAACGCAATGTTGTGGCTCTTGGGCCACATTGTTTTCACAATTTATGACCTTCGCCTAACTGATGCTGTTTCCTTCATGGACTACCTTTGGAGGCAGTACCGTCTGGCGGAAACCAACGGGCAATACACCGCTACCTTTGCAGGGTTTCTTAAAGTGGCAATGATTAATGGATACCAAACGGTTTTTCCGGGTTGGCTGAGGCGTCTCATAAGGTGCTGGTCTGCGCGCGACCTGGGAACTCTGTACCTCGGCCTTTCGACTCAAATTGATTCGACTTTGCCCTTCTGGGCATTACTGGAGACTATTCTCTTATGGTAATGGTAATGTGAAAACTTTCGGAAACTTGAAAAACCCTTAAATTATCTTCGAGCTTTACATTATCTTGTCAGATTAGTTTCATTTGAGTGCACTACCCTCCTGTGCTTTACTTTGTTTCTTTCTTTTTATTTCCTTAATTCTTCTCTTGCCTCGCACATGCAGAGGGAGGTGTGTTTTCTAATGGGTGTGTCGTCCTCCTCCTGAGGTATAACAGTGTGCCTACTGTTGTTCTTCGTTTTTGCAGTCTTGCCACTGGAAGCACCACGCTTCGTGTGCTGCATCGACACTAGTGGATGGCGGCGTTTTCGGTGTGGAAATGGTCGGGCTTTAGGAGATGGCAGGCCTTAAAAAAAGTGTAGTATTTGTTCTTATTAGCTTAATATGAGCTGAAATGGACTGACTTCTGCACCGAGAAGCGGTCGCGTTTATAGAAGCGGTCGCGTTTATTTTTCCGTTTCAGGTTCGCGACCTGAACGACGGAGCTGGTGGTGACGCTGTTGGCGGAGGTCTTCCGCTGCCGGATCTGTTTCATCACCAAGGCTGCCGGCGGAGCTACCTTTGGCGAGTACAAGGACCACTCGGGCCTTCTCTGCCACTACAGGAGGCTGCACGACCCGGAAACGACTCTCGTTTTCGACTGCGAGTTTTGCAGCTGACGCGACCCGCGGCTGAAGACACTACCCGGCCATCTGCGGATCTGCAATGCAGCATCCGCTACCCCTGGTGAAGCTGGCCGGGGGGAGGGGGGGGGGGAAGAAGTATGGGACACGATGCCGTGTCCGGCACTCTGGGGCACCCAGAGAGGTCGGCCGGCGGGAGGTCACAGGCACGGCCCCCGAAGTTGGTAGGACAGGCCCCTCATCCTTAGTTAGTGCTGGGCGAAAGCCACAGGCGACAGCGGCCCAGGAAGCTAGTACCACAGGTCGCCTAGCCCGATCCCTGAAGCTAGTAGGACTGACTGCCTGGACTTAGAATTAACCTATGCGGCGGTCCTGACCCGTAGCAGTGTGGTGGGCTCACACGCTGCCTTGCCACCACCTTGTGTGAGAGTGCAGGCGTCTGCGACACCCAGGCCGGCAGTGGTTGCTGCCCCCGCATCGTCGAACCGTGTGTACACACGCCGAGGAGGTCGGGCATCCCCCTGCCGCTACACTCTGCGATGTCGCCCGCGTCGCCACGAGTGCAGAGCGCAAGTTCGGGAGGTGAAGGCAGCATGCTGCCGAAACCTGCCGCCGCACGCGTCGCTCCAGCCGGAGGTGCAGAGTCTGACAAAAGCAACGGCTCGTCGTTGCTTGTGCTGGCCTCTGTACCCGGTGGCGTGAGCTGGCCACGTCGTTCGGCTGCTGCAGGCGCCTCCCGCCCACCATGTGTCGGGTGCATGGGTACCGGCCTGGGACTGCCGCCCCCATTCACTACGCCGCTCACAAGTGGCTCTGTGAGGCGGGTGGACAGTGGCAGGCAGGCTGCCTCCCTCGCCGCGACCAATGGTGCTACCACTCACAGCACAACCACGCCGCTGATTGATACATCAAAGGCCGCGCTCTCAGCGGATGCACCAGACGGTATGGCGCTTGTACGGTCACAGACGTACACGCGCATTCCCTCTGCCCTGCCGACGGTTACGTCGAGTGACACAGTTTCCGCTCAGGCAGAAAAGCCTCCGTTACAGATTACGAGTGGCACACAGTCACCCCCCGGAGAACCAGACGCCGTGCTGCAGGACGCAGACCATCGCCTCGGGATCGTCGGCGCATTATATTGCCCAGTCCGCGTAACAGCAGTCAGGCACGAGCCAACGCGTCCGGGCGGCCGGCGCGAGCTACACCTCGTGTGCTTCGCGCCGATGGCAGGGCGCGGGCGACCGCCAGGCCAACTGTTGGCAGCGCGGCGACCAACAGCCGCGCTGCGCCCGACCCAAGCGCCAGGCAGGCGCAAGCAACACCTGAGATTGCGGGGCTGCCGCGGGCTGCATCAACCCCCGCTGCTACCACTGCGCCACCTGTCAGCGACGCGGCGACCGACAGCACCACTGCGCGACACATGCCAGATGGCAGCACGGCACCACCACCGACGCAGACGATGGAGCGGCGCGACGTGAATGGAGGGACTGCAGCTGCGTCTCCAAGACCGGGCAGCAATAAGAGGAGACAGTGATGTCGAACCAACCGGCCCCATCCCAGTCCCAACCTTCCACCGCAGAACACCTGTCCACCACCGAACCTGACAATCCCTCCTGTATCCTTCCAACAGGGCGCCACTGAGGCAGCTCCACCCTCCCCTTCTCCGTCCGACGCTCGGCTAATGGAGAGGCAGCGGCGCTGGCTGGCAGCCCTGGAAAGCTTCCACGACCAGCCATGGGATGCATTCGGGATCATCGAGGACTTCGTCTCCGAGATTGCCGAGACGAAGCCGCCATGCCAGGCGGCCGGAGGTCTACAGGATGGGCAAGCAGCAGCCGGCGCTGCTGCCAAACCCCCTCCCCCTGCCGCTGCACGCGGCCGCAGTAGGCGGCGCGGTGAACGTGGCGCCAGAGGAGCGGCGGCCGCCGAGCGCTGGTACGATGCAAATGCAGCGTCTGAATTTCAGAAACTGTACCGCGCAGACCAGCGCAAGGCGATGCAGCGCGTCCTTGGCGGGTCGTCGCCATACTGCCAAATCGATGGCAACGTGCCCACAGAGCACTTTAGAAACATTTTTACTAAAACTGACTTTTCTGTTACAGACGCACTAGCTGCTATCCCAGACTTTATCGCCACCACGCCTCCCTATGTCAGCGAGGAGGTCCTGACGCCGATCACCGCCACAGAGGTGCAACAGCGGCTCCAGAAGGCGAGCAATACTGCTCCAGGGGCAGACGGAGTCACCTACTTGGACTAGCGGCGTGAGGATCCTGGCTGCCATGTGCTAGCTAAGATTTTCTCGCACTGTTGGGAAGCGCAGAAGACTCCAGTGTACTGGAAAGTATCCACTACCGTCATCATCCACAAGAAAGGGGAAGTCTCAGACGTGATGAACTGGCGGCCTCTAGAATTTAGCTCCACCATCTCTCAGCTCTTTGCTGCAATCGTTGCGGATCGCACAACCCTCTGGGCAGAGCGTCAGAGCCTGCTCTCCCCTGAACAGAAGGGTTTCCGCAAGTTCGAAGGTTATCATCAGCACAACTTTATTTTGCAGATGGCAATTGATGATGCAAGACGTAGGGAGACCAAACATGCTTTGCTTGACTTCATCTAGCGAATGCTTTCGGCTCAGTGCCTCATGCTCACCTCCTCTGAGTACTGAGCAGGATGGCATTAAAAGAGCAATTGCATCATCTAATTGTCGACATGTACAATGGTTGATCCACCCATGTCTGTAGATCTGACAGGCTAACGGAGAAGATAGAGATTCAGGCAGGGGTCAAGCAGGGCTGTCCACTGTCGCCCATTATCTTTAACCTCGCGCTGGACACGGTACTTCGCGCCGCAACCGCGCTCAGAAATGAGTGTGGTATTCCGCTTTGCGGCGTCAGTGTGAGTGCACTGGCGTATGCGGACGATATCGTGCTTCTGGCGCGGGATTCGGAGGCGATGCAGACACTCCTCAATGTTGTGGGTGAGGCGGCTAAGTGGGCCGGGCTTGCCTTCAAGCGATCGAAGTGTGCCACGCTTCACATCCGCCATAACAAGACTTTAGGTTCGGTATTCGCCATGCTCGGTGAGGGCGACGCCTACCTCCATCTTGGCGCCCCTACCAGGAAGTCTCACAGACGCCAACGGATACGATCGCGGCCCAATCACCATCCTCAAGGCTGACTACAAATTGGTGGTACAGTGGGTGGCCTCATGTCTCAAGCTGGTTATGAACAAGATGCTCTGTTCCACACAATC
Source organism: Schistocerca nitens (assembly GCF_023898315.1). Taxonomy (NCBI): domain Eukaryota; kingdom Metazoa; phylum Arthropoda; class Insecta; order Orthoptera; family Acrididae; genus Schistocerca; species Schistocerca nitens. Next base: position 831,818,660 of record NC_064614.1, read on the forward strand.
GTGTGGGGTTTCGAGTAGATCCATCTTTACAGCCGGTTCGATCTACCGTGATGCTGTTTTATTCTCCACCGACGCTCGGACCCAGGCTGCCATTCTCTCCCTAGACTGCCAGTGCTTTCGATAGGGTCTCCCATCCCTATCTGTTGGCCGTCATGGCGCGGATGGGCTTTTGGGCTGCGATTCTTGAGGGTCATCCGGCACTTCCTGGATGGAACCAATTCCGATCCGACAGTAGGTTCGCCAGGGGTGTCCCCTGTCCATGTATTTGTTTGCTCTGGCGCCGGACCCAATGCTGCGTAAACTCGGACAGATGGTCGATCGTGTCAACTTCCCGGGCATCACCCTCCGAAGTGCAGCATAGGCAGATGACATCGGTGTGTTTGTGGCACACACTAGGTACATCGACACAGTTCAGCGATTACTCAACCTTTATGAACGAGCCTCTGGTGCTGTGTTGAACTCCAGCAAAATGGTGCTAAACCCACTGGGCTCGCGGTCCCTGTCCGTCGATCGTCTGTGTTACCGTGTTGTGGGGAAGCAATGTATCTTGGGCCTCAACGTGACTGCCTGCCCACAGCACATGCTGACACTCACGTGGAGGCGAGTTCTCACCCGCATCTGAGGGCTTTGCGTTAGCCACACTCAACCTCCACCAACGGATCTACCTGATTAATACTTTCATCCTATCTCAGGCGTGGTTCGTGGCGCAACTCCTTATGTTACCAAAACTAACTGGGAGAGCCATTTCACAAGCAGTATATTGGCTCTTGTGGAGGCATGCCATATTTAAAGTCGGTGCACAGACCTGTATGCTGCCTAAAGTCGGTGCACAGACCTGTATGCTGCCTAAAGTCGACGGTGGTCTTGGGCTCCTTGATTTTTCCCACAAGTGTTCGGCTCTCCTGATCCACCGTTCCACCACTTTGAGAGAGATTGACACGGGTGGAAAGACGGCGGTGCTTTTCGATGGTTACCGCCCACTCTCGGCACTTGCATCTCTGTGTTCGGCACATATTCCGTTCTGGCTGGCAACGATCAGGGACTATTATTTCCACCGAAGCTATGTCCTGACAGTGGCTACCGACAAGACATTCATGTCGAACTGCCTTTACCAGGCACTTCGTGGCCGGCCGATACCCCACAAATTGGAAGACAGAAGGACGGCAGTCATCTGGCGCCAAGTTTGGGCCAACATGCACCATGCGGCCCTTCCCACGGAAGTTTCAGCGCTGTGGTACCGCATGGTCAACAATGTAACACCCACAAACCACCGCCTGGCGCCCCTCAGCTGCCTGCAGCCAATGTGGTGACTTGGAAACCAGAGAGCATCGTCTCTTATGCCCTCATGTCACGGAGATGTGGGACCTCGTGCGTGTTTTGTTGGCGCTGATCGGTAGGACTACGCCGGACAACGTGCCAACTGACTGCTTTCTCACCCCTGACCTTCAGACAAACCCCCGAACACGACGTAACGCAATGGTGTGGGTCTTGCGCCACACTGTTTTCACAATTTGTGACCTTCGCTTAACTGATGCTGTCTCCTTCATGGCATACCTTTGGAGGCAGCATCGTCTGGCGGAAACCCACTGGCAATATACTACTACCTTTGCAGGCTTTCTTAAAACGGCAATGGTTCATTGATACCAAAAGGTTTTCCAGGTTGGCTGAGGTGCCTCATACAGGGCTTGCCTGCACGCAGTCCGGGTAGTCTGTACCTCGGCCTTTCGACTTACACTTGATTTGACTTTGCCCTTCTGGGCGTTACTGGAGTGCGTTCTCTTATGGTAATATGGAAATTTTAGGGAATTTGGAAAACCTGTCCATTTGTTACCTCTGTGCTCCCCTTTCTTAGTGCCTCAGTGTCTTGCACTTTACTCTGCCCTCGTACGTTACTCTGCCCTCGTACGTTACCAGGAGGACCCACCCCAGGGTTAAACGAAGCTAAGTATAGTAGTCTGAAGGCGGTTTCCCGCCGCATGTCCATAGTAACACGGAGGCAGAATACTTTCTGTGCCCCATTTTCGAGAAGTCGAACCCTGGGGATTGGTCACTTCACCTCTGGTGTAAAGGTGGAGTGGGTTGTCGCGAGGTGGTCGGAGTAGGCCACGCTACATGAACGCAGTGAGGTACTTCCTTTGTTCCTCTTAGTTTTCCTTATTTACTGTTTTAAACCCTTATACCTCATTATGTCACGACTCATTTGGAGGATCACATTTGCCCTCCAGTGATATTATTTGCCTCTCTGTGTTACATGGTTTATAGGTTTTACTTGCTTCACACCTGCAGTGGGAGGTGTGGTCTATTGGGTGTTGTCGCCGCTTTCATGAGGCATAGCAGTGTGTGCCTACCTTTGGTTTATGTTTTCGCGTAGTGGCACACCTCTCGTGACGCCACTTTCGCGTTCTGTGTCAATACTCATGGTTGTAGATTTCGGTCATCTGTCCTGAGGAATGGTCGCTTCACCTCCGTTATTTGGGTGGAGTGGGCTGACATGAGGTGGCCAAGGTAGGTTGCGTTACGTGGTAGTGGGGACGAAATTTCCTTTGTTCCGTTCACTTTTAACTCTTTCATCCCCTTTTATTTTCTCTGTCATATGATTTTACAGGTTTACAATTTGTCTTGTTCTCATAGGCGATGGGATAATCTAGCCAGTTAAGTTACATTTGAGTGCGCCACCCTCCTGTGATTTCCTTTGGTTATTTGTTTCTTTGATTTATTTCTTTAAATCTTCTCTTGCCTCACACCTGCAGAGAGAGCTGAGTTTTCTACTGAGTGTTGTCGCCCCCTTGAGGCATAGCAGAGTGTGTCTACCCTTGGTACTCGTTTTTGCAATGGGTCTTGCCACTGGAAACACCACCTTTCACGTGCTGCGTCGACACTAGCAGATGGCAGCGTTATTGGTGTGGAAAAGGTCGGGCTGTAAGGGACTCATGTGTCCCAAAAAAAAAATTCTGACGATAATATTAAATTTAAAAAAAATAAAAAAACAAAAAAGTGTAGTACCTGTTCTTATTATATGTCCTGCATCGCAGAACCACAATATGAACTCATTTTTGGCTCACGACGGAGTGCTAAGGTCTTGCTCCACCTCTGTCGCGGGTTGGCCCAGCATTGCAGTACCGCCGGGATTGGCCCACCTAAAATTAATTAACACACAGCCTGAAATGGGTTAATATTCTGCAGTGGTCAGATATTCCGCTGGTAGCGAAATTTGTTGTAGTTGTCGATGTGCCCAGTAGTTAGCTGCTTACACACCACGTATTCTTTTAATTAATTTAAGATTATCTTAAGTATTTTTTTTCTTTTTTTGCGTTTAGCCAGACCCCTCTTGCAGCCGCATTACACCAGGCTGGCAATTTATGGGGGCACAGAACAGTGCCTTCAGATGCCTTGTTGGAGTCTCTTATGGTCCGGTCACAGATAGTTGTAAATAAATTTTTTGGAGCTATAGCCTTAGCTCGCCGTCGCCGTCGCCGTCGCCGTCGCCGTCGCACGCACGCAGAATACGTGTGTACACACACATATGCAGTATGCGGTTGACGATGTCAGCAGTCGGCTAGGTGTAGCTCGCGCCAGCGTGACGCTGCTGTGGGGCGGCCTCACAGCTTCTCCACAGCCCTGGGAGCTAGCGCCGTTCAAATGGAGACGCAGTTTACTTCTCGCAGTGCAGGGCAGTGCTAGGCTGTTGACGATTGCTCTCGTGAATTGTCGTTCGTTCTGGCACCTGCTTCTGCGACGTTTTCTATGGTCGCCTGTTGAGATATCGGCCCGTACCACCATGTGTCACTCCCACATGCAGAGAGCACATGCTGCAAGCATTTAGGCCATGCCATTTTCGAAATTCTTTATCGCTTCTCGGCCTTTTGGCTTAGAACCACCCCGCATCGGAGCGGTCCGTTTGTGCTCCGCAGCGGGTCGCGTGTCGTTTTTCGCTGTCGTGGTCGTTGATTTTCGCGTTTTTCAGCGTTGTTTTCTGCTTGGAATATGTCGAATCGATCGAACAGCATTCAATGCGTTTTTGATAGAGCAGCAAGACGGCCATCGGTCTCTGAGGTTCAGGAATGGATATTTGATGATTTTAACATACCCGAAAATGACATCGGTATTTTCATCTCGACTTTGATTAAAATCACACAGTATGTGACAGTGGTTGGCCGACCATAGAGACAAAAAAGGAAAAGCCAACCACCGAGAAACATATTAAAAACTCAGGCTAAAACTGTAGGCCAGAAGCCAGACTCAATACTAAATAAAAATACACACTTAGAGCAAATGATAAAAGTCCCCTGCCCGAAAAAAACGCAAAACTAAGCGTGTCATGGCAGTGTCATCTGTTAAAAGGGCAGGGAGCGTATCAGGCAGCGCAAATGTCTGCCTCACCACAGATAAAAGGGGGCAGGCCAACAAAATGTGGGCCACTGTCAAAGCCGCCCTGCAACAACAGAGAGGAGGGTCCTCGCGGCGCAGTAACTGACTGTGCGTCAACCGGGACTGGCCAATGCAGAGCCGACAAAGGACAACTGAGTCTCTGCGATTGACTCACATGGATGACCGCCACACAGTCGTCGTCTCCTTTATGGCACAGAGTTTGTTAGGGGTGGTCACACCACGCCATTCAGCATCCCATAGCGCGAAAACTTTGCGGCGTAAGACTGCTCGCAAATCAGTCTCCGGGAGGCCAATGTCCAGGTTTGGTTCACTGGTGGCCTGTTTGGCCAGGCGGTCAACATGTTCATTGCCCGGGATACCCACATGAATGGGGGTCCACACAAAGACCACAGAGCGGCCGCAACGGGCAAGAGTATCCAGGGACACCTGGACAGCTATCACCAGATGAGAACGGGGAAACACTGGTCGACAGCTCGTAAACTGCTCAGGGAATCGCCACAGATGACGAAGGACTCACCTGAGCAGGATCGGATATACTCTAGGGCACGAAAGATGGCGACCAGCTCAGCAGTAAAAACGCTGCAGCCAGCCAGTAAGGATCGCTGTTTATAATAGTCCCCCAGAGTTAGAGCATAACCGACCCAAACAGCGACCATCGAACCATCAGTGTATACAACGCCAGAGCCCTGATACGTGGCTAGCATGGAATAAAAGCGGCGGCGGAAGGCCTCTGGAGGGACTGAGTCCTTCGGGCTCTGTGCCAAGTCGAGCCGAAGGCAACAGCGAGGAACACACCATGGGGGTCTACGCAAAGGGGCCTGCAAAGGAAGTGGAACAGGGAAAAACCCAAGCCCAGAGAGAAGCTCTTTGACACAGACCACGATCGTACAACCTGACCGAGGCCGACGTTCTGGCAGATGGACGACCCATTGCGGTAACAGAAAACGATAATTTGGATGCCCGAGCAAGCTAAAAACATGGGCAGCATAAGCGGCCAGTAAATGTTGGCGCTGCAACCGCAGTGGAGGGACACCTGCCTCCACAAGTATGCTGTCCACAGGGCTGGTCCAGAAGGCACCAGTGGCAAGTCGTATCCCACTGTGTAGTATTGGTTCCAGCACCCACAATGCAGATGGGGATGCCGAGCCATAAGCCAGGCTCCCATAATCCAGACGAGACTGGATTAACGCCTGGTAGAGCCGTAAGAGGGTAGATTGGTCGGCGCCCCAGCTGGTGTGGCTCAAGCATCGCAGAGCATTAAGATGCCACCAACACATCTGTTTAAGCTGGCGAATATGTGGGAGCCAAGTCAATCAGGCATCAAAAACCACACCTAGAAACCAATGTGTCTCCACCACAGCAAGAAGTTCGCCGTCAAGGTATAGCCATGGCTCACGGTGAACAGTGCGTCGCCGGCAGAAATGCACGAGGGGTCTTGGCAGCCAAAAACTGGAAGCCATGTGCTACTGTCCAAGACTGCGCCTTGCGGATAGCGCCCTGCAGCTGACGTTCAGCAGCTGCAATGCCAATGGAGCTATAGTAGAGGCAGAGGTCGTCAGCATACAAGGAAGCTGTGACAGACGTTCCCACCGCCGCAGCGAGCCTGTTAATTGCAATTAAAAACAGGCAGACACTGAGGACAGACCCCTGTGGTACCCCGTTCTCCTGAACTCGGGAGGAACTAAGAGGGGCTGCGACTTGCACGCGGAAGGTACGATGCACCAGAAAACGTCATATGAAAATCGGCAGCGGACCCCGAAGACCCCAACCATGAAGGGTAGAGAGGATGTGATGGCGCCATGTCGTATCATACCCTTTCATAAGCTGCCCGATTCCTTTATTAATCCCAATAGCCACAGAGAGTGGGGGTTCACATCGCCGGAAACCAACCAAAGAGCAATACAGAGGAAAGGGTGAAGGCTGAGAAGTTGTCAGAGCTCTGCTAGATGGTAGAAGAAACCGCTGCAGTTCCACTGGAGGATGGTGTTGTCCATGGCTGAGAAAGGCGTGAAGGGACTGGGGAGGCAGATTACGCCACTGGGTCACCTGCTGCCACCGACTGAGCACCTGCGCAAGTGCTATCCATGGTGCCTGAGGGACTGGCGAGATCAAGGTCTTCAGCAGATGCCAAGATCTCCACCTCATCCTCAGATGCAGAGCTGGATGGTTGCGGTGGGGTGAGTGCCACCACAAGTTCTTTGACCTTAGAGGTCTTTCTCTTGGACTTCTCTCGCTGTACCTTGGGTTTCACCGGCTGGGAGGGCTTCACCGATTCAGTCTCTGGGACGGAGGAGGATCGCGAAGCCCTACGACCAGCCGCTGGTGTGAACTTATGCCACTGTCAGGCGTCATCCTTCCTGGTGGTGGAACCTGGGAAGGGAGGGACCCAAGAGACCCCTTGCGAGCGAGAGTAGCCAAAGAAGTTGGACGCTTCTCTGGCTGAGAAGCGGGGACGGATGTTCCTGATGGGTGGGAGGGTGTTGCTCCCAAGGTAGGTGGTGCAGGAGCAACAGGGTTGGTAGAGCCCCCCAATGGCAAGGGGGCATGTGGACTTGTACGGGTCGTCGATCCAGCTGGAATTCTCGGAACTGATGGTTGTAGCATGGTTGTTGTAGAAGCGGTATAGGAAGATGTCATTTCCACAGGATGTCATAGGTCAGTCGGTCCAGGGTCTTTTATTCCATGATTTTTCGCTCTTTCTGTAAGATCCTGCAGTCTGGCGAGCAAGGTGAATGATGCTCTCCACAGTTGACACAGATGGGAGGTGGGGCACATGGACTATTGGGATGTGATGGGCGTCTGCAATCTCGACATGTGAGGCTGGAAGTACAGCAGGAAGACATTTGGCCAAACTTCCAGCACTTGAAGCTATGCATTGGGGGAGGGACATAGGGCTTGACGTCACACCGGTAAACCATCACCTTGACCTTCTCTGGCAATGTATCACCCTCGAAGGCCAAGATAAAGGCACCGGTAGCAACCTGATTATCCCTCAGACCCTGATGAACGCGCCGGACGAAATGCACACCTCGACACTAACTGGCGCGCAGCTCGTCATCAGACAGCAAAAGTAGGTCCCTATGGAAAATAACACCCTGGACCATATTTAAACTCATATGTGGTGTGATGGTAACGTTAACATCCCCCACCTTGTCACAAGCAAGTAACCTTCGTTACTGGGCAGAGGATGCTGTTTTATCAAAACTGACCCAGAGCGCATTTTGGACAAACCCTCCACCTCCCCAAACTTGTCCTTTAAATGCTCTAAGAAGAACTGAGGCTTTGTGGACATGAAAGACTCCCCATCAGCTCTCGTACAAACTAGGAACTGGGGCGAATAATTGTCACTGCCATCCTGAGACTTACACTCCTCCCACAGTGTGGCCCCGGAGGGGAACGTTTTCGGATCATACTTCTGAGCATTAAATTGAGCCCGAGAATGCTTAGAGTGCTGGCAGCTGGCCACCAGCGAGAGATGATGTACCTCACTTCATTGCGGTTCATCCGCCCTGATACCAACCACTCCGACCAAGGGCGCTCCCCACGGGCGCCACCCAGCCTCAGCAAGGGACACCTGGCAGGATAACCTATGCCGGGAGTCCCGATGCCCCAAGGAGATAGGCATCTACTCCTTGGCATACATGGGGAGTTAATGGCGCAGGCATCAGCAGAGCGATCCCTGTGTTGTCAGGTGGTTACAACCAACAGGGTACATGGCAGCCCCACCACAACGGACCAGCTACCGTGCTGGATCTTGCATACAAAAATGTCCAAGGTCGTTGTCTCAGCAAAAAGCAACAGTGCATAGTATATAGTAGTAATCGCACCCAGGAAGGTATCCTCGCCCAAGAGATGGAAAACGAGCGGGACAGCATTGCAACGACGAGAAAGCCGGCTAAAGGTCTCAACATACAAAGGATACAGTGCACCATGTAAGGCGCCTTTCCCCAGTTGGCTCGCTCTTCGGAAGAATTTAGAAAGATGGAGGTCAAACCCAAAAAAAGACCATCACATAACGCCAAAACATTTGAGACTCCTTTTAGTCGCCTCTTACGACACACAGGAATACCGCGGGTCTATTCTTACCCCCGGACCCACAGGGGATGCAGTCGTGCTGCAGCTGCCAATCCACGGAGCATCACCAAATGGAATGCCCACGCAGGCGCCCGGTCCAACAGTCGTGAGAACGCACTGAAGGTGACAACCTTGTGCCCCTCAGCGAGATAGTAGCAGGTGCTGCCCCCCTGACTCGCTGAGAGGACCAAAGCACTGGCCCCGGGTCTCTCTGGACAGGTGGAAGCAATGCACAGTGCCTCTGCTGACAGGCCTGTTTAGCCTATTGCCTCGAAACTGACTCCCACAGTGGAAGTGCCACTGGCAGTTCCCCGTGTTCATTCTGCGTCCAGTGATGTTCCCTCTGTGGAATGGATGGAGATCGGCTTCCCCACCCCACCCCCACCGGCAGATGAAAATGTGGAAGCTAAGTCACCTCGACGTCGTCACAGACGCAAGAAGGCTAGTCAGGAACAGCAGGCGGAGGAGGAGGGCATCTTACGTCCCCCTCCTGAGAGCAGTAGTGAAGCTGAATCCCAGGCCTCGCCCATCACGCGTTCAGTGTCTGCTGACCGCTCGGACGGTATGTATAAAACTGCTCGTCAACTGGAGGCACTCCTCAGTTCCTCGTGGGATCGGGGAGTTGTCCCCGCGAAGCGAAAAAGTGACCAGGGTAGTGAACAGCCGCTGCAGTGCACTGGCACCCTCTCGCAAACCGCCACGGCTGAGCTGTCTGCGCCGCCTGGTTCAGACTCTCCTGGCGATGGGGGGGGGGGGGCGGAATTGAACTGGGCTGACAACAAAGATGAAGAGACGCGTGACGGAGCAGGCTCGTTCCCACATGAGCTGTCTTGTACTTGTCTCTTACAAATGGGGTGATGTTGCAGGCTCTACTGGCTTGATTCCTGTCCTATGCACCGTCCAGATCCTTGAATATCACGCCCCCCCCCCCAGTTCCTCAGAGTATCTACTGGTTGGTTGGTTTGTGGAATTAAAGGGACCAGACTGCTACGGTCATCAGTCCGTTTTTCCAAAAACTAAAAACACCCACAGAGAATAAGAAACGTACAAGGAAAAGATAACAGATGACGCAGGACACGAGAAACTGAGAAAAAGACCAGACAAAACAAATTAAAATCAAACAGAGTGTGACCGCAGTTGGCCGACCATAGGGGAAAAAAAGAAAAGCCAACCACCGAAAAACATGTTAAAAACTCAGTCTAAAACTGTAGGCCAAAATCCAGACTCAACACTAAATAAAGATAATCACTTCGAGCAAATGATAAAAGCCCCCTGCCCGAATAAAACGCAAAACTAAGCCTGCCATAGCAGAGTCATCAGTTAAAAGGGCAAGGAGCGTGTCAGGCAGTGTGAATGTCTGTCCGAGCACAGCTAAAAGGTGACAGACCAACAAAATGATGGCCACTGTCAAAGCTGCCCGCAGGGACACAGAGGAGGGTCCTCCCGACACAGTAAATAACTGTGCGTCAGCCGGGTGTAGCCAATGCGCAGCCGACAAAGGACAACCGAGTCTCTGCGATTCGCTCGCATGGATGACCACCACACAGTCGTCGTCTCCTTGATAGGACGGAGTTTATTGGCCGTGGTCATATCGCGCCATTCAGCGTCCCAAAGCGCGAAAACTTTGCGCCGTAAGACACCTCGCAATACAGTCTCCAGGAGGCCAATGTCCAGAGATGGTTTACTGGTGGCCTCATTCGCCAGGCGGTCAACATTTTCATTGCCGGGTATCCCAACATGGCCTGGGGTCCCCACAAAGACCACAGAGCGGCCGCAACGGGCAAGAGTATGCAGGGACTCATGGATAGCCAACACCAGACGAGAGCGAGGGAACCACTGGTCAATAGCTCGTAAACTCCTCAGGGAGTCGCTAGAAATAACGAAGGACTCACCTGAGCAGGAGCGGATATACTCTAGGACACGAAAGATGGCAACCACCTCAGCAGTGAAAACGCTGCAGCCAGCCGGCAATGAACATTGTTCGTAATGGTCCCCTAGAGTTAGAGCATAACCGACATGACTAGTAACCATCGAATCGTCAGTGTTAAACACGCCAGAGCCCTGATACGTGGCTAGGATGGAATAAAAGCGGCGGCGGAAAGCCTCCGGAGGAACTGAGTTTTATGAGCCCTGTGCCAATCCGAGCCTAAGGCAAGGGCGGGGAACACATCACGGGGTGTACGCAGAGGGGCCCAGAAAAGGTAACGGAAGAAGTTGCGCCACGAACCACGCCCAAGACAGGATGAAAGGATTTATCAAGTAGATCCATTGGTGGAGGTCAGTCGCCGATCAGTGCGGCTAAGGCAAAGCCCTTGGGAGCGCGTGAGAACTCGCCTCCACGTGGGTGTTAGCATGCGCTGCAGGCAGGTAGTCACATCGAGGCCCAAGATATGTTGCTCCCCCACAACACAGTACCACGGACGCTCGGCAGACAGGGGCCGCGAGCCCAGCGGGATTAGCACTGTTTTGCTGGAGTTCAACACAGCAGCAGAGGCTCATTCATAAAGGTTGAATACTCGCCGAACCGAGTCGATGTCCCTAGCATGCACCACAGACACTGGCGTCATCTGCGTATGCTGCACTTCAGAAGGTGACGCCCTGGAAGGTGACACCGCTTACCATCCGTCCGAGTTCATGCAGCATTGGGTTGAGCGCCAGAGCGAACAAATACATGGACAGGGGACACCCCTGGCGAACCGACCGTCGTATAGGAATTGGTCATGACCTGCAGACGTTCACAACTATCGTGGAATTGGCTCCATCCAGGAAGTGCCGGATGACCCTCGAGAATTGCGGCCCAAAGCCCATCCGCGCCATGACGGCCAACAGATAGGGATGGGAGACCCTATCGAATCCACCGGCAAAGTCTATGGAGAGAATGGCAGCCTGGGTCCGAGCGTCGGCGGAGAATGAAACAGCATCACGGTAGATCCAAACAGCTGTAAAGAGGATATACTCGAAACCCCACACGATTGTGTGGAACAGAGCACCGTGTTCATAACCAGCTTGAGATGTGAGGCCACGCACCGTGCCACCAATTTGTATTCAGCGTTGAGGATGGTGATTGGGCATAGGTCTTTAGCCAGCCAAGGACCCGTGACCTTAGGGATGAGGGCCATATGACCAGCTAGGAAACCCGTGGGTAGCTCACAACCAGCAAAAATTTTCGCACACATCATGCAGAAGCGATTTCCAAACAAGTCCCAATATTGTTGGTAAAATTCATAGGGGGAAAACCGTCAGGACCAGGTGATTTCTTCACGGGACATGCACGGAGGTCTGACGTAAGGTCAGCGAGAGATAGTGGCTAGGTCAGACAGTCACGGTCACGGTCACGAGCATCCAAGGAAGACGGGACCCCACTGATAAGAGCCCGCTGGGCGGCGACGTCCACATCCACATCTCGAAAGAGGTTCTCATAATAGTCGGTTAGGTGTTCGAGTACCTCACGAGTTTTAATGCAAAGAACGGAGTTGTTCTTCACACGACTTCTTTCAGAGGCCAGGTGAAGGGTGGACAGACATTCCCCATCCACCAGGTATGGGGAACAGCACCTCACCACCATCCCCTCAGCCCTCTCCCGAGAGAAACGGAGGATCGCCATCTTAATTTTACCGAGCCGCATGCGCAGCTGGTCATACCTGTCTGCAGGAAGGGTCAGGGCATCGTTAAGACATTGTTGATAGAAGTGGAGTGTGCAGCACTTCCAGTGTGCAACCTCGCGACTATACTGCTGAAGTTGCAGCCTCGGCTTCACAAGTGGAGCCACCAAACCACAGTAGTAGGGTACACTGATGCTGCAGCTGGTTGGTTGGTTGGTTTGTGGGATTATAGGGACCAGACTGCAACGGTCATCGGTCCCTTGTTCCAAGACTTAAAAACTACCACACAGAGTAAAAAAACGGATAATAGAGACAACAGACAACACAGGACAAGAAAAACTCAGACAAAGATCAGACATAACAAATTAAAATCACACGGAGTGTGGCAGTGGTTGGCCGACCATAGAATAAAAAAGGAAAAGCCAACCACCGACAACACATTAAAAACTCAGTTTAAAACCGTAGGCCAAAGGCCAGAATCAACACAAAACAATAAAATAAAACATAAACACTCATATTAAATGATAAAACCCCCTGCCCAAATAAAACGTAAAACTAAGCCAGCCATAGCAGGGTCATCAGTTAAAAGGGCAGGGAGCGTATCAGGCAGCCCAACTGTCTGCCTGACCACAGCTAAAAGGGGGCAGGCCAACAAAATGTGGGCCACTGTCAAAGCCGCCCCACAGCGACACAGAGGAGGGTCCTCCCAACGCAGTAAGTAACTGTGTGTCAGCCAAGAGTGGCCACTGCGGAGCCGACAAAGGACGACTGAGTCCCTGCGGTTGGCTCGCATGGATGACCACCACACAGTCTCCTTAATGGCACAGAGTTTATTGGGCGTGATCCGATTGCGCCATTCAGCGTCCCAAAGCGCAATAACTTTTCGGCGGAGGACTGCTCGCAAATCAGTCTCTGGGAGGCCAATGTCCATAGATGATTTACTGACGGCCTTTTTCGCCAGGCGGTCAACATATTCATTGCGCGGGATACCGACATGACCGGAGGTCCACACAAAGACAACAGAGCGGCTGCAACAGGCAAGAGTATGCAGGGACTCCTGGATAGCCATCACCAAACGATAACGAGGGAAACACTGGTCGATAGCTCGTAAACCGCTCAGGGAATCGCTACAGATCACGAAGGACTCACCTGATCAGGAATGGATATACTCTAGGGCATGAAAGATGGCGACCAGCTCAGCAGTGTAAACGCTGCAGTCAGCCGGCAATGAACGTTGTTCGGAATGGTCCCCTAGAGTAAACGCATAATCACCACAACCAGCAACCATCGAGCCGTCAGTGTATGCAGTGCCAGAGCCCTGCTACATTGCAAGGAGGGAAAGAAAGCGGTGGCGGAAGGCCTCCGGAGGGACTGAGTCCTTCAGGCCCTGTGCCAATTCCAGCTGAAGGTGAGGGCGAGGGCGAGGGCGAGGGCGAGGGCGAGGGCGAGGCACACATAATGGGGGTGTACGCAGAGGTGCCCTGAAAGGAGGCAGAAGAAGTAAGGCCTCAAGCCCGGAGAGAAGCTCTCGGACGTGGACCGCGATCGTACTGCCAGCCCTGGGTCGACGTCCTGGAAGTAGGACGTGCGACTCTGGGAATAGTAGCCGATAGTTAGGATGCCCGGGCAAGATGAAAACATGGGCAGCATAAGCGGCCAGCAAACGTTGGCGCCGTAACCGCAGTGGAGGGACACCTGCCTCCACTAGTATGCTATCCACAGGGCTGTTACGTAAAGCACCAGTGGCTAGGCGTATCCCGCTATGGAGGATTGGGTCCAGCACCTGCAACGCAGATGGGAATGCTGAGCCATAAGCCAGGCTCCCATAATCCAGACGGGACTGGATTAACACCTGGTAGAGCCGTAAGAGGGTACATCGGTCGGCGCCCCAGCGGGTGTGGCTCAAGCATCTCAGAGCATTTAGATGCCGCCAACATGCCTGTTTAAGCTGCCGAATATGAGGCAGCCAAGTAAGCCGGGCATCAAAAACTACACCCAAAAACCTGTGGGTCTCCACCACAGCAAGGAGTTCGTCGCAAGATAAAGCCACGGTTCAGGATGGACCGTTCGTCACCGGCAGAAATGCATAACGCGGGTCTTAGCAGCCGAAAACTGAAAACCATGCGCTACAGCCCAAGACTGCGCCTTGCGGATAGCGCCCTGTAGCTGACGTTCAACAGCTGCAATGCCAGTAGAGCTGTAGTAAAGGCAGAATTCGTCAGCATACAAGGACGCTGAGACAGAATTTCCCACCGCTGCAGCGAGCCCGTTTATTGCGATTAAAAACAGGCAGACATTGAGGACAGATCCATGTGGTACCCCGTTCTCCAGGACTCGGGAGGAACTATGAGAGGCTGCGACTTGCACGCGGAAGGTACGATACGACAGAAAATTTCAGATAAAGAGCGGCAGAGGTCCCCGAAGACCCCATCCATGAAGCGTAGAAAGTATGTGATGACGCCATGTCGTATTGTACGCCATCCGCATGTCGAAAAAGACAGCAACCAGGTGCTGACAGCGGGCAAAGGCAGTACGGATGGCCGACTCCAGGCTCACCAGATTGTTGGTGGTGGAGTGGCCTTTACGGAATCCACCCTGAGACAGAGCCAGAAGGCCCCGAGACTCCAGTACCCAATTCAAGCACCGGCTCACCATCCGTTCAAGCAACTTGCAAAGAATGTTGGTGAGGCTAATGGGACGGTAGCTGTCCACCTCCAGAGGGTTCTTTCCAGGTTTCAAAACGGGGATGACAATGCCTTCCCGCCATTGCGACGGAAACTCACCCTCGACCCAGAGACGGTTGTAAAGGTCGAGGAGGCGTCGCTTGCAGTCCACTGAAAGGTGTTTCAGCATCTGACAGTGAATGTGATCTGGCCCAGAAGCGGTATCAGGGCAAGCGGCAAGGGCGCTGTGAAATTCCCACTCACTGAATGGAACATTGTAGGTTTCAGGATGGTGGGTTCGAAAAGAAAGGCTCCGACGTTCCATCCACTCTTTAATGGAGCGGAAGGCCAGTGGGTTATTGGAAGAAGCGGAACTAAGAGCAAAATGCTCTGCCAAGCTGTTGGCAAATTCGTCGGAGTCTGTACAAACTGCTCAATTCAGTGAGAGCGCAGGGACACTGACAGGTGTCCGATAGCCATAGAGGCGTCGGATCTTGGCCCAGACCTGCGATGGAGAGACATGGAGGCCAATGGTGGACACATACCGCTCCCAGCACACCTGCTTGCTTTGGCGGATAAGGCGGTGGGCCCGCGCACGCAGCCGTTTGTAGGTGATGAGGTGTTCAATGCAAGGATGTTGCTTGTGACGCTGTAGCGCCCGCCAGCGATCTTTAATCGCCTCAGCAATCTCAGGCGACCACTAAGACATAGTCCGCAGCCGAGGGGACTCAGAAGAACTGGGAATGGCAAATTCTACGGCAGTAACGATGCTGGTGATGACTGAGTGAACCACCGCATCAATGTCATCACTAGACAGAGGCTCAATAGTGGCAATGGAGGAGAACAAGTCCCAGTCAGCCTTATTCATAGCCCATCTGCTGGGGCGCCCAGAAGAGTGACGCCGTGGCAGTGACAGAAACATTGGAAAATGGTCACTACCACACAGGTCGTCATGCACACTCCTTTGGACAGACTGTAAGAGGCTAGGGCTACAGATCGATAGGTCAATGGTGGAGTATGTGCCATGTGCCACACTGAAGTGTGTGGAGGCACTATCATTTAAAATCGAGAGATCGAGCTGCGCCAATAAATGCTCAACGGTGGCGCCTCGACCTGTTGCCACTGACTCACCCCACAGAGGGTTATGGGCGTTAAAGTCGCCCAGTAACAAGAAAGGTGGCGGCAATTAGGCTATCAGCGCAGCCAGGACATGCTGTGTGACATCACCATCCGGTGGAAGGTAAAGACTGCAGACAGTAACAGCTTGTGGCGTCCACACCCGAACAGCGACAGCCTCTAAAGCTATATGTAGAGGCACAGACTCGCTGTGAAGAGAGTTAAGGACATATATGCAGACGCCACCAGACACCCGTTCATAAGCTGCCCGGTTCTTATAATAACCCCGATAGCCACGGAGGGCAGGGATTCGCATTGCTGGAAACCAATTTTCCTGCAGAGCAATGCAGAGGAAAGGGTGAAGGCTGATAAGTTGGCGGAGCTCAGCTAGATGGTGGAAGAAACCGCTGCAGTTCCACTGGAGGATGGTATTGTCCATGTCTGAGAAAGGCGTGACGGGACTGGGAAGGCAGATTACGCCACTGGGTCACCTGCTGCCTCCGAATGATCACCTGTGCTAGTGCTTTCCATGGTGTCTGAGGGACCGGCGAGATCGAGGTCCTCAGCGGACACCAGAATCTCCACCTCGTCCTCAGACGCAGTGCTTGTAGGAAGCGGTGGGATGGGTGCCACCGCAATGTCGTTAGCCTTGGGGACTTTCTTCTTCTTCTGTTTCTCTTGCTGTGCCTTTGGTGGTTCAGGCTTCGAGGGCTTCACAGCGTCAGTTTCAGGGACAGACGACGACCGTGAGGCCCTACGACCAGGGACTCGTGGTTGTTTCAGCAACTTGCGGGTGTCTGCTTTTCCACTGGTCGGAACTTGCGAAGGTAGGTCCCCAAGGGACCGCTTCCTGGCGAGAGTAGCCAAAGAAGTCTTACTCTTCTCCGGCTGGGAAGGGAGAACTGATGTCCCCGATGGTTGGGGGGGGGGTGTTGCTCCAGAAGAAGATGGAGCAGGAGCAACAGGGAGTGAAGTGCCCCCCACAACCAAGGGGGCCGGTGGATTCTGACAGATCTTAGAGCCAACGATAAGTGACGATGGGAGAACCGTTGTTGCAGCAGCGTCGTAGATCGACATCTTTGCCACAGGATCGAACCGCTCATACTTCCGTTTAGCCTCGGTGTAGGGCAGGTGGTCCAGGGTCTTATATTCCATTATCTTTCGTTCCTTCTGGAATATCCTACAGTCCGGCGAGCAGGGGGAATGGTGTTCTCCGCAGTTAACACAGATGGGAGGCGGAGCACATGGAGTATTGGGATGCGAAGGACATCGACAATCTCGACATGTGATGCCGGAAGTACAGCGAGATGACATGTGCCCTAACTTCCAGCATTTAAAACACCGCATCGGAGGAGGGATATATGGCTTCACATCACAGCGGTAAACCATCACCTTGACCTTTTCGGGTAAAACATCACCTTCGAAGGCCAAGATGAAGGCGGCAGTGGCTACCTGATTATCCCTCGGACCCTGATGGACGCGCCGGACGAAGTGAACACCTCGTCGTTCTAGATTGGCGTGTAGTTCATCGTAGGACTGCATAAGAAGATCCCTGTGGAATATAATACCCTGGACCATGTTTAAACTCTTATGGGGAGTGATGGTGATGGAAACAGTCCCCAACCTGTCGCAAGTGAGCAACCTCCGTGACTGGGCAGAGGATGCTGTTTTGATGAGAACTGACCCAGAGCGCATTTTGAACAAGCCCTCCACCTCTCCGAACTTGTCCTCTAAATGCTCCACAAAAAACTGGGGCTTGGTCAACATAAATGATTCCCCTTCTACTCGTGTACACACTAGGTACCGGAGTGAATAATCTCCACTGCCTTCTTTGGACAAACGTTCCTCCCATGGAGTGGCCAGGGAGGGAAATGATCTCTGATCAAATTTCTTTCCATTGAGGTTAGACCTCGATCGCTTAGAGACTGCTGGTGGAGGCCCACCAGCGAGAGATGATGTACCACGCTTCATTGCGGGTCATCCGCCCTGATGCCACTCACTCCGACCAGGGGCTCTCCCCACAGGCGCCACCCAGCTGCAGCAAAGACCACCTGGCAGGATGGCCTTTGCCCGGAGTCCCGATGCCCCAAAGGGATAGGCATCTACTCCTCGGCATACGTGGGGAGGTAGCAGCTCAGGCATCAGCAGTGTGATCCCTGTGTAGTCAGGGGGCTACCACCAAGAGGGTACATGACGACCCCACGACAACGGACTGGCTACCGTGCTGGATGTCTGTTGTCGAAATATCCATGTACATCACGAGGGCAAAGATGGAAGTGCACAATGGAGGGAAGGGATGCTATCCGGAACACACTGCAGCGGATGTGGCCAGAAGCTCGATGTAAGTCCAACTCCATGAAAATATCAGGAGTGCCAGATCTTAGGGCAAGATGGATTTAAGATGTACCACGTAAGGTGTCCTTCAAATGGCACACACTAACAGAAAAATTTGGAAATAGAGTGGTCAAACCCCTCAGGGGACCATCACATTAAATGCTGAAACAGTTGAGACTCCTTTTAGTCGCCTCTTACGACAGGCAGGAATACCGCGGGCCTATTCTTACCCCCGAACCCGCAGGGGGGGATGCTGCAGCGATGCAATCCCGCCACGTTTGCGATACAATGGTGTTCGGGCACGGGGAGATGTAGCGTATTCATCTTCCAGTAGATACTCAGAGGAACCGCGGGGGGGTGGGGGACCCGTGATAGTCAAGGAGCAGGCGTATGCACAGTGGTCGCTGAAGGCGACTGGAAGGACCTGGACAGTGCATAGGGCAGGAATCAAGCCAGCAGAGACATAAAAACGGTCGATGCGGCTCGCCCCAGTGGGGTATATGTCTGTAAACTGTGTGTATACGGGGTGAACGTGACGCTACGTATCACTAAGGTCTGTCGCCTGAAGGAGGGAATCGAGTGCTTCACACCTCACAGGCGTCGGAACCTGATCTGCATCAGCCACCACACAGTTCAAGTCCCCGCCGAACACGATAAGGCGACAGGCTGTCAATAAAGGGGTGACATCAGTTGTGAAAAGTGTTGTCCTGTCATGCCTGTGATTAGCCCCCGAGGGAGAATAGACGTTAACAAAGAGAATGTCCCGAATGACGCACGCAAGAGTCCAACTATCGGGCAGTAAGGCAGCATCTGATGGGTTTAGCTCCGATCTGTACAGTGAAGTGGTGCCTCGCCTGGCGGCGGGGTAGATGTTGTATGGTGCCTCATAACCAACCAGGTCGGAGAGTAAAGGGGCACAAACCTCCTGGAGCAAAACAACGTCAAATAATCCAAAGTGGAGAAAACCCTTGAGACAGCATAATTTAACACAGAGACTGAACTGATGTTAACTGTTACAAGGGAAAGGGCTCCCAGCCGACGGTTAATCATGGGCATGAGAAAATGGCTCAGAGAGGGACATCAGATGAGGTAACAGGCAAGGGTGAGCAGGTGTGAAGGCATCAAAGACCACAGCCTGTGACGTCACCCCAGTTGGAAGAGAGAAGTACAAGATAGCACATGCGGGAATGAACCCGCTCATTCATGCATCTCTTCGTCTTCATCGTGAGCCCAGTTTAATATTCCCCCCCCCCCCCCCCCAATCGGCGGGATAGTCTGACAGCTCAGTCGTGGCAGTTTGCGAGAGGGTGCGACTGCGCTGCAGTGGCTGTTTGCTACCCTGGTAACTTTTTCGTTCTGTGGAGATCACACCCTGATCCCAGGAGGAACTGAGGAGTGCCTCCAGGTGACAAGCAGTTTCATGCATACCGTGTGAGTGGTCAGCAGAAACAGAACGCGTGATGGGCGAGGCCTGGGATTGAGCTTCACTACTGCTCTCAGGAGGGGGACATAAGATGCCCTCCTCCTCTGCCTGCTGTTCCTGACTGGCCTTCCTGCATCTGTGACGACGTCGAGGTGACTTAGCTTCCACGTTTTCATCTGCCGGTGGGGGTGGGGTAGGGAGGCCGATCTCCATCCATTCCAAAGAGGTAACATCACTGGGCACAGAATCCACATGGGGCGCCGCCAGCGGCACTTCCACTGTGGGAGTCGCTTCCGAGGCAATAGGCTCGACCGGGCCGTCAACGGAGGCACTGGACACCGCATCCACCTGTCCAGAGAGACCCGGGGCTGGTTCTTCGGTCCTCTAAGAGGGTATGGGGGCAGCACCTGCTACTATCTCTGAGGAGGGGCACAAAGTTGTCACCTTCAGTGTATTCTCAAAGCAGTTGCACCGGGCACCTGTGCTGGCATTCCATTTGGAGAGGCTCCATGGATTGGCAGATGGAGCACTTCTGCAGTTGTCCTATATACACTCCTGGAAATTGAAATAAGAACACCGTGAATTCATTGTCCCAGGAAGGGGAAACTTTATTGACACATTCCTGGGGGTCAGATACATCACATGATCACACTGACAGAACCACAGGCACATAGACACAGGCAACAGAGCATGCACAATGTCGGCACTAGTACAGTGTATATCCACCTTTCGCAGCAATGCAGGCTGCTATTCTCCCATGGAGACGATCGTAGAGATGCTGGATGTAGTCCTGTGGAACGGCTTGCCATGCCATTTCCACCTGGCGCCTCAGTTGGACCAGCGTTCGTGCTGGACGTGCAGACCGCGTGAGATGACGCTTCATCCAGTCCCAAACATGCTCAATGGGGGACAGATCCCGAGATCTTGCTGGCCAGGGTAGTTGACTTACACCTTCTAGAGCACGTTGGGTGGCACGGGATACATGCGGACGTGCATTGTCCTGATGGAACAGCAAGTTCCCTTGCCGGTGTAGGAATGGTAGAACAATGGGTTCGATGACGGTTTGGATGTACCGTGCACTATTCAGTGTCCCCTCTACGATCACCAGTGGTGTACGGCCAGTGTAGGAGATCGCTCCCCACACCATGATGCTGGGTGTTGGCCCTGTGTGCCTCGGTCGTATGCAGTCCTGATTGTGGCGCTCACCTGCATGGCGCCAAGCACGCATACGACCATCATTGGCACCAAGGCAGAAGCGACTCTCATCGCTGAAGACGACACGTCTCCATTCGTCCCTCCATTCATGCCTGTCGCGACACCACTGGAGGCGGGCTGCACGATGTTGGGGCGTGAGCAGAAGACGGCCTAACGGTGTGCGGGACCGTAGCCCAGCTTCATGGAGACGGTTGCGAATGGTCCTCGCCGATACCCCAGGAGCAACAGTGTCCCTAATTTGCTGGGAAGTGGCGGTGCGGTCCCCTACGGCACTGCGTAGGATCCTACGGTCTCGGCGTGCATCCGTGCGTCGCTGCGGTCCGATCCCAGGTCGACGGGCATGTGCACCTTCCGCCGACCACTGGCGACATCGATGTACTGTGGAGACCTCACGCCCCACGTGTTGAGCAATTCGGCGGTACGTCCACCCGGCCTCCCGCATGCCCACTATACGCCCTCGCTCAAAGTCTGTCAACTGCACATACAGTTCACGTCCACGCTGTCGCGGCATGCTACCAGTGTTAAAGACTGCGATGGAGCTCCGTATGCCACGGCAAACAGGCTGACACTGACGGCGGCGGTGCACAAATGCTGCGCAGCTAGCGCCATTCGACGGCCAACACCGCGGTTCCTGGTGTGTCCGCTGTGCCGTGCGTGTGATCATTGCTTGTACAGCCCCCTTGCAGTGTCCGGAGCAAGTATGGTGGGTCTGACA
Organism: Schistocerca nitens; assembly: GCF_023898315.1. NCBI lineage: Eukaryota > Metazoa > Arthropoda > Insecta > Orthoptera > Acrididae > Schistocerca > Schistocerca nitens. The sequence continues at coordinate 831,840,191 of NC_064614.1, forward strand.
CACGGGTGTCAATGTGTTCTTTTTTCCATTTCCAGGAGTGTAGGTGACCTGAGCCCTTGTGCTGTCAATATAGAGATAGGAGGGTATGTGCTGGTGGAGGTCCATACGGACACTCCGGATCCCGCTGTTGCCCTGAAAACGATAGGCACTGCCCCATGTCTCATTTGTTATTCCAAGCACCTTGCCATACCTCGACAGGACACGGCCGATGACGTCATTGGGACACTCAGGGTTATGTTAAAGACCCGCCCAGTATTTACTCCAAAGCCAGATGGTACGGTATACACTTATCCTACTGCCCATCGAAGTAGCGGAACAGATGTTCCCCCGCGAGTGCTAAGCCACACTTTTCGTATTTTTCTTGATCAAGGAATTTTACGAATAACGAGAAAAGCACAAAGTCGAGTTGAAAAGTGTCTATGTCATTTTCAGGTACATTGAGAACACCAAATATCCATTCCTGAACTTCAAAGGCTGGTGGCTGTCTTGCTGCTCTGTCAAAAACGCACTGAATGCTGTTCGATCGATTCGACATATTGCAAGCAGAAACAACGCTGAAAAACGCGAAAATCAACGACCATGACAGCGAAAAACACGACCCGCGACCCGTTATCAACGAACACGACAGCGAAAAACATGACACACGACCTGCTACAGAGCCCAAACGGACTGCTCCGATGCGGGGTGCTTCTTCGCCATAAGGCCGAGAAGCGATAAACAATTTCTTTTTTTTTGTGATGTGTTACAATACAGCATCACCGGTCTATTGCGGTCTGTGTTGGTGAGGCAGTAAATCTATCCACAGGGCAGTGGCACTGCAATACACTTTGGAGGCGTGGCGGTGGGACTTTTAGTCCCGTACCACCCCCCGATGGTGACAGTATTACATCAGTCAAGCAGAAAATTTAGCCTAACGTGGGCAGGTAAGGTGGGGAAGTATTGGATGTAGGAGTGGGGGTTAAGTCCTACCAAAGGATGCATCAGTGGTGGGCGTGCCAGGCCTATTGTTAGCCACAGTCGGAATCAGATTCCGGATGTCGATGCCAGCAGCGTGGAAGTGTGGTCCCAACGTGGTATAACCCATGGACAGTGTCCAGCAATGCATTCACTTTCTCACAGAGTTGCCGCGCGTTGTTGCGTATGGTCGTCTTTAGGGGGACGATATCCGCTTCCTCGTGGAGAGTGACAATTCTCGTGAGAGGTGGGGCGTACAGGCTCCACCTGAGCACCTTGTTCTGCAGGCGCTGCAGTGTCCACATCCTGGTGACACTAATCGTGGCCCATGCAGCAGATCCATACGTGAGGGCAGGCAGGATAACCGTTCGGTAAATACGGAGCTTGGTATGCAGGTTAAGTTCCCTACTGCGAAAGAGTGGGTACAAATCCCTGGTTAGCTTTTGCCCCTTGTTGGTGACATACTCCGCATGACAGTGGAAGAGCAACTTCTGGTCCATGTGGACTCCAAGATAGGTGGTTTTCGGTGACCAGGGCACCTGCATGCCTGCAATCGAAACATTCCGGCGGGTGACTGGGCGCCGTTTCGTGAAATAGACTGCTTTAGTTTTGGCAGCATTGAGAGCCATTTTGTTTGTCGAGCACCAGGTGATGGTGGCGTCCACCTGCCGCTGGAGGCGGGCGACGACGCCATCAGTGATACGTCTAGTGGTATAGAGTGCTGTGCCAGCAGCTTATTGTGCAGGTGGCACTCTGGGATGACTGGCATATCATTTACATAGATATTAAAAAGAATGGGAGATAACACCGATCCTTGCGGAGTGCCTACCAACAATTAGCGAATGCCAGAACGCATTCCCCATTGAGCCACTAGGAAATTCCAACAACGGAGGAAGTCATCCACGATCTTGGCATAAATATCTGGTATAGGGGTCTCTGTCAGCATCTCATGTACGAGGTTGTCTTGCCAGATCTTGTCGTAACGTTTTGCAAGTCTAGAAAAACGGCAGCTCTCGACTTGGCAGTGTTGAAGCCTCTGCTGATGTGTTCAGTGATCCATAGGACCTGACGTTCGGCAGAGAGGTGCGAAGTGAATCCAAACTGTTCAGGACAGATCGTCCCAGCTGCCATAAGAGGTTGGGAAAGTCAGTGACGGATCACAGATTTGCCGGCCGCGGTGGTCTTGCGGTTCTAGGCGCTACAGTCCGGAATCGTGGGATTGCTACGGTCGCAGGTTCGAATCCTGCCGTGGGCATGGATGTGTGTGATGTCCTTAGGTTAGTTAGGTTTAAGTAGTTCTAAGTTCTAGGGGACTGATGACCTAAGATGTTAAGTCCCATAGTGCTCAGAGCCATTTGAACCATTTGATCACAGATTCAAGGGCATTCGCCATAGTATTTAGGAGGCTATATGGACCTGTTGTTTGTGGGGACTGCAGGTTCCTTGAACCTCTTGGGGATCACGATCAGCTTGGCTTGTGTCCACTGAGGGGGGAAAAGGCCAGACGTGAGACAGCAGTTTAAAATCTTGGTGAATAAGATGTGTGGTGTGCAGGGAAGGTGGCAAAGATGTTCATTTAAAATTACGTCCAATCCAGGGGCTGACGGGCCACATTTCCGTCGAAGGATGCCATGGACGTAAGAAGGGGAGCATACTGGGGTGGGTGGTTGTGGAAAGCAGCAACAGCTGTCAGGACTTCATGTTCTTCCTGTAGTTCGTTCAGAGAAAGGTCCTGGACAAGAGAGCAGTTTTGTGCCTCGAACGCATCTGCAAGCGTTTCTACAATTTGGAGGGTATCATATGACAAGCCCGCTGCTGTGTGAATAGGATGGGCAGTCGCTGGCATAGAACGCCGCATGATGCGAATGACAGCCCAGTCAGATTTTTGGTGGAGTAGGAAAGCAGACATCCTGTCCTCCCATTGTTCAGACCTCCAGTCGGCGAGCCAGTGGCGGAATTCGCGCTGGAGGCGTCTCATTGGGCGTTTGTCCTGAGGGTCACGAAACTGCTTCCACTGCCGCCAGTAGTGGTTCTTTTGCGCCTTCAGCTCTCATAACAGTTGGGCAAGTCGTCCAGGGGGGTTAAATTTCGAGGTGCAGTGGAGGGGGAGAGTTTCACTGCTTTCTGTATTTTGGCAGTAAGGTAATCCACAGCACGGACTATATTGGCCAGTGTGGTCAAATCGAGGCCATGTCTAGTGGTGCTATTAAGTACCCTGGCAAACTTTTCCCAATTGGTGAAGTTCGCAGTGGAACGAGCATCAAATGAAAGGGCAGCATTGGTGAAGTGCAGGAGTACTGACTCATGGTCATAGGCCAGTTCATGGAGAACTTCCAGTGAAAACTGAGTGGTGATATTTTTAAAGATGGCCACATCCATAACGTCTAGCTGGCAGTTAGTACGGATTGGGATATGGGTAGGTTCGTGGGGGCCATAGACTGATAGTGCTGAAGTACCCTCCGGGTCAAGGAGGAGCCGGCCTTTGGGGTTAGAGACCTGAGAATGCCAAGCTGGGTGCTTGGCATTGAGATCTGCCCCTACGATGAGCCTGTCGAAAGATGACAATTTGCGGAGGTCTGCTTCCAGCAGTGGCTTGTTTCGGCACAAATATGCTGCTGCAAAGGTAATGGCACCAAGGCATGTGGAGATGGTAACCGATGTAGCCTCTGTGTGTTCCATTGGCTGGAGAATCTCTTGGGTATGGACAAGGGCTTTGTTGAGGAACACAGCTGTGCCTCCACCACAGCGGTCGAGGCGATCAGAGTGGTAACACACCATGTTGCGAAGGCAGAAATCGTCTGTCGGTTTGAGGTGTGTTTCTGTGACCAGTAAAACATCCACATGATGGTCATGGAGGAAGGTGTTCAATTCTGTCTTCATCCGTTTTATGCCATTGGCACTAAAAATGCTGGTGACGAGATCCCAAGGGGGCTGGTGGTGGTGTGGAGGTCCATTTGCCTTTACAACAATATCTGACTAAGCCCTTCCACTAGGGCGATGACTTTGGAGAGCCCGTCCTCCGACCAACGGATTTTTTGTGCAGTGTCACGAATAACAGCCTGGATGTGGGGTTTCGGGAAAAAGGAGATGACCTGGAGGATTTCTTGCATGTCCGCCCAAAAAGACACATCAGTCCCCACCACTGGGGGAGAGTTTTGGGTGGTCTGCTTGCCTCTGCGGCAGGCAGGTGTAGACGTAGGCAGAGTGGGGGTAGGGGCAGAGGGCTGGGATAAAGCCACAGATGGACTGGAGGGAGCTGTAGCTGGCTCCTGTAGTCAGTGAGCAGTGGAAGCCATCATGGAAGATGGACAATGAGGAGGAGACCGAGCTGCAGCAGCAAAGGATGTCGCAGGATTCTCGGCAGGAAGGGGCACAGGAGCCAGAGAACCATCTGGTGCCTGAGTGGCTGGTACCAGAGTGGCTGCCGAGTTCAGTGCATCAGGCTGACCCTGCAAAACAGGATAGTTGATTGTGTCCCGTTGCAGTGGGGTAGGTCGATTTGTTCTTGGTCCTGCAAAACAGGATAGTTGATTGTGTCCCGTTGCAGTGGGGTAGGTCGATTTGTTCTTGGTTTCTTTTTGAGAGGATAAGAAGACTTCAGTGCCTACTGGTAAACAGGGCACCGCCTCCAGGATGCAATGTGGTGGGGATCGTGTATTTCACATGATCTTTTTGGTAAACAGCTCTCAATTGTCCGACAATGAGCCACTGTAGCTTAGTGTTCAGTTTTATATAATTAGTGACATTATATACCACAATGGGGCTATCTTCTCTTTCTTCAGAGGGCTTGATGGGATCTCTTGAGCAGGAGGGTCGGGAACATGAGCCATTTCCTCATCCACATCCACAGGACCATCTGGTCCGGCGTCCCCCAGCAGGGGGTATCAGAACACGATTCGCTGTCACCACAGCCCGCGTGGGCGGAGGAGCGTCTGGACCGATACCCAGAGGACTTTTCGACTGGGTCAGGGTGTCCAGAAGACTCGCCACGGTGGTGGGACGGCGTAGGAGGAGGTGCAGGTACAGCCAGGTGGTGGTCAGACCGGGCCGATGTGTTCACCGTCTCACTACGAGAAATATCAATTACTAGGCGGTCAGGTGAATCGTCGGACGACAACGACACGTATGAATGGACCCTGACACTGGATGGTGGACAGTCTTCGTGATGATGGGTTTCAGTGCCGGTGGTATCCACCGGCGATTTGTGGCGGATGGCGTAATTCAAGTGATCCTTCGCCTGTTGCGAGGTGGGTAAAACGTTATGCGTGATGGGAGCCCGGGATGAGCAGTGTTTCGACGCGGCTCTCCCCAAAGGGCGGCGGTGGAAGAGTCAGAGAGTAGCGAAGGCTGCACCGCGAACTTCTCCAAGGTGTACACAGGTCCGCCAGACGTAGCCAGGTGCCCAGCACTAGAGAACTACGCACACCAAAACTTCCCAGCTATCCTGGGGAAATAACTACTAAGATACCAACGCCGACATGCCTTGCTAAAACTACAACTATACGACTCAAACACACTCGTACTAGAAAACACTTTCAGGGATCCAACTGGAATAAGAATGCAATTTCGATTTCTTTTGTGATATGTTACAATACAGCATCACCAGTCTATTGTGGTCTAACTGTGTTGGTACCCGCATCTCGTGGTGGTGCGGTAGCGTTCTCGCTTCCCACGCCCAGGTTCCCGGGTTCAATTCCCGGCGGGGTCAGGGATTTTCTCTGCCTCGTGATGGCTGGGTGTTGTGTGCTGTCCTTAGGTTAGTTAGGTTTAAGTAGTTCTAAGTTCTAGGGGACTGATGACCATAGATGTTAAGTCCCATAGTGCTCAGAGCCATTTGAACCATTTTTTTGAACTGTGTTGGTGAGGCAGTAAATTTCCACAGGGCAGTGACTGCGTCACTGCAATTCACTTTGGGGGTGTGGTGTCCCGTACCACCCTGTGATAGTGACAGTACTACACGAGTCAGGTATGATTGGAAAGTATTGGACGTAGAATGGGGGCTAGTCCCGCCAAAGGATGCGTCCGTGGTGGGCGTGCCAGACCTATCGTTAGCCATGGTCGGAATCCAATTCCTCTAGGATGGTTAGGGGAACCGGATGTCGATGCCAGCGGCGTGGAAGTGTGGTCCCAACGTGGCGTAACCCATGGACAGTGTCCCACAAGGCATCCACTTTCTCATAGAGCCACTGTGCGTAGTTGCGTATGGTCGTCTTTAGGGGGACGATATCCGCTTCCTCGTGGAGAGTGACAATTCTCGTGAGTGGCGGGGCGTACAGGCTCCACCTGAGCACCTTGTTCTGCAGGCACTGCAATGTCCGCATCCTGGTGACACTAACCGTGGCCCATGCAGCAGATTCATACGTGAGGGCAGGCAGGATAACTGTTCGGTAAATGCGGACCTTGGTATGCAGGTTAAGTTCCCTACTGCGAAAGAGCGGGTGCAAAGCCCTGGTTAGCTTTTGCCCCTTGTTGGTGACATACTCTGCATGACAGTGGAAGAGCAACTTGTGGTCCATCTTGACCACGAGATAGCTGGTTGTCGGGGACCAGGGCACCTGCACGCCTCCAATCGAGATATTGCGGTGGAGGACTGGGCGCCGTTTCGTGAAATAAACTGCCGTAGTTTTGGCGGCATTGAGATCTATTTTGTTTGTCCGGCACCAGGTGATAGTGGCGTCCACCTGTCGCTGGAGGCGGGCGACGACGGCGTCAGTAATGCGGCCAGTGGTGTATAGTGCTATGTCGTCAGCATATTGTGCAAGGTGACACTCGGGGATGACCGGCATATCATTGACGTAGATATTAAAAAGGATGGGAGATAGCACTGATCCTTGGGGAGTGCCTGCCGACAATTGGCGAATGCCAGAATGCATTCCCTGTTGAGCCACTAGGAAAGTTCTACCACGGAGGAAGTCATCCACGATCTTAACATAAATATCCGGTATAGAGGTCTGTGTCAGCATCTTGTGTACGAGGTTGTCTTGCCAGATCTTGTCATAGGCGTTTTCCAAGTCCAGAAAAACGGCAGCTGTCGACTTGGCAGTGTTGAAGCCTTTGGTGATGTGTTCAGTGATCCGTAGGACCTGAAGTTCAGCAGAGAGGTGTGAAGTGAATCCGAACTGTTCAGGGCGGATAGTCCCAGCTGCTGCAAGAGGTTGGGAAAGTCGCCGAAGGATGACAGATTCAAGGACCTTCGCCATAGTGTTTATGAGGCTGATGGGCCTGTTGTTTGTGGGGACTGTAGGGTCTTTGAACCTCTTGGGGATCGCAATCAGCTTGGCTTGTTTCCACTGAGGGGGGGGGGGGGCAAGGCCAGATACGAGACAACAGTTTAAAATCTTGGTGAACAAGATGAGTGGTGCGCGGGGAAGGTGGCAAAGAGGTTCATTTAAAATTCAGTCCAATCCAGGGGCCGACCGGCCACGTTTCTGTCGAAGGATGCGCTGAATTTCTGCCATGGACGTAAGAAGGGGAGCAGACTGGGGTGGGCGGTTGTGGAAAGCAGCAACAGCTGTCAGGACTTCATGTTCTTCCTGTAGTTTGTTCGGAGAAAGGTCTTGGACCAGAGGGCGGTTTTGGGCCTCTAAGGCATCTGCCAGCGTTTCCACAATTTGCAGGGTACCATAAGCCCGCTGCTGTGCGAATAGGTTGGGCAGTCGCTGTCTTAGAACGCCACATGGTGTGAATGACAGCCCAGTCAGATTTTTGGTGGAGTAGGAGAGTGGACATGCTGTCCTCCCACTATTCAGACCTCCATTCGGCGAGCCGGTGGCTGAATTCGCGTTGGAGGCGTCTCATTTGGCGTTTGTCCTGAAGGTCACTAAACTGCTTCCACCTCCGGCGGTAGCGGTTCTTTTGCGCCTTCAGCTCTCGTAACAGATGGGGCAAGTCGTCCAGGGGGGTTAAATTTCGAGTTGCAGTGGAGGGGGAGAGTTTCACTGCTTTCTGTATTTTGGCGGTAAGGTAATCCACAGCACGGTCTATATTGGCCAGTGTGGTCAAATCGAGACCATGTCTAGTGATGCTATTAAGTACCCTGGCAAACTTGTCCCAATTGGTGAAGGTCGCAGTGGAACGAGCATCAAATGAAAGGGCAGCATTGGTGAGGTGCAAGAGTACTGGCTATTGGTCAGAGGCCAGTTCATGGAGAACTTCCAGTGAAAACTGAATGGCCACATCCAGAACGTCTAGCTAGCACTTAGTATGGACTGGGATATGGGTAGGTTCGTGGGGGCCATATACTGATAGTGCTGAAGTATCCTCCAGGTCAAGGAGGAGCCGGCCTTTGGGGTTAGACACGTGAGAATGCCAAGCTGGGTGCTTGGCATTGAGATCTGCCCCAATGATGAGCCTGTCGAAAGATGACAATGTGCGGAGGTCTGCTTCCAGCAGTGGCTTGTTTCGGCACAAATATGCTGCTGCAAAGGTAATGGCACCAAGGCATGTGGAGATGGTAACCACTGTGGCCTCTATGTGTTCCATTGGCTGGAGAGTCTCTTGGGTATGGACAAGAGCTTTGTTGAGGAATACAGCTGTGCCTCCACCACGGCAGTCTAGGCCGTCAGAGCGGTAACACAACATGTTGCGAAGGCAGAAATCGTCTGCCGGTTTGAGGTGTGCCTCTGTGACCAGTAAAACATCCACACGATAGTCATGGAGGAAGGTGTTCAATTCTGTCTTCATACGTTTTATGCCATTGGCATTAAAAATGCAAGGGACAAGATCCCGAGGGGGCTGGTGGTGATGTGGAGGTCCATTCACCATTACAACATCATTTGACTAAGCCCTTCCACTAGGGCGTCCTCTGACCAACGGATTTTTTGTGCAGTGTCACGAATAACAGCCTGGATGTGGGGTTTCGGGAAAAAGGAGATGACCTGGAGAATTCGCACATGTTCGCCCGAAAGGACGCATCAGTCTCCACCACTGGGGCAGCGTCCCGGGTGGTCTGCTTGCCCCTACGGCGCGCAGGTGCAGGTGTAGTAGTAGGCAGAGTGGGGGTAGGGGCAGAGGGCTGGGATAAAGCCACAGATGGACTGGAGGTAGCTGCAGCTGGCTCCTGTAGTTGGTGAGCAGTGGGAGCCGTCACGGAAGACAGACAATGAGGAAACCGGGCTGCAGCAGCAAAGGATGTCGTGGGAGTCTGGGCAGGAAGGGGCACAGGAGCCACTGAACCATCTGGTGCCCGAGTGGCTGGTACCAGAGTGGCTGCTGAGGACAGTGCACCAGGCTGACCCCGAAAAACAGGATAGTTGGTCATGTCCCGTAGCGGTGGGGGAGATCGATTTGTTCTTGGTTTGTTTTTGGGCGGACGAGAAGACTTCTGTGCCTTCTGGTAAACAGGGCACCCCCTCCAGGGTGCCATGTGGTGGGGATCGTGCGTCGTTCCCAAACATCTGGCACGGTTAGTTTTCTCCGAAGCAGGGAGTGTGCAGTTCTCCACTAAATGTGGGCCAGCACACTTAACACACCGCAACGGCAGCGAGCAGTAATTCCCAGTATGTCGTAAATGTTGGCATTTGCGACAGATGGCTGGCCCGTTGCGGCCCTCGTACGATTCAATCCTGACTTTCGTGTACAGAAGATACCGGATTTCGTAAATCCGCTCTATGTCCTCCCTCCGGGAAAGGGAGGCGACGTGGGTAGGGCAGGGGATCAATGCCCTGGTCTCAGGATTCCTCTTGCTATACTGGTGGACCAAAGGATCTTCGAAATGGAGTCGAAGCAGTTGCTCCTTGACCTCTGCCGTAACCTCTGGTGGCAAGCCCTTGATGACTATTTTGGTTCGGTGAATACCCAACGTCTGGTGGGCAAAGGAAAGCATCGCCTTTGATTTTACGGTGTCGAGAATAGTAAGATAGTCGTCCCTTTTGTCAAGCAGGTATTTCACATGATCTTTTTGGTAAACAGCTCTCAATTGGCCGACAATGAGCCACTGGAGCTCAACGTTCAGTTTCGTGTGATTAGTGACATTATATACCGCAATGGGGGTATCTTCTCTTTCTTCAGAGGGCTTGACGGGATCTCTTGAGAAGGAGGGTCGGGAGCATGAGCCATTTCCTCATCCACAGGACCATCCGGTGCGGCGTCCCCCAGCAGGGGGGTATCTGAACACCATCCGCTGCCACCACAGCCCGCGTGGGCGGAGGGGCGTCTTGAGCGACGGTCAGAGGACTTTCCGACTGGGTCAGGGTGTCCAGAAGACGCGCCACGGTGGCAGGACGGCGTAGAAAGAGGTGCAGGTACACACGGGTGGTGGCCAGACAGTCAGGTGAATCGTCGGACGACGACGACGATGATGCGCGGATGAACGGATCCTGACACGCGACGGTGGACAGTCTTCATGTTGATCGGTTTCAGTGCCGGTGGTGTCCATAGTGGACACGGGTCCGCCTGACATGGCCAGGGGCCCAGCACGAGAGGACTGCGCACACCAAAAACTTCCCAGCTATCCTGGGGTAAAAACTACTAAGACAACAACGCCGAAATAGCAGATACACCAACGCTGTTAGGCGGTGCTAAAACTATAACAATACGACACGGTAACGCACTTGCAGTAGATAACACCATCAGGGATCCGACCCGAAGCGCGTATAATTTCGAAAATGGCAGGGGCTAAATCCTCGCAGCGTGTGCTCTCCGCATGTGGGAGTGACACATGGTGGTGCCGATATCGCAACAGGCGACCGTCGAAAATGTCGCAAAAGCATATGCCGGAAGGATCGACAATTTACGAGAGCACTCGTGAAAGCTTAGCACTGCCCTGCACTGCGAGAAGTGAACTGCGTCTCCGATTTGAACGGCGCTAGCTCCCAGGGCTGTGGAGAAGCCGTGAGGCCGCCCCACAGCAGCGCCAGGCCGGCGCGAGCTACACCCGGCGCGTGGCCAGCGCGAACTACACCTATCAGACAGCTTACATCGTCAACCGCCTACTGCGTGCGTGTACACACACACACACACACACACACACACACACACACACACACACACACACACACACACACGTATTCTGCGTGCGACGACGACGACGTCGTCGTCGTCGTCGTCGTCGTCGTCGTCGTCGTCGTCGTCCTCGAGGAGCCGAGGTTGTGCTCCAAAAAAAAAAAAAATTAATTAAAAGTATCTATGGCCGGACCATATGAGACGCCCACGAGACATCCCAGGGCACTGTTCTGTGCCTGCATAAGATATCAGCATCGTGTAATGCGGCTGCAAGAGGGGTCCGCCTAAACGGAGAAAAAAAGTCCTGACAATAGTCTTAAATTAATAGAAAGAAAGTATAGTATCAGTTCTCAAAAAAAAAAATAAATAAATAAATAAATAAATAAATGGTGCTGTCACTCACGGCACAACCGCGCCGCTGATTGACACATCAAAGGCCGCGTGCTCGGCGGATGCAACGGTCGGTCACAGACGTACACGCGCATTCATTCTACCCTGCCGACGGTTACGTCGAGAGGCCCCAGTCACTCCGTTCCCGCTCAGGCAGGGAGTGCTACTAATAGAAAAGCCTCTGTTACAGATCACGAGTGGCACACAGTCACCCCCCCCCCCGGAGAGGCAAACGCCGTGCTGCAGAACGCTGACCATCGCCTCGGGATCGTCGGCGCATCATATTGCCCAGCCCGCGCAACAGCGGTCCGGCGTGGGCCAACGCGTCCGGGCGGCCGGCGCGAGCTACACCTCGCGTGTCTTGCGCCGGCAGCGGGGCACTGGCGACTGCCGTGTCATCTGTTGGTGGCGCGGCGACCAACAGCCGCGGTGCGCCCGACCCAAGCGCCACGCCGGCGCAAGCTACACCTGTGGTCGCGGGGCCGGCTAGCACCACCTAGAATACATGCCTACGCGCACACTTATGACGTCACATACTGATGGCCAGGTCGGTATCGGAACGCTCCTATTAAGCACTCTGCAGCTATACGACGTTTACGAGTTTTAGAGCTGAGACCGCATAGGGATTCTCGTGCTTTCCTCTTCTATGTGTCCTTATAATTTAAGTATGGAAATTTATATCATTGTGTGAAGTGACTGAACAAAACTGCCTTATGTTATTTCAAGATGTAAAATTATTTTGACGATTTGCCTTAAATACGCGTTTCTAGGCTTCAATACAAACTAATTTTAAATTCTGTCTTTTACCTTATGAGCTACGTTTTCTTGCAGTAAAAAATCGGCAATATGCAATAACTAGCAGACGTTTTCGGTTTTAAATAATGCAACTGGAGCTCCTACAGAATTTAAGAATTTGTTTCCCTGGTTATTTTCGTGATTTTTCCTCTCCACTTCAAAATTGGCTGACCTCACACGAAACTCAGGTCATTCGACGAAATGGAGCACCTCCTGACATAATGTTTAATAAGTAAAAAAACCCGGAAAAATATTTTATTTCCCTGTTTCTCCATAACTTTAGAACCTTAAACACGAAAAGATTGTTTCTCCTATATCCTTGACTGAAATTCGTGTCACAGAGTGCTGTTAATTCAATCACAATGCACTTATATCGAAATCCTGCTTTCTATACTGCTTAATCTGTCGAACACTGAATTCATTAAAGCAGTTTTCTATGGTAGTTTACTCAAATTGAAATTATTTCCGAATAGCCATATATGTATAACTGAACAAAATCATTCTGTTGCTCATCCAAATAGAAGTACTGGAAACTCATTAATCTAGTAGGAATGATAAGGAATACTAAACATTTTCGAGCCACACTAATTAATATAACTATTCTGTGTGACAATAGTTACTTCGTATTAACCTTGCAGCAATGGTCCAGAATTAAGAAACAATTATTCTGGTACATGATATATAACTACCTTTAAAAACAATTGGCAAATGTGGTGCAATGGAAACAAATAACACGCTATAAATTTTTGCCATTTACTTACCCCTGAATGATGCGTAGACACAAATTCCTGTCTGGTAATCTGCAATCCAGCGATTTCCGATCTTCACACTTGTGACCCACACTTTCATGCGTTTTTGGGATTTATAATTTCCCTGGCAAAGGCGAACGGAACACTTGTATCCCATACTTCGAAGAACTTTAGGCGAATATTGTATGAATTATATATATATATATATATATATATATATATATCACTTTCACGTGGCACACGCTTTCAACACAACATACACGCCAACAGGACTGCCGACTACAGATAAGATGGGCAACAGTTTGTGACGTCACGTGCCAATATGGCCGTTGTGCGTAGGCCTTGTATCCAGAAGGCTTTGTGCCGGCGCGAGCTGCACCGACCCCCACTGCTACCGCTGCGCCACCTGTTAGCGACGCGGCGACTGACAGCAGCACTGCGCGACCCACGCCAGATGGCAGCACGACAGCACCACCGACGCAGACGACGGAGCGGCGCGACGTGGATGGAGGGACTGCAGTTGCATCTCCGAGACCGGGCAGCAATAAAGGTCGGGACACACGTCCGGGCCTTGTCAGGGCCGAGCGTCGGACGAGTGACGGCCGTGCTCCGGTCCGTTCCTGCAGGAGCCACACATGACCGGGGCACGTCCGTGTTTTGTTGTTCCTTGTAGTGATTCGAACGCGGTGATCTGTGTTTCTGTTTGTGAAAGCTGTAAAACATGTTCACTAATTTTCGTAATAGTGAATTAGGACTTGTAGCACTTGCTTTAGACGAAGAGGAAAAAGAACGAAGGCAAGCAAGAAGAAGAAAATTATGGATCCACAGTGCCTGGAAAACAAGACCAGTACAGGGAGAGTTTCGAACATTATTTTCTCATCTCATAGATGATGAGACTAAGTTTTATGAATATTTTAGGATGACACAGTACACCTGTGAACTTTTAAAGAAACTAGAACCAAGACTGGGAAAAATAAACGACACTTTCTGGAGAATATTAGTTTCACCCAAAGAACGACTGGCTGTTTTTTTAAGGTAGGTTAAAGAAAAGTACACAGAACACAAATAAGAAGTTTTAAGGACAGCATTTTTATTTTATTACTTTAGTAATTGAAAGCCCCTTTGATTGTGGCACCATACACAATCATTAACCTGGCTCCAGGGAGGTAGGGTGCCCTTCCCTATCCCTCCACTGGGGTAATTCCGGTCTGGCGCGTCCACGTCGCGGGGGTGGGCATCCTACACTTCAGTAGGCCGGAATGCTAGGATGGCTGAGTTCAGGCAGGGACCCAATCCTGTGGGGTGTAACACGGAACCCATGCCCAGGGTTATGGGTGAAGACCTTAATGGCAGCGGCGGCGAAGAAGGAAGATTTCGGAATGGCGTAGCTGGCAGATGACGCAACCCTCCTTTCTGGGGATTAAATGAGAAGGGAACCACTGCCTTGTGGTGGAGGAGAAACTCCAAAGGCTAAGGGAGACAACCCCAACAGAAAATCCTTCCTTGCGTTAGGCCTAGCAAGCCAGTAGGAAAGTCTTCACATATTGCTTTCAAAACACAGACGAGCCTCGGAACGAACCACTCAGGATTTGACCCCACTGCTTCTTCAAGTACTGTTGCAAATGATGGGAGACCTGATGATATTCATCAGTACAAGAAGATGAAACCAAGTTGACTAAAAAATAACCTAAATATTGGCACCCTTAATATATTAACCCTCAATGGAAAAATGGAAGAAATGACAGATGTACTAACAGAGAGGAAGTTAGATATATTGGGATTAAGCGAAACAAAGTGGAAGGGAAAAGGTGAGAAGAATTTGAGAGGAGGAGGAAAACTGTACTGGAGTGGGAATAACAAGTCTGGTAGAAATGGTGTGGCAGTGATGGTGAATAAGAATGTACAAAGCTGCATTGAAAATGTGAGATATATATCAGACAGGGTCATAATCTTAAACCTGAGATTCCAAAAAGAAACAGTAAAAGTAATCCAGATTTATGCACCTCAAGTGGGATGTAGCGAAGAAGAGAAGATGGAATTTGAAAATGTGTTAGAAAACCATATAGAGAGTGCTAATATAGTGATGGGAGATTTTAATGCACAGGTAGGCAAAGACAGAAAGGGATTTGAGCAAGTATTGGGATGTTTTGGATATGGAGGCAGAAATGAAGAAGGGGGAAGATTCCTGGATTTGTGCCAGAGGAATGGAATGAAAATAGCAAACAGCTGGTTTATGAAGAGAGAAAGTCATGTTATCACCAGATACAGCTGGGATGGAAGAACGAAGAGTGTAATTGATTATATTCTAGTAGATAGGGAATGGGGAGAGAAAGTAACAAATGTGAAGGTAATTCCAAGTATGAGTGCAGATGGATACCATTGATTACTGGTGGGACAATGGAAAATGAATCAGTGTGTGAAAAATAGAAAACAGAAGAAAGTGATGAGGATACGGGATTGGAAATTGAAGGAGAGTGAATGTGCTGAGAAGTACAGAGAATTAATAACACAAAAATTTCCAAAAAGAAGTTTTCTGCGATGTAGAAAGAGAATGGAGTTTATTCAAAGACACTTTAGTCGAAGCAGCACAAAAAGTATGTGGCAGAACATCTGGAAAGGAAAAAGTAAGACAGACAAGTTGGTGGGGTGATACCACAATCCAAGCAGTTAGAAGAAAAAATGGAGCATGGAGAAAATGGTGGAAAACTAAAAATGACGAAGACCATAAAAGATATATAGAGGAAAAGAAGAAGTGCAAAGGAATAGTGGAAACAGCAAAGAAAAAGGCATGGGAAGAGTTTACAAAAAAAAAAAAAAAACTTGAAGATGTGAAGAGCAATAAGAAAATGTTCTATAAAATGACCAAAAATAAAAGGAAGGCTTCTGAAGCACCAGTAAAGATGGAAACAGAGGACGGTACCATTATTGAAGATCCAGGGAATATAAAAGATCTCTGGAAAGAACATTTTAAGAAGCTGTTAAACGCTGAGGAGCAGGTACATGAGGAAACCACAAATAATGGAGAAATTGAGAGAAGCTGGGAAGCAGAATTAGGACAAATTACACGGGAAGAAATGGAAAAAGCTGTGAAGAAGATGAATGGGGGGAAAGCCCCAGGACCTGATGAAGTATCAGTGGACATGATAAGAGCAGCAGGTCCAGTGGGAATGCAGTGGCTATATAGAGTACTATCAAGCGTGTGGAGAAATAGTAAAATACCCGACGACTGGAGAACAGGAGACATTGTTCCCATCTTCAAGAAAGGCAATAAAAGACTTCGTAAAAACTACAGAGGAATAACGCTCATGAGTCATACAGCCCAGATTTTTGAAAGAATTTTACTAAATCGAATAAGTGAAAAGATAGAAAAGGAAAGGAAGGAGCATGATCGACCTGATATTTTCTATCCGTCAACTGATGGAAAAAAGTTGGGAGTATAACAAAAGGGTGATAATGGTTTTTATAGACATAGAAAAGGCATATGACTCAGTTGACAGGGAAAGACTCTGGGAAGAACTGAAGGAGATAGATACATTAATGTTATAAAGACAATGTACAAAGGCCACAACTGTAGAATTAGAACACCATTGGGGAACTCTGAATACTTCGAAATAAGACAAGGACTTAAGCAAGGAAGTGTTCTATCTCCCGCGCTTTTTAATGTTGTGATGGAGGGAATGAATTGGTCAAATAAAGATAAGAGTGAAGTAATGGTATTTGGAAGAGAGAAAGGAATCAACGGAAATATTACCTTGAATGGAGAACCGCTCAAAGTGGTAGAAAGTTTCATTTATTTAGGGAGTGAAATATCTAGGGATGGAAGAATAACTAACGAAATTAATAGGAGATTACAGAAGGGAGGCAATTTCTACCAAACAATAAAACATCTGATTTGGAATAATGAAGTTTCAGAAAGAGCAAAACTCCTTGTGTATAAGAATTATTACATCCCTATTGTCACCTATGGTGGAGAAACATGGACAATGACAGAAAGGGACTGGAGCAGACTGCAAGCAGGGGAAATGAAATTTCTCAGAGCAGTTAAGGGAAAAACAAGAATGGACAGAGTAAGGAATGTAGAGATTAGAAAGGACCTCAAACAAGAAAGTATGAGAGAAGAAATTGAAAGAAAGAGATTAAGATGGTATGGGCATGTTAAGAGGATACATGGGCAGAGACTCCCGAAAATTATGGAAGAACTAAAGATGGATGGGAAAAGACCTTGAGGGCGCCCAAGAACACGGTGGAAAATGGGAGTGAGAATATCTGTTGAAAGGAGAGGTGTGACATGGCAGCAAGTGGAGGAAGAAAAGTGGTGGGAGGACCGAGCCAAATGGAGAGGACTCGTCAGCACCCAAACCCGGCAGTAGCTGGAGCGGGATTCGGATATAGACACATAGTAATTTAAAGATAAATACATAAGTTAGTAAATAATACAGTTAAATTTCTACTACCCTAAGAAAAACAAATGTGCTTTTACAAGTACGACACAACATGTGGTTCATGCACGATGGAGCTCCTGCACATTTCAGTGTAAATGTTCATACGCTTCTCAACAACAGATTCGGTGACCGATGGATTGGTAGAGGCGGACCAATTCCATGGCCTCCACGCTCTCCTGACCTCAACCCTTTTCACTTTCATTTATGGGGGCATTTGAAAGCTCTTCTCTACGCAACCCCGGTACCAAATGTAGAGACTCTTCGTGCTCGTATTGTGGACGGCTGTGATACAATACGCCATTCTCCAGGGCTGCATCAAGTGCATCAGGGATTCCATGCGACGGAGGGTGGATGCATGTATCCTCGCTAACGGAGGACATTTTGAACATTTCCTGTAACAAAGTGATCGAAGTCACGCTGGTACGTTCTGTTGCTGTGTGTTTCCATTCCATGATTAATGTGATTTGAAGAGAAGTAATAAAATGAGCTCTAACATGGAAAGTAAGCGTTTCCGGACACATGTCCACATAACATTTTCTTTCTTTGTGTGTGAGGAATGTTTCCTGAAAGTTTGGCCGTAAGTTTTTGTAACACCCTGTATATACGAATTGTGGGAATCCCTTTGCAGATCCAAAACTGCTGTGTAGGTTCTGTTGACTCGTTTTCCACAGGTGAAGGATATGGTGTTGAAACAGATTTTGCTGAGGAATTGGAGGATGATTGAGTGAATTGATGGACTGATACGTCGTTCATGAGTTGCTTCAGTGCAAAGTCTTGTACAACTCAAAACATCCTACTTTTAGCTTGATGAAAAAGTAGTGGATGCTACAATTTTAGGGCTGGTGCTATACCAGCCAAAAAAGCACCAACTGGGTTTTGTATTTCCCTTTGTTTTTCAGCTTTTTTTCTGCCAAAATGTACGCGACGAGCTTCATCCAGATTCTTTTGGTTTAACCTCACGCTGAAATTTTCGTTTCAGTGGTGGTTTCGTAAACGTGTTCTTATTTGAAGTGACAGACGAATGAGCTGAGACATCTGGGAATGCCGAGTGTGCTCTATCAAATTCTGTTTCACTACCCTGGGTTTTAGTGATCGATTCTTCATCTGCAATGTCTTCTTGTGCAGACTCTTTTTCGTTTTCAACAATAGACTGCTCCTCCTGGGAATCTGTATTTGATTCTTGTTTATGCTCATTATTGTCTTGCGTGTAATGAACATTGGAAACTTTCTCGTTCTACCATGTAAGGTAGCAGAAACTTTAAGAGATCTTCATACTTACATTTATGTTGATGAACAGCAGCCTGTCCTGAAACAGTTATCCTTTTCTGCAGGGTCTTCCTTAGTTGGTCACAAACAGATGCCCATGTTTTTGCATTCCTCTATTCCACCTGTAGCAAAGATATTTTAAATCGCGTATTTATATTACAAGGTTTAAAATGCTGCAAATATTTTATAAATTATACAGTATTTCTCATCTTATACAGTTCAATTTTTTTCAGGTTCCTTGCTACAGGAGATTCCTTTGAAACTATTTCCTTCAGCTACAGGTTGGGAAAATCCACAGTTGGAGCTATCGTCCATGACACCTCTAGAGCAGTTATCGATTTATTGTTAGAAGAGGTGATGCCTGTGCCGAATGAAGAAAAATTGAATGCTATAGCTGAGGAGTTTTGGACAAAATGGCAGTTTCCAAACTGCATTGGATCTTTAGATGGAAAGCACGTAACAATACAGGCTCCAAACATCTCAGGAAGTCTCTATTGGAACTAAAAAAACATATTACATTGTGCTTCTTGCTCTGGTTGACCCATGTTATAATATTATTGCAATAGACATGGGAGGATACGGAAAAAACTCTGATGGAGGCATTCTAGTAAATTCAAACCTTGGAAAGTCACTGGAAAACAATACGCTTAGCATCCCAAAGAGTATAACTTTATCCGGAACTGATGTTGAACTTCCAATGGTAATTTTAGGCGATGAAGCTTTTCCTCTCAAAACATACTTGATGCGACCATATCCTGGCAGGAACTTAACAAGTGACAAGGCTATATTTAATTATTGTTTGCGTCGGCCAAGAAGAAGAACCGAAAATTCATTCGGTATATTGCAACAGAAATTTCGAATATTTACAAGAATCCTTCAGGCAGATCCTAATAACCTTACAATGATTGTGACGGCTGCATGTGCACTGTACAACTTAATTCGAAAAATGGAAGGTTATAGGGTGCCCGAACAGAGGATGGATCAAAAGGAAACTACTGAGGGATCCAGAAGATCATCAGATCTTCGAAAGCTACCTCGAGTTCGTGGAAGATCAACAGATGCTGCATTTGCTGTACGAGAACAACTCAAAAAATTCCTGAATTCTCCACAAGGGACTGTGGAATGGCAAGAACATGTCGCCTTGGCGATATAACGGTAACATAAGCCAAACACTTGTTTGTAAAATAAAAAGTAAATAAATATCTTTTGGGTATTAAAACTTGTAGAGTTTTTATCTTACCTTTAGCTTGTAGATCTGTTGCAACTGTCATCCAAACACTGTCTTTGTATTCGATATTCTTGTAGTTTTCACTTCCCTGATCGTAAAGAACAGGAAACTTACGAACTTCTTCTATTAGTCGTTCCACATCCATGTTTTGTACACAGAATAGTCTTGCGCAGTTGCACAGCTCAAGACAATTCTACCATCAGGCCGTGTCCATCATGTGAAAAAATAAACACGGCGAATTACGGCCGGTCAAGTGGGGCCCGCTACATTTGTTTTAGTGATGTATTTCGTTGTCCAGGTGATGGCCAATACTAGGATGTGTCTCAGCACGGACACGGTCCGGAAATGTGTGTCCCGACCTTAAGGGGAGACGGCGACCTCGAACCAACCGACCCCATCCCAGTCACAATCTTCCACCGCAGAATGCCCGTCCACCACCTAATCTGACAACCTCTCCTGTACCCTCCCAACAGGGCGCAACCGAAGCAGCTCCGCCCTCCCCTTCTCCGTCGGACGCATAGCTAACGGAGAGGCAGCGGCGCTGGCTGGCGGCCCTGGAGAGCGTCCACGACCAGCCGTGGGACGCATTCGTCGGGATCATCGAGGACTTCATCTCCGAGATCGCCGAGACGAAGCCACCATGCCAGGCGGTCGGAGGTCAACAGGACGGCAACCAGCAGTAGCACACCGCGGCCAGGGCCGCGCAGGCGCTGCTGCCAATCCCTCTCCCACTGCCCATGCACGCTACCGATGTAGGCGGCGCGGTGGACGTGGCGCACGGCGTGCGGCGGCCGCCGAGCGTCGGTACGATGCGAATGCAGCGTCTGAAATTCAGAAATGGTACCGCGCGGACCGGCGCAAGGCGATGCAGCGCGTCCTTGGCGAGATGTCGCCGTACTGCCAAATCGATGGCAACGTGCCCACGGAGCACTTCAGGAAAATCTATACTAAAACCGACTTTTCTGTTACAGATGCACCAGCCGCTGTCCCGGACTTTGCCGCCACCACGCTTCCTGATGTCAGCGAGGAGCTCCTGACGACTATCCCCGCCACAGAGGTGCAACAGCGGCTCCAGAAGGCGAGCAAGACTGCTCCTGGGGCAGACGGCGTGAGGATCCTGGCTGCCATGTGTTAGATAAGTTCTTCTCGCGCTGCAGGGAAGAGCGGAAAACTCCAGTGCATTGTAAAGTATCCACTACCGTCCTCATCCACAAGAAAGGGGACGTCTCTGACGTGACGAACTGGCGGCCTTTAGCATTGAGCTCCACCATCTCTAAGCTCTTTGCTGCAATCGTTGTGGATCGCATAATCCTCTGGGCAGAGTGTCTGAGCCTGCTCTCCCCAGAACAGAAGGGTTTCCGCACGTTCAAAGGGTGCTATGAGCACAACTTCATTTACAGATGGCAATTGATGATGCAAGAACAGGGGACGCCAAGCTTACTTTGCTTGGCTTAATCTAGCGAATGCTTTCGGATCAGTGCCTCACGTTCACCTCCTCTGAGTACTGAGCAGGATTGGACTACCACAGCAATTGCATCATCTAATTGTCGACATGTACAAGGGTTGCTCCACCCGCGTCTGTACATCTGACGGGCTAACGGCGGAGATAGAGATTCAGGCAGGGGTCAAGCAGGGCTGTCCACTGTCGCCCATTATCTTTAACCTCGCGCTGGACACGGTACTTCGCGCCGCAACCGCGCTCAGAAATGAGTGTGGTATTCCGCTTTGCGGCGTCAGTGTGAGTGCACTGGCGTATGCGGACGATATCGAGCTTCTAGCGCGGGAACAGAGGCGATGCAGACACTCCTCAATGTTGTGGGTGAGGCGGCGACGTGGGCCGGGCTTACCTTCAAGCCGTCGAAGTGTGCCACGCTTCACATCCGCCATCGCGAGACATTAGGCTCGGTATTCGCCCTGCAAGGGGGAGAACCAGCCGTGCTTTGTGAGGGTGACGCCTACCTCCATCTTGGCGTCCCTACCAGGTACAAAGTCTCGCAGATGCCAACGGATGCGATCGCGGCAATTCGACGTGACTTGCAGCTCCTGGACGCTTCCCCGCTGGCTCCCTGGCAGAAGATTGACGCTGTGCGTATCTTCCTCCTCCCTAGGCTTGACTGTCATGCGGGGCGGAGCGGTACGCAAGGGGCCGCTATCTGCACTCGACAAGGCAGTTAAAGCGGCTGTCAAATAATGGCTCTTCCTTCCACAGCGTGCGTCCACTGAACAGCTGTACCTCGCGCTGGGAGAGGGAGGATGCGGCCTGACGCCGCTCGCGGACGCCGCAGACATCTCGACCATCGTCCACGGCTTCCACATGCTGCACTGCGACGACGCCACCGTCCGCGACATCGCCTCGGCCATACTATCTACGGCTGCGCGCTGCCGACTGGGGAGGAAGCCGAGTCGGGCCGACTTGGCCACTTACCTTAGCGGCAGCGTCGAGGGCGACTTCGCACGAGACGGAGGCGACATCCAGCCGCTGTGGACACATGTCAGGAACGCCAAAAGGCGCATAGCGCCGCGTAGTGTCACCTGGTTCTGGAGCGATCAGCTTTCTGAGTTGCAGGTGGAGGTCTGCGGCCGGCCCGCCATCGCGGCCGACACACCACTGCCGATGTCGTGCTCTCCTCCCCTAACCTCCTTGGTCGCATAGCGGTGTACGTCCTTGACCCTATTGGCAGTGACCATCTCCCTGTCGTCCTCACCGTGTCAGACGGTAGTCGCCCCCATCCTGATCCTCACATCCACGCTCCCCCGAAATATGTCCATGATTATTCTTGTGTCGACTGGAATGCCTACTGCGATACCCTCTCTACCCAGGTCGATAGCGACCCCGTCGCCTAAAACCACCCTGATGATCTTACCCATGCCACCTCCTTTCTCCAGCAGACCTTGTCTGAGGCCGTGGAGGCTCACGTCCCTACTGTAGCCATCCACCTGCACCATCCCACTTTTCCCCCACAAGACGTCTTACTCCTCTATGAATCCCGCCGTCTCTACCGTGCCTTCCTTCACATGTGTGTCCGTGACATGATACGGCGCCACCGGCAACTACTTATTTTTATTTATTTATTATTTTTGTAAAGATTATAGTCAGGATTTTTTTGGCGTGTAGGCGGACCCCTCTTGCAGCTGCTTTACACGAGGCTGATAACTTATGGGGCCATGGAATAGTGCCCCTGTCATGCCTCGTGGGCGTCTCATATGGTCCAGCCATAGATACTTTTAATTTAATTTATTTTGGGAATGGCCTTAGCTCTTCGAAAACGTCGTCGTCGCCGCATGTATGCAGAATACATGTGTATACACACACACACACACACACACACACACACACACACACACACACACACACACACACACACACACACACACACACACACACACACACACACACACACACAGGCAGGCAGGCAGGCAGTGAACGATGTAAGCTCCCGGCTAGGTGTACCTAGCCGCGGCGTGGCACTGCTGTGCAGCCGCTGGAGCCAGCGCCGTTCAAATCATTCCTAGCTGGCGTAGAAGCAAGACTGTTTCTATGCCGGGCATTGTTTCCTTGTGCCTTCGTTGGTGTGGTTTTTGTTCGTTTTGTTATTGTAATAGTGGTGGCAAAATGTCGTCAGTAAACAGTGTTCTATGCGTTTTCGACTGCGACGCGCTTGGGCCGATGGCGTTTGAAATCCACGAGTGGTTTTATTCGAGGATCTGAAAATTCCGGAGTCGACATTGATATATATCAACTATTTTGTGTTGTATTCTGTTTGTAAAAATGGTGAATGCCGAGAAGTACGAAAAATTCGAACAATAACATGCCGGAGAGCATAGATTCCGTCACAATGACGACAGTGTCAGTAAAGTGCACGTGGGGCCATCAGGAAATGGTGTACGGAAAGTAAGGGTATTCGATGTACGACCGGAATGTCCTAACGAGGTCATCTCGCGAGTTTTATCAGCATATGGGACGGTATTCTCTCTGACAAATGAGAAATGGTCCATTACATATAGGTATCAGGTCAATAGTGGAGTGAGGAGTGTTCGCATGGACCTTAGATAGCTTGTGCCCTCCTATATCAACATTGCAGGGGTACGCGCGCAAATATCGTACGTCGGACAGCCTCCGACGTGTTCGATTTGTCAGTCCACGGAACATCTGAGACTGAATTGTCCACGTAGGCGACCTGTGCAACTCCCTCGCGAGAATTTGGTCGATGGTAGCGGACAGTTCATACGCCTGCTCAGTGAAGTTGTGCAGGGAACTGCACCCCCGCTCCCTCCAACACCTGCGATGCGTGAGGAAGTGCATTTAGAAGACTTGCCTGACAGTGAGACTTGAGCAGGAAGCCGTTGCTGTGGCCGCACCACAACGTCTGGAACGGCTGACGAAAAGGTAGCTCCCGTAATTGAACCTGCCCACACGTCGGAATTGACACGGTGGTGGGGCGTTGACGAACTGCTGTAGTAGAGGGCGAAGTGCGCGGCAAGGGGGTGCTTCCTGCGGAAGTGTGCTGCAGTGCGATGTGCTTATATAACAACCGCATAACTCTTTATTCATGGCCTGCGATCTTCAAATCAATTTACCTTACGTCTTGAAAGAATATCCTATACCACTTGATTACGTCATTTTCAAGCACCTATACTTCAATTTAAATGTCAGCTAAGTATAGACAGACTGGTGCATTTTCAGTCTTAACAGTGAATATAAATACAATTGCACGATTTCACAAGGTCTTTAACAACTTTTATATGTAATGGCGCATACGACGTTATTTTCTTTCAAGAAGTATCGATGCCAGTCCTTAACAGTAGTCCTGGTTATGAGGTGTTATATCGATCAGGAAACCAAGTGTGTCACTGCGATCATGTACAAACCCGATTTGGAAGCAACACACGTTCTACTCCTACCTAACTGACGTGCTATCGCGTGTGTAATCCAAGGGATACAATTTATAAACGTGTAAACTCCCTCTGGCACCTTCAACCGACGTGTCAGGACACTGTTTTTCAACGAGGTAATCACCCCCCTTCTAGCAACAAATCGCCCCACAGTCGTTAGTGTAGACTGTGACAGCAGATGTGGACCAAATACCGGCACCTTACCGATGTCCCGAGCTTAAGCATCTTAATAGACGGACTTTATAGACACATGGCGTCATTTTAACCTTCATATGACGCAGTACACACACATAGTACCGGTGCTAGCCGTATTGATCGAATTTATGTTTCTCGCCAACTGACCCAAAACCTGCTCGGCGTTCAAGTTCTTCCTGTCGCCTTCAGCGATCATTGTGCTTACCTGTGTACCATGCGCCTACAGAGTTATGATAGGGCGGCGGCCCCTACGCATTATTGGAAACTAAACACCACCCACCTAGGCGTGGCGAACCTCCACACAGACATCCTTTTTGTGTGGCGGCAGTGTCTTCGAAGGTAAATCACTACCCTTCAACTCCCGCCTGATGAGTCGCGGTAGCAAAGCCGGAGCTACTAACAGCTGTAAAAAGGTACTGTAGGGAGGCTGCCTATTGGAAGAGAAAGACACTACACTTAACAGTGCCTCATGGATGCATTCGTAGCGCCTGTTCAAGTTAACGCTCACCTCCATCTGAGGCTTAACAAAATCAAAACCCACGTCCTGCGTCTCCATCGTGA
Organism: Schistocerca nitens; assembly: GCF_023898315.1. Taxonomy (NCBI): domain Eukaryota; kingdom Metazoa; phylum Arthropoda; class Insecta; order Orthoptera; family Acrididae; genus Schistocerca; species Schistocerca nitens. The sequence goes on from NC_064614.1 coordinate 831,865,606, forward strand.
ACTGGCGAAAGGACTGTTGATACGTAGTCGCTCCACAAGTATATTAAATGATGAAGATGCCTCTGTATACCACAGCACTACAGAAAAGGGGATGGCGAAACGAAACTGCGTGGGGTGTCTGCTGACAGAAGCAGGAGTCGAACTCATTGAAAAAGCTAATATTGTCTCGTACCTTACCGACTATTTTACCTCAACCTTCAGTACCCTCGACGATGACCCAGCGGCCACGAGCGACCTGTTGCACGATCTCCACAGTAGCCTCGATGACTCGGATCGTCAGCAATTAGTGGAAGAACTCTCTACAGATGACATCACCTCTGTTTTAAAATCGTGTCCCAATGGAAAGTCACCGCGACCAGATGGAATTCCAATTGAATTTTATATAGAATTTTGGGTCATTTTTGGTGAACATTTTACAAAACTAGTTAGTGAAATACTCAGTGGATGTGATGTAGGGACTACCCAGTTCGTTTTTAAAAGGTCGAGTAGTTTTAATTCCCAAGGTGCAAGGTAGGTGTCGAGAACAAGACCTGAGACATTGTTAAACGCCAGCTACAAGCTCGTGGCGCGGTGTGTGGCTTTCAAACTAAGAGCAATCGTGAACAAAGTGATCAGCCCATACCAGTCGTGAGGAGTTGCTCGAAGGACCACATTCAACACAGCATCGGCGTACAGAGACATCGTTACCTACGTGGCAGTGCCCAGACTTCGGATGGGAATACTCTGTCAACTTCGCTAGTGCCTTTGACCGCATTAGTCACGTGTACATGTTTCGCGTCATGGAAAGAATGGGATTTGGACTACATTTTATCAATGTAGTCGGGAACATACTCACAGGAGCTAATTCTGTGGTGGCAATAAATGGAGATTGTACCCCATCTATCCCGATATGTCGCTCTGTACGTCAGGGATACCCGTTATCGATATTCTTCTTTGTGCTGGCTATCGACCCGCTAGTGAGGACCTTAGGAAATGCAATCAGTGGAGTACCTCTTCACAACATCACTCTCCGCTGCATCGCCTACGTGGACGACGACGGCGTATTTCTGGCTGACACGAGAGACATAGAATCCACACGCCAAGTGTTGAATATCTATGAACGTGCATCTGGAGCTGCAAATGACAAACGCAAAACTGTCCTGCTTCCACTCGGCTGCACTTTCCTGACGAACGCTAGTGGTATAATATCGTCCAGGACCACAAATTGCTGGGGCTAAAGGTGTGTACCTGCACTCAGAAAATGCAATCACTCACGTGGAGACGACTCCTCAGCACCGTCAGAGGTTTGTGCTGTTCCCGCGCCAACCGACGTCTGAACCTTCACCAGGCGGTATCGGTCACTAACACGATGATACTCGCCAACGCGAGGTATGTCGCCCAGCTGCTGACTGCCCCGAAACTTCTGGGTAATTCTATTATGAAAGCAATGTACTGGATGCTGTGGCGATATTTCACCTTCAAAGAGTGAACCACCACCTGCGTCCTCGATCAATCACTTGGGGGAATGGGATTGATCGACTTCCAGCGGAAATGCGCGGCACTCCTCATCCACCCAACAGCGACGCTGCAGACCGAACATCCGAACGGGACAACAGCAGCCATATTGAATCGATACCGGCCTCGGTCACAATGCGCTGCAATTTGAATAGTGGGCATCCCCTTCAAGATGTCCTACGTCACAGAATTTTACCTCACACTACGTTATGGCCTGGAGGCGGCTACAGATCGGAATACGTCGGCTCGACGGATCTATGAAGCTCTCCTAGGCTGTCCACAAGGGCACAAATTGGAAATACGGATGCCAACGGCCGTCTGGAAGCAGGTATGGGTTAATGCTAACAACTCATTCCTGCCATCGGACATCAGTTTGCTGTGGTGAAGAGTCGTCAATGACACCATTCCGACTGAGAAACGACTAGCAGACATTCGCCTCAGTCAGAAGAATGAATGCAGCCAGTGTGGAGATGCAGACACCAGAGACCACTGGATACGGTGCCGCTATGTGTGGAGAGTATGGGAGTTAAGCCGATTGATGGTGGGGCTTATCAACCAGACTGCACCTTCCAGTACGACACCAATGCGGATTCCATTTCCTGACTAAACAGCACGCAAGAACGAAGTGCAATGCCGTGGCCTGGTTACTGGGACACACTGCCTACTTCATTTTGGAGTTACAGCAGAGTGACGCGGTGCAGTACATGGCCTACCTGTGGGAATGTCAGCAACGACTGCACTGTTCACCGAAGTACAGCGAACATTTTGCCACCACTTTATCAGTTGCATTATTATACGGGTATCAGAGGACGCTTCACTTACAATGAATACCTTCGCTAGCAGTATCCCTTTTGTTTTGCTTTCTTCAGTTGTTTTCTCTATTTTCTATTAGTTTCTCACCTGGTGAACTTATTACATTTTGTTTACATTGCACAACACACACTGACCTTCTTAGAATTGTGACTAAAAGCTCTCTGTACATTAGTAGTCACACGTCAGTTGCATTTATTTTTGTTCTTAAAGGACTTCAATAATGTATAGTATTGACCAGATATACACAATTTCAACTTTCTGTACATGTATTGCTGTAATGTTATATTTATAAATAAAAAATGCACGTCCCTAGGATGAATAAATTTTGGTACTCTGTATTGCGTTTGCGCCGTCCTGACGAATGAATTAAAAAGTGTAGTATCTGTTCTCATCAGCTTAATATCTTGAAACTAACCAAAACTGTTTCAGTTTTAATCAGGGGAAATATCAATATTAAGATTGTTCCAAATTATTCAACAAACCTTCATCTGACTGCATCTGAGAACTTGTTTCTTGCACTCCATTTTGCCAGAAATGAAACATGTATTTGACTCGGCAATCAAGTTTAAGAGAATAATGCCGTTTGTGCAATGGCATTAAAATGATACTGAAAAATTAACTTTTGGTCCTGATGTTTACTTAATGAAATTATATCTTGCATTGAATAATGCCAGTTGTGCAATGGCATAAAATGTATTTGAATTAACTTTGCTCTGATAAATTTAGTTACACCAAAATCGATTTCAAACTATGAAATGCACATACATATTGCATAGAGAACTCGCTTTCTTTACTTTCTTTCATTGGTGGGTAACTTTACTAATTTTCATATTCAATACAAGCAAAGGATGTGGATTATGATTCCGACTGTTAGAATTAAACACAATGTTGATCTCTAAATATGTATATTGTTAAAATTTTATGTCATACACAAAACCTACCATTTCCAACATTTTTGTAGCAGGAATCACAAAATTTTTTACAAAACTCTTACTGCATCAAACCTTGGACACACAAATCCTAGCTCTGAACATTATCTAACAAAAACAATTTTTGAAATCATATCTTCTCTCATTTTCATGCTGAAGTCTGCTCAGTGTAACTGCACAGTGAGTGCATGTACCACCTTAAAGCTATCACCACAAGTCTGCTTCTTCCGAACACCTAGCTGAGACTCCTGAGAGATACCCATTCCACCTTGCCTTTGGCAACTACCGACTATTTTCTGGATCTACCCTGATCAGACCTTAGCACTTACCTTTCATAACCCCTGGTCTGGTGGACCAGAATTTTGTGGGGGGGGGGGGGGGAAATCTGTGCAGGTAGCACATACTTCCCCACGAATTTCATAAAAAATACAATGTAAGATACAATACACAACATACATAGTATTCCAATTAAAAGAATATTACACAGCAATAAAATTTACCAATAGTAATATAGAATGGGAAGTAAAATGCATAATGTCAATAGATTGTCAAATCGCAGTGAACCAAAGATCAAAATGTACAAAACAGAATCACACAAATGTAGGGCAAAGACATTAGACATTTACATTATTAAGAGAAGTGTATCAAATACTGTCAAAATTTACAGAACAGAAGAAAATGCGAGGTAAAATACGTAAGGTATTTGGATCTCGAAGTTGAATTGTCTCAAATAAAATCAAAAGTTATAATACAGAAATGTAGAATGTGAGGTAAAATACATAGAACAGTTAAATATCTGCTCTAAGTTAACAGCAAATGTGCATAAATGTCTCTATGAACTCTTAATGCCACCGAAATAATGCAACAAGATACTTTAAGTAATAGTAGCATTAAATATAAAATGTATTGTATCAGGTGATGGCATATATTGACTTTCAGTTACCACGATTATCTTTTAGTAGACCTAGAGTGCACGCAGAGTTTCATTCACAACAGCAAATTAAGAAGACATGTCACTTTAGGTGACTGTTTACATTGAGTAATTGTTAACTGCAGTAAAATGTGGGGCCTCAGATGAAGAAACACCCTGAGGCACAAATAATATCCATTGTACAATACATATCACATCTGGTGATAGAACACACTGACTTTGATAGTGATCAGTAGTACAATAAGTTTGAAGAAGAATGGACATCAGGTGATGGGACACACTGAGCCATGGTAGTATCGATTGTAAAATATGTGTAAAGTCAGGTGACAACCCACACTAACATACAGTTATAATTCTGATATTCTATAAGTCATAGAACACACATTGTCAGGTGGTAGCTCACACTGACGTACATTAAAAGTCGTGATATTCACTTCGTTGTAGGACATTTTACGTGAGGAGGTAGCTCACACTGACTTTCGTTATATTCTCGTAGACTCAGACCGGTTATTATGTCAGGTGACAGTTCAGTCTGAGTTTCAATTATATTTACGTAGACTCAGGCTACTCGTTATGTCAGGTGGTAGTCCACTCTAACTCAAACGCAATCATGGGATTCTCGTAGATGTAGAACGTATGTCCTATCAGGTGACATTAGTCTGACGCTAAGTTAAAACCATTTAAAAAAAGGACGTTTGTCATTGTGACAGAAACGTAATCTTAGTTACATTGATATTATTGTGCAAGAAATTAATATTAAAAGTAATATACAACAACTGTATGCAGTGGACATTTGCTGCAAAAGTTTTTATGTCTTTAAGGTAACAATAACGCCACATACTATGTAGCAATAACTGATTAGTTTTAAGGAATTTATGTACAAAATAAAATTCCTACTAAAGGTCGTATACTATAATAATAACCACACTATGCAGTGGACATTTGTTACAAAATAAATGTTTGTATGTATTTAAGGGGAATAGAACCTCACATTGAAAGTTTCCCGTCGAACCACCTTGCCTAGGGACGCTAGATGATAGTTGATACCATCAAGCCGTGAATGAAAATTGCGCAACGGATAACTGGGGAGGGGAGCTTGAGAGAGCTACCTAGAGAGCGTGCCCTTTCTGTACTGTACTAGGCAAGGGGCTTGAGGGCTCACACGCTGATGTGTGGGTCCCTGCATTCTAAATTCCTTTAACTTTACTTCTTTGTGATTTTTAAGGTATGTTAAAGATTGATGACAATTGATTACCTATTTATTTTAAATATTATCACTTTACTCTACAGCGATTGCAGCAACTGTTCCAGTTTACAGATATTACAGTTTTACAACTTATTGATCAGGTATATTATATACTAATCTGCACGCACATTTCTACAGGTAAGACGGAATTGCGTTGGCCAAATGTGTAACACCAAAGTCTCCCAATATTTTACATGGGACATCCACTATGCGAGGAGGATAACGGGCAAACCGGGGACCAGATACATTAACACAGGGGGTCAAATTTCCGAAATTAAACGAGAACATTCATTTCCTTACACAATCCGAAGCTGGAAATGAAAGAATTAGTACAAATATTCAGATACCTCTTTTCCATGCGTGAACATTGAGACAGACACTGAGGGCACGTCTGCTCACTTACCCATCTTCTGTAACACTCCTCGAATATGGCGTGCACCCGGAGGTCTTCCTGGGCCCCGGTGGAGGGGATGGTCGAACCACTTGGCCGTGACCAACCTCTCCACCCCAAATCTTGTGACACTGGAACGTCTTTGACTTTTACCTGCCTGTGATGTGTCTCTGATCCCCTACCCAGCAGTAAGGTTTGCACTACTATTCTACAGAACTACTTCCCAACTAAGATTTGGCCACGCTTTACAGAAACGTGTGGAGGAGGATTACGAAAGTTCATGTGCAGATTCACATTCACGTACAACCAATGCATAATACACGTCACATATAAATACGTATTATGAAGCCTGACCCATTTCTTTCCACCCATCCACATGGGTTCCGTTGCACCCGCGGCCGGCCGCGTCGTGCAATAAAATTGGCGGCAGAGCCGCCTCTGTTTGTATTTCTCGGTGCGAGCGAGCAGCGAAACCTGCTGCTTATAGAGCGGAAACTACTGTACCGTTTCAACATGGTCAGTAACAATGCTGTATTGAAATCGTCATTAAGACTATTTACAAGTGATTCAAATATTTCATAAAACCTTCTGAAGTGTTTTGGTAAAGTCTGAATAAGTGTTTTAACTTCGCAGCATAAATCTTATTTCTTTTCAGCACAGTTATTAAAAAAGTTGTTTACATATCAGATGATAGTTACACAGGTATCTTAGAAAAATAAGGAAAATATTTAGAACAGAAAGAAGAGTAGACTGAGAACCCAGAAAGGAAGAATGAGTTGTACAGAGCTCAAGGATATGGGGCACCAACGGTACATGGTGTGTCAGTTTAAGAATAAACAACCCTCTACCCCATAGGCTTTTTGTGTAGACCACAAGGATAATCTGTTATCAAGTGTTGAAATGACATCAATAATGTGATAAAATGAGGAAACAAAGTTACTTAAATAAACGATAGAGACAAAGAAGATACTAATTACTGTAGCTGAAAATAATAATAGTTATGGTACACCAAACACGATTCTCATGAAAACAAAAACGCAGTAATGTTATATAAATGTAAAATGAAAATATCACACTTAAGGAACAGGCTTTAGGAATGGACAAAACGCTGATCTCAGCCAAGGAGTGGTACTGTCATGTCTCGGAAAATAGTGTGACAAATCGAAAGTGTACATAAATAGAGCAATATATATAGAATAAGTGTCAACATAATTAGCATCACAAAGCGCAAAGGCAAAAACATTGTTTAAAAGATCCATACTCAGTCTAGCATAAACAAAAAATAAGCATTCAGAGAAAGTCTGGAAATAACTGTAACAAAATGTAACATGTCAATTTCAGATAATACAGCAAAAATAGCAGGTCAACACAAAACAAAAATTTTAACTGAAAGCATGGAACATAACATTATCTTAATCCTGAAATAGAAAACACTACCAGAAATACAAGTGCAGAGCCACATAAAGCAAAGTATAGCACAAGTGATTAACAATGAGATAGTAACAGGTGCTTATATCTTTACTTGAAAAACATATGAAAAGAGAAAAAGGCAACATAGAAAGTAGCACAGAGACACCATAAAAGGTAAGAATTATGATAATTGCGGTTCTGTAAGTGTAAGAGAAAAAATGATTAAAGCATGCTTGCAGTATGTCATGAATTAAGTCATGAATTAAGTCATGAGTGGATCCTCAACAGTGAGTCCGAAAACGATCCCAATTGGACTCTAGTAATCCCAAATCGTCATATTTCATTAATGGCATCTGAAAAAAATAGCTGAAAATTGATAAACAGTATGTAACCGAAGACAAAATATTAAGATTCCACGAAGAGTATTTGCTTATTATGAAAAGAAAGGATCAGAAATGAAAGTTACTTGGTACATCGTAAAATAGTTGATAGTTGTTCTTAAAAGTTGGAGGAAATTGTTAAATAGTATCACAGTTAATTATGAAACTCATCAGAAAATCACCATTGACATTTCTGGAAAATGTAGAACAACATCGCTCACACTTCGTGTTGCTATGGTCGTAACTTCAGCACACAGTATTTGCTACTCATCACTTGTAGTAGCCAAGATTCCTATGTCTCAACAAAAAAAAAAAAAAAAAAAAAAAAAAAAAAAAAAAAAAAAGAGGAACTTAAATTTGACAATATCCCATTCTGCTCATAAGTTTCAAGTATCAACTTAGAAACTCTTATGAACACACCCTTTCTTCAAATATCGTAAAACCACAAAATCATTAGTCTCATCTTATATTCATTGGCAATACTCATATTACATACTTTAGCACGAAAACCGTAAGTAAACTTCAGGAAAATTGGTACCACTAGCTTAACATCAACATACAAAGTGGCCTTCGATACCACAAAATGTTTTTGCAGTTAGTGTCATTATGTAATATAAATATAGTTCAATGTAGTCATCGCAAAGTAACAGAGCTTATCATCCAACAAAAATAGGAGCAAAGATATCATGTAGAAAGTATCAATATCAATTTTATGACCGGAATTCTCAACTGCAAGGTCAACTTCAAACGCCAGTATGAAAAGAGTTTCACAGAAGACAATGTAATTCATCAGCGATGTACTGAAATAATCCCAGGTTATTACAATAAGTAAGAAACCTATTAAGTTCCGGAAAGAAAGCAGGTAACATTACTAAGCTGTCTCCAGAAAAAGGTGTCTCCGAACTCATGTCATTATCTAATGCCAGAACAGAACACAGGTGGTGTTATTTGGAGATTTTTACACGGGGAAATATTCTGAATGTTTGCATGCTGGAAAAGAAATGCGCGGAACCGAGCCCAACGACGTGAAAAAGGTCTGTCCCACCAGCGGTGTGTGCTGTATCCATTGCGGCCTACCGCCAGCTGAGACAGGAATGTGTGCCACACAGGCCCTTAGGAGGGTCCTAGGCCACCGCTGCAGAGGCGCTACACGTCCGCAAACCATGCCCGGGACAGGGAGAAATAAATGAAGTAGCTGGACATACGTAGCTGGGATTTACTGTAATAAACCGAAGTAGTGAAACCCTAAATGTTACCAGCGAAAATGGTACTGTCTATTCAATGAAATGTTTGCAGTTTGTGATATGATGTACACCACGTGATTTTTGTTCCTAATGTTTAGATTTCAAGTGCATTAGGATGTGCTATATGGACTACTCTATATAGACCATGATGTAACAGAAAGAATTTGACAGATTGCAGGCTTTGTGGTATAGCCTGTGGGAGCGGACCAGAACTGTCTCCAACTTGGAAAGAAATATTCCTCTTTGGTGACTTCATTTGGCGCAGCCATTAGTCAGCAGATCGCTTAATGTTGTGTAATGCAGTTTGAATAATCTCGTGATGCTGAAGGAAGGCAGCCAGCCTTCGGAAAACGTTTGATTTCTTTATCTTGTCAGGCGGATGTTGATTCTTTGAAATAAGATGTGGAGACAACTGTGTGGAAGTATTTGGTAATGACTTTATTACATCATGAAACATGTGAAGGTATTTGTCCCAATCATTGTGTTTTGCATGACAAAAGATCTTAAATATTTTCACCAATTTTTTCATTAATCTTCCTGCGGGATTCGATAAAGTATGGTATCTGGAGATATAAATGGGGGAAATTTTGTGAGTCTGAAGAGTACGTCACCAAGTGCGCGAACGGAACTGTGGCCCATTGAGATTACTGATGCTACATGACCCACTTCTTTCAAAAAATGTTTAGTAAAAGCAGGCGAAACCGTGCACGCTGTAGCTCTACGTAATGGGGTGTGAAAGTGACGAATTTTGAAGTTAATTCCATGCACACAAAAACATAGGCGTAACCTATGTAGTGGGAATTGGGCCAAAAATAAATTATCGGCCGCTAGCTGACGAAGATTTAAATGGATGATGGGGAATGTCTCAGCAGCAAAGGATACAGTGGGTGGTTTTGCTTTTTGAAAAAGTCTGCATTTTGAGGACTTGGCGAATACGTTTCTCCATTTTGAAAAAGTAAGACGTTTGAGCAACTGAAAACATTTGCGCGGTCGATAATGCGCATAGCTAAGGTGAACATACCAAATGAGTTTGATAATTAGGTCTTCTGGGATACAAACAAGCCAGCCAGATTGTCGTATCAGGTTTGATACGGCAGAACAGAATATTGTCATGTATTAAGCAATACCGTCGCAGAGTGGTGTTAACATCGCGCCATTGTTGTTTCACATCTTTCCAGATGGAATCCTTATCCTGTTCTGAAGCAATGTTGTGGAAGTCATCGGAAACAAAGTTTTCAAATGCGACCTGATGCATGTACAGCAAACTGAAATTGATATGGCAAAAGGTGTTGGCTGGATCTGTTTTGTCGGTGTCCAAAGTGCGTGACAAAGCGTCAGCAACGACATTTTGAGGTCCTGGTACATACACAATGGAAAAAAAATTCTTGTAACAAGAGAGCCCATCTCGCTAAACGACCATGAGATAGTTTAGCTGACATCAAAAATTCTAATGCTCTATGATCTGTGTGTACTGTGGTGTGTCTACCAAAAAGAAAAGGCAGAAATTTGGAAAATGCCCATACAACAGCCAGAGCTTCTAATTCAGTGATGGAATAGTTTCTTTCTGAAGATGCGATGTTTTTTGTACCTTAGCTTCACCTTCAATGAACTCTTGAAAGAGGAACTCCAAGGGCTGTGTTTGAGGAGTCTGTCGAGATGCAAAAGTCAATAGCAAGATCGGGGTGAGATAACAGGGGTGCATCTGTAAGAGACAGTTTTAATGTCTAAAATCCTTTTAAGCAGTATAATCCCAAATCCAGACAAAATTTTTTCCTGTTAATTTACATAAAGTTGGCGTATCTAAAGCTTTGCTGTTAATAAACCTGCGAAAAAAGTTTATCATTCCAAGAAAACTGCGAAGTTGCTTTTTAGTGCAAGGAACCTGGATGTCATGGATTGCTTTTAGCTTATCAGGGTCCGGTTGAATTCCGGATGATGAAATAAGATGGCCTAAAAATTTGATTTGAGCTTGCCCAAAATGAGATTTTTCTAGATTTACAGCAACACCGAAGCTACAGAACGAGTGAAGTTCAGACAATATTTCATTATGCTGCTGCCAGGAAGAAACGGCAATGAGAATATCTTCCACATAAGTGGTAACCCTGTCTTTCAAATTAGGTGGCAACAGTATTTAGTCCACGGATAAAGGCTGCAGATGAGATTGTTAATCCCAAGGCGAGTCTGCAAAATTGGTAGCACTGACCAAAACATAGAAAAGTTGTATATTTGCGGCAGTTGGGGTGTAATTCTATTTGGTAAAAACTGGACCGAAGACGTAAGGAGGAAAAACTAGATACGCCGTGAAACTGTTTTAAGGTTTCATCCAAAGTTAGTGGACTATCCGTCCCTGATATTATGATCGTATTGATCTGTCTAATCCAATACAAGACAAATTGAACCAGCCCGTTTAGGCACAACATGTATTGGGGAACTGTATGGACTGGTAGCAGTTTCAGTAGTATTGCGAGCTACCATTGAATGGACTTCCTGTGGCTGTCATGGTGAACTAGGGTTATCGGATAAGGTGGAACAGCAAAAGGGGTATGGAGTTTTACTTGAAATTCATATTAAAAAATCTTTAGATGTGCCTGGAGCCGTGTCAAAAACATGGGAAAACTCAGTTAATATGGCATGTAAATCTTCCTTTTCTTGAACTGAAGCTGAATCACCTACCTTGATTTTATCTCGAATAATGTTATCAATGTCTGGTGTCATATCGCCATTGTCGATGTTTGGAGAATGAACAAAAAATGACGTCAGTGTTACGTCCGATGGGAGCTGAGACTCAATGAAATTAATTTTGTTAAGGTCTTGTTCTGCTTATGACAAATGTTTGTGAAAGTCCAAAAAGAAGCAAACTCCATCACAGAGACGAATCCAATGATCTTCAAAATCTAAAATTGCTTTATATTTGTTCAAAAAGTCGATCCCCAGAATGACGTCTGTAGTAAGAAACGGAACTATTAAGAATGTAACATGTAAAAATGTGTATCGACTTGAAATTGCAGATAACATTGCTTGTTTAATATCTACACTTTTGCCAAGGACAGCACCACTGACCTTAGTATGCGAAACAGTGGCGCATTTCTGAAAAGCGGTTTCACTAATAACCGAAATGGGAGAACCCGAATCAAGGACTGCAGAGAATTTGTGTGTGCCTATCGAAATATTAACGAGGGGATAATGAACAATTGGTTGTAGTTCGGTGTTTTTCTAGCAGAAGGTCCTCTCGTATATCGTCACAATGGATAACATGTGATGTAAAATTTTCAGAAGAATCATGGCACTGCTCGCGCTGCAGCGAGCACGCGGTAGGCAGAGCATTTAGTTGCTATTGTTGGTGTTCTGTCTCACGCTGCTGATTTCCATTGTTTCGTGGATTTGGTGGACTAACTTGTAACTGTACTGTTCTACCTGATGAATTATTGAAATCATGTCTGGGGCGGAACCGGGAATCAGGTTGATGAAATGGTACTCGTCTGTCATTGCCGTAATTCTGTTGGCTGTCATTGGTTTGTCTTTGGTTATGACTTGGATAATTATCATTACGATTTGAAAAATTCTGTTGACTACTGATGAGCAAAGCTTTGTCGTCGTTGGTAGTAATCATTGGTTTCGTACGGTTGATGTGTTTCTGGAGCCACATTTGGTTTCTTTATACAAAAGAAGTGTTGGAATTATTCTGCTGATTCTCCCAGTATCTCTGGTTGTAATTGTACTGCCGATTATTTTGTGGGGTATTGCCGTATTGACCATTGCGGAACGACATTGCTGGAAGGGGATGATAATTTTGATTCCTGGATGGGTGGACATTCATAACGTTCTGCTGATACTGGGGTTGTGGAAGAAAGCGTCTTGCATTTCCATATTGAGGTCTATTATTCGGAAACTGCCTGCTGTTATTACGGAAACGGTCGTGTCTATTCTTTTGTGTTTCCAGGAAAGCGTATTGACTACATCGTGCATTGCGTGTTTCATCCAGTTCAAGAAGCTGTAAAACATCACGTAAAGTGTTCAAATTTTCTGTGCGATTCCCTGCCAGCAACGGAACTCTCAATTATCTAGGTAATTTTGAAATACAAAGCTGAACGAGGCCAGAAGGGTTGTAAGGTTCAGTTAAATGTTGATTTTGCTGAATCATGTGGTCAAAATATTGTGTCAAAGTGCCAAATTGTGAGTTTAAAAAAGGTGACATTTAGCAACTGATCTTTCACAGCACGCTGTGACGTGGGATTCCAGTAAGCACCAAGAAATTATTGTTGGAATGACTGGAAAGAAACATTGCCATTCTATGTATCATTCGCGTTGCAGGTTCGCCCTTCAAGAAACTTTAGACAAGTTCTAATTGATGTGCCACTGGCCAATTTGGAGGAAAAGTGAATCTAAATTGCTGAATCCAATCAAGAGGTTGTATATCATTCGGGTTATTCCGCAACGTTTTAAATTTCTTGATTGACAGGAAGTGTTTGTAATCTACATTCCCTTGGCGTGGAAAAGAAGGATCCCATGGGGGAAAGTAAAATTGCCTGGGAAAGTACTACTTTGTATAGGGTAATCTTGTGCAAATGGAGCCTGTGAAGATAAGAATGGGGGCTGTTGTTGCTGGTATGCAAACTGATTTTCCTACTGTTCTGGGACAACATTACGAGGCGCACTGTCTTCCTGTAATTATTGCTGACTATCGGAAAGTTTACTGTGAATTGGGTAGAGTTCTCGTTTTTGTTGTTGATTAATAGTGATTTGTTTATTCTTAAATTTAGCCAGAGCTTGGTATTCAGTTGTGTCTGAAAAGGGAACTGGGGTTGTCTGATCGAATTCATTTACTGCTTCAGTTTCCAAAGCAGCTACTCTTTCCGTTATGTTTTCTAACTGTGGTTGAATTGCTCACCCTGTTCACTGACCTATGTTTTAAATTGAGTGACGTATGTCAGGGATTCGGTACATGATTCTAAGACCTGTATGTGTTAAGAATGAGTAGCGGTCGTTTGTTGCAACTTTTCAATAGACTCAGGTGAAAGTACTGCATTGATTCTGTCCCTAACGGCATTAACGTCGCGCTTAAACGTTTCAATGACATCCTGTAATTTATTGTCAGTTACTTCTTTACACATATCGATAATTTTGGTTAATTTGTGAATGTTACCAGTAAGGTATTCATCACGTTTTGCGTTGTCAGCACACAAAGTGTCTAATCGTCCTGCTAATCTTTTGTCACTTTCTGCAGTGTCTGCATGGTGTTGAGCAAATTTTTCATCACGCTTTGCGTCACGTTCGCTCAGTAGTCTAAGAAAATGATCTTATTTATCTTCAACTAGAGCTGGGGATGTCACCTCGGGATTTGGGTGTTGCAACTCCTATTGCTGGGGAGGGTTGCCAAATACTGTTTCAGAATGCTCAGATGAAGCAATTTCTCTATTTGTGGAAGAATATTGCAAGAGAAATTGGTTGTCAGAATTAACCACATGGCTTTGTGAAGGTTGAATTAACATGAACGAATCATGGGAAACTGTTTCTAATTGGCTTACTACGTTCTGAGAATCCGAAGACAAAGAGGAACGGATGCGGAATTCTGTGACTCTCTGGCGTCAATACTTGCCGCAGCATTGTTGTCAAATACCTGAACACTGAAGTAGGAGAGTTAGCTGACAAAACTAGGCCATTGTCCGGTTGTTGCTTACGCGATTTTGAGGAACTGCATAATTGTACTTTATCACTGTTGATTTGTTTTGGACATAGAGAGAATATGGCGGACAAAATTTCAAAATGGTCATAATTCACAAGACAATACCTTGTAAACAAAAGGTAAAATATTTAGAACAGACACAAATATTCACAAGCGTAGTAACAAACGCAATATTACGCAACTAGCAATGCAGCGCACAGCTGAAACAGTGGTGGCGAAAGGATGCTCGAAAACAAAGTCCACAGTTACGGAAAATATAATCAAGAATGTCACCACAGAGGATGGTGAAAGTATCTAACCAAAATTGTTTCATTTTTAATTACTGGAAGTATCAATGATAAGATTGTTCCAAATTAATTATCCAAGATTGCGTCTGCGAACTTGTTTCTTGCACTCCTCCATTTTTCCTGAAATGAAACTTGTATTTGACTCAGCAATGAAGTTTAGGAAAATAATGCCGTTTGTGCAGAAGCATTAAAATGGTACCGAAATATTAACTGTTGGCCCTGATGTTTACTTAATGAAATTATATCTTGCATTGAATAATGCCAGTTGTGCAATGGCATAAAATTTATTTGAAATAACTTTGCTCTGAGAACGTTAGTTATACCAAAATCGATTTCAAACTATGAAATGCACATACATATTGCATAGAGAACTCGCTTTCTTTACTTTCTTTCATTGGTGGGTAACTTTACTAATTTTCATATTCAATACAAGCAAAGGATGTGGATTATGATTTCGACTGTTAGAATTAAACACAATGTTGATCTCTAAATATGTATATTGTTAAAATTTTATGTCATACACAAAACCTACCATTTCCAACATTTTTGTAGCAGGAATCACAAAAATTTTTTACAAAACTCTTACTGCATCAAACCTTGGACACACAAATCCTAACTCTTAACATTATCTAACAAAAACAATTTTTGAAATCATATCTTCTCTCATTTTCATGCTGAAGTCTGCTCAGTGTAACTGCACAGTGAGTGCATGTACCACCTTAAAGCTATCACCACAAGTCTGCTTCTTCCGAACACCTAGCTGAGACTCCTGAGATATATCCATTCCACCTTACCTTTGGCAACTACCGACTATTTTCTGGATCTACCCTGATCAGACCTTAGCACATACCTTTCAACATGATACGTCCTGCATTGCAGGACCGGAATATTAGTCATTTTTGGCTCATGACTGAGTGCTAGGCCCGTGCTCCACCTCTGTTGCGGGTTGGCCCGGCATTGCAGTACCGCCGGGATCGACCCACCTAAAATCAATTCAAACACAGCCTGAAATGACCATCATCTGCAGCGATCAGATATTCTGCTGGTGGCAAAACTAGTGGTAGTTGTCGATGTACCTGTCAGTTTGCTGCTGTCACGCCAAGCTATGCCATCGCATATGTAGCCCACGTGTATAGTTATTTGGCGTTTAGGTGGACCACTCTCGCAGCTGCATTACACGAGGCTGGTAACATATGGGGGCATGGAGCAATGCCCCTGGGATAGACAAGATTGCACCCAATAAACTCAAGGCCCCATTACTACTCAGGGTATCATCACTACACTCCGCACGAAACAACACCTCTCCCGGTCACGATCGTGTTACCTATCGCGATCTGTGTGAAGCTCCCGCGTCCTTCTCCATCCTGGCCAGACTATATAATGTGGTCTTGTCCACAGGCTGCTACCACAGAAAACCTCCCATATCCTGATGTTCCTCAAACCTGACAAATCGCCACCTGCTGTCTCCTCCCACCGTCTCATCAGCCTTACCGTCGTCTTCAGCAAGGTCCTCAAATTCATCCTTACCCGATGCATCCACCAGCATCTCCGCCAGCACCGCCTCCTTCCCGTTACCCAGTGTGGCTTTCGGCCGTCCTCTGATTATGACCTCCTTCACCTCACTCATCTCCAAACAGCTCAACTCCCGTCGCTCCGCCATCTTCCTCTCCCTCGACCTAGCGCGCGCCTACGACCGCGTGGGGCGTTCCGGTCTCCTCTTCAAGCTGCAAACCTTCACCCTTCCTATTAACTACGTCTGTCTGAATGGGTCCTTTCTTTCCCAACGTCCTACCTATGTCACCATCCATAACACGGATTCCTACACATTCTACCCCTCTGCCAGTGGGCCCCAATGTTCCATCCTCTCGCCTCTTCTCTACCTTCTGTACATGGTGGACATGCCACCGCCTACACCCTCCATACATCTTCTCCAGTACGCTGATGAGACCGCCTTCCTTGCCCTCCCCCCCCCCCGCAATGCTGCCAACACCTTCACCACTTTGTGTAACCAGTGGTTGCTCAAGGTCAATCCTTCCAAGACCCATGCAATCATTGTAGGCAAAACCACCCCTTCCTTCCATCTCGACTTCTATCTCACCATTTATAGACCCCCTATCGCCCTCACCCCCACCCTTAAATACCTTGGCGTCACCCTTGACCATTTCCTCTTCTCGACCCCCCCCCCCCAATCTCCAGACATTCGAAGCCAAGGCACACTCCCGACTAAGTCTCCTCAAGCTCCTTCCTGGGCGCACATGGGGTCTGGACCCCTCCACCATTATCCACACCTTTAAGTCGCTCATCCGCCCTATCCTCTGCTATGCCCACCCTGCCTAGATCTCCGCCCCTCCTACCTTTTACAAATCCCTTCAAATCTTCGAATGCCATGCTCTCCGCCTCGCCCATCGCATCCGTCTCCTCTCCCCCACATGGATCCTGTACAACCTTATTCCTTTCCCATACCTTCTTTTCCTCGAATGGATACGGATCCTCTACTACTCCTGTGAACTATCCCCCTCACCCACTTGTCTGTCCCATCCTCTCCCTCCACCGTCTGCTGCCACACCTGTATTCCCACATCCCACCTGCTCTCCACTCTCCTTACCCTCTCCCATGGTGTCTTCCACCAGCTCCCCCTCCCTGATGATGTCCTCCTCCCCTCCATCTACCCCTCCTATCAACTTTGATCCTCCCACTTCATGTGGTTTTCCTTAGGGCACCCTCTCCCCCTTCTCTCCCTCTTCCCTCCCGCCCCTGGGCTTCCCCTACCCCCCCCCCATCCCTTCTTTCCTCCCCATCTCCTCTGCCACTGACATCTCTGCTCTCCCCTCTCCCTCCTCCCCTACCTTTTTCCCCTTTGGCAGGTCCCCGGACTTCCACACATCACGTGAACATTAGTGTGCCAGAAGATCATTGCCATCCGTTTTCGTGTGTGTGCCGTCGAGTTTCTGCTTCAGTGTTTTAGCCGCCCATGCTCCATCGTTCACTTGTATCATATCACTCATCAGTGAATACAATGTTGACAGTTTCTTTGTTTCTCTTCACGTGTGAATGGCTTCGTGTCTTTCATTACTGTGTCTACTGTTTTTTGTCCACCGTTATGTTGTGTTCTGTATCTTCATTGTTTTTCCTCTCTTTGTACAACCTGTGGCTGAAGAGCGGCGTACAGTTGCCGCTGCCAGCCCACCTTGTGTAAGGTGTAAAATGACAAAGGGGAAAAGAACTAAATTCTTTATCGCTTCTCAGCCTTTTGCCTAAGATGGAAGTGTAGGCTCGGTATTCGCCCTGCAAAGGGGAGAACCAGCTGTGCTCGCTGAGGGCGACGCCTAGCTCCATCTTTGCGTCCCTACCAGGTACAAAGTCTCGTAGACGCCAATGGATGAGATCGCGGCGATTCGGCGCGACTTTGAGCTCCTTGACGCTTCCCTGCTGGTCCCTTGGCAAAAAAATGACGCCGTGCGTTTCTTCCTCCTTCCCTTGGCTTGACTGTCATGCGGGGTGGAGCGGTACACAAGGGACCTCTAACTGCACTCGACAAAGCAGTCAAAGCAGCTGAAATCCTGGCTCTTCCTCCCACAGCGCACATCGACTGAACAGCTGTACCTCATGCTGGGAGAGGGAGGATGTGGTCTGATGCCGCAGACATCACCATCGTCCATGGCTTCCGCATGCTCCACTGCGCTGACGCCACCGTCTGCGACATCGCCTGGGCCACACTATGGCAGCGCGCCGTCGACTGGGGAGGGTGCTGAGTCAGGCTTACTTGGCCACTTATCTTAGCAGCAGCATCGAGGGCGACCTCGCACGAGACACAGGCGACATCCAGTCGCTGTGGACACGCGTCGGGACCGCCACAAGGCGCCTAGCGCCACGTGGTGTTACCTGGCGCTGGAGTGATCAGCCTTCTGAGTTGCAGGTGGAGGTCTGCCATCGCGGACGATGCGGAACATGGCGGCATCTGATGAGGGGTGACGCAGCCAGCTATGGACGCGGCGGAGCCCTGCGGCGACCGGCGGGACGGCTTCATGGCACCTCGAAGATGACTGCGATAGACCACAACACGATGACAGCGTTGGACGCACCACCAACAGTGGCAAAGAGCATGTACGGGTGGGAGAGGGGGCGCCAAATGTCTTCTCTCGCAGATGCTCCACGAGCGCCTGAGGCAGCGCCGGCGCAACCTCTTACTCAGGAAACCTGACCAGGGGAAGGTGTATGAGTGCACCAGGGGATCCACAGCATCCAACCACTTCATGGCAGGAACCAAGTACACTCACTTCGCAGACTGGCGGTTCATCCATCGTGCCAGGCTCAGAGTAGTGCCTCTCAACAGCTGCTGCCGATTCGATGAGCGGGCAGACAACAACAAAGCCTGCCGACGCTGTGGCCACAAAAACGAGACACTCCCACACATGATCAACACGTGTATGGTGCACTCAGCAGCCCTGCAATATCGTCACAACGCGGTCCTGAACCGCCTCGCGACAACTGTCGGTGGGTGGCCAAGAAGAGGAAACGCTGCTGTTCCTTACACTGTGATGAACCTGTCATAGGGGACAGCAGTGGGCTGCGTCCAGACCTTGTAGTAACCGACGAGGCCGCGAAGGCTGTTACCATCGTCTGTGTGACAATCCCCTTTGAGATTAGGCGGAATGCGCTCGATAACGCTTGGCAGCTAAAGAAGACCTGGCAGGAGGTCGGTCGCTTGATGGCGCGGCCCTGCCCATTGCCAGCGCGCTGTAAGGCGTGGAGGCTCGCACTAGGGCGTATCACTTCTAGTCGGGCGTGCCGCAGCAGTCCTCACCAGAGGAAGTGATGCGTCTCTCATAGCCTCTCCTTCCCAAGTGGCTCTTTCCGCCTTCCCGTGGTGCCAGACGTTAAGCTCAGCATTTCTGCCTTGCAACAAAAGGGAGAGCTGCGACCCAACCCACTGTGAAAGTGAAGGGTGTGTGGCACAGGGGGAGCTGTGTCAAGGGACCGAACATCAGTCCCTTTCTGTTCCCAGGGCACAGACCAGGAAGTGCTCTGCATGCCATTGACCGTCGGCGTGGGATTGCAATGCCAGTCAGCAAGGGTGCTTCGCCACACCCCTGGGTAACCGGGGCGTGTTCTGCCAAACCCAGGAGGTGGTGACATCGCCTGAGCCAGGTTAGATGGGTCCAGACCGCCGAACGACTGGGGGACCGGTCCGCCACCTGAGTAGGAGTGGGTCCTTGGCCGAAAGGTGGAAACTTGGGCAAGTAGGCAGCGAAGGGCGAGAGGTGCATACCCCTCTCTGGAGTGCAGGGTGCAGTTGCTGAGGTGCATCGTGTGAAATCGGTGACAGTCACCGAGGGGGACCAGTGCACTGGCGATGGTGCGCTGAACTGAGCAGTTCAGGAGTGCCCTTGACCTAGGGGGCGAGGTCGGTGGGCGAACTGCCGAGGTCTCCCCAAGCTAGAGGAGCCAGTCCGGGACAAGAGATGGGCTCCCACCTTTGTATCACTCCTACTAAAAATGGCTACATCCGAAACTAGTGATATGAGTGCACCTTCACGGGCTTCTCTGAAGCCTCAACCCACTCCACAGGACGTGTTGGGACAGGCAGCCGATGAAAATGTTTTTCAGAGACACTCCAGAATCACGCTGCTCTTGGAGCAAAATATGAAGAATGGCAAGATCAGTCAAGTGGCACTAACAATTATCAAGAACGAGCTGGCAGCATGGGCCATCGCCAATGAAAAGCTCGAGGGCTGCGTGGAAGAATTAGAGAAAGAAAACGAAAGGCTGAGAAAGCAACTGAGCAGGACCTGGGCGGGAGTGGTCGCACGAGTGCCACCCAAACCGCAAACAATGAAAGATACTATAACACGTGTAACAAAACGGCCAGAGACAACGATCTTTCTAAGGGCCCTGCTGCCCAAGACACTAGTTTAAGAAAGATCCAGGAACTGCTAACGACCACAATCAATCCTGTTAAGGACAAAATTATAATAAAGTGAAACCAAGCAGAAATTCAGTAACTGTTGAGGTTGCCTCAGAAGAGGATAAAGAGAAGCTGCTAAACGACACCAAGCTAAACTCTGTGGTCAAATGTGAGCCACCAAGAAAAAGATACCCCTTAGTAATTTTATACTATGTGCCAACTATCGTGACTAATGAGGAACTATGCGAAACTATAAGGGCTCAGAACTTTGAGGACTTAAAAGATGATGAATTTAAAGACAGCTTCAAGTTGAGATACAAAACGGGGCCTCAGGACTGTAATGTGGTCCATCATGTTGCCGAGGTCTCTGCTCATATGCGGAAAAGAATTACCGCGATGGGCGAACTATATATTGGTTTCCGCGAGGACAACACAAGAGACTATCTTGCACCACGTTGCCACAATTGTGGAGACCTTGACCACGATCTGAGGCACAGTACCAGGGGGTCGGCCTGCTTGACATGTGGTGAAGACTCATGTCAAAAAAGATTGCAAGGCTGCAGCAGTCTGCCTCCCTTGCAAAAGACGGGGCAAGAGACTTGCAGAGCCACCGGACGCAACTGCCCTACTCACAGGTTATTAGAACAGAGATTGATATCAAGAACGGATTGTGGTTGACTGTGCTAAGGCTAACAGGATGCCTAAGAGAAAATCCCCGAGCAAAAGGAGGAGGGATGCCATGAGGGCAAGTGCTTTCAAGCAATTCTTGAGGTCGCTTATGGGCGCCACCAAAATTGAAACCACCGACATGAGCACTCAAACTGACTCTCTCACAATGGACAGGGGGACAAACTGAGCTCCCTTTCACAGCTACAACTCCCTCCTCCCCAAGCCGGGAGACGAGGTCGACTGAAGACCAATGGCAACGGCATCCTGTAGTAGAGGCTGCGCCGGTGGCAATATCAAAGAAAGAAAAGAACAGAGCTGAGCAGAAACCAGTCCAAGAAAACACAGTAACCAGTTCTAGTAAAAAACTCACCACATCAGATACTCTTGTTGTCAGATTGCCACCATTTGACCCAGTCAGAGTTTATCCTAATATTGAATTCACAATGCAATTAGTGAGACTAGAGCAGCCGACTACCCTGACCACTGCATTAAGACACGTGATCCGGATGGGACATGAAAACGGTAGGAAAGTCACCTTCTCGGTAATGGAGGCTGTGGACAGGATACAGCTCAAATCAGTGAATCGCCCCACCGACTTCGGAGCCCTGCGAGACTTACTTAAGAAAGCCTTTGAAAGACGAGGAGAAAAATTCGACCTTGACATCTATGAACAAGCAGTTTTGGCAAATGGACATATTACTTTCGACTGTAGCAAGACCTGGCCAAATGACAGAATTCATACGCACTTTCCATAAATGACAAATTACCATTGGCCAACTCAATACCCAAAACAGCAGACTGGTGATGCAGGAGCTACGTAAGGAAGTGGAGGAGAGGAGACTGGATGTGCTCTGCCTGCAGGAGCCGTCCTCCCAAGCTGGGAAAATAGCTTTCGCAGCTGCGAGTTGGCAAATTGTAAGTAGAAGAGAGGACCCAAGAGCGGCAATTGTAATAACCAACAGACTCCTGAGGGCTACAATACTATCACAATTCACAACTAACCACTGCACCGTCGTGGAGTTGCAGTCTCCAATGGGAACGATCATTATCATCAACATGTACTTCCAGCATGGGGGACGATATCGCGAGACATTTGGGTCATCTGACCACAGATATCACGGCGTTGCACGGGCGGAGACTAATAATAACTACCGATATTAATGCTAAATCCCCCTATGGTACAGCAGCAACAGGGACTCAAATGGCTAGAAGGCAGAAGAGGCCATCACGGCCTTGCAACTAGCGGTGGCCAACAAGCCAGGCAACCCTCCAACCTATGTGGCGGGAGGTGGTCAAGGAACAAATACTGACCCTGGTGACGCCTAATGCTGTCAACCTTCAACAATGGAGGGTAGAAGAAAACACCACCACTAGTGACCACAATGTCATAGCGTTTACCATAGGAGACAAAGAGCCGCTGGGCCATGGGTTGGGAGGTGCAATACAATTACTAAAGAGACGACTGGGAACGACTAGCAAGGGTGTGAGACATTCCTGCATTGCCAGAGAGTGACAGACACCAGGACATTGATGTGGACAAAAGAGCTGAGGAACTGGTGAGTGTGATAACTCGAGTGGTGAAAACTGCTGTACCTACTAGGAGGAAGGCCATACGGCCTCTTCGTCACCATGGTGAGCCGAACTGGAGGAGATGCGCCAGACTGTCAGAAGGCTCAGGAGGCATTACCAGCGCAGTGTCGTCTGGCTGGAAAGACAGGCGGTTGCAGCTGTAGCGGGAAGCTAAAGACAGATTTCAGAAAGAACTGCGTGAAGTGAGATCCAGAAATTGGGAACACTGTCTTCAATCAACTAGCCTTGGACCCATGGGGTGTACCCTATAAGTTAGCCCGAGAAAAAAATCCGCTCTCCCATGGAGCTGTCGACCGTCAGGCACAGGATGATGGAGTCTTGGCAGGAGACTGCTGATGTCTTTCTCCAGTCCCTGCTGCCTGATGACACTATGGGTGGGGAGACCATTTAACAACAACAGCTGCGTAATGACTACAACAATGAATACGAAAATGCAACGGCAGTCTACCCCTTCTCTGAAGAAGAGGTGGCTGCCCATGTAAGATCTCTAAAGAGAGGGAAAGCTTCCGAGCCGGACGGCATTGTGGCGGAGGTGGTGCAATTCCTGCCGCCCCCCCCCCCCCCCCCCAGACAGTTGCGCCGCTACATCACCTCTTTAATGAATGCCTTATGCAGAGAAAGTTCCCATGAATTTGGAAAACGGCTAATGTAGTTATTATCAAGAAGGGACCCAACAAAGACCCAGCAGAAACAAAGTCTTATAGACCAATATGCCTGCTCGATCGGCTTGGGAAGATCTTAGACTACTGGCTGACAGAATGGCTGCACACCAATTGCTGTGCGGGATGAGCAGCAGGCAGTTCGTCTTCAGGCCTCGGTGGTCGGCATCTGAGGCAATCGCCCTGGCGGCCGAGGTATGTGCTCTACCCCATACAAGTACGCTGTCGGCATCATGGTAGAGATACGTGGCGCCTTTCACAACCTGTCGAGGCCTTCGCTCTTCTCCTGTTTACGGGAGAAGGAGTGTCCAGGGCCGCTATATGGGTGTCTGAGGAGCTATTTGCAAGGATTGGGAGGTCTGGCTATCATCCCCTAGCGGAAGAGTGAGAAAATCTATTACTAACGGATGTCCCCAGGGCTCCGTCCTGTGTCCCCTGTTTTGGGACATCCATATGGAGCCATTACTGGCCAAATTACAGCAAAGTGACGTAGTGCTAGAGGTGAGAGCCTACGCAGATGACCTCCTCCTAGTGGTCGGCGGCCGTAGCCGAGAAGACAGAGCCCCAGAAAGAAAGTGCTATAGAGATACTACAACTATGGTGCCGAAGTACAAAGATTAAAATTTCACCAGGCAAGTCTACCTACCTTCTTCTAAATGGACAGTTGATTCGTGACCCAACAATGAGGATTGAGGGCTCACCAGTTCTCCAGCGACGAGAGACTCGATACCTTGGAATGACAATTGATGATAGGTGGTCCTTCGGGAAGCATATTGACACCATAACTCAGCCTTTCAAGTACTCAATAACCTCATTTCCATTGGACACAACAGATTTCATCTCCCACCGCATCTCATTAAATTGTCCCACAATAGCATACTTACATCAATAGTGGGTTACGGCTTGGGAGTCTGGGCGCACAGACTCACAAGGGTGGTGCCTGCCATGACAGAAGAGTCCAGAGGAACATGATAGCGAGATCAGTGGGGGCATACAGGACAATGCCGTGAGGAGACCTGTTAGTCATAATGGGGTTCTGCCCCCTTGTCATCAAAATTCGGGAACATGCCGCTTGGTACTAGGCCAAGAAAGGGAACAGAGAAAACGGAAGAGATTTTAGGCATCAGGGCTGGGAACAGGGTTGGGATCAGATTAAGAGGAGACCAGTTATGGCAAGAATCCTGGGAAGCTGAAGAAACCAGATGTAGAACTTTTTATCTTCTTCTGGATATTAGGGAATGGATAGGAATGAAATACTTCGAACCAACATAGGGACTATTCCACTTTTTCACTGCTCATGGACCGTACCCAACTTATTCCTATCGATTCGGGAAGAAGGCTACTCCTGGCGTGTGACTGGTGTTCCGGAGGGTACTCCTGACCATGTTGTTTACGAGTGCTGCCTTTTCAATGATATAGCTTCAATATTACATGACCAACTGCCACACCATAACACTTACAGCTTACTTAGACAATAACACTTTTCAGACCATCAACAAATTGGCAAACGTGGTATCACAAAAAGTTTGAAAGGAATATCCGAGAGACCTGAATTGGCAAGAATTTGAGAAATATTTGAACACCTACTGAGTCTGGTACCCTATTCCCATACCGCCTGAGCGTGGACAAGGCGATTTCTACAGTCTGGAAATCCGCTGCGTTTGGGACTAGGGGGGAGTGGGGTGCTACACTACCAATCAAGGACAATCACCGACTTGACTTTAGGATATGATTAGTTTTAGGACTTAGATTTAGGTACTTATTTCTCGAAACCTGCAACGACTAACATCTTGGCCTGGCCAGCGTCAGGGGGCACACTCATTGGGTTTAGCTCAATGAGCAAGACTCTACAGGTAGGTTTATATTTTGGCTGACACATGTAACGCTGTAGGCATTAGTATCTAGTTAATAGTTAGGTTTATTAAGTAATTCATATAAAATCGTAATCAACTAGCTTTGCCCATTGCAATTATCCTCCAGCTCACTTTACTAATTAGTTACTTAAATATAACTTAGGATTTAGCTGCAATTGTAATGATTGTATCATCATCTGGACCCACTAATCATAAGGTAGTGGGTTAAAATTGCATAATTATTAAGCTTTGGAAATAAAGATTAAAAAATGCGACGACGTTGCGCGCGGATTGGCTGCTCACGGCTACTCCGTCACTGTTGACACCCTGGTTGTTGGCAGTCTAAGGGCGTGGGACCGCCTGAATCATGCTGTGCTTCGGCACTTACGCTTCGCCAGCCGCTACTGTCAAATAATGTGACGGCTGATGGTATCTGACACCAAGTGGTCCGGTGACACCTACATTGAACACATCATTGGCCACAGCCAGTATGTGTCCACCTAGACTGTGGCATGCCTTGACATCAGGCTGCAAGACCTTCGATACGGCAGTCGTCGGAGAACTTCGAGGTCGGTGCATTCGTACCGGCGGTGTCGAGCTTATTCTCCACGACACAGGAACTGCAGGGCTACAACATCTTCGAGCCCCACTGCAGAGTCAGTAGCGGTGAATGCTGTGCGGCCTGATGCCCCTCCCTCCTTGGTGTCGGCCCAATATGGACCCCACCTCGGTCGGCGCGGGGCTGGGCGGCACCAAACGTGTGCCTACTGCCCGGCAGTCTCCAGACATCGCAGGAAGCCACTCCCTTCTGCGCGACACCCCAACGACGTCTCCTTCAAGGCGGACAGATGGGAGTGTTTTTTTTTTTTTGGATTGGGTTTAAGGGCGCTCAACTACTGAGGTCATTAGCGCCCAGTCACTGTTGTTAGAGCACATGGAATCTAGTAAAACTGAAGGGGAGGGGGGGACACCACAAAGACCTGACAAAGATGCAGATAAAATAAGTAAAAAGGTTAGATGTCTTTGGACAAGCCAGTCAAAGTTATAAAACGCAGAACACGAGCAGCTGCTCGAGCGTCATCAGCTAAAATATCCGGTAAAGTAGATGGCAGGGACAGGACAACACGAAATTGACTAAAACGGGGACACGACAATAAAACATGGCGCACTGTTAATGCCTGACCACAAGGGCACTGCGGGGCTGGGTCACCAGAAAGCAGGTAGCGGTGGCTAAACCGGCAATGCCCAATCCGCAACCTGGTCAGAAGGACCTCCTCGCGCCGAGATGGTCGGGAGGATGTTGTCCAAGCAGTTGGGAGCGGTTTTACTGCCTGGAGCTTGTTTCCTTGGAGGGATGACCAAGCATCCCACCACAACGACAAGCCTCTTACAGACATCCCCACGAATGTCAGATGACGGGACACTATGGGAGGCTGGCCGAGGCAGGAGGACTGCAGCCTTGGCTGCAGCATCCGCAGCCTCATTCCCAGGCACTCCTACATGTCCGGGAACCCACAGAAAGCTGACAGAACCACCATTATCAGCGAAAGAATGGAGGGACTGCTGTATCCGGTGAATCAAGGGATGGACCGGATAGGGAGCTCCAACGCTCTGAAGAGCACTGAGTGAGTCAGAGCAGACTACATACGATGAATGGCGGTGGCGGCGGGCATACTGAACGGCCTGATGGAGAGCAAAAAGCTTGGCCGTAAAGCTGGAACATTGGTCGAGGAGCCGGTATTTAAAGGTGGCGGCCCCGACGACAAAGGCACAGCCGTCACCATCGACAGTTTTGGAGCCATCGGTGTAAATAAAGGTGTGACCGGCAAGTCGAGCACGAAGTTCGACAAACCGTGAGCAATACACTGCAGCCGGAGTACCCTCCTTCGGGAGTGAGCTGAGGTCGAGATAAATATGAACCGGAGCCTGGAGCCAAGGTGGTGTCGGGCTCTCACCCTCTCTGAAGGTGGTAGGGAGGGCAAAATCCAATTGTCGAAGCAGGCGACAGAAGCGGACTCCGGGGGGCAGCAGGGCAGACACATACAACCCGTACTGATGGTCGAGAGAATCGGCGAAGAAGGACTTTTAAGAGGGGTGGTCGGGCATAGACAACAGCTGGCAGGCATACCGACACAGCAGTACGTCGCGCCGGTAGGTCAATGGTAATTCGGCAGCTTCAGCATAAAGACTCTCGACAGGACTAGTGTAGAAGGCTCCGGTCGCAAGACGTATCCCCCGATGGTGGATGGAGTTGAGCCGGCGTAAGAGGGATGGCCAAGCGGACGAGTAGACGAAGCTCCCATAATCCAGCTTCGATCGGACTATGGACCGATACAAGCGAAGCAGGACAGTGCGATCTGCTCCCCAAGATGAACCGCTAAGAACTCTGAGGACATTAAGGGAACGTGTACAACGGGCCGCCAAATAAGAGACATGTGGAGACCAACACAGTTTCCTGTCCAACGTGAGCCCTAGAAACTTAGTTGTGTCCACGAATGGGAGAACGGGACCGAGATGTAAGGATGGCGGAAGGAACGCTTTATATCGCCAAAAGTTGATACAAACCGTCTTCTCTTTGGAGAACCGGAAGCCATTTGCCACGCTCCATGAGTAGAGGCTGTCTAGACAACGCTGAAGGAGGCATGTTCTCTGGGCACTGCAGTAGATCGCGAAGTCATCGACAAAGAGAGAGCCTGAGACATTAGGTGGAATGCAATCCATAATTGGATTGATCGCGATGGCAAAAAGAGCTATGCTCAAGACGGAGCCCTGAGGCACTCCGTTCTCCTGGAGGAAGACGTCAGACAATACGGAACCCACACGTACCCTAAACACTCGATCTGTTATAAAGGAATCAATAAAAAGGGGCAGGCGACCGCGTAGGCCCCACCTGTGCATAGTGCGGAGGATACCTCCTCTCCAACAGGTATCATAAGCCTTCTCCAAGTCGAAGAACACGGCTACCGTTTGGCGCCTTCGCAAAAAGTTGTTCATGATGAATGTCGACAACGTCACAAGGTGGTCAACAGCGGAGCGGCGGCGACGAAAGCCGCATTGGACATTAGTAAGTAGCCATCGAGATTCAAGAATCCAGACTAACCGAGCATTAATCATGCGCTCCATCACCTTACAGACACAGCTTGTAAGAGAAATGGGGCGGTAACTAGAAGGAAGGTGTCTATCCTTCCCGGGTTTGGGTATAGGAACAACAACGGCGTCACGCCAACGCATGGGGACCTGACCTTCGGTCCAGACGCGATTGTAGGTACGAAGAAGGAAGCTTTTGCCCGCCGGAGAAAGGTGTGCCAGCATCTGAACGTGAATGGCATCGGGCCAGAGGACCGGGACAGTGCAAGCGCACGTTCGAGTTCCCGCATAGTAAAGGGGGCATTATAAGTTACCAGATTCAGCGAGTGGAAGGAAGGTCGCCGAGCCTCTTCTGCCTCTTTCCTGGGAAGGAAGGCAGAGTGGTAATGGGCGGAGCTTGAAACCTCCGCGAAAAAGCGGCCAAAGGCGTTGGAGACAGCCACAGGATCAACAAGGACCTCATTACCTGAGGTCAGGCCAGGTACCGAGGAGTGGGCCTTAATGCCAGACAGCCGGCGCAGGCTACCCCAAACGACGGAAGAGGGAGTAAAACTGTTAAAGGAGCTGGTGAAAGAGGCCCAACAAGCTTTTTTGCTGTCTTTGATGACTCTACGGCATTGCGCTCGGAGTCGTTTCTATTCAATACAATTCGCCAACGTAGGATGGCGGCGAAAGGTGCGTAAAGCACGTCGTCGAGCACGGATAGCGTCCCTACAAGCCTCGTTCCACCAGGGGACGGAAACGCGACGTGAAGAAGAGGTAGTACGAGGAATGGAACGTTCGGCAGTATTGATGATAACAGCCGTGAGGTATTCGACCTGACTGTCACAACTGGGAAAATGTGGTCCGGAAAGGTCGCCAGGGAGGAGTAAAGTCCCCAGTCAGCTTTCAGTATGCTCCAGCTCGAAGGACTTGGGGATGGGGTGTGGTGCAGGAGACGAACGACACAGGGGAAGTGGTGTCAGAAAGGACATACCACTCGAACCGACGGGCAAGAGTGGTAGAACAGATCGAGAGGTCCAAGTGGGAGTAGGTATGAGTAGAGTCCGAGAGGAAAGTCGGGGCGCCAGTATTGAGGCAGACAAGATTGAGATGGTTGAAGACATCCGCCAAAAGTGAGCCTCTTTGACAGGATGCAGGAGAGCCCCAAAGGGAATGATGGGCATTGAAGTCGCCAAACAATAAAAACGGCGGGGGAAGCTGAACGATCAGGTGCATCATGTCAGCCCGACTAACAGCAGATGACAATGGAGTGTAGATGGTACAATCTGAAAAAGTAAAAGCAGAAAGAGTAATACAGACAGCTATTGCTTGGAGTGGTGTGGTCAATGGGATGGGATGGTAATAGACATCGTCCCGAACGAGCAACATGACCCCCACCATGAGCTGGGATACCATCCACAGGGGTGAGGTCATATCGCTCCGAGGTATAGTGGGTAAAGGCAATACGGTCAGTCGGGCGCAACTTGGTTTCCTGGAGACCAAGGACGAGCGGACAGTGCAGGCAGAGAGGCAGTTTTAATTCCTCCCGATTAGATCGAATACCTCTTATGTTCCAATGTAACAAGGCCATTGCTAGTCAAGAAGTTAGGGGAACGAGACGGGGGAAGAGCTGGTCACCTCGACGGCCGCGGAGGGCCAGGTTGCGAGGGAACAACGCTACAACCGGCGGGAGGCGGATCCGGTTCCATCGAGTCGTCGCCAACTGCGGCCGCAGTCCCTTGTTGTGTAGGAGGGGCAGCATCATTTGCCGACGAGAGGCCAGCTGAGCGCCTGGCAGCAGAGCGTCCCGGCGAAACTGAGGACGGCCGGGAGCAGCGACTCACGGATGGAGCGTCAGACGAAATGCGCCGGGGAGGAGAGGGGGATAGAGACTTCTTCTTGGAGGCCTTTTTGGAAGGCCGAGGAGGCACAGGGATGGTGGGCTGGACCCGAAGAAGGTCCTCACGCGCGGGGTCTGTTTTGGAACGCCGGACCTCGAAAGCTGGGGTCCGGAACGTTTCCCCGATGGATGCCTGAGAACAGGATCGCTTCTCAGGTGGCGGGGGGAGAGGAGGAGGTGGAGGAAGGGTGGCCCCTGGGGCAGAGGGGGCGCAGGCCACGGGGGAGGAGGATTTGGAAGGGAGGGATTTGGGAGGTGGAGGGAGAGCCCCCTGATGGGCGGAGGAGGCGGAGGGTGGACAGGATAGGGGTGAGGATACCGCGGAAGGAGTGGACACAACTGAGGCAAACGAAGTGGTCAATGGCACGGGATGGAGGCGGTCATACTTCTTCCTGGCCTCAGAATAAGAGAGCCGATCCAAAGTTTTGATTTCTTGTATCTTCTTCTCCTTCTGATATGCGGGGGAGTCTGAGGATCTAGGCGAGTGGATGCCAGGACAATTAATGTACCGAGGTGGTGGGGTGCATGTATGTTCCTCACGAAGAAGACGTCCACAATCGCCACAAAGGGGCTCAGCCTCACACCGTGACGACATGTACCCAAAGCGCAAACACCTAAAACAGCGCATAGGAGGCGGGACGTAAGGTCGCACGTCACACCGGTAGCACATCACCTTTACCTTCTCCGGGAGAACGTCCCTCTTGAAGGCGAGGATAAAGGCCCCGGTGTCGATGCGACGGTCTTTGCGGCCGCGCTGGACTCGCCGGACGAAATGCACGCCTCGGCGCTCCAGGTTGGCCCTGAGCTCCTCATCAGATTGTAGCAGGAGGTCACAATGAAAAATAACCCCCTGCGTTCTATTTAGTGCCAGATGTGAGACAATGGATACTGGGATGTCCCCTAGGCGGTCGCACGCCTGGAGCGCCGCCGACTGTGTGGCGGAGGTGGTCTTGATAAGAACGGACCCTGAACGCATCTTGCTGAGAGCCTCGATTTCCCCGAAGATGTCCTCAATGTGCTGAACAAAGAACATGGGCTTGGAGGTAGCGAATGTCCCCCCTCGGTTCGAGAACAGACCAAATAGCGGGGGAAGTACTTTGCCCCAAGCCGGTGGGCCTGTCCCTCCTCCCATGGAGTGGCCAAGGGGGAAAGGGCAGGAGAACCAGAACTAGAAACAGTACCTTTTCTTTTGAAAGACTCGGCCGCAGAGTGACCTGATACGTGTTGACGTTTCATCTGCGAAACGTCCGCCCCGATACCACCCACTCCGACCAGGGCCTCCCCCCACGGGCGCCACCCAGCCGCAGCAAGGGCCACCTGGCAGAATGACCATTGCCGGGAGTCCTGATGCCCCAAGGAGATGGGCATCTACTCCTTGGCCAACGTGGGGAGGGTGCAGCTCAGGTATCGGCAGTACGATCCCTGTGTTGTCAGGGGGCTACAACCTAGAGGGTACATGACTACCCCACCACAACGGGCTGGCTACCGTGCTGGATTTCTGGTGCCATGGAAACTCCATCATGATCACTGATGCAGATGGAGATGCACTATGGGCGTAACTTGGACAACCTATCAGGCGTTTAGGCCCAATTTGAGGAATAGTGGGTATGGTTACAACGCCGGTGCAATGCTGAGTGCCAAGGTCTTAGTGCACTTAGGACCAATGGTACACCACGTAAGGTGTCCTTCCCCAAAAGGCTCGTACTTCTGTAGAATTTTGAAAAATGGAGGTCAAACCCCGAGGGGGACCATCACACGGAAGGCCGAAACGGTTGAAACTCCTTTTAGTCGCCTCTTACGACAGGCAGGAATACCTCGGGCCTATTCTTACCCCGGACCCGCAGGGGGGACATCCGCGATCTGAACGATGGAGCTGGTTGTGACGCTGCCGGCAGAGGTCTTCCACTGCCGGATCTGCTTCGTCACCAAAGCTGCTGGCAGAGCTACCAGAGAAACGGTTCTCGTTTCCGAGTGCGAGTTTTGCGGCCGACGGCACCCGCAGCTGAAGACGCTACCCGTCCATCTGCGGATCTGCACTGCAGCATCTGCTACCCCCAGCGATCCCGGTCGGGGGAGATCAAGTATGGGACACGACGCCGTGTCTGGCGCTCTGGGGCACCCAGAGAGGTCGGCCAGCAGGGGGTCACCAAAGCTAGTAGGACATGCCTCTCATCCTTAGTTCGTGCTGGGCGAAAGCCACAGGCAACAGCGGCCCGGGAAGCTAGTACCACAGGCCACCTAGCCTTTGATAATAACTTACACGGCGGTGCTGCCCGCAGGACGCCTTGCCCTCACCCTGTGTGGTTGTGCAGATGGCTACAACACCCAGGACGGCGGTGGTTGCTGTCCCCGCGTCGTGCGACCGTGTATAGGCACTCCGAGGTGGTCTGGCATCCAACTGCCGATACACTGCGACGTCGGCCACGTCGCCGCGAGTGCCGAGCTCCAGTTCGGGAGGGAAAGGCAGCATGCTGCAGACGCCTGCCACCGAACGCATCTCTCCGGCCAGAGGTGCAGAGTCTGATAAAAGCCGCAGCTCGCTGCTGCTTGCGCCGACCTCTGTACCAAGTGGCGTACGCTGGCCACGTTGCTCGGCTGCTGCTGATTGATACACCAAACGCTGAGAGCTCGACAGATGCACTGGACAGTGTGGCGCTTGTATGGTCACGCGCATTCCTGCTGCCCTGCCGACGGTTACGTCGAGTGGCCACAGTCATTCAGTTTCCGGTCACGCAGGGAGTGCTAACAAACCCTGCTGTTATAGACTACGAGTGGCACACAGTCACCCCCCACCCCCCCCCCCCACCCCGGAGAGACCAACGCCGTGCTCCAGGACGCAGACCATTGCCTCCGGATCGTCGGCGCATCATACCCTCTGGGCAGAGGGTCTGAGCCTGTTTTCTGTATTCGACCAGCAAGGGGGAGAACCAGACATTCTCGGTGAGGGCGACGCCTAGCTCCATGTTGACGTCCCTACTGGGTACAAAGTCTCGCAGATGCCAACGGATGCCAGCGCAGCGATTCGGCGCGACTTAGATATCCTGGACGCTTCCCTGCTGGCTCCTTGGCAGAAAATAGACGCCCTGCAAGTCTTCCTCCTCCCCAGGATCGACTGTCATGCAGGGCGGGGCGGTACGCAAGGGGCCGCTATCTGCACTCGACAAGGCAGTGAAAGCTGCTGTCAAATCGTGGCTCTTCCTTCCACAGCGTGCGTCCACTGAACAGCTGTACCTCGCGCTGGGAGAGGCAGGATGTGGCCTGACGCCGCTCGCGGACGCCGCGGACATCTCCACCATCGTCCACGGCTTCCGCATGCTCCACTGCGACGACGCCACCGTCCGCGACATCGCCTGGGCCACTATCCACGGTCGCACGCCGCCGACTGGGGAGGGAGCCGAGTCGGGCCGACTTGGCCACTTACCTTAGCGGCAGCGTCGAGAACGACCTCGCACGAGACGGAGGCGACATCCAGTCGCTGTGGACACTAATCAGGAACGCCTCAAGGCGCCTAACGCCGCATGGTGTTACCTGGCGTTGGAGTGATCTGCTTTCCAGGTTACAGGTGGAGGTCTGCGCCTGGCCCGCCATCGTGGACGACGCGGAATATGGCGACATCGGAGGGGTGACTCAGCCGGCCACGGATGGGGCTGAGCCTGTGGCCACACGGCACCTCGAAGATGGGGGCGATTGACCGCAACACGAAGATGACAGCGTGGGACGCACCGCCGACACTGGCGTGGAGCATATCGGGGTGGGAGGGGGTGCCAAACGACTTCTCTCGCGGAAGGTGTTCGAGTGCACCATGGAGTCCACAGCGTCCAATCACTTCATGGTGGGAGGCAAATACACGCACTTCGCGGACTGGCGGTTCATCCATCGCGCCAGGCTCAGAGTAGTGCCTCTCAACGGCTGTCGCCGTTTCGATGGGCGGGCAAACTATAACAAAGCCTGCCGACGTTGTGGCAACGACAACGAGATGCTCCCACACGTTATCAACTCGTGTATGGTACACTCAGCAGCCCTATAATATCACCACAATGCGGTCCTCAACCGCCTCGCGACAGCAGTCGCTGGGCGGCCAAGAAGAATGAACGCTGCTGTTCCTGACATCAGGATGAACCAAACTGTCTTAGGTGACAGCAGTGGGCTGCGTCCGGACCTCGTAGTAACTGACGAGGCCGCGAAGGCTGTTACCATCGTCGATGTGACAATCCCTTTGAGGATAGGCGGATTGCGCTCGACAGCGCTCGTCAGCTAAAGAAAATCAAATACGCCGACGTTGCGCGTGGATTGGCCGCTCGCGGTTAATCCGTCGCTTTCGACGCCCTGGTTGTTCGCAGTCTAGGGGCGTGGGACTGCCAGAATGATGCTCTGCTTTAGCACTTAGGCATCACCAAACACTACTGTGAAGTGATGCGGCGGTTGACGGTATCCGACACTATCAAGTGGTCCCACAACATCTACGTTTAACGCATCACTGGCCACCGCCAGTATGTGTCCCCTAGACTGTGATACACTGACGTCAGGCTACGAGACCTTCGAGACTGCAGTCGTTAGAGAACTTAGATGTCTGTGCCCTCGTGCCAGCGGTGTCTAGCTTTCCCTCACGACACAGGAAGCCCATTGTTTGAGACCTGCCAGCATTTGTGGTGTGCCAGCTGCTGGCAGCCATGCACGTACAGTGTGCTGTCAGGGCACAGAGATGAATGAAATAAAAAAATAGATCATAAATTAACTCCAAATCACCACCGGTCAGACATAATTAAGGCCACACCGAACACGGGGTTAGTTTTAAGTCCTACCTTCTGATATACTTTAGTTTCCACACCTTTCGCGACCTGTCAAATATTTAAGTAGAGGGCTTAACCCACGAAGTAGAACATCTCTGGCGGTAATTCGCAAGAATACCGCCCTTCGATTGCAACATTTGGTCACTAATCGAAGCAATAGGTTTTTGCAGGTGCCAGCAGCGGTCCAGCCTAGCAGCCAGCAGCGGTCCAGCCTAGCAGCCAGCAGCGGTCCAGCCTAGCAGCCAGCAGCTGCGTCCCCGTCGGCCAGCGTTCCAGCCAGCCATCCAGTCGCGTCGTCCCCTGCCAGCAGCAGCCCCAGTCTTCTTCGTCGCTCTCCATCCTTTTTCTTCTGTTTTCGTCCGCTTGCGTGTCCCTCGTTTGCCTCTGTCCTGTCCTATCCTGTATCTTTCTCCTTATCACAATGTCGACCCACACCACCACTACTACTACAGCCACCACCACTGCAATCATCTACCCATCTACCCATCTCCCTCCGCCACCGCCACCACTATCACGTGGTGTGCCCAATCACCCCCCTCTCAGTCCATCCCCACTCCTCACTCTCCCATCTCCCTCACTTTTTGTCGCCCCAGCCCCGGCTCCTCCCCCCGCGCCTCCTCTGATCCCTTCCCTCCACTACCACCTCCTGCTCCTTCCGCTACCACAGCCCCTGCTAGGGTGGTGGTCCGGAGGGCCACAACCACGCTCCACTTTCACCTTCGCCCTCTTCATTGTCTACATCATCGCCATAGCCCTCACCGTCTCCGGCGCTGACTCCAGCACCAGGACCTGCCACTCCAAGTCACCTTCCAGTTGCTCCCATCCCCCACACCTCCTCCTCCGCCGCCGCCGCCGCCGCCGCCGCCGCCAAACTCCCCAGTGGCACCCCTGCCCCCTCTGCACCTAAAAAGGCTCTGCCTCATCCCCCTTCCCCTGCCCAGAATGCCATGGATGTCTCCCCGCCTGTCCCTGCGCCCTCCTCCTCCTCCTCCTCCTCCTCCTCCAGGCCCAGAAACCCAGAAACACCCGCTGCCGCACCTGTATCTCCATGTTCCACCTGCTCTCCATCTCTCCACCCTCCTTACCCACTCCCAAGGTGGCTTCTGCCAGCTCCCCCTCACTGATGATGCCCTCTCCTACCAAATTTGATCCTCCCCTCCCACTTCCTGTGTTTTTTCCCTTTGGGCACCCTCCCTCCCTTCTCCCTCCTTTTCCCTCCATCCTCCCTTCCTCCACCCCTATCTCCCCTGCCATTGGCATCTCTGCTCTCCCTCTCCCTCCCCCACCCCATCCCTCCTCTCTTGCCAGGTCCCCGGATTCTTACATGCTTACCTGTAACAGGTATAAAAATAAAGAAAAAATGAAGTAGAATAGGTTTTTAATACTTGAGCACAGTTAGAACCGTTTTCTAAATTTCACTTAAAAACTTTTCTTAAATCTAGAACTCTGTATCGAGTCATGAATATCTTTTCTTAAATGTAGACTTCTTTAATTTCTAACTAAGAATTATCTCTGAAAATCAAATTTCTATCAGCTTAATATAGGCTGATATCTGCACCAAGCAGCGATCGGCTTTGTCCTTCAGTTTCAGATCCATGATCTGAATGATGGAGATGGTTATGGCGCTGCCAGGAGAGGTCTTCCGCTGCCGGATCTGCTTCGTCAACAAGGCTACTGGCACAGCCACTTTTGGCGAGCACAAGGACCACTTGGGCCTTCTCTGACACTACAGGAGGCTGCATGACCCGGAAACGGTTCTCTCTCGAGTGCGAGTTTTACAGCCGATGTGACCCTTGGCTGAAGACGCTTCGCGGCCATCTGCGGATCTGCAATGCAGCATCTGCTACCCCTGGTGATGCTGGTCAGGGGAGGTCAAGTATGGGACATGATGCCATGTCTGGCGCTCTGGGGCACCCAGAGAGGTCGGCCAGTTGGAGGTCACAGGCGGGGACCCCCATGGTTAGTAGGACAAGCCCCTCGTCCTCAGTGGTGGGCATAAGCCACAGGCGACAGCGGCCTGGGAAAATAGTAGCACAGGCTGCGTAGCCCTAGACGTTAGAGAGGGGCTATGGCCCCAGACCAGTTCAGTCCCCGAAGCTAGTTGGGCAGACCGGCTGGACTTAGAATTAACTTACGCGGCTCTCCTGACCTGCAGCAGTGTGGTGGGTTCGCTGGCCTCCTTGCCCTCACCTTGTTTGAGTGTGCAGACGACTGCAACACCCAGGACGGCGGTGGTTGCTGCCCCCATGTCGTGCGAACCTTGTGTACACATGCCGAGGGGGTCTTGCATCCCGCTGCCGATACACTTTGTGACATCAGATACGTCATCACGAGTTCCGAGCACAAGTTCGGGAGATGAAGGCAGCACGCTGCCGACACCTGCCGCCAAACGCGTCGCTCCAGCCAGAGGAACAGTGTCTGGTAAAAGACGCAGTAGCTCACCGTTGTTTGCGCCAGTCTCTGTACCCAGTGGCGTACATTGGCCATGTCGCTCGCTGCTGCAGGCTCCTCCCACCCGCCATCTGTCGATCATGGGTACCGGCCTGGTAAGATGGCCGCCGAGTCGGTTGCAGTGTGGTGTTGCTCCGCATTCAGATGCAGATTTTCTTGGTATAAATTAGATTGTGGACACTGATTTTTAATTATCGTGTGCTGGGAGTTATCTTACATAGTCCGTTCTGGTTTACTCATTAGGTACTGTAAATGAAGCAGAGTGATGGAAGTACTTCTAGTGCGTTCATCATGTGCAACGCGTCGAAGGAGAGGCCGTCGCCCTCCCGTTTGCCGAGCGCGTGTCGGTTTCGCCAGTCAGCCACGTCGGTTCTCGCGTTTCAGCACTGCGCCGCACACTGCGACACCTCACCAGCCGCAGCAGAATCTAACGCGTCAGCAGCTGCCGCCAGCTGCCCCGCGCCCCTCCGTCGACATCAGCAGTAGTGGCCACCAGCTGTCCTCCCTGCTGTTCTGTAACAACCGCCTGCCTACTCTCGGCCCTGGATTCCAGCCGACAGAAGAATGAAGGCATTGGGTAAGACACTAGCTCGAGCCATCAACGTCACACCCGGAATGGAACACATGGAGGAAGAACTTGTGCCTATGTCCACCAGTCAAAAGATGGCAGCCATAGACAAAATATTGAGGGAAATAGGAAAAGAGTTAAAAGCTAAGCACGTTTCATCTGCTCTGTTAACCGTCATTACAGACAAAGTGTTTCCGTATATTTTTCGAAATAACTAGCCTTGAAGCTATACTGTCATGTCTAAACGATGAAAAGAGGCGACTAAGACTTCAACTACAGACAGCTTCGAATCTAGTCAAAGACTTACAAATACAAACTTTGCAGGAGAAGGCTCAGAAATTAGAGGACGAAAATAGGGAATTGAGTGTAGTGAACCACGACTTGCAGCAACAAGTAAGAACTAACTAATACAGTCACACAACAAGCACCGACACAAGCACAGACACATGCTGCCGCCTTAACTACAGAGCCAAAAACCAAAGAGGCTCGAAGAATAGAACAGGCTAAAACGAAACAGGCCACAACCGTATATATCAAATCGACAGCAAATCAAGACGACAAAGCTGTTCGGCAGACAATCACCAAGAACGTAAATCCCAGGAAAGAGAATATACATATAAAATCAATCAGAACCACCCAGACTGCAGTTCTAGTAGAAACGGAAACACGGGATGGTTGTCGAAACATAATAGTTAAGACTAAAGACCTGCACACCATTGTCTGAAGGACCACGAAAACGCAAACCTCTCGTGGCAGTATATCACGTGCCAGATACACTTACAGACGAAGAGTTTTCTCGAAAGCCTTTACGAGCAGAATCTAAGCCGTGACACCACGAATGAAGGCTTTGACAAAGAGGTCAAATGAAGGTTTAAAACAGGGCCTAAGGGAAGGGGTTTCAGTCACCAGATACTGGAGTTCAGCTCACACGTGTACAGGGTCCTTACAAGAAGACTGTCTACATAGACTTCGAATCACTTTCTGTGAAAGACTATACAGTAGTAAACGAGTGTTTTAAGTGTTGCGACCTAGGACATACTACTAAAACCTGCAGAAAGGCCGACGTTACGTGTGCCAAGTGCGGCAACGAAGGACACATGCGCAGTGAGTGCACGTCCGCGGTTTGCGTCTGTATGCCCTGATAATACAGACGCCGCGTCTGCAATAAAACAAAAGGTGATTTGCAGACCTATAAACAGTTGCATGATCGGCTCCTGGACAGCATAGACTATAGCAGCTAAGATCAGCACAAACACACACAAGAAACACAAAGGCTCAAAGCCAATCACCCAAAACACACAAATACACATCACTGTCAACATTACAGAGAAGCTACCAAAGAACAATTTCCTGAAGAAGACAAATGTATCTTCTGCCGGAGAATTACGTCGATAATGAACCCATCCCGTCCCTAACACTCAACGTTACAGGATAGCTGCATTAACACGATAGAATATATATATGACATGACAGTTGGTGGCTCCATCCACTACGAGATGTCAAAGCAAATTAGAAGACAATTACACCACTGGATAAACTTCCAAAGTACATTAACGCAGAGGATACGCAAGTTAGAAGATTAGCTCACATATTGTGCACAAGAAAATGTACAAACAAAACCGACATATTCCTTCACAATTTCTCCCAACTGAAGTACATCACACACCACACACACACACACACACACACACACACACACACAGAGGATGAACACAAACCAGAATCACCATCACATGCTAAACCCTACGACACACGTAAATGTGAACAGTACATCAAACCAGTCAAATTTGTCTCTGGAGACACTCTTCACCCCGGGAAAAAGGAATAAGGAACCGACAGGTACGTAGTCCCTCAATCAAAACACACAAAAACACTCAGGCCACAGACCAATACAAAACTCAGAACTACCGGACCCAGACTTATAAAAGTAGACCAGACCAGTTAGATGAGGACAAATCTGAGGGAGATACTTGTGACATTTGCAACGATGTCAATGTCCATCTAGAAACAACCTCCACTCCAAACACAACATAACACATACAGTCGGTCCCACACAAATTACCACCACTGCCGACACCACGCCAGCAAGCACCACCAACAACAACACCAGTGAAAAATGTGTGAAGGCAAAAAGCATTGAAGAAACGTTTGAAAAAACGAAAAATACCCGTGTAACATCCCAAAGAGGACTTAAAATGTCTCCTAATTATCAGCCAACACCAAGCCACAATCCGTCTAGTACCACCACAGAGACCGCAACAGAAACCAGCACTAACAGCAAGCCAGCTACACCTAATTATGATAATTTACAACTTAACTTACTTTTAAGTAGCCTAGAGAAAAAAGTGATACTGCAGACAGCGCAGTGGATGCTACCTAGATTGTGCCATCTAAAGGGAGATTCTCTCCGTTTTCCAGTAACGAAGCAAAAAGACAATCATCTTAACGACAGAAAATATTCCTACATCAGCAGAGCCGCTGCTCGACGTCATGCTCCAGGTCTGCCTGCGCAGGTCAGAATCATTCGACTTGGACAATATATATATATATAGATCATGTAAGAGCACATGGACAAACGTATTTTGATTACTCATAGATTGGTAGTAAATGTTTTGTACACGTAAAACACCCAGAACACAGACAAAAAATGAATCTTACAACATAATACAAAAAACAGGACGACAGTCAGCGCGGAAATCCCTAAAATAGCACAAGACTTGCAGGCAGACATGTGCTTACAAGAGCCTTATAATAGAAATGGTCAACTGATATGTCTACCAAAACATGCTACCACAATAACAGGCAGCAATCACTGTATGGCTGCAATAGTAATTCTAAATAGAACTTTTAATTAAGAAAACACAGTTATGCAATCAACACTTTGTTACCATAGAGATAACTGGAACGTCACATGGGTTATTGCTTTCATGTACGCCCAATACAGCCATTGAATACAGCCGTACGCAGACTACATCAGAGACCTAGTAATGTATGCCAGAGGCAAAAAATTAGTGGTAAGTGCTAACAATTCCAGATCAACCCTCTGGAATTCCGACAGAACAGATGACGGAGGACGCATAATCACCGATCGAATACAAGAAACACAATTACATGTAATGAATACAGAAGGATCTGTACCAACATATGCAGGGTTCGATGGTATGAGCAGTAATATAGACTTTTC
This sequence comes from Schistocerca nitens, assembly GCF_023898315.1. Classification (NCBI taxonomy): domain Eukaryota; kingdom Metazoa; phylum Arthropoda; class Insecta; order Orthoptera; family Acrididae; genus Schistocerca; species Schistocerca nitens. Next base: position 831,907,052 of record NC_064614.1, read on the forward strand.
TAGCAAGTAATGCAGCAATAGCATACGTAACAAACTGGACTGTACACGACAGCAGAACCAGTAGTGATCATGTCATAACATTCACACTAACTCACACTCAGAACACAATGACCAAATCACAAACCAGACGCTTGTTGCACAAAGCAGACTGGAACAAATTAAAGGAAATTATCCAACGGCACCATCTAGAGAACATCAATGGTTTGTTGGTTGTTTGAGGTTTAAGGGACTAAACAGCAAGGTCATCAGTCCCTTGTTTCAAATATGGTCCATTCCGCTAATGGAACATCTCAAGAAAGTCAGAACAATAAAAAGGAAAAAGCTAAAAACGTAAAAGGGCAGTCATGTTGTCAATGGTAAAAACAAAATGCAGGACGTCAGCAAGAGAACGAACCCAACGCTTTGCTGAAGCAGTATAGGCAAGACCACCTGTGACTTAAAAGGTGCAACCGCTAGAATGTAGAAGTACGTATGGGAAAAGGAGACTAACCAATCCTGACAAAAAAAGGGTAAAAACAGAGTAAAAGGGGAAGAAAAGAGGATCTCTGTCAGGGAGGTGAATCGGGAATCTCCAGACACGGCGTACAGTGGGAGACACCCAAACACTCACCGCCCTGCCCCAACACCAGAGAGATTAAAAACCTTAAAACTGAGAATAAAAACCACTTTCCCGGAGGAAACCGAGAACCAGAGAGACCATCCAGGAATCTTCAGCCAACATCAAAGGTAAAGTGTGGGGGAGTCTGTACTTAGCACGCAAAGCCAAAAGAAGGGGGCATTCAACCAAAATGTGGGCTACTGACTGGAAGGCTCCACAACCACAAAGTGGGGGTGGCTCATCACGCGAAAGAAAACCATGGGTCAGCCTGGTATGGCCAATGCAGAGACGACACAGTGTGGTCGAGTCCTTTCGGGAGACGCAAAAGGAAGAACGCCATGGTCCTGGTGTCACCTTAATCGCACGAAGTTTATTAGACAGGGGAGTAGCCTCCCAAGAATTGGCCCATGACTGTGCGAAGCGGGATTTGATGTGAAGCCGTAAATCCGCTCCCCCGGCCAAACGATCAGCGAGCTCATTACCCGGGATACCCAGATGGCCAGGGACCCAAAGGAAGTCAATGGAACAAGCAGCACGGTGAATATCAGCGAGATGGTCATGGATGGCAGAGACCAAGGGATATCGCGAAAAACACCGGTCAATAGCAAGAAGGCCACTCATCGAGTCCATACATAAGAAAACGCCCTTTTGTTGGGACTGTTTAATAAAGGTAAGGGCCTGGAAAATTGTCATCAATTCCGCAGTAAACACCCTACATGTTGGTGGCAGCAGATGATTTTCCGTTCCAACAGAGGACGTGAAGGCATACCCCACATGATCAGCAGATTTAGAGTCATCAGTGTAAAAAACAACAGCATCCTGGATCTCCCATAAAATTTGGCGGAAAAAGGAACGGAACACCACCGGGGGGATGGAATATTTCGGACCTCGGCGGAGATCCATCCGAATTCGAGGCCGAGGAACTAACGAAAGGGGGGTGGAGGGGAGGGAGCGAGGAAGACAGGACAAAGAAGGAAGCAGAAAATCACGGCAAAGAGACGCAAGGCGGATCCCAACCGGTAAAGTCGGGTGGGCGACGTCCATGGTCTGGGAACAGGATAGAATAGGAAGAATGAGTGGGAGAGGAACGGATAGCGAGTGCATAAGACACCAGAAGCTGGGACCACCGAACGGAAAGGGGGGGGGGATCCCAGCTTCAACCAGGAGACTATCAACAGGGCTAGTAGGGAAGGCACCGGTGGCCAAACAGATACCATGATGGTGGACTGGATCCAGCACGTGCAGTGTGGAAGGAGCAGCTGAACCATAAACTGGACAACCATAGTCCAAGCGAGACAGAACTAGAGCACGATAAAGATGGAGAAGGAGGGAACGGTCCGCACCCCAAGAGGAGTGGGCAAGGAAGCGAAGGACATCGAGTTTATGGAAACATCCTACCTTCAGGAGTCTGATATGGGGCAGCCAAGTGAGTTTGTTGTCGAAAATAAGACCCAGGAAACGAAACTGTGGGACCACAGGCAATCTTTGTGCATCGAGATAGAGCTCTGGATCAGGGTGGATCGTAGTACGGCGACAGAAGTGGACCACCTGCGATTTTGAAGGAGAGAATTTAAACCCGTGTGAGAGGGTCCATGCAGAGGCACGCCGTATAGCACCCTGGAGCAGCCGTTCTGCAGATGCCATCGAGGAGGAACTAACCCAAATGCAGAAATCATCCACATACAGGGCAGGGGCGACCAAGGGACCGACAGAGGCCACACGTCCATCGATAGCAATGAGGGAAAGGACACTCAAGACAGAACCTTGTGGGATGCCCGTCTCCTGGGTCCCTGGAGAACTAAAAACAGTACCAACTCGAACACTGAATGACCGATGGAACAGGAACTGGCGGATAAAAATCTGGAGTGGGCCCCGAAGACCCCACTGATGAAGGGTAAGTAAGATGTAATGGCGCCAGGCCGTGTCATAGGCCTTGCGAAGGTCAAAAAACACTGCAAACAAATGGCGGCGCTGGGAAAAAGCCTGCCGAACTGCGGATTCCAAGCGAAGTAAATGATCGATTGGAAAACGTCCCTCTCGAAAGCCACACTGGTAAGGGGACAATAGATCCCGAGATTCGAGGACCCAATTGAGCCGACGGGCTACCATCCGTTCAAGTAATTTACAAAGAGCATTGGTCAAACTAATTGGCCGATAGCTGTCAACAGATAGGGGGTTCTTACCACGCTGAAGGACAGGAACCACGATGCTATCCCTCCACTGAGGAGGGAAGTCACCCTGGAGCCAGATACAGTTAAACACCCAAAGAAGATGTTGCCTTTGTGGAGCACTGAGACGTTGAAGCAGTTGGTTATGAATGGAATCTGGGCCAGGGGCCATATCATGAGAAGATAGAGCAGAAAAATTCCCATTCAGTAAAAGGTTCGCTGTAAGATTCTGACTCACAAGGGGTGAAACATAAGGTGGAAGCTTCAGCCCACTGTTTCTGGTGAAGGAAAGCAGCTGGATAGGAGGCTGATGCCACTGCGAAATGGGTCGCAAGATGTTCTGCAAGAACTAATGGGTCCTTACAAAGGCCATCTGGGAGGTGAAGGCCTGGGAGGGTGGACTGCCGATGGCAATCTTGGAGAGAGCGAAGTGTAGCCCATACCCGTGACAGAGGGACAGTAGAACCAAGGGAAGAAACGAATCTTTCCCAACATATCCGCTTGCTCTGTTTGATTAAATAACGGGCTTTAGCACGGAGGCGTTTAAAGGTAGTAAGGCTGGCTACAGATGGGTGCCTCTTAAAGTGTTTCAAAGCTCGACGGCGATCACAGATGGCAATGGCAATGGCCGTACTCCACCATGGGACTTGCCAGCAACGAAATGGCCCAGATGAGCGCGGGACAGCAAGGCTAGCAGCGCGAAGAATCGCGTCAGACACGTCACGTAGGACGTCATCAATACAACCCGACAAAGAGGGAGAAAACACAACCTGTGCAGTGTATGGAGGCCAATCGGCAAGTTGGAAAGACCAACGAGGTAACCTGTCCACCAGGGAGCGGGAATGGAGCGAGATAATCAACGGGAAATGGTCACTATCACAAATGTCGTCGTGTGGCGACCAGTGTAATGAAGGGAGGAGAGAGGGAGAAGAAACAAAGATCAATGGCAGAAAAGGTACCATGACCGGCACTGAAATGAGTAGGGGAGCCATCATTAAGAAGGCACAAGTCGTGGTCTGCAATAAACTGGTCTATAAGAAGACCTCGTCTAGATGGAAAGGCACTGACCCACAAGGGATGATGAGCATTAAAATCTCCAAGGAGGAGGAAGGGAGGAGGAAGATGCTGAAGAAGGGCAGTTAAGGCAGCAGGTGTAAGAGTCCTGTCAGGAGGGAGGTAAAGATTGCAAACTGACCGCAGAGTCAAAGTGGACCCTAACAGCAACCACTTCCAATGTAGTTTGAAGAGGAATCCACGTGCTAGCAATGTCTGTACGGACCAACGTACAAACGTCACCAGAAGCCCACAGGGGTCCGATCCGATTTCGACAGGAAACACGGAACCCACGGAGGGACGGCTCTCGCGGTCGTCTCGCGGCAGCAGACCTTTGGCCTGGAAGGGGCATCCCGGGAGAGGCGCCCTTGACCGGCAGACGCCGAAGGAGTGACAGTTCTCCAGCTGGGGAGGGGGAGCAGCGCCCAGAGGAGAAGGTGTGGGAGCTGCAGGGGTGGGGGGGAGGAGAGGTGTCCGGGATGGGGGTAAGGAAGGGGGAGGAAGGGGTGAAGATGTAACCAAGGCGTAACTAGATGTCATGGACACACGGTGAAGACTTTTACATTTCTTACGGGCCTCTGTGTAGGTTAAACGATCGAGGGACTTTTACTCCTATATCTTTTTTTCCTTCTTATATACTGGGCAATCTGGTGAATGTGGAGAATGACTACCATGACAATTTACACACACAGGAGGGGGAACACAGGGACTCCCCTCATGGAGTGGACGTCCACAGTCACCACAGAGAGGGGCCTGTGAACAGCAGGAAGACGTGTCCAAAACGCAAGCACTTAAAACACCTCATAGGAGGTGGGATGTACGGCTTCACATCACATCAATAAACCATAATCTTAACTTTCTCAGGGAGGGTATCCCCTTCAAAGGCCAGGATAAAGGCACCAGTATCAATGCAATTGTCTTTAGGACCTTTCTGAACACGCTGAACAATGTGAACACCCCGCCGTCCGAGATTTTTATTTTGGTTTTAGGGCGCAAAACTGCTAAGGTCATTAGCGCCCGGTCCGTGACTGAGGAAAGAATAACAACTGAAAATTGAAAACAGCAAAAATGGGAACGAAACTCAAAAAATTGGACACTAAAAGCAGAAACAAGGCTTAAAATTCCACTACAGAGAGGGGTTGATGGTCCCCGATAAAACTTCAAATGACTGGCGTCATTTCACTGTCACTAATAAACTGGAGAACGCGGTCGGCTGAGCGCGTGTCATCTGCTAAAATCGACGATAGATCAGGCGATAGCTGTAGACGGGAGCGTAACGGATTAAAATAGGGGCATTCAATTAAAAGGTGTCGTACCGTCCACAGCTGAGAGCAGTGGGGGCAGAGTGGGGGAGGATCGCCGCTTAAAAGATGTCGATGGCTAAAAAGACAGTGCCCTATCCGGAGTCTAGTTAAAATTACCTCCTCCCGACGACGCGTTCGGGAGGAAGAGGTCCAAGCGCAAGGAAGGGCTTTCACTTCCCGCAATTTATTGCGGGGAAGTGTTGACCAATGCGCATGCCATAAATGAGCAACTTTGCGACATAAACCGCTCCGTAGATCGGTGAAGGGAAGCGACTGAATAGCTGGCCGAGGAAGAGAAACTGCAGCCTCATTCCCACAGATACCAGCGTGTCCCGGGAGCCAGAGGAACGCCACCGAGACGCCCCCCAGGTGGAGCAAGCGCAGACAGTCCTGAATCCGGTGGACCAGAGGGTGCACAGGGTAAAGAGCTTGGAGACTGAGGAGAGAGCTGAGAGAATCTGAGCAGATTACGTACTGTATCCGCTGATGGCGGCGGATGTAGTGGACAGCCTGGAGAACAGCGAAAAGCTCCGCAGTATAAACCGAACACTGGTCGGGAAGCCGAAAGTGATTTGGGGCGTCGCCAACAATATAGGCACTCCCTACACCCAACGATGTTTTCGAGCCGTCGGTGTAAATAAATGTGGCGTCCGTCATTTGTGCACATAGAGCAGCAAATGCCCGACGATAAACAAGTGAAGGTGTACCGTCCTTGGGAAATTGACAAAGATCACGGAGCAGACAGATCCGGGGACGCAGCCAAGGCGGTGCTGTACCCCAAGTTGTCAAGAAGGTTTTAGGAAAGCGGAAGGAAAGAGAATGGAGCAGTTGACGGAAGCGGACTCCCGGGGGTAGTAGGGAGGAGGAGCGGCCTGCATACCCTACATCAAAGGAGGCGTCGAAAAAAGGGTCATGGGCTGGATTAGCAGGCATGGAAGACAGATGGCTAGCATAACGGCTCAGAAGGACCGCTCGCCGATTGGACAGCGGAGGTTCAGCAGTCTCGGCATAAAGGCTTTCCACAGGGCTAGTGTAAAAAGCTCCAGACGCTAAACGCAATCCACGGTGGTGGATAGAGTCGAGACGCCGAAGAATAGACGGCCGAGCAGAGGAGTAGACTATGCTTCCATAGTCCAATTTCGAGCGCACTAAGGCGCGATAGAGGCGGAGAAGGACCACTCGGTCCGCTCCCCAGGAGGTACCATTCAGGACACGGAGGGTGTTGAGCGTTCGCAGACAGCGAGCCGAAAGATAGGAAACGTGGGAGGACCAGCACAGTTTTCTGTCAAACATAAGACCCAAGAATTTAGTGACGTCTGAAAACGGAAGGTTGACAGGACCTAGATGTAAGGAGGGCGGAAGAAACTCCTTACGTCGCCAAAAATTAACACAAACGGTCTTACTGGGAGAAAAACGGAAGCCGGTTTCGAGGCTCCAAGAGTGGAGGCGATCGAGACATCCTTGAAGACGTCGTTCAACAAGGCTGGTCCGTTGAGAGCTGTAGTAGATCGCAAAATCGTCCACAAAGAGGGAGCCCGAGACGTCAGGAAGGAGACAATCCATAATTGGATTTATAGCGATGGCAAACAGTACAACACTCAGCACGGAGCCCTGGGGTACCCCGTTTTCTTGAGAGAAAGTATGGGAGAGAGTAGTGTTCACCCGCACCCGAAATGTTCGCTCTGCCATAAATTCGCGAAGAAAAAGGGGCAGCCGGCCTCGAAAGCCCCAAGAGAACAGTGTGCGGAGGATGCCTGTCCTCCAACAGGTATCGTATGCTCTCTCCAGATCAAAAAATATTGCTACCGTTTGGCGTTTCCGGAGAAAATTGTTCATGATAAGTGGAGAGAGCAACAAGATGGTCAACTGCAGAGCGATGCTTTCGGAATCCGCATTGGGCAGGTGTTAAAAGACTGCGTGATTCCAGCCACCAAGCTAAACGGTAATTCACCATACGCTCCAAAATCTTACAGACACTACTCGTGAGAGAAATGGGGCGATAGCTAGAGGGGAGATGTTTGTCCTTTCCAGGTTTCGGAATGGGAACGACGATAGCTTCCCGCCATCGTCTGGGAAAGGTACTGTCGGTCCAAATTCGATTATAAAGGTGAAGGAGGTAACGCAGACTATGGGTTGATAAATGCAGCAACATTTGGACATGGATACCATCCGATCCAGGGGCGGAGGAGCGAGAAGAAGAGAGGGCATGTTGGAGTTCCCGCATGGAGAAAACAGTATTGTAGCTTTCGCGATTTTGAGAGGAGAAAGCAAGAGGTCGCACTTCCGCTGCACGTTTCTTCGGGAGAAACGCTGGCGGGTAATTTGAAGAGCTCGAAATCTCAGCAAAGTGCTGACCCAATGAGTTAGAAATTGCGACAGGGTCCACTAAGGTATCATGCGCGACAGTGAGCCCAGAGACCGGGGAGAAACTAGGCGCGCCTGAGAACCGTCGAAGCCGACTCCAAACTTCCGAGGAGGGAGTGAAGGTGTTAAATGAGCTAATAAAGAATTGCCAGCTTGCCTTCTTGCTATCGCGGATGACGCGACGGCATCGCGCACGGAGTTGCTTATAGCGGATACAGTTTGCCAAAGTAGGATGGTGACGGAAAATGCGAAGAGCACGTCGCCGCTCACGGATTGCGTCACGGCATGCCTCGTTCCACCAAGGAACTGGGGGGCGCCGGGGCAATTCGGAGGTGCGTGGTATTGAACGTTCCGCAGCGGTAAGAATAACGTCGGTAATATGTGTGACCTCATCGTCGACGCTGGGAAAGCGACGGTCATCGAATGTCGCTTGAGACGAAAAAAGTGTCCAATCGGCTTGGGCAAACTTCCAGCGTCGCGGGCGCATATATGGCAGTTGAGGCTGCAGCCTAAGGACACATGGAAAGTGGTCACTCGAGTGTGTATCATCAAGGGCGAACCATTCGAAGCGCCGAGCTAGCGGAACAGTACCGATCGCAAGGTCCAAATGAGAGAAATTTGTCGTGGAGGCAGACAAAAACGTGGGGACCCCAGTGTGGAGGCAAACTAGATCCGCTTGGTGGAAGACGTCTAGCAATAGGGAGCCACGTGGACAAGGATGTGGAGATCCCCAAAGCGGGTGGTGGGCATTGAAGTCCCCAACCAGCAAATAGGGGGGTGGAAGCTGACCAAGAAGATGAAGGAGATCAGCTCGTGCCATTGGTGTGGACGATGGAATGTATACAGTACAAAGAGAGAACGTGTATCCAGAAAGGGAAAGACGGACGGCGACAGCTTGGAAGGAACTGTCTAAGGGGATTGGATGATAATGGAGAGTATCATGGAGAAGAATCATGAGTCCTCCATGTGCTGGAGTGCCCTCCACAGAGGGGAGGTCATATCGGACGGACTGAAAATGAGGGAGAACAAAGCGGTCATTAGGACGCAGCTTTGTTTCCTGAAGACAGAAGATGACCGGCGAGTAGGATCGTAAGAGGATCGACAATTCATCCCGATTGGCTCGAATGCCGCGGATATTCCAGTGGATAATGGACATAGGGTGAACAGAAAATGGAGGAATGTGACCAAGGGTGCTGTCAACTCAACGACTGCTCAGAGCTTGCGACCGACAGCATGGAATGGCATTCAGCCGAAGGTAGAAGATCCTGATCCATAGGCTGGTCAGGAGCAGCTCCTGCCACCAGCGGTCGGCCGGTTGACCGGCCACCAGCAGTGCGCCTCGGCGACACAGAAAACGGCCGAGGGCGATTTCCGCCAGGTGGCGCTGTGGATGGGACACGCCTTGGCGGAGAAGGAGAGGAACTGGGTTTCTTTGTAGCCTTCTTGGAAGTATGAGGTTTAGAGGAAGGAGGAACCGATGGTGGTGAAGTTGCCGTACGTAAAAACTCTTCACGAGTATGCTCTTTCTTCGAAGACTTGGTGTCGGACTTTTGGGCTCGAGATTTAGTAGAACCCGACGAAGAGTGAGCCATAGAGTGGGCAGGCGAAAGTGGTGAAGTTGAACGGGCGATCTTTGCGCTGGCCGATCTGACGACCGTGGCACTAAAGGTGAGGTCGCAAGTTTGCGTGGCCGCCTCCTTTGTTGGCCGAGGAGTAGCAAGGACAGTGCTGTATTTGCCTGTCTGAGGCACGGTGGGCTGTCGACTGGCGAATAATTTTCGAGCAGCAAAGGTCGACACCTTTTCCTTCACTCTTATTTCCTGGATGAGCTTTTCGTCCTTAAAAACTTGGCAATCTCTAGAGGATGCAGCGTGGTCACCCATACAGTTGATACAGCGAGGGGATGGAGGTGGACAAGCACCCTCATGGGCATCCCTGCCACACGTAACACATTTGGCCGGATTAGAACAGGGCTGGCTGGTGTGATTGAAGCGCTGGCACCGATAGCAACGCGTAGGGTTTGGGACGTAAGGACGAACGGAAATTATCTCATAGCCGGCTTTGATTTTCGATGGGAGTTGCACTTTGTCAAATGTCAAAAACACAGTGCGGGTTGGAATGACGTTCGTGTCAACCCTTTTCATAACCCTATGAACAGCCGTTACGCCCTGGTCTGACAGGTAGTGCTGAATTTCTTCATCAGACAGTCCATCGAGGGAGCGTGTATAAACGACTCCACGCGAGGAATTTAAGGTACGGTGCGGTTCCACCCGGACAGGGAAAGTGTGTAGTAGTGAGGTACGCAGCAATTTTTGTGCCTGGAGGGCACTGTGTGTTTCTAGCAACAGGGTGCCATTCCGTAATCTGGAACAAGACTTTACAGGACCTGCAATTGCGTCGACACCTTTCTGAATAATGAAAGGGTTGACCGTGGAGAAGTCGTGACCTTCATCAGACCGAGAAACAACAAGGAACTGTGGCAACGATGGAAGAACTGACTGTGGTTGAGACTCAGTGAACTTACGTTTGTGAGCAGACATAGTGGAAGGTGAGGAAACCATTGCAGAAGAATCCCCCATGATTACCGGCGTCTCCGATGGCGCGCTCCTCCCTTGTGGGGGCCCTCTCTGAGGGCGCTCCCGCCTTAGGTGATTGTTCACACCTCAGGTCACACCTCCCGACAAACGGACGGAGGGACCAATCGGCACTTTCGGAAGGTATCAGCTCGGGTAATCACCCCTCCCTGGGCCTGGCCGTTACCAGGGGGTACGTACGTGTCCTACCTGTCTACCCGGGGCGGGGAATTACGCGTTACCCCGTCACCGGCTACGCATGGAAGTGCGTGGGTCGGCCTTCAGACACGCACAGGGAGGAAGAAAGAGAAGGGAAGGGAAAGAAGAGGTCTCAAACGCCGCAGCGGGGAAAAGGGTAGAGAGAAGAGGTAAGGAAAAGAGAAGGACAAAGGAAGGATGAAGACTTACAAGTAAGGAAGGCGAAGAATGTGGTACATTTACAAGCGTCCGTCTCCGGACGTAGGCACAAACCATTCCCCCAGAGGGGGAGAAAAGGAAGGAAAGAGCCAGAGGTGAGGGGGGGGGCGAAGATGGGGGATGGGGAAGGATGCGGAAAGGGAAGGTATGCAGCCCGGAAAGGAAGGAGGGCCACATTAGCTCGGGGTCCCGTGCTCGCTACGCACGTGTCCACAAAAGAGTTGTGGACCCCCTGGGGGGCCGTCCGAGATTGTCCCGAAGTTCCTCATCAGTTTGAAGGATGAGGTCCCTGTGAAAAATCACACCTCGTACCATATTTAGAGACTGGTGGGGGGTAAGGGACACAGGAATTGTGCAAAGAAGGGCACAGGCAGGGCCGCAGATTGGGCAGGTGAAGCAGTTTTGATCAGCAACGAACCCAACCGCATCTTGCTCAGGGAGTCCACTTCGCCAAACTTGTCTTCAATGTGTTCCACAAAGAATAAAGGTTTGGTATTGGTGGAAGTATCTCCATCAGTCCTGGTGCAAACAAGATAACGGGGGAATGGTTTCGCCCCTAGCTGATGGGCCTGACCCTCTTCCCAGGGGGTAGCCATGAAAGGGAAGGCCGAAGGGGGCAAGAGAAGCAGCACTTGAAGAATCAGTTCCACGCAGAGAGATGGCCGCAGAAGAACGGCCAGAGTTCTGGACCCGTATGCATTTCATGTGCATAGCGTCCGCCCTGATACCACCCACTCCAATCAGGGGCTCTCCTTACAGGCGCCACCCAGCCACAGCAAGGGCCATCTGGCACGGCGGCCATTGCCGGGAGTTCCGATGCTCCAGGATGACGAGCAACCACTCCAAGGCATGCATGAGGTGGTCACAGCTCAGGTATCAGAAGTGTGATCCCTCTGTGTTCAGGGGGCTCAACCAAAAGGGTAAATAGCGACCCCACCACACGGGCTGGCTACTGTGGTGGCTATGCACCCTAGCATCAGACAACGATGTGAAAGAAGAGGTGGAATGTACTAGGAGGGCGCACGTCAGAGACACTAGGTAAGGTGCTCTTCCCCAAATGGCTCACACTATGGAGGAGAAATTTTTGTAATGGAGGTCAAACCCCAGAGGGGGACCAAGGAATGCCAAAAGGAGGAGATGATTACGCAACAAAGCCGAATTGTAAAACCAACAGAACCAGGAGGATAGCGGGAGCCAACATAAGCAAGAACACCAAGAGAGGGAGAGGAGGACGGGAAAGGAGCAAGGATGGAAATGGAGGGAAATGCAGCCATGTAGAGAAAGAAGGCTGCAATAGCTCGGGGCCCCATGCTCGCCATGCACATATCCACAAGAGAATTGTGGACCCCCTGGGGAAAGAACATCAATGGAAGTATCTATTATGGAGCACACAGTTAACACAGGTAATACAACTTACACAAAACACCAATACCGACAGCAAAGGACACAAAATGCTCACCATTACCATGGACCAACAAACTCACGAGACTCAAAGAAGAAGCAGGACACAAACGAAAATTATATCGAAGGGCGATAGCAGATAGGAGCAGACGAATAAGGCTAAGCATATTGGCATGCATAAGACATATAGACAGACCCTATAAAACAAGCGTACATCTCTAGCGGTACCTAGTAACGAGTACCGCCCTTCGATTGTGGCTTCTGTCACTAATTGAAGTGTTTGGTCTTCGCAGTGACAGCCAGCCAGTAGCAGCAGCGGTCCAGCCAGCAGTCGCGGTCCAGTCCGCAGCGGCAGCAGCTGCGGTGTTCCTACCAGCAGTCGCCTCCCACCAGCGCCAGCAGCAGGGAACTTTGGCCCCAGTTGTCATCTGTCTTCGTCCGTCCCCCGTTTTCCTCTATACTTTTCGTTCTGTCCTGTCTTTGTTCCTGCTTACCACCACCACCACCACCACCACCACCACCACCACCACAGCTGAAGGCGCATCCCTAGCTTGATGTCCGGGCGGTCCCCCGCATTTTTAACTCCGCTAGCCCCACCTGCCTTATGCGGGTTTTTTTGGAACACGCCCCCTCCATTGACCGCCTCCTCTTCAACCAACGATACAAAGTCGACCCCTCCCATTCCCCTCCGCAATCCCTCCATTGCCAGAGGTCTCTGCACTACAACGCACACACAAGAGCTGAGTGCCGTGAGGCTCCCATCTGCCCTCACTGTAAGCAAGCGCATTTCCTCCGGCAGTGCCCCAACCTTCAGTCCCCTCCCTCCTGTAATACCTGGAATCTCCTGCATCCCACGTACTCCCAAAAATGTAAAGCCCAACCCCCTCCGACCACTCCTTAACTCCCCATCCCCGTCCACCCTCAGGATGCCCCCACCCCTCCTGGCAATTCCCTTCGTCCCCCCACCCCACCGCTGAGGACATCAGGTTCCTCACCATCGTTTTACAAAATGTCCACCCTTTCCATCACCCTCACACCCTCCAGCAGATATCCCTCGCCACCCGTTCCATCTTCCACCTTAAAATGTATGCCACCTACTCCCACAACCAGGCCCATTTTACCTTCTCCTGTCTCGACACAATCGTCTAAATCCTTGTCATGGCGCAACAGCACCGTATCCTGATCAACAACAGCCACTCCCTTCCCACCAGCAAGACCCTCTTCCTGCACACCCTTGCCACCCACCGCGTGGATGCCTTCCTCCTTGATGAATCCTTTCTTCAGCCCCACTGCACCATACACACCTCACCCTACCTCCTTCACCACTGATATTCTTTTCCAGATAGTGCGTGGCGGAGTTGCCGTTTGTCACCACCGCCAGATCCCAGTTCGGCTCCAAGCTCTCATTTCCGACCCCACCGAACACCCGATCCTTAGTCTCTTCTTCCCTGGGCTTACCATCACCTGATCTATGTCTGCCCTAACGCCCCTATTCCTTTTGACTTCCTCTCCCACATTGACCGTACCTTCTCCTCCTACATGATCGCCTCCGACCTCAACATCCATAGTCGTTCCACCACCCAGTTAGGCGGTGGCATCGGTTCCTCTCCTCCCTCCAAGGCGACCTCGTCCCCATTCCCCAGCACACCCGCCCCCAAATCCAACTCCACTGCTGATGTCGTCCTCTCCCCCCCTAACCTCCTTGGCTGCATAACGGTCTATGTCCTGGACCCCATTGGTAGTGACCATCTCCCTGACCACCTCACCGTTTCAGACGGTCGTCGCCCCCACCCCGACCCCCCTCATGACCCTCCCCCAAAGTATGTCCATGATTATTCCCATGCCAACTGGAATGGCTACCGGGATACCCTCTCCACCCAGGTCGATGGCCACCCCTTCACCTACCGCCACCCTGATGATATTACCCATGCCACCTTCTTTCCCCAGCAGACCTTGTCTGTGGCCGTGGAGGCCCACGTCCTTTGTCACCATCCACCCCCACCATCCTACCTGATCCCCACAGGCCGTACTCTTCTTCCATGAATCCCACCGTCTCTACCATCCTTTCCTCCGCACGCGTGACCTGGACACACTACGATGCCACCGGCAACTCCAGAGACACATCCGTAACTTGCTCGCGGATAAGAAACACAGGGACTGGCAACAGACATGCACCTGTTTAAACACTACCCTTCCTATAAACCTGTCCAAGTACTGGTCAGCCTTCCGTCGCCTTACCAGATCTAAACCCTCCCCCTACTATCCTCTCCTTCATGATAACCAACACTTCCCTGGAAACATTAGTAAGGCCAATCACTTTGCCTCCTACCTCTCCGATGTCTTTATCATCCCGACGATCCCCAGTTCGATTACTCCCTCTTCCCGTATGTCCACGATCGAACTGACACATCTGTCCCTCCCCTCGCACCTGGTTTCCAGTACTTGGATAACATCACACTCTCGGAACTCAATGCCCCTATCACTACACAGGATCTCATCACTACACTCCGCACGAAACGCAACACTGCTCCTGGTCACGATCGAGTCTCCTATCGCCACCTTCGTGAAGCTCCTGCCTCTTTCCTCTCCACCCTGGCCAGGCTCTAGAATGTAGTACTGTCCACCGGCTTCTACCCCGACCTGTGGAAAACCTCCCATATCCTGATGTTCCTTAAACCTGGTAAACCGCCGTCCGCTGTCTCCTCCTACCGTCCAATCAGCCTTACCTCTCTCTTCAGCAAGGTCCTGGAATCCATCCTCACCCGACGCATCCACCAGCATCTCTGCCAGCACTGCCTCCTTCCCGTTACCCAATGTGTCTTTCGGCCGTCCTTCTCTTCCAATGACCTTCTCTCTGATCTCCCGTCGCTCTAGTATCTTCCTCTCCCTTGACCTTGAACGCGCCTGTGACCACATATGGCATTCTGGTCTCTTCTTCAAGCTCCAAACCTTCGCCCTTACTATTAACTACGTCCGTCTGATCAGATCCTTTCTTTCCCAACGTCCTTCCTAGATCACCATCCATTACACAGATTCCTAGACCTTTTTCCCCTCAGCCAGTGTGCCCCAAGGTTTCGCCCTCTCCCCTCTTCTGTACCTTTTGTGTACGGCGAACTTGCCGCCACCTTCACTCCTGTCCACCTTCTCCAGTACGCCAATGACACCGCCTTTCTTGCCCTCGCCCCCACCCTGCAGTGCTTCCAACACCCTCTCCAGACCCACCTTGACAGATTCACCACTTTGTGCTACCAGTGGTTGCTTAAGGTCAATCCTTCCATAACCCAGGCAATCATTGTAGGCAAAACCGCCCCTTCCTTCCGCCTTCTCGATTTCAATGTCACCATCTATAGCCGTCCTGTCGCCCTCACCCCCACCCTTAAGTACCTTGGCACCCTTCGTCGCCTCTCCTGGACCCCCACCTCCGGACAATCCAAGCCAAGGCACGCTCTCGACTGTCCTCAAGCTCCTTTCTGGCTGTACATGGGGTCTTTTTTTGTGGGGTTAAAAGGCGCTCAACTACTGAGGTCATTAGCGCCCAGTCACTGCTGTTAGAGCACATGGAATCCAGTAAAACTCAAGGGGAGGGGGGGACACCACAAAGACCTGACAAAGATGCAGATAAAATAAGTAAAAAGGTTAGATGTCTTTGGACAAGCCAGTCAAAGTTATAAAACGCAGAACACGAGCAGCTGCTCGAGCATCATCAGCTAAAATATCCCGTAAAGTAGATGGCAGGGACAGGACAACGCGAAATTGACTAAAACGGGGACACGACAATAAAACATGGCGCACTGTTAATGCCTGACCACAAGGGCACTGCGGGGCTGGGTCACCGGAGAGCAGGTAGCGGTGGCTAAACCAGCAATGCCCAATCCGCAACCTGGTTAGAAGGACCTCCTCTCGCCGAGATGGTCGGGAGGATGTTGTCCAAGCAGTTGGGAGCGGTTTTACTGCCTGGAGCTTGTTTCCTTGGAGGGATGACCAAGCATCCCACCACAACGACAAGCCTCTTACAGACATCCCCACGAATGTCAGATGACGGGACACTATGGGAGGCTGGCCGAGGCAGGAGGACTGCAGCCTTGGCTGCAGCATCCGCAGCCTCATTCCCAGGCACTCCTACATGTCCGGGAACCCACAGAAAGCTGACAGAACCACCATTATCAGCGAAAGAATGGAGGGACTGCTGTATCCGGTGAATCAAGGGATGGACCGGATAGGGAGCTCCAACGCTCTGAAGAGCACTGAGTGAGTCAGAGCAGACTACATACGATGAATGGCGGTGGCGGCGGGCATACTGAACGGCCTGATGGAGAGCAAAAAGCTCGGCCGTAAAGCTCGAACATTGGTCGAGGAGCCGGTATTTAAAGGTGGCGGCCCCAACGACAAAGGCACAGCCGTCACCATCGACAGTTTTGGAGCCATCGGTGTAAATAAAGGTGTGACCAGCAAGTCTAGCACAAAGTTCGACAAACCGTGAGCAATACACTGCAGCCGGAGTACCCTACTACGCGAGTGAGCTGAGGTCGAGATAAATATGAACCGGAGCCTGGAGCCAAGGTGGTGTCGGGCTCTCAACCTCTCTGAAGGTGGTAGGGAGGGCAAAATCCAACTGTCGAAGCAGGCGACAGAAGCGGACTCCGGGGGGCAGCAGGGCAGACACATACAGCCCGTACTGACGGTCGAGAGAATCAGCGAAGAAGGACTTGTAAGAGGGGTGGTCGGGCATAGACAACAGCCGGCAGGCATACCGACACAGCAGTACGTCGCGCCGGTAGGTCAATGGTAATTCGGCAGCTTCAGCATAAAGACTCTCGACAGGACTAGTGTAGAAGGCTCCGGTCGCAAGACGTATCCCCCGATGGTGGATGGAGTTGAGCCGGCGTAAGAGGGATGGCCAAGCGGACGAGTAGACGAAGCTCCCATAATCCAGCTTCGATCGGACTATGGACCGATACAAGCGAAGCAGGACAGTGCGATCTGCTCCCCAAGATGAACCGCTAAGAACTCTGAGGACATTAAGGGAACGTGTACAACGGGCCGCCAAATAAGAGACATGTGGAGACCAACACAGTTTCCTGTCCAACGTGAGCCCTAGAAACTTAGTTGTGTCCACGAATGGGAGAACGGGACCGAGATGTAAGGATGGCGGAAGGAACGCTTTATATCGCCAAAAGTTGATACAAACCGTCTTCTCTTTGGAGAACCGGAAGCCATTTGCCACGCTCCATGAGTAGAGGCTGTCTAGACAACGCTGAAGGAGGCATGTTCTCTGGGCACTGCAGTAGATCGCGAAGTCATCGACAAAGAGAGAGCCTGAGACATTAGGTGGAATGCAATCCATAATTGGATTGATCGCGATGGCAAAAAGAGCTATGCTCAAGACGGAGCCCTGAGGCACTCCGTTCTCCTGGAGGAAGACGTCAGACAATATGGAACCCACACATACCCTAAACTTTCGATCCGTTAAAAAGGAATCAATAAAAAGGGGCAGACGACCGCGTAGGCCCCACCCATGCATAGTGCGGAGGATACCTCCTCTCCAACAGGTATCATAAGCCTTCTCCAAGTCGAAGAACACGGCTACCGTTTGGCGCCTTCGCAAAAAGTTGTTCATGATGAATGTCGACAACGTCACAAGGTGGTCAACAGCGGAGCGGCGGCGACGAAAGCCGCATTGGACATTAGTAAGTAGCCATCGAGATTCAAGAATCCAGACTAACCGAGCATTAATCATGCGCTCCATCACCTTACAGACACAGCTTGTAAGAGAAATGGGGCGGTAACTAGAAGGAAGGTGTCTATCCTTCCCGGGTTTGTGTATAGGAACAACAACGGCGTCACGCCAACGCATGGGGACCTAACCTTCGGTCCAGACGCGATTGTAGGTACGAAGAAGGAAGCTTTTGCCCGCCGGAGAAAGGTGTGCCAGCATCTGAACGTGAATGGCATCGGGCCCTGGAGCAGAGGACTGGGACAGTGCAAGCGCACGTTCGAGTTCCCGCATAGTAAAGGGGGCATCATAAGTTTCCAGATTCAGCGAGTGGAAGGAAGGTCGTCGAGCCTCTTCTGCCTCTTTCCTGGGAAGGAAGGCAGGGTGGTAATGGGCGGAGCTTGAAACCTCCGCGAAAAAGCGGCCAAAGGCGTTGGAGACAGCCACAGGATCAACAAGGACCTCATTACCTGAGGTCAGGCCAGGTACCGAGGAGTGGGCCTTAATGCCAGACAGCCGGCGCAGGCTACCCCAAACGACGGAAGAGGGAGTAAAACTGTTAAAGGAGCTGGTGAAAGAGGCCCAACAAGCTTTTTTGCTGTCTTTGATGACTCTACGGCATTGCGCTCGGAGTCGTTTCTATTCAATACAATTCGCCAACGTAGGATGGCGGCGAAAGGTGCGTAAAGCACGTCGTCGAGCACGGATAGCGTCCCTACAAGCCTCGTTCCACCAGGGGACGGAAACGCGACGTGAAGAAGAGGTAGTACGAGGAATGGAACGTTCGGCAGTATTGATGATAACAGCCGTGAGGTATTCGACCTGACTGTCACAACTGGGAAAATGTGGTCCGGAAAGGTCGCCAGGGAGGAGTAAAGTCCCCAGTCAGCTTTCAGTATGCTCCAGCTCGAAGGACTTGGGGATGGGGTGTGGTGCAGGAGACGAACGACACAGGGGAAGTGGTGTCAGAAAGGACATACCACTCGAACCGACGGGCAAGAGTGGTAGAACAGATCGAGAGGTCCAAGTGGGAGTAGGTATGAGTAGAGTCCGAGAGGAAAGTCGGGGCGCCAGTATTGAGGCAGACAAGATTGAGATGGTTGAAGACATCCGCCAAAAGTGAGCCTCTTTGACAGGATGCAGGAGAGCCCCAAAGGGAATGATGGGCATTGAAGTCGCCAAAAAATAAAAACGGCGGGGGAAGCTGAACGATCAGGTGCATCATGTCAGCCCGACTAACAGCAGATGACAATGGAGTGTAGATGGTACAATCTGAAAAAGTAAAAGCAGAAAGAGTAATACAGACAGCTATTGCTTGGAGTGGTGTGGTCAATGGGATGGGATGGTAATAGACATCGTCCCGAACGAGCAACATGACCCCCACCATGAGCTGGGATACCATCCACAGGGGTGAGGTCATATCGCTCCGAGGTATAGTGGGTAAAGGCAATACGGTCAGTCGGGCGCAACTTGGTTTCCTGGAGACCAAGGACGAGCGGACAGTGCAGGCAGAGAGGCAGTTTTAATTCCTCCCGATTAGATCGAATACCTCTTATGTTCCAATGTAACAAGGCCATCGCTAGTCAAGAAGTTAGGGGAACGAGACGGGGGAAGAGCTGGTCACCTCGACGGCCGCGGAGGGCCAGGTTGCGAGGGAACAACGCTACAACCGGCGGGAGGCGGATCCGGTTCCATCGAGTCGTCGCCAACTGCGGCCGCAGTCCCTTGTTGTGTAGGAGGGGCAGCATCATTTGCCGACGAGAGGCCAGCTGAGCGCCTGGCAGCAGAGCGTCCCGGCGAAACTGAGGACGGCCGGGAGCAGCGACTCACGGATGGAGCGTCAGACGAAATGCGCCGGGGAGGAGAGGGGGATAGAGACTTCTTGGAGGCCTTTTTGGAAGGCCGAGGAGGCACAGGGATGGTGGGCTGGACCCGAAGAAGGTCCTCACGCGCGGGGTCTGTTTTGGAACGCCGGACCTCGGAAGCTGGGGTCCGGAACGTTTCCCCGATGGATGCCTGTGAAGAGGATCGCTTCTCAGGTGGCGGGGGGAGAGGAGGAGGTGGAGGAAGGGTGGCCCCTGGGGCAGAGGGGGCGCGGGCCACGGGGGAGGAGGATTTGGAAGGGAGGGATTTGGGAGGCGGAGGGAGAGCCCCCTGATGGGCGGAGGAGGCGGAGGGTGGACAGGATAGGGGTGAGGATACCGCGGAAGGAGTGGACACAACTGAGGCAAACGAAGTGGTCAATGGCACGGGGTGGAGGCGGTCATACTTCTTCCTGGCCTCAGAATAAGAGAGCCGATCCAAAGTTTTGAGTTCTTGTATCTTCTTCTCCTTCTGATATGCGGGGCAGTCTGAGGATCTAGGCGAGTGGATGCCAGGACAATTAATGCACCGAGGTGGTGGGGTGCATGTATGTTCCTCACGAAGAGGCCGTCCACAATCGCCACAAAGGGGCTCAGCCTCACACCATGACGACATGTGCCCAAAGCGCAAACACCGAAAACAGCGCATAGGAGGCGGGACGTATGGTCGCACGTCGCACCGGTAGCACATCACCTTTACCTTCTCCGGGAGAACGTCCCTCTTGAAGGCGAGGATAAAGGCCCCGGTGTCGATGCGACGGTCTTTGGGGCCGCGCTGGACTCGCCGGACGAAATGCACGCCTCGGCGCTCCAGGTTGGCCCTGAGCTCCTCATCAGATTGTAGCAGGAGGTCACAATGAAAAATAACCCCCTGCGTTCTATTTAGTGCCAGATGCGGGACAATGGACACTGGGATGTCCCCTAGGCGGTCGCACGCCTGGAGCGCCGCCGACTGTGTGGCGGAGGTGGTCTTGATAAGAACGGACCCTGAACGCATCTTGCTGAGAGCCTCGATTTCCCCGAAGATGTCCTCAATGTGCTGAACAAAGAACATGGGCTTGGAGGTGGCGGACGTCCCCCCATCGGTTCGAGAACAGACCAAATAGCGGGGGAAGTACTTCTCCCAAAGCCGGCGGCCCTGTCCCTCCTCCCAGGGAGGGGCCAAGGGGGAAAGGGCAAGAGAACCAGAACTAGAAACGGTACCTTTTCTTTTGAAAGACTCGGCCGCAGAGTGACCTGATACGTGTTGACGTTTCATCTGCGAAACGTCCGCCCCGATACCACCCACTCCGACCAGGGGCTCTCCCCACGGGCGCCACCCAGCCTCAGCAAGGGCCACCTGGCAGGATGACCGTTGCTGGGAGTCCTGATGCCCCAAGGAGACGGGCATCTACTCCTTGGCCGATGTGGGGAGGGTGCAGCTCAGGTATCGGCAGTACGATCCCTGTGTTGTCAGGGGGCTACAACCTAGAGGGTACATGATGACCCCACCACAACGGGCTGGCTACCGTGCTGGATTTCTGGTGCCATGGAAAGTCCATCATGATCGTAGGTGCAGATGGGGACGCACTATGGGTGTAACTTGTACAACCCATCAGGCGTTTAGGCCCAATTTGAGGAATAATGGGTATGGTTACAACGCCGGTACAATGCTGAGTGCCAAGGTCTTAGTGCACTTAGGACCAGTGGTACACCACGTAAGGTGTCCTTCCCCAAAAGGCTCGTACTTCTGCAGAATTTTGAAAAATGGAGGTCAAACCCCAAGGGGGACCATCACATGGAAGGCCGTAACGGTTGAAACTCCTTTTAGTCGCCTCTTACGACAGGCAGGAATACCTCGGGCCTATTCTTACCCCGGACCCGCAGGGGGGGTGTACGTGGGGTCTGGACCCCCCCCCCCCTCCATCATGCTCCATACCTATAAATCCCTCATTCGTCCTATCCTTTGCTACACCCACCCTGCCTGGATGTCCGCTCCCCCTACATTTTACAAATCCCTTCAGATCCTAGAACGCCATGCTCTTCGCCTCATCTATCACATGCATATCCCCTCCCCCAAACGGATCCTGTATGACCTTATTCCGTTCCCCCACCTTTTTCTCTAATGGATATGGATCCTCTACACCTCCCGTAAACTCGATCCTCCTCACCCACTGGTCTCTCCCATCCTCTCCCGCACCCATCTGCTGCCACACCTGTATTTCCACGTCCCACCTGCTCTCAATCTCTCCACCCTGCATACCCTCTCCCAAGGTGGCTTCCGCCAGCTCTCCCCCCCCCTGATGGTGCCCTCCTCCCCTCCTACCAACTTTGATGCTCCCTCCCTCTTCCTGTGTTTGTTCCTATGGACACACTCTCCCTTCTCTCCCCCTTCCCTTTCTCCCCACTCCTCCCCCAGGCTTACCCTACCCCCATACCTCCATTCCTGCTACCATCTCCTCTGCCATTGACATCTTTGCTCTCCCCTCTCCCTCCCCCACCCCCTTCTTCCTCTCTTGGCAGGTCCCCAGGCTCACACGTTACGTGGACATCCGCACGCCGGAGATCATCGACTAGTGTTTGTGTGGCGTCATGTCCATGCTTTAGTGTTCCAGTGTTTTTTCGTTTGTGCTCCAACGTTCGTGTGTGCCATCTATCATCTCTGTGCGTGTCCACGTGCCTGAACATTCTTGGACTCTGCACCCGTGAACAGCTGTGTGTGTTTTAATTTTGTATGTCTACGTCTGTATATCCAGCCTTTCTGTTCTACGATTGTCTTCTTTTGTATCTTTAGTTTTATCTGTGGCCAAAGAGCGGCGTAATATGCCGCTGCTGGCCTACCTGTATCAGGTGTGAAATTAACAATAAAGAAAAAATGGCTGCCGGGAATGTTTCTATCGCTGTTACAGGCGGGAGCAGCAAAACATCGTATGGAACACCGAGACGCAAACGATCACGTCGGCTCGCAGGCCACACCATCACTTCCCGACTGCAGAAGAGGCCTGCATGCGTCCTGCAGTTCGGGCCGCAAAATCGCTAGCGTTGTGAGGTCATGGCCTTACGGCAGGAGCTTGTTGAGCACTCGGGGGCGGGGGAAGGGGTTGTTGCTAGCACTGTCGGTGCAGGCACACCCAGCCAACCGTCTCCTCGCAGCGAGACTCCTCGCATGGCGGCTGCTGAGGCGTTGACTGAGCAACCGCAACGTGTGAGCGAACAGACTGCCCAGGCCGCAGTACAGGTGGCCGACGACCCTGCAGACGATGGGGCGGTGACAGAGGACGCCGCTAGACAGAAGAGGACGACCACCACCACCACCACCACCACCACCACCACCACCACGCCTGGCAGCGAGCGACGCCTGCCCATAGCTGTTAGTTTCCTCTATAAGACCCCATTTTTGAAATTCACAGTCAGTTTTCCACCTCACAAGAGTCCTCTGCCTCCGATCCAGAGGACCATACAACTCTTATAGTTCACGATTATCCTGAGAGTTGGCGATACTCTTAGGATTTAAAGGTTGGCTACAGTACGCATACACAAGCTCTAGAATCTAAGATATTACTGTCGCACTTCGCAGCACACAGATTAATTAGCGGCAGTTTGGAAGCCAGTGTAGGTGCCCACCTGCTGTGGTGCGCAAGTGTGTTGGGTGAGGGGCAGTCGCCGAGCTGCCATACTGCCATGTCTGTCAACAGCGACACATGATTTGGTATTGATATTTTTAATAATTTCCAGCGCACTTATTAATTTAAAGCAAAGGGTTTATGTATGTGCGTAGCAGCAGACGGTAATTTTGATAATGATAGGAGTTTAATTCTTAAGGAAAACCATTGTTAGGCGGATAGATTAAGTATTGATTTTTGTCACTGATTCCTTTTGTAATTGTCAGGGAATTGTTTCACTACGTATTTAATTGAGAGGTATTTCAGTCTGTCTCAAGAGTTTGATTAATTTGTAATATTGCTTTAATGCCACTGGAGGCAGATTTACATATGAAGCGATTGTTCAACGAGGTTCTAGCTTTTTGTTAATTGAATGAGAAAGAATCGCTTTCGGAATATAGATTTTGAAAAACGGAATTACTTGTTTGGGTTATCATTTATCGAGTTTAGATTTGGCCAAACCCTTTCTCTTTAATTATATGTAGTAGTTTTAAGCAGCAGCAGCAGCAGCTGTAGCAGGAGCCGCCATACAGAACATGCATTGATGCATTGCACTCAGCATGAGTAATAGGTATTTTATGTTTTAGTTAAATAACTGAATGCAGCAGATCAAGCAGTGGCAGCAGAAAGACCAAGTAAGATATGTTACGCACAGGACCAACAAAAAAATAAAGTTTAGGCGATCTCTGTAATAGTAAAGTTGACAAGAGTACACGCACGAGATTTTCAGTAGAAAACACGAGATAAGATAGAGCTCGCGACTTTCAAAACCACCAGAAGCGCTTGAAATTGGTAGTAGCCAATAGGAACGCAGCATCTGATCACAACAGGGATATAAGGTGGGCCCAGCAGCTCTGCAGCCTCAGTTGCCGTCAGTCACACAGAATGAAGCACCGGTAGAGATCGTCCTGTGCAGTCCAGTTGCAGCAGCAACGGAATAGGAAGAAGCTCTGGAAGAGTAAGCACCCCTTGCTTAATGTGGGTTTATTGTCGTGTGAGGGTCTTTGTGCTTCTCTCATCGCTTGTAATGTTATTTCTTCTTTGTTCATCAGCTGGTGCAACGTCCTCCAGCCTGTCAGGGTCTGCAACAGTGACGTGTCCCAGCCCGTTGCGACCCACAGCAGTGGCAGCATCCTGGGATCCTGTCGCGCACCTGGTCAGCTTGATGGAGCAGGACAATCACTGCAGCGCCTAGAACCGCATGGCCACTTCGGCCGGCAGGGTGGATGAAGACTTCAAGACTGTTATAACCGACTAGAGCTGTGACGGTGCAGCACAAGACCGGAAGAAGAATGGCGCCCTCCTTCCAGACAACATACGTGCAATACTTTTAGGTGCATCAAACTGCAGCAAGACAAATTTTCTCATGTCACTGCTAACGCATCGCCAGCCACTGTCACCGAGCGGTTCTAGGTGCTTCAGTCTAGAACCGCGTTGCTGCTATGGTTTCAGGTTCGAATCCTGCCTTGGGCATGGATGTGTGTGATGTCCTTAAGTTAGGTTTAAGTAGTAAGTCTAGGGGACTGATGACCACAGATGTTAAGTCCCATAGTGCTTAGAGCCATTTGAACCATTTTGAGCAAACATCTGGATGGAGTCTGCTTTGAGCATGTATATGTATTTTGAAACACACTGTTTCAGCTCAAATACCAGCTATTACAGGAGATACAAGGTGTAGGTGGTGTGACATACACGAAATTCAGTGAGAACAGCGATATGTCTCCACTGGAAAAAGTAAAGCCAAACACAGTAATCATATTTGACGATGTTGCTATGGAAAACCAAGATCAAATCAGGCGATATTTCTATTTCGGTCGCCGTGTGGCTGTTTATGTATTGTATCTGAGTCAGACATATTCCAGAATCCCAAAACAGCTAGTGAGGGATAATGCAAACCTAATTATAGCATTCAAACAAGACGATCTAAATTTAAAACACATTTACAAGGCTCACGTAGGAACTGACATGTCATTCAATGATTTTGTAAAGATATGTGCAGATTGTTGGAATCACAATATGGGTTTCACGTTATTCATGAAACAAGAAATCTCAATGATGGCAGGTACATACTGAACTACATGCCAGGAGCTCAATTTGATAGGATGGATGTACATAGACAAAACATTCGCTTGTACGTGGACGCGAAAATTCAGTCTCGAATATAAAGTTGGAGGTGTATGAAAGGAACTAGAGACGTATTGTCAAACCCTTCTGAGACTGAACAATATACTGAACGTGATTCTTTAGTTTATCCCGGCGTATTTGATAATCAAAATATCCACGGGTATACTGCCAGGCTACAGTGTCCAATGGGCACAATATTTCGGCGATCATACATGTCGCCATCATCAGGTGAACTGACGGACTGAGCTCCTGTGAATGTGCCGGCACGGAGATCCGTACGCTATGGCTCCTCAGAGGGAACTGGGTTCGGTGTCTCTCCCCTTGCATATATGATTTCTCACCTATGTGAGAATGTGTGTGGTGAAGGGTTTTCTCTGTTGACATTTCCTTCTAGTTAAATGTGCAATTTTGTGGCATGTGGTTTATGCCACTAACTTTTTGTTCTGGGCTAACTTCTCTATGCGGTAGTGTTTTGAAGTAGTGTTTTGTTAAGTCCAGGATTGATTTGGGTCTCCTGAATTTTGTTGGTTTAATCAATAGTAAATCGAGCAAACATAGTTGGGACGACCACGGCGGACAGAGCCATCACACCGACGTCATCTCAGACGCCGTCGCAATCTGTTCCATTGCGCGACCGTGGCGCTAGGCGCGGACAGCGGAGGGAGAGCGCCGCGGGCGGAGGGTATTTAAATCTGCCGCCGCCGCGACCGAACCCAGTTCCCTCTGAGCAGCCATAGCGTACGGAAATCTGTGCCGGCACGTTCACAGGAGCTCAGTCCGTCAGTTCACCTGATGATGGTGACATGTATGATCGCCGTAATATTGTGCCCGTTGGACACTGTAGACTGGCAGTACACCCGTGGATATTTTGATTAATATATTGAACGATCGGTTTAATGCAATTG
Organism: Schistocerca nitens; assembly: GCF_023898315.1. Taxonomy (NCBI): domain Eukaryota; kingdom Metazoa; phylum Arthropoda; class Insecta; order Orthoptera; family Acrididae; genus Schistocerca; species Schistocerca nitens. Next base: position 831,933,175 of record NC_064614.1, read on the forward strand.
AGAAGAAAGGAAACTGTTTAACTGAAGGGGGGATAGCTGTAATTGAGAATGGGACATTGTACGAACGGGTTAACGCAATTTAAAAGAAAATAGTCCACTGCAGCAGCAGCAGGAGGAGGAGGGGCTATACGAGGTGCATTCAAGTTCTAAGGCCTCCGATTTTTTTTCTAATTAACTACTCACCCGACATCGATGAAACTGGCGTTACTTCTCGACGTAATCGCCCTGCAGACCTACACATTTTTCACAATGCTGACGCCATGATTCCATGGCAGCGGCGAAGGCTTCTTTAGGAGTCTGTTTTGATCACTGGAAAATCGCTGAGGCAATAGCAGCACGGCTGGTGAATTTGCGGCCACGGAGAGTGTCTTTCATTGTTGGAAAAAGCCAAAAGTCACTAGGAGCCAGGTCAGGTGAGTAGGGAGCATGAGGAATCACTTCAAAGTTGTTATCACGAAGAAACTGTTGCGTAACGTTAGCTCGATGTGCGGGTGCGTTGTCTTTGTGAAACGGCACACGCGCAGTCCTTCCCGGACGTTTTTGTTGCAGTGCAGGAAGGAATTTGTTCTTCAAAACATTTTCGTAGGATGCACCTGTTACCGTAGTGCCCTTTGGAACGCAATGGGTAAGCATTACGCCCTCGCTGTCCCAGAACATGGACACCATTTTTTCAGCACTGGCAGTCACCCGAAATTTTTTTGGTGGCAGTGAATGTGTGCTTCCATTGAGCTGACTGGCGCTTTGTTTCTGGATTGAAAAATGGCATCCAGATCTCATCCATTGTCACAACCGACGAAAAGAAAGTCCCATTGAAGCTGTCGTTGCGCGTCAACATTGCTTGGCAACATGCCACACGGGCAGCCATGTAGTCGTCCGTCAGCATTCGTGGCACCCACCTGGATGACACTTTTCGCATTTTCAGGTCGTCATGCAGGATTGTGTGCACAGAACCCACAGAAATGCCAACTCTGGAGGCGATCTGTTAAACAGTCATTCGGCGATCCCCAAAACAATTCTCTCTACTTTCTCGATTATGTCGTCAGACCGGCTTGTGCGAGCCCGAGGTTGTTTGGGTTTGTTGTCACACGATGTTCTGCCTTCATTAAACTGTCGCACCCACAAACGCACTTTCGACACATCCATAACTGCATCACCACTTGTCTCCTTCAACTGTCGATGAATTTCAATTGGTTTCACACCACGCAAATTCAGAAAACGAATGATTGAACGCTGTTCAAGTAAGGAAAACGTCGCCCTTATAAGTATTTAAAACAGTTCTCATTCTCGCTGCTGGCGGTAAAATTCCATCTGCCGTACGGTGCTGCCATCTCTGGGACGTATTGACAATGAACGCGGCCTCATTTTAAAACAATGCGCATGTTTCTATCTCTTTCCAGTCCAGAGAAAAAAATCTGAGGCCTTAGAACTTGAATGCACCTCGAATAAAACTTCACACTGCACAGAAGTCCGATTAGTATAGACAGAGATTTTTTGTTTGTTTTGGTTTTAGGGCGCAAAACTGCTATGGTCATTAGCGCCCAGTCCGTGACTTAGGAAACAGTAAAAAACGAAAATGGAAACCAGCAGCAATGAGAACGAAACTCAAAAAATTGGAGAAACTAAAAGCAGAAGGAAAGCTTAAAAATCCACTACAGAAAGGGGTTGGTTGTCCCCAAAAAAAAGCTTCAAATGACTGACGTCATTTCACTGGCACTAATAAACTCGAGAACGCGATCGGCCGAACGCGTGTCATCTGCTAAAACGGACGATATATCAGGCGACAGCTGTGGACGGGCGCGTAATGGAGTAAAATAGGGGCGCTCAATTAAAAGGTGTCTTACCGTCCACAGCTGAGAGCAGTGGGGAGGATCGCCGCTTAAAAGACGTCGATGGCTAAAAAGACAGTGCCCTATCCGGAGTCTAGTTAAAATTACCTCCTCCCGACGACGCGTTCGGGAGGAAGAGGTCCAAGCATAGGGAAGAGCTTTCACGTCCCGCAATTTATGGGGAAGTGTCGACCAATGTGCGTACCATAAAAGAACAACACGACGACATAAAACGCTCCGTAGATCGGCGAAGGGAATCGATCGAATAGCTGGCCGAAGAAGAGAGACTGCAGCCTTGGCCGCTATATCGGCCGTCTCATTTCCACAGATACCAACGTGTCCTAGGAGCCAGAGGAACGCCACCGAGACACCCCCCCCAGGTGGAGCAAGCGTAGACAGTCCTGAATCCGGTGGACCAGAGGGTGGACAGGGTAGAGAGCTTTGAGACTGAGGAGAGAGCTGAGAGAACCTGAACAGATATACTGTATCCGCTGATGGCGGCGGATGTATTGGACAGCCCGGAGAACAGCGTAAAGCTCCGCAGTATACACCGAGCACTGGTCGGGAAGCCGAAATCGATTTGGGGTGTCGCCAACAATATAGGCACTCCCTACACCTAACAATGTTTTCGAGCCATCAGTGTAAATAAATGTGGCTTCCTTCATTTGTGCACATAGAGCAGCAAATGCCCGACGATAAACAAGTGAAGGGGTACCATCCTTAGGAAATTGACAAAAGTCACAGAGCAGGCAGATCCGGGGACGGAGCCAAGGCGGTGCTGCACCCCAAGTTGTCAAGAAGGTTTTAGGAAAGCGGAAGGAAAGAGAATGGAGCAGTTGACGGAAGCGGACTCCCGGTGGTAGTAGGGAGGAAGGGCGGCCTGCATACCCTACATCCAAGGAGGCGTCGAAAAAATGTCATGGGCTGGATTAGCAGGCATAGAAGATAGATGGCTAGCATAACGACTTAGAAGGACCGCTCGCCGATTGGACAGCGGAGGTTCAGCAGTCTCGGCATAAAGGCTTTCCACAGGGCTAGTGTAAAAAGCTCCAGACGCTAAACGCAATCCACGGTGGTGGATAGAGTCGAGACGCCGAAGAATAGACGGCCGAGCAGAGGAGTAGACTATGCTTCCATAATCCAATTTCGAGCGCACTAAGGCGCGATATAGGCGGAGATGGACCACTCGGTCCGCTCCCCAGGAGGTACCATTCGGGACACGGAGGGTGTTGAGGGATCGCAGACGGCGAGCCGAAAGATAGGAAACGTGGGAGGACCAGCACAGTTTTCTGTCAAACATAAGACCCAAGAATTTAGCGACGTCTGAAAACGGAAGGTTGACAGGTCCTAGATGTAAGGAGGGTGGAAGAAACTCCTTACGTCGCCAAAAATTAACACAAACGGTCTTACTGGGAGAAAAACGGAAGCCGGTTTCGATGCTCCAAGAGTGGAGGCGATCGAGACATCCTTGAAGACGTCGTTCAAGAAGGCTGGTCCGTTGAGAGTTGTAGATCGCAAAATAGTCCACAAAGAGGGAGCCCGAGACATCAGGAAGGAGACAATCCTTAATTGGATTTATGGCAATGGCAAACAGTACAATACTTAGCACGGAGCCCTGGGGTACCCCATTTTCTTGGGAGAAAGTACGGGAGAGAGTAGTGTTCACCCGCACTCTAAATGTGCGCTCTGCCATAAATTCGCGAAGAAAAAGGGGCAGCCGACCTCGAAAGCCCCAAGAGAACAGTGTGCGGAGGATGCCTGTCCTCCAACAGGTATCGTATGCTCTCTCCAGTTCAAAAAATATTGCTACTATTTGGCGTTTCCGGAGAAAATTGTTCATGATAAGTGGAGAGAGCAACAAGATGGTCAACTGCAGAACGATGCTTTCGGAATCCGCATTGGGCAGGTGTTAAAAGACTGCGGGATTCCAGCCACCAAGCTAAACGGTAATTCACCATACGCTCCAAAACCTTACAGACACTACTCGTGAGAGAAATGGGGCGATAGCTAGAGGGGAGATATTTGTCCTTTCCAGGTTTCGGAACAGGAACGACGATAGCTTCCCGCCATCGTCTGGGGAAAGTGCTGCCGGTCCAAATTCGATTATAAAGGCGAAGGAGGTAACGCAGACTATGGGTTGATAAATGCAGCAACATTTGGATGTGGATACCATCCGGTCCTGGGGCGGAGGAGCGAGAAGAGAGTGCATGTTGGAGTTCCCGCATGGAGAAAACAGTATTATAGCTTTCGCGATTTTGAGAGGAGAAAGCAAGAGGTTGCACTTCCGCTGCACGTTTCTTTGGAAGAAACGCTGGCGGGTAATTTGAAGAGCTCGAAATCTCAGCAAAGTGTTGACCCGGTGAGTTAGAAATTGCGACGGGGTCCACTAACGTATCATGCGCGACAGTGAGCCCAGAGACCGGGGAGAAAATAGGCGCGCCAGATAACCGTCGAATCCGACTCCAAACGTCCGAGGAGGGAGTGAAGTTGTTGAATGAGCTAGTAAAGAATTTCCAGCTTGCCTTCTTGCTATCGATTTTAGGAGACCAAACGAATTAAATTTCTGGGATCATCGCCTCTGGCGAGCCGCTTGAATTTGCGCCCATAGTGTTTTAATTGGCTAACTTCAGTCTTAATTAACGTCACAGCGTATCTAGTTTTTTCTTAATTATTTCCCAGCAGAGCTTCGTCTTCAACACCCTTAGAAGCTTTTCCGACTGTTTCTGACCACCCTGTATACATTAGTCTGACAGGAAATGAGCTGACAGGAAATGATGTCAGCCAAATTTGTGTAGGTGTGACAGAATTTAAATTATGGACGAAATTATGCAAAAATCAAATTAAGCACAAACGCCAATAATACACTGAGAACATAGATTCTAAACGTTGCTCATAACGTGTGGTCACGTTCTTCAACACACTCTCCAATGCTACTTGTGTATCTCTTTTGTATAGTCAGTTACGCTGGCATTAATTACTTAATTCACACGCTCCTCATCCCCTAATTAAATGCAAAAGAGACGTGTGAGTAGCTCATTCAATTCCCCTCGACAAGCGCTTTAATTTGGTCTTCTCTATGACTCACTATGAATGATGTTACAGTCATTGTAAAAAAGTCGTAAATATTACTTTTACGATCATTAACTAAATACTTCTCTTCCAGCCCCAGGCTTTGTCTAGCTTCAGACCAGGTGCACATTGAGACAGCCGGCGAAGGGCAGGGCAGGATAGGATAGCGCACCGAAGTAACCATCTTGCAACACAGTGTGTGTCCACAGTGGGAGGCAGTTTAGCCGTCGTCACGAAGTCTTCCTTGTTTATCCAGTGCGCTGTCATCCCTTGTGAAGTTCGTGCTGAAATCAGAAATCTTACTCCAGTGTTGGATTCTGATGAAAAGAACATGATATTATGTAAGACTTCAAAACGGAACAAATTACAATGGAAAAATGGATACATGACCAAGAGAAAATACTCGTAATGATTTCTCTTTGAGGCCAAGAGTTTTCTGATGAGCAGTTCAGGAACTACTACCGTTTACGCAGGAGTCAGTTCCACGAATTTCACAGGCCCGTGCACAAATCGGTATTTTCTAAAAGGTGGAATGCCTAAAAACCAATTGCAAGGTAAGAAAAGCTCGCTGTGTTCTTGGGGTACATTGTACTGATATTTCTTACAAAGTAAAGACATAAGGAGTTAAATTTACTTTGGAAATTTAACTAGGGAAATGGTTAGTATGCACGACTTGAGTGTAAGATCCAGCAGTTGTATTTGAAGGTACATCCACCGAGTTTTAAAGAGGTGGCGAAGATATACTGCTTTCTCGCGACGGGTACGATTGAAATGTAGCCCTTGTTGCGTCTTAATTCCGAGGTGATTCGAGTTCTTGAGCTGGAGTACTGTGAGTTCCTAGGAGAGATACCGCAATTGGCTTAATTACTTCAAACATTTTACCTCACATGAAATGTTGACATGTTGCTTTGTAAATCAACATGAAGAAATGGTAGAATGGATATGGGTTGGGGGTGCAGGCAACTTCGTGTCTAATCTCTCTACCTTCGGTAGCTCTTCCCTTTGCCATTTTTTCACGCTATACAATGGGATGTTGTATAAGCTTGGAATCATCAAGTTTCTTCATTTTCTTTGGTTGTTCTTTGTAATGTCGGTGGTTGGTCGATGAGGAAATGCCCAGTTCTGCTGGACTGTCAGCTTGAGATGTAACCACCTGGTAAATACCATTATTTCCAATACCTTCGCCTTCGTTGTTCTTCTGGGATACCACCCTGTGAGAGCACGTGAGGCGCTCGCGCAGTAAACTGTGCCTCTGACATCGCGAGGCGAGGGTGGTAGCTCTGGCACTGTGCTGCCCTGTACCTCAGTTTTTGCTGTTGCATTTATATCCGTGTGCCATAAAAACCTGCACGGTGCTGCCCTGCACTTCGTCGCCTGCGTCCAAATTGCGCCCTGCGGAGCAGCATGCAGGCGAGTAGCTTAGCGTTCAAATCTAAACAAGCCACCTCTAAGCTCGTTTCAGTCCGTCGTTTCACACAGTCTACGCAAGAAATGTCAATGACTTAACGCTGATTACCATTCGGTAACAAGTTGCCTGATAGTTAATTGGAAATAATCCTCCAGATTTATTTCTCGGTTAAAATTAAATTTGTGCACTGGGGAAGTGATTATCTTATTTCAACAAAGAGTGTAGAATGGAGTAGACAAATTGGAAGGACTCTTTTTCCCTTTGCTATCCTCATGGAAAGTACCTGTCCTGTTTTGGGCCTGTAATGAAACATTGCGACACAGAGAGATACAATCCTTTAAAATCACTTTTGTTTCGTACTACAAGAAGGAGCTAAAAACTTATTACCTTGTATGTGACAGACGCTTTTTGAGTGTGCTGCAAGGCAGCCATATTGTCAGTATTAACGATTTGTGCGAAGAGTGTAAGAAAAGTCTTACTGTCTCGTGAATAAAATAGTGAAAATATTCCAGCCTTACGAGAACTTTCAGCCGACATAGCATTGTAGTACTTTGTTCCACCGTCTTCGCTAAAGAAGCCGACGCCGCCTTAGGAAGATACGCACTGTCGACAAAGAGAAGAACATTTATGGCGACCAATGAATTAATATTGTGGCAGAAGAACTAATTCCACGTTAGTGAATAAATCGACGACGTAAAATTCCAAAATATTGTTAATCGGAAATGTACATTATATTTCAGGCAAAATTCAATCAGCACTGAATTTGTCCGCATTCAAGGCCAGTCATTACAGTCCTTAAAAGCCTTCCAAAAATTCTAAAGTTCCATATTTTTCCTCTCTTCAAAAATCAATAAATTTGTTTCGCCACACTGGCGACCGCTGACAGGACAGTGCTGGTAGAACAAAGAGTAAGTACTTCGTTGTTGTACTATAATTGTACTAATTACTGTTTCTCTGGTACATGACGCACATGGAAAACGACGAACAATATTAAGTGTATAAACGGATAGCACAATAACGAGAAGGAACAACAAGGATTTACAAAACTAACGTAATCTTGAGTGACGCAGCTCAACCGGAATTAAGGTGTTGTGGTCTAAAGTCCTGAGTCTGGATTGATGCAGCTCTGCATGCTACCCTATCCTGCGCAAGCTGCTTCATCTCTTAGTACTTACTGCAACCTACATCCTTCTGAATCAGCTTAGTGTATTCATCTCTTTGTTTCCCTCTATCATTGTTACGCTGCACGCTGCCCTCCAATGCTAAATTGGTGATACCTTGATGCCTCAGAATATGTCCTACCAACCGGTCCCTTCTTGTCAAGTTGTGCCACAAACGCATCTTCTCCCCAATTCTATTCAATACCTCCTCAGTTATGTGATCTACCCATCTAATCTTCAGCATTCTTCTGTAGCACCACATTTCGAAAGCTTCTATTCTCTTCTTGTCCAAACTATTTATCGTCCATGTTTCACTTCCATACATGGCTACACTCCATACAAATACTTTCTGAAACTACTTCCTGACACATATCTATACTCTATGTTTAATTTCTCTTCTTCAGAAACGCTTTCCTTGTCATTGTCAGTCTACATTTTATATTCTCTCTACTTCGACCATAATCATTTATTTTGCCCCCCAAATAGCAAAACTCGTCTACTACTTTAAGTGTGATTTCCTAATCTGGTTCCTCACCATCACCCGACTTAATTCGACCACATTCCATTATTAAGTTTATCAAGGTAGGAAAGCGCAAACGCGTACAGCGGCTGCACCTTGACTTAGCTCCACTTAAAAGCAGAACCTTTTCCTTTCCATATTAAAATCCTGGTAGTGTGTGTGGCAACGCACAACACGCAATTACACTTCTGATAATTACATTTTTACATTCAATAATCACAGAATTAGAACACGTAGTGCGCCATCTTGTAAATTTCCGATGCGCACCAAATAACTACCGTGAGATATTTTTACTAATTCAACTGCGAGAGAATTTAAAGATTTAGATTAACAGTAATGTCCATATAATATCCTCACAATGGAATCAGAATTTTAATTTGACAAATGTTCATGGATACGTAACCGATTCTGATAATAGTGACGTAAATGACGCAATTAACACAATGTTGAAGTAAATGCAATTCAATTGCACTCCACAACGATTAACAATAACGAACCACATGCAAATGAAACCTTGTACACAATCGATGAAGCATCGATTACCAGATCAGACAAAATATTTCCCGTGAAATCAGTGAACTTAGCCCGGTTGCGATTCAATCAGACCGTGGTAGAGAAGCAATGGTTACGAATAATGGCATAAATACAAGCACACAAACTTCGACAGTTACGCTTGAGGCATTATATGGTCTGATGTCAAACATGAGCACACAATTACCTGATTTAAAGATTAGTCACAACACTACGAACGCAAAACTGGAGTCTAGAATTCAGCCACAACACGACAAACAAAATTGTCAAGCATGGAAACTGGGTTCCAGCAGCAGTTTTCAAGTGTAAACACGCAATTTGAAAATATACCCAAACATTTCGATCAACGCTTAAATAAACTCACCAATGAAATCGATCAGAAGATCGAAGACAAAGTCATCAAAATAGCCAATAGTGTATATAATGTATTGGCAAATTATTTACAAAAGAAATTTTCAAATCTTACAAACAGGAACTGTCAGCAATCGTAGAAACACACAATCAAACATAAACGGTACAAAAAGAAATACATGAAAATGTAGAAGTTAAGCAATTAAATTTAACAGAAGTACAGTCCGTATGTGAAGAAATACCCAAGTTAATGAAGTTAACGAAAAAGTGTCTTCTGAAACAGGAGACTACGTATTAACGCGGACATTACCAAAATAAAGGAAACTTCTGAAATCGGTTGTGTAAAAGAATCAATAACTGACCGGGACACGAAACTTTTTGAAAAATTAGGTAATGAAATGAAAGAAGCCGAGGACAGAGTACTTCAGGAAGTTGCGGATAGACCGAGTGTTCCAATGATTTGCCTACGTCAAGCAACAGGCAGCCTGACACTTATTCGCCCGTGCCACATTACGATGTCAATAATGCAGAATATCACGCGCCCAGTCCGGCGTATGTGCACGCACCGGCGCAGACAGACGATGGCTATTCGCCAAACGCAGCGCTGCAACATGCAGTAGGCGTGCCGCCTTGCATTTCGACGATTCTAGTCGATGATAGCCTATTAAAACGTAGACAGTTTCCAGTTTTCTCCACGGAATCCAGAAAAACTCATCCAGTCGTATTCGTGAGAGTATTTAAAAATGTCTTACCAAGAAACTGGACTGAGGCACAGAAGATTAGGAATGTAGTAGGCATCACACAAGGCGACGCATTTTTGTGGGCCACAGACATGCCAGAACAGTGCGTCACCTACGAACAATCTGAACGGGCTTTCTTTGAGAAATATTGGTCTACTGGGGACCAAGAAAGACTGCGACGTGAGATATTCAACCCACAACCGTTCAGCCTCAAACACGGCGGGTTGAAGTATTTCGGAAAGTATTTGAATAAGACGAGCAATTGGAACTATCCAATACCGCACGTGAATGTTCTCAAAATTCTGAAAAACAGACTACCCGGAACTTAACGCAAGAAATTGGTAACCATACCAGAGAACGACCTTGAATACTTTCCGTGCTTTGATCAAATATGTGAATAGCCGAGCACAAGTAATCGTAATGAACACTCCGGAACCAATCAAAACAACGGCAAAGGAAATCATTTTAATGGCAGTGGACAAAACCAACACGGTTGGCATCCGTATGCGACAAGGCCAAATAATGGAAAACGGAATTACGGAAATCTAAGGAATTCGACGCCACAGAGACGTGACGACCGAAGATATAATACAGATTACGGTCCAAGCCGACATGGAAATGATAGAAATCACGCGAATTATTGGTCAGGCCCGCGTGACGAAAGGCGGCCCGCCAATGAAAATTACAATAGTTACAGTAATAGGAATGACTGACTAAGGAGAAATAGCGACGGCCGGCGGCAAGAAAATGTTGCACGCAGCGGTCCGGAAACTAATTGGCGACAGAATAACCGCTCGGTACACATCGTACAGGTAACAGAAAAATCAAGCAAACGCCGTTGCCTCCCCCGGTAAACAATCGGTCGCAATGAGCCCCCACCGGCCAACCGATCTGACATCAGGACACACACACACACACACACACACACACACACACACACACACACACACACACACTGAATATTTTTTTTTTAAATATGATCAGGATGCTACCGTAGAAGATCTACGTGAAGAAGAGATGGAAGCACCGAACAAGGTAAGTTACGTCGGGCAGGGTGTAATAACAGCAAACATAGGGGCTATAATTACCAAAGTAATTTTAGATACAGGCGCATCTACAAATATTTCCAACAGTTTATTTAAAGAAGTTTCGGAAGCATTAAAAGTACCATCGTTGCCAACGGAAAATTTTAAAATCTTGATAGCTGTAAGTACCAGTCAAAAAGACAAGTGGCACACACAAATACCGGTTACTATTAGCGATGTCACGATAAACTGTACATTCTTAATAGCTGACAAGTTAATCGTCAGTTTATTTTAGGAATGGAAGTTTTCCAGCAGTATAAAGTAAACATCGACATAGGCAGTGCACTTTGCTATTTCCGAATGGGCAGTCGTAGCGAGGTCAATCTTGTAAAGTCAAGAATAGAGCGTAATGGCCAATTACAGAAACAAACTGAAGTAAAATTAGTTTACCTACAAGTGTTATTGATAGACATTCCTTTCCCCGCACAATTAGACACACAAATAATTAACGAACAGGCCACCCACGAGAAGGTAGGAAAATCCATTTGTCTTTCAGAAACTCAAAATGAATTAGCAGATCTTACTTATGAATAACAAGGCATTTTTAGAAAACAGCCTACAGTAATAAGAAATTATGAGTACATAATGGAAGTCTACCCCATTAAACGTACTGGCATAATCATATGCGATACCATGGGCAAAGAAGGGAGCGGTTAGCAAAGAAATAGACTGGTTCTGTGGAAGGTGATAGAACCTTCGCATTCACCCTACTGCAGTCCCATCCTACCTGTCAGCAAACCTGACGGATCAGTCAATTTTTAGCACTTGATGCGCGGAATATTTAGAAGTATTGCCGTTACGCCTATTGTGACACAGTGAGAACGTCATTCAAAAGCAAGAAAATAAAGGACGATCCTTGTAAATAGTAGCTTAGAAAGTTTAGTTTATAAGCTTGTACTCCGTAGTATTAAGTGAAATGAATGCACATACTGGTCCTTGACGGTATTTTATGCAGAGGAAGTAAGCTACTCTGCTCCACTCAGAAACAGTATTACACAGTATCTGGGGAAATCTTAGGGATAAAACTAGCTGTATGGAAGGAGAAAGCAAATAGCACAGTAACGAAAGATGTAATACAGATATATGAACGGAAAAAAGGGTATGTACACGAAAACACACAGTTACATATAGAAGGAAGCTAGCAGCAAAGAGTAAGGCAAAGAGAAAAATTTACATTACACAGTAGCGAGTGATTTCAGAATAACCAACAAGGTAAATACGTGAAATTTTGTGACTAAAGAAGCGAATGACAGAAGCTTTAAGATACGGAAATAAATTTATGCAGCGTGAGTAATGAATATGAATAGCTCTCAAAACAAATACCTACACTTTATCGAGAGAGAAACAAATTGACGTAAGGAAGCCCATAAAACACTCAGTAAATACGACTCTGTAGATTGCATAAGCTATACACCGAGGGTACATGTACGGAAGTGAAAACTAAGGAGTAAAGGAAGAAAATATGGTATAATTGTACATTAATTGACCATAAGGCAGCTATGTACGTACGACGAGGCATTTAGTTGTAAGTATTATTAGTATGAGGGGACGGTGCTCAGCAAACCCCGAATTATTTTGGAGGATTTAAGGAATGGTGCAGGGTACCTAGAGAGGGCCCCACCAGCTAAGTGGATATTATAGTGGTATATATTGTGTGTGTGTGTGTGTGTGTGTGTGTGTGTGTGTGTGTGTGTGTGTGTGTGTGTGTGTGTGTAAGAAGCACTGTACGTCTACGGAACAGCTATCCAAGTAATTAACATGTATACCTAACGTCAAGAAACACCGTAATTAAAGCCGTAAGACACTACGGGTTTAATAGCAAATACTACAAAACTGATACACGGTGCAACATCAGCGATACTTTACTCACGTATGCAGAAGGAAGTCATGAAATACGTTACACACTTAAAACATGAAATTATGAATTGTTTCAAAAATGTATCTTGCGTACATATCACTATTTACATTTACGACGAATGAAAATGATATCGCCGCTATACGAGAAACAGGTAAGTAGTGTGATCGACGACCTGTAAGCAAAAGGAGTCGCTTATAAAATAAACTATAAACAAAAACGTCAGACAAAATTTTATGCTTCACTGAAGCTATGAAAGTAGGATTACTCGTGTACATAGATTTTCATGACAACCGATGAATTAAAATGATATTTCTCATAACACAAGACGCCTATAAGCGCACTTTAAGTGAAGATGATACACGCACGCAAGGGCGTGCCGCTATTATGAAATACTATACATAGTAACGGCAGTTACACACAACTTCAAGATTTTATATATGTCCACGTTAGTGCAGGAAGTTTTATAAGGGAGAATGATTTACGAGCACACCAGAACGTGCTCAAGCACGCAACACTGTACATATTAGGGTTAAGCTACATATAAAAGATTACTTCATTTTTCAGATTTTATAGAATACACGTAGTCTTTGTCATTATCATAAGTAGAAGGTAGAAAATTTCCTTCCGAAGCTTCAGTGGAGCGGCTACAGGTGTATTCTCTGCACGCTGATGCATGTCGTTGCATATGAAGAACACGTAACGTACAGTAAACCTTGAAATTACACACGAGTTTAAGAATGAAAACAAAGGACTTGTTCCTTCTAACTGATTAATGGCAAAAGGTGTGTGTTTCAGTAAAATCCAAGACAAAGAAGCCACTATGAGTGGTAAAAAATTTTGCATCTTGCGTTGATAATGCTACTTGTAACGAATGTAAACAATTTACTATATGTTTTATATGTTATCCCATTGTATGTAATGTGTTTTATATTTTTATTCAAAGTCAAGTGACTTACAATTTTGTAAATATGTGTGTGCATTGACCAGACGTATCGAGTGGAAATAATCTCGGTCCAATATGTAAAAGAGGTTAATGTGAAGAAAAAAGTGTAGTGAAAAAGTTTCGATCGCGATTAAAGTGGTGTGTTTAGAAATCAAAATTGTGCAAAGCAGTGCTACGTTGGAAGTGTCAGCAAGCCTAAACAAGTGCAAACAAAAACTGAAGCCCGTATCATCAAACAACGCCGGCGACACGATAAGAGAAGACAATGCCAAATAAGTTACACATGGTACGCTTCCTACCTGGAACTGCATCGACGGGGTCGTCCTCCGCCTCGCCCACAGAGTGGTGTGTTCTTCGTGGCACATATTCCAATGCACCTCGTCATATACAGTCTAAGTACTGGAAGGAACTACAAAAAGAACACGCAAACCGATGTTCGGAAGTCTAAATGGTACCCGCACGCTGCTGTATATTTACTACACTGGCGCGCGCGATCAGCCAACGTTGCCTGCTAACGAACAACTAAGCAATCAAGTGCGCGTATCGCTCGCCCATATTCAACCCTGGGGCCAGTGAACAAAGCTCGCCGCCACAGAATAAACACAGAAAGAAATACAAGGACTTAATTTTCACCTCTGATGACGAAGGAAACATTTGTAAATAACGTTGTGTTCTTTGTATATTCTTTTGTATAAACTTTACTATATGATGTTTATTTCTGAGTATAAATCAAAAGTCTGTATTATTAGGATTAAGATTTGTAAATATTAGCATAAGTGTGCCAAAAAACTGACACACACTCAGTAATACGAAAGAATTCACAGTGCCATGAAAATCAGACAGTAAAACTGAAGTTTGTAAATAAAAGACTCCCAAACCAATAATTACAAGGTCAACTACTGTATTCTGTCAACCAAATAAAATTTTCCAGTGACAGTACACAGTAGGGAGGAGTTGTAATGCCACATTACGACGCAGAGAGATACAATACTTTAAATTATGCGCCTACGATTAAATTGAGAGGTTCAAAAATGGCTCTGAGCACTATGGGACTCAACTGCTGAGGTCATTAGTCCCCTAGAACTTAGAACTAGTTAAACCTAACTAACCTAAGGACATCACAAACATCCATGCCCGAGGCAGGATTCGAACCTGCGACCGTAGCGGTCCTGCGGTTCCAGACTGCAGCGCCTTTAACCGCACGGCCACTTCGGCCGGCAAATTGAGAGGAATGTAGAAAATAATCTCTGTAATGACCATATTTGATTCACTTTTGTTTCGTACTCCAAGAAGGAGCTAAAAACTCTCCTTGTTACCTTGTATGTGACGGACACGTTTTTTTTTTGTTTTTTTTTTGTTTGTTTTTTTGTGTGCTGCGAGGCAGCCATATTGTCAGTATTAACGATTTGTGCGACAAGCGCGAGAAAAGTCTTATTGTCTCGTGAATAAAATAGTGAAAATATTCCAGTCTTACGAGAATTATTTCAATCGACGTATCATTGTAGTACTTTGTTCCACCGTCTTCGCTAAAGAAGCCGACGCCGACTTAGGAAGAATACGCACGGTCGACAAAGAGAAGATTTATGGAGACAATGAATGAGCATAAATCAGAAGTTTATACGTTAGGATTAAGGTTTGTAAATATTAGCATAAGTGTGCCAAAAAACTGACAGACACTCAGTAACACGAAAGAATTCACAGTGCCATGTGGCAGAAGAACTAATGCCACGTTTAAGGTGAGAACTCTGAATAAATCGATAACGACGTAAAATTCCAAAATATTGTTAATCGGAAATGTACATTATATTTCAGGCAAAATTCAATCAGCTTTGAATTTGTTCACATTGAAAATGGGTGAAATGGCTCTGAGCACTATCGGACTTAACTTCTGAGGTCGTCAGTCCCCTAGAACTCAGAACTATTTAAACCTAACTAACCTAAGGACATCACACAGATCCATGCCCGAGGCAAGATTCGAACCTGCGACCGTAGCGGTCGCGCGGTTCCAGACTGTAGCGCCTAGAACCGCTCCGCCATCCCGGCCGGCCTTGTTCGCATTCAAAGCCAGTCATTACAGTCCTTAAAAGCCTTTCAAAAATTCTGAAGTTCCATATCCATTTTATTTTTCAAAAAATCAATACATTTTTTATTTATTTCGCCACAGGCCCCTCATTGTAAATAAGTATAAACAACTTGGGCATTGTCTGTGGCTTTTTTTAAGTTTCGTATTTATTCCCTCCATGAACCGTAGATCTTACCGAGGCATGGTGACTTGCGTGCCTCAGCGATGTAGACAGCCCTACTGTAGGTGCAACCACAATACATGGGTATCTGTGGAGACGTCAGATCAGCCTATGCTTATGAAGAGGGGCAACAGCCGTTTCAGTAGTTGCTAGGACAACAGCCTAGATGATTGACAGACTGTCCTTATAAGGTTAGCTAACGTGCCCTAGCTATGCTGGTACAGCAAAAGTTTTAAAGGAAGTGGGAACTGCAGCTGTTATTTCTCCCGACAGACAACAGCTTTTCTGTATGGTTAAACAATAATGGTATTCCCCTTGTTTAACATATTCCAGAGGTAAAAACTTCCCAGTTTGGATCTTCAGCTAGGGACTACTCAGCAGAATGTAGTCATCAGGAACAACATAAAAATGGTTCAAATGGCTCTGAGCACTATGCGACTTAACTTCTGAGATCATCAGTCGCCTAGAACTTAGAACTAATTAAACCTAACTAACCTAAGGACAGCACACACATCCATGCCCGAGGCAGGATTCGAACCTGCGAGGAACAACATGAGTGGCATTCTCCAAGTCAGTATGAGGAATGTTAAATTCCTTAAATAAAGAGTTATAAATACAGAATCAAACAGGAGTAATGCAGGCGTGGGTTTAATAATAAATAAAAATTAGTAATGAGAGTAATCTACTGTGAAGAAAGTAATATACGTGTCGTCATAGCCAAGACAGACCTGACGCCGACGTCCACCTTTGTGGTACAAGTACATATGCTAAGTACAGTACCTCCATAGATGACGAAGAGGCTGACAGAACAAATGATGAGGCAAAATAAGTGATTCAGATAGTTTAGGAAGAAGACAATTTTATTGCGATTGGAGGGCTGGAATTCGATGTTACAAAATCTTCTGTGATAAAGTGTCGAAATTCTGCTTCTTGAGTGTCTACGCTATTACAATTACATCTAGAGATAGTCAGACCATGTGGTCTTCCACGCATGTTGGCAACGCGTTCCTGGAATGCCCCCTGAATGGCTAACTTCACAGCAGAACTGATGTTCTGTTGTAGGCGGTGCGTCGTATTCGTAATCTACATCTACATCTACATCTATACTCCGCGAGCCACCTTACGGTGTGTGGCGGAGGGTACTTATTGTACCACTATCTGATCCCCCCTTCCCTGTTCCATTCACGAATTGTGCGTGGGAAGAACGACTGCTTGTAAGTCTCCGTATTTGCTCTAATTTCTCGGATCTTTTCGTTGTGATCATTACGCGAGATATATGTGGGCGGTAGTAATATGTTGCCCATCTCTTCCCGGAATGTGCTCTCTCGTAATTTCGATAATAAACCTCTCCGTATTGCGTAACGCCTTTCTTGAAGTGTCCGCCACTGGAGCTTGTTCAGCATCTCCGTAACGCTCTCGCGCTGACTAAATGTCCCCATGACCAATCGCGCTGCTTTTCGCTGGATCATGTCTATCTCTTCTATTAATCCAACCTGGTAAGGGTCCCATACTGATGAGCAATACTCAAGAATCGGACGAACAAGCGTTTTGTAAGCTACTTCTCTCGTCGATGAGTCACATTTTCTTAGAATTCTTCCTATGAATCTCAACCTGGCGCCTGCTTTTCCCACTATTTGTTTTATGTGATCATTCCACTTCAGATCGCTCCGGATAGTAACTCCTAAGTATTTTACGGTCGTTACCGCTTCCAATGATTTACCACCTATGGCATAATCGTACTGGAATGGATTTCTGCCCCTGTGTATGCGCATTATATTACATTTATCTACGTTTAGGGAAAGCTGCCAGCTGTCGCACCATTCATTAATCCTCTGCAGGTCTTCCTGGAGTACGTACGAGTCTTCTGATGTTGCTACTTTCTTGTAGACAACCGTGTCATCTGCAAATAGCCTCACGGAGCTACCGATGTTGTCAACTAAGTCATTTATGTATATTGTAAACAATAAAGGTCCTATCACGCTTCCTTGCGGTACTCCCGAAATTACCTCTACATCTGCAGATTTTGAACCGTTAAGAATGACATGTTGTGTTCTTTCTTCTAGGAAATCCTGAATCCAATCACAAACCTGGTCCGATATTCCGTAAGCTCGTATTTTTTTCACTAAACGTAAGTGCGGAACCGTATCAAATGCCTTCCTGAAGTCCAGGAATACGGCATCAATCTGCTCGCCAGTGTCTACGGCACTGTGAATTTCTTGGACAAACAGGGCGAGCTGAGTTTCACATAATGAGATCAGATTAGATTAGATTAGTTTTTCGTTCCATAGATCCGTGCTGAGGAGATCTTCGTGGATGTGGAACATGTCAATTTTTTTAAAGCTGAAATAACAATACTAATAGTATGAAAATATACAATACATCATTTGTTTCTATTAAAAAAAGATTCGTCAACGGAGTAGAAGGAGTTGGCCACTAGTAAGTCTTTCAGGCTCCTTTTAAACTGATCTTTATTTGTTAACTAAATTTTTTATGTTTGCTGGCAAATTATTGAAGATGAGTGTTCCCGAGTAATGGACCCCTTTTTGAACTAAAGTAAGTGCTTTTAAGTCCTTGTGCAGATCATTTTTGTTCCTGGTATTGTATGTATGAACTGAGCTGTTTGTTGGAAAATGAGGTATATTATTTAGGAAAAATTTCATTAAGGAGTAAATATACTGAGAGGCAGTAGTTAGTATACCCAGTTCCTTGAAGAGGTTTCTACTGGACGTCCGTGAATTTACTCCACAAATAATACGTATTACACGCTTTTGGACTCTGAAAACTTTTGTTTGACTTGAAGAGTTACCCCAAAATATTATACCATATGACATTATGGAATGAAAGTAGGCAAAGTATGCAAACTTTTTCATTTTTATGTCGCCTATGTCTGCAAACACTCGAATTGCAAATACAGATTTGTTAAGGCGTTTCTGCTGTTCTGTGGTGTGCTCCTCCCACCTGAATTTATTATCAAGTTGTAATCCCAGGAATTTAAGACTGTCAACCTCTCCTATCTGCTCTTCTTCATACTTTATGCATATGCTGGGTGGAAACCTCTTACAGGTTCTGAATTGCATATAGTGAGTCTTTTCGAAGTTTAATGTCAGTGAGTTGGCTTTAAACTACTTATTAATATCCATGAAAATATCATTAGCAGACCTTTCTAGAACTACACTCAACATACTATTTATTGCAATACTTGTGTCACCTGCGGAAAAAAAAAACGAACTCTGCTTCTGGCAGTGTAACTGATGAGAGATCATTAATGTACACAAGAAAAAGCAATGGCCATAAGATGGATCTTAGTGGGACACCACATGTAATTTCTTCCCATTCTGATGATGACTGATGACTTAATTCGCAAGTCCCTTGCACTGACTCCCTTTGTTTCCTGTTAGCAAGGTATGACTTGAACCATTTTGCAGCACTGCCCATGACACCATAGAATTCTAATTTATTTAAACAGATGTTGTGGTTCACACAATCAAATGCCTTTGACAAATCACAGGAAATACCTGCTGCTTGTAATTTGTTATTTAATGAATTAAGTACATTTTCATGGTAGGTGTAAATAGCCTTCTCGATATCAGAACACTTCAGAAATCCAAAATGTGTTCTTGATAATATGTTATTCGTGGTCAGATGGTAAGAAGCTGCCTGTACATTACTTTTTCTAAAATTTTTGAGAATGCTGGCAAAAGTGAAATCGGTCTGTGGTATGATGGTATCTCTTTATCCCTTTTCTTGAGAGGCTTAACATCTGCATATTTTAGCCAGTCAGGAAATGTCCCAGTTATAATTGACTGGTTACACGAGTAACTTAAAATTGTGCTAAACTCACAAGAACATGCCTTAATTAACTTTGTTGATATTTCATTGTAACCACTAGAATGCTTTGTTTTTAAAGATTTTATTATGGAAGTTATTTCTTTTGGTAAAGTGAGTGACATATTCATGTACCTGAAGCTATTTGTAAAGGCTAGTTTCAGATATACAAGGGCATTGTTTACTGATCCTGACAATCCCATTCTATCAGTAATGGATATAAAGTACTTGTTAAATGGATTTGCCACACTATGCCCATCGGTTACTAATGTGTCATATACTCTTAATGCTATTTGCTCCTGCTCCTTTCTGGTTCTACCAGTCTCCTCTTTCACTATATCCCATATTGTTTTTGTTCCCTGACATTGCTATCTTCTTCTCACAGTGCATTTGTTTAGATGTCTGAATTACTTTTTTAAATATTTTACAGTATTCCTTGTATTTAGCTAAATCATCAGCATTGGAGCTATTCTTAGTCAACTGATACATTTTCCTTTTTTTCTTGCAGGAAATCTTTATTCCTTGTGCAATCCATGGTTTTGTTATAGACTTCTGTTTAATTTGAGTAACTTTTAGAGGAAAACAGTTTTCAAACATGGTACTGACATTGTTCATGAATGTGTTATATTTTTCATTCATGCCATGAGCACTATAAACATCTTTCCAGTTCTTCTCTTTGAGCAGTTTTCTAAAACACTCAATTTTTGGTTGACTGACTACTCTCCTGTTCTCAGATTTATCAGTCTTGATAATATGCTTAGAATTTACATCTAAAACAAGGAGCTGCATGTCATGATCTGATATTCCATTTATTACAGGTTTTATGATATGATTTTGTTCCTTTGATTTGTCTATAAAAATGTTATCATTGGCTGTCCTTGAGGATTTAGTGATCATAGTTGGAAAGTTTACAGTGTGAGTTAGATTGAAAGACAACATTACTAACTGCAGTAAATGTTTACTGGAAGATTGCATTAGAAAATCTGTATTAACGTCACCAGCAATCAAAATTTCTTTGTTTCTTCCTGTTAAATAACCCAAAAGAGCTTCTAGATTATTTATGAATAGATTATAATTTCCTGCAGGTGCTCAGTAAATAGTTACTATTATATAGGGTCTGTTATGGAACTCTACTTCTGTTGCACATGCTTCTAGAATTAGATACTGCTCTAAAAAGAATTTATTAATGTCAATGTTCTTGGTTCAAATGGTTCAAATGGCTCTGAGCACTATGGGACTCAACTGCTGTGGTCATAAGTCCCCTAGAACTTAGAACTACTTAAACCTAACTAACCTAAGGACAGCACACAACACCCAGCCATCACGAGACAGAGAAAATCCCTGACCCCGCCGGGAATCGAACCCGGGAACCCGGGCGTGGGAAGCGAGAACGCTACCGCACGACCACGAGATGCGGGCCAATGTTCTTGAATTTATGGCAGTTTTTAATAAATGTGGCAACTCCTCCTCCATCCATATCTAAACTGCAGAAGCAGGAAGCAAGCTTAAATCCTGAAATGTCTAACATGTCTATACCAGTGGTCACTTGACGTTCAGAGAGGCAGATTATGTCAATTTGGTTAGATGAATTCATTTCATCATTACAAATGAGTAGTTCATCAACTTTATTTCTGAGTTCTGGAATGTTGTGGTGTTATAAAGATAAGTGATACTGCATACTAATGGGATTATAACCGCTTTGGCGAAGATGAACTGGCAGTTTCTGATTACTTTCTGTTAAACATTGTTTAAATGGAGTCTGTATGCTAAAATCTGACTCCCGTTCATCTGTTTTCTCAAACTGAGTGTGTCTGCCAATCTCTCTTAAAACTCGTTTTCTTTTCATCTTCCCTATCCTAAAAAAGGCATCCCTCTGACACCCGTGACCACTGGTATTCTACCACTTGCAACAGCGTCCCCCCCTAAGTTTTCTGCAATCAACCCAGACAGTTTTCCCTTCCCTTTCCTATTGAGGGGAAGGCCAACGTTTCTAAATTGTTTGACTCTGCATAATATCAGCGAGAGACGAGTCCAGGGTGTAATCGGAGATCTGCCCCTGTGCTGTGTTGGTTGTACTGCACTCTGCTGGGGTGAACGTCGGCTTTTCCTAGGCTCCTGCGCTGGCTGGGTAGCTGTCGTGCCTTCAGTAGTAGGTAAGGATGTGCGTGGCTGACCCCTTGCCGACGAGCTGCTGTTTTCAGTTACTGATACCTTGGCTGGGTAGCTGCATACTGCGTAGGCACGGATGTAGCAAGAGCTGCGGCAATACGGCATCTGGTGTGGTCCGCTGTTGTTGTCGTCTCTGTTTTGCGACAGCTCTTTTAGTGGTGGAGTATCTTCTGTCAATAGCGACATGTTGTCACCACAGTTTGTACACTTGACAGATTGATAGAGACATCTTCTGCCTGAAATGTCATTGATTGGAGTAGAACTGTCTTCAGAGATGAGTCCCGATTCGAACTGAGTCCCGACACCTGGTGACGGCCTGGACCGTGGTGGGATAGCAACTTGATTGTCGCCGGTTGTACGACCCGACAAGCGGGAGTGATGGCCTGGTGTGCCATTTTCTTTCATAACAGGGCCCCTCTGGTTGTCATCCGTGAGACCCTCACAGCACAGCGGTATGTCGACGATATTCTACGGCCCGGTTTGTTGCCCTTTGTGACAAACAACGCTGGGCTTACATTTCAGCAAGATAATGTCAGCCTGCACACGTCGAGAGTTTCTACTGCTTGTCTTAGTGCTTATGAAATCCTGCATTGGCCAGCAAGTTCGCCAGATCTCTCCCCAGTGAGACTGTTTGGAGCTGCTTGATTAAAATCCTCCTACCAGCTCTGGATTTTGACGACCTAAGGCGCCAGTTAGACAAAATTGGGCACGATATCCCTCAGGAGGACGTCCACAACTCTATTAACCAACGCTAAGCCGAATAACAGCCGCATAAGATCCATAGGTGGACCAATGAATTATTGACCTGCTGAATTTGAAAACTCTTTCTCCTTAATGAATCATACAATTTTTCTGGAATTATAATCTTTTGTTTGTCTCTACATGCACATCACATCTACCGATTTCCATTCCATACCTATAATTCCTTCGTGATGCGTCGTTTTTTTCCTTTTCTTGTCTTAGAGTGTATAATCAGCGACGGTGCACATACAGATCTTCAGCTTGTCCCATCAGACGACCATGGTGGTGAATCGTAATGATCGAATGCTGGAGTTCCATATAGTCGCCAGAGTACCTGATGAGAATCGGAGGTGGCTGTGCAAAATACCAATCGAGCTGACTCCTGGAGTGGTACAATGATCTGCATCAATTCTGGAGTGGTACAATGACCTGCATCAACTGGGATGCTCAGAGGCAAATCACTCACTGGAGAACTCATATACTCAATAAAAATGTTACACAATGAATTTTAATTAACGCTAGTAATGAAAAGGATGGGTGTAGTGCCGTGTCTTGGGAACTGACTTTTAATAACTCAGTATTAATAGAATTCATTAACCCTCAAATGAAAGACTTGACCCAAGTAAACGCAGTTTTATCATGTTCAGTGTGTGCAGGTTAATAGAGGACATTGCATAGAAATTAGCTTAACAGATAATACAGAACACGTAACTGAAATATGAAAGTATATTACAATAAACACTGATTGCTTTCGGAAAGTTATCTGACAAGGCATGAGGTCTGTAGCAATCAGTTTCCGAACATATTAATTTAGCACACATAGCCGTGGGTGGACAATAGCGATTGTGTGACCGTACCGAAAAGAGAAATGAAATTAAGCATACACACAACGCCGATCCACTCAGCCATGGCTGAGCCTGGGCTAATTTACTGAAGTATTGAAAAACCTCTCACGTTATTCAGCCTTAAACAGCCGATTTCGTCAGAAATTCTCGGCTTAGTTATTGTGTGTTGACGAGTAGACTGCGAATGGTTCAAAAATGGTTCAAATGGCTCTGAGCACTATGGGACTTAACATCTGAGATCATCAGTCCCCTAGAACTTAGAACTACTTAAACCTAACTAACCTAAGGACATCACACACATCCATGCCCGAGGCAGGATTCGAACCTGCGACCGTAGCCTGCGAATGGTTCCGATGGACGCAACCGGAACTCGTCTGCCAACCCAGGCTGCCTCACAAACAGCGAGAAGTCATCTGGTGCCACGTCAAGGGGTCTGCTGCTAAGATTGTCTGTCACGAAGTGTGTAGGTAGAATATCTGCAAGTAAGAGAGTGTCCCCTAGCCGCATCTCCCATGTCTGCTCTGCAATGAGTTCACCTACAAAAAAAGCGCCCATCAGTGAGGAAAAAAATCGCCCCGCTGTAGCCAACGACATAATTGTTCTGTTACTGTTTTTTCTCCAGCTAAAAACTGTGTATGAGTCATTTCCAATAGGTTTTTCTACTGTGCTGTTTTTAAAGGCACATTTTCATGCTGAGCTTTTATTGGCGGAAAACGTAATTGTAGGTCACGAAATAAAAAAAAGAAATAATTCAAGCCATAGATATAGTCCATGGCTGTATAAATATTGTATGCAGCCGCTGGAACCATTGAAGATGTTTGATCGTCATAATATTGGCGAAAGGGGAAGAGTCACCTTTTGTTTTCTAGGTCTTGTCCAGATCGGACGTACTTAAAACGCACCGCCATTAATACTACGTTATTTCATTATTTTATTCACGAGTTGCAACCAAACGGCACTTGTAATTGCATAATTCAAGACACAATGTAAGTGTAATAATTTAAATTGTGTTTTTATTTTAGAATACACAGTTATTACCAATTAAGCAGTTATTACCAATTATTTGTGTCTTTAGTCATTGTAAGATTGTTGGGTGACTTGGGATGGCAAAATGTTCCGTACTTCTAAGTTAAAGTCGTCCAGCTCGATTCACCGTCGTCTTCGGGTGCTGTTCGATAACGAAGTCCGATTTTATTGAAAACACAGAGAAGAAACACGGTTAAAAATACATGAACCGACCTTTAACGAAAATGCCATGCTCAAGCGCCGAGAGTTTGTGTGAAACATATTTTACCAATCTGTAAACTTAATCTATTTAAGATTCACTACTATAATTCATTGTATGGTCTCGAACCAGCTACGAATGAGGAAAAAAATAATAATAAATCGGCGGCTTCGTGTCTGGACGCATTGTTAAATGTACTATATTGTCTTCCTTTTGTTACAAGTTTATTGCAAATGACAAATGGGATGCGAGATCAGAATACGGTGAAGTAAGACTAACTACTGGAATGTATGCCGACACCTGAAATTACGCTGCAATTGCAGATACAAGGTAAGGCACCGCATCTTTACATCAGCAATCTTGCCCAAGCGCTTTGTATTATCGTAGCTTGCTTGATAGAAGTTTCCGTTTTCGTAGCAGTGATTTTAAGCTGCGTCGCGGTTTCCAAAATTATTTTCATTATTCATGCAGTGCAACAATAGAGTTTTATCAGTTCACAATATGGCCGACTTTAGTTTTGTGCGACGTAATATGGCGTGCAGGCATTAGTATTCAAAATTCCGCCAATACTTTCGACAATTAATTTTCTTGTTCAGACGTTGTCGCACAGCGAGATTAATTTTTACATTTATTCTGATTACACATACGAGTTTAAATTTTTATTGTGTCATACGTTACGTGTGGCATGGTACTGACCAGAAAACAATTAGCAATGATGGAAACCAGAGACCGCAAAAACAGACGCAATCCGACACTGACATGCCATTAAATACTGAAAGTGACATTACGATTGAGTTGAATACTAACGAGCGACATATTATTGACTATTCTGGTGACGCAAATTTAGAAAACAGTCCATCTACGAGTAATATGCCTAAATGTAGTTCCGAACCCATTTCGGTGTCTCACGTCATGTCTAACGACTTGGCGGGGGCGGAACAGTAGTATTGCTAGAATGCTCGATGCTACTATGAAACAAATGACACAACATGACCAACAGATAACGTCTGTACGCACCACTTTGAAAATATCTCATGACGAGATGAAAACAAGACATGATGAAATTAGAAAAGATTTAGCTGTACTTAAAACGTCAAACGACGCTTTGTGTAGGCGTGTTGAAGAGATAAATAACAGACTGACTGGACAAGTGTCCGACCTCAACGTGAAATTTTCAGAGTTTTCATTACAACAAGAAAACACAAATAAAAATGGGACAGATATGCAAGCACAAGTGAACAATCTCAGTAAAACATGCGGGTCTGTAGTTACTCGGATTAAATCTTATTCGGCAGTGCATGAAGGTATAAAAACGAGTATTGCCGATGTCGAAAACAAGGTTGACACAATTGACAAACAGCTTTCTGATAAGTAAGACTACGCACTGGCAACCATTTCTCATGCACCAACAGAGAATTTGGATAGAGCACTGTCGCGGAATTGTATAACACGCACGTAATCAGCGAAGCAGCACAATCTGCCGCTGCGCAATCGAAACAGTTTGACAATTATGTACAACCTGTGTGCAGTGACGGTAGTAGCCAGCAAAACACACATTTTGGCAATGAATACAAGTTCATTTATGACGCATACACATTGCACCCTACGTACTCACAACAACAGTACACACCTCGACATGACACACTGCATTGCAGTCGTGATAATTATCAACAACATTTTCCTTGCTTTTCGCTAGTTGAACCTTACATTACTATAATGACAAGGCAGAGGAGAGCCTCATAAAACATAGCCATTTATACCTGAAAAAAGATTCGTACATCCTGTCATCTTTATTAAAGCCCTCAGAAATGCATTTCCTCGTACGTGGAGTGACCGTAAGAGAATATCTTATGTTGTCGGTTATATCCAAGGCGACGCAGCTGTATCGGCGTATAATGAAGCCGACAGATGCGTCACGGACGAACAATTTGAGAGGGCCTTTTTATCTAAATTTTAGTCACAATCTGTACAGTAACGACTTCGTAGGCAGACTGTGGATCCTGAACCATTCAATCCTAAGCACGGCAATTTGCGCCGGAATTTTGAGAAATATTTAAATATGGGACATGTCCTTGACGAGCCGGCTGCAACGCGCGACGTTCAACTTCTGCACATCCCAGACAACGACGCAGAGTATTTTCTCACAGTGCTCGATTCTGTTGATATGATTTACGAGGACCAGCGTTCCGTATGGCAAAACAATTGCTACAATGTTTACACCAGCCCATGCAAAATATGCAGAGTAGACAACCCAATTCCCGCCGGCTGCTTTCGGACACGCAAGCCAACAGAATGAACCGCTTCAAATGGCAAATGTATATACCCAAGAGAACCAACATGCTCAACATAGCACAAACAGCAGTTATAAGACTTCTTACCCTACTGCCAGCAATCCAAATAAGACACCGCGCAACAACTACAACGGTAAAAATAATTATCAGAATGGTAACAAAAATTATAAGAGAACTAAAAATAGCCATCGATCCCCACCAAACCAGCAACAGAGCTGGAGCTACAACAACTACGCCGCTCAGTATCAAAACACTGCGACACCACCGCAGCAAAACAATAATACAGGCCAGTGGCAATTGCCGCCGCCGCAAATGCAAATTCATAACTGGAATGCATCTACGAACCCACAGGTAAGTCAAAACATGAAAACGCAACGACCGCCACAGTTCGGAGACTGGAATAAACAATGCCCAAACGTAAATATTATCGAAGTAACTAGTGATTCTCCACCTCCGTCTGTGCCTGCTCCCAACGTCCAACTAAAAACAGTCACTATTTTGCCCCAGGTTGTGGCTGTGGAAGAACTGGGGGGCGGCTTCAATTTAAATTTATTTTTTGACACACCCACTTCGCAACGGCACAATGATCATGTACCTGATAGTTGTATACAGCAACCATTATTATTCATAAGATATAATCATGACGAAAACTTGTCTGATGAACTGTTACAAGAGAACACACAATGTCGTTCATCAACCAATGACATTGTTTTGGCCTCAACTACAGGTGTTGTGGCTGGTATTCTCACTACTATTATTCTGGGCACAGGAGCGGATGTTAGTGTCTTTTCCTATGATTTTTACAAGAAAATGTGTGAGTTTGAACCTGTAGCAGAGTATCCTGTCCAGATCAGTAAAATTTTAACTGCTGTAGGCAATAAGTGTTCTAGGGTTAAGAAACAGGTACTTGTGACAGTCAAGGTAGGTAATGGAATCGTACAATGGTCATTCCTCGTCGTCCAAAACCTGGTCATTAATTGTATTTTAGGTTTAGATATATTATGCGAGAAGGACAGCACTATTCACTTCTCCCAACGTAAATGTATACTTAGAGATAAGGACAGTGAAATTTCAATTGACCTAGATATCTGGACTCTGAAGCACGATAAATATTGTACAGGGTACAAGATTCAGTTAATACAGGACACTGATGATGTTGACACAGAGACACACGCACCTGATGCTGAGTCTGAGGAGTTGAAAACTTTAATTAGCAATAAGTTATTATAAACAACAGCTGTCACACATGATGAACGTAATGAACTTTATGATGTTTTGTCCAAGTATATACAAGTATTTAGCAAACGACCAAGTGTGATCAACGCATATATGTATAAAATAGGAGTTAAGCCTCACCAGATTTTCTCCCACAAAACCTATAATGTGCCACTATCCCAACGAGTTGCTGTGTGGCACGAGTTGAAACAAATGTTAGAGTGGAAAATTATTGAACCTTCCACGTCACCTTACTGCAGCCCTTTACTCGTTGTAAAGAAACCCAATGGGAATATCAGAATTATTTTGGATGCTCGAGCAATTAATGAGATTATTTTACCTGTTTGCAGGAAACCTGAGAATTTAGAGGAGCAACTTCTGAAATTTTTAGATTCTAAGTATTGTTCTACGACAGATCTCACCAATTCGTTCTAGCAAGTCCCAACCACGCCAGATTCTAGAAAGTATGCTGCATTTATATTCGGAAGGCGAACCTATCAATTTTGTGTCCCTCCCTTCGATCTGAACGTCAGTTCAGGCGTGTTTATCACCGCATTGGATGTTGTACTTGGTGATGAATTGGTTGAATCAGTCACTCACTACACTCATGTCCGCCCCTGGTAGCTGAGTGGTAAGGGCGACGGAATGTCGTACCTAACGGTCTAGGTTCGATTCCAGGCCGGATCGGAGATTTTCTCCGCTCAGGGACTGGGTATTGTGTTGTCCTTATCATCATCATTTCATCCCGATCGACACGCAAGCCGCCGAAGTGGCGTTAATTCGGAAGACTTCCATCAGACGAACGGTCTACCCGACGGGAGACCCTAGCCACACGGCATTTCCGTTTTACTACACTGATGATCTGCTCATAGCTAGTAAGACTTGGTCTCAAAACATTGATATTTTGCAAAAGATTCTAAGTAAATTCGCACAAGCTGGAGTGACAGCTAATCGCAAAAAGTCGAAATTTACTTGCAATGAAATTAGGTATCTTGGAAACAGTATTAATGCTCAAGGTATACGACCTGACATAAGTAACTTAGACGCAATCAGGAATTTTCCTAGTCCACGGACTAGAAAGCAATTGAAATCTTTCCTTGGACATGGTTCTTTCCTCGACGATTTTTACCACAGCAACTTTCAAACAGCAAACATCTATGGAACCTACTCAAAAAGAATCAGATATGGATATAGTCTGACCAGTATCAGAAAGACTTTGAGAGTATTAAGCATGCTTTGGATAACCAAACATTTTGGATCACCCTGATTTTAATTTAGATTTTTTTATGACATGTGACGCCTCATCCTCTGGTTTAGGCTGTTGTTTGTTTCAAGTTGTAAAGAATGGAGAACAAGTAACATGTGAAAATTATTAGTTTTGCGAGCCGCACACATAGTGAATGTGAACGCACATACTCTACTACAGAACTTGAAACACTGTCTATAGTCTGGCCCTTTAAGAAATTCAATTATTATTTGTATGGTAAGCACACTAAAATTTATACCGATCACCAAGCTCTCACATTTCCGTTAACTTGCAAGCTGATACATCCCAGATTGTCACTTTGGGCTTCATCTTTGTAAAACTATTCCTTTGAAATTGTATATATTAAGAGTAAAGACAGCATTGTTGCCGACACTTTTTTTCGTCTGTCTCAAGGCTTGAATGAGTGTAACTCTGACCTGGAGAATGTGAATGACTAACAAATACTTCTTATGCAGGATAAGCTATATCACCAGTATTATATCGACTTATGTAGAAATATGTCAAGGCTGGAGACATCTGATCCTCACTGGAATGAGGTAAGAGTTTTATTCACAAATCAACCTAACCATCCTCTGCCCAACCGATATTTGATACATAATGATGTGTCATTTTATCGCCATCATCCTGAAGCCACTACTTGGTGTGTGATTGTATTCCTAAGGATTCTGAACGCAACCCAATTTGGCACACACATTTTGTTTGGGGTCATTATGGTACCAAGACATGCCTAGCAAAGCTTAGTGCCTATTGTTACTTTAGCAATATGGGACGTAAGATCAAAACATGTGTGATCTGTCAAAAATCTAAACTGCTGAACTTGTCTACGAAGACTGACTTGCATTCTGTTCTACCCAGTAGGCCTCTAGAAATTGTAAGTTCTGACGTAAGTGGTCCATATCCCACAAGCAGTGGTGGTGTAAAATATATTCTTGAATTTTATGATTTATTCTCCAAGAATGTTAAACTGTATGTTATAAGATCTGCTACTGCCATTGTCATCATTCGTCGTTTCTCATGTGACTACATGCCTCACGTGGGAAAACCAAAAGCTATTTTATCCAACAATGCTGCATACTATACTGGGTACAAGTGACGTAAATTTCTCAAAGACAATATTATTAAGAGTATTTTTATCTCAATGTATAGTCCCCAGTGTATCCCACCGAAAGTGTGTTCTGTGAGATTAACAGATTTATGAGAACCTACAATTCTACCAAACATACCAATTAGGTAACATATTTGTCTTTATTTGAAGAGGTACACAACAACCTCAATGTTTATGAAACTCCATACAATCCTAATGAGCTCATGTTCGATCGCAAAGAAGACAACGACTGGAAAACGCTGTTACCAAAACTTATTTTTTGGCAAACAACACACAGCAAAAAGGTAAGGGAAGCCTGTGCGATGCTGACTGCAAAAACCAACATTAGGAACAAAACGTAAGCGCGCACTGTCAGGAGAAAGCAGGAATTTAAAGCTGGTATGTTAGTGCTTTTGCGTACTCGCCGTTAAGTCGTCTGGTCTTCAGTGGCGCAACACGAAGTGGCGTCTGCTGTACGATGGTCCTTTTCTTATTGTCAGCATTCCACATCCTGGTGCATATCTGCTGCAGCATCCTAAAACAAACAAAATTATTGGGCTATATGCTCACTGTGATCTTAGAGTATTCCGTGCTCAACAGTAACCACATATATGGATCATGCTTATGTTATACACAACCATCAAATACACGTTCCTCACAGTACATCTACACAGAAGCTATGTAGCGTAAGTGTTTTATTTCAGCTGTCTTGTCAGCAGCAGAAGAAGAAAGAAGAGATTCGTCTTCACTGAATACTTACAGCAGTCACCTAAAATTTTAAAGCATTTCTATATTAACTTTTATACAGGTATGAAGAAGATATATTGTGAGATTGACCGCACTTTGTATCTGCACAGTGAGTGTACTAATGTGTGCAAACTTAGCTTACCACTTAGCACACAAATGGACAAAATATCTGAACTGTCTTCTCAAGCCCAGGGTGTTAAACAGACATTCTATATAAATATGAACCTGGCACTGTAAGTCAGCTAATACCATGTGTGGATCGTAATAAAACTCATTAGAAATTCTGCTGTCACTTAACGAGAATGCATTAATTAATAAAAGTGAAAGTTTGGGGTCTATTCTAGAAAGACAAAACAACTATTCCCTTTTTATTCTACATATAATTTATCAATTGTGCTTTCAGGGGTCAAGAGATACACAACAACCATGTTCAATTACTTTCAACACTCAATAAAAAATATTTAACTCTTGGACATATTGAATTGACGATTATTAAAATCGTTATCTCCACATATGAAACATTATTTTATCACAGGAAAGAATGATTGAAATCTTCATTAACTGATTTATATCCACGATGTCATAGCTGGTCAATGCAGTGAGTTGGTGGAGAATAAATTTATTTTTTGAACCAATGAAAAAACTCTCATGTACTCAGTGTGAGGGTAGGTTAGCATCCTAGCTTTTGATGATCAATGGTCAAAGCGTATGCAAGTTGGAGTGATCAAAATCTCGACTCAACATTTACTGTGACCTAATGTGCGATGGTACTTTACCAAGCAGCATACAGAACGGCA
The DNA here is from genome assembly GCF_023898315.1 of Schistocerca nitens. Lineage (NCBI taxonomy): Eukaryota > Metazoa > Arthropoda > Insecta > Orthoptera > Acrididae > Schistocerca > Schistocerca nitens. The sequence goes on from NC_064614.1 coordinate 831,965,115, forward strand.
TTGTCTCCATGCTGGATCTGAAACGCTAATTCCCTACTCTGTCCTTGACTGAGTTCACTCAGTCTCAACTTTCCTGCATTCCGTAGAACGTTAATTTTTCCCTAGGTGAAATAATGGCTATTGTACACTCGCTAAGGGTTGGAGCAACGTGCACAATTTCTTTGCCCCAAAAAATTCCCGCGGGAGTAGTTAACTAACTCTTTGCTACCTGTCGCCATGATATGTGAAACATATCGTCCACACTTTTTTCAAAATGCTTTTATATAATGGGGAACTTCCCACCGTATCACGTCTTCGTTACCCAGTATGGCTTCAGCCAATCGCCGTCTCGTTACAGGCGAATTTTATTTTTCTTGCCTGGTACAGCGTAGCCTTGTTAAAGCTGTCCAGCCACTTACCCTCGGTCCCAGCCGTATTTACATTAAAACGAATAATGTATTGTTCTGGCCTTATCCCTTTCTGTGCTGAAGCTCGCCGTTCTCTTGTTAAATGGGTTTTTCAGATGCCATTAACCATCTGCTCGGTTCATCTCCAAATTGGTTCAAATGGCTCTGAGCACTATGGGACTTAACATCTATGGTCATCAGTCCCCTAGAACTTAGAACTACTTAAACCTAATTAACCTAAGGACATCACACAACACCCAGTCATCACGAGGCAGAGAAAATCCCTGACCCTGCCGGGAATCGAACCTGGGAATCCGGGCGAGGGAAGCGAGAACGCTACCACACGACCACGAGCTGCGGACGGTTCATCTCCAAAATGCGTTTCACTTTAACTTATTTATTCATGCCCCTGTCCATATGTTAGTAGATATTATTTCGTTAGTTTTCGGTACATGAGATTACTTCAAATGCCTTTTGTTGATATAATAAAATTATTATTTTCTGAGGGTCTCATACGGTATAGTACTGTCATCATGGATCAAATTTGTGTAAGGTCTGTAAAATCCGGATGCCTTACACATGCTGTCCCTTTCAAATTGATTTCATACTGCTATGATCAGTGGTTGTGGCATTGCTCACTGCAGTGCCAAATTATAAATTCAGTTAATTTTAATCATTGTCCAGCTACTTGTCTATCTTATGCTAGATGATGTCGTTTTAACGTTCTATTTGAAATGTATTGCTTTACACGGCATTTCTATTTAGACGATTATTATGTGGCTTTACAGTCCTTTATAGCAGTTATTTGGCTAATCTTACAACATTTTTCTCTAGTACTTGTGGTTAAGTTCTTTCTTTACAATAACTTCAGGCATTCCACAATTCTCAAACATTCATGTTATCGACGATTGTGAAAGATGAGTGAAGTTAAGGAAGCGTTTGTTTCTCTTATCTCTTTTCTCAACACGTAAATACTACATTAATATTGAATTGTCATCTTATTTAAAATAGTTAATATTTTTGCATAACAGAAACTTTATATTCATTCACATTATTTATAGAAATTCTTCCAATCCATCTGTGGCATACAGCAAACCAGTGCTTAACAGTATTCGTAGATCAACCTGAAGATAGCCGAGCGGTTCTAGGCGCTTCAGTCTGGAACAGCGCTACGGTCACAGGTTCGAATCCTGCCTCGGGCATGGATGTGTGTGATGTCCTTAGGTTTAAGTAGTTCTAAGTTCTAGGGGACTGATGACCTCAGATGTTAAATCCCATAGTGCTCAGAGCAATTTGAACCATTTTTTCAACCTGAAGATGCCTAAATAAGGTGAAACGCGAAGCTGAAAAATAAAAAACTAAAAATTGCAACCAAGACTGGTTTTAACCAACACGTTATTCATCATTAAAAACACAAGTTTCCAAAAAATCTACAGTACACAAATTCTTATTAACATATGTTTAGATTGAATGGAGATATACAAATTTACACATGAAATACAAAATATAAAACATGGTAATTTATGAATATAATTTAGCAATTTACAAGTCGAATTATAGAATACAAATAAAACACATAAAGTACAAATTCTCAGTGGTACAGGTGCAACTGAACATTTACATGCATCAATGGAGATGCCATTGCTGAAGTGATTATCTTTTGCATTCTTTATAATATTACAATGAATTCACCACATGCATCACTTTCTTTCTTTGTCCACTTTACACTTCAAACTTTGGGCGGGGTTTGCTTCCCTATGTTGCTGTTGATCAGTGGTGGTTGATGCTGCTAGTCAGTTATTGACTCAGCATGATGTTGATAAAGATTATCGACATTTACAGTTCGACCTCGAATGCCATTACATGGTCGATTCCCTGTTGCATTGTTTTGACGACAAACTGCTCGTCCAAGGCAATGCCATAATGTGACAACTTAGGTGGCATAGTCCTTTCTTGGTGTCGTTATCATCGAGGTTGATGAGTGTAGCCTCTTGACGATTGCTGCAGCTTGATGTCCACATTATACATACTCTGTTTGATGGCTTCACCACCTTTGATTGGTTTGATAGATAGAATGATATAACTGCCATGATTTTGTTGAATATTGCTTTCTGTTGAGTCTGCCAAATCTCATACTTGTTTAAGGTATAGGATTTAGAAAGGAATCTTGCTGTCTTCTGCCCTCATCTTGGGACACTTTCTTCTCTTTGTTTCTTGCTGTGTCTTCATGTCTTCTTTCTTTGAACTTGCAACAGCTTGGGCATAGGGATAGGATATGTTATTCAGTGAACGTTATTCGGAAGGATTGCCAGTCATGTTGTAATGAGATATGGTCAAGCCTGAACAGATAATTTCGGAAGTGATATTTCTGTGGTTAGTTATTAGCTTCTCCATCTGGTATTGAGAGAAATATTCCGAGTTTATTTTTCCTGGCAGTTGTACTATGGAGCTGTTATCGACGGTTTGCTATTGTTAATCGTTTCCATTGTATTTTGCGCAAGTGGGGTCGTTTCGCTATCCTCGCAGGTGTACGTTCTCTGTCCCTCACTGTAGCTGGGCTTTCCCCATCCTCCCGCTACTGGGGTGAGGCTTGGGACAGTATTCTTTAAATTACACCTGGCTTGGTCTCCGAACTAATGTAAAGCGTGAGTCATTAAATTCCTTACTTCGGTCTCCGGTTTGTCGCCAAAGCCATATTGTCCAATCGTATAAACTCTCACAATCAGACTGTAGCGTCTCGTTGACCTTCCGCTCCTGTTGTCAGCTTGTCTTCCTTCCCCAGACGATTGTAGTGACGTGGTACTGCAAGTGTTCTCTGTTTCACCTGATTACCATGACTTTTGTTTAATGCTACTACTTAGAAGTTTCTTTATCTAAATTTACAATTAGTTTTACATTGAATATTTGCATGAATAATAGAATGAATATTTAAAGAGGTTTTTTTTCATTACTTTCCAGAACAATTATCCTTTACTTTTTAAGTTACTTTATTTTATAACAGTTCCTGCATGGATTGATGATATGTAGGTTAGTTAAGTAGTACATCATGCCATTGATTTCCTTTCATTTTTAGCCTGACCAACTTTAACTATTTTAATGGTTAGTATTATTGTACCTATATTTGAATATTTACATGTTTGCAGCTCGTCCTGTCTGTCTCTTGAGATCTGCTGCTGAAACTTATCTACATTCTTTTGCTGTATCATCTGTGATCCATTTATATTTCTGTTTTCATGGCTAATTGCCGTATGACCACTGCAAGAATTCCTATCCAATGCGTCTATAGAACAGCATGTCATTCTTCAGCAAATAATACTGATGAATGTCAACCGAGTTCTTGTGTTTCCACTTACGCTTGACCTTAACACCTGTGGATCATTGTTCTGGTCGAATAAGTCATTGTTACTATTGCAACGATTGAATAACGTCTCTGATATCGCCGTTAACTCACTCCCACTATCTACTATTGCGTTAACAACAATACCCTTGACTATTACATGAAGTATCGAACTTATCTCTGAAGTACTCTCGTCTTCTACTTCCTCCATTAATATGTCCTCAATTACTTCGTAATTTAACTGATGTATGTCTGTTTGTTCCGTCACAACTGGATGTTCATGGACATCCATAGTTGCGTCATTTTCCATCAGCATTTGATGGTCTTCATCGATAGTTTGGGGAGAAGTCCTTCCCTTTTTTAAACTGTTCAACTGTAGTCTCGCTGCTTGTAGATCAGCTTCTACAGTAACCAATCTAGATTTTAAATCCTCATTTTCACACTTTGCTACTTCCTTTAAGTTTGTCTCCTCGTCACACAACTGTGCAATCGTTTTTAACTTGGATTTTAGAGCCTGGCAAGTATTCCTTAAGTGTGGCAGTACTTCACACTTAGATTCTAGGGCTTCGTCAGATTCTACATTAATTGTGTCTGTACTCGCACCCTGATTCAACTCGTTATCATACACTCCTGGAAATTGAAATAAGAACACCGTGAATTCATTGTCCCAGGAAGGGGAAACTTTATTGACACATTCCTGGGGTCAGATACATCACATGATCACACTGACAGAACCACAGGCACATAGACACAGGCAACAGAGCATGCACAATGTCGGCACTAGTACAGTGTATATCCACCTTTCGCAGCAATGCAGGCTGCTATTCTCCCATGGAGACGATCGTAGAGATGCTGGATGTAGTCCTGTGGAACGGCTTGCCATGCCATTTCCACCTGGCGCCTCAGTTGGACCAGCGTTCGTGCTGGACGTGCAGACCGCGTGAGACGACGCTTCATCCAGTCCCAAACATGCTCAATGGGTGACAGATCCGGAGATCTTGCTGGCCAGGGTAGTTGACTTACACCTTCTAGAGCACGTTGGGTGGCACGGGATACATGCGGACGTGCATTGTCCTGTTGGAACAGCAAGTTCCCTTTCCGGTCTAGGAATGGTAGAACGATGGGTTCGATGACGGTTTGGATGTACCGTGCACTATTCAGTGTCCCCTCGACGATCACCAGTGGTGTACGGCCAGTGTAGGAGATCGCTCCCCACACCATGATGCCGGGTGTTGGCCCTGTGTGCCTCGGTCGTATGCAGTCCTGATTGTGGCGCTCACCTGCACGGCGCCAAACACGCATACGACCATCATTGGCACCAAGGCAGAAGCGACTCTCATCGCTGAAGATGACACGTCTCCATTCGTCCCTCCATTCACGCCTGTCGCGACACCACTGGAGGCGGGCTGCACGATGTTGGGGCGTGAGCGGAAGACGGCCTAACGGTGTGCGGGACCGTAGCCCAGCTTCATGGAGACGGTTGCGAATGGTCCTCGCCGATACCCCAGGAGCAACAGTGTCCCTAATTTGCTGGGAAGTGGCGGTGCGGTCCCCTACGGCACTGCGTAGGATCCTACGGTCTTGGCGTGCATCCGTGCGTCGCTGCGGTCCGGTCCCAGGTCGACGGGCACGTGCACCTTCCGCCGACCACTGGCGACAACATCGATGTACTGTGGAGACCTCACGCCCCACGTGTTGAGCAATTCGGCGGTACGTCCACCCGGCCTCCCGCATGCCCACTATACGCCCTCGCTCAAAGTCCGTCAACTGCACATACGGTTCACGTCCACGCTGTCGCGGCATGCTACCAGTGTTAAAGACGGCGATGGAGCTCCGTATGCCACGGCAAACTGGCTGACACTGACGGCGGCGGTGCACAAATGCTGCGCAGCTAGCGCCATTCGACGGCCAACACCGCGGTTCCTGGTGTGTCCGCTGTGCCGTGCGTGTGATCATTGCTTGTACAGCCCTCTCGCAGTGTCCGGAGCAAGTATGGTGGGTCTGACACACCGGTGTCAATGTGTTCTTTTTTCCATTTCCGGGAGTGTATTTGTTATCTTCCACTGAAAGTTGCAGACTCAGATTTTCAACTATGTCGTCATTTGTTGCGACGCTGTTTTCTGTGTCTGGTGTGATAATTACACAGTGTCTGTAATACTGCCATACTATGTGGTCGTATGTGCCAAAATTGTATATTTTTGAATCTGATTTATCAGACTGTTCACACCCTTTATAATCTGGTTCGTTTTCCGATCCAGACAGGATATTTTCTCTGTCAGTGTGCTCTCCATTATCGCCTTGTTCTTCCCGATTTTGCTCGATTCCCGCTATCTACAAGGCCTCAGACTCTTTCTGCTTTTCTTCCAAAGTTTTGTGGAAGGATTTTAGTAGATCTGGTAGCATGTCGAACTTTTGATCATGTGTACTTATCCGTACTTCCTTCTTTTTTCCATGACCTGTATTAGCCATATTTTGTCGGTGAATCCTATCGTCTTGATCAATCGCAGCGTCACAGGTTACAGTAGGGTATGTATTATCCTGTTGAAAATCATTTCTCGTCTGTGCAGAATCAATCATCTGCACCATATACATCAGTGCTTCGTCATAATCAAATGGTTCATTACCAGGTAATGCTGGCAGTTCATCCTCATCGTCAGTGTTAGTCCAATCTATATCGTTCCAACGCCTCAGTTGTGGCTTCCTTTCTATTTGTAGTATCTGTACGGATACCTTTAATGATCGTTCTGTCGGTCCTCTTCCCAGTTCCGACTCTTGTACGTCACACCTTAACCTATTTATGGCTGAGGTCTCCTTTTCATCTATTTCTGCAGAAAGCGTATTATCTGCTTAAATTCCTGCAATACCTAACATCAGTCAATCCTCACGCATCCCTGGATTTGGTGGCCGTAATTCAACCTCCATCTGTGGTTAGTTTCTCCGGTAATTACCTGAAGTATTTGCCTGTGTCTGCGTTCTCGCACCACCACTCCATCTGCTTTCTCTCCATGGACCTGGAGATCGCTGATTAAAATCAGTCTGGCTGTTATCCCGAATTCTCCAATTTCCGTTTATAGCGTCCTCAGTGAAATACTAAGAAAAGACTTAAAAATAGATTTATAAAGAAGAGATATTTAAAAATTGAATAATAAGTGGACACGAGCCGCTCAGGCCAACATACATTTTTCTCATGTATCCGTATTACAATAATTTCTCAGTGTAAGTTTCGAGGGCAGAGAAATATAATTTTTTAGTCGTCTTCACTTCTTCTCTTGTCTTGGTTGTGTTTAGACAGACATCTAGCGAGTGGTGGCAAATGTAAGCATATTTGTACTAATTAAGCAGATAATATATTGATTTAAGATTATTGTTCACTTTTAATTTGTAAGAGGTGATCCCGATTTCACGTCTGCCTTCCTTGAATTAACCTGCATTCGAGTAATTTATAGTGCAACAATCTCAGCGGCCGATGCAGCCAACGACGCCTTTACATGGCGATATTAACTTATTGAAGAAATGTATGATGAAATAAAAGAAATTATGCAGATAGTGAAGGGGGACGAAAATTTAATAGTCATGGGTGACTGGAATTCGGTAGTAGGAAAAGGAAGAGAAGGAAACGTAGTAGGTGAATATGGATTGGGGGGAAGAAATGAAAGAGGAAGCCGTCTGGTAGAATTTTGCACAGAGCACAACTTAATGATAGCTAACACTTGGTTCAAGAATCATAAAAGAAGGTTGTATACATGGAAGAAGCCTGGAGATACTGACAGGTTTCAGATAGATTATATAATGGTAAGACAGAGATTTAGGAACCAGATTTTAAATTGTAAGACGTTTCCAGGGGCAGTTGTGGACTCTGACCACAATCTATTGGTTATGAACTGTAGATTAAAACTGAAGAAATTGCAAAAAGGTGGGAATTTAAGGAGATGGGACCTGGATAAACTGAAAGAACCAGAGGTTGTACAGAGTTTCAAGGAGAGCATAAGGGAACAATTGACAGGAATGGGGGAAAGAAATACAGTAGAAGAAGAATGGGTAGCTTTCAGGGATGAAGTAGTGAAGGCAGCAGAGGATCAAGTAGGTAAAAAGACGAGGCCTAGCAGAAATCCTTGGGTAACACAAGAAATATTGAACTTTATTGATCAAAGGAGAAAATATAAAAATGCAGTAACTGAAGCAGGCAAAAAAGAATACAAACGTCTCAAAAATGAGATCGACAGGAAGTGCAAAATGGCTACGCAGGGATGGCTAGAGGACAAATGTAAGGATGTAGAGGCTTGTCTCACGAGCGGTAAGATAGATACTGCCTACAGGAAAATTAAAGAGACCTTTGGAGAAAAGAGAACCACTTGTATGAATATCAAGAGCTCAGATGGAAACCCAGTTCTAAGCAAAGATGGGAAAGCAGAAAGGTGGAGGGAGTATATAGAGGGTCTATACAAGGGCGATGTACTTGAGGACAATATTATGGAAATGGAAGAGGATGTAGATGAAGATGAAATGGGAGATATGATACTGCGTGAAGAGTTTGACAGAGCACTGAGAGACCTGAGTCGAAACAAGGCCCCGGGAGTAGACAACATTCCATTAGAACTACTGACAGCCTTGGGAGAGCCAGTCCTGACAAAACTACCATCTGGCGAGCAAGATATATGAGACAGGCGAAATACCCACAGACTTCAAGAAGAATATAATAATTCCACTCCCAAAGAAAGCAGGTGTTGACAGATGTGAAAATTACCGAACTATCAGTTATTAAGTCACGGCAGCAAAATGCTAACACGAATTCTTTACAGACGAATGGAAAAACTAGTAGAATCCGACCTCGGGGAAGATCAGTTTGGATTCCGCAGAAATATAGGAACACGTGAGGCAATATTGACCCTACCACTTATCTTAGAAGCTAGATTAAGGAAAGGCAAACGTACGTTTCTAGCATTTGTAGACTTAGAGAAAGCTTTTGACAATGTTGACTGGAATACTCTCTTTCAAATTCTGAAGGTGGCAGGTGTAAAATACAGGGAGCGAAAGGCTATTTACAACTTTTACAGAAACCAGATGGCAGTTATAAGAGTCGAGGAACATGAAAGGGTAGCAGTGATTGGGAAGGGAGTGAGACAGGGTTGTAGCCTCTCCCCGATGTTATTCAATCTGTATACTGAGCAAGCAGTGAAGGAAACAAAAGAAAAATTCGGAGTAGGTATTAAAATCCATGGAGAAGAAATAAAAACTTTGAGGTTTGCCGATGACATTGTAATTCTGTCAGAGACAGCAAAGGACTTGGAAGAGCAGTTGAACGGAATGGATAGTGTCTTGAAAGGAGGATATAAGATGAACATCAACAAAAGTAAAACGAGGGTAATGGAATGTAGTCGAATTAAGTCGGGTGATGCTGAGGGAATTAGATCAGGAAATGAGACACTTAAAGTAGTAAAGGAGTTTTGCTATTTGGGGAGCAAAATAACTGATGATGGCCGAAGTAGAGAGGATATAAAATGTAGACTGGCAATGGGAAGGAAAGCGTTTCCGAAGAAGAGAAATTTGTTAACATCGAGTATAGATTTAAATGTCAGGAAGTCGTTTCTGAAAGTATTTGTATGGAGTGCAGCCATCCATGTATGGAAGTGAAACATGGACGATAAATAGTTTGGACAAGAAGAGAATAGAAGCTTTTGAAATGTGGTGCTACAGAAGAATGCTGAAGATTAGATGGGTAGATCACATAACTAATGAGGAGGTATTGAATAGGATTGGGGAGAAGAGAAATTTGTGGCACAACTTGACTAGTAGAAGGGATCGGTTGGTAGGACATGTTCTGAGGCATCAAGGGATCACCAATTTACTATTGGAGGGCAGCGTGGAGGGTAAAAATCGTAGAGGGAGACCAAGAGATGAATACACTAAGCAGATTCAGAAGGATTTAGGTTGCAGTTGTTACTGGGAGATGAAACAGCTTGCACAGGATAGAGTAGCATGGAGAGCTGCATCAAACCAGTCTCAGGACTGAAGACCACAACAACAACATTAACTTATAAAAATTAGCGGAAGCGAAAAACTCGCCCGCTATTAACATACTATACATTTTTCTCCACAGCCGCCCGACGTTACAGAAAATACGTAGCTTTAAGGTTCTTATTTTCAGTACAACACCGAGAGCCAGAGCCAGGACTCTGACTACAATGCAATGGTTAACGGAGGTAAGAAAAATACTCTCGGGCATGTGGGGGCCGCAAATGTAATTAATAACTAAAGATTTTTTGCTTTAAAGTGAACTGAAAACATGTTCAAATGTGTGTGAAATATTATGGGACTTAACTGCTAAGGTCATCAGTCCCTAAGCTTACACACTACTTAACCTAAATTATCCTAAGGACAATCACACACACCCATGTCCGAGGGAGGACTCCAACCTTCGCCGGGACCAGCCGCGCAGTCCAGCGCCTCAGACCGCTCAGCTAATCCCGCGCGGCAAAAAGTAAACTGACTAGCCGAGGAAATTAATAGGAAAAGTTTATTCCATTGTTCAACTTATATGCTCATGTTTGAAGATGCAGTGAGTCTTACGTCATTAACGTAACAAATCATTTCCACTGAAGATTAATATTGTAAAAATAGACAATGCACAAAAGCATTTAATTGTAAATCAAAATTGAATGAAATATCATTTTGATTAATGCCCACCACGTAAGTCGGCAACAATCACCATTACCAGTCAATTTCTGTAGTAAAGAATAAATTAAATCACGACGGGCGACGGACGCGAGATTGGCGCCGCAACTTTGGGGCCCGATCACAGACAATGCGAGAATTATTAATATGATACTTACCATTGTAATGAATGTAATTATGTATGTGCGTAATTGTAAAATATTAATGCCTATATGGATTCTTTACATGTACAACAACAAAACCACACCCTGAAGAGATCTGGAGAAGAAAAAGTGTCGAAAAGAAAAGGGATTACATGAAAGAGAAATAACAAAGGTAAGGCCTATTCTGCAAACGTCCTGTGTAGCTCTGTGCGGAATATCGAACCCATGTGCACATGAGATACATTCGGTGAAAAAATAGTGAGTAGAGTGCAAATTAAATTTTGTGTATTTATGTGTTTATTTTTGGAGGGGATAATTATTCGTGTGTGTATCAGTGTTAAGGATTTGTCAGTAGCTTAAAGTGAATTTATTATGCAGATTCCGCACCAGACGAACAAAATTCTGTTAACGTGGAAAGTGAGGATCATTTGCAAAACGTAAATGAATCCCAAGCCACCACCTCGGATAACATAATTTCCGGAGCGGCGGTGGAGGATCCGTGGACGGTGAATGACGCTCCACTGCAGAATGGGAATAGAATAACAACTCCACTGCCTGGGCAGGGGGCAATCGAGTGCTAGATTAAGCGGGCAGCAGTATGCTCACCGATTGCAAACCCGTTTGCAGAATTTCTGCGCAGGTTAGAAGAAAGAGATAGGGAGAGAGATCAGAAATTTGCTCAGATGCTCTATGAGCAAGAGCAACAAAGAGAACAGAATGAAAGGGAAAAAAGAAAGAATGTCAGAACAGAGGGAAAAAGAGAGACCTTTCTCCGGATGAAAAAGTGGCTCAGATGCTACATGAGCAGGAGAAAAAATTAACGCAAATGCTCCGTGAGCGTGAGCAGAAAGATAAGAGAGCGAGACTAAAGACTAGAAACGAAACTAAGCAGTATCCAAAGCGAACTTTCCGAGACGAGAGACGCTTGGAAATAAACACCTGATCTTGTGCAAAGCCTAGCCGGCGAGATGTAAAAACTACAGATATCGCAGGCCAGGCTAGAAGATAATGTCCGAACTTTAACTAACCGCGTGGATAATGTGGAGATAGATGCACGGAAAAGTATTGGTACATATATGGAACTGCAAGCTCAAAAAGTCGAAAAAGAGTGTAATGAATGGCTAGAAGTAAAGATTGAAAGCGATGTAAAAACAGCTGTAGAACAAGCGACTGCGGCCGCGAGTGTAATTTTGACGCTAGTGCTGCTGCACTACACACTGAATTAACCCTATGAGGCCTAAGGGGGGGGGGGGGGGGCGGGGGGGGTTCGTTGAACACACAATTTTTTTTGTCCCCTACTTTTACCCAAGTAACTTGCATACTACATATTCCCTTTGAGTTATCGTTTGTTGGCTATTTTATGAAACGTTAGTGTCAATATATTTTATAGAAAATTCCTGCTTTGAAAGAAAAAATAAATAAACTTTTTATGGGTCCAACAACCCCACCCCCCCTCCTTGGCTTCCATGCTATAGAAAATTTTCCTTAGTAGGATTTCGTATTTCTCATCTCTACAACAATGCTAATTTGTTTCTTGTTGGTTCGTATTCTTGATATTCACAACAATCGGTTTACTTTCAGAGGAAGTGACTGTTGATGTCAGTCAGCTGTTATTTATCTTGTAAACTTGCAATGAGTTAGTGCAGTTCCTACTGTTCACACAGAGACTTAGAAATGACTAAAAGAATACGTGACCCATGTTTAGAAAGACTTCTGAATGAAATTTTAGATGAAGAGTCTGACTCGGGGAGTGAATTTGAATATGAGGATGGTGTTATGGAGTATGATTCAGATCGGGAAAGTGATGTGGATGTTAGAGAAGATGAAGGTAGCACAGCTTCAGGCAGTGACCATCAGGATGTTATTGTGGTGGCCAATTCTGGAAGAAGGTACATAACCACAAGCCCAGAATTCCTCGGAGGTCTGTTGCTAATATAGTAAGACAGCAGGCAGGAGAACCCCAGCTGGTGTTTGCCATTCACCTGGAGAAGCCTTGAAGTTACTTCTTACGCCTGACATCATGGGTGTTATAGTAAAACATTCAAATGAAAAGGCAGTTAGGCGAAATGTTACTTTCACTAATGAGAAAGAATTGTATGCCTTTATAGGAATTCTGATACTTATGGGGGCAAATAAGGACAATTCTGTCAGTGTACACGATCTTTGATCAGACCTAATGTGTCGGCCAGTTTACAAGGGTATTATGGCAAGAGAACGTTTCAAGGAACTTATTGCAATCATAAGGTTTGATGACAAAAGTACCCACCAGCTAAGAAGGGAAGCAGACAAGTTCACAGTAATCCGTGATGTTTTCAACAAAATGAATGATAGGTTTCCACTACTGTATAAACCAGGGGTCCACCTCACCATTGATGAGATGCTCAGCTTGTTTAGACGGCGCTGACCCTTCAAAGTATTTATGAAGGATAAATCGGGCAAGTATGACATCCTCATACGCATGATGTCCGATGCAGTTGACAGATACGTCTTGAATATGGAATCCTATGCAGGTAATGTTCAGAATTTGTCGAAAGAAGAACGGGGTTCAGCAGCTGTCGTCAAACGTCTGGTAGCACCTGTGAAAAATAATGGTCGAAATATTACTACAGACCGATACTACACATCGGTGGATTTGGCGGAAGAGTTATAGCAAGACTACAAAGTTACTACAGTAGGAACTCTCCAGTCAAACAGGAAGCATATTCCAGACATAATGAAGAACACGACAAATCGAGAGCTATATTCATCAATGTTCTTGTTCACAGACCCATCAACAGGTAGGCCTCCAGCAACTTTGGTGACCTACATAGCAAAAACGAAACCAAGTAAAAACTTACTGTTGGAGGAGAGAAGAACAAAACAGAGCTAATGCATATTATAATTCCACTAAAGGTGGAATTGATAGCGTTGATCAAATGGTGCGTATGTACACCTGCAAGAGGGGAACAAAGAGATGGCCTCTATCTGTACTTTACTCTCTCGTCGACATTTGTGCTATCAATGCAACTACCATATTCATCCAGCAACATCCAAGATGGAATGAAAATAAACACAACAAACGGAAAACTTATCTTCTGCAAGCTGGGATGGAACTAGTGAAATTACCGAGCGAGGTGGCGCAGTGGTTAGACACTGGACTCGCATTCGGGAGGACGACGGTTCAATCCCGCGTCCGGCCATCCTGATTTAGGTTTTCCGTGATTTCCCTAAATCGCTCCAGGCAAATGCCGGGATGGTTCCATTCAAAGGGCACGGCCGACTCCCTTCCCTAATCTGATGAGACCGATGACCTCGCTGTCTGGTCTCCTTCCCCAAACCAACCAACCAACCAACCAACTAGTGAAATTGCAGGTAGAAGAAAGAAGTGCCAATACAAGAGGGTTGTCTGACCAAATTGTTCAATCAATGGAGACTATTCTACAAAAGAAAATCAAAGAAGTCACAACAGAAGCACGTCAGCCTCCTGCAGGGAAAGGTCGGTGCCACATTTGTGTAAGAGAAGCTAAAACAAAGAAGCAGAAGTACAACCTAAACAGTATTGTGGACAGCGTCATAAACATGTGTGTAACACACATTCAGAAAAAAATTGGGAAGTGTGTCTCTTGCCTTGAAGTTGAGGAATCAGAGTAGTCTATTGTAGATGAACACATCTGTATTTTGTATTGTAATATGTCAATTTTTTATTCACCCAATCCAATATTTATAACAAATAACAACATTTATAAACCGATGCCTTAGTTAAAATACATTAATCATTTTGAAAGCTGTAATTTTTCGTGAGTAAACTTATTTAATACCTGTGGGCTCGCCGAACCCCCCCCCCCCCCCTTAGACATACAACATACAAGTTAGAAAAAAGGCTTGGGCGTCCTAGGGTTAACACAGATCAAATCCCGTGTGACAGCGGAGTTGCCGGATTGGCAACAGGAGGTCGCGCGGAGACTGTGTTGGAAAGCAGCAATGTAAACAGCGGCGGACAGATAATGAATCCGACTCCGCGTACTGGTTTCTATAATAACGCAGACGGTATGCAGCAACCTAATGTGAATTACGGGCACGAACAATATGCGATACCATGCAGCGCACATTACGAAGTAATGAATGCCACAGAAGGTAGCAAGTGGATGTGCAAAAAGGAGGACAATGTGATAAAACACAGGACATTCCAACCCTTCAGTAGTGAAAAACGAAATGTCCACGCTGTGGTATTCATTAAGAGCTTCAGAAATGTGTTTCCCAGGACATGGACGGAAAGACAAAGAATACAGTTCGTGGTCTCCTTTATTCAAGGTGACGCGGCACTGTGGGACACCGACGTGTCCGAAAAATGTCTAACGATGCAACAGTTTGAAGGTGCATTCTTGCAAAAATTCTGGTCCGACAGCGTCCAAGGAAAACTACGCAAGGAGTTGTACAGTCCAGAAATATACAAACCTAAGGTGGGATCGTTAGGCAAATATTTAGAAAAGAATGTAAACAAAACGAGGTACTGGGACGAGTCCATGTCCGATCGCGACATAATCAGATTAATAAAAATGAAGTTGCCCAGTCTAATTAAAAAAATATTTCATCAATGTGCCGGAATATGACATAGAACAATTCCTGGAAATAGTGGATTCTGTTGACTTAGTGATCGAAGACATAAAAACCGAAAACAAGTGGAACCAAGCAGGCTGTAATCATCAAAAAGCCGATTACAATGGCAGCAACAGTAACGGTAGTAACTCAGTACCAAATGGTAACGGGAATAGGCAAGGCCACCGGCAACAGAATCGAGGCACAAACAATGGCAATGGTTATAACGGCAACGGCTATAATCGTCAAAATCGGAAGAGACGTCGTGATGGACGCAAGACTAGTGGAGGTAATGGTAACGGCAATCCTCAATGGCGGAACAACCGACACCACAGTGCCAACAAAACACAGCGCCACAATGGAACGCCAACCCAGGTCCATCACAGAAAATGTCGGAAGTTACAACCGACCACCGCAAAACCAGAGCCATGCACAGTATCAAAATACACCATCGGGGAGGCAGGGCGGCCAACCCAACAGGAGCAACAACAATAACCAGAACCACAATGTGAGATTAGTGGAAGTGACAGACACCTGTCAACACACTAATGCTCATCCGTTAAACTAAAAACAGCCACAATACGCTCTCTGTTGTTGGCTGCAGGATAGTGTAGTGAGGGCACATTCACTGACGACAGCCATAAACTTTGTATGCTGAGATAAAATAAGGGAATAAAAATAGAAAAGGAACTTGTAGACATACCGCAGAAATGTAACCGAACCGAAAAAAGTGTTGTGCAGGCTATATTGCAAGCAGATATGTACAGGAGCTCCAATACAGATAATAGTCGATACATGTGCGTCAACCAATGTCATGAGTGCAATTCTTTACAAGTACTTGAGTCATAATAATAGAATACCAGTATTTCCAGTGAAGAATTGTCGTGTAACAGGTGCAATAGGTGCACAATCTCATATCATAAAGCACCAGGTGCAAGTCGAGTTTACGGTAGGAAATGAAGCAATGAAAAGCTCGTTCCTAGTAGTTAAGGGATTAGGTGTTGCTTGCATCAGGGGGATGGAAGTTTTACGCCAGATGGACGCAAAAATCGACCTCTTGTGCGGGGAAGTAAGCGTTATGAATGAGGGTAGACGTGTAATTTTGCTATTGTTGAGGACATGGGAAGTGCACCGTAAATATTGCCGGAGCTTTCAGTCTAGATTCGAAGGCATACAGGTAATGAATTTATATTCTGACTTAAGTACAAGACAAGCATATTATAAAGAGTATATTACTGAAGACAGAGAGGAAAAAGGAAATTGATAGCCATGAAATTCATGGAGTCAGAATATTTGACTGAAGAAAAACAGAACGAGTTGACTCAGCTACTTAAAGATTATGGGAATGTGTTTTCGGAAAAACTCGGTGTTATCGTGGGCTACACCTATAACATCGAAGTGGTACCTCAAGATACTTTCTGTCACCCAAACTACACCATCCCGTGGTCGAAGAAGGAGGCAGCTACGAAGGAAATAAAAAAAATGCTTACAAAGACTTTAAGAAGTTCGCTCAGTAGAGCAACTTTTACGTATATGAGTAGTAGGTTAAGTTCATAGTGTATTTTTTTCTGTGTGTAAATGTTCAAATTTTAGGGTAACATGTAAAGACAATGAGGCACACAGGATTACTACGATTCAATTTTGTAGATGTTAAGGAATAACAGCAATTTGAAAGCAACTGCATTTTGAAAGGAAAATGAATGTAGGTTTAAGAATATTTTACAAATTTCATTTTTAAAAAATGGTTTAAAAATATTATTAAAAATTGAACAGCATGTAATGATGAAAGAATTTTTCGTTAGTGTGTCATGAATATTTTTGAACTGTAGTAGTAATGAAACTTATGAAATTCAATATTATAGTGTACATATTATTCCATGTATTTATGTTTACACCGGTCCTGAAATATGATCAATCATAATTTACTATAAAATATGAGTGCAAGGTGTGCATCACCCAAGGTACCTCATGTGTTGTGGACAAGGTACATAGCAAATGAGTAAACGCGATTAACGCGAAGCACTGTTAAAATATAATGCCATGTGCTAAGGCAGAGATTTGCACGAATTTATCATGTAAACGAAAGTCACAAATCTAACACTAATCTAGGAACTTGCACGCTAGGCCTAGATTACAAAATGTGTAAAATAATGCGTGAAGACGAGCCTGGCTCTGGAGGGCAAGTATGCAATGAGTAGGCAGACATGACATGGGGACTTACCTCAGATGAAACGGAAATACAATTGTATAGTCAAAAGTCTGAAGGTAAGTACGACTCTGTAAGTTGAAAATGGAACGATGTAATTAGTGCGAGAGATGTAAAATACAGCACGAGCCAAAATACAGTTCAGACTGAATTAAATAAATTAGTGTTTGTGAACTAATCGAAACTCTTACTTTAAGCAGTGTGAAAAACTGTGAAGGTGAAACTTTGAATACGGACAGTGAAGTGCTAGTATTGAATGTTCAGCAGCGGTGAAGACGCCAAACGCCAATATTACACACGAAAAACTGTGAATTTGAGAGGTGGCATGAGCCCTCTCTCATATTTCTATCTTACGATTTTCCTCTCTAATTGCATGCGGTGAAAAGTTGATATTCCTTCACACGCGGACTTCCCACGCAGCGTCTCTCGTCACCCAGGTGGTCCAGTGACAGGCGGGCTCTGCTGATCTTGAAAGGGTAAGCCGACGGCTGTGAGGGAGCCAAATGAATGCTTTCCAGACGCCGACATGGTCAAAAGACACGCCCGGAGGGGCCTGAAGTAGCGGCTGGACTAGAGGTTCCGTTACTTCGCAGAAACTTAGCGAAAACACTTTCTGGCGGGCTACCAGCGAGGCGTGGGAATGACTT
This sequence comes from Schistocerca nitens, assembly GCF_023898315.1. Taxonomy (NCBI): domain Eukaryota; kingdom Metazoa; phylum Arthropoda; class Insecta; order Orthoptera; family Acrididae; genus Schistocerca; species Schistocerca nitens. Next base: position 831,983,081 of record NC_064614.1, read on the forward strand.
GTGTTCCCAAGCAGCCTTGGCGCGCAAATTCTCGCGTTTTCTGACGTATAGTAACTGTGATTGGCTTGCTCAGGGCATAGCTCTGTGACGTAGCAAAATCGGCGCAGAAATTGGCGCCAAGAATCTCCATTGGTGGAATGGTAGTGCTCCGGCAATAGAGTGGAATTTTCCGCCGGTATTCGAGTTGCTGATTGGAACAGTTAACCACGGCCACTGTCGTGGGGGCGGGAATGTTCTGTATTCGGTTTGTACGGGTGCTCTTGTCAAGGAGTCAGCTCTCGCCTTTCGGTCGGAGTAGGTTACAAGACTGAGCTCTCGCTGCTCGGGACAGCCCGCCTTGCGTTGGCTGTCTGATATACTTTTATTTAATTGTAACTGTTTGACGAAGTTGCTGAAGTTTCGACTTCAACATAACTTTCCAAGTACAGTTGGCAATTGAGCGTTCTGCGTACAAGCGGCCTATGTTGTCTGTCTTGAGCAGTTTTGGCTAAAGTTGACTGTATCGGAGTTACAGTGTGACTTCGCTTGTTAAAATCAATCACTGTACCGTCAGTGATTGTGGCGAGCCTTCTTCGTCTCCCTCAGAGGCGCATTTGTATTGCTAGGAAGTCTTTAGTCTGGAACAACCAAACCAGGATAATTTGTTTCCTGCTATACTCATGACATTATCATCACCACGACGGGACGTCAAAGCAACCAGCCATCGCCTCCGGTACGCCAGATCGTGTTCTGGCAGTTAAGAAGACAGTTTGGTAATGTATGTCCGCAGCACCGGCAGATAGGGATTTTCCTAGGTGATAATCAGAGGTCAGCAGAGCGCGCCTGTTCGTCTTTTTCTAACTTTGTTCTGTCTTGGGTAGCAGCAATTAATTTTGGGTTGGCTGTGTATTTTCTCTTAAGATTTGAGTTGCAAGGAATTGGCTCCACATACCACTTCGTCATAAATGTCACAATCTAGTTTAGGGACAACTTCACCTTCACAGCATTTATTTGAGTATCCAATTTGAGCCAATTTGATTTGTAATTGTTTCATGTGTTTTGTTCATTATTTTGAGTTTATTCATAATAAATCATATTGTTATTTTGGACAGAACTTTCATTCTGTTAATCGGCAGAGCAACCCTTTCATTTCTCACTACGTTACTGAGACTTTTCTTTATTTAACTAATTTCTATCAAACTAAATTATTGCAGGTGCCAAACTCTTTTCTACTCCACTTGTCGACTACAGTCGGTTCGCGTTTCTTTTAATCCATGTGCAACAGCAAAAGTCGGAGTTAGAATAGGGGGGGCTTAGAGCATCATTTATATATGAAGATTCTCGAAGAATTTAGTGTTAAATACACTGCTAGCCCCGGCACCTCGCATAAAATGGCGACCCTTAGCGTCGGATCTTTCCTGTGAATCACTGATAAGCAAACAGTATTCTTAGTAGGAACATTCAAATTTTTTTCTCTACTTTTTTTAATGATTAATACCCAACTTATTTTTCTTGTAGTTCTGTGATTAGTTTTAAGTAGCTGCCCATGATTACTGTTTTTGTTTTCAGCATATATATATTTGTTTGTGTGTTCATTGTTTTATATGTTTCTTTGATGTGGTGTCCGTACCACTTCACACTTTGTCGGGTTTGTGTGCAGTCTCTGTGCATGTAATTACAGCGTTTGAACGGTGTTGTTGAAATTTTGCGTCTATGTCGAAAAATATATGGAGTAGATTATTTTTATTGTGCATTTTAGATAAAATTGTTTTTCATGAATGATCACGAGAAGTAAGTCACGACTATTATCGAGCGAAGTTAAAACAAAAGAGGATTGCATAATGGATAAGGGGCAGTTTACTGACGGGGATAGGTTCGGAGATGAGATGGGCACTTTTTTGGCAGGACAGGACGACAGGATCATTGATGAGGAAGGTGATTTGGACGCGATCTTAGAGCAACGTCGCCGCCGTGATTACGATAGTGAGGTATAGGGTGAAACAGAGACAGGCACACAGGTCGAGACGGTAGCAGAGGTTTATAATCAAACGCACGAGAGCAGACAGGGGCCAGCTCGGTCACGTCAGAGCTCTAGCGCCCAGGTGTCCAGAGTTACATCACCCATGTGTGACGAGGATCAAAATGATGACATTAACCAAATACTAAGCTTCCTACGATCAATGAAAGAAGAAGCTAACGAACAACGTAAGAAGGAGAAGGAAGAAGATGAGAAACAACGTAAGAAGGAGAAGGAAGAAGATGAAAAACAGCGTAAGAAGGACACAGAGGCAATAATTTCGCATATAGGGGAAATTCGTGGGGAATTACTAACAATAAAGAAAGAATGTGGAGAAGCAAAACAAATGTCAATGGTAGCACAAAAAGTAGCAGGCCTAGCCAAAACGGCAGCAACAGGGGCAATGAAAATCGCAAAAGTAACTTCTCAACTCGTACGGCGCTTGCGACGTGCGACACAAGCTCACTCAAAATCCCTAGCGTTCTTAAAAACACAAGGTAGTATCGCGGTTACGAACATCACGAAACGAATGAAAGAAGTAGAGAGTCGAATAGCAAAACTAGAGCGAAACGGGCACACGAGTACTGCGCGTTCAGATACCAATGATGGAGTACACAGAATTGTGTCTCCGAGGAAAAGCCTGCCGTGCTCTAGCCCAGTGACAGATGCATGGGGGCTTAATAAAAATATTGAATGCAAATAATTTTAATTTCTGCTTTAGTAGCTGTCTGTCCGATTACGAAGTCTCGTAACGGTTGGCCCTGACTATTATTATTACGCAATCTGACTGCTTAGAACAATAACAAAGAATGAAATGGAAATTTTCATTAACACAGTTAATTAATTAAGTCCCCAGCAACTATAAAACCAACGCAACAACAAGCACAAGAGTAACTGTTCTGTGTGTGGGAGTGTGACTCAACGTACGCATCTGGCACGGTTCTTCTTCAACAACACAACAATTTTTAAATAACATTATACTGAATTAATTAAAGAAAATACAAATACCATAATTACTCAAGAGAACCACAATTACACTCTAATCCAAGAACACAAGCCAGATGCTTTGTTGACTGAACCTGTAATGACACATTATTTAAAACATGGAAATAATGAAAAATAAATCAAGTTTCGTTACCTTCATATATTGAGCAAAATCACTCTCATAATTACAATATATCTCCACACCGCCTCGCTATTACCACATCTGAACAAGAACCTTTCAGTATCACATCTCAGCAAGCACTCCCTACTAGCACATCTGAACACGAACTGACTACCACGAGTCCTCGACAAGCACTGCCCACTACGACATCTCAATAATCACTGCCAGTGGAGGCGGCGGAACAATGCTCTCTAGCGATCTCTGGCGCTGTGGCTCAGTGTAGCCACCTTTCATACGCCCTTCCTCCACGGCTAGAATTTGATGGTATTTTTGCCAGCATTGGTGGTGAAAATACCACCAAATTCGTCAAAAAAAAATACAGACAAAAATGAAAGATAATATTAATACGTAAATATCATATAACCAGATAAAATTTTGGCTTTGCACTGACCTTTCAAAAACCTATTATATAGAATACAGTAAGCAATACAAATTCTTTCATACATGTGACTTTACATAATAATTTACACAAGTATTATGTGGTTAAACAATTCAATCAATAGCGTCAGCAATGACGAATATGTGCAGGTAAGAGTCTCATAACTTTTCACAAACAGTAATACACAAAAAATCAGTTTATACAAATATTCACATAAACGCTTTCCATAGCTCAAGAATAAGCAGTTGACAGTTCCAGCAGTAGCACTCAGCAATGGTCAACAGGTGCAAATATCAATAAGTAACATTTTTTCAATAGAAGCAGTCCATCAGTGGCACCCGCAATGTTGATCAGGTGCACACAGCAACAGATGACTTCATTTCAGTAGAAGCAATCCATCAGTGGCACCCAGCAATGTTGGTTAGGTGCAGACACCAACAAGTAACACCATTTCAGTAGAAGCAGTCCATTAGTGGCACCAGCAATGTTGATCAGGTGCACACAGCAACAGGTGACTTCATTTCAGTAGAAGCAATCCATCAGTGGCACCCAGCAATGTTGAGCAGGTGCAGACACCAACAAGTAACACCATTTCAGTAGAAGCAGTCCATCAGTGGCACCCAGCAATGTTGAGCAGGTACACACAGCAACAGGTGACATCTTTTCAGTAGAAACAGTCCATCAGTGGTACCCAGCAATGTTGAGTAGGTACACACAGCAACAGGTGACATCTTTTCAGTAGAAACAGTCCATCAGTGGTACCCAGCAATGTTGAGCAGGTACACACAGCAACAAGTCACATTTCTCAGCAGAAGCAGTTCAATAAAATACACTGTCACTGATCACACTGTTCATCAGAGTTTATAAGCAGAAATTAAACATGTCCTAGTGGCACCAATATTGTAGAAAAGGTGCAAGTAACAGTCCATACTATGAACCATAACTACTGAGACAGTTCAGTCATGAACAATAGTTTGAATGCACATACAATTTCTTTAACAAATTATTATCAATGCTCTTACACTAAACATACAAATCATAATAAACACACAAATGATATCAGGTAATTGTCACATTAACTATTACAGTACACAATAACAGTTAACCTATAATATTTATGGGTGTCAGTGCAAGCCACAACAAACAAGTGAAATAATATTTAGGAGATAGGTTGGGATCACTTCTCTGGGATTATAAAAGGAAAACACACAAAACACACTCACTCATCTTTCATCCACATTAGTGCTACTGTGTAATTGAATAGTGTTAACTGTGTAAATGCAATTCTGTCGAAATTTTATGTTCATTATGTGTATCAAGTAGTAGTGGCAGCAATGTATAACAGTCAATAATAGTTAAGTCAACGTCATAGTCATCATGTCAAGACCAATGTTTGCCAAGCCAGATCACATTGTACTGTTGCTGAACAACTGTCAGTGAGCCAAGATATGCAAATACTTCCTCTCTTCAAAAAAAAAGTGTATACTGCTTATTGATTTAACAAAGTGTGTGTGTAGGCAATCTTCTTTCTACTTGAGTGTTCTAGTCTGCCATCTTCATCCTCCTTGTTCCATATGGACCAACAAAAAAAAATATGCTCCTCACTTACTTTACCTCTTATCCACCAAAACTCCAATAATCATCACTTAATCTTAATACTTCAATAATACCTCATTTACCTTACCTCTTGTCCACGAAACTCGAATAATCATCAACTTTACATAATCTCAATACCTCAATAATATGTCGATACATATAAACCTCAGCACCAATATCATTTCACTTCCATAACAACTCTTTCCTCTAGTCAGTCTCCTCGAACAAGTACAGACAAAATCCTAGTGCAACTTCAATTCAGCATCCCATACAATCCGAAGACACAGTGTCCACACACAACCTCTGTGTAATCCATCTGACCCAAATTTTCTACTCATTATAAATTATAAGATACATTTTGGTTCCTTGTCCATCATTAAATAAAAGAAATGCATACATGACCTCTAACAGACTTTAGTTCGAATAACTCTCAGTGATTAAGTACGATTACGGAGTGTGAATGATCATAATATTTCACAGTGTGTACACCACTTCAAGAATCATAGCAGAAGCAAACATGTGGAGTATTTTTTGTGTCAAGTGTCACTTCCTATTTCAATTGCTCACCAAAATGCAGTGTAATACTGTCAATGGTCTAAACCTAGTTTTCGTCTGTCATGTCGTTAGCTTCCTTCCTATTAGCATAAATTTATACAGCTTCCATAAAACCTCAGCTCATGTGACTTCTATGACTTTCTTGTACTAATGTCGTTCGTCGAATTACTGCAGTTCATTTTCTTATCTTAAAAATATAAGGCACTGAGCGTAGGCAAAACAAGCAATAGCGAGTAAATATACCAGTAGAGAACAGAATGTCAACAAGTGGATGCAGCACAATCCCTATAACAAGGCTCTGCCAAGCGAACAATCTACAATTAATACCATAGTGTAACCTAGTCTCTATGTTTGTACACAGTATATCAGCATTTCTATATACTAAATTGAAGAGTAGTTATGACAACAAAACAGAAATGTGTAAATATGCAATCCATAAGCAAGGCAGCAAATATGTTATCTATCATAATAAACAGGTCATTAGCATCATATCAGCATAAGCAAATAAATGTTTATATGTAATCTTAATAAGTAAACATGAAGGCGCAAGCAGATAAATCACAAAGTATAACTTACATATCTAACCACATCAGCACAATTAATCAGGTGACAATTATAATTTAAATAAATAAGCACAGCAGGCACATAATAGAAAAATATGACATCAGTGAAAAAGCATAGCAGCCAAGCGATGCATAATATATACAAATAACAACCCTGTTCATTAATTAATCATTGTCAAAATCAGTTAATGTGCGCAAGCACGTCGCCTCACAAGTAAATTCATAGAACATGAAATTTAGCACAAAGTATGAGTCACGTAATCGCAAGCAGCAAAAAGTACGTACCTAAGTGGAAATATGTTACCTGAAAAATAAACTCAATTAATAGTTACCCTTTTTTTAGTTTATTACTTTTTTCTTCGAAATTACATTCTTCCTGAAATTTTCTCCAAAGCAAGTCGTCTTAACGTTGGACACGCACAGAATTTACCTGAAGGTCTTAAATACTTTATACAACCGTATCCTGAAAAATACTGAACGTTAATAACATAATTTATGAAGTCCTTATAGCTTTATACAGAATTTATTCGGAGAAATTAAACTGTGTATTTATTTACGTCTGTCAGTGCATTCGCACTGAGCGCTCGATCAGCTGTAGGCGCGTGACGTAGGAAGCGATTGTTTGCGGTCGACTGCCTTGTGCGGCGCGCCGACTTGACTGTTGCTTTGAGTATGTGCCGCCGCCAAAACACAGCGCGGTATCCTTGTACTCTCTCCATGTTTACATAAACTGTTGGTTTCTCACAAGTATGTCATTCCACAAAAATTTTTACGTTAGATATGTGATGTATTCCCTTAGAGCGCCGAGTTTTAAGAGTTTCTACTTCAACAGTGTTATCATGAATAATTTTGCGAACTCTATATGGACCGTTATAAAGCAGAAAAAATTTGCGACATAAGCCTTTTCCTTTATGAGACAAACGATGAGATTTAATTAACACCTTCTGACCAACTGACAAGATTTTTAAACGACCAGGACGTTTAGCTGATTTCTCTCTTCTAGCAGCCGCAGATGCAATATTTTGTAGAGCCAGGTTGACAACTTCAGAATGCCGCAGTTTCCGTGAAGGCGGAAAAGAAACGATTTCAGAAATGCGGTTTATCGGTGCTTTATTTTTTAATATCAGTATAGGCGGTAAAGAAGTTGAATCATTAGGAAGTTCATTCAGAATGTTTTGAAAAAGATGAAGATACTGATCCCACGTTCTGTGATTCTGATGACAATAAAGACGACACAATTTATTGATTTCTTTCATCCATCTCTCTGAAGGATTAGATTGAGGGTGAAAAAGTGAAATGAAAATTGGTTTAATTTTACGACGCCGTAGAGTACGAAGCCAAATTTTAGAGCGAAACTGTGATCCATTATCTGATATAACCTTATCAACATGACCAACTTCCTTAAGAAAATGTTTGATGAAAGCATTAGATACTGAACGAGCTGTTGCTTTGCGTAAAGGTGTAAAACACACATATTTTGATGTTAATTCCACTGCTACGAAAATATACGCAAAACCATTAGTAGAACGAACCACTGGACCGAACAAATCGACTGCAGCCATCTCCTTTAATTTCGCTGGAATGATAGGAAACTACGGTGCTCTGTGAGAAACTGTTGGCGGCTTAGCCTTTTGACATAATTTGCATTTGGCAAGAACAGATCGAATACGTTTTTCCATATTACTGAAGTAGCAATTTTCTCGTAATTTATGAAAGCATTTTCTGGGACCAAAGTGCGCATAACTGAAATGTGTGTACCAAATCAATTTATTGACCCACTCATCAGGAATACAAACTAACCAAACAGAGTTGTCGACCGCTTTTCGTTTGAAAAGAATATCATTGCGAACTAAATAATACTGTCTGATCGCTACGCTTTCCTTTCTCCTCCACTTCTCCTTAATGTCCTTCCAGATTGGATCCTTATTTTGCTCCTTAGCGATGTCCTGGAGCGAAGACGAAATAAAGTTCTCAAACGCAACACCTTGAATGTACATCAAACAATAATGGTTTTCTTTGCCGTCCTCTTCGGCACTTTGTTTCAAACCCATAGGTGCACGTGATAAAGCATCAGCAACAATATTTGAAGATCCCTGTATGTAAACAATACTAAAATCAAATTCCTGTAGGTACAACGCCCATCGTGACAATCTGCCATGAGTTAATTTTGTCGACATAAGAAATTCCAGAGCTCGATGATCGGTGTAAACCTTAGTATGTCTGCCAAACAAAAATGTGCGAAATTTTGTGAAGGCCCATACAACAGCCAAAGCTTCAAGTTCCGTAATCGAATAATTCTTCTCTGATTTAGAGAGAACACGGCTTCCAAATGCAATAGTCTTCTGTACTACAACGCCGTTTTCTTCTATCTCTTGAAATAAATGTGCACCTAGGCCTTTGTATGATGAGTCCGTCGCCAAACAAAAATCTTTAGATAAATCCGGATGTGAAAGAAGTGGGGCAGCAACTAAAGCATCACGAAGTTGTTCAAATTCTGACTGAGCTTCCTCATCCCAACACCAATTAGAATTTTTTCCAGATAATTCACATAAACGAGGTGTGGCCAAATTGTCCAATCTAACAAAGCGTCTAAGAAAATTACAGACACCAAGGAAACTACGAACATCACGTTTTGTGGTAGGAACAGCATAATTATGAATAGCGTCTAGTTTCTCTGGATCAGGGAGAATACCTTCTGTAGAAATAATGTGATCGAGAAATTTCACCTGAGAACGACCAAATTCAGATTTTTCCAAGTTCACTGTCATGCCAACTCGTGCAAAAATACGTAATAATGAATCCAAAATTTTGTTATGCTCACTCCAAGAACGTTTAGCAATAAGAATGTCGTCAACATAAGAAGTAATATTGTCACGAAGATAAACAGGTAAAATTTCATTTAAGCTACGAATGAATGCTGCTGAAGATACAGTAAGTCCAAACGGTAATTTCCGAAACTGGTAACAGTTACCAAAGGCTAAAAAAGCAGTATATTTTCTACAATCAGGGTGGAGTTCTATTTGCCAAAAACTTGCGCGCATATCAATCGTGGATAAAACTTTAATTCCATGGAAATGTTGAAGAAGTTCATCTAAATTTTGTGGACTGTCAGTTTCAGGAATAATAATATTATTTATTTGTCTGGAATCCAGAACCAAACGAATTGATCCATCCTTTTTAAGAACAACGTGTAATGGGCTGGTATAAGGACTGACTGCTGGCTCAACAATGCCCTGATCTAACATGTATTGAAGTTCATTCTTAACCTTGTCTCTGTAAGCCAAAGGAATAGCGTACGTTTTTCCGCGAAATGGTGTGTGTTCTTTTACTTTAAATAAATATTGTAAGCCTTGTATAGTTCCTGTGTGATGACTAAACACTGTAGCATGTGAAGTCAAAATATGGTGCAGCTCTTCTCTTGCAACGTCATCTGGCACTTCAGCTTTTTTAACCTTTTCATTAATTAATTCTTCGCTACTAATTATATCCTCCATCGCGTCTCTGTATCTATTGTCATTGTCATGAATAAACACACTGTCGTCATAATGCTCAACGAAAACATCAGAAGTAAGAAACCTTAAACATTTTGTATCTGATTCAGATCTTGCTAAACACTCGAAAAATTTCAAACATTTCGGCATACCGGCAACATTCAAATTCACACTTCCTTCTTTAAAGTTCAAAATTGCCTTATGTGTGTTAAGAAACTCCATACCTAATATAATCTGTGTACTGAGTAATGGAACAATAATAAAATTAGCAGACAATTCGTATCCTTGACAAATGAAATTTATGTTGGTCTGTTGTTTAACTTCCACACCTTTTCCAGAAATCGCTCCTCGAATTGTAGTTTTAGAAATAGGTAACACAGGACAGGCAATAGTTCTTTCACATATACGAAAAACCGATTCACTAATGACGTTCAATGGGCTCCCAGAATCTAAAACTGCAGTGAACTTATTCTTACCCACACATACTTCAATAACAGGATGTAAAAATGCGTCTACATTATTTTCCTTTTCGCCTAGCAAAATGTCTCTCATATCTTCCAGGCGTACGTAGTGTAAAGTTGTAGTGTCATTACTTTCTGAACCGTCTATATTGCTGCCAGAAGCCGAAGCTGCTAGTCATTGTCGATTGTTTGCGTCACGTCTTTGATTATTCCCGACATTTCGCGGATCAATTTCTACTATTTCCACTTGTCTCTCTGAATTTCTATCACGCGGAGGATGCCAATTAGGTCCTTCCTGTCTGTTAGATGCTAATTCTTGGTTGTGTCTGTTATTAAAATTTCTGTTTTCCTGTCTGTCTGCATAACTACTCCTTGTATAATTTCGACTGTCACTTCTGAAATTATTGTTGTATCTACTATCCTGGTTATTTCTGTAGTAAGAATTTCTATTGTTGTATGAATAATTTCTGTCTTTATGATACCGATTACTGTTTCCGTATGAATGATCATTCCGGTACGAATTACCGTTATCATAATTGCCTGTGTAATTTCTGTTAGAACGTCTGTTATTGTCATAAGGCTGGTATCTATTGTCCTGTCTGTTACGTCTGTCATTCTCAAAATTACCCATATAACGCCCGTTCCGATCACTATCCCTTTTCTCTGAAAATCTATCGTAATTACTGTTACTGAAAAAGTTACAAGAAGTCCCGTCGTCGTTGTCATACTCAAGTTCTTGTAACAAAGTCTTAAAAGTCTCAATGTCGTCTTTACATCTTCCAGCTAAAGCAATTTGTCTTATGGATTGTGGCAGCTTAGTTAAGCAAATGCGAATTAATTCAGTCGGGCTGTAAGGGTTAGAAAGGAACTGATTCTTTCGAATCATGTCTTCATAATATTCTGCTGGTGTGCGGAACTCAGACTGTTTGAAATTACGCTGCATAATAAGACTGTGTTTGACTCTGTCTTGCGTGTTTTCGGACCAATATGCCGATAGAAATGCATGATAAAAATCATTCAGATTATTACACTCTCTAATGAGTGCACGCATCCGCGTCGCCGGTTCGTTTTCTAAATATCCACACATAAATTCCAGTTTGTGACTTAGTGGCCAATTTGGTGGGAGTGCATACATAAATTGATCTAACCATGCACATGGATGTATGTCATTCTTAGAATTGCGGAAGATCTTAAATTTCCGAACAGTCAAAAAGTGTTTATAGTCAAAGTTTTCGCCTCGTGGCGACAAAGACCTACCGCGTCTGTCCCAGTTTGAATGTCGATTATTGTCAAGTTCGCGCGCCTGGCGCTCTCTTGTTGCATCCCATAAATGAAACAAATTATTTTCTTCAAACCCCTCTGGTATCTGTGATTCTAAATCTCTTTTGCCGTCTTTTCCTACGATTTCGCCTTCAATTTGTTTGACTTGCTTTTTTAATGCCTCAAATTCCCTTTTCACGCGTTCATTAAATTTTCCCTGATTTTCAACATGCTTATTTATGTCCTGATACTCTTCGGTTTCTGCAAATGGCAATGGTGCTGTATCATCTGAATCTCTGTCCCCATGTAAACTAAGATTTGTCAATTTATCTGAAATCTCCTCAACTCTTTCCGATAAGTCACCTATTTTTTCTTTCTGTTTACCTACGTCTTCCGTAAGTGTCGCGACTCGGGTTTCAGTGTTGACACATTTGGTAGTTAACTGTTCATATTGTTGTGTTAGGTTATTTAATCTGTCATTTGGTACGGATTCCTCGATTCTCTCAAATATCTCTTCCTTATCATGTGCACGTTGTAAATTTAACTCTGAAAATTTTTGTACTATCACGCGATCTCTTTCTTCCTGTTCTCTATCCTGTTCCCTTTGTCTAATCTCTACTGCAATTAATCTATTATTGTGAGAATTCAAAATCGGTTGTACTTCTTCTCTGATTTCTTTCTTTAATTCATCTTTCATGTTTTTGAAACATGTCCCTATTCGTGAATCTAACCGTGTTTCCATTGTTCCCATCTCAGTTCTAATTGTTCCTATTTGTGAGTCTAACCGTGATTCCATTGTTCCCATATCTGTTTCTAAACGTGTTGCCACTGTTTTTAATTCAGATGCTATATCAGTTTTAATTTCAGATCGTAACTGTGATCCCATATTTAATATTGCACCCAACAACTGCTCCATAATAGCCGGTTCGAAATTCTTTTCGCCCCTAACATTTCCCGCAAAACCAGTTTCCTTCGTCATAGCTGTAAAGCTATCTGTGTTCGATACTATTCCAGAATCTTCTATCGGTAATCTCGTATTCTCTGAATTTTCTGATTGAGAAAAATTTTGAAAGGGTTCTGGACTATTTTCCCTGCTTATTAAATTGTTTTCAACTTCATTATTTATCGTACTGTTGTCCTGTGTTGGCGAGTTCGCCATGTCAACAATTTCGTCATTGTGACTATCCATCATTTTTGCCTTTTTCATCGATCGCGTAATCATTTACAAAACATACAAAACTCGTCACAGTACGAAAATTACAGAGAATATAACACGTTATCACCAACAATACCATTCACACGAAACGCTTCCTTCAAACACGATTAACGAACAATCGAAATAATTGCACTAATTTGTCAAACCCATAGACAAGACAACCAATATTAAATTTTGAAAAATACCATCAGAAGAATGCCAATTACCAAATCTACACATGCAATATAGACTACAATTACTAAACTACAAATTACTACAACAATACTACTGTCTACTATTTTTACAATCAGAAGAATTCCAAGGGACGATCCTGGCAGGGTCGCCACGTGCATGGGGGCTTAATAAAAATATTGAATGCAAATAATTTTAATTTCTGCTTTAGTAGCTGTCTGTCCGATTACGAAGTCTCGTAACGGTTGGCCCTGACTATTATTATTACGCAATCTGACTGCTTAGAACAATAACAAAGAATGAAATGGAAATTTTCATTAACACAGTTAATTAATTAAGTCCCCAGCAACTATAAAACCAACGCAACAACAAGCACAAGAGTAACTGTTCTGTGTGTGGGAGTGTGACTCAACGTACGCATCTGGCACGGTTCTTCTTCAACAACACAACAATTTTTAAATAACATTATACTGAATTAATTAAAGAAAATACAAATACCATAATTACTCAAGAGAACCACAATTACACTCTAATCCAAGAACACAAGCCAGATGCTTTGTTGACTGAACCTGTAATGACACATTATTTAAAACATGGAAATAATGAAAAATAAATCAAGTTTCGTTACCTTCATATATTGAGCAAAATCACTCTCATAATTACAATATATCTCCACACCGCCTCGCTATTACCACATCTGAACAAGAACCTTTCAGTATCACATCTCAGCAAGCACTCCCTACTAGCACATCTGAACACGAACTGACTACCACGAGTCCTCGACAAGCACTGCCCACTACGACATCTCAATAATCACTGCCAGTGGAGGCGGCGGAACAATGCTCTCTAGCGATCTCTGGCGCTGTGGCTCAGTGTAGCCACCTTTCACAGAGTGCGGAACTAACAATGCATACACAGAAACAACGAGTAATAGCTCCAATAATTGCAGCCCACTTAGAAGAGTGAATGCTGAATTTCACTTCCACAGTGATACAGAGGTAGCACATCACAGTTATCAGAAAGATAGATCAGGACACTCAGCAGACGTGCAAGTATCGGAAACGAGTCACAACACCAGTGCGAGGATCAGACAGGATTTTGATCACAATCACTTCCTGTCGATACTAAAATTCCAAAAGTTCAAAGAAAATGGAGGGTCGATGCATCCGAAGAGCTGGGTGATGCAGTTTACAAATTCATTACCGTCATCGTGGCCAACCCTGGCAAAATTAGAATTCATGTGTGGACACATCGAAGGCCAAGCCGCGGAAAGGATGCGGGGTGTGGCAGCGACGTGCGAGACTTATCAGGAATTTGTTGATGCGTTCCTGCGGATCTACTGGTCAAAGGAAACGCAAGACAGGATTAAAGAGGAAATAATATTTTGTCCTGAACTGGAAGTGTCCGGGCAAAGGAGCGCAACCAAATTGTTTGATGATTTACTCAAGAAGAATCAATTTTTAGACAGTCCATACAGCAAGGGAGAAATCATAAAATTTTGTTTTTCCAAATTGCCAGATAGGTACCAACAGACACTTGTCGGGAAGTGTGGATCTGACATAGAAGCATTCAAGAGTCTATTGCGTGAACTCGAAGTTGTCTTTGACAAACAAGACGCAAAGGACAGGAAGAAGGGGCAGAGTAATAAATACCAACGACCAGCAAGGGAGGACGACAACAGATGGCATAATCGCACTGGTCATTTAGGAAACCAGGGTTACAGAAATCAAGATTACGCTAACCAAGGTTTTGGAAATCAGAGACACGGAAACCAGAACGTCAGGAAACAGGGTCATGCTAGACAAGGAAGCGGGGACAGGAGGAAGAACGAATGGCAAAGCGACCGTAATTGGCGAGAGCGAAATCAAGAACAACAGGAGAACCAGGAGATTGAAATTAGACCTGCAAATCCTAATGCACGCCAGAGGAGGGGGAGTCTAACAAGGGATTGGCGCTAGTCCATAGGACTCCACCACATGTCTCACACAAAGAAGTTCGTGGAATAATAGTAGTTTAAGTGGTGTACATAGTAGAATGGGCAAATACATGAACCTTACTATAGTAGTAGTGTAAGTGGTGTACATAGTAGAATGGGCAAATACATGAACCTTGCTACAGGTAACAACGATACTTGCGTTAATAGATTAAGATTGCTAAAGTATTAATGCGCTGCGTTGTCTCGCATAAGAATTTACTGCTGCTATCCTTTTCGGTTTATGTTCGCAATTTACAATGTCGATGGAGTAGGAGGCACTACCATTCCATGAGCAATGTTTTTGTCCTCTCCTGTCTGGTGTCCATGTTGAGGGATAATGATGAGTGAGGAGACGTCGCACAAACGGGCGCATACAAGAACGTGCTCCTAGAAGCGTTCTGGGAAATCGTGATACGCTCCATAGCGGCCACAACCAGTTCGCGAGACGTTCATAACAATGCTCGCAAGCACGCGTGAGTGCACTGCAAGATTGTGGCATATTGCGTGATTTCGAGGATGAATATGATCAGTCGGGGTGAAACCGTGAGTGTTTGACTCCAATGGTTCCCTAGACTGTAGAAATGCGGACATAAAGCCTACCATGCCAAGGTGCTGGTTGGGGACTTAGTGTGCTGCTCGTGACTGTCACAGATGAATAACCAAGGAATTATACTTGGAGATTCGTGACGTACTGTGTAGCTGGCGTGTGGAGGGCGACTGAATCCTCAACAGGAACCAGTCCTGGCTTGGTCATATTACATTGCCTCTGGAAAGGTCCTTTGATCGCGAAAACCGCATCACATAGAAAAAGAAGTTGCAACTATAAATTTATTGTCTTGTATAGCCATGGCTAACCCAGTCTCTGGAGTTTCAGTGAGGCGTAGTGAGAACTCAGAGGCCATGTCGTACGGCGCGCACATCACTGTCGTCAATAGCGGCGAGCAGCGAGACATCTCAGCCTAACAGGAATTACGTAAGAGTATTGTATAAGGTAAACAAAAAATAAATAAATAAATAAAAATAGAAAAAAGGAGAGTGCTATATACTAGAATAAGTTAAACTTTAGGTTTTAACAATAGCTAGATCCTTAATATTGTGGGGGTTTTCTACCGTAAGTGTTTGGCGCGCGCCTGTTGGGATGCTATTTTTCAGGTCACCAAACCACAGACGCCAAGTGGAGGGACGACGGGCGAGCGAATGTAGAATAGTTGCATGTTCTTTATAACTCAGTAAAACTTCCACCTGCATAATCACCTAATTTATTCATAAGACATAGAATGTAGATCGGAGGCAGTTGGTAGTTAACTCTTGAGCATGTCTACTGTCGCTCTATATAAGTAATAGTAATATTAGTGAGGGCCCGCACATTTAGTTGTTCATCCAGTATAGCGTCACACACCATGTACAGTAGTGAGATCGGTCTCTACACAAATATCAAGATAGATTATTTCCATGTCTAGCTTAGATACACCAAGATTTGGTTATAATGATAGCCGTAGAGTGATAACTATAAAATAAAAATAAGAGTGTCTGAAATGACAGACCATCAATGTATCGTTATGTAAATTTATTATAACATAGAAGGTCATGGGAAAAAGTTAGGCATAAGATTTTTGTCATAACTGTGCTGATGACGGGAATCGTGGCAATGCAGAGGCCAGGCGGAGCAAAAACAAGAGGTCATCGGCTACCTGCAAGAAGGGGAGCGTCAGCGCGCCACCTGACGTGAAGGGCGCGAGAGCAACCGGTCCTACAAGCTGTCAGTCACCGGGCCATATACCTGAGGGATTAGGCGGCAGACAGCCCTCGCCGGGCCACAAGCGAAAGTACGGCTGGCCGTTGACACTGACACGCGACCAGCACGCAACAGCCAGCTAGCTCTCCGGACGCGGCAGCCGTTTGGAGGGATTCCCTGCGGCAGACCACGTTGTCGTGAGTACACGAAGATCACATAAGGTGTCAGAACCTGCGCCTCATGTGCCTCAGGACAGAAAGGGACGCTATATAATCACCTATTTGAGTGTTTACAACTCACTAGCATTGGCCGATCTGCATACAAAAATCAGTATCATGCCACAAACTCTAACAAATGAATTGTCTCATTTTTAACTTCTCCTCTCACTTAGAGAGCAGTTGTAGCAATCGTCGCTCCTAGTTCGATCTTGTCTGGATCACCTCACACACTTGTGGAGTCACTCCACATGCCATCATCACTCGTCGAACTGCAATATTTGGAAACTTAAAGTAGTGTCCAGGGAGAGAAGAGACCTGGACTAGTGATGCATCCCAACTAGTAGTCCTCAGAGACATTTAATCAACATGAGGAGAGCCTATGTCTTCCTACCGTACTGCCGTGATCATATGCGTGTGTCTTGCTGCAATCTCAACAGCGTACTGCAGATGCTCCAGCACACCCTATTGCTGTTGCAACAACGTAGCAACAACACCTGACGTTTAGCCCTATGTGATGTCAGTGCTGTGGCCCCATCCCAAAAGCCCCATCTGATGCTCAAGACATGTAACCACGTGCATCAATGCATATGACTCAACATACCAACCCCCTCAGAAAAACTAACGAATTTGTGAACTGCTTCGAATATTTCCAGCAATGTGATTTAGTGCCTCATTCTCAGCACAGTCGTGAACATTGTGCAATGTGGAAGCACAACTTGACACCCCATGAACTGTGTTTTTTTTCTTAAATTTCTTTCTCTAGTGTTGTTTTTGTAATGTATGTTATACCTTGTATGTGTTTGTGTTTTACACTGTAATTCTTATGTAAGTGATAGAGTAGGGCGCACAAATTACAAATTACTGTATTGTTCTCCACACCATGTTTTTTGTTTGTATTTTGTATTTATTGTTGTGTGTATGCAAACAGTGTGCCTGAAGTCCCCACAAACTGAAGCAGATACCACCACTGTCATTGTGAATGGACCATCAGTTCAGGGAACATTTTGTAAAGGTTATTCTTGCTGCAGGGAGACAGAATGAATCGGAGGTTGTAATTACATTCTGAAAGCTCACAAAGAGAATGTTAACATAAATAGTATCATGTGTGAGTGAGTTCAGGTTAGTATAATGATTCAAATTGTTGTAACATCTTGGGCATTTAACTGCGGAGCACTCCAACTCTGATTGTAAAGAATAAATTGCTCCATATTTGACTCACATGCCCGGGCCATGTTTAGAGAGTGAATGTCTGTGTGAATCGGTATTTGGAAGGGGCTCCCTGGGTATGGATGTGTGATGTGAGTGTTAGAGTTCCATATTAAGAAGGTGAAGTTGGCTACATCATAAATAATCCTCCCTCTATGAGCCGCATTTATCAGTTGCAGTGATTTTTTTTTATAGAGTGCGGCATGTGGAGTCAGTTTGTAAGATTGTTCTTGGGCGATTGACTCACTACCTTGCTCCTAAGTGAGCCAACCGCTCACCAATTACAATCTAAAATGGCGTAGGGGCTATGAGAGGTGGCATGAGCCCCCTCTCATATTTCTATCTTACGATTTTCCTCTCTAATTGCATGAGGTGAAAAGTTGATATTCCTTCAAACGCGGACTTCCCACGCAGTGTCTCTCGTCACCCAGGTGGTCCGGTGACAGGCGGGCTCTGCTGATCTTGAAAGGGTAAGCCGTCGGCTGTGAGGGAGCCAAATGAATGCTTTCCAGACGCCGACATTGTCAAAAGACACGCCCGGAGGGGCCTGAAGTAGCGGCTGGGCTAGAGGTTCCGTTACTTCGCAGAAACTTAGTGAAAACACTTTCTGGTGGGCTACCAGCGAGGTGTGGGAATGACTTGTGTTCCCAAGCAGCCTTGGCGCGCAAATTCCCGCGTTTTCTGACGTATAGTAACTGTGATTGGCTTGCTCAGGGCATAGCTCTGTGACGTAGCAAAATCGGCGCAGAAATTGGCGCCAAGAATCTCCATTGGTGGAATGGTAGTGCTCCGGCAATAGAGTGGAATTTTCCGCCGGTATTCGAGTTGCTGATTGGAACGGTTAACCACGGCCACTGTCATGGGGGCGGGAATGTTCTGTATTCGGTTTGTACGGGTGCTCATGTGAAGGAGTCGGCTCTCGCCTTTTGGTCGGAGTAGGTTACAAGACTGAGCTCTCGCTGCTCAGGACAGCCTGCCTTGCGTTGGCTGTCTGATATACTTTTATTTAATTGTAACTGTTTGACGGAGTTGCTGAAGTTTCGACTTCAACGTAACTTTCCGAGTACAGTTGGCAATTGAGAGTTCTGCGTACAAGCGGCCTATGTTGTCTGTCTTGAGCAGTTTTGGCTAAAGTTGACTGTATCGGAGTTACAGTGTGACTTCGCTTGTTAAAATCAATCACTGTACCGTCAGTGATTGTGGCGAGCCTTCTTCGTCTCCCTCAGAGGCGCATTTGTATTGCTAGGAAGTCTTTAGTCTGGAACAACCAAACCAGGATAATTTGTTTCGGGCTATACTCGTGACATTATCATCACCACGACGGGACGTCGAAGCAACCAGCCATCGCCTCCGGTACGCCAGACCGTGTTCTGGCAGTTAAGAAGACAGTTTGGTAATGTATGTCCGCAGCACCGGCAGATAGGGATTTTCCTAGGTGATAATCAGAGGTCAGCAGAGCGCGCCTGTTCGTCTTTTTCTAACTTTGTTCTGTCTTGGGTAGCAGCAATTAATGTTGGGTTGGCTGTGTGTTTTCTCTTAAGATTTGAGTTGCAAGGAATTGGCTCCACGTACCACTTCGTCATAAATGTCACAATCTAGTTTAGGGACAACTTCACCTTCACAGCATTTATTTGAGTATCCAATTTGAGCCAATTTGATTTGTAATTGTTTCATGTGTTTTGTTTATTATTTTGAGTTTATTCATAATAAATCATATTGTTATTTTGGACAGAACTTTCATTCTGTTAATCGGTAGAGCAACCCTTTCATTTCTCACTACGTTACTGAGACTTTCCTTTATTTAATTAATGTCTGTCAAACTAAATTATTGCAGGTGCCAAACTCTTTTCTACTCCACTTGCAGGGTCGACTACAGTCGGTTCGCGTTTCTTTTAATCCATGTGCAACAGCAAAAGTCGGAGTTAGAATAGGGGGGGCTTAGAGCATCATTTATATATGAAGATTCTCGAAGAATTTAGTGTTAAATACACTGCTAGCCCCGGCACCTCGCAAATTTGCTTATAAATGTAAACTGTTAACGTGAAGTGAACCCGCAGTCAATATTTTTGGGTCAGACTGTAATTTCGGTGAGTACAATAATGCGAGATTGGAATGCGATACGTGCACTGTTGCAAAACAGCGACCGCAGAAACGGCGAATGTTTGTGCTAAACTCATATTGGGGCACTCGCGAGTGCAGCGAAAACATAAATAATTTCATCAAAACAGAAACTGAGGTGTAATGAAAACAGCGTCGCATCAAAACTGAATTCACGGAAGAAGATTCATGTCTTGTATTCTGCAAGGCAATGCTGGCCTGACACTCGGAAACTGGCAAAAACTTAACAACTGCCGCACTGATAAATGCTCCTTTCCCACTAGCGCTGAGGTTCCCAAACTGGGGGGCCCGCCCTCCTGGGGGGGGGTGGGGGGGCGTGGGGGGTGATGATGTTGCAAGGGGGGCGCGGGTGGAGTTAGCGGTATAAACCTAATGTTTCTTTTTAATATCGATATTTTAATAAAAATGAATGTGCAGGTATTAATCATAGATTATGGTGCTAAATGCAATCGTTTGGCGTCCCACTTTCCGCAATCCTATCTCAATAACCTATCCTAGAACATACAGATTTTGGAGATCACGATTAGAATGTCACACACAGAAACTCTCAAAATTATGAAGGCGATATGCGTTAATTCTAATATATCAGGTTTGTAAACAACTTACTTCTGACAATTGGAAAACAAAAGTCAGATATTAACTATTCCATACATTTGTACACATGAATTAACGTAATCATGTTATAACTTTTAGCCGTAGTAGGCTATGTTCATCAGAGTAATAATCACTTATACTGTGTAATTGCAAAAACGCCGTTTTATTACCCTGTCAACCCGCAGATCCCCATGTGATGCGATTACAGTGACTTCAAATGAACTGGCAGGTTCGTAATTTGGACGCCAGGGTTATGTCCTTTGTCACCAGAAAAATGTGCACGACGTGAATGCGCAATTAGTACAAGTGTTCGTTCTGAGCAGAGTACTTCACGCCGTTCTGTGAACATTGTCGTGACTGCTAACAATGAAACATAACCCAGCTAGGTATACAATGAAGTCCATTAGTGAGGCTATTTTTTTTTTTTTCGAACGGTCAGTACTACAGCTCTTTCATTCGGATTACTTATCTGACAACACAGTTATTTTTATTCTGCCTTTTTGAAATACGGCATAATTTCGTTTGAAATTAGTGTATGTTCTTTGCTGCGACAATGGCTTCTTTTGGTACGAGTACAGAGATAACTGCTTGGCACTGTGCACAGTTGCCAGCGATGTATGAGGTGTATCCATGACATTACTTAATTACTGTGAAATTTGACAACCAATTCATTGATGTTATCTCAAAACTTATAACGTTTCGTTTATAAGTAACGAAAGATAGGGGCGCGAAAACGATTTTCGCATAAAACCCCAGGCTGCACTTCTCAGAACAGCACCGCAGAACAGATAGCAAATTCTTAGGGTGCCTGTGGGCTGTTTCCGCCCTAATCCGGGAAAAGCCCGTTTCTCCCAGCAAGAGCCCTGCTCGGCCACCAGGTCTCAGAAAGACAGTGCACTGACTACTTGCGCTGTAGCTGGGCTTCCCCGTTCTTCGCCCCACTCCTCACAGGCAGTCATCTGAGGTGCCGACAGAAGACAGTAGCTTTCCTTTATTTCAATTGGTTGCTTGCAGTTGTTGACACATCTGATGTATTGGATTTTGCTCAAATCGCGTTGAATCTTCCACAGTTGTGCCTCAGTAAAAACAGTGTTAGTGCGAAATTATACTGTTAACTTCTTGTTTTCTTTTTACTTCACCATGAGTGTCGTGAAAAAACGTAAATATACTGATGATTATATCAAATATGGTTTTGCTTCTATACAAAAAACTGGTGTTGACCGAGCCGCAATGTGTTATTTGCTATGAGGTGTTGAGCAATGATTCCATGAGACCTTCTCGTCTGGAACGCCATTTGTGGGCAAAGCATGTTGCATTGAAAGAGAAACCGAAGGAATTTTTTGCTGCAAAATGTGATAATTTGAAACGAATGAAGTTGGTCACTGCTGGATCCTTCGCTCAGACATCAGAAAAGATACTGGAAGCCTCGTATGAGTTGTAGCTACTTATTTCAAGGACAAAGAAAAGTCATATTATCGGAAGTCAAACCCTGTTTGTTTAAAGCTGCTGATATTGTTCTTGGGTCAGAAAGTAAACAAAAACTTTTACAAATACCGCTTTCTGACAATACTGTGAAACGTCTTATTGATGATATGGCTGAAGACATACAAAATCAGTTAGTTACGGCCGTCAAACAATCGCAGTTTTTCGCAATACAGTTAGACGAGAGTACCGATGTTACGAATTGTTGCCAACTGCTAGCTTTAGTTCGCTATATAGAAAATGAAGTAATTAAAGAAGAGTTGCTGTTTTCTACAGAGTTAAAGACAACTTCAAAAGCAATTCATATAATGGCAGCTTTCGTTCGCTATATAGAAAATGAAGTAATTAAAGAACAGTTGCTGTTTTCTACAGAGTTAAAGACAACTTCAAAAGCAATTCATATAATGGCAGCCGTCTCTGAATTCTTTTGTAAAAATGAGTTATCATGGCAGAAACTGATAGGTGTATGCACAGACGGCGCCCCATCACTGCTTGGATGTCGCTCAGGATTCGTGCAGATGGTCCGAGAACAAAACCCTAGTGTTACTGCTATCCACTGTGTAATACACCGTCAAGCATTGGCAGTTAAGACACTTCCAAAGGAACTCAATGATGTCTTGAAATTGTGCATCAAAATCGTGAATCATATTAAAAAAGAGTGCGTCAACTTCCAGGTTATTTACGGCTCTTTGTGAAGGCTTGGGAGCAGAGTATAAAACACTTTTATTTCAAACAGAAGTACGCTGGCTCTCAAAAGGAAATATGCTAGGAAGATTATTTGAACTTCGAGATGAAGTGATGCAGTTTTTGGAAAATAACAAACTGAATTGTATGTGGAATTTAGAAAGCCCGGTGTTCATGTTGCATTGGTTTATCTGTCAGATATTTTCGAATCTTTAAACACATTGAATTTGAAATTACAAGGTGGAGAGTCAAACATAATTTTTCATCGGGATGCCATCCAAGCATTTACTGATAAGTTGCAACTATGGAAACGTAAAATTTAGCCCGATTTCAAAACGATTTTAAGGATACTAATACTAAGAGTAAAATATCGAACCATTTGCAGCACCTCATTGATGAATTCGAACGATGCTTCCCTAATAGTTGTGATGATAAAATTTATTATAGGTTAGCAACGGATCCATTTCACATTGACGTGGATGTGTTGCCAGACAGACTACAAGAGGAAGTCCTAGAAATTAAAAATGATTCTGCAGCGAAGTATGACTTTGAGAAGATGGATAAGCCTTTATTTTGGGTGAAATATCTCACGGTGTATCCTAGCACAGCAGAACAAGCACTGAAACTGTATTTACCATTTTCAAGCACTCACTTGTGCGAAAGAGCATTTTCAGCGGTAGTGGCGATAAGAAATAAGCTTAGAAGCAAACTCAGTATTGCCAATGATTTACGTTGCGCAGTTTCTACTATTCTGCCAAGAATTCAAAAGCTTGTAAAAAATATGCAAGCTCATCCTTCACATTGATTTATTTGTTTGTTTCTTGCCATGTGTGTGTGGAAATAATATTTTTATAATACTATCCTTACATGTAGGTAATACTGTAAAATTATAAAAAACTATTTGGAAAAAACATAAAATAAACATAGAAAATCTGCGTGTGATACTTATGGATTCTAATGTTACGTGTGGTATGTTATTTCAACTAATAATAGTATTTCTTCTGGATGAAGACACAGCAAAACTTTATCCTAGATGTGGCAAGCGAAGAGTAGTCCTAGAATTGTATACTGGTGAAGAAATTGTGTGCAGCAAGGGAATGTAATCAAGGCAAGGAAGTTGTTTTATTCATATTTTTTAAAGTTCTGTGTAGTATGCAAAATTATTTCGTAAAACTTATTTTTTATTTTTTGTCTGGTTCTAGGAACTGGGCCTTTGTCGCCGTTCGGTAACTGTCGTCGTTGACATCAATGCCAACCTATGTGCAATGACAATGGGGAACGCTATAGGCGTACAAATCAGTTATGTTCGTTAACACCGTGACTGAGTGACTAGTTTTGATAATGAGTGAAAGTAATAAGCTACACTCAACTTAAAATAATGGTCCGCATCCACTAATCTGCAAAGGTAGCAAATATTTTTCATTGTTTACCAAGGACTTTCGTTACTTTAGGAGTGGCTTATAATCACTAGACTAGACTGATGACGTAATAACTGCGACTCGATACATTAACAGCCCACCATGTTACATGACGTCACCATCACAAATTTTTCAATATTTTCTTGATAATTAATAAAAAAATCTCTATATTTTATTAGAGGAGGGAGGCACGGAAGTTTTCTTTTCGGCAGAAGGGGGGTGTGACAAACAAAAGTTTGGGAACCTCTGCACTAGCGTAACCATCTGCAGCGGGAGGGAACTATTACGTTGTTTGCGTGTTATGTTTCATGTACTATGATGGAGATGTGTAGCAGAGCTGACTCCTACCAACAAGGGCGGGGAGGAGGGGAGGGGCGGATATCATCCCAATCTGCCTCGCCCGGCCGAGACAGAAGCGCATCGCCAACTGTGCAGCGGATCAGCTGATTCTAACGTTCCACGACGGCGAGAGACACGCTGGCGTCGAGCAGGCGTTGACCTCTCCGCAGCCGCCGCAAACGCCCAGCACCGAACACACCAACCGGCGCCGTCGCGAGCTAAAAGTCGCGGCGTAGATCATCAACGACACCACAGTCAATAGCTACGATATATTAATTGTTATAATGACCTCATTTCTTTGCATAGTGCAACGAAAAATTGCTCGCAATGTATGCACATCCTGTACTCCAATGACATCCCAAAAAGAATTAAGTGAAAATAACCAAAGCGGTTAGTCTGTCGCTCTGCTGAGGTTTTCCCTCAGGCTTTCCCTACGGCCGCGCCAAATGGGGAGCGAACAGTTGACACACCTGGGGTTGGAAGAATTACAGACTAACTCGTAGTTGTATACCTTCGAACACTACATAAGCTGCAACCACGAAAAGAAGCAGCCGAAATTACTGTACAAATGTAGCATGTCATAACATAATTGTCAAACTCATTGTATTCTATGTCCTTTTCTTTAATCCACGGCTATATTCGTAACCAATTGTATATTATATATGTGTATGTAAATAACTTCATCTTTATTACTTTGTGTGCAACAAACATCACTAAGTACAATGACTAAATCATACGATGTGACACATGTAGACTGTGAAAGAAAAAACTGCCTTTGTGTGAACACTGTGGACATAGGAAATAATTATGTCAAAAAAGCAATTAACACGAACATTTTTATGACATAAACATTTCGGGGGGTAATATACCGTCCCCAGTGAAACACTAAGAAAAGACTTAAAAACAGTATTTATAAAGACGAGACATTTAAAAATTGAATAATAAGCGGACACTAGCCGCTCAGGCGAATATACATTTTTCTCATGTACCCGTATTATAATAATTTCTCTGTGTAAGTTTTGAGGGCAAAGAAATATAACAAAATGATCTAAAGAGACGACAAGATAAGCCCTTTTGTTAATTTTTTAGTCGTCTTCACTTCTCTTGCCTTGGTTGCGTGTGGGCGGACATCTTGAGAGTATTGGCAAATGTAAGCATATTTATACTAATTAAGTAGATAATATATTGATTTAAGATTATTTTTCACTTTTAATTTGTAATAAGTGATCCCGATTTCATGTCCGCCTTTCTTGAATTAACCTGCATTCGAGTAATTTATAGTGAAACAATCGCAGCGGCCGATGCAGCCAACGACGCCTTTACGTGGCGATATTAACTTACAAAATTAGCGGAAGAGAAAAACTCGTCCGCTATTAACATAATATACATTTTTCTCCACAGCCGCCCGACGTTACAGAAAATACGTAGCTTTAAGATTCTTATTTTCTGTACAACACCGAGAGCCAGAGCCAGCCACGACTCCGACTACAATGCAATGGTTAACGGAGGTAAGAAGAAACACGCTAGCGCGTGCGTGGGCCGCAATTGTAATTAATAACTAAAGATTTTTTGCTTTAAAGTGAACTAACTAGCCGAGGAAATTGATATGAAAAGTTTATTCCATTGTTCAACTTATATGCTCATGTTTTAAGATGCAGTGAGTCTTACGTCATTAACGTAACAAATAATTTCCACTGAAGATTAATATTGTAAAAAGAGACAACTGAACAAAAGCATTTAATTGTAAATCAAAATTGAATGAAATATCATTTTGATTAAGGCCCACAACGCAAGTCGGCAACAATCACCATTACCAATAAATTTCTGTAGTAAAGAATAAATTAAATTACTACGGCCGACGAAAGCGAGACATTCCTATTTTTGTCTATATTCCGCCTGTTCCAACCAGTATTAAAACCATATCCATTACGCTGTGGTCTAGTGTTTCCACTACTCCCATTTCCGTAATTATTCCAGAATTCAATCCCAATGCCGGCCTACCATCGCTACAAATATTATTCTCTTTACTATTACGTGTATGTTCAAAATTATTTTGGCTTGAATCGCGACGTTTTCGATCGTCATTTTCATACATGAATTCTACTTCTCTCAAAACATTTGGATCTTCCTTATAGTGCTGGCAGTTCCACACTGTAAGAAAGTGGTTATCATCAAAACGTCTTGCTTCTCTCTGTGATGTACCTTCTGAGCTCTGAAGACTGGAATTCTGTCCTTGGTTTGCGTCAAATCTACGCAAACGTGTGTAACTTCGTTCTGTGACGTTTGTGTCGTAGAATCACTTGTAGGTCTCACTGCTCAATATGCGTGCATAACGCCCACGACCGGCGCTGTATCTTGACGTGTAAGCAATTCTGGCTCGTTAGACGCTGCACTGTAGCCCATCGGTATTCGTCCTAAACCCATTGGCATTCGTCCTACAGGTTGTGGCGTTGCGTAACGCGTCTCTATGGTTTGATCAACTTGCACCTAGCTGCAAACCACACTCTTGTATTCCCGATTGACCTGTTATTCTTTCTTGAACAAGTGGTCGCACTCCACACTGTACCCTACGGTTACCGTGATGTTCTGGCATATGCCGGTTTGGACTAATGTCCTTTTCGTGGTTTTAGTCTGTGCCTTTCCATCTTACGTCAAACGTAATTTCGCGTACCCTTTCTGTCGTATTATCGGCAACTGTAGATTTTGCAGTCTTCACAGTAGTATCTACCGACACTAAAGTGGATTCTGACGTCGTCTGTGACTCCTCACTAACGCTTTCTTCGTCACCTCGACTTTCGATCGATCGTATGACTTCCGATCATAGCCATTGAAATTGGTGTTCGTTTTTCTCTTATATTTTTAAAATACGAGCATCGAATTGCTTTAATGCTGATTTTGTCGTTCTTTTGTGAGACGTTGTCTCAGCAATAAAATGTTTTGCTTTCGTCGTCGCTTTGATGGCAAAAACTTCCACCTGTTCTTTAACCTTTTTGACACTTCGTTGGGTAACTTCAAGCAACGTAATCATGTCTGTTTGGACAGTGTCAGTGTCTCTTCTCGATTGTTTGTGCCCTGTAACGAGCGTTTGAAGCGTGATATGCGCTTTTTTAGCTTCAGTTTGTATTTGATCTAATTGGCCT
The DNA here is from genome assembly GCF_023898315.1 of Schistocerca nitens. Lineage (NCBI taxonomy): Eukaryota > Metazoa > Arthropoda > Insecta > Orthoptera > Acrididae > Schistocerca > Schistocerca nitens. Next base: position 832,010,843 of record NC_064614.1, read on the forward strand.
TGAATATTATCACGCGTTTTTTGTATTTCCTTGTTTCTTTCAGTCCCAGTGTTAATTCTTGTTGCCCTTGTGTTATGCGCCCTTTAAATTCTTTTTGCCCTTGTATTATGCCACAATACATGAAGCATACCGCCCACTACTCGCAGAAAGCAAAGCTGTCAATGCCCTCGCTATTTTCCACACACTTGTGCGGTCCGCTACGAGACGAGAGGGGGATCTAGAAATTTTAGTTCTCAAAATTATTTTATATAATGGGGATCTCCCCAGCGTGTTGCGTCTGCGTCGCCCAGTATGGCTTCAGCCAATTGCTGTCTCATTACAGGTGAATTTTATTTTTCTTGCCGGGTCACAGCCTAGCCCTGTCAAAGCTGTCCAGCCACTTATCCTCGGTCCCAGCCATATTTACGGTAAAAGGAATAATGTATTGTTCTGGCTTTATCCCTTTCTGTGCTGAAGCTCGCCGTTCTCTTGTTAAATGGGGTTTACAGATGCCATTAACCGTCTGCTCGATTCATCGCCAAAATGCGTTTCACTGTAACTGATTTATTCGTGCCGTAGTCCATATATTGGTAGATATTGTTTTGTTAGTTTTCGGTACATGAGATTACTGCAATTGCCTTTTGTTGATATAATTATTATTTTCTGAGGACCTCATACTGTATCGTACTGTCCTTATGGATCAAGTTCATGTAAGGTCCGTAAAATCTGGATGCCTTACAATATTTTCAGCCTATGAGATTGACTATCTGCATCATCAGTCTTCGACTACTAACGACTGATTGATGAGAATACTTAATCATTCTACACCTTTACACTTTCACCTTGAAATTGATTGGATACGCATCTCACCATTGAACACACTCACTTAAGAGTAGCTAAGGCCATGCTTACACTGCACACTTACACTTGTGTCACGAGTATTTTTTGTGTTTGATGTTAGTTCATTGCTTTTATTATTTCCTTATTTGTAGTTGTGCACTTGGTCCTATTGCTGGTGTGGGATGTCGTGTGTAATCCTCCTCTATTTCAGGTGACTTCATTTGCAAAAGCAAAACATAGATTTAAACTTGCAGTGATTGTAAATACTGTAAATATTGTAAACTTATGTAAAGCTATATGAAAAATATTTCTATGTGACCAATCATACTTGTGTGAAGACAAGGGGAATATGTCTCTATGCAAAGCCAATACGTAATATGTTTGCAGGTATTTGTACCTATGTAAAAAACCTATATGTAACACGTTTCCATGTATTTATCTGTATTTAGGTAAAGCTAAATGCTATGTGCTCACTTGTGTATGTTATCTGTAGTTGTTACATGTGCCCACATGGTTACAGTTATGAGACTTGCATAACCTGAAACTATTTGTGGATGTTTACTATACGTTGCTGAACTTGTGGCTACGAGGAAACAACTGGTGCGCAAAACCGCATAACTGAAAAAAAACTATCCATGATATAATGCTTATATATAGACGTGATGAACTATTGATGTTTGAAATTTGTTTACAAACTGTTAATGTAGAATCGTGTTACGAATTGTTTGCGGGAAGACATGTCAACGGACATTTGTTCTGCTTCACAATTACTTGTGTACGAATATTTGAATATCGCTTGACAAACTGAGCACGTGAAAAACTGTTATATTGAAGTGCACCGACACTTTTGAGTGTATCGCAAATTGACATTTAATGCGCTGCATCTCTGTATCTCTGCAAGTATGTATAGCAAGAACTGGTTCCCTACTGCACCTACGGTCGCTTTGTTCCAAAACAAGGAAGACCACTCGACGCGTGGAGGAATTTTGGACAGGTCCTCATGGAGCAATATGTTCTCGGAAATGACGGACACTCTTACCTGGTCTAAACGAGGATCGACGCCCAGCATCGTGCCGTCCTAGGTCCTGCTTCCATGCCTTCACGAACTTATGCTGTGGAGTGGGATTCCACCAATCTTCTATCAGCGATGTACGACCTACAAAAAAAAGTGACAGTCTAAATAAACCAGTGCGAAAATATAAACTGCTGGGAGTGATCGCGCACACGCATCCGTATCAAAACTGCGAACTATGACATTTAATTGCCATAAACGATGCTCGCTTTTATAAAGTTATCGTATGTTTTCGGTACATGGAACTGTGAACGACGACACGTCTTGAAAAGACATTATACCTGAAACAAAAAGACATTTCAAGCGCAATACTGTGTGAAAGAGACTATCAGCAATAAGAATTTGTAATTTCATGTTAACGAATGTTGTAACTTTAGGATTTTGTACCTGTTTTAAATGTTAACCAACGTTTGTGAAATCCATGATGATGAACTTTGTCTCTGCGACGTCTTGTGCACATGAACACACGGACTGAGTATTAACTAAGTGTCGTGTGATGAAGGTGCTTCGCGAAGGCGGCGCTAGTACTGAACTTTAAGCGGCTGCGCATGCGAGGTAGGCGCAATATCAACATAAAACTGTTATAGGCGCACGCGCCGCATACAAATATTGGAAATTTGTTTTGTGTAAATATTATGTTATCATATGTATGTTATATATGATACGCATGTGTATTTGTAGACTTAGATACGCAATGCGCTTTAGAGTGAGTTGCTCGCCTGCAGGAGTGTCCTTTCGCCTCGCAACCCAGGGAGCAGTTTAAAGGCACATTTGCATGCTGAGCTTTTACTAGCGGAAAACGTAATTGTAAGTAATAAAAAAAATAATTTAAGCCATAGATATAGTCCACGGCTGTATAAATATTGTATGCAGCGACGGCCGGAGTGGCCGAGCGGTTCTAACGTCTATTCGCCGAGAGCTGGGATGAAAACATAAACAGTGTCACGTGAGCGACTACGCTCGTTTCCAGAGAAAGCATTCGGTGTTCAAATGATACGTAGGGGTGTGGAAAATCCTTGGCGCACGCTTTGCAGCTGGCGGCGTTCAGCTGGATGCCGAGCTGTCACAGCGGACCGTGAGAAACCTGGGCAACAATGTACGAAATAAATTTAACAATAACGTTAAAATAATGTCAAACTGTGTTCATTCTCTCGAAGCAGATTTATTTTCATTCAGGTTGCTAACAAAACGCTCCGTTCAAACATAATTAATTGTTAATTTTAATAATAATACCAGTAATAGTAATGATAACGGACGAAACATGGTTCACTCTGTCGAACTTAAACTCTTTTCATTGAGGTTTATAACAAACCGCTCCTCTCTCTCTTCTATAATGCAGTCTAATTTCCACATTTGAGTTTTCACTTTTTGTACGACATGGAGGACGCACTTGTTCCAATCCTCTGCAGTCACTGTTCTTACTGCTTCTTCTAGCAGTACTTCCGACATTTTGTATGTTTTGTTTTTCGCTGCAGTATAGCCTTTGATTCTGGCCCACACTAACTCGATGGCGTTTAATTCACAGTGGTACGGAGGAATTCTGAGAACAGTTTTCCCTGCATTCTTCGCTATTTCATCTATTGCGTATTCGTTGTGCGCTGTTCTGTGATTTTTAACTATATATAAAAGTTCTTTCTTCAACATACCGTCTTCGAAATCGATGTTTTTACATTTTAGCCACTCTGATATTTCATGCTTATTGGAATTCGCTTTGAAATTTTTCTTTTCTCCGAGAATGGTACGGCGCGTTATCAAGAACAATAACTGCATTTTCCTGAAGCCGAGGAAGAACATCTTGAAACCACTTCTGGAAGGTTTCGGCGCACATCTCCTCATGATAATCTCCACTTTTCTTGGATTCGAAAATCCACAAACATCCTTCAACGAACCCTGCTTTGCTGCCAATGTGTGCGATAATCAGACGTTTCCCTTTACCTTATGGGCCCTTGTTTCCGGTGGATAACCCGGACAGAAACGCTTGTTTTGAGGACTTATAGTGTCATCTACCCAGACGTAACTTCGGGTATGTCCTGTGTTCACCCACGTCTCGTCCAAATAGTAAATGCGTCTGCCTTCATCTCTCAACCCGTTAATGGTTCGAAGATAACGCCGCCTCCATAAAATGATGTCATCCATGTCTAATAGCATGCTATCGCGCCCACGCCGGACATATTTGAAATTCATTTCTCTCAATAACTTATAAAACGTAGTTCTCCGAAAATTGCCCAGACCTGCATCTTCGTTCACGACTGTAACCACTTTGTCATTTGTTGGCAATTCGTTACGAAAAAAAATTCGTGTACTTTCCATCGTATCGCATTTCTATCGAAGTCATCAACACTTTCAGAAAGTTTCTGTCGTAATTTTCATTTCTTGGGAGACTTCAAAGAGTGTGTAGCCTTGTACTCACTTATCACACGATACACTGAAGAACGTCCAACACCTGTAGCTGCAGCTGTTTTCGAAACAATGTCACTCATCGACTGCTCTGGATATAACAGTTCCGTTTTATACACCGTTTCATACACATTAAGCACCATGTGCTCCTCAGAAGAACTTAATGATTTCTTCCTTGCTCGCTTCTTTGGTGGACTCAGAACTGACACGTCGAGCTCGCTTGCTGAATCCGTGGATGACATAATGAGGACAGCCATATTTGATGCTAATGAAATAAGTGAATATATAAAATAAGAAACCATGCGATGCTATTGGATGCACACACAAACAGTGAAAGCTCAGCGTGACTACAAACACATATACTTTCTCTAATAATCAACAACTAGACTTTCAAGCGTTTCTACAGATGAACTTACGATATCTTGAAATCGCCGCTGTACAACACCCACTAACGAGCTCACACCTGCAACTGAGACGGCCACACTGACAGCGCCGCGCCTGCTGCGAACCGCACAATGCATCGCTCATAAAGGGCAAACGGTTGTACCCAACGCATTCGAACAAACTACAAAATTAAATTCAAACCTTTCTGAAACTTTTCTCGCCTACACCCCCACAAAAAAATTTAAACGGGTGGAGTTTGTCACTTACTATACTTCGGATGATGATTTGGTAAAAGTTCAGCATCAGACGTGAGATTTTAATTTATTACTTCACTATTACTGACTCTATTGGGCAGAAAATTTGGTTCAAATGGTTCAAATGGCTCTGAGCACTATGGGACTCAACTGCTGAGGTCATTAGTCCCCTAGAACTTAGAACTAGTTAAACCTAACTAACCTAAGGACATCACAAACATCCATGCCCGAGGCAGGAGCAGAAAATTTGCAGACGTCATCTACATGTAGTACTGAAGGCCATTATAAAATTATTTTGCTGTGTGACACACAGTTTACGAGATATGGCGTCATAAATATAGAGTAACGCGAAAAAACAACTTTTCCTGAAAGCTTAAATATTTCTCTTTTTCAGTGACAATAAATTTTAATGTAATGTAAAAAAAAGGTGTCGGAAGGTAGTTCTCGGATCACTTTATCATGTTCAGGTGCCACAATATAAAAAACACGACTTTCATTTTATAATTTCTGACGCCCGTGCCTTGTACACCCCTCGACGGCAGCGCTATGGTCACGCGCCGTGTTTACAGTACGTCTCTCGTTTCGGTGAATGGAGTATAGGCGCTACAGTCTGGAACCGCGCGACCGCTACGTCGCAGGTTCGAATCCTGCCTCGGGCATGGGTGTGTGTGATGTCCTTAGGTTAGTTAGGTTTAACTAGTTCTAAGTTCTAGGGGAATGATGACCTCAGAAGTTAAGTCGCATAGTGCTCACAGCCATTTGAACCATTGTTTGCAGCCGCTGAAAACATTTGGAGATTTTTCATCGTCATATTATTGCCGAAAGAGGAGAATCACCTTTTGTTTTCAAGGTCTTGTCCAGATCGTACGTATTCAGACGCACCGCCATTAATACCATGTTATTTCATTATTTTATTCACGAGTTGCAACCAAACGGCACTCGTAATTGCATAATTCAAGTCACAATGAAAATGTAATAATTTAAATTGTGTTTTTATTTCAGAATACATAGTTCTTACTAACCTGTGTATGTTTTATTTTGTGTCTTTAATCATTGTAAGATGGTTGGGCGACTTGGCATGGCAAATGTTCCGTACTTCTAAGCAAAAAGTCGTCCAGCTCGATCGTCATCGGGTGCTGTTTGATAACGAAGTCCTATTTTATTGAAAACACAGAGGAGAAACACGGTTAAAAATACATGAACGGACATTTAACGAAAATGGCATGCTCAAGCGCCGAAAATATGCACTAAAATCACACAAGAATGACTATGAACACAAATCGCGCGACTGTTCATTTCCATGTTAAAGCTAGCATAGAGGCGGCAGAGCCTAGTCTCGATACCTGCTAGCAAGTGACGTCATCGCGACTGCCGCGTCTCGGCCGCTGGAGAAGCAGTCAAGCAGTTGGGCCGCGACTGCCAGGTGTGTGACGACTGCAGAAATCAACGACGCACTATGTCGAAGAAAGGTTTTCACGATGACAACAAACAGTTAGTGGAGTATGTGAGCAGATACTCTAGACTGTATGATAATACGCATACAGATTTCAGAAATGTGATGGCAAAGGATAAGTTGTGGACGAAGATAGGAGAAGTAATGAAAAAAGATGGTAAGTGTTTTACATATACACATTTATTTATTTATGCTTTTTTTCCTACTGTGACAAATTGTACAATATGAAGGCTACAACAATGCTTCCATTCTTTCTGCCACCAAACGATTACAATAGTCGTTACCAGTAGTAACAATAATTTATTTCCTTTATTTGAGCCTTAGTTCTTTTCCAGGTTGTAATCATTAATTTGTAGGTTCGCAGAAGTAATTCTTAAATGTATCTCGTACCTGAAACCCTTCAGCTTGGTAGAATCCCCCTGTTCTGTGGTAAACTCATGTCATGGTCAAGTTCATAAAAAGGTCGTCCTCCTTTTTCTAAATAGGCGTCCCTGATGAGATTGTGTAGACAGCAACAAGCTGTAACGAGTTTATCACATGTGTTAGGTTCCAGATTCGGATTTGTGTAGAACACTCGAAATACCTGACACAAATGTCCAAAAGCGTTTTCAGAAACTCGGCCCACTCGTGACAATTTATAGTTGAAGGTCGCTTTTGATTTATCTTGCTGGGCAGACGAGCGAGTGTAAAGTCTCCCCTGTGTTCCTGCTTAAAAAAGATGCAACTGTAATTCATAACAAAAATATAAACAACTTTCAACTAAGAGCTCTAAATGTGCGAAGACATCAGTTTTGTAGCCCACGCTGCACCCTGATTATTGGCGTATCTGCCTGCTTGAGACTCGACTGCTCTCAGTCTCTGCATCCCTTCCCTTACCTGGCTGTGTTAAGGTACTATTTCGCTGCGACTGCCCGCCGTAGCGGCGGGCCTTAACTGCCAACCGTAACTGCCGACCGTCACTGCCTGTGTATTTCGATGAGACTGCTGACCGCAGCGGCCATGCCACGCAGTGAGTTACCTCTGTGAAAAGAACACGCACGCGAGTTCGCAACATGGATGCTAATACCTTTCTAGCTTTTTGGTGGACGAGGAAGAAGAAGAGGAAATTGTTGCAATGCTTACAAGATCTTGTCCCCACAGCATTTCGCAAACACGGAAAAGTGAAGGAATTTATGCTAACTTAGTAACCGGTCACTTGCGAAACGATGAAGAGAGGTTCAGAAATTTCTTTAGACTTAACCCATCTCAGTTCGATTTTGTTTTAAGTCTGGTGAGAGAAGATATAGCAGGAACAGCTACCAGTACAGTGCAAACTCCAATAGAAGCCGACGAAAAAATGGCAGTGACTTTACGGTAAGTAGCTGTATAAAAGCATACGTATTCATCAACAATGGTTTAAAATGGATAATTTTGTATCTCTATGAAATAACATAAACTTCTGTGAAAATAATAAGTTTATTTGGAAACGACTCAGGACCTGTACAGATTGTTGTTTATGTTTACATTATCTTTACACTGTGTTTACATTATGATTAGTAATTATTTTCAAAAGCAGTATCACCTGCTTGTGGTTAGACGTTTATTAATGGGGTGAAAGTGTACGTACCTTCTCCAACCGATGAAGTTCGTTCGAATGGGGGTGAAAGGGAAGACGAGCCGGAAGGACTGATGCTGACAGGTAGTGGCACAAGAGATGAATTACAAAGGGTACTACTCCATAGTACTTTTGGCATTGGTTGATGCGAACTGTACATTCGTTGCGATAGACTTAGGTTAATATACGCCAATAATCAGGGTGCAGCATGGGCTACAAAACTGATGTCTTCGCACATTTAGAGCTCTTAGTTGAAAGTTGTTTATATTTTTGTTATGAATTACAGTTGCATCTTTTTTAAGAACGAACACAGGGGAGACTTAAGGCTAAATTTACACTGCCCGCGATGCGATGCGATGCCGAGCCGAGCGGAGCGATGAAGCGCTGAAATCGCGTGACAATGGGCAGGATTGGTTTAACAGTGGCAACAGAGCGGTGACCGTTTAGACTGCAAGCTGGGCCGAGCGATGTGATGCGGTGCGATGCGACGACTCCGCTGTAGTCACAACCGAGTTTGCGTTTCGCGCGAGTGTTTGGAGCGATTGCTTGTTTGTGCTTGCATCTAGAGTAATTGCTTGCTTGCGATGGACGTCGAAAGACTAATTAACAATGTGCGTGAACGCCCCGTATTGTGGGACCAGAAAAATAAATATTACCACAATAGGGATTTTGTTCGTCAAGCATGGAATGAAATAGCTGAAGTTTGTAGAACAGACAGTAAGTACAAAAAAGTAAAATAAATAGCTACAAGACTCCAAGAAACAAGTAACACAAACAACTTCGTTTATTTTCTAATTTTAATTGTGTATAGATACTATTACAGTAATTTGATAATGAAATGACGTTCACAATAGTTACAGTATTTGATAATTTCGACATGAAATATATTTGCATTAATGACTGTTGACATAGTTTTTGAAGGCCTCTCTGACACTCCTCGCTCTTCTTAAAGCACTACTGTTTGCTCTGTCATTTTGGAAGCATGCTGCTGAAGCACTGTGTTCTGTTATGTCCTGGTCAATAGACAATTGAAGGGAAATGTCAGGCCCATCTCTATCGATTATTATATTGTGCAAGACGCAGATGCACTGAATAATAATGTCTGCATATTCTACAGAAGTTTCAATTTCCTTTCGGAGAAGACGCCATTTGCTGGCCATAATTCCGAAAGTGCGTTCCACCACCGTTCTAGCCCTCGATAGCCTCCTGTCAAATAACCTCTCTTCCTCAGTCAGTGACAGTCCAGGGAAAGGGCGCATTAAGTTTTCCAGTAGTGGAAAGGCTTCATCTCCAACCAACACTAATGGGGCTTTTACTGAAGTACCTGGTAGTTCTTTCGGTGGAGGCCAATTTTCAGTTTCGTTCAAAATATTATTCTACAAGTTACTTGCTCTAAATGTGCCACCATCTGATTGCTTGCCATAGCCTCCAATGTCAACTGCTATTAATCTGCAGTTAGCATCGGCTACAGCTAGTAAAGCAAGCGAAAAATATTTTTTGTAATTGTAATACATTGTCCCAGAATGAGAACATTTAACCCGAACATGCTTACCATCAATGGCCCCCACACAATTCGGAAAATTCCAGTTGGCACACATGTGTTTTGCAGCGGTTTGAAGCAGTGGTATAGTAGGAGAAGGCAGGTGTACAGGGCTCAGAATTTCACATATTGCGGCACACGTTTCATGCACACATTGTGCGACTGTAGTTAGACCCATCCGAAACGACTGTGACAGTGCACGGAAAGACATCCCAACCGACAAATATCTGAAAAAGAATGAAATGAGCGTAATTGAAGGATGTGTAGCATCTCCATAGGATTTGCAGTTAATATGCTAAGGACAAATAATGTATTAAGTATACAGTGTACTTAATTATTTACGCATATTTTCACGTCTATATTTTCAGGCGAGGTACTGAAGAATAAATGGAAGAACCTACGTGACACTTTCCGTTCTGAACTCAAGAAAACTCGTGCTGAACGTTCAGGAGACGAAGGTGGCATGCCAATCCAATTGGCCGTGGTACGAGCTAATGACCTTCCTGACTGACATAATGACGACACCCGAAGACAAAGACTAATGTTCATCACAGTAAAAGAACAGCCTCGCAACACGACGACGCACACGACGACGTACCATTTTCACCAGCTCTTACAGAGAGAGAGAGTGTGTTTCACCTGATGAAACCAACCAAGCCAGCTCTTCAAGACTGTCTGTAAGTTCAGAGGGTAGCGTTTCGATGCCTCCTCTCTCACCCTCCCTACACACAAACCAAAACAAGAGATCCAAGAAATCGACAAACTCTGAGTTGCTAAATATAGAGACGCAAAAGTTGAAGCTAATTGAGCAACAAATGTCGAAATCAGAAACGCAAGATGACAGCTATCGTTTTGTAGTGAGTTTGCTACCAGCAATGCGAAAACTATCACCAGCGGCTCAGTTGAGCGCCAGGATAAAAATTCAGCAGGTTCTTTTGGAAGAATTGGAACAATCAACCACTTCCACTGCACATTCGTTGATGTCACCCTATGCACCTGAAAATCCAGTTGAAATCGTAATTTCTGGAAATCCGCAAAATGAAATAGTCATTTCTGAAATTCAACCTGATGACATTGTTATTTCAAGCCACCAAGATTCTGAAAACTTTGATACTTAATTGAGTGAACTGTGATGTATTTTACTTCACATTGTCAACTACGTCAAAATTTATTAAAAGAAAGTTTGAATCTATTACAATTTGTAAATTTTCATAATAAAATGATTGCTGTAAACTTAATATTGTGTACTTACCTGATGGTAATCATAACTTTCTCTTCAGGGGTAATAGCCATTCTGAAATTTGTGTTTTGCTTCTGTAATATATTTGAAACAGACGACACTATATAATCAAATGTCTCTGTACTCATTCTGAAATAATTCCAAAATTTATCCTCATCTTTTCTCAAGTCACTGTACAAATGATGAAATTCTTCTAAAGCCCTCCTCTCCTTGTTGATGTCATGCACCCATTCACGACTGCGTTGAATTCTCAGAGCACTGTTTTCTAATAAAAAAGAATTTACTGGGTCGAGGAAAAACGACATCGTGCCGAGACTGCTCAATTGCTGGCCAGATCGCGTGCGCAAGCGCGTGCTCTATCGTGTGCAATGTGAACGCTCCATCCCATTGCATCGCTTTGGCCGTTATGCCTCGCATCGCGTCGCGTCGCGTCGCATCCCATCACAGGCAGTGTAAACGTACACTTACACTCGCTCGTCTGCCCAGCAAGATAAATCAAAAGCGACCTTCAACTATAAATTGTCACGAGCGGGCCGAGTTTCTGAAAACGCTTTTGGACATTTGTGTCGGGTATTTCGAGTGTTCTACACAAATCCGAATCTGGAACCTAACACATGTGATAAACTCGTTACAGCTTGTTGCTGTCTACACAATCTCATCAGGGACGCCTATTTAGGAAAAGGAGGACGACCTTTTTATGAACTTGACCATGACATGAGTTTACCACAGAACAGGGGGATTCTACCAAGCTGAAGGGTTTCAGGTACGAGATACATTTAAGAATTACTTCTGCGAACTTACAAATTAATGATCACAACCTGGAAAAGAACTAAGGCTCAAATAAAGGAAATAAATTATTGTTACTACTCGTAACGACTATTGTAATCGTTTGGTGACAGAAAGAATGGAAGCATTGTTGTAGCCTTCATATTGTACAATTTGTCACAGTAGGAAAAAAAGCATAAATAAATAAATGTGTATATGTAAAACACTTACCATCTTTTTTCATTGCTTCTCCTATCTTCGTCCACAGCTTATCCTTTGCCATCACATTTCTGAAATCTGTATGCGTGTTATCATACAGTCTAGAGTATCTGCTCACATACTCCACTAACTGTTTGTTGTCATCGTGAAAACCTTTCTTCGACATAGTGCGTCGTTGATTTCTGCAGTCGTCACACACCTGGCAGTCGCGGCCCAACTGCTTGACTGCTTCTCCAGCGGCCGAGACGCGGCAGTCGCGATGATGTCACTTGCTAGCAGGTATCGAGACTAGGCTCTGCCGCCTCTATGCTAGCTTTAACACGGAAATGAACAGTCGCGCGATTTGTGTTCATAGTCATTCTTGTGTGATTTTAGTGCATATTTTCGGCGCTTGAGCATGCCATTTTCGTTAAATGTCCGTTCATGTATTTTTAACCGTGTTGTGTCGCCAACATGAGTGAGCTAGCAACTGAACACCTTATAGAATTTTTATTAAAAACGACTTTTCCTACATTAACGTACGAAAAAAAGTGCGAATTGAAGGACAAACGACCTATTCTTATACTCAGTGTAGTTTTAAGTGAAGCCAAACAAAAACGTACTTTTCAGACAGCCTGGTACGAAAAGTATGCTTGGCAGACTGCGAATGCAGTTAATAACAGATTATATTGTTATATATGTCTCCTGTTTGGTAGTGAAAAGGAATGATGCAATGAGGGCATTTGTACAATAAAGAACTTTGATAGGAAACCTCAAAAGCATCACCTGCAGAAAAAAGAATCATTTCAGTTATTGGGCAAAAGTAGAATGAGAACGCCCTTTCTGAAGCCGCTCGTCTGATAGCAATAAAATACGACAAACAAGTTGCAGTTAATGAGAAAATAAAATCTGAAATTCAGAACTGCAGTTTCATTTCGATTCAGTCTGATGAAACATTAGACGAGTCATGCAAGAGTCAAATCAGTATAATATTCAGGTACTGTATTGCAGACAAAATTGAGGAAAGATTCGTTGGATTTTACGATGTTTCTGGAGATAAAGCTGCTGAAGGTTTGTCAAACATTACTCTTGCAGTATTGAAGGAATGGAATGTGGAATGAAAAGTGGTTATTCAAACATATGATGGCGCTTCAGTAAAGGCGGGCAGAGAAAGAGGACTACAACAATTGGTGAGGCAGTTCTGTCCCTATGCGCTGTTTATTCATTGTTACGCACACCAACTGAATTTGGTACTGTTACATTCCTCCAAAATCATACGACAAGTACACTTGTTTGTAAGTGATCTTACTGCATTCCATTCGTTTTTCAGCAAATCATCAAAACGAACTGTATTGCTAACTGAGAAAGGATTTAAACTGCCACATGCAAGCAACACTCGCTGGAACTTTCGTTCCAGGGCAGTTTCAACAACATGTAGTAATTTCTCAGGGCTATACAGTGTTTTTAATTATATACTTGATGATACAGACTCTCAGTGGGACCCAGAATCTTTGAGCTGTACTGTGGGAATGAAACGACGGATGGATGATCCTACGTTTGTCTACTTGCTTTGCTTCTACTGAGGGTGCTTTGTTTATGTTTATCATCTCTTTAATGTTCTTCAGTCAAAATCTGTCAGTATAACATTCTGCCATGACGAAATAAGAACTGTTTTGAGAAACTTACGACCGTTAAGAACGGAAACATTATTTGATGAATGCATTAAATGCAGCTTGTGTTTGAATGGCAACTTATCATCCTGTGACAGTCAAAAGACATCTCTCAGGGCACTAACTTACGAGATACTGGATTTGCAAATTGTTCAGATGGAAAGAAGGTTTCAAGACTTCCCCAGATTCAGTTTGTTAACTTTTGAACGAAAAGTGCTTCCCGAACTATCAAAAACAATTCCCAAAGTTGAAACTGCTTCAATTGTTAGAACAGTGCCCTTTTTTCAAACAAGAACAACTTGAAAATAAGCTGTGTAACATAAACGCTGATGAGAAAAAACACTTATCTCCAAGAATCCTCTTAAAGTACATTGTCAACAATGATTTAGACTCAGTTTATGAAGAAACAACTGGGTGTTTGACCCTAACCGCAACTACAGCAAGCAGTGAACGAAACATGAGTACTCTTAAACGAGTGAAGAATTATTTAAGGAATTCAGTGTCCAACATCCGACTGTCGTGTTTGAGCACGTTAGCAATAGAAAAGACACTACTTGGAGAGCTATCCAGTGATCAGATCTTTATAGACCGAGTTAGAGACTTATTCGAGGAGAGAAAAGACAGGCGCGTTGCACTTGTGTACAAGAAAATATAAGAGCTTCTTCTCTTGCTGCTGGAGTTCTATAAATTTGTCATCGTTTTTTGAACAAGTTAGTTATTATTATTATTAGTGGCGGTGGTAGTGGTAGTAGTAGTAGTAGTTGATGTTATTCTTTTATGTGGTGCATTTTGTTTCATTTGTTTAAATTATTGTTTATTGTACCATTTTGTCTCCCTATAATAACTGCAGAGTCTCCCCAACCTTTACAACCACGCTACGCCACTGGTAACAGGGTCACAATCCGAGTTCATGCTAGAGGACGGGATAAATGTAGAGCCATCGTTCACCTAGTCAAGAAGTAGCGCCAGACCTTCATCGTCTTTATTGTTGTTCACCTGTGCAATGTCTTTGCCCATAAGCCAGGTCAGTTGACCGAATGGCTCGAAGTCCGTTAACTAAGAGAGGGGAGAGAGTGGGGAAAAGGAGGAGGCGGCCGACCCCTGGCGTGACATTGCACGAAGCTTAAAAACTGTAGAATGATGGCCAGTTTTCGGTTAGACGCAGTTATTCGGTAGGAATCGTTTTTGATACTTGTGCCATCTACACAGGTGTGTATATAAGCATAGTTTGAAAATACGTGCGTAAGTTCAGTGAAGAGCTTACAAGTGTTTTATTACTTTTTTCACTGAAGAATTATATTAAAAAATTACTTTTGCAAAGTTTTTTTTTAAAGCAGAAGCTATACATAATCATTATACACCTCTTTTTTTAACATGAAAATTCCAACTAGACGATTTGGAGTAGATTTAAGCAACGGTTTTTTACCAGTTGTAGACATCAAGATCAACACTAGAGTCATCGAGACATTATACGCCTTAGCTAATCGTAGAAAAACGTTTGGTAACGGTTTTCTTTCTGCTGAACACACTTTATATCGCATACAGCTCCATCTAGTTACAGCCAGCGCCGTAACGGCGTGCATCCTGCTCGCTCTGTGGCCGCTTCGGCACGAAACATAAATAATAGATCCAAACAACAGAGAAACTGTGTGATGAAATCTTTTGTGCAAGGGACGAGGTACCTGTTAAAGAATGGTAACGGGACCAATCAATTTGAACCTCATTGTTGTAAAATTAACTTGTAACTTGTTAGGAGACCAAACAGAGATAGTAGCCGCTGCTGGACGTCCCTTTGACTCCAATTTGAAACTCTCAGAGAACACATTTCAAATAGTGCAAAACCCAGATAGTCCGCTCGTGAACGCGCTCTACAATACCTTGAGTTTCGTGTTGATTTCGTCTCATTTTATTCTTCATATAGCTCGATTAGAAACACTGCGCAATTATGCAGTTTCTCTTTTACTTTTGTTATATGCTAACTAAGTTTAAAGGGTGACTATATTACACTTTATCTAAGAAGATCCCAAAATGAAAATGCCTATATTTCCTATTAAGTTATTATTATCTGGAAATTTACTAATACCGGTACATACTGGGAATATCAAAAATGCATGGAAACTTAAATTTCTATCATCCTTTACAAAACATTAGATTCTTTCGTTACATTGTTTTGCAGCAAACAACACTTCGTTATAATATCTAAATGTTTACAAATAGCAGTGTCATGATGTTTCACAAAGAAATAATTGTTTATCGAATAATACAATAAAAATAATCTTTTTATCCACTGAAAAACCTGGCTTCAGTGTAAATATAAAAGCTATGGACAACATTCATTTGAAAATTACCAAGCATTTATGACCATGATGGAACTTACCTGCTCTTTGCGACCGTACAAGCTACTCAGAGAGAAGAAATTACTGAAACTTCCTGGTAGATTAACACTGTGTGCCCGACCTAGATTCGAACTCGGGATCTTTATCTTTGGTGGACAAGTGCTCTACCATCTGAGCTACCCAAGCACGAATCACACCCCGTCCTCACAGCTTCACTTCTGCCGGTAACTCGTCTGCTACTTTCCAAACATCACAGAAGCTCTCCTGCGAACCTTGCAGAACTAGCACTCCTGGAAGAAAGGATACTGCAGACATATGACTTAGCCACAGCCTGGGGGATGTTTCCAGAATGAGATTTTCATTCTGCAGTGGAGCGAGCGCTGATATGAAACTTCTTGGCGGATTAAAACTTTGTGCCGGACCGAGATTCGAACTAGGAACCTTTGCCTTTTGCAGGCACGTGCTCTACTGGCTTTTTATTTTTTATTTGTCCTGTTCCCTCCCTCCAGGATTCAACTAACCAATTACGCCACTTTTTTTTCAGTGCTAACCAATTATGCCACTTTTGATTTATTTAGTTTTTTAGTGCTCTGCCTTTTTTATTTTATTTTTCATTTTATTTTAGTTTTTAATTTTTTTCTTTTTATTTTTTTAAAAAAATATGCAATTGAACGTTGCCCATGAGTGCTACTCACAACAAATAAACGTAAAGAAAAGAAGGGAAGTTGTGTTTTCTTTGGTGGTGGCTTCTCACCCTTTGGAAATGCAATTAACTTCGTAGCAGTATGTAACCGTCAGTTTAAACTAAAGAAAATAAAAACAAAGGAAAGATTTATCCAACAAATTATATAACATTTCTTCGTTGACTATTTGCAGTTTTCTTTGCCGGCATGTGTACATGTGGCTTTCTGGCGCTTGCGCTCCTCAACAATGTTTAAGTTGGCTTTTAGGACACGAGTAATACAATGTGGAATGAGTGCAAATAAGAAAGTTTTGCAACAACTATTTATACTTAGAATGTTTTTTGAAATTATGATGTTGTTCGTGAATATACAAAATGAGTGCTCTGAGGTCTGCTTGCTGTTGCGCAACAATGTAGTACGCTGTTGTCCGAGGAGCCAGGTACAACTATTGTTCTTCGCGGCAGGAAACAAATGCCAGTACCGGTGTAACACATCATCAAAGCGATCGCATTCTCTGTCGTCCTGTTAATAATCGATAGCTTTTTCGTCGTCCAGTTCCATATCACGATGTTCTCTTTACAATTGAAGGTGTGAGCCAGTTTGTCTATAAGGTGACAACGGTTACAGTATGGTGTAGGGTGTAGTTTAATTTTATGCATCTTTTCGCCTGTGGTGTCATACCATACAGCAGCTATGGCCGACGTAAGAATTGGGTTGGTGATATTCGCCCTTATACGTTGCCAAGTTTTATCAGAGTGTTTCTTTTCGATCGGAATCCGTTGTTGTCACTTTGGCCAACTAACACGTAACCTATCAGTAAAAATCGGGGACAGCAACATAAAACGAATTAAAGTCACCCACTACTTGCGCGTACACATAGATGAAAAACTGAACTTCCATGAACATATCAGAATCGCGACAGACAAGGTAGAGAAAATACTACACAAACTGACAAGGATAAATTCAGGACAATACAGACTCCTCTGTCTGTCACACAAATCTACCACTGCGCTCTCTTCGAATCAGTACTAAGCTTTACGGCCAGTACATAGGCGCACAGGCTCAACCTCGTCACAAACAGAACAGCGGGTAGGCGAGGACGGGGAAGCGTCCCATTGCGACTGTCTGGAGCATTTGGCACGAAATCATTCGAAGCACTGTGTTGTGCTCGGAATCTTCCCGATGGATATTACAATCAGGTATCGGGCCGCTCTGTACTGGTTAAAGATGGGTAGACTAGACCAGGTTAATATAATAACTGGTTCACCGCTGAATAAGAAGCGGGACCTCAGAAAATGGAAAACTGACAAATGGCAGGAAGAAAGGGGCACAAGTGATAAGGGACGGAGAGTACACACATTTCTTCCGGGTGTAACGGAAAGGTTAAAGATGAAACATGCCGACCCTAGCAGCGGCATGGTGCATTTCTTGACTGGCCACGGAGCTTACCCCACGCACTTGAACCGCGTGAGTCTAAGAGACACATCAAGATGTACACACAATCATATTCTGCGGGAAATACGGATAACACAGGAACACACTTGGAATACAACACATACAAACCGAACGACACTTATACGACGCAATCAGAACACCAGAACTGTGAGACGAACTAAACGTACTAACAAAAAATATGAGACGAATGCCACAAAGAATACAGACGTGAGAGGCCGTGCAAATGACAAACCTATATGCAGCACCTAGACAGACACCATAGTGTGGCGGATGAAAACAAAGACAGAACAAAAGACCCGACAGAAATGTCTTTAACCTAGAAGTAGCGATCTAGATCTAACACAATTATAGCCATAATAATGGATAATACAAGACTAGATCCAAATATGTACCGTTATACAGACGTAAATAGTGTCGGCGAACCGTCGCAGTTGCCACAGGCAAACGCGGCACTTTAAACTTGTAAATAATTTAATTGGTTTAGTAGTAGTTCTAGTAATTAGCTTAGTGGTAGGTCTAGTATAGCATAGATCTTCCTGGTTTAAGGGTTAAATTTAAAAGGTATTGGAGCCTGAGGATCAATGGCTTGATGGTCAATTTCAAGACTTTCACCCTCAGTACTACAGGATGGCGGGACTTCAAACTTTTTCCATTCCTCCTTCTTTCCTATTCTTCATTCTCAACTATTTATTTGTATTTATTTTTCCAAATTTCAAACACCTTGTAAAATTTTTTGTTAAATGGTTTTAGGATAAGCTGCCAAAAAAGAAAGAAAACATGGAACAACATAGCAAACAAAACAAAACAAAATCAAAATAACAAAAGATAAAAACAAAATAAGATCAACTAAGACCCGCCTCCACGTGGCGGGACACGGGCAACGGTGCGACCAGATGCGGGAACTAGTGTGGAGGTTCAAGCCACATCAGGGCCCATACACCAGTCGCAGCGTCTAAGTGGTCAATAAAGACCCACCGGAAGCAATTAGGTGGTGGGTCGTAAAATAAGGGCGGCAAGTGAAATAAAAAAAAAAAAAGAAGTGTCGCTTTCTCAGTTCAAAGTAAAGCGTAGAGGTATTAAAATGTTGAGGCGACTGGTTCACGTAGCTGATTTCCCTGAAGTAGGCGCCGTCATATCCCAGCTGTTTGTTGATGTGCCCAGCTTTGATTGGTGGCCTTACATCCCGAGGTATTAAGGAGGTGAATAGACTCTAGGATATCCCAGTCTGGTTGCTGCTGATTATTTTCGATGTTCTATTTATGGAGAACACGAGACTCTTGAGTGCCCACATCCTTTACACCTACCCCGTCTGCATGGCGAGCCAGTGTTATCGTGTGATCTGGAGTTTTGAAGATATTGCCTCTCCAAACAAACTAATATATGGCAACAAGGAAGCTTGTGAGCAATATCATCGGGTATTGCTAACACGGCAGCGATACGATATATTCTACTAAGAACATACTTATTTATAAACTGCACTTTTTGGAAGCGGTTGAGGGATCTAGTCTTGTGTTCTTGCAGTATTGCTGTGACTGTCTTGAGTATAGGTTGCCAATTCGTCTTGGTCGTCTCGCGCGGGTCCGGTAACAAAGTCATTACTAGTTGCTTGATCTTGTCAACACGTTGCAACCGAGACGATACCGTGTGTTCATCGAGTGGTCCGAGATGAAGAATTTTAGATTTATGTTCATTTATCATCGCATCTGAGGATTATGCATACATTGTGGTCATGCAGCGTACCTTTTCAATATCATCTTTCGTATTTACAATGACGCTAATGTCAGCGGCATATGCATAGCAAACTGTTTTGTCATTAAACACCCTTAGGCCTGATAGTTGTGCATGCAGATTAAACAGCAGCGGCTCAACGGCGGTGGCAAACAACGACATCGATAGAGGGCGGCCTTGGCGAACAGATTGTTTGATGGGCACACAAATGGTGAGCTGACCGTTAACCTTTATTCTATACATTGTCCCAACAATGCATTTTTGTAAAAGCTGAAGAAACTGATTATTAAATCTCATTCTGTGCATAACGTTTGTTAGAAACTTGTGGCTAATCCTATCAAAGGCCTTTTCGAAATCTAAAACCATAATCCGAAGTTGACATTTACAGATCCAAGTTAAATGTAACACGTCCCTGTATGCACGTAAGACATTCGTCATGGATCGACCTGCTCCGATGCTCGTTTGGTATGGGCCAATAACTTTCGTGAGAATGGATTTCAGCCTATGATTTAGTAAACGAGTCAGTATTTTGAAATCGGCGTTCAACAACGTAATTGGTCGAAAATCGTGCAAAGAGCTGCGACGCATTTTTCTGGGGATCAATATGACCAAGCCTTCAGTAAATGCTGTTGGAAAGGGGTCACCTTGCATTAATTAATTATACATAGTTGTTAATAAGGTCCCTGAAGCCTGAATAAAATTCCACTGGGAGACCGTCTAACACTGCCGCTTTGTTACAACGTAAACCTGTTATTACAACCTAAAAGTTCTTCATTTGTGATGTTTTCCATAAGGTCAATATTGTCGTCGGCAGTAACTGTCATTGCAGTCGGAGGTAAAAGAACTCCTTCCATTGATAAGTCTATTTCTGGTTCTGCATAAATGTTCGTATAGTATGTTGCAACATAATTTTTGATGTCTTTCTGTGTGTTATACTCCTGACCTTGTTCGTCTTGAATATTTGGAGTAGCTTCTACTATCAACGTTTAGCTTCTCTGATAATATGGAAGATAGAGAGTCAGTCCCAGTCCGCGCCCTTACTTTAGGACCGTCCAACGACAGTCGCATCAAATTAGTAATTTTTGCTTTAATACGTTTGATCCTAAGGTTTAGGCTGATAATCTGCGCAGGGTCACTATACAACTCGCGCAAGCATGAGAAGTAAAACTCAAATGCGCGCTTCCTCCAATACCCTTTTTCCCTCACACATTTCTTTATCTGTGGCTTTGCGAACTCAGTCCACCAAATTACACGCCGTGCGTATCTCGCTTGAGTGCGCATACACATTTTCCAAGTGTACCTAATGGATTGTTGCAAATCGACATCGTAGAGGAGGGAGAGATTTAACTGCATACACCGCGTCCCAAAAATGTTTGTTTACTATAATTGACTGTCCGCCCCGGTAGCTGAATGGTCAGCCTGACGGATTGTCAATCCTCTGGGCCCAGATTCGATTCCCGGCTGAGGCGGGAAATTTTCTCCGCCCAGGCACTGGGTGTTGTGCTGTCCTCATCATCGTCCCCATCGACTGTAGGTCGCCGAAGTGGCGTCAAATTGAAAGACCGGCACCTGGCGAACGGGCTGCCTGACGGGGGGCCCTAGCCATACAATTACGTAAATAAATTATAAGTGACTGTTATATGTTAACCACAGTGACCAGAAAAATTTAGAGCTCATATCTCACAGTCAATTACATTGTGCAGCAATCCTTTTGTATCATATATTCTGTCTAGTCGACTAGCAGAGGTATTGCACGCGTACTGTATGCATGAGTCCAAGTATCTGTCGGGGCTAGACCATAAGTTAAAACTTTTAATTCGTCACAAAAGTTAAAATTCCGGCACTGATCCTCGCGGCGTAACACACAGTTAAAATCCCCGCCTAAATGCATATTGCGTCTGATGTTACTGAATAGTCGTGGTATGTTCTCCCTACAAAATTCGCATCTGTCACGTCTGCCTTCGGACCTAGTTGGAACACAGATATTAACTAAAAGCAACCATTTAGTTTTGCCGTGCTCCCGCGCCCAGTTTCAAGCAAGGTGTCTAATTCACACTGCATGTCTGCTTTGTACAGTATCGTTGTCCCATAGTCATCGCCTATGTTCACCATGGCTTCGTAGCCAGTAATATCTTCTACCTTATTGGAAACAACTTCCTGTAATATAGCTATGTCGACGTCTGCTGCGTACAAGTAAACACGTAAGCTCTTCCATTTAACGTCTGAGACAATCCTGTTGACATTGATTGTTGCAAGCTTGTATTCTTGCGTCATCTTTTAATCTTCTAGTCTTGTTCCACGTCCTCTGACCGCGGAGCGGTCGTTGCAGAAACACCTGGGGCCGTCGTTGCCACTGGATCACCTGAACGGGCGTCGACATGCATGGAATCCTCTTCCTCTTGCATTTTGCATTTACTGTCCTCTTCTTTGTTGGGCACCGACCATTCAGAGGTATTCTTCTTGAGGGTATTTTGTATTCGCGACAGCTTCCTTTCCATCTTGTCTAGTTCCTCTTGACTCTGTTTCCGAGCAGCACATTTAGATTTGGTAGCCGGTTGTTTGGAACTGGGTTTTCCAGCGGTTATTGAGTCACCGACGGATGTGTTATCGATGCTGATGTTGGAGACCTCCTCCTTGCCGGAAGGTACACCAGGTAACACCGACTTTGCTTTCGTGACGTTCTCCGGTTCACACCTGACTGGCAGTCGTCAGGTCAGGTAATTCTCAATCTGACAGTCGCGATGATCGGTGATATTTTGAACTTAACCGGTTCCCGCAGCGGAGGCCGCCGGCTGCATCGCGGTGTTGCTATTGTGGACGGCCGCTGCAAAGCAGGGCTCGGCGACGGCGGGTCTGCCAGCCGCTGCGCGTACATTAATCTGTGCGCCGTGTCGCTGCCTGTCGCAGTAGGGCCGCGTCCTACGTGAGTGGCAGAGGCGACCGACAGCGAGCGAATTCTGGATACACGGCACTCCAGCGACAAGCAACAGCATCGGGCGAGAAGTTCGGGTGTCCTGCGTGCGAGCGACCGTGACGTGCTACAAGGTGCCCCTAAACTGTAGGATACTGTAGCTGGAGAGTAAGGCTACAAAATCAGGTTTACTTAAGAAAATAAAGCGAAAAGAAATGATGTGCATAAAATTTACAAAGGGAGCAATCTCCATGGAGAATTTCGTAAATATCGTCAACTACGAAGATTACCAGACAAATTCTTCGATTACACGTAAGCGACAGAAGCGACCGACAGCCTCAGGGGACAAAACACAACCGGAGGTATAGTTAACGAAGTGTCCTACGTGAGAGACATCTGCGTCGGTGCCTTTCTTAAGCTGCAACTGGCGACGTTTGAATTCAAACATATTTGGATCTTGTCGCTGCACCACGTGTGACAGCCACGTGTCTTCTCGGCAAAGCAGCGGAGTGGACGCGATGGCAGCTATGAAGTACTTGTCATCCGATTTTAAGAAATTCGGTGAAAAAAATTTGATTTTTCCGCATCTTATAGCTTGATATCTGTGCTCGATAAAGGTTTGAATTTATTTTCGTTGCTCGGCATAGTTACTATGCTGCACGAAATTGAGTTCATGGCTGCATGAAATTTTTAAGAATTTGTAGAGGTAAAATTACATTGCGTAGACTTTCCGTATAGTTCATTTAAGGCCATACATTATTGCATATGAAAGGCAACCAATATATCAAAATTGTATTTAAAGTTGAGACCGGAAAGATAACTCTTTTCATTTTAGAGATATTGGTTGTTACATCCGCGCACGGGTCGCTCGCGAACGCGTCCGAACCTTACCTGTGTTTCGGGAATCAAGTGGTTGTAAAAATCGTCGTATCTCATAAACAGTTCAAGATATCGAAACGAAGATTTTTGGAAATGACAGCATGCAAAAAGGACTATTTTATCGTATGATTAACGCTCGATACGTTTTTGTAAACGCGTGAGCAGAGCGGAAACAAGACTCCCTATAAATTACACCATGAGCTTTTGTGTGAACTTTCATAGCCAATCAAAGAGAGAGAAACGGGTAAACGCGGTATCAAAGTGGCCGACGTTGGGTCTAGTTTTGCATGAAAATGTTTAGCTGCTTGCTAATAATCAGGGTAATCAACGAAAACGTAATAAATGAGTGCAGGAAAAATTGAAATATTTCACGAAAAGTTGCTGCCAAGCTTTGTTAAGTGTCAAAAATTTCCTATGTTTAAGACCTAGCTATTTTGCACATAAAATGATACAATGGTGCGGCATTTAAATGTCAAAAAGACCTTCGTCGAATCAAGTACAAAAGTTAGGATTTTCGAGTACAGAAAACGTTAGGAACGCAAACGATGACTCAGTAAGATCATGCTTTCTGAATAAAACTTGAAAATGAAAAATGAAAGAAATCGGTCAAATATTTCATGAAATGATTTGTGTAAAAGAAATAAGTATATCAGAGAAACATTCTATGTGCCTTTGAATGATGCTTGAAATCATGACCAGAAAATGAGGTGCACCAAACGTTTCCCTAATATTATTTATTTCATACTTTTAGACAAATCATTTCACAAAGTGTTTGACTTTCTTTTTAAAAATTTTGTATGCTTTACTTTTACAGACTACTACGATTAAGTGAAACCCTTGACCTTAACACTGACTGCTGATGAATTACGTACGCAACATCAAATATCTGTAAAATTTCATGGTTCATTATAATTTATTAGGAATTTAACGTGTGTCATATACTGGGGTAGAAGTGTATACACATAAGAAGATCAAGTTCTTTGACAAGACCTTAAAAATATACTTAGTGATGCAGTGTAAACAGTATACATGAAACGTAGTATATGGAATTTTAACTGAATCAGTTAAAATATAAAAAGCACATTGGATCAAACCGAGCACCTCTCCGTGGTCGTAGCAACAATCTGCTATGCCACCATTACACAACACCTAACCGTTATAAATTATTGTCAATTTATATTTGTAGTCACTCATGTAGTCAGTCACTCTTATGGGATTTATTGGCTGTTATAAGTTCTTGATCATGTAAAAAACATTCTTCTTTAATTTATTGATGAGGCAATCGAATGTTCCTCCGCTCATACACGTGTAATCGACGAATTTGTCTGGTGATCTTCGTAGTTGATGATACACTCCTGGAAATGGAAAAAAGAACACATTGACACCGGTGTGTCAGACCCACCATACTTGCTCCGGACACTGCGAGAGGGCTGTACAAGCAATGATCACACGCACGGCACAGCGGACACACCAGGAACCGCGGTGTTGGCCGTCGAATGGCGCTAGCTGCGCAGCATTTGTGCACCGCCGCCGTCAGTGTCAGCCAGTTTGCAGTGGCATACGGAGCTCCATCGCCGTCTTTAACACTGGTAGCATGCCGCGACAGCGTGGACGTGAACCGTATGTGCAGTTGACGGACTTTGAGCGAGGGCGTATAGTGGGCATGCGGGAGGCCGGGTGGACGTACCGCCGAATTGCTCAACACGTGGGGCGTGAGGTCTCCACAGTACATCGATGTTGTCGCCAGTGGTCGGCGGAAGGTGCACGTGCCCGTCGACCTGGGATCGGACCGCAGCGACGCACGGATGCACGCCAAGACCGTAGGATCCTACGCAGTGCCGTAGGGGACCGCACCGCCACTTCCCAGCAAATTAGGGACACTGTTGCTCCTGGGGTATCGGCGAGGACCATTCGCAACCGTCTCCATGAAGCTGGGCTACGGTCCCGCACACCGTTAGGCCGTCTTCCGCTCACGCCCCAACATCGTGCAGTCCGCCTCCAGTGGTGTCGCGACAGGCGTGAATGGAGGGACGAATGGAGACGTGTCGTCTTCAGCGATGAGAGTCGCTTCTGCCTTGGTGCCAATGATGGTCGTATGCGTGTTTGGCGCCGTGCAGGTGAGCGCCACAATCAGGACTGCATACGACCGAGGCACACAGGGCCAACACCCGGCATCATGGTGTGGTGAGCGATCTCCTACACTGGCCGTACACCACTGGTGATCGTCGAGGGGACACTGAATAGTGCACGGTACATCCAAACCGTCATCGAACCCATCGTTCTACCATTCCTAGACCGGCAAGGGAACTTGCTGTTCCAACAGGACAATGCACGCCCGCATGTATCCCGTGCCACCCAACGTGCTCTAGAAGGTGTAAGTCAACTACCCTGGCCAGCAAGATCTCCGGATCTGTCCCCCATTGAGCATGTTTGGGACTGGATGAAGCGTCGTCTCACGCAGTCTGCACGTCCAGCACGAACGCTGGTCCAACTGAGGCGCCAGGTGGAAATGGCATGGCAAGCCGTTCCACAGGACTACATCCAGCATCTCTACTATCGTCTCCATGGGAGAATAGCAGCCTGCATTGCTGCGAAAGGTGGATATACACTGTACTAGTGCCGACATTGTGCATGCTCTGTTGCCTGTGTCTATGTGCCTGTGGTTCTGTCAGTGTGATCATGTGATGTATCTGACCCCAGGAATGTGTCAATAAAGTTTCCCCTTCCTGGGACAATGAATTCACGGTGTTCTTATTTCAATTTCCAGGAGTGTATTTACGAAACTCTCCATGGAGATTGCTCCCTTTGTAAATTTCATGAACAGCATTCCTTTTTGCTTTATTTTCTTAAGTAAATCTAATTTTGTAGCCTTACTCTCCAGCTACAGTATTCTACAGGTGAGAGACGCCGCTTTATAGAAACAACTGGTTGGCTCTTAAGCAGCTATCTTGTAGCGCGACATGGTAGCTCGCACTCAGGACACCCAAGCTTTTTGCTCGATGCTGCTGCTTGTCGCTGCAGTGTCGCATATCCAGAAGTAGCTCGCTGTCGGTCGCTTCTGTCGCTCACATAGGACACGGCCTAAGGAGAGTTCGAGGGTCTCTGTGTTTGGGTTTAATACGGGGTCATCCTGATTTTATATGATCAGGAGAACCACAAATAAGGCAACTATGTGGTTGGCCTTCGGAAACTACTAGGGCCTTGAAACCGCGCACCCTAACAAATAAAGGTATATGCCTAAGAAAGTCAGCCTTTACACTTCGGACACCACTGTGGACAATGAAGTGTCTATTCCCCTGCCCTTTTTCGACACAGATATGAACGACTTTGCCAAACGGTTCAATTATTCGTTTGATGTGATCTAATTACATTTATAAGAGTAAGTTAAAGACGCGGACAGTCCTCTAACGTAAGCCATCATATCTGATGCCTCCTTGCAGAACTTCTCCTTTCAAGGTACGAAAATTCGAAGAACCTTCTGTTTTAGACCAACATACAGAGCGTTAGCTAGGAAATCATACTGCAACCCATTAACATCACCATTTCGCAAACCTAATTGTTCAAAAGCCAGTCGTCAATCTCGAGTACACTAGATCGTTCACACCCCAATGGGAACCCAACTTTCAGATTACACTTTCGGTGTCTAGCCTTCATTATATGACGAATTTATCATTACTTACAAGCTCCAAGCAGCTGTAAACAACAGCGAGAGCGCGTGGAAAGGGCTGCCAAGCGTACAGAACACACACGTCCGAATAATACTGCGACTCGGCAGCGACTCGCCAGCTGAGCTACCCAAGCACGACTCACGCCACGTCCTCATAGCTTTATTTCTGCCTGTATCTCTTTTCCTAGCTTCTAAACTACACAGAAGCTCTCCCACTAACCTTGCAGAATTAGCACTCCTGGAAAAAAATGATACTGCGGAGATATGGCTTAGCCATAGCCTGGGGGATGTTTCTCATTCTGGAAACATCCCCCAGGTTGTGGCTTAGCCATGTCTCCGCGGTATCCTTTCTTCCAGGAGTACTAGTTCTGCAAGGTTGGCAGGAAAGCGTCCGTGAAGTTTGGAAGGTAGGAGAAGAGATACTGGTGAAGTAAAGCTGTGAGGACGGTGCATGAGTCGTGCTTGAGTAGCTGTGTTGGCAGTCAGCCTTTGGCAGGGCAGCAATGCGGACCGCGCACGGTTGTCTACGCCACTGCCAGTGCGGAGTGTTTGTTTACTTCCCTATCACCGCGTTTCGCAGTCGAACAAGTTATAATAGCCAACTCTTACAGGAAGAACACTCTGAAGTTCACCTTTTGAAATGAATACGGACGACCCAAAGCATTGGCTGTCGAACACGTCCTACGTGAAGATGAGAAGATGCCTCGAGACAATCTCATCGGCATACACCAATCGATAAAGGCCGAATTTCAACTAAATATCTAGGAATTACAATTACAAACAACTTAAATTGGAACACACAGAAAATGTTGTGGGGAAGGCTAACCAAATACTCTATTTTATTGGCAGGACACTTAGAAAATGTAACAGATCTACTAAGGAGGCTGCCTCCAGTACGCTTGTCCGTCCTCTTTCAGAATACTGCTGTGCGGTGTGGGATCCTTGCCAGATAGGACTGGCGGAGTACATCGAAAAAGTTCAAAGAAGGACAGCACGTTTTGTATTATCGCGAAATATAGGAGAGAGTGTCACTGAAATGATACAGGATTTGGGCTGGACATCATTAAAAGAAAGGCTTTTTTCTTTGCGACAGAATCTTCTAACGAAATTCCAATCATCAACTTTCTCCTCCGAATGCGAAAATATTTTATTGACACCGACCTACATAGGGAGAAACAATCACCACGATAAAATAAGGGAAATCAGAGCTCGTAGAGAAAGATACAGGTGTGCTTTCTTTCCGCGCGCTATACGAGATTGAAATAATAGAGAATTGTGAAGGTGGTTTGATCAATCCTCTGCCAGGCACTTAAATGTAATTTACCGACTATCCATGTAGATGTGGTTGTAGATGTAGATCATTAGCAGCGTCGTTTATGTTAAGATGACTTCTAACGCTGCCTGCAATGAGACTATTCAACGGACGCGACATGGACTAAAATTTCGACACTCCGGCGGCAACGTCGGGCCTGTGGATGTCGACCATGCAGGACTCGGCCCTCGAACGATCCGTGTATTCGAACTGCCTTTCGAGGTGAATGAAGATGAGGTCATCGCGGCGCTAAGCTCGTACGGAAAAGTCCATAGCCACGTATCCGAGACATGAGTACAGTTTACGACGTATCCGGTGCTTAATGGTGTGAGACAAGTCCCAAAAAAAATGTTCAAATGAGTGTGAAATCTTATGGGACC
The DNA here is from genome assembly GCF_023898315.1 of Schistocerca nitens. NCBI lineage: Eukaryota > Metazoa > Arthropoda > Insecta > Orthoptera > Acrididae > Schistocerca > Schistocerca nitens. The sequence goes on from NC_064614.1 coordinate 832,039,580, forward strand.
TAACTGCTAAGGTCATCATTCCCTAAGCTTACACACTACTTAACCTAAATTATCCCAAGGACTAACACACACACCCATGCCCGAGGGAGGACTCAAACCTACGCCGGGAGCAGCCGTACAGTCCATGACTGCAGCGCCCCAGACCGCTCGGCTAATTCCGCGCGACTGAGACAAGTCCGAATAGATCTCAAACGGCACGTCCCATCGTACATTTCTATCGGCGGCTGCCGTGCAGCGGTTATTTAAGACGGACAACCTGGAACATGTTCTGGTTGTGGCAAAGAAGGCCAAGTACGCAATTAACGCCTGCAACGTCGCGTCACCCAACTACAGCACAACGATACGAACACCGACCGAACCACAACCGCCCTTCCAATCACCTATGCGGTGACACTGCACGTCCAGCCCTCATAAAATGCGATTCACGAGCATCTCTCTTGACCGATACACTTGGAGGCTTTATAGCTCCTTAATACTGGCGGCGCCGCGCGCGAACATGGCTTACAGCCGGACGTACCCGCGCTAGAAGATCACAAGGTTACCAGCGAGAGTTTTATGGAAACTGAAGGCCGCATCATAGAACCCACGGTTTTTTTTACTGAAACGACGCGAATCTCTTCCTTCCTCAGACCCCGAAACACATTACCGGAAGCAAAAGTCGCCCAAACGACGAAAAACGCCGCAAGACATCAGAATCGGCCACTGAGCCCCCTCCGCAGGACGAAGAGATGGACCATATATCTGACGGAGTACACAATAACTCTTTTTCCTTTGTCACGAAGTCGCGTCATCCACAAGAGGGTGAGCCGTCCGACAACGATCGCGGGCAAACCCCGCACCCAGAAGCCAAGGAACATAGCACGCCCGTCATCACCGACGCAATTGAGCCGACTTATCCAACGCTGCCACCTCTCACCAATGTTGAAACTGACGCACAATTTTCATGGACGGGAGACGCGGATTTACCACCTCCACCCGACGCGGAAATGAGACCTATTCCTCCGTTAGACCAACACTAAAATGGGTGATGTTTCTACGACGACTTCTGCGACTACTATGGACTTCCAGAATCCACCACGACAACCTTCAGCAGCTACGAACCTATCGACAGCGCGGATCCACCATCACGCATACCGAATAACTACCATCAACACCAATAATATCGGCTCCCATGTTAAACTTCAACCGTGACACGCTAAGAGCAGTGGACATCAACATCACCCTGCTACAAGAACTGAGGACAGCCGGCCACGGTGGCCGAGCGGTTCTAGGCGTTTCAATCAGGAACCGCGCGACTCCCTGTCGCAGGTTCGAATCCTGCCTTGCGCATGGATGTGTGTGATGTCCTTAGGTTAGGTAGGTTTAAGTAGTTGTAAGTTCTAGGGGACTGATGACCTAAGATGTTAAGTCCCATAGCGCTCAGAGCCTTTTGAACTGAGGACAGAAACTTGTGTAACCTCCAAACAGTAAAAAATACATATAGTGTAACCTCCCGACAGTAAAAAATATAATTATATAATTCACATTCAGCGTAACCTCCCGCAGATAAATTCCGTAACCTTGGAACAATAAAATGTGACTAATCTACTAATAAAAATATGTGACTCATAGATAACGTTTCAGTAACTGACTGTGAATTTAAACTGGTAAATTTTGGACGTCAGCAGTGCTGCGTCATGGCCCTTTTTATGAGAAAGATTATTATTAAGAGATTTTTTTTAAACATTTACATGGGACTTGATATAACAATACCACATACGCGCGAGGCTGCTTTTCCCTTATACTACAACGCTCAGGCATCGCCATCGCTCCCCACGACCGTCCCGGCCAACTTCACACACACGACTGCTCGCTACTACTTACTCCTACTGCCACACAGTACCTACTGCTGACAACACTGCTCTCTGATCTAAGATTCTCTTATAGCTTACATATCGCAGGCAGCGCGTGGGCAATCCATCGAAATTACATCTGCTCGAGTGGGCTAGCAACAAATTCCTTAATTATGGACCTCTTACATAACCCTCCACTGGGGGGAGGGGAGCAAAATTTGGCAGCGATGGTGAGTCAATTGGACTTGCCATGAGCAACAAATTTTTCTATAATCTATTTAGTTACTAAGTCTAAAGTCACTGCATACAGACAAAATTCTACTTTCGTTAGGGAAACAATCATACATACACAAAAAAGGGAAAAAGTGCACGGTCTGATGACTAACGACAAGAAAAGCGGCCTGCTAATCTTACCTTGCCGGGCACTTGCCAAGAAAATAATATAATCATCATCAATAAGTGGTCATATAAATATCTGGAAATGGCGTTACAGTGTGATAAATCATAGAGTATGTTTACTCAATAAAGGGTTTAATATTGTAAATATGGTGATTGCCCTGGCTTTTTCTGGTTCTCAAAGTTTCGACGTGTACTACATTGGGGTGAGGAATGCTGCGAATTCTATATGGACCTGCGTATAGAAGCTCAAATTTACTGCATCTACTCCGTCCTCTGTTGGATAAATAATGTGTGCGTACTAATATCTTCTGTCCAATGTGAAAGTCACGGCGTTTACAAACCTGTTTTTGCTGTCTGCTCCGGCGCTCTGCGGCACGTGTGATGTTGTTGAGCGCAATGTCAATTATTTCATGGTGGCGTAGTCGACGAGATGGAGGATGTAATTTTTCCTCCTATCTATGTAGTTCTCAATTCGTTCGAGCAATCTGTCGTTCATAATGTGAAACACAGTCATAGCTCATTCATTCAAAGTGATTCAGAAATTTTACTTGTTAGAATGAAATCAGGCGATGATTCTTCTTCTCTGGAGGCTCGTGCCTTACGGCAGTCTGCTAATCTGTACAAATAAAATGCCTCGTAATTTTTGGGAGCGTTGTATAATCAGTCAGGAAACCTCAGATCAAGCGGATATTTGGCTTTGATGAAGTTTAACCTTCCGAAGAAGTAATGGAGCTCTTGGATTATTAAATGCAGGTTCGTATCCAGTCTTTCGGAAGTTCCCTTCTGATTAACAACTACGCAATATATCGATGAATATCATTAATTCTCAATTGTCAAATACACACCTCTTGTATAAAGGAGCAATATATATATATTTCCTTTTTAATCGTACAATTTCGTCTCAGTTATCTTCTGTCATAAATCTCAATAATCAGATTACAATTCTTCAAACCAAGCTCAGGCTAATCGGCACGAAGACAATCTCGGAAGCTTTTTTTCTAACAACCACCAGAGAGAATACTACAAAGAATAATTATGCGCTCATGGCATAGCTATTGTATGAAACTACTTTGCGCATGGATTCTGCGAGTATGAAGATAGAAAATTAGTAAACGTCATTCAAGGGTAGAATTGTATCAGAATAATTCATCGAATATAAAGAGATATTACAATTGCCCCTCGCAGCGAGCAAAGTTAATGATAATACACTTTGCGAGCTAACAGAAAAAAATTGTTGGGTTGTTTATTCAAAAGAGGAATATTTTGAATTAGTAGAATTTTACTATAGAGAGTATGGGTCACATGTTAAGACAGTAAGTTACGAGAATACCTAAGCTGTAGCTTTTACATGTACCGGGGTATACCCGCATCCCGAGTACATAACCAGGGAAGATGTAGATTGGTGTAATTACGAAATAGGTCTACCCATTTGGGAACTGGCCTTCACAGGGAAACCCTGAAAAACTCGGAAGAATAGACCCCAGCTCAGGTATTAAAGAATATAGGAAAGCCTAAATCCAGTAATTTTGAAATATATAGAAGCTCCATAGATTAGATCGAAGGAAAAGTGTCTCATAGCCAAAAAAAATTTTACAATATTGGTCAAAAAAATTTTCAAAATTTTTCTTTCGACGATGTAGCCAGCGATCTCGTTGTGAAGTCGATGGAACAGGAACACTGGGTACGGACAGCGGGTAGGCTACGTACAGCGTTTGGTGGAGGCGGTACGGAGGACAGGCGATGGCTTATGGTACAGGACAGAAGCTGGTAATGTGCCGTAGAAACAGCAAGATGATCTCAGGAACAGATGGTCAGGGACGTGAACATGGAAAAGGTTTAAAGTGGAATAAGAAAAGGTTCTGACTGAATAAATCCCTGGAAGAGAGTGGATTAAGGCAGCGAAGTCCATATTTCATCGTTGAACTCAAAATTGGAGTGGATTCTTATATTCTTCCATCTGTACTAGACTGGAACATCCATCAGTCCTGACAATTGCGAATTTTTTTTGTAATCCTCAATACCAGTTGCCTGCTGATTGTCCAAAATATTGCCAAATAGACTGTGGGCATTTAAATTTTGTTGTAGCTCATGTCGAATGTATTCCTCTCAGTTTTTTTTTTAAAATCTAATCTTCGTTTAGTTATAGTGCAGGTGGAAGTAGAGCATTGAATCTGTCCGAGGTTTGGTTTCAATTACGAAATTATGGATAAAATTTAAGTTTACACCTGATGAAAAATTTTAAACATAGGCATATGACACTGACTCCACAAAAGGAATAACTTCTAGAAAAAAATTCTCTAAAAAATTTTCATTGTTCTTATAATTAATTGATTTATAGATCCACCTGCAAATGAATATCATTAATGATGACGTATGTTCATTTAACAAATCATCCACTCGCAGAATCTTCTTCATTCTCTCATGAACATTTATGGAAATATATTTCAACAATTATGTCCATAATACACTCCTGGAAATGGAAAAAAGAACACATTGACACTGGTGTGTCAGACCCACCATACTTGCTCCGGACACTGCGAGAGGGCTGTACAAGCAATGATCACACGCACGGCACAGCGGACACACCAGGAACCGCGGTGTTGGCCGTCGAATGGCGCTAGCTGCGCAGCATTTGTGCACCGCCGCCGTCAGTGTCAGCCAGTTTGCCGTGGCATACGGAGCTCCATCGCAGTCTTTAACACTGGTAGCATGCCGCGACAGCGTGGACGTGAACCGTATGTGCAGTTGACGGACTTTGAGCGAGGGCGTATAGTGGGCATGCGGGAGGCCGAGTGGGCGTACCGCCGAATTGCTCAACACGTGGGGCGTGAGGTCTCCACAGTACATCGATGTTGTCGCCAGTGGTCGGCGGAAGGTGCAAGTGCCCGTCGACCTGGGACCGGACCGCAGCGACGCACGGATGCACGCCAAGACCGTAGGATCCTACGCAGTGCCGTAGGGGACCGCACCGCCACTTCCCAGCAAATTAGGGACACTGTTGCTCCTGGGGTATCGGCGAGGACCATTCGCAACCGTCTTCATGAAGCTGGGCTACGGTCCCGCACACCGTTAGGCCGTCTTCCGCTCACGCCCCAACATCGTGCAGCCCGCCTCCAGTGGTGTCGCGACAGGCGAATGGAGGGACGAATGGAGACGTGTCATCTTCAGCGATGAGAGTCGCTTCTGCCTTGGTGCCAATGATGGTCGTATGTGTGTTTGGCGCCGTGCAGGTGAGCGCCACAATCAGGACTGCATACGACCGAGGCACACAGGGCCAACACCCGATATCATGGTGTGGGGAGCATGTTTGGGACTGGATGAAGCGTCGTCTCACGCGGTCTGCACGTCCAGCACGAACGCTGGTCCAACTGAGGCGCCAGGTGGAAATGGCATGGCAAGCCGTTCCACAGGACTACATCCAGCATCTCTACGATCGTCTCCATGGGAGAATAGCAGCCTGCATTGCTGCGAAAGGTGGATATACACTGTACTAGTGCCGACATTGTGCATGCTCTGTTGCCTGTATCTATGTGCCTGTGGTTCTGTCAGTGTGATCATGTGATGTATCTGACCCCAGGAATGTGTCAATAAAGTTTCCCCTTCCTGGGACAATGAATTCACGGTGTTCTTATTTCAATTTCCAGGAGTGTATGAAACACACAAACTGCTATTCTTAAAATGTTAATTAATATTCTTAAATTAATTCTCCTGGTAGAGAAGGCATAATGAAAAATCTAAAAATTGTAATAATTTTCTCTCGCGCAACCAGAGAGTTTCTTCAATTGTTTGTAGCAGTGACATTATCGACTGTTGCTTCATTTCACAGTTCCTTTGTTTTCTAGCGCGAACAGCGCACATCATACACACAGCGTATTTACCTACATATCCCGCACTGTTCAAGTTTCACACGCAATTCTCACATAAGTGCTGTGTCTTGAGGAAATGTATATGCACTTTCATTGTATATCGCTATGGCTTTGGGGGACTGATGACCTTAGCTGTTTAGTCCCCCTTAAACATCCCAACAACCACCACCACCACCACTATGGCTTCTGCTCATAGTCCACACTTACAAACCCTAGTAATTAACAAATTCTTCTACCTATCTTAAAATTTTGTGCTAAACTATCACAGGAGTAATCTCACTGTCTCTTAACCTATCACAGGAGTAATCTCGCCGTCTCTTAACCTATAACAGGAGTAATCTCACTGTCTCTTAACCTATGACAGCAGCAATCTCACTGTCTCTTACCCTCTAGACAACATAAACATCTTGATATTTATATACACATTCGACTCATAGTCAAATTACACTCTAAATTCTTCTCCATATTTGGTATCACAGATCTACGATCCTTCAAAAAATTTCTTAATATCATTATGCGGGAATAATCCCTTTATTCTTTTCGATTGGGATATGCCAACAAGTATGATCCAGGAATTGGTATATTTACAATAACATAACATTGTTAACAGACCAAGAGATGAATACACTAAGCAGATTCAGAAGGATGTAGGTTGTAGTAGGTACTGTGAGATGAAGAAGCTTGCACAGGATAGAGTAGCATGGAGAGCTGCATCAAACCAGTCTCAGGACTGAAGACCACAACAACAACAACAATGGTCCGGTATAAATAAGATTCCATTTCTTTATGTTCTTCATCAGTTTCGAGGAATGGATGTGTCGCCTCAATAAAACCTTTTCTCCATATTATTTTATTAATCTCTCTCGCATACAGAACTAATCTTACGTTGACTCCAGGTTTTGGAACGACTAAGAGCGGAGAACAATATGGACTAGTTGATGGCTCATTCAAGTTCCATTCTAACATTCTATTTATCTCCCTTTGAACAGATTGTTTTAAACGCCAGGGGATCGGATAATGCTTGTAACAGTAAGTCGGATGTGGCTTCACTTGTAGGTGACAAATATACCCTTTAATAATTCCTGGTTTCTCATCAAAAATCTCTTCATATGCCTCTAACAAATAATGAAGCTGCTGCCTTTGTTCTCCAGTAAGCTGATTTGATTCACTAGCTTTTATCATTGTTGTTTGGTTAAAGTCCTCCTGTTGTATCAAATCCTTTGAAAGCTCCTTCCAACGACCGTTTGTAATGTCAATTAATTGAATTATGGCACCGCGACAATATTTCTCATGCACAGTTTCCTTTCTATTTAAATCCAGTGCTATCTCTTCTCCATTTCGTCTAAATTTAATTATTCCTTCCAAAAAATCTATCTGACAATCGTACTCCTGCATACTCCCAATACCAAGAATACAGTCCACTAATAACTTCTCCACTACAAGGAACGTGCATTTTATTGCTACATTTCCCATTTTCATCTCTAATTGTGTTTGTATTTTGACATTGGGAGAGCGTGCTCCAACAGCTCCGATGATTTTCCAGTTCTGTACCGGCAAAATTGGTACCTTCTTCTTCCTAATAATTCTCCTAAAAAGAGCGCCTGAGATGACATTGGCGGTAGCGGCGGTGTCTAATATCACATTCGTTGGAACTTCCTCTATTTCAACAAATACTTCCGATACCGGAACACTCGATCTGTCATTATGACACGTTATTAAATCCTTTGTTAACTCTTCAGTCAACAGCTCACCATCATTATATCTTAACAATTGTAATTTTACTGTTTCGCCCCTAACACATCTCCTGACCGCTCCTCCGGGGCACGATGCGGTCATGTTTAGTTCGACTGATTGTTGGTCCGATTCGTATTTGTCTCTTCAGCTACTTCAGTGATTATCGGTTGTTGTGGCGAATTCGGTCTATATTGTCTTGCTTGATTCGTGTAATTATTGTTGTTGTTCTGCTGGTGTTGGTAGAACTGTCCTGTGTTGCCATACATTGGGTTATATCGATTAAAATTCCTATTGTTCCTAAAATAGCCCCTCGCTGCACCATTACTAAAGTTTCCATTATGGTAATAATTATTGTTTGCATTTTGTCCATTTCTAAGTCTTCTCGGAGAGTGTAGTTGGTTATGATTATTGTTACTGCTACCATTACTGCCATTCCCATTCGAGTTGCAGCTCGGATTCGCTTCTATTGCTCTTCTTTGATATGACATTTCTCTTGCCCTTTTATTTTCCTCCTCAATTATATCAATATGATCAAGTGTAGTCATAAATGAGTCTATATCCTTATCATTTATATATAACAGCTGATTCCTTATACTGGTGGGTAGTCTGGACTTGAGTATCCCAAGTATATGCGGCAAAGGAATCGGTACATCCCAATACAAAGATTTATTAATGTATTTCTCAAAATATCTCTTTAGAGGTCCAAATGAGAAAGGCTCAGGATATAATACATCCTGCCTAAGTCTTTCTTGTATTCCAGCAGACCAATATTTTGCTAGAAAAGCCTGCTCAAATTCTTTATAACATTTACAAGAAGATGTTTGTTCGGATGCCCACAATGCTCCTGATCCTTGTATATATCCAGATACAAAACTAATCTTTTGCCATTCTGTCCAAGATCGTGGAAATAGACCTCTGAAACTTCGAATAAAGACTACAGGATGAACATTCTTTTTGTCAGTGTTAAAGATTTGAAATTGTCTCTGTTTAATCATCTTTTCTACAACAATACTACGATTCCAAAAATCATCCTGTTCGTACTTTTCCCTGTGGCTATCCGTTATGTCGAATCTAACTTCTGACGTACCAGTTCTGTCTACATCGGATCTTGACGTGGACGGAATTTCACGCGCAGATTGAGAGTTTTGTTTCCTACTTCTCGCTGTTTCTAAACCCTCCTGCGAGAGATTTAGTGATCTTTCGATATTTCCTTTCCAACGCGAGAATTCTTCGCCAAGTTGTTCACGAACTTCCTTTAACACTTTGTTGAAAAAATTCTCCTCGGAACTCTGTGAAATTGACTGTAAAGCTACTTTCACAGTTTCTTCTAAGGTTTCCGAAGGAAAATTTTGCCGCTCTAATGTCATTTTTGAAAACTTTCCCGCAAGTACATTCATTCTATGTTCTACTGTCTCCTGTTTTTCCTTCACTTCGTCAAATTGCTTCTTTAGATTATCTTGGGATTCTATAATTTCTGGTATCATAGCTACGGAACACTGTATGTCCTCTTGAGCTTGTATTACTTGAGGAAACAATTCTACTTGTTTTTGTATCGTGTCAATTTTGACGGATACATATTCGGTTAGTTCCGCCTTTAATTTACTATTGTTTTCTTGGCATTGTTGGCGGACCTGCTCAATTTGAGCAATAAGATTCTGTTCGGTCCTTTCTGCCTGTTCTTTTATTTCCTGTGTCTGGGTATTTAATCTCTGATCTAATTCAGTAAAGGTTGCTCTTAATTGATTTTGTATTTCTGTTTCATTTTCGGCTAAATGATTTTGGAGTTCATTTTGTATAACGCATAAGTCTCGTTTTACCTCCGCTTGGCCTTCGACAAATAGAGACAACTGTTGCATAATAACAACTAATGTGTCAACAACACTCTGATCAGCTGTTGTATGAATGTTTTCTGAACCAGCGGGATTAATTATACAGGGTGATTCAAAAAGAATACCACAACTTTAGGAATTTAAAACTCTGCAACGACAAAAGGCAGAGCTAAGCACTATCTGTCGGCGAATTAAGGGAGCTATAAAGTTTCATTTAGTTGTACATTTGTTCGCTTGAGGCGCTGTTGACTAGGCGTCAGCGTCAGTTGATGCTAAGATGGCGACCGCTCAACAGAAAGCTTTTTGTGTTATTGAGTACGGCAGAAGTGACTCGACGACAGTTGTTCAGCGTGCATTTCGAACGAAGTATGGTGTTAAACCTCCTGATAGGTGGTCTATTAAACGTTGGTATAAACAGTTTACAGAGAATGGGTGTTTGTGCAAAGGGTAAAGTTCTGGACGGCCGAGAACGAGTGATGAAAATGTAGCACGCATCCTGCAAGCATTTGTTCGCAGCCCAGGAAAATCGACTCGCAGAGCTAGCAGAGAGCTGCAAATTCCACATTCAACTGTATGGAGAGTCCTACGAAAAAGGTTAGTTATGAAACCTGAACGTCAACTACCCGAGGCGATGGATCGGCCGCCAGCCAGCCCGTGACAGAGCACTTCATCACTGGCCTCCAAGAAGCCCTGATCTTACCCCCTGCGATTTTTTCTTATGGGGGTATGTTAAGGATCTGGTGTTTCGGCCACCTCTCCCAGCCACCATTGATGATTTGAAACGAGAAATAACAGCAGCTATCCAAACTGTTACGCCTAATATGCTACAGAGAGTGTGGAACGAGTTGGAGTATCGGGTTGATATTGCTCGTGTGTCTGGAGGGGGCCATATTGAACATCTCTGAACTTGTTTTTGAGTGAAAAAAAAAACCTTTTTAAATACTCTTTGTAATGATGTATAACAGAAGGTTATATTATGTTTCTTTCATTAAATACACATTTTTAAAGTTGTGGTATTATTTTTGAATCACCCTGTATTGCTACCGCTAGCCACAACAGTCTCTGAATTGCTATCCGTGGCCTCTGCTTCTGTGCAAACAGCTGAAGGCTGTTGCACGTCTCGTTGCTGATTCAATGACATTTTAAATCCCGCTCCAGTCAATACCATTAAATAACTGTCAATATCAGGTTCTAATCACTAAATACAGTTTCAAATTTACTGTCGTAGACACACTTAACTTTCAAATTACTTCACAGATGGTATAAAGTTCAATGCCCAGATATACAGTTCTACAACCTAACTACTATCTGGAAAAAAGTTCTTTCTAAATTGATTTCAAACTATTTTAACTACAGGATAAAAAAATTAGATTTCTCTGGCCTTGTTCTGTAGTCTCGGTGTTGTCCAATAGTTGAAATCGTTTCTTGGTATCAGCAATCTTTTACTATGGGCACCGAATCTCTCTTCAGATTAGTTACCTCTCGTTCTCGTTGGTTTTCATGAAACAAAAAATACATATATTATATAACAATCCAAGAGAGTCCTGTCACACTGGCGTCACTGTAATTTTTCCTCCTATCTATGTAGTTCTCAATTCGTTCGAGCAATCTGTCATTCATAATATGAAACACAGTCATAGCTCATTCACTCAAAACGATTCAGAAATTTTACTTGTTAGAATGAAATCAGGCGATGATTCTTCTTCTCTGGAGGCTCGTGCTTTACGGCAGTCTGCTAATCTGTACAAATAAAATGCCTCGTAATTTTTGGGAGCGTTGTATAATCAGTCGGGAAACCTCAGATCAAGCGGATATTTGGCTTTGATGAAGTTTAACCTTCCGAAGAAGTAATGGAGCTCTTGGATTATTAAATGCAGGTTCGTATCCAGTCTTTCAGAAGTTCCCTTCTGATTAACAACTACGCAATATATCGATGAATATAATTAATTCTCAGTTGTCAAATACACACCTTTTGTATAAAGGAGCAATATATATATATATTGTTTTCTTGGCATTGTTGGCGGACCTGCTCAATTTGAGCAATATATATATATATATATATATATATATATATATATATATATATATATATATATATATATATATATATCCCTTTTAATCGTACAATTTCGTCTCAGTTATCTTCTGTCATAAATCTCAATAATCAGATTACAATTCTTCAAACCAAGCTCAGGCTAATCGGCACGAAGACAATCTCGGAAGCTTTTTTTCTAACAACCACCAGAGAGAATACTACAAAGAATAATTATGCGCTCATGGCATAGCTATTGTATGAAACTACTTTGCGCATGGATTCTGCGAGTATGAAGATAGAAAATTAGTAAACGTCATTCAAGGGTAGAATTGTATCAGAATAATTCATCGAATATAAAGAGATATTACAAGGAAAAGATACTAATTCTTCAATTTTGTTAGGTGGTTCAACATTTTTCAATATAACAGTCGGAGATAGCATGGTAGATTCATTTGGTATGGAGTTAATTACGTCCTGGTATGAGAGTATGTGTGTACCCCAATCAATATGTTTTTATGGCAGTATATTCTATATAGTTTACCAATTTCTTTCATCAATCGCTCAGAAGGGTTCGAAGAAGCGTGGTACTTGGATATATAGTTCGGAGAAATGTTTCTAGCTCGTAACATACGTGTCCATATCGTAGATCGAAATTGTGGTCCATTGTCGGAAATTACTTTCAATACATGCCCTACATGAAATAAAAAATGTTTTACAAATGCATTCGAAATACATTTAGCAGTAACTTTGTGTAACGGAATGAAGGTAACAAATTTCGAAGTGAGTTCAACAGCGACAAAGATGTAGCAAAAACGTCTATTAATTCTGGGAATTTGACCAAAAATGTCTACAGCGGCCATGTGTCTCAATTTAACGGGTACAATGGGATGTAACTGAGGAATATGTGAACTCGTGTCTGATTTAGCTTTCTGGCGGATTTTACATGACGCGAAAACTCGTCGAATACGTTTCTCCATGTTTTGCAAAATAACAGCTCTGTCTCAATATAAGAAAACATTTTCTGGCTCCATAATGTGCGTAACTTAAATGAGTATACCATATTAATTTGTTAACAAGTTCGTCAGGAATACATAATCACCAGTTGTTGCTGTCAGGGTGAGAGCGGCGAAACAGAATATTATTGCGTACAGTATAATAGTTTCTAATGGTAACGTTATTCTTATCTTGCCAAAGGTGTTTCATTTCTTTCCATACGTTATCTTTGCTCTGCTCTTGTGCTATGTCTCGTAATAACGACGAAATGAAATTTTCAAATGCTACTTGTTGAATATACATGACGCTAGAATTTGCTTGGCAGAAGTTGGTTGCGATGTCTTGCTGACTGTTGCTGAGAGAACGGGCTTGTGCGTCTGCTACAATATTTTGTGTACCGGGAATATGAACAATTGTAAAATTAAATTCCTGTAAATAAAGTTTCCATCTGCTTAATCTGTCATGTGTAAATTTAGCGGAAAGTAAAAACTGTATAGCTCTATGATCTGTGTAAACGGTAGTATGTCTTCCATAAAGATAATGCCTAATTCTCGTAAATGCCCATAGAACACACAATGTTTCAAGTTCTGTGACAGAATAATTGCGTTCAGCAGGTGACAGAATGCGACTTACAAGGGCGATGTTTTTAATTACTGTAGAACCGTCTTCTTCAATTTCCTGAAAAATATGTACGCCTAAAGCGGTGTTAGAACTGTCGGTGGCAATGGAAAAATTTCCGATAGATCTGGGTGTGATAAAAGTGGTGCATTTAACAATGCATTTTTCAGGTTAACAAACTCAGACTGTGCTTGGCTATCCCAGGACCAAATAGCGTTTTTACCCGTCAGTTGGCATAATCTAGGAGTGTCTAAAGCAGAGTAATGAATAAATCTACGTAAAAAGTTAATTAATCCCAGAAAGCTGCTTAGTTGTTTCTTGTCGTTGGAACAGTAATGTCACGTAAAGCTTGAAGTTTTTCCGGGTCAGGCGCAATGCCTTCTGCTGAAACTACATGTCCAAGAAATTTTATGGAAGTTTTGCCAAAGTGCGATTTGCTAAGATTAACTGTGAGTCCTTGTGCACGAAAAGTTTGCAACAGTTGTTCTAGAATCAAATTGTGTTCAGACCAGTTAGCTTCTGCGATAAGGATATCGTCTACATATGTTGTAATTCTCTCTTTCAGTTCTGTCGGAAGTATAGTATTCAAACCGCGAATAAATGCTGCTGAAGAAATTGTTAAACCGAACGGTAATTTGCAAAAATTGATAACAATCACCAAAACAGAGAAATGCTGTGTACTTCCTGGAGTTCGTATGGAGCTGAATTTGCCTAAATCCCGATTTCAAATCTAAAGTGGAATAAATAGCAGTACCATGAAATTTCTGTAAAAGTTCTTCTAGTGTCTGTGGGCGATCTGTTTCATTAATAATAATGTCGTTGACATGACGCGAATCAAGTACGAGGGGAAGTGAGCCATCCTTTTTCTTAACAATATGGAGCGGGTTTATGTACGGACTAACTGCCGGTTCAATAATACCTTGGTCTAACATAGCTTGTAATTCTTTCTTAACTTGTTCTCTGTGAATATATGGAATGGGATATTGTTTAGCTTTAAATGTGTCATGCTGTTTAACTTGAAATTCATACATGAAACCGGACATAGTACCAGGGATGTTGTCAAAAACTGGAGCTTGCTGTGAAAGACTTTTGCGTAGCTCTGTTAGTTCGTCGTCTGTATTTGCACTGCTCTGTTTAACCTTATTAGAAATCATTTGTATAACGTCATAGTCGGCCTCGCCTGGTCATTGTAGTTGTGAACATACGTATCTGTGAACAATGTGGAATGACAGTCTATGTTACGTGATGCAGAAATGCCCTCTGTCCGATTAATTGTTTGTTCTTCTGCAGATAAAGAGTGCTGAAATTCTAATGCCAGTTGTACATTTTCATCCTTTAACATTAAATAGGAATTTTGAAAGTCAATAATTGCGTCATGTTGTACCAAAAACTTCGTACGTAAAATAACGTCTGTTGTCAATAAGGGAACAATTCAAAAATTTGAGCGGAATGTATGACCTGCAGTACAAAATGATAAGTGTGTATGTAATTTTACATTTACTTCTTCACTAAATATTGCTCCTTTTACTTTAGTTTTGCCTAATGGTAACGTAGGATAGGTGTTCTCTTTGTTACATTCGCTGAAAGTTTCTTCATTTATAACTGACATAGGTGATCCAGAATCAATTACTGCTGAAAATGTGGATGATACAATCTTTACTTAAATGACAGGGTGGGAAATGGTTTTTGGTTTAACTGGATTTTCATGTAGAAGTGTGACTCGGGTCTCGTCAAAAGTAATAACATTTTCGTGAACAAGATTCTGTGTGTCAAAAGTATTGCTTACGTCGCTGGAAGATGCAACGTGTACTGTATCTAGTCAAATTCTTTCTGACGTGCTGTTATTTCCGGGAGGATGCTGTGGCATTTCGACTATTTGTACTGTTCTGTTATTTCTTCCTGACGTATTAGGTTCGGGATGATACCGACTGTCTGGATCATTCATGATAATCTGTTGTTGCGGATGATTCTGCTGCTGGTAAGAACGACTGTTACGCTGACTAAAAAACAATTACGTGAGGAAATTAAGGCCTGTGCCAGGAATAATAGTGAATAATAGTGAGATGCGCAATACACATGCAGCCACAACGAAATTACTTAGAGATGAAATTAGTGCAGTCGCTAAACAATGTTCTGAAAACGCGACACAGTTACGCGACGAGTTTTAATTGATGTCAGCAGAACTTTCACGCACACTGGATGCGAATGTTGATAAGAAATTTGAACAACAAAACAGGCAATTGACAAACGTTTTAATCACCTCCTACAAAACAGTGAAACGCGTTACCGTAAATTCATACAGGAGCAGAACAAAGTAAAGAAACAAGTCAGAAAACTATTACTGCGCAGAGATAGGAAGATAAGCGTAAATTGTTTACGAAGGCAAAAACATACGTAGACAACAATATTGCAACAGTACCAGATGAAATCAAATAGTTGAACACCGAATGGCATGATCGGCTGGTTTTGATGCTGTTATGGGGAAAAGCCTCTATTGTCGCCAAAATGTGTTTGCTGTTGCTGATAATTTTGATGATACTGATAATTAAAATTTTGTCTGTTATTAAAATTCTGGTGGTGTCAGTCCTGGAGCGTCTGTCAGTTTTGCTATTGAAATAGCGTGGCTGATCGTAATTACTATATGTTTGTTGGCCTTGGTTATGATGTGAAAAATTTTTGTTTATGAAAGAATAGTCTGATTGCTGAACTTCCAAAAGCTGTAGCAGATCTCTAAAAGCCGAAATATTTTCTTTCTGCTGTCTTGATAAAAGTGATACTCTTAACGATCGTGGTAATTTAGAAATACACAATTGGATAAGTGCAGATTCACTGATGGCTCACTTAAGTACTGGTTTTGTTGGACCATCTGTTCAAAAAATTGCGTGACAGTGGGAAAATTTGAGTTCTCATAATTTGGTAAGCTAATTGATTGATCCTTGATTCCGCGCTGTGTCGTCTTCGACCAATACGCTGACAGAAAAGCATTCTGAAATTCTTCTACCGAGTAGCATTGTCTCGCGATCGGTCTCATACGAGTTGCCGGTTCGCCTTCCAAGAAACTGCAAATAAATTCAAGTTTTTGTGTTACGGGCCAAGTTGGTGGAAAAGCAAAGCTAAATTGTTGTGTCCAATCCAAGGGGTGACTGTGTGTTCTGTCATTCTTAAATACCTTAAATTTTCTCACGGGTAGAAAGTGCTTGTAATCAAAATTATCGTCTCTGAATGTGAACAGATTCAGGATTGTATGAGAATCTATTTGTCCGTGTCTGTTCTGATTCTAAGTCACGTACTCTCTGTAGATTACCAAGTTACACTGGCTGTGTGAGTGTGACAAATGTTCGGAATGTGGCGAATGCTGTGTCGTGTTAGAGGCTGCAACATTTTTCATCTCTGTCACTTCTTGCTGTAAAGATGACAATTTTCTACGTAATGTATTATTGGACGAACTTATCTCACTGATTGTCTGCTGCAAGTTTTGGAATTCGGGTGTTTGATTGAACAAAATTGGTGACGTATCGTCTGATTTGGTGTCATTGTTATTTTCGATAACATCAACACGACTGGCCAATTCATCGATTTTTTCAGTCAGTGCTTTTACCTGATCGTCATTTTTAGTGTCACAAACATTAATTTGTTTTTGGGTTTTACGGGTGGTTTTGTTCAATTTCTTAACGTCTGCTTTAATGGCATCGGGATCCTGAATTAATTCCAATTGTTCAAGTCTGCTGGTCATTGTCTGAAAGTCTACTGTGTGTGTGTCTGTTCTTGTTTTAAGATCGGAGATTTCATCATGCATTTCGGTGTTCAACTATTTGATTTCATCTGATACTGTAGCAATATTGTTGTCTATGTATGTTTTTGCCTTCGTAAACAATTTACGCTTATCTTCCTGTCTCTGCGCAGTAATAGTTTTCTGACTTGTTTCTTTACTTTGTTCTGCTCCTGTATGAATTTACGGTAACGCGTTTCACTGTTTTGTAGGAGGTGATTAAAACGTTCGTCAATTGCCTGTTTTGTTGTTCAAATTTCTTATCAACATTCGCATCCAGTGTGCGTGAAAGTTCTGCTGACATCAATTAAAACTCGTCACGTAACTGTGTCGCGTTTTCAGAACATTGTTTAGCGACTGCACTAATTTCATCTCTAAGTAATTTCGTTGTGGCTGCATGTGTATTGCGCATCTCACTATTATTCACTATTATTCCTGGCACAGGCCTTAATTTCCTCACGTAATTGTTTTTTAGTTACATTACATTGCTCCGCAACGGCTGTAATCTGTTCGGTAAGCTGTTCAATAGAGGTGTCAAGTTTTTCACTAATTTGTTTTAACGACCTGTCGTGGTTTTCATTCGACTGTTTGAAATTTTCATTAAGTTGTTTGTTCGATTCATTAAGGTTGTCTTGTTTTTCATTAAGTTTGTCGTGTTTTTCATTCAACTGTTTGAAATTTTCATTAAGTTGTTTGTTCGATTCATTAAGCTGCAGCAGTACTCCCATAATATGATCCAAGCCAAAATTAGCGACTTTATTCTCTGTGCTGTGTGATGGATTGTCTACATGTGTCACGTTTTGTGTAACCATTTGGTCATCGTCTGATTCACGAAAAGATTTGCTAATCGGATGTGCACTGTTGATCACTATATCGGAATCGAATAAATCTGACATATTTTGACTACATTGTTCATCTTCGTGAGAAACATTCACCTGTTAACTGTGTAAATTTTGCAAATCAGGTGTGTCAAACTGGGCAGCGTTCATTGTAACGGAACGTGCCGCGTCATCAGTTGTCGCTAAAATTAGTGTGGACATAATTGAATTTGTTTGTTCATGGTTTGAAATAAAATCTTTACTGGTGGTCGGCACGCAGTGATTATCTATAATGGAGGATTATCATTATGGCTCTGAGTGTCGCTAGTATTATCAGTCAAATTATTTAAGTCGGCGTTTTCACTCATTACGCATCGCGATGTACTGTTAGCAGTTTTTCGCGGCATTTTCACAAGTCAAAGATTAGCACAAAATCAAACAAAGGCAAAGCAAAAATGGAACGAATACAATAACAACAAAGAGCAATAAATTGTCGATGATCTGTGAAAGAGTGACAAGTTAGTAAATGCGTTGCGGCAGATGCAAACTATATTAAACATGAAGTAAATAAGAGCAGATACATAACTGACTACTTCTCAGAAATTCACAAAAAAAATACGATTCTGGCCGGTTGTCGACAAGTGTACACTCCCAACAGTAAAAAATACAATTATTTATAGTTCACATTCAGCTTAACCTCCCAATAAATGAATTCCGTAATCTACCAGTAAAACAATGTGACTAATTTAATAAAAACATGTGACTCATAGATAACGTTTCAATAACTGACTGTGAATTTAAACTGGTAAATTTTGGACGTCGCAGTGCTACGTCATGGCCCTGAAAGATCATACTGAATAAATTGAAAATTTTTACCTCAATGAAGTCGCCGGATAACGCATACATACACACATATATATATATATATATATATATATATATATATATATATATATATATATATATATATATATATATATATATATATCAGTGCACACTTCGCTGTAGAGTGAAAATCTCATTCTAGAAGAAATTACTGTTAATCGATGTGTAGGTCATGATCTGTCACCGAAATAATTTTGCGAATCTTTTTCTTTTAGTGAAAAGAACTCAACTTCTTGCTCCTAGAAACGAAAGCTAAGAAAGCAAGGACTGAAGACGCTACATTACTCGCTTGATCTTTATCGAAATATCTGCGTTCGTGAAGGAAAATAAGGTGGCAAAGGAAAGAGTAACGAAACTGTTAAGTCTGGCTCTGGTGCACAGATAATTACTGATGTTGGGCTACAATAGGTGAAAAGCTATCGTTGTAAACAAATTGCAATATCGCTGCTACTCCCCACAGGCGTAACGTTCGTTTCACACTACTTTCCGCAAACGTGACGTCATTTTGATATCGCACCTCGACAACCACATGTTCGGCAATCAAATTTCTTTAGCGCTCGATATGGGCGTCTCACAAGATCTCATGTGCGCGTCCCGGAAATTTACAAAAACACATCATTCCCGGAAACGTTTGTTTTATAATTTGCACCATATTGTTCTAAGATTATTTAGGGAGTAAAATATCTAGGGATGGAAGAATAACTAACGAAATTAATCGGAGGTTACAGAAGGGAGGCAAATTCTACCAAACAATAAAACAGCTGATTTGGAATAAGGAAGTTTCAGAAAAAGCAAAATTCCTTATGTACAAGAATTATTACTTCCCTTTTGTCACCTATGGTGGAGAAACATGGACAAAGACAGAAAGGGACTGGAGCAGACTGCAAGCAGGGGAAATGAAATTTCTCAGAGCAGTTAAGGGAAAAACAAGAATGAACAGAGTAAGGAATGTAGAGATTAGAAAGTCCTTAAACAAGAAAGTATGAGAGAAGAAGTTGAAAAAAAGAGATTAAGATGGTATGGGCATGTTAAGAGGATGCATGGGCAGAGACTCCCCAAAATTATTGAAGAACTAAAGATGGATGGGAAAAGACCTAGAGGGCGCCCAAGAACACGGTGGAAAATGGGAGTGAGAATATCTGTGGAAAGGAGAGGTGTGACCTGGCAGCAAGTGAAGGAAGAAAAGTGGTGGGAGGACCGAGCCAAATGGAGAGGACTCGTCAGCACCCAGACCCGGCAGTAGCTGGTGCGGAATCCGGATATAGAAAGATAGACTGTTCTAAGATAACGGAGCATTGAAAATTTATCACAAACTTGTCACCATTATCATTAAACGTCACATAATATCACATCAACGATATAAACCTCCAAGAGGGAATATGATAACCAAGACAGGACACCAATACTACGTGGTTAAGTGCTAGCGTAATGGTAGTCATAAATGTGGTTCGAGTGTCATCACGTATGGGGAACAATATTTAAGTTCGAAATTGTTAAGGCTTTCGTGGCCACTTGTTGACAAACTGCCTATTGGCTTCTGTCTCGGGTTCTTCGGCCGACGTTCATCTAATGATATTTAAGTTGTTGTTTATGTGTTCAACGCATTATGTGCAATGTATGTTTTCTGTGTGTTTTCATTCTCATAGTGAGAAGGAAATGATGTGAAATAGTACCGGTAATGTTACACAATGAGAAAGCTGAGGTTCGATTAAGAGCGGTCAGCGCTGATGACCCAACGTTCACAATCTAAAATCAAATCCCGCATAGCTGAATCCGCATGACAGGAATAACTAAGATGTATATCAGAACAACTGAAGAGACTGGTGGAAATATGTAGTAGGAACGACACGAAAACAGTTCTACCGTCATTTTGACCAGCATCATCTTTTTGATAGTTTCTTCATATTACACTAAAATGTGTCAGATGTAATGTACTCTTTTCGAATCTCCGTAGAACTGACTTAAAGAACCATCGTTGCCGTTTGCGGGGTTAAGAAATTATTAAGAAATATCTACTGGAATTTAATAAAACGTTTATAACGTGAACGGAGAAGGGTAACGTCGTCTTTTCTGGAGTCGAAAATTATGGGTTCGCATCCCGTCACATGTAATTTTTTTCTGTCCAGATTAGCGTTGTTAACACGTTCTGGAACTTTCTTTGAGTTTAATACAAGTATGTTCTGCAATAACCGTTGATATTTACATTTCATCTGATTTGGAAACGAAGGATGAAATAAATATTTAGTGACTGCCGAGTGTGTGCTTTGGCAGGAACCTCAGAAGACAGCCTAAATTGCTGCGAATGAATCGAGGAGCAATTACATTCATATTCTTCCTTGTCACAAAGTTGTCGATATGACGCGTGACGTCAGAGTGACATCACGCTTGTTTGAAAAGTGAAACGGGTTACACGCCCCACAGGCGTATATCGGAAGTCACTTCTCTGGCGAGCGCAGAGCGCTATTTTAAAGGACTCGTGGTTTCAGCTTCCGTGGTGCGTGTATCATGCTGTGTCGATGTCACAGATGCAGAACGCATTTAACAACAATTTCGTCGAAGAAAAAAATTCTTGCACAGAAATTGTGTAGTTTTCTTGTCAGTGTTGACTGTTCAATTTTGAGAGTGGTAATTTCGAAACCATACGTCGAGTCGCGAGAGAAACGAACCTCTCGCGAAGGTTACGGGGACAGTTAACTTGTACTGGACACCTATGTGTGCGAAAGTTAAAAGTGAGACAGAGACGTACAATATGTTTGACCAAATATCACGAGCTTCGATACTTTTCGTTCGGATATCGAATCGTGAAGTCTTCAAGTAGGTGCGTCGCAATCGGTCATGCGCACCTTCGTAAAAATAATTAGTAACACTGCCAGAACAGATGAATATCAATTCCCAGGACTGTATCATTCGTCTAAACCTACAACGGGCTGTCGGAAGAGGCAAAACTGAGTAATTAACGTTGTCACAATAGAGTGCAGTACATCCCAACGGACTATGCGGCCGAAGTGCCAGTAATTGATTACGTCAATCAATTGATTGATTACTTGTGAACTGTGCAGCCCATAGTTACAGCGTTTGGTTAACAGAATACATTTGGATCTTAACAGATTAAATTGGAGCTCATTGTGTGAATGTCTCCCTAACCTGTTGACTAATAAACATCACAGGCTCTATTTTTAATTGGCAGCCACGGGGAAACCAGGTATGTAGGGTTTAGGCACGCAGTCGTGAAATATCTATCCGTTATCCCTCTGTACATGACATTTCGCAGCATTTGAAATGAGAGAGACCAAAAAATTAGGTATTTTATTCTCCGGAGTGGTACACTGCAAGTGATTTTAATGAAGACTTTGACGTAAGTGATACTGAAAAAGAATATATAATGAAGATAATAATGATGAGAAAATTAGTGAGAATGAAATTATTTCTAATGCATTTAACATCAACTCCTCTTTATCCAGTAATACTGCACATTGACCAGTATCTGTTCCAAATCATACCAGAATTGTTAATATTGAAAAGGGTAGTAACGTCTACGAAGACAACGACTTTCTGAACCTATAGAAAGAGCTGGTGATCTCACTAAAAGAACACATCACTGTTAAACTTTATCGTAGTTCTACTCACATTTGAACGACACTATATTTCAGGTAACGGATGCTGTACTAACCAACAAATGGAGAAACAGTTTTCATCGTTTTCTAGATATTTCAATTTTTTACCTCAGTAAAACCTTTTTTTCTACTGTCATGGTGAAGATGTATCATCCGAAAATAGAGGAAATTTCTTAGACTTGGCGCAGTTGATGGTAAAATACTATCCGGTATTGGAAGAACATTGTTTATAACGTGAACAGTCCGCTCGTGGGTCAAAGAGAATGCCTTCTTATTGCGCAAAAGGGATATAAAATGAGTTTATTTCTATTTTGGGCGAACATGTTAAGCAAAAAATTATTGCAGTTATAAAAGAGCTAAATATTACAGAATAATTTTTGACAGCGGAACTGACCAAATGTAAAGTTGAGATGGACATTTTGATACAGGACGCTTGTGGTCAATCAATTCGGAAAACTACCTCAAACTGGCCTACAAAAAATACCTAAGCTATAGCGCACGCGCGTCGCGCGAGTCTTTCAATATTCTCGCGATCTCTTCGCGCAAACTATTAGTCCTAGACAAAAAATAAATAGGACATTTGTTGTAGCAAATTTAATTTAGTTTAATTGTATACTGACACACGTTTTCGTTGGAGTGTGGGGTATTCGAGTATTAAAGAAAAATGTACAAAACTGATATTAAACGTTTTCTATCTCAGAAACCATTCGCAATAGGGCATAAGTCGAAATGAAGTTTTTTTGTTCAGAATCATTAATACTATCACATTTCAAAGCATGTACCTTTCCTCCTGACTCACCCTGTATTATACTGGGAAAACCACCTAAAACTTGCACTTCAAATGTTGCGAAATTGAAAAGCGCTAGTGATATGCGGTTGTCACAGAATGGATTCGTAGTCAGGGCCTTGTATTGTTAGCCAATAAACAGTTGCAATAATACTTAGAATGTGTATTTTTGGTGCAAATATACACTTTTTAAATGTAACAGTAGCTATTAGCGTTAACAAACTAAAAGTAGGGTAAATTAGAACGTCAGTGGTATTTGTTGCATGTTTCTAGTACGAGGCACTTATGAAATCTTTTGTTACGAATATGTCCAGCTTATGCAAACAGATGTGATACTGTGTATCGTCTTTCTATGTATGGAGATGGCCATTTGCACAAGGTGCTTTATCTTTTTAAATATTTTAGTCATGACAGTCTTTTATAATGTGCTGATTTTTATCTACATAACAACTTTGCGTGTGGTCCAACATAAAATGGACATGTCTTATAATAAGAACATTTTTAAGACCTAAATATGGCAGCAGGGCCTGTCGAAACCGATTGTCTTAAATAAAGAAAAATTTATGCGACTTCAGTTGTTGAATTTTTTTGGCAAGTAAAAAGAGATCGCTCCTTCCGAATCCTAAAAATGAGAAAATTGAAGCAAGTATCCACGCTGCAAACTGAATCAGCTAATCAGCTTTTTAAGTCGTGCAGTTTCTCAAAGTATTTCGAACCTCAGCTGTACAAAGCACTGATCCAATCCGTAGGGCTGCATGGTTGTGAAACTTGGAACGAAAAAAAAGGACTTAAATAATCTTCTCGTTTTAGAGCGAAAAGTCTTAAGTCTTGTATTTGGTACAAGATGATATCACTGAAAAATGGAGGATCCCACGTAATTGTGAATGAAATCTGCAATATACCAGATACTGTAGGCCTGTTGAGAAACAAGCGACTAATTCGAGAAGGACATGTCGCTCAGGTAGATAAACACCGGTGGCCTTTGAAATCCATGGATTGTACACATTGCGGAAGAAGACAAAAGATAAGGGGGAGTTGGAATCCATGAGGAGTTGCTGCAGATCAGCGTAGAAGGTGATTGGCTACAGAAGGCACAGAACAGAAGCCAGTGGAAGAGGAGCTGCACACGGTCCCCTGAGCATGACTGCACTGAGTAAAATAATGAATGAGATTCCTGGGATATTGCAGCGAATTCACGTAGACGACCACAACTTTATGAGCATGGATATAACGCAACATTTTTCCGAGATAGTTAACAAAATGAAGAGTGATTACCTAACATCAAATCACTGGTTCAAGAAGACTATCAAGCAAGCAGTAATGCGATTGTGAACAACAATAAGACAGGTGGAATAGACAGTACAGTTTATGTCACACAGCAGAAATGTATAAAGCACAAATGTAAATTTTTTCCAAAGTTCTCTCCAGCTAGCTTCAAGCCAGTGCAACCAGGTAATTGCCCTCTATCGCAATGACCACGACAAATAAACAGAAAGCCGACATTGCGAAAAGCAGAATAAACCCGGAAGAAATTGCCTCACCTTAGCTTGAATCTTAAACTTAGCAACACGACCTACTTGCGAAGTACATGGGTGGTGAAGACCACTGATGATCCTGGGAAAGTAGCCCACATCAGTCTCCGCCAGCCCAACGTAGAGTCACTGTTAGTATCTCAAACCAGCAACAACAAACCGCCAGCCCAACGTGAAGTCACTGTCACTATCTCAAACTAGTAGTAATAAACCGCCAGCCCAACGTAAAGTCACTGTCACTATCTCAATTCAAGCGTCTGAGGCACTGTGTCTCCCAACATGTTGCAGTCTGCCAGCTACGAAGCTATTTATAAACCTCCATTCCCATTTGGATCTGCTAAGAATAGAGTGACCAAACGTCCCGGAAAACCGGGATTGTCCCGGTTTTCATCCCCGTGTTCCGGTGTCCCGAAAATTTGTTTCGGGACGCTCAAAAGTCCCAGAATTCAGTTTTTAAATACATTTCGTGAAACTTTCTCAGATTTTTGGGATTTCGCTATATTAAAGGAAATACAACACAAGAAATTAATATATTTTAGCTTATTTGTCTAAAACCTCCATTGTCCCATACTAGTAATCACAGTATCAGTATTGATACACTCAGGCAATAATTTACTTTGAGCGGTACTTGGCCAACAAGTAGTAAGTTGTATTATTGTAACAGAGCTATGAAACCGACCGATTGTCGCGCCACTTACACACTCATTGTCAGAACAGTGTAGTAGTTGATGTTTTGTCAGACAAACTGCAATAGTTTTTTCTCATGTTAGTGGTATTATTGCTGCAGTACTGTGAAACGCAATGCCGAAACGTGCCTGCAAGTTCAGTGACTGTTATTCCAAGGAATGAAATTTAATTAAGAGAGGTCTTTTGATTACGAAGCAGTGTGTTCCGTACGTAACTGTTTTATTAGTATAAGTCATGGTGGACGTTCCGATATAGTTGATCACATCAGGTCAAACAAACACATTAACAGATACAGTGCACCGAGCTGCAGTAAAACTCTACAAAATTATTTTGTGAAACATCAGTCAAGTGAAGAGACGAAAGTTCGAGCAGCCGAGCTTACACTAGCCTACCACATGGTAAAACATCACCAAACTTATAGACCTAGTGATTGTACTAATAAGCTTAACACCATTATGTTTGATGATTCTTCCATTGCAAAAAAGTTTAGTTCAGCAAGAACTAAAGTGTCAGCCTTAGTGAAAGGAGTTATTGCTCACCAGAGTGTAAAGGAAAGCCTTGAATACATCAAAAAGTCTTCTTTCTACGGGATATCCACTGATACCAGCAATCATAAGGCCACTAAAATATTGCCGTTTGTTGTTCAGTTTTTCGATATTAATCAGGGAATTCAGACCAAACTTTTGAAGTTGATTTCCCTAACTAATGAAACACCTGACGAAATTCCAAGATTTTGTATGAATACTATCGAAATGTTTGATCTTGAGAAAAATAAATGTGTGGCATATTGTGGAGACAACACCAACACAAACTTTTGTCGTTTCAAAAGACAAGGCAAATGCAACGTATTTACCTAATTAAAGGCAATCTTGCATGAAAACATTGAAGGCGTAGGGTGCCCTGCACATGTTTTACACAATAGCGTGCAGACATCAGCTGACAGTTTAAGCTGTGATGTTGAAACTATCGTCATGAAGGTATACTCACACTTTTAAATATATACTGTTAGAACAGAGAGGCTTAAGGAGTTCTGTGATTATGTGGGAACTGAATATATGAATGTAATGTGTCACTCGAAAACTCGCTGGTTAACACTGTTTCCAGCAGTTGAAAGAGTAATCCGCCTGTTTGAACCGTTAAAAGATTTTTTCCTAAATGAAGACAAAGCCCCCAAAATATTGGTTTAGTTTTTCAGTAACCCTTTAAGTGAAGCCTACTTATGGTTCATTCACGGTCAACTTAGCACTTTGCAGCATGGGATAAAGGAAATTAAGGGAAGCACGAAAAGTGTAATAGAGGTAAATGATGTTTTGAAAAATACTCTGGAAACTGTTACTAAGAAGAGAGAACAGCAGTTCATTTCTTTTAATGTTAAATCTGTCCTTAAAAGAGCAGAAGTATCAGAAGCAGCGGAAAGGAGTTTTATAGAAGAAGTTAACAAGTTTTATGACACTTGTGTAGAATATCTCAGCAAGAGGAGCGCCTCATATTTACCCTCATCGCCGGTGTTTGATTGGATGTTACTGAAGAGAGTGCCAAAATGGGAAAGTGTTGAGGAGACAGTTTCTTATTTGGAGACTAAAGAGATTGAAATCGATGATTCCATTCTCTTTGATCAGTTTGGCATACTGACAAATTTTGTTGAAGAAAATCTTCACAAGTGGAATGATGAAAAAAAACACCATTGGAATGTCATGAGAAGTGGGTGAGTTTTTTTAAAAGCTGTGACTGTCTTCAGCATTACTCTGAGTTGGTAATAATTGCAAGGTATTTATTTGCAATCCCAGCCCATAATGCCAATGTGGAAAGGATATTCTCGTTCATGAATATCCAGTGGACTGATGAAAGAAGCAGAATGGAGGTGGACTCTCTTGAAGCAATCCTGCAGATCCTGTACAACTAGAAAATGGATTGTGCCGAGTTTTATTACTGTGTCTCAAAGAACAAAGACATGATCAAGAAGGCTGGAGGCAGTGAAAAATACCCTTTTCTCCAAGGACAGTCAATTCCATCTACATGTGCTCAGTAATATTAAAGCTCATGTTAATATTAATCGATTAAAAGTTGAATGGCTGTAAAATTTTGTAAAATCGTAATACATTTCTTTATTACTGTAAACGTTTATTAAATGTCATTAATTATACAGATAATCTAGATTATATCAATCTTTTGTATCCTCTTATTAGTTATAATAATCGGGTTAACAAAATGTATCAACAAAACATTAATATTTAAAATTAAGAAACCTGGGTACATGTGGAATGAGGTGTCCATTGGCACCCAGGTGAATGTGTCCCGGTTTTCATCGAAAATAATTTGGTCACCCTAGCTAAGAAGGACGATTACATTGTATCTAAATGTGGTGATCTCAACACTGTGCATCTAGCAACAGAAAAATCATTTCTGGCTTTTAGAACTGATGGCATGATACATTTAATGGCTACCATAAATTTTCTAATGTGGTAAACTTAATGTTCTATACGTAAATATGGGATAGAATATGGGATAGAGGATGTGGAACACCTTAATAATATTTTATGTAGCAAATAAAAGGTAAAATTAAACTTCCCAAGTGTTCTTAGCTACAAGAATTGCTAATTGAAGACCACAGAAGACATAGTTTATGGGAAAAAATTTGGATCTGTGTTAGAAATCGAGAACCTACGTTCTTGGTTTTGTCAAATTACTGGCTGGAAAAAGAAGTAGATGATTTGGATGCAGATATAAATTATAATTCGAAAATTAACCATTTATTGTGAAAACAACGACAAACCAACTTAAGGAAAGAGATTTTTGTGCATGTAAAAGCATATGCACAAATCAATAATCCATTGTCATAATGAAGCTCGTTTCATTATTCACTACCCGACTGGAAAAAAATTTAAAAAACGCACCATTGCAGATGCAAGTCTTACAAATTACTTTGGAAACAGTATATGGAAAAATATGTGAGCTATTGAGAAATAAAAAATATCAGCATTTACTGTAAATAGCGGAGGAAAATGGTCACACGTTGGAGTGATGGCAAAAAAGATTCTTTTGAGGACATTTAGAACAATAGAGGGCACACGAAAAACCTGTTTATAGACTTCCATTCCCGTTTGAATCTGGTGTAAAAGAATGGTTACCCTGTATCTAAATGTAGTGGTCCCAACACTGTACATGTACCAACAGAAAAACCATTTGTAGAGTTCAAAATTGATGGAATAATTACATTTAGGATACATTCGTTTGCAACAGTGGTCAAGTTAAAGTTCTAGATGCAGAGTCTGTGGAACAGTTGTCATTTTAAATACAAGAGGGTGTAGAATGCTTTATCAGTACTATTATGCAGTCGAGAAAAGGCGAAAATAACTTTCTAGACTGCTTTCGGTTAAAATGACCATTGTATAGCATGTTTCATATATGACACAAACGCAGTATCTGGTGTTGTGTGGGTTACAATACCTAGGAGGCAGGTTTCGATTGTTGCATGTGTTGTGCCTTAACCATTGAACTATGTATGTGTGTGTTGTACAGGATGTCTCAAGTACGATGAAGGAGCTACATCTGGCAATGTGAGGCTTCAAGTACCAGGCTTCGCTCGCATAATACGTTGTGCCCTGATCGTTGCACTTTGGCAGGTGATGTAGCAGCTTTAGCTGAACTAAGACGAGTTAGGAGCGAGCTTGAAAAGAAGTCTGAAAAATAGTTGTGCCACTTACCACTTTAGACTAAGTATTAAATGATGATGATGATAAATTGATTGCTCAGTATATAGTTCGATTAAAGCTGCATGTTATTTACGTTACAAAGCAATGCAAGTAGGCAATACCAGCAGAAGTTGATAAATGCTCCATACTCGATGGAAGTGTGAGCACTGTAGCTTAGGGATGGCATCCTGTGTGAGCCTCGAAAGCTAAATGGCAGCCACTCACCAGTTTATACAATACAAACTCATAGGGTACATAGAACGAAATACAAAAATAAAGATGGAGTAGCAGGTGGTCAGAGGCGTTATGAGAACAAGGATGGTGACGCAGAGGTCTGAGATCGAACTAGCAGAGCAAGATGGCGCCTTTGGGGTACATAGAACGAAATATCATTGTAACATATTTGCGGATCAGAGATTGAACTATGTAAGAGTACAGATATCGACTCTGTCCTGGACAGATCGAATCTGCGCTTACCCACTTTTGCACCAGCGAGGTAGCATCGCTGACGGGAGTACCCACCATATAGGCAGAACACGGTTTTGCCGCCCGTAGATCTTTAGGTGGGAGATTTAGGCGAACATGATCAAATCTGCAGGGCATGATCTGTGTGCTCGCGCTCAACGCGACCGCACTTGAAACTGAATCATTTACGTTGAAAGATTAATATTTGTGACGTTATATCATTTCTGTATTAACAGAGATATTTTGGGATATTCTCAGTCCAGAGTGAGTAGCATGCATAGTGGATGGCTTGGGAAAAGGATTTTTTATAGCTCAGATAAATTTCATAATTTACAAAAAAAAAAAAAAAAAAAAAAAAAAAGGCTCTGAGCACTATGCGACTTAACTTCTAAGGACACCAGTCGCCTAGAACTTAGAACTAATTAAACCTACCTAACCTAAGGACATCACACACATCCATGCCCGAGGCAAGATTCGAACCTGCGACCGTAGCGGTCGCTCGGTTCCAGATTGTAGCGCCTAGAACCGCACGGCCACTCCGGCCGGCATAATTTACAGAACTGATAGTATTTCATTACGCGGGAAATGACATAATTCGGCAGCGACCGCAAAGTACTGAACAGCGATGGCCACATCAAGAACGATTATCGGTAAGCCTCCGTGTAGGCTCGAATCTCTCTGATTTTATCACTATTATCTTTTCGTAAGCTATTTACAGCAGGAAGTAATAAATTTGCTGACTGTAGGATAGTAAGCTCTCGGAAATTTAACAAGAAACGATACTGTGATGTGGAATGCCTCTCTTGTAGTGTCTGCCACTGGAGTACGTTGAAGATCTCTGTGACGCTTTTGTGCCTAGTCAATGCACCTGTAACGAAACACGCTGATCTTCTTTGGATCTTCTCCGTCCTCCATCGATCCTATTTGGTATGGATCACATACTGACGAGGAATATTGAAGTATCGGCCGAACGAGAGCTTGGTAAATTACCTCCTTTGTTGACGGACTACATTTCCTGAGGATTCTACCAATGAATCTCAGTCTTGCACCTGCCTTACTCGTAGTTAATTTTGTGAGGTCGTTTCACTTCACATCGCTCCGTATGCATCCTCCTAGATATTTTACGGAAGTAATTGCTTTCAGTGATTGTTCTGCAATTGTGAAATTATACAGTAAAAGGCCTTTCTGTCTATGTATTTGCAATACCATACATTTGTTTATGTTGAGGTCCAACCACCTCACCACTCCCTGTACCAAGCGTTGATCCTCTGTCGGTCTTACTGCATTCCACTACAATTTTCAAGTTTCGCAACTTTTCTGTATACAACTGGACTATCCGTAAAAAGCCTCACGGCAGTTTCGACTTCATTACAAGCTCATTCATATATACATATACTGAGAAAAGTAATGGTCCTCTAACACTCCTCTGGGGCATACCCGCAATTTCTTTCACATCTGACGACTCTTTCATAATGACATACTGTTGTCTGTATGTCTATATAATCTACTCATGTGTGTGTTGTTGAATGGAATGTGCGGTTTTATTAATTTATTTAATTCAATATATATTTTGTTTTTATTTTTAATTTGATTTTGGTTTCACTACCATGCGAAGGCACGGATCGTTCTTAGATTTTAGTGACACAAAAATGTAGCGGGGGGTCCTGTATAATTATTGAAGTTACTTAAACAATCCGTTCTCAAAAACAGTTAATTATTATAAGCTATACACACACACAAAAAGTATTTCACCATTTCCAATACGTAAGGACCTTCGTGTCATTTAATTACGTCTTAGTGCACGCCAAGTCTGTGTCCTATTGCACGTAACATAAATCGTCTGAATAAATCGTTAAGTAGTTTGAAAATGTCGGTTTCCTACAGATCACGAAGGAAACAAATAATACCGCCGATCTCCAGCGTCGCCTGTGGAAAGAACAGGACAATAATCACGATAATTTGAAATTGCTGTTTGATGGCGGCCGATTGTCGCCGTCCAACGATGTTCAGCTTGCTGCCGGCGCGGCGTATGAAATTCTTTTAAAATTATGGGACAAGCAAACTGGATACGTGGTGTAGATTACAGTTAAATTAACCAACAGCAATGCTTTAGACATATATTGGAGCTCACTGCTGAAATAATAAAACATGGACACACCTTATTATGTAGATTGCGCACAATGGCGCCCTAACCGAAAGAGACAAAGCAACATAGTGTCTGGCGCTTTTTGTTTCACACCGATACCAAAAAAAGAACAAAGATAGTAATGATACTTATGTTACAGATAACAGATTTTCTATATTATCGCATTATTCCTTGGCTTTCAGTAGAGTTTCCTTTACGTACGACAAATAAACTTCCTTACTATCGTGGAAAAATAGTTGATAATTTATAGTTTGCCTAATCTGGGCCATGGGACGTCATAAGGCCCCCTGGAATGCCATGGTCACATGTTCTAATGCCCGGTCATGGCATTACACATTACGTCACATGAGGCACTTTCACTAAAGTTTTCACTTCGCATCACAATATTTAAGATCATTCCAGTCATATAGATTTCTATGACTGACTGATACTTTGAGTTCACATCAGTACACTTTATATCGTTCAGCAAGGTTACAAAATTTCAACAGCATTGGTATATATATTTAAACAATATATTTTATTTCTACCAGAGATCGTCTGTTGTTAACTGACGCTGCAGGCATTTACTTATTATCGCTCTCCATTCGGACGAGGGCCCTAAGGAAAATTGCAGAAAACCTGGGCGGAGCGAAACAGTCAGAAGTTGGCATTTGATCGATTAGGTAATCTGATAGTTGTATGACGATGCCATTGGTCGATGATGTCGCCAGCTGGTAGGCGCCGTTGTCGGCTGTCGGATGTTGGTGGGACGTTACAGGTACGGCGTCACATAATCGATGCTGCCTCATCATGAATACGCCCAGTGGGAACGTACTTAACGTCGGCGTGGACGGAGGCACCGCTCCCCGTGTTGACGTTTGACCGCGCTACCGTCCGCCACGGCTGCATCGGCGTCGCCTCCTGCGTTGTCGTCTCCCAAAACCGCTCGTAACGTCAAGTAGTGACCATGAAACAAGTTCCATTACGCAGTTTTATTTGTTTAACACACAGATGGGAATTCACTATGGGAAAAAAGTGCACACATTATTAGTCACTACTATTGTATAGTTGAAGGCGAGCTCTGTAACTGTTTATTCCACCCCACGTGCGTAATTCCAGTAATCACATTGTCCTGCAAACATGGTTGCTTTTTTCGCATTTTATGATATTCTTAATGTTCAGCGCTGTATAAGCGTCCTAAAGTCGTCACACGCTTTACATTTCACCGTCTCTTAGAAAGACGACTATTCAGTTTATAACCTGTTCTAAAAACATCACTCGGAGTGCAGCGCGTCACTCGCCGAGTAAGTGTTCGCTTCGCGTTGGAATATTGATTGTTGTCGCCCGTGAAACGCAGTCTATACCAAATACATCGTTCGCACAGTTTACACGAGATGAAATTATACTGTTTTTCCATACTCGTCGCGCTGCGTCCACTTAACAACATCTATTCGTTAAGGACGTCCGCCAAAGTCTGTACAAAGTACGGCGATCGTTCACTTAACGCTTCTCATACTACAGTTACTTAAACAATCCGTGCTCAAAAACAGTTAATTATTATAAGCTATACACACACATAAAAAAGTATTTCACCATTTTCAATACGTAAGGACCTATGTGTGATTTAATTACGTCTTAGTGCAGGCCAAGTCTGTGTCCTATTGCACGTAACATAAATCGTCTGAATAAATCGTTAAGTACTTTGAACATGTCGGTTTCCTACAGATCATGAAGGAAACAAATAATACCGCCGATCTCCAGCGTCGCCTGTGAAAGAACGGGACAATAATCACGATAATTTGAAATTGCCGTTTGATGGCGGCCGATTGTCGCCGTCCAGCGATGTTCAGCTTGCTGCCGGCGCGGCGTCTGAAATTCTTTTAAAAATTATGGGACAAGCAAACTGGATACGTGGTGTAGATTACAGTTAAATTAACCAACAGCAATGCTTTAGACATATATTGGAGCTCACTGCTGAAATAATAAAACATGGACACACCTTATTATGTAGATTGCGCACAATGGCGCCCTAACCGAAAGAGACAAAGCAACATAGTGTCTGGCGCTTTTTGTTTCACACCGATACCAAAAAAAGTTCCATGTGGTTCAAGTCCCGGTTTTTATTATCTCTGTGACTACACAAATTTTCTCCACAGAACAAGTTAATCACAGATTAAGTCACTTACATTATCTTCCTTTTGTTTAGAAGCAGGTGTGTAGAATATCTCAGCAAGAGGAGCGCTTCATATTTACCCTCATCGCCGGTGTTTGATTGGATGTTACTGAAGAGAGTGCCAAAATGGGAAAGTGTTGAGGAGACAGTTTCTTATTTGGAGACTAAAGAGATTGAAATCGATGATTCCATTCTCTTTGATCAGTTTGGCATA
Organism: Schistocerca nitens; assembly: GCF_023898315.1. Taxonomy (NCBI): domain Eukaryota; kingdom Metazoa; phylum Arthropoda; class Insecta; order Orthoptera; family Acrididae; genus Schistocerca; species Schistocerca nitens. The sequence continues at coordinate 832,073,647 of NC_064614.1, forward strand.
CTGACAAATTTTGTTGAAGAAAATCTTCACAAGTGGAATGATGAAAAAAAACACCATTGGAATGTCATGAGAAGTGGGTGAGTTTTTTTAAAAGCTGTGACTGTCTTCAGCATTACTCTGAGTTGGTAATAATTGCAAGGTATTTATTTGCAATCCCAGCCCATAATGCCAATGTGGAAAGGATATTCTCGTTCATGAATATCCAGTGGACTGATGAAAGAAGCAGAATGGAGGTGGACTCTCTTGAAGCAATCCTGCAGATCCTGTACAACTAGAAAATGGATTGTGCCGAGTTTTATTACTGTGTCTCAAAGAACAAAGACATGATCAAGAAGGCTGGAGGCAGTGAAAAATACCCTTTTCTCCAAGGACAGTCAATTCCATCTACAAGTGCTCAGTAATATTAAAGCTCATGTTAATATTAATCGATTAAAAGTTGAATGGCTGTAAAATTTTGTAAAATCGTAATACATTTCTTTATTACTGTAAACGTTTATTAGATGTCATTAATTATACAGATAATCTAGATTATATCAATCTTTTGTATCCTCTTATTAGTTATAATAATCGGGTTAACAAAATGTATCAACAAAACATTAATATTTAAAATTAAGAAACCTGGGTACATGTGGAATGAGGTGTCCATTGGCACCCAGGTGAATGTGTCCCGGTTTTCATCGAAAATAATTTGGTCACCCTAGCTAAGAAGGACGATTACATTGTATCTAAATGTGGTGATCTCAACACTGTGCATCTAGCAACAGAAAAATCATTTCTGGCTTTTAGAACTGATGGCATGATACATTTAATGGCTACCATAAATTTTCTAATGTGGTAAACTTAATGTTCTATACGTAAATATGGGATAGAATATGGGATAGAGGATGTGGAACACCTTAATAATATTTTATGTAGCAAATAAAAGGTAAAATTAAACTTCCCAAGTGTTCTTAGCTACAAGAATTGCTAATTGAAGACCACAGAAGACATAGTTTATGGGAAAAAATTTGGATCTGTGTTAGAAATCGAGAACCTACGTTCTTGGTTTTGTCAAATTACTGGCTGGAAAAAGAAGTAGATGATTTGGATGCAGATATAAATTATAATTCGAAAATTAACCATTTATTGTGAAAACAACGACAAACCAACTTAAGGAAAGAGATTTTTGTGCATGTAAAAGCATATGCACAAATCAATAATCCATTGTCATAATGAAGCTCGTTTCATTATTCACTACCCGACTGGAAAAAAATTTAAAAAACGCACCATTGCAGATGCAAGTCTTACAAATTACTTTGGAAACAGTATATGGAAAAATATGTGAGCTATTGAGAAATAAAAAATATCAGCATTTACTGTAAATAGCGGAGGAAAATGGTCACACGTTGGAGTGATGGCAAAAAAGATTCTTTTGAGGACATTTAGAACAATAGAGGGCACACGAAAAACCTGTTTATAGACTTCCATTCCCGTTTGAATCTGGTGTAAAAGAATGGTTACCCTGTATCTAAATGTAGTGGTCCCAACACTGTACATCTACCAACAGAAAAACCATTTGTAGAGTTCAAAATTGATGGAATAATTGCATTTAGGATACATTCGTTTGCAACAGTGGTCAAGTTAAAGTTCTAGATGCAGAGTCTGTGGAACAGTTGTCATTTTAAATACAAGAGGGTGTAGAATGCTTTATCAGTACTATTATGCAGTCGAGAAAAGGCGAAAATAACTTTCTAGACTGCTTTCGGTTAAAATGACCATTGTATAGCATGTTTCATATATGACACAAACGCAGTATCTGGTGTTGTGTGGGTTACAATACCTAGGAGGCAGGTTTCGATTGTTGCATGTGTTGTGCCTTAACCATTGAACTATGTATGTGTGTGTTGTATAGGATGTCTCAAGTACGATGAAGGAGCTACATCTGGCAATGTGAGGCTTCAAGTACCAGGCTTCGCTCGCATAATACGTTGTGCCCCGATCGTTGCACTTTGGCAGGTGATGTAGCAGCTTTAGCTGAACTAAGACGAGTTAGGAGCGAGCTTGAAAAGAAGTCTGAAAAATAGTTGTGCCACTTACCACTTTAGACTAAGTATTAAATGATGATGATGATAAATTGATTGTCCTTTTCAACAGCGACGAGCTTGAATAATTTTTCACTAAAACCAAGTATCCAATTTTATATCCTTTTTATATTTTGGTCATATTTTTTCTTTCTTCCTTCTGCACATTTTGTAAGATTGATTGTCACCTCATCAATTATTACCTCCCGAGGCTTAGATGCCCTTGGCAACCTGGATAAAGGATTTATCCATTGATTATTTTTATTTTATCAAACATTGTTTCATTTGGTGTGTAACCAGTAGCCGAATGTGGCAGGTTGTTATGAATATTTTCGAATAGAGGTACCAATTCAACCCACCTGGAGTGTCGTTTTGATGCATATGTTCTTATAAATCTATTGAGTTAACGAAAATCCCCTTCCACGGGACTTGCTTCAGGATGGTATAAGGCTACCATAATGTGCTTTATACCGTGCTCAGCTAAAAAAGCTTTCCATGTGTGCCCTATGAAGTATTTAGCATTATCAGATATAATTGCTCGCGGCTTGCCTGCATTGGGAATGTAATTATTCAAGATTTTCTGGGTCATGGGTTTCGCTGTCGATGTCTTTAATGGATATAATTTCAAATATTTGGAGAATGTATCATAGACGGCAAATAGATATTTGACCCAACCACGTGCTGTGGGATAGGGTCTTGCTACATCCACAGATACCAAATGATGTGGTCCCATGGATAAAATCGGGTGATGTACATTTTTAGTGGATCTGTTGGCATGTTTTGCCTTTTGACAAATAGTACAAGTTCTTAAGATTTTATGCATTGTACGTTTCATGCCTGGGAAATAATATTTACCAATAACATCGTCACATTTTTCTATGCCTGTGTGGCCCCTTAAAAGATAACTGTGCCACACAAGGCTTTCTACACGTTGTTCAGGTATACAAACACATCAACTGTCGGAATTACTACCCTTCTTATGGAATAGAATGTCATTTTCTATCTTATATTTTTGAATTATCTCAGGGTCTGAATCCTGATGCAAGGATTGTTTGATTCTTCCCCACAAGTCTGAGTCTTGAATCTGTGCCATATTTTTACACATTCTCAGGAATTGATTTCTATGTACTGTATCTTTGCCCAGTAATACCTTAAACTCGGATGCCTGTTCTATCAGCTCGGTAAATTCAGGCAAACCCTGAGGTAGGCTGGATAATGCATCTGCCACTACATTGTCCTTTCCATTAATATACATTATTTGAAATGTATATTCTTGTAATGCGAGTGCCCACCTCGCTAAACGGGCATGTGGTAACTTCCACGTCAACAGGAAGCTTAAGACTTGGTGATCACAAAATACCTTCACTTGTTTCCCGTAAATGTAGTAGTGGAATTTCTGCATAGCCCATACTACCGCTAATGCTTCCTGTTCCATGACTGAATAAGAGCGTTCGCAACTAGTTAAAACTCTGCTTGCAAAGGCTATGGCCCTTATTTCTTTTCTTTCCTGTATTTCCTCCACTTGGAACAAACACGCGCCTACCCCACATGTGGAAGCATCCGTCGCAAGACAGAAGTCATTATTTATGTTAGGATGGTACAATACGTTTGAATTAAAAAAAGCGTGTTTGATGCCCTCAAATGCTTGTTGGCACTCGTCTGACCAGATATACGGTCTATTTTTGCTCAATAAGTTTAACAATGCGTCACTGTTAGGTAACTGGTATGGCACGAAATTACGAAATAAAGACGCTGGGCCCAGAAAAGGAAATTCCTCCATAGCCTGCATCTTTTTTGGATCGGGGACAATTACCAGGGAGATATAATATGCCCTAAGAATTTAATTCTTTCCCTTCCGAACATGGATTTTTCAAGATTGACTGTTACCCCAGCGTCCGCAAATTTCTGCAAAACGTACTCAAGTAACTCTATATGCTCTTTCCATGTGGAAGTCGCTATTAATAAGTCGTCAACATAGAGTGTTATACTGTCTATGAGCTCAGGTCCTAGGGTTGAGTAGAGCCGTAATGAATACACCTGCACTCACACTTAAACCAAACGGTAGTACCTTAAATTGATAACTTCTACCGCTGAAAATAAAATGCAGTGTATTTCCGAGATTCCACCGTTAATGGTATCTGCTAATATGACTATTTCATAACAATGGATGGAAGGTATTTCACACCATAAAACTTTTTCATTTGCTCCTCTAAGTTTTCTGGTCAAGTACACACTGGCATAACGATATTGTTTATGTCTCTCGCATCTAGTACTAGACGTATTTTCCTCCAGACTTCGCAACCGCAACGAGTGGCCTGCTATACGGTGATAACGACGGCTCTATAATCCCTCACTGCAACAGTTTCCTTATTTATTTTGTAACTGCCTCTTTCTTTGACCACGGTACAGAATATGTGGCGTGACAGAACGTTTCATGGGGCAACACCTCTTTGTTGTATTCGTAACCCTTTATTACTCCAGGTTTCTCCGAGAAAACATTTACATGATTTGACAGCAAACGAGTAAGCTCATGTTGCTGGCTACTGTTCAAATAATCCGATTCCTTAACCTTGTTGTAAAGCATTTCCGTAGTGTTCTCTATTCCCTTTTCAGGATATTAGTATTCCTTCCCTTTTAAATTACAGTTAACTTGTAAAATTTTTAAGCCGCAGAATTTGATTCGAATACTCCGCCAATAATAGCCATGTACTTTTTTCGTTCTGACCATATCTAGTACAATTCTCCTCCCACCATACATTGAATTAATTTCCCCACGGAAAAGGTCAATATTTGCCTTTCTGCTTCTCAGGAAATCACAACCCAGGATACAAGCTTCTGGTAAACCTTTTACTACTAGGAAAGTGCATTTCATCGCTTCTTCCCTAAATTTCAGGTCAACCTGGACCTGTAATTTAACTGTTTGTGCCTGTGCCCCAGTAGCTCCAGACACCCGACAGTTTTGTACTGAATACGTCGGTATTTTATTTGTCTTGCATAATGCATTATACTGTTCCTAACTCAGAACACTATTAGTCCCGCCAGTATCAATATACGCGTCGACTGGAATATCTTCTATCCGCGTTTTAATCACAGCCTGTATCTGTTCTAGACTGCTGCTTTTGCACTTACTAAGTTCGTTTAATAATTCATCATGCCACGCGATATCATCATTATATCGCAGCATGTCAACGGTTTCTCGAGTCTGTTTCGGTGTGCCCCCACTTCGCCCGCCGACCAACAATAGGGAGATTATTGCGGTCGGAACCAGTTTGTTGTCTGGGAGGGGCCTGGACTGTTCCGGTCTGGCACCTCCACTATCCTAACATTGGATTGCAGTGCTGGCCAATGTTGCTGATTTACATTTCCTCCGCGATTTTCATTTCTTTGTCCACTGTTCGGTCCCGGTGGGGGACCTGTGTTTTGATTCCACTGTGGTGATAAATTACTCTGCCACTGGTTTCGGTTGTTACTGTTGCTATTTCGCCACTTCGAATTGCTTTGGTATCCGGTGTTGGGCCTGTCATCCCACTTTCTTTTTCTATTCAGCTACGGGTAACCATCGCCATTCGCTTGGCTTCCTTTACTGGTTGGCTGATCAAAACCTTTACCATTGTTATTGTTTGTTATTTCTACTGCCATTTTTATGAGGAGAAGGCGAATGACTTGTATCACTTTTTTCTGCCTTCGTCTCCTCTAATGCCAAACCAATCTTGTCTAATACTGATAGCTCTTTGTCTAAATCTTCCTCATCAACATTAATTAACTTACCTTTGATACGTCCGGGCAGCCGCAACTTTAGCAGCCGGATCACATCTTTACTAGCCATTGGCTCATCCCAGTATCTGGTCTTACTAATGTATTTCTCAAAATATTTCCTTAGACTATCGTGCCTGGGCTTATACATTTCTGGACAATAGACTTCGTTTCTTAATCTCTCCTGAATATTCGGTGACAAATACATGCCTAAGAAAGCCTTCTCAAATTACTCAGTATTGTGACACCCATCCATTGCCTCATTTGCCCAAAGTCCAGCATCTCCCTGTATATGAGATACAATAAACTAAACTTCTTGCTTTTCTTCCCACATACTGGGCATGATATTCCTAGAACTTTTAATGAAAATGACTGCGTGAATCGATTTATTTTCATTATTAAAAATTTGGAATTGCCTATGTTTAAGTAGGCTTTCCTCGACTATCAGGTTCGGTGCCAATACCGCCGCCCCCGGAATGCTAAGTAGCATTGTCGGTACACTATTAATACTGTGGCTGTTCCGGTCACTATCATGTGATTGATTATAATTAGTAACCATACTCCGTGCGTTACCATACACTTTACAAGTAGGCGTGATACTTTCTCTAACGCTTTGACAGCTGAGCGCATCGAGCTCTAAGTTGGCAATATGCTCTGTCACTTCGCGCTGCCAGTGCGGCAGCTCTGCGCATAACTTATCGCTCAGCTGTGCGACTTCTGTTGGCAGCGTTTCCGTTACTCGGTTGTTGGCAGGGTCAACGCCCCCTGAGTCACACGCTAAATCGCTGTGTGTACTTTTTCGTCTACCTCTTGTACTAACTACTGTTTGTTCTTTAGATTCTAGCAATTCTTGGAATTCTTTCTCAAATTCGTCAGCCTGAACGGCTGACTTATTTTCAATACACTCTCCCTGTGAAACTTCTAGTTGCTCCATGCGAGTCGTGACTGAATCTACCTCCACCTTCAAAGTCGTTTGTGCTGTCTGTATAGCCTTTACCTCCAAAGCTAAGTTGCTGACTGATTCAGGCAGCCCCTGATAGGAATTCGTTAGTTCAGTTACCACTGAGAAAATTTTCTCAAGGTAATCTGATGGCATTTTTTCATTAGTTTGTTCTCGCTCAGATAACTGTGATAGCAGTTGCCTATCCCTCTCAGCTTGTAATCGATCACGTTCCTCTATTTCTCGTTTTAATTTTTCATCTGTTTCCAACAATTGTCTATCCCTCTCAGCTTGTAATTGATCACGTTCTTCTAATTATCTGTTTAATTTTTCATCTCTTTCAGCCTTTAACCTATCACGTTCCTTATCACGTTCTTCCAATTTGTGTAGTAAAGCCGCAAATGAATCGGACGGTGACATAGAAATTCTCTCCACTGGCCTGTTGGGTATCAATACATCTTCTGTTAACGGTCTGACATCCTCTACATCCAACATATTTGTTGGTGTCCACCTGACAACTGCTGCCAGCTGCCCCCAGCTTCTCACCTGCTGAGGCAGGGGCTGTGCTATCATCAACAAATCTACTCATGTCTTGCACGTAATCGTGCTGAAGAAAATCTGTGTTTTGATTTCGCATCCATAATTCTGCCCACTTTGCCCATAACTTGATTTTGCTATTGTAACAAGTCGGCACACGCTTATACACAGTACATAAACATATACACTTATGATCATACACGTTAAAAGCCAGTACTATTACAAATGCACAATGCTAACCTTGGTTGTTGTGGCAAAGTGAAAGTTACACTCAAAAGAATTACACTGTATTTATATAAGCAATTGCTCTAAAATCGCAAATTTCTGCCTTACCATGAGTCATCAGTTCAGCAGTGCATGTCAAACTTTAGTGCAACAACTGAATAGTATGCATGGTAGTACTTACCTTTATTACTGTACTCGGTATTGGTTTATTTGTCTTCATTTTCAGCTTGGAAACTCTCTCTTTCATGTATCTCAGGGTCGGTTTTCTTCACATTTATATAACATTCCATAGATGCTCGTAATTTTCGTGTAAAAGAAGTTAGGGTTCTGGTTAGTGTACAAATTATAGACCCAAATATACACATATAAAATCACAAAAATACAAATATTAATGATAAATTATATTTAAAACTGCGTATATTTTCTATTATGTGTGTCCCACGGGCAAAGGGCGCCAGTTGTAGTGTATATATATATATATATATATATATATATATATATATATATATATATATATATAACCTATTAATGTGTGTGTTGTTGAATCGAATGTGAATGTGGGGTTTTATTAATTTATTTAATTTAATACATATTTTGTTTTTATTTTTAATTTGATTTTGGTTTCACTACCATGCGAAGGCACGGATCGTTCTTAGATTTTACTGACACAAAAATGTAGTGTGGGATCCTGTATAATTATTGACGTTACTTAAACAATCTGTGCTCAAAAACAGTTAATTATTATAAGCTATATACACACATAAAAAAGTATTTCATATTTCACCATTTTCAATACGTAAGGACCTACGTATGATTTAATTACGTCTTAGTGCAGGCCAAGTCTGTGTCCTATTGCACGTAACATAAATCGTTAAGTACTTTGAAAATGTCGGTTTCCTACAGATCGTGAAGGAAAGAAATAATATCGCCCATCTCCAGTGTCGTCTGTGGAAAGAACGGGATAATAATTACGATAATTTGAAATTGCTGTTTAATGGCGGCCAATTGTCGCCGTCCAGTGATGTTCAGCTTGCTGCCGGCGCGGCGTCTGAAATTCTTTTAAAAATTATGGGACAGCTGGATACGTGGTGCAGGTTACAGTGCTTTAGACATATATTGGAGCTCACTGCTGAAATAATAAAACATGGACACACCTTATTATGTAGATTGCGCACAATTGCGTCCTATCCGAACGAGACAAAGCAAGATAGTTGTTGGCGCTTTTTGTTTCACACCGATACCAAAAAGAACAAAGATAGTAATAATACTTGTTACAGATAATAGATTTTCTGTATAATCGCATTATTCCTTGACTTTCAGTAGAGTTTCCTTTACATATGACAAATATCCGTGCGTAATACCGTGGAGAAATATTTGAAAATTCTTTGCCATGGGACGTCATACTGTCTTCTGTTTGCTAGAAAGAGATTCCAATCACACTGCTGGTCCGATATTCCGTACACTCGTATTTTGTTCAATAGGCGACAGTGCGGAACTGTATGGAATGCCTTCCAGAAGCCAAGGAATGCGGTATCTGTTTGGGCGCTTGTAATTACTGCTTTCTTGTTTTCGTGGGCACAGAGAGCGAAATGGGTTTTCCACGACCGTTGTTTTCGGAACCCATGTCGGTTCGTGCAGAGGAGATTTTCAGCCTTCAGAAACACATAAAGTACGTTCAAAAGTTCTACTACTGTCCGACGTCAGAGATATAGGCCTATAGTTTTATGCGTGTGTTCGTCGACTCTTCTTCAATACCCGAATGGCAAAGACCTACGGTATATTGCTGCTGGAAGAGGAGCACGTTCTTTCGCATACCCTACGTGGAATCGTATAGGTAACCCATCAGGTCCAATGGCCCTCCTTCTATTGAGCGATTTCAGTTGCTTTTCTATCCCATGGTAAGTTATTTCGGAATTGGCAATTTTGTCGCCTGTGCGACGATTTAAGGAAGGCACTGGTGCGAGCTTCTTCCTTTATTTTATTTATTTACACGTCAAGTTCCGGGGACCAAATTGAGGAGCAAATCTCCAAGGTCATAGAACGTGTCAGTACATGAAATTACAACATAAAAGTAATAACAGATAAAAATAGATGTTTATTAACCCGAAAAAGTCAGTCCATAAGTTTAAGTAAACGTAATCAATACAATAAGAATCAGCTTAATTTTTCAAGGAACTCCTCGACAGAATAGAAGGAGTGACCCATGAGGAAACTCTTCAGTTTCGATTTGAAAGCGATTTTTGAATTCGAGTGGTAGCTTATTGAAAATGGATGCAGCAGTGTACTGCACACCTTTTTGCACAAGTCCGATCCAAATGTAGGTCTGATTTCTGCCCAGTATTAACCGAGTGAAAGCTGCTTATTCTTGGGAATAAGCTAATATTGTTAACAAATGGTTCAAATGGCTCTGATCACTATGGGACTTAACTTCTGAGGTCATCAATCCCCTAGAACTTAGAACTACTTAAACCTAACTAACCTAAGCACGTCACACACATCCATGCCCGAGGCAGGATTCGAACCTGCGACCGTAGCGGCCACGCGGTTCCAGACTGAAGCGCCTAGAACCGCACGGCCACACCGGCCGGCTATTGTTAACAAAAAATGACAGTAAGGAATATATATATATTGAGAGGTCAATGTCAAAATACCCAGACTCGTGAACAATAGTTGACAGGAGGTTCGTGAACTTACACCACTTATTGCCCGAACTTCGTATGATTTTCTGTTAAGCTGGTACACAGAATTTTATTTTCGAATTTGTTGAAAGCTTCACGTAAGACTCTCCTTACGCTCATTTTAGTTTCGTTTGATTTTTGTTTGTCTGTGAGGCTTTGGCTACGTTTATATTTGCAGTGAAGCTCTCTTTGCGTTCGTAGCAGTTTTCTAACATGGCTTTCGAATCACGGCAGGTCTTTTTCATCGCTCACAGCTTTTCTCAGAACATACCAGTCTAAAAGGTCTTGTGCAATCCACCTGAACTTTCTCCGCTGCTTTTCAATGTTGTTAGTGCCCTTGTCTAGCTAAGCAGAAAGATCTTCCGGCCTTTCTTTTTCTTTCTGCTTACAACCGTATTCAGCAATGCTGTAAAGACCTTAAGATCCCTGATTCCCTGTTTTACGCAGAGTCAAAATGTGCGGGTCTGTTTCTCACCAGCAAGTCTAAAATGTTTTCTTCAGGAGTCGGTTCCCTCATTCATTGCTCAAGGTAGATTTCTTGAATCTCTGTCTACAGCCGGTAAATTGAAATCTCCATCTCAAACTACAACATGACCTGAAAAATTACGCAAAATAGTCTCCAGGTTTTCTCTCAACTATTCCACCACTACTACTCCTGAGAAAAGGAGTTTTTAAAAGCATCTGATGACTGTTTGATCCACCCTTAACACTTCACCCAAATTATTGCGCAATCGGAATCTCTATTGATCTCACTAGGTATGTTCGTACTTCTTACCGCTATAAAAACGCCTCAACCAACAGCGTTCAACCTATCTTTCCCAGTCGGAATTTAGAATTTCATAGCTACTAGCATCTGGTTCCAGCCACTTTTCTGTCCCTAGTACTATATGGGCGTTGTTACCGTTTGTAAACGATATTAGTTCCGGGACTTTTCCATGAAGACTCCTGCTGTTATTTAATACTAAAGCAACATTTCCTTTTAACGATGTGCTATGACGAATGCTACTCTGTGGGGCCACAGAAGGCGTCTTATCGGGACTGTGAAAGGATGTCTCTATCCTGAAAAACCTACATGTACTCACCACACATACGCTGTTACCCTTAAAGCTGCTTCCTGCATATAATGCACGTCTGACCTTTTAAGGGGAATTGTACAGTTCTCTACCCGATAGCAAAGGTCGAGAAATTTGCATCCGATACCGTCGCAGAATCACCTGAGCTTTTGGTTAAGACCGTCCACTCGGCTCCACACCAGAGGACCATGATCGTTTCTGGGAACGATGTCACAAAACGATAGCTCTGCTTCCAACCAACGGGCGAGGCTATCTCCACCAAATCAGCCAGTCTCCTGTAGGGAATAAGGATGCTCTCTGAACCCAGGTGTCAGGATTCATTTGTGCCTACATCGAGCCACGATTTGCAGCCAGGTGCTAGCACACAACTCAGTCGCTGCTGGTAGAGCGTCCTCCATATCTCGGACAAGACCCACTGGCAGGCAAATAGAATGGAGACTGGCCTTCTTTCCCAACCTACCAACTATTTACCTAAGGGGCTCCATTACCCGCCTAACAATGGATCTCCAAAGATAAGAAACCCCACACTCTGCACTAGTTGGGACCTCTCACGAAGATTGGCTATAATCGTAACAGGTGAGGCGTCTTGTGCTGACTCAGATGCATTTCCAGCAGCAGGAAAAACCTCAAATCAGTTTTTAAGACGTGAGAGGACACCCGTGTGACCGGTTACCGTTTTCGCCTTCTGCCCAGAGACTCACGACCCTGCCACTGCTCAAACCAAATGGCTCCAAGCTCTATGGGACTTAACATCTGAGGTCATCAGTCCCCTAGACTTAGAAATACTTAAACCTAACTAACCTAAGGACATCACACACATCCATGCCCGAGGCAGGATTCGAACCTACGACCGCAGCAGCAGCACGGTTCCGAACTAAAGCGCTTAGAACCGCTCGGCCACAGCCGCCGGCCTGCCACTGTTCGCCAGGCACCATCAGGTAAGTGTCAACCAGCCAGAACATGCGAATCGGGAAGTACACCGGCTTGAGGGATCTCAGGCGACACTGTAGGCTCCAGAAATGCGAAATCATTAGTCTCAGGTGCTCCAACGCCATCGTATCCCAGGAGCAGCCTGAAGTCTGTCCATCATAGCCAGCAGAGCTTCCAGCTTTCTATAGATAGCTGCTATCTCCCACTTCATCTATACACAACAGGCTCAGTCGCTATCCATCGCTAACAAATTATACTCTGAATCTCAGGTAATATAACCCTAACCCAGGAAACTGAACTCCCTCGACACAGATAATCGAAAAATATGCCAGCTCTTACGACAAAACTAAGTAGCACCAGTAAAAGCAGCTAAATAATGAGCTCCTGTTCACTTAGTTTTATTCAGAAGTAGGTAACAATACCAATGGAGATTTATTCTTGAGAGTATTTTGGACATGTTTTCTGTGTTTCCCGTTTCCAAAATTTTTGAGAATCTTTTTCAGTATCGGAGGGAGTTTATCTTTATTTCCCAAAATCCTTGTTTCTCGCGCATTTTGAAAACATTTAGTTGGGGAATGTAAGAGTCCGGATATCAATGCTGTACCTGACAGGTCGAATCTACAATTATGCATCTCTGCTTCAGCGAGGTAGCGTCACTTATTGGGATGCCCCATTATACAGGCAAGGCGCGGTTCGGGCGACTGCAGATCATTAGGCGGAAGTGTTTGTCAGTCCTACATATATATGCAGCACAGCAGGACGGGTCCCGCTGGCTCGCGCTTCGTGTGATCATGCGTAAAAGTGAGATAATATCGTGTTAAGGTTAATATTGATGACTTAATATCATTTCGGAATAGTTACAGTCCAGACTGTGTATTCAAGTGCAGCGGATCGCGTGTGCGGAGCGTTTTTAATAGCTCACTAAAATTTCGTAATTTGCAGAACTGATTGTATTTCATTACTCACGAAATGATGCATAATTAAACGACTACTGATAAATACCGAACAGTAGTGGCAAACTCAAACCAAGTGGTATTCAGTGAACTACTGCCACTGTGGAACGAGTGAAAATAGATGTACATGGACATTTACTTATGACTGAGGTGTAATAAATCTAGTGTTTACTAAATCAATATTGACATCATTTAACCTATCATTTTACTGCTAGTATTTTGGCGTGGATTATAAACAGCGTTACGGGAGGTACATAGGACATTTGTCAGTAGGCTCAGTGTCAGGAAGTTGTATGATGTGGCATGTGTACCTTGAGTGTAAGTTCATCCTCTTATGCTGTCTGATGCCTATGAATTTCAGACAGCCAAATTATTGCAAGTATTTTTAATTACAAAGGAGTGGCTAACAACTAGCAGAACAATATGTCCACCTACTCACGACATATTCATTACATCGCACTTTCCGAATATCTGAAAGGCTTCCATCATCAGTTCACGTCAGTTCATCTGTACTGAATTTATCCCAATCTGTTGCTCCTTTAAATTTAGCTCATTTAATTCATTTCGGTTAATAGCTAATTGCTTCACAAACAGTAGAGTATGATCTCATCCTTCAGACGCTTGTGAAGTTTGTCATCATGTTCAGTTACTGCACACGTATGAAAAATTTTCACATACAACATCAAACTTTAGGCGGCCTACAACAAAGTTCTTTGATCGGTGTGAAGATATATAGCTTGCTGGGCTTTTGACTGCTGCAGTGCTGGCACCGTGGCCAAGGTGCTAACCAGCTGTACAACTTTCTCAAGTGACAGGGAACCACGAGGGTAGCATCATCTGCTAGTCGAACGTCAATCATGGCTCTATAGAGCATCTGGCCGTAATCTGGATGGGTAGCCAAATCATCATTCCAAGTGCGCATTTTGTCGTCTCCTTTGAAACTGAGTGAGCAGGTAATTCTGACTCAAAGAGAGAGGCGCTGGCCTTCTGTGAATTAATAATGAAATCTTTTAATAACTGCTTACCGTCCTTTTGTTACCGTGACAGTGTCATTACGCAATTACAATAATCAACCATTTTTCTTCCGAGACAAGAACATCCCTGCCCCCAATGTTTCACATGTAGCCTTCCTCTCACCTCGAATGGCTGCAGCTGTAAATGAAATGTCAGACATTTTCTTTAGATCATGATATGGTCAATCACGAAAGGAAATTTTTCTGAAACGTACTTCAGATGCAAAGATCTATCATCGCATTGCCACTGAGCTACTTGCTATACTGAATGACTGCGAAATAAATACATGTTGGTTTTGAGAAGATGTTCAGGAGTGTTGATTGAATATATTACATTATTCCATTTGTCTACAACATCCTTGCCACACAAGCATATGGAACATAAAGCAATTAATAGTAATTAAAAACACAGTAAAGATAATGAAAGTCCTCTGTTGCTACAAAAGTTAATTGCAGATTGTTGAAAATGAACAGAAAATTGGGAAAGATGATATAAATGTCTGATTATTAAGAACCATTTCAGCATCTGAATTGAGCTACGGGGGAAACAATAAAAAATCAAATTATCAGTCATTATCTCCAACAACAATTCTGTGACAATATTACAACTTCAGTGGTTTCTGAATACCGTTTTTCTAGCAAGGCATAATAAGATCATTCAGCATCGAGTTCATCCTAGGTTTTCCTGTGGAAACTAAAAGTTTGTTGCCCAAGGAAAAAACATCTGACTTCAGCTTCACACTAAGCTTATGTAATAATTTATAACATCAGTACTGCATGTTTAAGACAATATTCACATTATTGGTGTCAGCAGTGTGTTGCCATTGTCATATGTAATCATTAATAGACAACCAGTTTCGTCATAGTACATAAACTCAAGTTACATGCATTATGAACATCATGATATGATATAAATTCACCAATAGATATATCACATTGTCACATCCTAAAAGAGAGAGAAATTGTATGTTTTCAAAGCATACAGTCTGTTACTGACAGCCACTGAGTCTTGAAGTACACTCCTGGAAATGGAAAAAAGAACACATTGACACCGGTGTGTCAGACCCACCATACTTGCTCCGGACACTGCGAGAGGGCTGTACAAGCAATGATCACACGCACGGCACAGCGGACACATCAGGAACCGCGGTGTTGGCCGTCGAATGGCGCTAGCTGCGCAGCATTTGTGCACCGCCGCCGTCAGTGTCAGCCAGTTTGCCGTGGCATACGGAGCTCCATCGCAGTCTTTAACACTGGTAGCATGCCGCGACAGCGTGGACGTGAACCGTATGTGCAGTTGACGGACTTTGAGCGAGGGCGTATAGTGGGCATGCGAGAGGCCGGGTGGACGTACCGCCGAATTGCTCAACACGTGGGGCGTGAGGTCTCCACAGTACATCGATGTTGTCGCCAGTGGTCGGCGGAAGGTGCACGTGCCCGTCGACCTGGGACCGGACCGCAGCGACGCACGGATGCACGCCAAGACCGTAGGATCCTACGCAGTGCCGTAGGGGACCGCACCGCCACTTCCCAGCAAATTAGGGACACTGTTGGTCCTGGGGTATCGGCGAGGACCATTCGCAACCGTCTCCATGAAGCTGGGCTACGGTCCCGCACACCGTTAGGCCGTCTTCCGCTCACGCCCCAACATCGTGCAGCCCGCCTCCAGTGGTGTCGCGACAGGCGTGAATGGAGGGACGAATGGAGACGTGTCGTCTTCAGCGATGAGAGTCGCTTCTGCCTTGGTGCCAATGATGGTCGTATGCGTGTTTGGCGCCGTGCAGGTGAGCGCCACAATCAGGACTGCATACGACCGAGGCACACAGGGCCAACACCCGATATCATGGTGTGGGGAGCGATCTCCTACACTGGCCGTACACCACTGGCGATCGTCGAGGGGACACTGAATAGTGCACGGTACATCCAAACCGTCATCGAACCCATCGTTCTACCATTCCTAGACCGGCAAGGGAACTTGCTGTTCCAACAGGACAATGCACGTCCGCATGTATCCCGTGTCACCCAACGTGTTCTAGAAGGTGTAAGTCAACTACCCTGGCCAGCAAGATCTCCGGATCTGTCCCCCATTGAGCATGTTTGGGACTGGATGAAGCGTCGTCTCACGCGGTCTGCACGTCCAGCACGAACGCTGGTCCAACTGAGGCGCCAGGTGGAAATGGCATGGCAAGCCGTTCCACAGGACTACATCCAGCATCTCTACGATCGTCTCCATGGGAGAATAGCAGCCTGCATTGCTGCGAAAGGTGGATATACACTGTACTAGTGCCGACATTGTGCATGCTCTGTTGCCTGTATCTATGTGCCTGTGGTTCTGTCAGTGTGATCATGTGATGTATCTGACCCCAGGAATGTGTCAATAAAGTTTCCCCTTCCTGGGACAATGAATTCACGGTGTTCTTATTTCAATTTCCAGGAGTGTATATTACAGAGTAACATAAACTTTCAACAACAAGAAAAACATGTAATCCCCATATGCAGATCATTTTGCTGACTCATATTAACTAAATGAATATAGCCATTACTTTTTAAGAAACCTGTTTGTTGTCAACAAAATATCTTATGAGCACTTAAGCAGGGGGGATCTGTGATCTCTGGTATAGTCTGAATTGTTGCCAGATTTCCCCTCCACCAGCCCCTAGTTCAAGG
Source organism: Schistocerca nitens (assembly GCF_023898315.1). Classification (NCBI taxonomy): domain Eukaryota; kingdom Metazoa; phylum Arthropoda; class Insecta; order Orthoptera; family Acrididae; genus Schistocerca; species Schistocerca nitens. The sequence continues at coordinate 832,090,476 of NC_064614.1, forward strand.
TCATTCACAAAGAACTCAAAGGGCTGGAGCAACCTCTATGTTCCCAAATGTCCAGTGACCCTATCCACCTCCTCTCTCCTAAGTTAAATGTCAGCAGGCCTGACTGCTGACTTAATTGTTGTCTCTGCACCCCAGGACTCTCAGAGGAGTTATTGTATGTTATAATCCAAGGTATTTTTATTATAGGCATTGTACATCTGATATAAGCAATTATGGCGGAGGCCCTGTCCTGCCAATTGCAAGCAGTCTCTGGGGATGTTATTATACAAGATTGTGGGCCATATAACAGGTGGAACAGACATGCCAGTGCCCAGGCCCTTCTGTACATGTTGTCAGTCTACTGATGCCAGCCACAATACTCTAGCAGTCTTACTTCTTTGAATGATCGTAATGTAAGCTACAAGATTATGCATATATGTAGTCATTGCAGTCAGTCAGTAAGGTAATTGATTCTTAAACAGAGGTATATTCCAAATAGATTAGTCCCATCACTGTCTTTCCCCAACTGGATGAGTTATAATGGCTGCATATTTATTACCTCTTCTAACAAGAAAAATTATGTTTTTGTTTCTATGAAGACAACACAGAATACAGTACATGAAAAAAATATTTCATTGTTCCTTTCCATGCCATCTACAGTTAAGTTTAACAGGAGATGGGCCAGCAATCTCACATCTTGCACTCATATTATAATGCTTATATCAACATTGGCACTTACAAATAAACATGTCATTCTGCAGCACTTGAGGTAACTTGTAACCGTTGTGTATATTATCATGTAAAAGCTACGTTAGGTCTTTGGGTAACAACAAATATTCAGTAGCATTCATATTATGACGCTATTCTACAACATATTTTTTTAGAAATTTGAAAACAATGCCTACAAAAATTTTCAATTTAATCCACTCAGATAACTAACAGTAGTAATGCTCTGTTTCTCATTACAACCGTTGACTCCACAGTCTTTCAGTTACATTTTAATGACATTTTCAGGAATAATATCTTCAAGCATATTTAGGAGGAAAGAGCTCAGCAGATTTCGTGGAAACACCGGCGTTTTCCAGTCATTCTCTTTCAGTTGCAATTGAACACTATAGCAAAAGATACTTCAGTTTTCATAGCCTATAGTATACGTTCATTGCTGTCAATTAAGTTAACAACCAATAGTATCACCCTGTGTTTATCAGATTTTGTATCAAATGTCATAATTTGATTCATTTTTAGTTATTTTCATTCAGCAACAGCAGCAGTATCCAAGGTGATAGTTCGATCGATATCAATGAAATCATTCGAGTTCTCAGTACATTCTTTTTCATTTATACCATTTATCATCAGGTCTTCGTCATTCACCAGCCATGGCTGGACAGAATGCGTCAAAGTTACAATCAAGTGATTTACAATATAATGAATAACATCAAATCTTTATACAGGTAATGTATATAGACTATGTCATGTTCACTGTGTCCATTCGCTTTCTTCACAGCCAAAGAATTCTTGAAACGAGTATAGTGGGCATTGTTTTAGGCCTTCAGCAATTTGTTTCTTGAAGTTGTCCAGCGGCATTGTCTGCAATTCAACAGGTAGCTTGTTGAACATCCTCACAGCGATCACGGGAAAACTGTCTGTTGTTTTGGATAGTCGGCAGGTTGGTAGATTTATGTCTTCTTTGCTGCGGGTATTATTTTTATGGAAGTTATGCCCCTTGCTGTAGGTGTGTAGGTTTTCCCTTATGTGGATGAGGCATAATAATACATAGTGGCTATAAACAGTCATTATTCCAAATGTTCGGAATAATGGTCTGCGGTGTTCCTGGCTGCTGCTCGATGTAATAGTTCTTATTGCCTCCTTCTTATGCAGTAGCATCCTTGCAGCTTGCCGAATGACCCCATAGCTGTAATCCATACAAAATATGGCAATGGAACAAAGCATAGTAGACAGTTATCAGGAACTGGTCTGTAATCACTTCATTTAATCTTCGTAGGAGGTATATTCCATGACAGAGTTTCTTGCATACATGCACAGTGTGTCCATTCCATGAGAGTTTGTGGTCTATGGTGAAGTTTAACAGTTTCACAGATTCAATATGGCTAGAGTATGTGTTTTATTCCAAGGCTGCATACCATACGCTGGGTTTTTTCTTGGTTTGCTTTCATCTTGTTGACAATGAACCATTTCTTAGCGTTTTAGAACTTTACATAAGACTTCATAACTGCTTGGGCAGAATTTTCCCATTTGGCAATAAGAGTGGTGTCGTCAGAAAATTGTAGTGTTTCACCAACTTCACTTAGATCATTTCCAAAAATGAGGATGAGTAGTGGAGCTATGACCGAACCTTGTAGCGCGCCGTGTTCTACCTTCTGTTCCTGGGATGTTGCTCCTTGGACTGAAACAATTTGCCTTCTGTTTTCCAAGTAAGACTGAAGTGTAGCTAGGACTGTACCTCCCACACCATAGCATTTTAGTGTTCTGCGCAAGATCTTGTGGGGGATGCAGTCGAAAGCTTTGCTTAGATTGCACAGTGTGAGTGCCACAAACTCTCTCTCCTCGAATGCCTGCATTACTTTTCTTAATAAGTCTAATGCTGGAGTGGTACAGGACTTTCCCTCCGGCACCCGTGTTGTGCATCTTTGAAGAGATTGTTTTCTTGAAAATAAGTTAGGATCTTATCTTTCATGATGGATTCAATCACTTTTGCTAGTATAGGAATGACTGATATTGGCCTAAAACTTGACACATTATCTGGGTTTCCTTTTTTGTAAACTGGTAATGTCCTTGCAAGTTTCAAGAAATCTGGGAAAACTCCTGAAGATAGGCAGTTGTTTATAGCTGTTGCTCATTGCTGAGCTATTTCTCCAATAATTTTCTTTAGGACAGTACAGGACATTCCGTAGATATCTTGACTCTCCGAGGCTTTGTAAGATTTTACTATTTTCACTATGTCATTTACATGTACTTTTTTCCATGTTTCAAATTTGCTGTAAGTTTTATTTGGTAAGTAAACAGCAGGATCTATAACGGAGTCTGGGATTCCAGCAACAGTGTTTTCTACAACTTTGATAAAGTAGTCATTGATGTCATCAGTACTGCAGGCATTAGAAGAGTAAATAGGCTTCTTCCTATGTTCATTTACTAGAATCCAGGCTGCTTTGCGCGGATTATGGCTTCTCTTATGACTCTATCATTCCCCCTCTTTTTAGCTTCTTCTACTTTTTTTCTGTAGCATCTCTTGGCCTCTAAGTAACTGCTGTGTAACAATTGTTTACTATTTGGATTAGATTGGCTAGCTCAGGTGTGTACCATGTTTTTACATTTACTGTCTTCTGTTTTCCTTGTGCTATTGCCGGCCGTTGTGGCCGAGAGGTTCTAGGCGCTTCAGTCCGGAACCGCGCTGCTGCTACGGTCGCAGGTTCGAATCCTGCCTCGGGCATGGATATGTGTGACGTCTTTAGGTTAGTTAGGTTTAAGTAGTCATAAGTCCAGGGGACTGATGACCTCAGATGTAAAGTCCCATAGTGCTTAGAGCCATTTGAACCATTTGAACCTTGTGCTTTACCTGTGTGGCTATATCCATATACGAGCAGAGACATTGAACGCATGGTGTTTTTTAAGCAAAGTTCTGGCAGTATCCTACAGATTTTGAGTTTTTAAAGTTACATACACATAATATAAATAATATTTATTAACAATTGCCGAAAAAGCAATTTCTTTAGTTATATAGGAATCTCAAAGAGAAAACATGTCTAAATATGTGACTTCATCATATTCCCTTCAATGCACAGCAACAATAAAAGCCATCACGTAAATAATACTGATGAGGATAGTAGAGTGAATAATGCTGTTTAGCTGAACATACAGTTTGAATGGAAGTAAACGATTAGGAGGGAGAGTGATTTCAGATCAAGAGATCCATCCAGTTGTATTTTACGAACATCCTCGATATAGTGATACGAAAGTTACATTCTCCTCAACTGAGTGACTTCGTTTGTGACATACTTAAATGCGATCAGCAGCCACATTCAACAGAAGTACGCTAAAAACTCCCTAGGCAATCAAACCATATCTGCAGAAAACTTCCCATAAATGGTTGAATCTTACAACGAGAAAGGGTACACACATTCACAAAAGAAGTTTTAGAATTTATTGTACACTGGTTACGCAATCCACAATATACTCGACACACATATAAGCTAGCAACAATATGTAAACAGCTTCTACAAGGCAATTTAAAAGAATTTGACACACTGATGAGCCAAAAATTTTGACCCTTTCTTAAAAGCTTGTTTGTCCATCTTTGGGACTAAATACATCACTGATTCTGCATGTCAGAGAGCCGATAGGTTTGTGGAGGTATGTGGCATTAGATGTCTACCCAAAGGCCATGTAATTGGCGTACATAACGGGCCGCTAATTTGCGTAAGCAGTGATGGCGTCTAATTGCGACCCAGGTGGATTTCATAGGATTGACATCAGGCTAATTTAGTGGCTGAGGTGTCAACGTGAGTTCACTATAATGCTCCTCAAACGACAGCAGCACGGTTCTGGCTCCGGGACACGGACAATTATACTGCTGAAAGATGACATCGCAATCGTGGAAGACATTATCTACATTTACATCTACATGGATACTCTGCAAATCACATTTAAGTGCCTGGCAGAGATTTCATCGAACCACCTTCACAATAGTTCTCTATTATTCTAATCTCGTACAGTGCTCGGAAAAAACCGAACACCTATATCTTTCCGTGCGAGATCTGATTTTCCTTATTTTATTATGATGATCGTTTCTCCCTATGTAGGTCGGCGTCAACAAAATTTTTCTCGCATTCGGAGGAGAAAGTTGGTGATTGGAATTTCGTTAGAAGATTCCATCGCAACGAAAAACGCCTTTCTTTTAATGATGTCCAGCCCAAATCCTGTATCATTTCTGTGACACTCTCTCACATATTTCGCGCTAATACAAAACGTGCTGCCTTTCTTTGAACTTTTTCGATGCACTATCTGGTAAGGATCCCTCACCGCGCAGCAGTATTCTAAAAGAGGACGGACAAGCGTAGTGTAGGCAGTCTCTTTAGCAGATCTATTACATTTTCGAAGTGTCCTGCCAATAAAACGCAGTGTTTGCTTAGCCTTCCCCACAACATTTTCTATGCGTTTCTTTCAATTTAAGATGTTCGTAATTGTAATTCCTAGGTATTTAGTCGAATTCACAGCCTTTAGATTTGACTGATTTATCATGTAATCAAAGTTTAACGGATTTCTTTTAGCACTCGTGTGGATGACCTCACCCTTTTTGTTACTTAGTGTCAAATGTCAATTTTTGTACCACATAGATACCTTTTCTAAATCGTTTTTCACTTTCTTTAGGTTTTCTCATGACTTTACTAGATGGTAAACGACAGCACCATCTGCAAACAACCTAAGACAGCTGCTCAGGTTGTCTTTTAAATCGTTTATAATAAGGAAAGGGCCTAGAACACTACCTTGGGGAACGCCAGAAATCATTTCTGTTTTACTCTATGACTTACTACGAACAGTGACCTCTCTGACAGGAAATCACGAATCCAGTCACATAACTGAGACGATATTCCATAAATACACAATTTCTCTAAAAGCTGCTTTTGGGGTTCTGTGTCAAAAGCCTTCTGGACACCTAGAAATACGGAATCAATTTGAAATCCCTTGTCAATATCACTCAACACTTCGTGTGAGTAAAGAGCTAGTTGTGTTTCACAAGAACGACGTTTTCTTTATCCGTGCTGACTGTGCGTCAATAGACCGTTCTCTTCGAGATAATTCATAATTTTCGAACACAATATGTTCCAAAATCCTGCTGCAAATCGACATTAATGATATGGGCCTGTTATTTAATGGATTACTCCTACTACCTTTCTTGAATATTGGTGTGTCCTGTGCAACTTTCTAATCTGAGGATCGGATCTTTCGTCAAGCGAACAGTTGTATATGGTTGTTAAGTATGGAGCTATTGTATCAGCATACTCTGAAGGGAACATAACTGGTATACAGTCTGAAACTTGCTTTTGTTAAGTAGTTTAAGTTGCTTCACTACTCCGAGGATATCTATTTCTACGGTTCTCTTGTTTACAATTGTTTTTGATTCGAATTCTGGAATATTTATATCGTCTTCTTTGGTGAAAGGAGTTCGGAAGGCTGTGTTTAGTAATTCTGCTTTGGAATCAGTGTCGTCGATAGTATTCCATCACTATCACACAGAGAAAGCATTGATTGTGTCTTGTCGCTAGCATATTTCACATACGACCAGAATCAGCCAGGTTCCGAGACAAAGTTTCGTTGTGGAAACTGTTATAAGCCTCTCGCTTTGTAGTCCCCGCTAAGTTTCGAGCTTCTGTAAAAGATCGACATTCTTGGAGATTTTGGATCCGTTTAAATTTGGCATTTTTTCCGTTGTTTCTACAACAGTGCTCTGACCGTTTTGTGTACCAAGGAAGATCAACTCCGTCGTTTGTTAACTTATTTGTATAAATCTCTCAATTGCTGCAGACACTATTTCTTTGAATTGAAGCCACATCTGGTCTACACTTACATTGTTAATTTGAAACGAGTGGAGATCGTCTCTCAGGAAGGCGTCAAGTAAATTATTATCTGCTTTTTTGTGAATAAGTGTACTTTTTTTGAGGGTTTAGGTGTTACAATATTCAATCCCACTGCTACAACCCTGTGTTTACTGATCCCTGTATCCATTTTGATGCTTGTTATTAGCTCAGGATTATTTTTTGCTAAGAGGTCAAGTGTGTTTTCACAACCGTTTATTATTCGCATGGGCTCATGAACTAAGTGCTCGAAATAATTTTCAGAAAATGCATTTAGCACAATTTCGGATGATGTTTTATGTGTACCTCTGGATTTAAACATGTATTTTGGCAGCATATCGAGGGTAAATTAAAGTCACCACCAACTATAATTGTATGAGTCGGGTACACATCTGAAATTAAACTCAAGTATTGTCTGAATCTTTCAGCAATTGTATCATCTGAATTGGGAGGTTGGTGGAAGGATACAATTATTATTTTATTTCGCTTGTCAAGAACTACCTCTGACCGTACTCTCTCAAAGGAACAATCTATTTCAATTTCGCGACAAGATAAACTACTTCTAACAGCATCAAACACGTCACTGCCAACTGTGCTTAGCCTATCCTTTCGCAACACCATTAGGCTCTTCGCTAAAATTTCGGCTGAACTTATCTCCTGCTTTAGCCAGCTTTCAGGACCTATAACGATTTGAGCATCAGTGGTTTCTACTAGCTCTTGGAGCTCTGGCGTGTTCCCAACACAGCTACGACAATTTTCAACTGTTATACCGATGGTTCCTGTATCAACGTTCTTCTTACGTTCGGCCTATGTTTTCCCGAGACCGTTGTGAGGTAACGGGCGATCTGTGGCGCCCTGAAAAATTCTAAGTTCGGAGTTGGCGTGGCTGCACGGGCCGCTCGGTAAGCGGGGGCGCATCAGCAACCACGTGGTGCCGAACATTAGCCGTAGCAAGAAGGGTAGCCTCTGCGTGTGGTCTAGGCCGACTGCGTGGCTGGGAATTCCATGTTGACGCTGTGTCGTGGACTGTGCTTTGTGTCGATGAAGGAGATTTGTATGTCGGGAGTGCCAAAGATGACGGACTTTGTGAAACCATAATGGCAGACATTTCACAGTTCATGTAGAAATTAATAATAGCCAAAGGAATCATGATACTTTAAAAAGAAACATGTACATTATCATTATTTGCACGTCGATTCTGGTGGTATAATCAGATTTTCAATATCTTTATTAGTCTAAAGTTTAGTATCTGACTGTAAATTATACAAGTAACGAATTTCCAAAATCTAAACGGTTCATCCGATTTTGTCGATCGGTGTGTCTTTAGAAAGCTATTAGTGTAAACCTAAATTGGTATGAATTACAGGCATGTAACTTGAATAGCACATGAGTTATTGGAGATCAAAGTGGCCGATTACTATTGATCACGTCAGGCCATAAATACTCCACAGTTACACGAAAAAACGGTAGTAGCATGCTTACAGATATATTTATTCGTCTATCTTCGTTTATATCTGATATATAATATTCATGAAGAAATTGGTCAAATATTTACTGTGTTTCGGAAAGCACCTAGACATTAGGTTACTGGCCTACTTTTGTTTCTATTCCTTTGATATATGTTTATGTGATTTGTTTATGTATTTAATAATGTGTGTTAGAGCGTGTTTATGGTCCAGCCATAGGAATATTTATTTAATTTCAAGTTATTTAAATGTAAATCCAGTATTTCGTATGTGTTTCAATATTTTTGTGAGTGTGTGTTGGCTTGGAGACATGGCGGGAGCGCTCTAGCCAATCACAGCGCTCCTTACTACGGTAGGCGACCACCAAAGTCAGTGGAGAGACTGGATGGAAGTGGGGGAAGAGCATCGGGTTGCACGGGACAGGGGAGTGCTGGATGGGAAAGCGCGACGGACGGTCGCAGGAAATACTTAAAGAGTGTTTAGCAGTTTGCGCGTGGTCTCGAGAGATAGAAATATTTCATAGTACTGACATGTGTATTTGTGAGATTTCCGTGGCTTCTGCAGTGAAGATGCAGTATGCGTTTAGAAACCACCCAGTCTACACCACACAGCCCTGCTACTCATGTAGCCGCCTCCTGCGTGTAGTGGACTATTCAGTGGAACCCGAAACCCAACCACCCTATGACACAAGTCCAGGAATCTGCAGCCTACACGGACGCAGAACTGTCTGAGCCTCTGATTCAGACTTCCCACTCGGCTCTGTAATAGACGTCTGCAATCGGTCCTGTCGACTATGCTGCAAATGGTGAGCTCTGCTTTCATCTCGCAAGCAAGACTGGCAGCCTTTACTACTTCTGTTAGCCATTCGAAACGAGAGAGAATCTCTTCTGATCCAAAGCGACACACATCATTGGTACTGACGTGAGTCACCACCTGCAACTGCCTGAACCTTGTGCTCTTGATGGCATTTGGAAGGACCTGTTCCACATCTGGAATGACTCCACCTGCTATGCACACGGAGTTCACATTCATTTTCTTCCCTTACTTGGGAGCCATGTCTCTAAGGAGCCCCATAAGGCGCCTAACTTCGGAGCTTCCAACTACCAATAATCCCATCCTCTGTGACTGCCGAGAGCTTGCAGGCTGAGAGGTTTCCTCTGAAACAGGACTGGTGACTGTATCTGGCTGAGGGACACTGTCAGCCACAGACTGCACCTGGATCCTGTTTGTCAGACTAACCAAGCAGGCCTTACGTGTGGCCCCCTGGGAAATTCTTTGCCACCTGCCACGCCACAAGGCGACCTCCCACTTGACCATGGATGTGGTGTCAATCTCAGTCTGAGCAATAACTGGATTGACCACCTGTGAGGACTGATCGGAGGACTCGGACGTGCTGGGCGTCCATTGGATCCCCACGGCCGGTCCACAACAGTGATGGCCATCCACTGCAGCTTCAAGCTGTGTAACTGAAGCTATCACAGCCTGTAGCTGAGACCAAAGTGTCACAACTCGGCACGCATATGCACACAAGAGTCGCAGTCACTGTCCATAGTAAAGACCATGAGAAAACTACACTACTAAAACAAACGGACTATCTACATGTGCTGTGGAACTCTACTGCAGACCCTGGTGAAAACGTAGGAAATGTATCCGATAAGTTAATTAATAAGCAGAGATCCAAAAGCTGAACTACCGTAGTTCTCAGGCAGGACTAAATAATTCGCCGCTGATTAGAAACTTCTAATATGTCACAAAATCAGTTTATTTTCCGACGCATCTGCTGAAAAAGATGCGACTGTAGCGAAGTGGCTTCAGTGACGCCTTAACGCACAGCAGTAAGGAACTGATGAAAGTATGTGTATCGAGGTAAAGGGGTTTGAAAGCATGAAGAAATTAATGTAAACGTTGAAACCAACTCTGAATGGCACAATAGTCACACATTTTATCATGCACTGTTGCTTAAGAGATGTTTAAATTATTACTCATTTTAAATCAGAATCGGGTGGAAATGACGAAACTATTATTTAAACGTAACTGCAATACATAGTTCGTAATTTAGCAGTTTATCACCGTTTGTCAACCTAAGAGCATTTTCAAGAGGAATGTACATCACACAAATGTTAACTATGATAGCCTTTGCATAAAAATACAGAACCATGGAAGTTCTTCTGAAACTATGTATATTTGGGTGAGCACCGTGAAGTTGTTTGCCTCCATGCAGAACATTAGCGTGATGAGCCATGTGATCGACAACAAACAAGCCACAGCCTGTAACTTCTACCCAATACATACTTTCACATGTACGAATACTCTGTGTAAGACATATTTGTACACTGTGTTGTGTATGTGTTACACGAATAATGAACACATTACACTGCAACTGCATTCTAAGACGATGGTTATGTTTTAATTCTGATGCTTAACTTTTGTCTTCCTCATTTAAGTTTCCAGTGGATTTCCTGAATTACTTCAAACATACGCCATAACATTTCATTCAACAAGTTTACTACCATCTCCTGCTTCTTTTTTTGCGTAATTAACATTAATTATCAGCTTCTAAAGATATCAGTGTCAAGATGATAAAATCTGTCGCTATTTCTTTCCAGTACGCCTTGTTTCATAAAGCTGGGAGGACTTAAGGTAATAAACCAGATATATGCAACTTTAATTTAACCTCCTCGTACTTGTCAGGTAAGTAAGTGGGACAAATCAGAACAAAATTTACGCCATTCACGGGCGAATACCCCTCACGAATTAATCCGTCTATGGTTGCTGACAACTGGAAAGTCATCCGGCTACACAGTTAACATAAAACAAATTGGCAAAATCATGAAAGCAGCGGACTTCGTGCGATGAATGCTAGGAAAGAGAGAGATGTGCTACTTTAATTTAGAGCCACTGCTAGTCCAAAGATCCAAAGCTGCACGGTACCTTTGTCCATGTTTAGGTGTCCTGAAGTTCATCAAGTATAAAATGACCGGATGTATGTATTGTGGTAAAAATAATAAAGAAGTTGAGTTAGGGAGACAAGATGATCACCTGTAGTAACGCCAACACACTTCGACAATGTACATCGTACTTGTATGGTTAAATAGATGTTTATTTTCTATTTCGTATTAAAATTTGTAAGTGACTATGTACATGAAAATTTGTAATAAATGGTGACTGTTGGGATGATACACTGTCCATTCATATCAGTGTGATCATCAGTCAAATGCCTAAATAACGACCTTTTCGAGCGACAGGTGTGCAGGAAGAGAGTCAGCGAGGTTGTGGAAGGCACCAACAGGAACGTGGAGCCATCCCAACTCTGGTGCTATGGGTTTCTCTGTTGAGGATTCATGGCGTGGGCAGCCTGATCGAGATGGTCACGCAGATTCTCGATTGTGTATAAATCTGGTGAGTTTGGTGGCGAGCGAGTACGGTAAATTGCTCCTTGTGCTCTTCAGACTACGCATGTACACTGCGAGCTGTGTGACATGTTGTACATTCCTGGTGGTAGAGGCCATTGTGCTGAAGAAAAACAAACTGCATATGAGGGTGGACATGATCCCAAGGATAGATGCATACTCGTGTTGATCCATTGTGCCATGCACAACGGCGAAATCATACAGGGTTGGCATGAAAACACTTTCCAGACCACAACGCTCGCTATTGATAGCAGAGTGTTTGCTTTCAGACATTTCACGCCGCACAGGCAACGGTCATCTGTCCAATGATGCATAAAACGTTACTCATCTGAAAATGATACCTTTCGCCACTCAGTGAACGTCAGGTTGTGGTACTGGCATTCAAATTTCAACATTCATCGCCAGTGAACTGCAGTCAGCATGGGTTAATGAAACAAGCGCCTGCTGAGGAGGTCCATATGCAGCAAATTTCGCTGAACGGTCATTGAGGTGACAGTGTTGATAGCCCCTTGGTCCACCTGGGCGGTCAGTTGCTCAACTGTTACATATGTATTCACCCGTACATATCTCTGCAGTCGTCATTCACCCCTGTCATCTATGATTGCACACATGGCCTGATAGCTAAAGATCATGCCATTCTGGACGTTAGTTACATCGTTCTGTTTCCGCATTACGACGACTGCATAGTTCCCGCCCCCCGCCGCCCTTCCGGAACGCTTTATATGCCACCTCTGCTAGTGCTGCCGCGTGCCACCTGAGAGTGGAGTGGTCATTGAATGTTGACATCGAATATAGGTGGCGGTCACATTAATATGACTGGACAATTCACACTTCATATTTTGTAATAAGAAAAGAAAAAAGCTTGTCCCTTTATAGGTTAGAATGATATGAAGCCGATATTGTACCATGACAGTCAACAACCCTCGAACTAGAACTTAGACCACCTGAAGGGAGAAAAGCGATGTGGGGGAACAAACTAAGCCTCTTTGTCGCAGGGTGGCAGTCAGTAGTGGGATAAACCGGGCATCAGGTCGTTTTCTTATTGCACGTTACCTGAATCAGGGGCAAGCACGCGTTCAGCGGCAAACCTATTGTTCTGCTCCACGTCAGCTCTTAATCACCACCATTCCCCTGCCGGTTTCTGCACCTCTTTTTAATTTTTGGCGCTTTTGAATGGAACTCCTTGGCCACTTTTCTTTGTCACCCATCCCTCTTGGTAATCCCAGATATACTGGGCCTATTTTGATATCAAATTAATTGCCTAATTAATTAAACTGATCGAAAAAATTGATGGGTAATAGCCTACTGTGCCACGTTCGGTATTCACAAACTGCTTCAAATTGTTTGAATGGCCCACCTTCCTGTCTATCAAATTGGTTGGCTAATGGATTAAATCGATATCCTTCAGTTTTCCTTGGTGGATACTGGAAACATTGTTCGACTTGCGTGAAATTGACTGCAGTATGTGGAATATGAATTAAACAATTTATGGGATACAAGGCAGTGTGCGGAATTGCAGCACTTCTTTTATTCCGAAGCAGGTAATTGCACATCATAGATCATGCCAAATATATCTGGCGATCGCATCTCGCAATCCACCAGGCTGCACAATGCATCGATTGCCAGGCCGCTTCGCGCTGGCCAGAGCCCGAAATGCTGCACTTGGTCTCGCTCTAATCCCCCCCCCCCCCCAAACAAATGCTTCAGTTGGTGGAAATCCTTTGATGTTGATACCTGAGAAATTCCTGTTGAAACACCTGATCTTCTTCTTATTCTCTCTCTCTCCCCCTCTCTCTCCTCAAGTGGCTGCTTCCTGCTTGTGTGAGCCAGCATATGCAAACACGTGCAGACCAAGATGCTCCCCACCTCTCCTCCGTTCCGTCCCCCTCTCTTGCCCCCTCCCACGTCACTCATACAGACCTGAAGTTGGTAGTCGGTACATCCCTTTGTTCTCACACTTCCACTGCTATGTAAACCTGTAGTGGATGGAAAAAAAGACATTCAAGAAGAAGTCGGTAGCGTCTCTCAAATGCGGCACTAATCCAACCTTTGTCCTGAACAAAGTAGTGGATGTCTTAGAAATATTCCCTCACTAAGATTGATTAACTAATTAATTAAATCGATACCCGTTGTGTGTGGCCGGCTTTTTCCTTGGGTCCTGTTGGTGGATTCTAGGATTGGTATGTTTGGTGGATTTGAGCCCTCAACTGCCCGGTTTCCAAACTCTATCAGATATTTTTCCCTTGTATCCTACTGGTGGATTCTGGTAAAGTTAGGACATTGGAGGTAACTAAAAATTTCAAATTTCACCTCAATTGCAAGCTATGTCCTTAAACAATTTGTGGAACACATGTGTACTTGCAATATAAATATCTGAAACAAAACATTGAATTTGTCATTGCGACTGAGTTTTTAAAACACTAGGGAATTTCTAAATTGGTACTCTCCGTTACATTCGGAAAGAAGAGGAAGGGCCTCCTGCATAATAGGATAGAGACAACAACAAATACCTCTGCAAGGCAAAGTCCACTGTGATGTATTGAGAAGCACTAAACATGACACATTTAAACCACAATCCAGTCTGTAGTAGTAGTAGTAGTAGTAGTTGTTGTTGTTGTCATGTCTAGATGTCAAGATTGCTATCAATCATGAATTAGAATTTGCGGCTTGGTTTTTAAAGCACTGTAGAATTCCTAAATTGTTTCTCTCCGCTGCATTCAGAAGAAGAGGAGGAAGGACATAATGTGTGATCGGGTAGATAGAACAGCAAATACCACTGCAAGACAGGGTCCACTGCAATGTACTAAGAAGCAGCATGGCGTGTAATTTTACATGTCAAACACTGCTGCTATGCGTTTGTTTCCTTGTAAGAGGCATTTTCTGCTGCTGACGATCATTTTATAGGCCTGATGCGAGCATAGTATAATATCTGAACCTTAATTGGATTTTAACAGTGGGCGCTATACACCTTTGGAAGCTGTAATGTGCTAGCATCACGTAGAATCTATGTTTTTCTTTGGTGTAGAAGGAAGTAGTTTTATCATCTTAAAGAGGGATTAAAAACTTGCAGGGTAGATATATGTCAGATGTTCAACACATATGTTCTGCATTAGATATTAAGAGTGTATTTCAGAGGCCACATGGCTTTAATATTACAGCGTGTTTAAGTGCAAAACCATGTAGCCTGAGGAATGTGTGTTTATTTTCTATGATCGTTCCTCTCTTGCCAGAACCATCTTGGTACTGACCCGGGCACTAGGACAATACCTTAGAACTGGTAGCACAGTTGATTTATGTAAAATACATCAAACTCCATCCGTCTGGAACTCCATCATGCATGAACTATATGTTTCTTCTTAACTGTCTGTTATATTGTCGTAACACTCTCATATCTACTATACACCTCGACAAATGCGCATCTGGAGAGATGTTGTGCACTTGCAAAGGTGCCATGAGTAAGACTGATGTGGAACAGTCTTCGCTGAACACCGGTTATGGACTCAGGTTGCTCTGTTCCTTCACAATACGCGGAATGTAGTGGGTACAGTAGCCTCCTACTTATGGTCAACTGCAAATTAAATCGGCGACAGTGTTATAGGTATGGTTGGTCAAAGATAATGTGGAGAGATCTTTGTCTCCAACTTTATCCTAAGAATGGAAGAATACTCTGTGACTTCCATCCACATACAGAAAGATGGGCAATCATAATTGTAATTACGCACTGTGATGGAAGTGCTAGAAATATGTAGATAACCTAACTTCATCATAATAGAACACCATCTGGTATATTTTGGTGTGTATGTTCGAGAATTAACCATGAATGGACATTCTGTGCAGTCACAATGTAGTATATTGGACATGCAATGTAGTGGGGGGGGGGGTTATTTAGCGATGATACAGAAACTGGGAGCCATATCATTTGGTCAGCGTTGAAATTACGGAAAACTGACAAAATTACTAAAATTAATCGCATTGTCAACCATGGTGCTTATGACAGTACACTGTCCCATGCCAACTGCGTCTTTTCCATCCCATCTGTCCACTGGTATGCTGTTGATTACCACATAATAACTGACTGATGCCACTTGTTTAAGATGGAGAGTCTTGGTGGGAGCAACACCTTCTGGGGGATGGCAAGCTCGAAACAGTGATCATGTACATGGCTGCAGTATAAGGAATCAATGCTCGTGGTCTCTTCAAAGTGGAACACCTGGACTTCTGCTGCCCCATCACTGTGGAAGATGAGTTTAAATGTAGGTGATGGTGATGGTGATGGTCAGTTTGTGGGTCGCTCAACTGTATGTTCATCAGCACCTGTACAAGTTCCCAATTTTTACATGGTCCAAAGTCGAATGGAGCCACTGTCACGAATGATGATGATGATGCTGATGATGATGATGATGATGACAACACAAACACCTAGTCCCCAGGCAGAGAAAATCCCCAGTCTGACCGAGAATCGAATCTGGGACCCCGTGATCCATAGGCAGCAATGTTAGCCACTAGACCACAAGTGATTAAATGTAGAGGTGTGGGCAGTTGTTTGGAAACACTCTACAATGCCGCAAACTCTTCCAGTTTCCATATGCTGTGATGTCTTCCACATTTTTGTCAATAAGAAACACCAACTCTGTCTTTTATTTCAATAATTCTCTCTCTTGTGGCAGCAGTTTACACCATGGAATGTCCAGCTTTCTGAGCCAACGGATCAAAACATGTGAACATTAGTTTAGTACCTGGTACAGACCTCAAAATCGTGGTAGAAAAACAAAATGTATTGCAGTATACAAAGCCGTAGTCACACTATGCTTGGATGTGTTACAGCAGAAAAAACAATGTGTCAAACTGCCTATGAAAGAGCAGCACAGGGACCCTTCCTCGTGATTGATAGTCTGTGAGATATGATCCTCCAACAGTGTGGGTACGAAATTCTATACTGGACTGTGCAAGCAACGTCGATCACTGGCCACCTGTCCTAGTGGACCAATAATAGGTATTTGATACGATCGTCACGTATGCTCGATGTCAGCATGCAGACGGAATTTGTTTCTGATATATCGGAAGAGAGGGACGTGGTAATATCTTATTGAGTTCGCTACTGGGTGGCATTAGCAGAGTTTCTATAAATCATAGTTTTTCTGTGGTACAAAATTACGAGGATAGAGAGAATGTTTGAGAGACATGATTGCACCCTGTGGGACTGGACTGCAGTACCTGTATGTAGTTGGGAGATGCAATGCAGTACAGTAGCAAAATTTTCATCTTTCTTCCACTCCCATATGATGTGCGTAATTTTCCTGATAAGAAACGCCACTGTAACTGCTCATACTGTCTCTTCTACTACCCTGTGTTGCAGGAGAAAGATGGTATACAGTTGGCGCAGTGTGCGATTTGCAGGGGGGGATGGGGGGGATTTCCCCCTCTCTGGATCAGACCATCCCCTCCTCTGGTTTTAGTTTATGCATCCCAACCTGGGATGTTTATTTCCCAAGCACTGGAGTGAAACCTTACACATAATTTAAATTTGTGGAGCCGAACATTCAAAGTTTTCAATACAGTCTTACTATTAATACTATTAATATGTTTGCTTATTAATTTTGAAAAAGTGTTATGTAGTAGTTAAGCATTTCAAAACATTTAGAACTAAATCACCATTATCATGTTGTCATTGTTGCTTTCGTCTAACAAGGGGAGGCCGCCAATTGTGAAATTCAGTTTCGATTCATACTGCGCATAATAAAAGCTCATGGCCAGAGGTGTAATGTGGCAAAGCACCAAGATGCACTTCTCAGCCGTTGTCGAGAAAATCGACAGTTAAAAGAAACCGTTGCGGTGAAATACTCTCTACGATTAATAATTTTCTACAGCGTCGTGGCGCAGCGGTAAGCGCTCGGGTTCGTAATCCGAAGGTCGATCCATATATATATATATATATATTTGAATTACAAAAAACTAATAATAAAAATAAATTGCATAGCGCGAGATTCGATCCTGCGACCTTCGGATTACGAACCCGAGTGCTTACCGCTGCGCCACCGCTCTCCAATTGTACCGTCTCCATTTTTCCGTTTTTTTAACAGGGTGTACCAAAGCTCTCCCGTCCGCACTAATTTTCGACGATGTTATAAGTTGCGCTAGGGACTGCATCTACCTTCTTTCGAAGTTAGCAGGCAACTACGCTGTTATGCGGCGGCTCGTTTCGGCCCATTCAACATCTGTCCTTCAAGTGTAACGAGCGAGTAACGGAGTTTATATTTCATACCTGCCGCAGCAAATTTGTGTTCGTGGGATCTCTATTCCAATTCGAACGTTTGACTTACGCTATACGTATTCGTTTCGGAATACCGTTTCTACGTCTTCCGTTAACTATACGTGGTTAACATTATGAAGACAATTAATAACATTTGTGAAATACAACTTTGTTTGCGGAAAACGTAATGATATTCGAAGTCGCCAGTTTTTCCACGACAAACGACTTTCAACAACTTATTATATATATTTGAACTACAAAAAACAAATACTAAAAAAAAAAAAGTTCCATGACGCGAGATTCGATCCGGCGATCTTCAGATTACGAACCCTAGCGCTTACCGCTGCGCCACGACGCTGCAGAAAACTAAAAATCGTAGAGAGTATTTCACCTCAACGGTTTCTTTTAACTGTCGATTTTCTCGACAACGGCTGAGAAGTGCATCTTGGTTCTTTGCCACATTACACCTCTGGCCATGAGCTTTTATTATGCGCAGTATGAATCGAATCTGAATTTCACAATTGGCGGCCTCCCCTTGTAAGGTGCGTCATCCGTTTACATGCGAGCTTGCGAGGGAAGTAGTGTGGCAGTCATACCGCAGCAGTCGTACCGCAGAGTTGGGTTAGCTGGGGGCTGAAATATCCACCCGGGCCCTGACACTGGGTGGTGACCCGATACCTGTGTGAACATTTACTGGTAGGCCACCTTTTGGCAACGGTATGGCGCAGACTAACGCGCCTGGGACGAAAGCACAATGTGGCACGAAGGGAGCAACGGTACTGGTCAGACGGGATCGGACAGTCTGACTTCACTAGCCGCGAACCATGTGGGTGGAGCTTAACACAGGCTCCCCAGCATAGCGTACTCCAAATTAATTGGTGCCGTGTGTTCGTTGCCTCGCGTCCGCCAAACAAACGGCGATCTTCACACGTTCCCTCTTCAGTAGCTTCATTAGTGAGTTGAGTGCGTTCGGGCCTGTAAGAACTACGGAATTTCAGTATCTCATTCAAACAAAGCAAAATTTCTGATTTCCTTAAGAGCAGTGCATTACCTGATATGTGTACAAACTCTGACAGTCAGGATACTAACAGTGGTGCTAAAAGAGTTAAAATAGACAGCGAATGTAAAAAAGAAAACGGTAATGATGGTGCTGATACAGGGGAAGGCACTGAATCTCTGGTGACTGAAAATTGTGACACTTCTCAAGGTAGGAATGGGAGTAACAGTACTCTTGAGATTATAGTAGGACATTGTGTTGCCTTATTACGTTTTCAAAACTGCCAAAAGACTAAGCCGTGGCTGTCCGTTAAAGGAAAAAAACTTAGTAATAGGCACAGTGTGTTCACAAGTTCGTGAACTTAAGGTGGAAAGCAGTGAACGTGAGCGTATTGATAACTCGTTTTTAGCTGGTATTTCTGCTAATAATACCAAAAAACTAAATGATAAAATCATGCAAAGTGCAAATCACACATGAAGTGCGTAAAAATCTTGAGTATAAAAAAAAGAAAAGTTTAGAAAAATGCGTGAGTGAAAGTGAAAAGTTGTGGGGAAAGCAGCATCAAGAAAAAGTAGTCGCAACTGCTTGGTTGTTCAGATCTGCATACGTAATAGCTAAACAGAAATTATCATTATCACAGAAATTTAACTCTTTTAGCACCACTGTTAGTATCCTGACTGTCAGAGTTTGTACACGTATCAGGTAATGCACTGCTCTTAAGGAAATCAGAAATTTTGCTTTGAATGACAGCCTGAAATTCTGTAGTTCTTACAGGCCCGGACGCACTCAACTCAATCATCATCCTGCAGTAATCGAACTACAAAAGCTTAATGGTTTAGGAGTCGATAATATGCTTCATTCTGACCATGCATGCCGAAATATTTCATTTGTAGGAGAAGAAATGAAAAAGAATCTTGCTCACTTCCTTGCAGAATCGGGTACAAACTTTAGTATCATGATGGACGATAGTACAACGGTTTCCAATAAAACTTGTTTAATAATACATTTACGTTTGTCCTTTGGGGGAGTTGCTTGCAATTATTTTTTTGACATTGTTGAATTAGAAAGTGGGACAGGAGAATGCATTTTCAGCACACTGTTAGTAGCTCTTGAAAAGTATGGCATTACAAATGACGTTTTAGTACACCTTGTAGGTATCGCAACAGATGGTGCCTCAGCAATGCTTGCTGCTTACAAAGGCGTAGCCGCTCTACAGTGTAGTCATTTACATAAGGATTTAACTGTCGTTCATTGTCTGAACCATAAAATGGAATTAGCTGTCCACAATGTTATGAATGATGTAGCAGTTGTATACCATATACAGGTTTTTTTTACATTCCTTATAATCTGTGTTTTCTCGTTCGCGTACGTTGGGTTGCTTCCTCATTTAATGCTGTTCGAGCTTTTCTTGAAATTCACAGCTCTCTTGTCCATCTTTTTGAAAAACTGAGACATGATGGTTCCTGATCATCTCAGGAGCGATCTAAATTTGAAGGTTTACTAAAACATCTCACAAAGTGGTTGCTTGTAATGGAATTAGTTATGCTTTATGACGCCCTAGAAGTTCTGCAAGTATTATCATTCTTTATGGAGAACAGAAATTGTTCAGTCCTTAAACAAAACAGCAAATTGACGTGGCTATAAGAACTCTTGAAACATTGAAAACAAATGACTAGCCATGAATTAGGATGATAGTACAAGAGTTGGAGGAAAAGCGCACATTCAAAGGGGTATTAATTAAAGAACCATCTTGTGATGAATATAACAGATTTCAGACATTTCGGAACAAATTTTTTCAGTCTTTGGTAGACAATATAAAAAACCGCTTTGAGGACATGGATTTCTTTTCGGATGCAGCCGTATTAAATTCAGATACATGGCCTTCAGATGCTTATGAATGTTTGTTTTATGGTGACATGTCAATTTCTCGCTTGTGTAATAAGGTTGATTTTAAATTACGTGAAAGCACGTGTGCGTCACTAGTTAAAGATTTTCGAATCTATAGAGAAAATCCTCAACACATACCCAATTCTGTGAAGGGACTTGCGAAAGCAGTCCAAGTTATAACTATATATACGACTGAATGTGAACGCCGATTTAGTGTCATGAATTTAACACTGACTGATCAGAGAAATCACTTACAAAGTCCGACACTTTCAAATCTACTTTTCATTTCAATAAATGGACCTCCACTGCATTCCTTCGATGCAGAAGAATCTGCAGCAAGGTGGATCAAGTCTCAGCACCATAGCGCCCTTGACAGACCAACAGACAAACCCTCAAATCTTCAGGAGCAGTCTCATTCATCTCGTGTCTTCAACTAAACTCTGTAAGTTAAAATGACAATTATACACTGTAGTACTAGCTGAACCGGCCACACTTTTCTGTAGCTTTGTCATAATACGATGATTTAACAAATTAACTTTCACTTATAATTTCAGAGTGTTAAAATTAAGCACAAAACAAAACAAAAATTTTAATTTTACATTTTATTCATCTCATATTTTAGTATACTTTGAGTATCGTATATTACATGAATCATTTACAAAGTTGTTAATTAACAACATATGAAGTATTATTAATTTTATAAATGAGGTAAATAAACTCGGCATTGCCCGGATGTCTACGTTCCCCTTATGTCCGTATCCTTCTTTTCCCACTCCCCATTTCTTCCTGCCCTTCTCTCTGTGCATCTGCTTTTCTCCTCTATGACCTCCTACCCCCTCCGTCACTCTCCCCTTCGCTAAGGTCAATTTCTCTCCCCCTCTAAGTCAATCTCCTCCTCCACTCTCTTTCTGTCCCTGTGACATCCAACATTTACATATTGAAAGCAGTAATTTGTGTCTACAGTTGCCATAAGGACAATGATGAATGTTTTTTTGTAGTTGATGTATTCACTTTCAGTATTCGGAGGACACATAATTTGCACGTGTTTGCAATATATGTGGGTCCTATGCAGTGAAGGAAATTCCACTTCACTCCGAAATTTCTTGCTACCTTCTGCCATTCTTCTGTATCCTTTGGAATCTGAAAAGTAAAACATACTCATTACTTTCCCAATTTTTTCAGACTGATGACACAGAGGACACAGTATCAAAAGATGACGGCGATGTAGCTCTTGAAGAACATGTACCTCCCACATATGTCAAGCACATATTTTCAAATGTTTTTTTAAAGCAGCCTTGAGGATCTAGTATGATAAAAAAATAGCTTAAATATATTTCCATTCTTTCAATTGAAATCTGCGTTTCATACTAGAATGTCGTGTTCCCAGTTTGGCCATTCTTTCAATTGAAATCTGCGTTTCATACTAGAATGTCGGGTTCCCAGCTTTGCCAGAGGAGACACGAAAGCGGTCGAAGACGTCCGTCTTCTGGTCGGCTCCTGATCGTTGTCAGGAGGCGGCTAGTTTTTGATTACGCAAAGACTTCTCTTATTTAGAAAAGAACAACCCGGATTCCTTTACGTAATCAGTATGAATTTTATAATCACCTAAGGGACCTTTAACAATGAACAATAAAAAAATTGCATTTGCAAATGAAATCATGAATAAATGGGGCAGCTATGAGTTGTATAGAAGACAAGGAGCGGCCTTCTGTCGACGACCAGGATGCCGCAGTATTCTCTGCTGTAGTAAAGGCTGTTTGACATTTATAAAAATAATATGGCATGGAGGTAAAAAAAAATATAAAGGAAAAGAATAGAATAAGAAATCTGGTAAACACTAAATATATTCAAACAATTCTCACAAGCAATTAGGGCTTGCATCTCGTGGTCGTGCGGTAGCGTTCTCGCTTCCCACGCCCGGGTTCCCGGGTTCGATTCCCGGCGGGGTCAGGGATTTTCTCTGCCTCGTGATGGCTGGGTGTTGTGTGATGTCCTTAGGTTAGTTAGGTTTAAGTAGTTCTAAGTTCTAGGGGACTGATGACCATAGATGTTAAGTCCCATAGTGCTCGGAGCCATTTGAACCATTTTTTGAATTAGGGCTTATTTATAAGCAGTATAACTTAAATAAGTACTTTTCTAACTGTATGGTGCGATCAGATTTCAGCCTGTCCTGTGTTAGCTCCTTGGTTCACGTTTTTGTCACAAATTACAGTCATTACTTTTCTCCTTCCTTCAAGACAATTCTTGCACCGTTCAACACCTTCATAACAATAACTTGCCGGTTTACCGTATCGAACATAAATTACTCGAATTTTATTAATTAATAATGTTGTCTGCACGCTGGCAAGACCGCTCACTTTTATGGCTTAAAGTCAACCTTCTTTACACTTTCACATTACAAGCAGAAGTACATTAAAATCTGAAGATCTACAAAAGTTTGTTACTGTCATCTTTTACTTAGATCGAAGCGGAACGTCAGTTCAGCTTGTGTTAAAATGTTTCTTTGACTGCGCAATCGATGTATTAGCGTCCGCGCTAGATGCGCATCTTTACAGTTATGTAAATTATATAAAACAAATGTCTTTCAAAGAATATATCTCATCTCATAAGTTGATCATTTAATATAAAGATAGGTGAATGCCTTTCCAAGGGTACTCACAGCTTTCATACTACGGAAATCCCAATAATATTACAGGGAGTATGAACAGCAAACTCCGAGCATCGAAACATTGGTTGCAAAACACAGCTGTGAAATTGTATATGTGGGCAATAATCATTGTGACGAATTTGTTCAAACAGAAACAGAAGAGCTGGAATTAATACGATTTTAGAAATGAGTATTTTTAACAGTTCTTTAATATCCATTTTAATTTGCTTAAAAATGCCAATAAAACATTACTTAAATGAAATCAATATTGAATGTTGCGTGCTTACCTTTATGTAATTCTTCAACACCAATGAAACAGCTTCACATACTTCTGGCACTATGAAGGAAATAGCAGAATATGATACTTTAAATAATTACATTAGTGACTTGTATGAATCGCCAGTGGCTAAAAATCGTAATGTGATGGCCCATCGAATTCTTGGTGAATACTGTCTTGGCGGTTATTATCTTTCTTTACAATAAAAGGTTTAGTTAACTGCAGTAAGTAATTAATGTCTTAGTCGACATTCTCGTAAAATTACTAAATAACACATCGTCGTCTGCTTCTAGTTCCTATGATACTATTTCGTGGAGCTTCTTTAAATACTCTTCTCTTCAACCATCGTTTTCTTTTCCTTTAGTTTTCATTTCCGTTGTTAGCTGCACGTGCAAGTACCAAGTAGGCCGCCGCTGTGATCACTTTATCATCCATTATACTGCAAGACCGACACACGTGTGGCACAAATTCTGTTGCTTTGGTATAAATTAACCTGCCGCATGCAACATACGCCGTAAGATGTTGCCTGGTGTAGCATGCTACAAGACGACGCACGCCACATTTCCCTAGCATGCCACAATGTTGGAAGACGTCGACCCAGCGTAAACGAGGCTTTAGAGCCAGGTCTGTATTGTATGGTGGTTGTGAAACTAAAACCTGCAATCAGATCCAAACGTCGTGGAAAACTGTGAAGAGGTGTCATTCTGCAGCAAGATAACACTCGCCCACATTCTGCCAAACGGACAGCTGACGCAATAAAGGAGTTGAGATTCGAGGAGCTGGAACATCCACCATGCAGTCCAGACCTGGCTCCAAGCACTTTTCACATGTTTGGACCCTTAACGGAAGCACTACAGGGAAGAAGATTTTAAAGTGATGAAGACGTCATTGCTGCGCTGCAAGATTGGTTACAGATGCAATTGAAAAACGTATTTTCTGATGAAATAAAAAAAAAAAAACTCGTACAGTGTCGGGAAAACTGCATTGAAATCCAGGGAGGTTACGAAGAAAAATAACGCATGTTTCAGTTTTCTATCATCAGAATAAGTACAGCTTTTCACAAATGTGCCTTTACTTTTTGAATTCCCCTCGTATACTTGTATGTAGATCATTTTGTAAATAAGCTTTACCTATAATGTACTTTTAAAGATATAACAAGGGATGGCTTTTCTGATAGTGCATACGCGTGAATAGTGGGTTTCGGCATTAACATCTATTTATGAACAACTGTTTCACCATGGGTAACACCGCGGTCCAAGCTAGTAACATACATAATTATACTAACCCACTAAGACATCCCCCCCACTGGTAAAAGCACAAATCGCACACTGAGTTGGCGGAGCTATGACAACATGGTTTCGTTTCCACAGTCCTGTCGCATTAGCCCACTTTGTTTCTCCACAGGCTGCGAAAGGTCTTAGATACAGCACTCTCTGACTGCCACTCAGTTCAGACTTAAACTGGAATGATTACATAGAGAAAGCAGCTGGGAGGGGGGGGGGGGGGGCAGAGACTGAGGAACTGTTACAAGATGCAGAGGGACCAACTAAAACCATGCTGAAGTCTTGCTGTCTGGGGTCCTTAGCAGATGGGTTCGAAAAAGGTTACTCGTTTTGAGATATGAGAGTGCCATGAACATCATTCACCCGTAGGATTTAACGAAGGTATGTGGTTGAATGGAGAGCATTGATTCCAAATCGCATTGATTCCAAATCGCATACAGCATTTCTACCAGAAAGCGTAACGCTATGGATTTGAAAAGCCAGTGTATTGGTCATAGGATTTTTTACATTTCCTATGACCTCAATCTAGCGTTACGTATTTCAAGAATTCCCCACACAGCATACCATCTACTGTATGTGATCATTCTCAATCAACCATCACCCTCCCTCGCCTATAACACTGTGGATGTATGGCAACACCGCTTTTACACTGTCGATATGATATCGAGATAGAATGCATCACGAATACGGCTTGTTAGTATGAAAAGTACCTAGCAGCAGCAAGAAGAAGTTGCAAATATTGGCTTAAAACTACTTTCCTTAACCGAATCACTTTCTAAATTCGGTGATAAGGGTGATTTTATTATGAGCTTACACCACTGGTAATGTGCACCCTCACTTTGTCTGTTAATACACACCTTATGAAAACTGTCTTTATTTAAATCCATGGCATTTTGTGGAAGACAACTTCATTTGGAAGCAATACAATACCTCGCTTTGTAAAACATTGATTTCGTTAGCGATACTCGTGTGTGCCTGTAGAACCAAGACTGCTTTTTATGAAGGGTGACGGTGACTTGTTCGTCGCGATCGTGGTTTAACATCTAGTTGTGAGTTAACGAGCATTTCGCTCTTATTTAAGTATATTCCAGGAATTGTGAAACGAATCCTCTCGTCCAGGAGCGTATGCCACAAAGAGCTCAGATTCGCCACGACATGGGGAAATTCACAGGCATCTATTGTGCTGAATGAAGACAGGCTGATCATGCATTAGCGCTGTAGTGTGCGAGTGAGACAGACGAGAACCTACATCATAGGAAGACCCCATAGGAGCTGTGTGTGTCCAAGAAGGCGTAGCAGTGCTAAATATGGCCGACCTAAGATCGGTCATAAAGGGAAACATTTATGAAAACTATTTAATTCTGTAGTAATTCAGGGAATGAAGCCACAATAATTTTAATCTACCATCTTTCTCAAATTTTCATGGTGATCCCAATAAAACTTGAATATTGATCTTATCTATAATAGTTTAAGATTCACTGTCAAAGTGAAATTAACAAGTTTTCTAACAAAGACCTCAATGCTAAAATCTGAACGCTTTGGTCGATCTTGACGATCGACATTTCATATAAAAGCGCATCATTAAAATGACAATGTCGTAAATATCAATTCTGTAACTTTATTTGTTTAAAATATACAGTAAATTTAAATGATCAGTATTTTCAGTAAAGCATCAGATCATCATTTCCTCCACATAAAACACATTGAACGATGCAGCACGACAACTTATGGTATCATTAGGTAACATAATATTTTATGTAAAGTTTAGTGCATAATAGCTACTTTCGTTCTTTATTTTTTTATCAGAAAGTACATTGGTGCACTGCTACTGGCCATGACATTCAAAGTTAAGAAGGAAATTGTATCTGTTTTATGTAAAATAATTTAACGTTTATTATGTAATGGATATTATTGTTACTTCATTTAGAACGTGAAAGTGGTCAAGCTTTGATTATTTAAATATTTGAAAATGTAAAATAATGTAGAATAAGCTGCAGTGAATCAGATGGACGCCTTTAGGGAAGGGAACTGCACTAGTCAGTTACGTGACGATGTACGGCACGCCGGAGACGCGGCCGGAGACGGGCAGAGGACAGTGCTGGTGAAGACGTGAGAGTTGATTGTTTGGTCTTTAGGTAGCTAGTAAGTGAAACGACTAAGTAAATTTCGCTTTATGTGGTATCGCGGGACTTAGTCTCTGAGCGGTGAGCAGCCGCGCGCCTGGTGTGAACTCTAACTTTTTGCGTTGATAGCGAGGTGGAGTATTGGACTTGTACTTCGCGATGAGATTGTGAATGATCGAACTGTGTCAAAGGAATGTGGGCTCGAGTGTAACAGTAACTGTAAATACGACTAGTTTCGCTATTAGTTTGCTTTCTGAATAAACATTATTCTAACTAAAATGCAACTGTGTGGCCTACATCATTTATGGGTCGTTAATTTAGTTCCAGATATTATTACTACTGTTATTATACGTCATATTAACTTTGAATGTTTCATACAATTTCGCAATCTTCCCATCAGCCAGATAATTTAACCAAAGGGTCACAAGTGTCTAACTTAGGGCGTGTAATGCGACACATGCGGGTTAACCCGTAGACGAGTTTGAGCCAAAATATTTCGACGAGGAGGAACCGCATGTGAGCCCGAACATCTTTGGGATGTTACCTCGCATAGTCTCTCATAAGAGTATGGCGTGTGGCGGAGGTAGCCGCTGGCGAGTATGAATGGGCATTTCCGGCTTAAGGCCCTCACAAGCAGTGGGTACAAAGATAACTTCCAGCCGGCCAGCTAGTCGGTTCTTGCTCGCAGCTGCAGGGGCAAGTCACCGCGGCAGCGCCCTCTAGATAGCTGAATAGTGAACCAATGTTCAGCAGGTGTTGGGCTGTCTCTGCAATTATGTGACTTGCATGTATTCCCCGTGGAAAACTGAGCGATCCAGTATCGATCGCTGCCAAGTGCTGGCACTGGACGTATTGATAACATCCGATTTCATGGTGGAAAATTATACCCAGCTATAAGGTGGATATACAATAAAGATCCAAAGAAACCCGTACACCTACCTAATATCGCGAAGGACCCCTCCGAGCATGCAGAAGTGCCGTAACACGACGTGGCATGGACACGACTAATGTCTGAAGTAGTGCTGGAGGGAATTGACACCATGACTCCTGCAGGGTTGTCCATAAATCCGTAAGAGTACGAGGGGGTGGAGATCTCTTCTCAACAGCACGTTGCAAGGCATCCCAGATATGCCCAATAATGTTCTTGTCTGGTGAGTTTGGAGGCCAGCAGAAGTGTTTAAACTCGAAAGAGTGTTCCTGGAGCCATTCTGTAGCAATTCTTGACGTGTGGGGTGTCGCATTGTCCTACTGGAATTGCCCAAATCCGTCGGGACGCAAAATGGACATGAATGGATGCAGGTGATCAGACAGGATGTTTACGTACGTGTCACCTGTCAGACTCGTATCTAGGCATATCAGTGGTCCCATATCACTCCAACTGCACACGTCCCACACCATTACAGAGCCTCCACCGGCTTGAACAGTCCTCTTCTGACATGCAGTGTCCATGGGTTCATGAGGATCTCCCCATATCGATACGTGTCCATCCACTCGATATAATTTGAAAAGAGACTCGTCTGACCAGGTAACATGTTTCCAGTCATCAACAATCGAGGTGCTTCGTCGAATGGTTAGCACACTGACACTTGTTGATGGGCCACCATTGAAATCTGCAGCAATTTGAGTAGGGGTGCACCTCTGTCACGTCGAACGATTCTTTTCATTAGTGGTTGGCCACGTTTTTGCAGGATCTTTTTCTGGCCACAGCGATATTGGAGATTTGATGCTTTACCGGATTCCTGATACTCACGGTACACTCATGAAATGATTGCATGGGAAAATCCCATCAGCCTCTGAGACGCTATGACCCATCGCTCGTGTGCCAGCTGTAACACCACGTTCAAACTCACTTAAATTTTGATAAGCTGCCATTGTAGCAGCAGTAACTGAACTAACTATTGTACCAGATACTTTTTGTCTGATATAGGCGTTGCCGACCGCCTCGTCATATTCTGCCTGTTTACATCTCTCTGTATTTGAACATGCATGCCTGTACCAGTTTCTTTGGGGATTCAGTGTAAATACTGATAATTCCAGAGCCACACCCGTCAGGATATTTCCGACAATTCGCTCTTTATCAAATGTCATCAGATTGGAGCTGCAATCATAATATTTAATTGTAATTACTGTGATAAACATGTGGTTGGTTTCCTTGGACGACACCGTTTGGCACGTGGAGCATGTGATGGCCAGAAAGGATATTTCTGGCTTAAGGCTCTTATGGGTAGCAGGTACAAAGAAAAGATCTGGCTGGCTGGCTACTCAGTTCTTGCTCTCAGCTATGGGGCTGGATCCTGGCGGTAGCGTCCTCTGGATAGCTGAATAGCGAACTAATAGTATGTCAAACTGCCTATTGGCTCCTGTCTCAGCTTTAACAATTTTGTAATAGTACGTGTTTTGGTATCTCTGCGATAGTGTGTGTTGCATGGAAAATTGAGTAATTCAGTATCGATCAATGACAAGTGTTGGCGCTGCACGTATTGATAACATCCGAATTCCTACCACTCCAGTCATTCCCAGAAACCCTGCATTGCCAGGGGTGGTGAACTCTGGCATACACACGCGTCCGCAACTGTGGCGGCCATCAAGGCAGCAGTTTTCACCGACCTGTGAGTGTTGGCACTGGTGGTGTATGAGGGTTTGGCACATTGCATTTGGACATCGGGACATTAGTGCACGACATACGTGCGTCTTTCAGCGATTTCTGACATCCAGCCTTGTCAACTACTGTATCTTCAGCCCTGGCTTGTGTGGAGGAGCCCAGAAACTGAAGCACAGCCCAACCTGGCAGACTGCTAGGCGCGATCGCCCCGTATATTTAGTGTGATCTGTGATAGTGCAATTACATGTGTCTCGTAATAAAAAAAAGCACTTCAATTTCACACGCTGCCTTGTATCCCATAAATTATTTGATCCTTATTCCATACACTGTAGTCAGTTTTCTGCCAGTCAAACAATATTTTCATTATCCACCAAGGAGAACTGAAGGATATCGATTTAATTAATTAGCTATGAGTTTGGTAGACTGGGAGGTGGGCTATTCGAACAACGTGATGTAGCTCGTGAATACCGAAAGTGATGCAGTAGGCTGTTTCCTGCGAATTTTTTTCTGGTGAGTTTAGTTTTTTAGTCAAGTACTTTGATATCAGAAGTAGCTTTGTGTCTCTGGGATTTTCCAGTGGGTTGGATGACAGTGAAAAGTGTCTCAGAAACTCCATTCAAAAGTTCATGAAATTCAAAAAGTGGAACAGAAACTGGAAGGGGTGGGGGAGGGATAAAACCCATGACATCATCAGAGGGGGGTGATTAATTCATTAATTTGAAATCAGCTTGATATAAAGTGGCATGTGACAATAGGTTAAGGACCTATCAATCGAAAGAGAGCAATAGATTAATGGCTGACATGGAGCAGAACAACAGGTTTGCACTTAGAAAATGTCTGGGTGTCCGCTTTACCCCACTACTACAGTCTACAGCACATCCATGTTGTGTGCCTCTGCAAAAGCAGATCTGAGATATCATGTTCATATAACATAGGTATTTCTGACCCCTTTTAGTTGTCATGGAAGTAGCCTTTGAGCCCATTGATGTACCAACATTAATCTTTTCAGTCATTTGAACATAAGGGAAGGTAATAACAAGAAACACACAACACATATCCGAGCAGGCTACATAACGCATTTCTAGCCGATACTTCTATGCTGAAGTTGGCAGTTATAGTTCGGGCACGACCTAAAATGGTGTCTTATGCAACCATAATCGATACACCACCTACGTAAAACTGTAATTCTAAGCAGAGGTCAGCAGGAGGTTACTCTTTTTGGATAAGTAGCCTTAAAAGCGCCAAAGGAAAAGGGAGGCGTGAGGTGTGTGCTTGCAGGCTTATGCAAACGTAGTATGATGGAACTGCCAAGTCATCGACACATTATCAGAGAAAATCAAATCTGGTACAAGCAAAATAATGAAGTGCCTATGATGGACGTTATTATTATATGAAGAGCATAAGGAGAAGACACATAAGGTCACCATAGAATATTTTAGGAACTTGTACTGGGATGAAGAGCTGAGATATGGTTCGAAAGCGTGCTATGTGTGAACCACAAAAGGAAAGAGGCTGTATTGACTATATAAACGACGCTATCTGACTCAGGTCCCCATCTCACCGCTCCAGGCCGAGTATTATTTAGCTTTTAAATGCATGGACCAATTTATCTGTTAATAGAAGCATGCATTTTTCAAAAATTCTATCTGACAATTTCAGATGAGCAGATGTGCTAGATTCAATTCGTAATATTTATTCTAAAAATCACTTCCATTTTGTTCCATCATGCCATTTTTTGTCTAAATAAGATATCACATTTTAATGATGTAAGTAATCAAAGCACAAATGTTAAAATAAGATTTTTATAATTATTCTTTTTAGGCATATTCTCAAAATATTACAAACAGTTGTGTTAATAAGAGTATGAGAAGCCTGTTACATTTAATAATCAGTCTTTCTCACTTTTTATTTCCTCACATCATCTTCATCTTTACTGCACCACTCTATCTTCCCTGGTACCTCTTCCCTACCGCCACGATGTCCTAGTGCAGGCTTTCTCCTTGCTCTTAATTATAATGTCCCAGATTTAATGGGAAGTAGCCAGAATGTAAGTGACAAGAAGTACACTTTCACATCCATGCACCAACACAACTTCTTGAAATTTTTCAACATGGGTTTGTCATTTGTAATTTGGATATTCTCTGTTCCCTAGAAAGTTTTTCGTAACAGACCTTAAGGCAGTCAGAGTATCTCTAAGTTTCATTGTGTTGTGTATGGGCTGTATACCCTGTAGTGTGGAATCTCTTCTGACTCCAATGGTCTATCAGCGGCCTTACCTCGAAGGGGTCACCTAAGCGGACGACAGAGCTGCAATCATGCATGCTCCTAGAACAGTCGACTGCGCGATGCCTCGCAGGACGCATCGAAGTGCGCTCGCGGCTGAGGGAGGCACCTCGCCTCCTAATGGTATTTAGAGGGTGCTGCTCGGCTGCGCAGAGACCTGGCTGATCGCTACCCGGCGGGTTTTGTCCCGCCGCAGGGCCAATCGGGCGCTCCACTTACGACGACCCAGGTGCAGGTGCACGAAGAATGGATTATGACGAACCAGGCAACGGACATGGTACAGCAGCTCGCACAGAGGATGACGGAACGCCAGGGCGCCTCTATAGGGAGGACAACCTTCGCCCTCTGAGACACAAGTCGCGATTGGGGACGTCGCAGGTGGAATCAAGAAGAATCGTTACACTTGAACCATACACTCGTGCTTCCCAATTCAACAACTGTCGACGGCACCTAACCATAATATCATCGCCCAAGACAGAAGACTCTGAGATGAACGTGCTAAAGGACTCGCAATCAGATGTGAATAATGCCACATAACATTGATAATGCAAAGGACGTCACACTTAATGCAGAGGAATAGACAGAGTTACAAGTTCGTCAGATTCTAAGCCACAGAACATATCGGACAACGACGATGCTCAACCACCAAATCAGGATGAGAACCAAGAGTTTCAACTTGTTGTCCATCAATAATCTGGAAGAAAACGCAAAAACTCGCACGAAGTGGAAGACATCGCGAAACGACAACACCATGTGCCCACTTCAAACAAACGCCCACCGTCACAGCCTGACAACAATTAGGTGGAGACATCAACAGGGCAGAACGCAGCAGGAACGAGCAACGACTCATACTCTGCACTGACGCAAAACCACCAGCGAGAATACCACCAATTACCATCCAGTACTCAGGGCGATACCTACGCCTGCACAGAGAACTGAAAAAAAATGTCGAAGGACCCATAAGGGTGATTTATGAGCCATAAAACCAAGTATCACTTCCCATCATTAGATGGCCAAAGGATCGGCCTGCGAATTTTCAAGGATAGAAAGTTACGTTTTTTACACACCAGTCGCCAACCGACAAGTACACTATGTGATCAGAAGTATTCTGACACGCCCAAAACATATGTTTTTCATATTAGGTACATTGTGTTGCCACCTACTGTCACGTACTCCATATCAGCGACCGCAGTAGTCATTAGACATCGTGAGAGAGCAGAATGGGGCGCTCTGTGGTACTCGCGGACTTCGAACGTGGTGAGGTGATTGGATGTCACTTGTATCATATGTCTGTACGCGAGATTTCCACACTCCTAAACATCCCTAGGTCCACTGTTTATG
The DNA here is from genome assembly GCF_023898315.1 of Schistocerca nitens. Classification (NCBI taxonomy): domain Eukaryota; kingdom Metazoa; phylum Arthropoda; class Insecta; order Orthoptera; family Acrididae; genus Schistocerca; species Schistocerca nitens. The sequence goes on from NC_064614.1 coordinate 832,123,611, forward strand.
ATGTGATAGTGAAGCGGAAACGTGAAGGCACACGTTCAGCACAAAAGCATACAGGCCGACGTCGTCTGTTGACAGACAGAGACTGCCTACAGTTGAGGAGGGTCGTAATGTGTAATATGTAGACATCTATCCAGACAATCACAAAGGATTCCAAACTGCATCAGGATCCACTGCAAGTACAGTACTATAACAGTTAGGTGGGAGGTGAGAAAACTTGGATTTCATGGTCGAGCGGCTGTTCATAAGCCACACATCACGCCGGTGAATGCCAAACGACGCCTCGCTTGGTGTAAGGAGCGTACATTGGGCGAATGAACGGAGGAAAAACGCTGTGTGGAGTGACGAATTACGGTACACAATATGGCGATCCCATGGCAGGGTGTGAGCATGGCGAATGCCGAGTGAATGTCATCTGCCAGTGTGTGTAGTGCCAACAGTAAAATTCGGAGGCAGTGGTGTTATGGTGCGGTCGTGTTTTTCATGCAAGGGGCTTGAACCTCCTGTTGTTTTGCGTGGCACTATCACAGCACAGGCCTACATTGAGGTTTTAAGTACGTTCTTGCTTCCCATTGTTGAAGAGCAAGTCAAGGATGGCGACTGCATCTTTCAACACGATTGAGCACCTGTTTATAATGCACGGCCTGTGGCGGAGTGGTTTCACGACAATAATCTCCGTGTAATGGACTGGCCCGCACATAGTCCTGACCGGAATCCTACAGAACACTTTTGGGATGTTTTGGAACGCATAATCCGTGCCAAGCCTCACCTACTGACATCGATACCTCTCCTCAGTGCAGCACTCCATGAAGAATGGGTTGCCATTCCCCAAGAAACGTTCTAGCACCTGACTGAACGTATGCCTGCGAGAGTGTAAGCTGTCATTAAGACTAGGGGTGGGCCAACACCAAACTGAATTCCAGCATTACCGATGGAGGGCGCCACGAACTTGTAAGTCATTTTCAGCCAGGTGCCCAGATACTTTTGATCACATAGTGTATCTCAAAGTCGTCATCAAGTACCTTCCCGCGGACATCACAGGAGATAGCACATACTCTGTACAACCTCAGTTCATCAATTTAAATCGCGGAACGAGAAAACCAGCAAGGTAATACCACAACCAGCCTACTTTGTGACTCTACCGGCAGGGGAAGGGGGGGGGGGGGAGTTGGGTTGTTTGGAGGAGAAGACCAGACAGCGAGGTCATCGGATTAGGGAAGTATGGGGAAGGAAGTTGGCTGTTCCGTTTCAAAGGAACCATCCCGGGATTTGCCTGGAGGGATTTAGGGAAATCACGGAAAACCTAAATCCGGATGGCCGGACGTGGGATTGAACCGTCGTCCTCCCGAAGGTGAGTCTAGTGTGCTAGCCACTGTGCCACCTCGCTCGGTCTGCCGGCAGGCCCAGGCAGGGAAGGGGAGGGGATGGGGGAGGGGGGTGCAGCATATGACGTCAAACATCTTCTCAACACCAAAGTCATAACTGAAACATATCCTTCAAGAGTGGGGCCTCCACAATGGAGAAGATGTTAACGTTTCTACCATATGACCAATTATTTCCACCTGGAACCTCGGTGTGTGAAGTGCATGTTGTGTCTGCCTGCTGTCACAACCTTAGTGCTCACTCTTACAGTGAGTGGATAGCCAAACAGCACATTTTATCCTGTGAGTGTCCGCAGCTCGTGGTCGTGCGGTAGCGTTCTCGCTTCCCACGCCCGGGTTCCCGGGTTCGATTCCCGGCGGGGTCAGGGATTTTCTCTGCCTCGTGATGACTGGGTGTTGTGTGCTGTCCTTAGGTTAGTTAGGTTTAAGTAGTTCTAAGTTCTAGGGGACTGATGACCATAGATGTTAAGTCCCATAGTGCTCAGAGCCATTTTTTATCCTGTTAGTGTTGATTCCACTGAGCAAATTCTCAATGTCTGCATCTACATCTACGTAATTACTCTGCTAGTCACAATAAAGTGCCTGACAGAGGGTTCAATGAACCACCTTCAGGCTGTCTCTCTACCATTCCACTCTCGAAGGCGCGCGGAAAAAGCGAGCACTTAAGTTTTTCTGCGCGAGCCTTGATTTCTCTCATTTTATTGTGATGATCAGTTTTCCCTATGTAGGTGGGTCCTAACAGAATCTTTTCGCAATCGGAGGAGAAAACTGGTAATTGAAATTTCATGAGAAGATCCCGTCGCAACGAAAAACGCCTTTGTTTTAATGATTGCCTCTCCAATTCGCGTATCATGTCTGTGGCACTATCTCCCCTATTTCGCGATAGTACAAAACGAGCTGCCTTTCTTTGTACTTCATCGATATCACCCGTCAGCCCCATTTGATGCGGATCCCACACCGCACAGCAGTACTCCAGAATAGGGCGGACAAGCATGGTGTAAACAGTCTCTTTAGCAGACCTGTTGCACATTTTAAGTGTTCTGCCAATGAATCGCAGTCTTTGGTTTGCTCTATCCACAACACTGTCTATGTGACCGTTCCAATTTAGGTTATTTGTAATTGTAATCCCTAAGTATTTAGTGGAATATACGGCCTTCAGGTTTGTGTGAGTTATCGCGTAATCGAAATTTAGAGGATTTCTTTTAGTACTTATGTGAATAACTTCACACTTTTCTTTATTCGGGGTCAACTGCCACTTTTCGCACCATACAGATTTCGTATTTAAATCATTTTTCAATTCGCTTTGGTCATCTGATGACTTTAAAAGAGGCAAATGACAACATCATCTGCAAACAATCTAAGAGGACTACTCAGATTGTCTCCTATGTTGTTAATATAGATTAGGTATAATAGAGGGCCTATAACACTTCCTTAGGGAACGCCGGATATTACTTCTGTTTTACTTGATGACTTTTCGTCTATGTAAGCAGTAATAGACAGCTTACCTCGTCAGAGACACGATTGTTGTATATACGCTGTACGATGCACCTCTTAAAGAAGTCCTCAAACTGAAGGATCTCACGTTAGAGATTTGCCTCGTCATCATTAGGGCTTTTCAACAGTCTTTACGGTCTTCTGAGACACTGCAGGACCCTTCACTAGTGTTTGCGGCTTACCATACTCGCCGCAGCCACGTCCTGCTAATTCATCTGCAACTGACAAAACTTCGACCAATGGCGACACCCGCAATGGCTATTTCCGTGCAGCAAGTGTTTTATCAATTAGCCATGGAAAAAGTGCTAGTATCGCTGGGGTAAATGTTCTTACTGTGGCAACACAAGACACAAGACGGAAGTCTGCTGACCGTCCTCAAGATGAGTGTAGATTATACCCACATAGACTTCCCTTCCCCAGGATCTGACAAGAGGCCCAAAACCTACACTCCGCATGTGTTACTTGTCCACATGTGCTTCACATGTCTTACAGACATCTGTGTTGTTACAGCAACAATACTATCGAAGTGCAAGGGCAATCCACGGTTCGCTTTCAGTGTCATTCATCGGTCTTCATGACACTTATCCTGGTGATTAACAGTGAAGGAGGCACAAACGTCCTTGGTTTCAACCTTTTTGACGCTTTGGGTTTGCAAGTATACGACTCCATCTACAGCGTTAACCCGTCAAGGGCTAACTCGTACTTAAACGGCTTCCGTTCCACGTGCAAGTCAGTGTTTTCTCACCCTATCGTCGGCGTCACTGAATCTGAGGCTCATGTTACCCTCCTTCCAACGACAGTTTCTCGCTTCTGCACAGCTCGGAATATTATCTTCGCTCTCCAGAATAAGCTACAGATACATCCAAGAAGAGGGGATCCTTATTGCAGTCACTAGCGTTCAGTGGATCACCTGAGCATTATTGTGGAAAAACCGAGTGGAGCACCTCGGATTTGTGGTGGCTTCAAGGTTACAGTTAACGCACAGTCAACCATGATATCTATCCAGTTCCGAAAGTGGATGATGTTATAGCGAGCCTCACAGGACGCAGTGGTTTTGCCAAGAGTGATTTGTGAGATGCTTATCTTCATCTATCTCTGGACGGGGCTTCACGTAAAATTCTGGTGACTGACATTCCATTTGGTCTATTCTGCTATAACAGGCTTCCTTTTGGCATTGTCAATGCGCCAGCTAGTTTTCAAAGGTACTTCAAACAGCTGACTTGGTATGTACCTGGCACAGTGAACTATTTGGACTCTTTTACTCTGTTTGCTGTTGTTCAACAATTCAGTCGGAAGTGTAATATAGACTGAAACGTCCCCTTAGAAAAATTATTGAATTACTGTGCTGGTAAACCCCTACGTTATTTGATTTTCAAACACCTGAGCAAACCTGAACGTACTCAGACATTCGCTAAAGTGACACACAATCTTTTTGGCGCAACGCAAACTGACTTTCAAAAATCCCTACAAAAGAATGGCCCTGACTAACATTAACCTATACCTTTCACAAATCACTTACCCCACAAAAATCTTCGTTACTCGAACTACCGCAATACAGCCAGCGCCACTACTGCCAGCTAAATAAAAGATTCAAACTACTGAAGGCACTAACTACTGATAGGCAAAGTTAGCAAATGAAAGATTTTGATAGAGAACAAACAATGTATTTACCTGACTAGTGCTCAAAGGTCATAATATATAGCAGTTCATGACATCCAGACTTACAAATTTACTGTCTCTGATGGACACACGTCCAGATCATCCGCTCTCAAAACTCCGCCATCTCTCTCCCCACGTCCACCACTGCTGGCGGCTCACCTCCAACTGCGCAACGCTACGCGCTGTTAACAGCCAACTGCCCAACACTACAATGGCAGACAACAATGCAAACCAGCCACAGACTGCACACCACCGCACAGCCAGTGATTTTCATACAGAGCGCTACGTGGCGTTACCAATATAAAAACCTAAACAGTCTACTTACAAGACAAATGGTGTTTCTTTCTTTTTTTTTTTTTTTTGTCCTACAGGTGGAATATCTTGACCTTGACCATGTTGCTAGTGCTTCAGAAGTGCGATCCACCTCACTATACATTCAGGCCTTTATTCTTTCAAAGCTGATACCGTGGACACTTCTGGTTGCCATGCTTGCAACTAACGGTGCCGTCGTGAAGTCGCACTTCCACAATGGTCCGTTTCAAGAAATGGGTGACCACTGCCAGGGCCCACTGGCGGCGATTTTCGGAAGAGAGCAACGCCCAGACGTCAGCGTAAGTTCAGACGCCTGTTAAGTCAGTTCCAGTCACGAAGTAACCAAATTTCTCCAAAGAAAATACTGCTTCTCCATTGTACCATCAAATTCCTGACCCTTATTCATTTTGTAAATCCGAGGACCAACAAAAATTTCAGGATTCAATTATTCCTGACTGATGAAGGGCAATTTCATAGAAAGGTACTTAAAGCAGGGTCTGTCTCGTGGAAGAACACATACAAACTGCTTTATTAGTTCCAGTTGTTTTTTATCTACAATAGGTTCATGCAAGATGTTTTTAGTCCCGGTTGCACAAACATTTACACTCCAATGTTTTTGCTGTTATCACTTGTAAATCCCTCGTAACAGATATCTTACAGCAAAATTCGAAGCAGCAGTGATACATGGTGATAATAAGAATAACGGAAATTACCACGTTCTCACATGGAGTACAGTTGTAGATTTATATACACTTGGTCCGTTTGTGGTCACCAGCAAAAATATTTCGATTTAACTTAACAGCACGTCTAATACGTGCTTATCACAGTCTTGGCAAGCCATGACCAACCGCACGCCTAGTCTTATCGGGAAACGTAAGCGTGTCTGCCTCGGAAAAGAAGTTCAGTTTTGGCTGGGGCGCAGTTGGTATTCTGCGCTGACGATGACACCATCGATGCTGCCTGCGATCGCAGCTCTTCTGGTAGCGCTATGCTGCCCAACTGCGGCCCATTGTAAGTTCTATATAGGCAATTACACGGCATATTATCCATAGTCTGAGCGAACATTTCGGACGGAATTGTGATCATTAAATGCCGTCTACATAGTAAATACAGTTAGATAGTGGGAAAACTCATTTAGGCAACGGGGATGCGGTTGTTATTGTATTTCACCGTTATGAGCGTAGAATATGGAAGACAGATTGAATGATAATACTGAAACATATCTGTCTAGGAGATACTGTTTCCGCCCCGCAACGTAAATACGTGTAACCCACTTGGATATTATCTGTGGCCTTTTTTTTAAAGTTATGCATTTACTCGCTCCATGAATCATAGACCTTGTTACTCGCTCCATGAATCATAGACCTTGCGGAGGTGGTGTGGCTACGCGCCTCATTGATGGAAGGAAGATTAGGGCTTAGCATCCATCGACATAGATATCATCAGAAACAGTGCACAAGCTTGGACTATTTCAAGGATGGGGACGAAAATCGGCCGTGCCCTTTCAAGGGAACCATCATGGCATTTTTCTAGACTGATTTACTGAAATCCCAGGAAACCTAAAACTGGATGGCCTGACGCGGCTTTGAACTGTCCTTCCGAATCAGTCCAGTGTGCTAATCATTGCGCCAACTCCCTCGGTTGCTTCAGCCATGTGCAGGTAGCTGTACCACTGTTGTAATCACAATGGAGGCATATTTGTGGGGAGGTCAGATTAACCTATGGTCCCTTTTTTTAAAGGTATGCATTTACTCGCTCAGATTAACCTATGGTCCCTGAAGAGGGGCAGCAATCTCTTCAGTGCTTGCAGGGACAACAGTTGCGCTAATCTCCTGATGTGGCCTTGTAACGTTATCCACCATGGCTTTGCCATACAGGTACTGTGAACGTCTGAGCAAAGTGGAACTACATCCGTTATTTTTCCTGGATGCATACCTTTCTATTGTATGGTTAAATGTTGCCATTTTCTTTGTTACAATATTCTACATCTACATCTATACTCCGCAAGCCACCTGACGGTGTGTGGCGGAGGGTACTTTGAGTACCTCTATCGGTTCTCCCTTCTATTCCAGTCTCGTATTGTTCGTGGAAAGAAAGATTGTCGGTATGCCTTTGTGTGGGCTCTAATCTCTCTGGTTTTATCCTCAAGGTCTCTTCGCGAGATATACGTAGGAGGGAGCAATATACTGCTTGACTCCTCGGTGAAGGTATGTTCTCGAAACTTCAACAAAAGCCCGCACCGAGCTACTGAGCATCTCTCCTGCAGAGTCTTCCACTGGAGTTTATCTATCAACTCCGTAACGCTTTCGCGATTACTAAATGATCCTGTAACGAAGCGCGCTGCTCTCCGTTGGATCTTCTCTATCGCAACCCTATCTGGCATGGATCCCACACTGCTGAGCAGTATTCAAGCAGTGGGCGAACAAGTGTACTGTGACCTACTTCCTTTGTTTTCGTATTGCATTTCCTTAGGATTCTTCCAATGAATCTCAGTCTGGCATCTACTTTACCGACGATCAACTTTATATGATCATTCCATTTTAAATAAAAAAAAAATGGCTCTGAGCACTATGGGACTTAACATCTGTGGTCATCAGTCCCCTAGAACTTAGAACTACTTAAACCTAACTAACCTAAGGACATCACACACATCCATGCCCGAGGCAGGATTCGAACCTGCGACCGTAGCAGTCGCGCGGTTCCGGACTGAGCGCCTAGAACCGCTAGACCACCGCGGCCGGCCATTTTAAATCACTCCTAATGCCTACTCCCAGATAACTTATGGAATTAACTGCTTCCAGTTGCTGACCTGCTATATTGTATCTAAATGATAAAGGATCTTTCTTTCTATGTCTTCGCAGCACATTACACTTGTCTACATAGAGATACAATTGCCATTCCCTGCACCATGCGTCAATTCGTTGCAGATCCTCCTGCATTTCAGTACAATTTTCCATTGTTACAACCTCTCTCTATACTACAGCATCATCCGCAAAAAGCCTCAGTGAACTTCCGATGTTATCCTCAAGGTCATTTATGTGTATCGTGAATACAACGGTCTCACGACACTCCCCTGCGGCACACCTGAAATCACTCTTACTTCGGAAGACTTCTCTCCATTGAGAATGACATGCTGTGTTCTGTTATCTAGGAACTCTTCAATCCAATCACACAATTGGTCTGATAGTCCATATGCTCTTACTTTGTTCATTAAACAACTGTGGGGATCTGTATCGAACGCCTTGCGGAAGTCAAGAAACACTGCATCTACCTGGGAACCCGTGTCTATGGCCCTCTGAGTCTCGTGGACGAATAGCGCGAGCTGGGTTTCAAACGATCGTCTTTTTCGAAACCCATGCTGATTCCTACAGAGTAGATTTCTAGTCTCCAGAAAAGTCATTATACTAGAACATAACACATGTTCCAAAATTCTACAACCGATCGACGTTAGAGATATAGGTCTATAGTTTGACGTCCCTTCTTGAAAACGGGGATGACCTGTGCCCCTTTCCAATCCTTTGGAACGCTACGCTCTTCTAGAGACCTACGGTACACCGCTGCAAGAAGGGGGGCAAGACCTTCGCATACTCTGTGTAAAATCGAACTGGTATCCCATCAGGTCCAGCGGCCTTTCCTCTTTTGAGCGATTTTAATTGTTTTTCTATCCCTCTGTCATCTATTTCGATATTTACCATTGTGTCATCTGTGCGACAATCTAGAGAAGGAACTACAGTGCAGTCTTCTTCTGTGAAACAGCTTTGGAAAAAGACATTTAGTATTTCGGCCTTTAGTCTGTCATCCTCTGTTTCAGTACCACTTTGGTCACAGTGTGTCTGGAAATTTTGTTTTCATCCACCTACCGCTTTGACATAAGACCAAAATTTCTTAGGATTTTCTGCCAAGTCAGTACATATAACTTTACTTTCGAATTCATTGAACGCCTCTCGCATAGCCCTCCTCACACTAAATTTCGCTTCGCGTAATTTTTGATTATCTGCAAGGCTTTGGCAATGTTTATGTTTGCTGTGAAGTTCCCTTTGCTTCCGCAGCAGTTTTCTAACTCGGTTGTTGTATCACGGTGGCTCTTTTCCTTCTCTTACGAACTTGCTTGGCACATATTCATCTAATGCATATTGTACGATGGTTTTGAACTTTGTCCACAGATCCTCAACACTATCTGTACTTGAGACAAAACTTTCGTGTTGAGCCGTCAAGTACTCTGAAATGTGGTTTTTGTCACTTTTTCTAAACAGAAAAATCTTCCTACCTTTTTAGTATTTCTATTTACGGCTGAAATCATCGATACAGTAACCGCTTTATGATCGCTGATTCCCTGTTCTGCGTTAACTGTTTCAAATACACTCCTGGAAATTGAAATAAGAACACCGTGAATTCATTGTCCCAGGAAGGGGAAACTTTATTGACACATTCCTGGGGTCAGATACATCACATGATCACACTGACAGAACCACAGGCACATAGACACAGGCAACAGAGCATGCACAATGTCGGCACTAGTACAGTGTATATCCACCTTTCGCAGCAATGCAGGCTGCTATTCTCCCATGGAGACGATCGTAGAGATGCTGGATGTAGTCCTGTGGAACGGCTTGCCATGCCATTTCCACCTGGCGCCTCAGTTGGACCAGCGTTCGTGCTGGACGTGCAGACCGCGTGAGACGACGCTTCATCCAGTCCCAAACATGCTCAATGGGGGACAGATCCGGAGATCTTGCTGGCCAGGGTAGTTGACTTACACCTTCTAGAGCACGTTGGGTGGCACGGGATACATGCGGACGTGCATTGTCCTGTTGGAACAGCAAGTTCCCTTGCCGGTCTAGGAATGGTAGAACGATGGGTTCGATGACGGTTTGGATGTACCGTGCACTATTCAGTGTCCCCTCGACGATCACCAGTGGTGTACGGCCAGTGTAGGAGATCGCTCCCCACACCACGATGCCGGGTGTTGGCCCTGTGTGCCTCGGTCGTATGCAGTCCTGATTGTGGCGCTCACCTGCACGGCGCCAAACACGCATACGACCATCATTGGCACCAAGGCAGAAGCGACTCTCATCGCCGAAGACGACACGTCTCCATTCGTCCCTCCATTCACGCCTGTCGCGTCACCACTGGAGGCGGGCTGCACGATGTTGGGGCGTGAGCGGAAGACGGCCTAACGGTGTGCGGGACCGTAGCCCAGCTTCATGGAGACGGTTGCGAATGGTCCTCGCCGATACCCCAGGAGCAACAGTGTCCCTAATTTGCTGGGAAGTGGCGGTGCGGTCCCCTACGGCACTGCGTAGGATCCTACGGTCTTGGCGTGCATCCGTGCGTCGCTGCGGTCCGATCCCAGGTCGACGTGCACGTGCACCTTCCGCCGACCACTGGCGACAACATCGATGTACTGTGGAGACCTCACGCCCCACGTGTTGAGCAATTCGGCGGTACGTCCACCCGGCCTCCCGCATGCCCACTATACGCCCTCGCTCAAAGTCCGTCAACTGCACATACGGTTCACGTCCACGCTGTCGCGGCATGCTACCAGTGTTAAGGACTGCGATGGAGCTCCGTATGCCACGGCAAACTGGCTGACACTGACGGCGGCGGTGCACAAATGCTGCGCAGCTAGCGCCATTCGACGGCCAACACCGCGGTTCCTGGTGTGTCCGCTGTGCCGTGCGTGTGATCATTGCTTGTACAGCCCTCTCGCAGTGTCCGGAGCAAGTATGGTGGGTCTGACACACCGGTGTCAATGTGTTCTTTTTTCCATTTCCAGGAGTGTAGTTCGGGTCTGTTTGTCACCAGAAGGTCTAATATGTTATCGCCACGAGTCGGTCCTCCGTTTAACTGCTCAAGGTAGTTTTCAGATAATGCACTTAAAAAAATTTCACTGGATTCTTTGTCCCTGCCACCCGATATAAACGTTTGAGTCTCCCAGTCTAATAAGTCATGGCTATAAAATATTGTCACGAATTATGTATAGAATAATGGATGAAATACCGTAACCGATAGACACCGAAATTGGGGAAGATCAATTTGGGTTCCGAAAAATGTGAGAACACATGTGGTAATATTCCCCGAGCGACTTACACTACTGGCCATTAAAATGCAGATGATAAACGGGTATTCATTGGACAAATATGTTATACTAGAACTAACATGTGATTACATTTTCACGCAATGTGGGTGCATAGATCCTGAGAAATCAGTACCCAGAACAACCACCTCTGGCCGTAATAACAGCCTTGATACGCCTGGGCATTGAGTCACACAGAGCTTGGATGGCGTGTACAGGTACAGCAGCCCATGCAGCTTCAACACGATACCACAGTTCATCAAGAGTTGTGACTGGCGTATTGTGACGAGCCAGTTGCTCGGCCATCATTGACCAGACGTTTTCAATTGGTGAGAGATTTGGACAGTACGCTGGCCAGGGCAGCAGTCGAACATTTTCTGTATCCAGAATGGCCCCGTACAGGACCTGAAACATGCGGTCGTGCATTATCCTGCTGAAATGTAGGGAGCGAATTAAGGGTAGAGCCACAGGTCGTATCACATCTGAAATGTCACGTTCGCTGTTCAAAGTGCCGTCAATGCGAACAAGAGGTGACCGAGACGTGTTACCAATGGCACTCCATACCATCACGCCCGGTGATACGCCAGTATGGCGATGACAAATACACGCTCCCAATGTGCGTTCACCGCGATGTCGCCAAACACGGATGCAACCATCATGATGCTGTAAACAGAACCTGGATTCATCCGAAAAAATGACGTTTTGCCATTCGTGTACCCAGGTTCGTCGTTGACTGCACCATCGCAGGCGCTCCTGTCTGTGCTGCAGCGTCAAGGGTAACCGCAGCCATGGTCTCCGAGCTGATAGTCCATGCTGCTGCAAACGTCGTCGAACTGTTCGTGCAGATGGTTGTTGTCTTGCAAACGTCCCCATCTGTTGACTGAGGGATCGAGACGTGGGTGCACGATCCGTTACAGCCATGTGGATAAGATGCCTGTTATCTCCACTGGTAGTGATACGAGGCTGTTGGGATCCAGCACGACGTTCCTTATCACCCTCCTGAACCCACCGATTCCATATTCTGATAATAGTCATTGGATCTCGACCAACGCGAGCAGCAATGTCGCGATGCGATAAACCGCAATCGCGATAGTCTACAATCCGACCTTTATCAAAGTCGGAAAAAACCAGACTTCAGTTATGCGTACCGATAGACGTATAGGAAAGAACTAGAGCGGAGGCTTTGAAACAGGCATGTAGAATATACTCGAATTTATTCAATCTGTATATTGAGCAAGCAGTAAAGGAAATAGGAGAAATTTGGGAAGAGAATTAAAGTTCAGGGAGAAGAAATTAAAACTTTGAGACTTGACGACAATACTGTAATTGTGTAAGAGACGGAAAATTACAGGGAAGAGCAGTTGAACGGAATGGATAGTACCTTGAATAGAAGTTAGATGAACAGCAAAAAAAGTGAAAGAAGGATGTTGGAATGATGCCGAATTAAAACAGCCGATGGTGACAAATAGACAAGGAAATGAAACACTAAAATGAGTTGACCATTTTTGCTATTTAGACAGTAGGAAAACTAATGATGACCGAAGTAGAGTGGATATAAAATGCAGACTAGTTATAGGAAGAAAATCATTTCTGAAAAAGAAGAATTAGTTAACATCTAATATAAATTTAAATGTTAGGGATTCTTTACTGAAGGTATTTAGCATTGTACAGAAGTTTAACGCAAATGCAAGCAGTTTGGGCAAGAACAGAATAGAGATTTTGAAATGCGGTGAGACTGAAGAATGATGAAGATTGGAATGAGAATATTGAGTAACTAATTTAGAGAAATTAAAGCGAATCCAGGAAAAAGAAATTTGTGATACAACTTGGCTAAAGCAAGGGATAGGTTGATGGGACACATTAGGGCATCTGGGAGTTTCCAGTTTGGTAATAAAGGAAAGTGTGGTGGATATAAATTGTGCAGGAAGATAGAGGGATGAACATAGTAAGAAAGTTGAAATGGATGTGATTCTAGTAGTTATTCGGAGATGAAGAGGTCGGAACAGGTTATACTTGCGTGGAGAGCTGCATCAAGCCAGTCTACGAACTGAATATCATAACAACAACAAAACAATAACAAGCATTTCTTCCACTAATAGCAATATAAGTCATTCCCGAGAGTTAACTGTGCCATGAAACTTCATCATAATTATCGTTAGTCACTTTACTTTCACCGTTGCATAGATACCTCCTCCAGATATTTTCATGGACTACAGTCTTGTACCTTATGCATGTTTCTCCTCATATTTTCGAATGTCCTTTACCGACCTTTCACGTCTGTTCTTTTCTCACCTGTTGAGCTCTTTCACATAATTTCCTCAGTCCATCACACATCCTTTAGCCTACAAAATCCATCATATTTTCATCAGATTCATAATTACGTCATCCACTCCACATTCCCCTGATTCATTAATTTCTTATCCTATCTTTTAAAACATTTTCCTAGGAGACTGTGTCTGCTATTCACTATGCAGCCCTCAAGTTTTGAACGGATTTCCGTGTCAAAACACATTCCGTTTCAGACACATGTAGCCTATTTACTCTTATCCTACTATCAGCTCTCGAAGCCATCATCAATTTCGGTGTATTCTTTTTATAGCCACTTAAGTCATTATCTTCATCTACCCTGGATGCTGAAATTCGTCAACTCGTTCTGTGTTCTAGTTTGTTACTTTATATTATTTTACATTAGATGTATAGAGTACTTTATTTACATGATAAATTATTTATTAGTCTACTTTCAAATTTGCTTAATTATGTTGTACTATTTGTTGTTCACATTTATCTGCGTTAGAGGTAAATAACACATCATCAACAAAACCGAGGTGTTCTGTTAACAAATATTTATTCTTCGTGTCTCCAGTTACAAACCTCACATCACTCCGAAGGACTGCTCTGATAATAGTTTTTATGTTGTGGAAAGTCCTTACCCGACTCAATTGTTAGTTCGGAATTATCCATTATACTGCTGAAGTTTAATAAGAAATTGAGAATTGCTGTGTGTGTGTGTAATTATTCATTATATTAACATTGTTTGAATTAATCACTCATTTATTAAGGGATACAGGTACAGATTTTTTTAAGTTGAGTAAAAAGCTTCCCGAAGATCTTTGTATTCCTGTCAAAGTAATAAACAATGTTCATTACTCCTTTCTAATATTTGAATCACGACTCACAAATGCTCCCTTGCACTATATCGACTTCTGAAACAAGCTTCTTCTTTGTTTAATTTAAATCCGATGGTCATTTTACAATTCTAATAATTTATTTAAATTTTTGTGCATTACGAAATTCACTTATAGGTCTGTAGCTTTCATATCTTGTCTTTCTTGTGAAATACATCCTTTACAACATCGTTTAAGTTTTGATGAATTGCCTAGCTTCAAAGACATCTCATTTGCAAGTTAATGTTTTTATCATCTTTTTTCAAGCTTTAGTTATTTCTAGTGAAACAGCACCACCTTGGGACACCTTTGCTTGCAGCAGCGACTCTTTCCTCAGTTCATAGAAAATATTTATTTGGTACTCCCTGTTGTTCTGAAAATTCTGCGATGTCTGCGTATCACAATGAGTCACACCTTGATTTCATTCTAATAAATGTCCTGGAGGAAATATAAGAATCAAAAAGCGAAAACATTAAAATTTAGATAGTTACATTTATTTATCTCCGAATATTTCAAGCCATCTGAAAATTTCGTGCCATACTCGGTCTCGAACCTTTATTTCCTGCTTATTTAGAGCAGCCTCAGAAATTTATCTATTGTAACTAGAATCGATGAGCTCTTCTTCTGTGGAAAGAGTAATATCGATCTTAGAAAACTCGCACTATTGCATTTACCTTTCCTTCGATCACAGCTAGATAGCTGATGTACGGACAAATGATCATATCTCGATCCTAAAGCAAAATAAAGGTCGCTCTCTGCACTGACTACCTGAGTACGCATGCAGGACTAAATGCAAACTTCGCTGCCACTGATGTTTCCATCAATTATTTCCAGACACTACTACCAAAGGTACTCCCCTATATGTGGTAACAACCCTACTGAAGTATTGGAGATGGTGAAGGACTGTGGCATACAGTGCCAGAGAGGATAAACTGATTTGCCAATACATTGTGAGCACTTGTTCAGTAACGTGTTGGCCCACTTTTGGAACGAAATACGGCGGCGACTCCGCGTACACGGATTCAACAAGTCTCTGGCAGGTTTCAGAAGGTATATCGCGCCATATGTGTGCGCACTGGTCACACAGTTCTCGTAAAGTCTGTAAATTACGAGCCGGTAGTTTGGGGGCGTGGTGCTGGCACCAGATAGTGTCCAAGGTGTGTTCGGTTGGGTTCAGCTCAGGCGAATTTGGTGGGCAACACATCAAATGACTGTCATACTCCTCAAACCGCTGTAGAATGGTTATAGCTTTGTGACGGTGTTATTCTGCTGGAAGATGCCATCTGCTACAGATCGCCACCTATCCCGCTTTTCAGAGCGGGCCATCCTCTTTGATGTGACCTGGACGTAAAACACTTAGCCGCCTACTCATGGTTTCACTGTCCTTCAAGCACTTTCGAGGAGGAGGAGATTAGCGTTTAACGTCCCATTGACAATGAGGTCATTAGAGATGGAGAAGAAGTTCGGATTAGGGAAGGACTGGGAAGGAAATCGGTCGGGCCCATCAGAGGAACCATCCCAGCATTTGCCTAAAGCGATTTAGGGAAATCACAGAAAACCTAAATCAAGATAGCAAGACGCAGGTTTGAACCGTCGTCTTTCCAAATGCGAGTCCAGTGTGCTAACCACTGCTCCACATCGCTCGGACCACTTTCGATGGATGCTCACGAAATAATATTCAAACAGTCGATCAACTTTGCCTTTTCTGAGGTGCTCGTTCTCATATGTCACGCCATAACAATCTGCATTTCGTCGGAGTCGCTTAAGGCAGATGATTTCTCGATTTGCTGCCTGTGTCGTCGTTAGAACGGTTTCCCAAATACAGCGCATCTTCCTCGCCATCTGTGGACCCCATGTCCCGGGGGTCTTGGAATTCATCAACTCCTGAAGTTTCGCTTCCAGTTATTAGCCTGATGTTGTTTGTCTTGCCTTCATTTTATTGCTGTGTCTTCCTATGTAAAAGTTTTCGTGCTTTACAACTGTACAGCTAATGTCTGCGGAGAAGATCGAGCCACCTCATTCGAGCATTGTGGTGGATTTTATTGCCCAGCAACCAGATTAACTGATGTATGACCACCTCGTTTTTGTGTAAAGTATGAGAGCATTCTATTAATCGCATCTGCAGAGAGAGAGAGAGAGAGAGAGAGAGAGAGAGACAGAGAGAGAGAGAGAGAGACAGAGAGAGAGGACTCCAATGATCTCGGTGATGTCTCTCGAAGAAAAGTCTCGTGAAAGGTGATAGACGGGCGTCAAGGTCCTGTTCTGCAAGCACTGTAGTTTCTTGATGCGCGTGTCTGAGGCATTATGCCAGGCTGCTCCGTCACGGAGTATGGAACTTCATCATCATCATCATCATTATCATGAAAGTATTTTCCATACTGCACGAGTTAGTGACCTTTGTAGAACACAGCCGAGTCGTAACTAATTAGTGGACACAGACTGATTAGTTGGTAAAGGACACAAAGTCGCCCTATTGATTTCCCTCATATTTCTTTAATATGTTTTCCCCATTTCAGCAGCTGATTGAAGGTAATGCTTAGATATCTGTTAGTCCTGGTACATGGATCGTCACCACCGGCGATCTACAGGTGCTACAAATCAATAGGGGTGCTATTTCTTGGCTTTTCTTTGTATTAAACTGGAGAATACATTTCGTTGTCCAGTCTGCTAGATTTTCGTCGACAGATTGGAAGCGGCGCTAGCTGTTGACGTTTCTGGTTTAGATCCCATGTCATCGGTGTACAGCACAAGATGGACACTATCGATCGGTGGTACACCAGCTGTGTACAGTGTGTAGGGAACTGGCCAAGGACTGATTCTTGGGGTGTTCCAGCCAGAATATGTCTTTTCATAGAGCGGCTGCCTTGTATCCTCATATGGAAGTTCCAGCCAGCCAGAGAAAATTTAAACAGGAGCACATGTGACAAAGGGACTTCGTGTTCCAGTAATATGAACAGAAGCCCATTATGCTCTGTGGTGTGAAATGCCGTGTAAAAATCCAACAATACCTGCTCTAGGTATCCTAGTGTTCCGAGGCTTCTTGTGCTTCTTCCACCAGCTAAATAACTGTTGCAATGTCACGTGACCGCATCAGAAACCAAACTGGTCATCTGGAACAAGATTTTCAGCCCTATTATGTCGAAGAGATGCCTCCACTGCAGTCGCTTAGAGAATGTGGAGAGCGCAGGCAGTAGACTGATAGGTGTACAGATGGTTGCCTTTCAAGGATCCTTCTCTTCCCTTGGTATCAGCACTGCACCAGCGTGGAAACATGCTGATTTGTGTTTACCACTGGTATGGATCGGTTGCAAATTGCAGGAACTGGTTGTGGCACAATCTGCTTCAGCAGCAATTTAGTGACTTGGCTTGCACCAGATGCCTTACAGATCCTTGTGGCAGATGTGGGCAGTGACTTCCTCCAGAGACTCAGGGGGGATGAAATCACCTACTTCTCTAATAGCACAGTATCAAGGAAGTCACTCCTCAGAAATCTTGATGCATGCAATATCGTCTGGGTACGACACCAGCTGGAAATTACAAGTGGTGGCACCCGCATTTTCATTAGGTTCACAGGTCACCTATTGTTCGATCTGTACCTGGTAGTAATTTTCGATGACGCCACAGGAATTTGCTGGTAACGTGCTACATGTGTTGTCATTTGACCTCAGTCTCCTAAAAGTGGTAATGCTCGTTTTCACTGGTGTTGCGACACATATTTGTTATCTCTTTTTTGCATTGTGTCGCTGGAGTCAGCCAAACAATTATTGCTCGTCACGTCTTTAATGCAACGGCCTGTGCCTTCAGAAAGCGCTGATGAGTTTACCATTTTTAAATCTGAATTTTATGCGCCCCTTCGACAGTGTGCTCCCAAATCAACGTAGTCCGATATTCGTTTTATCGATGTGCATTAACAGGGACAGTAAAACAGTAAGAATAAGCAGCAATGTGTGCAGCGACTCAGCAGCGCTACATGCTTGGCGGTAGCAATCACGGGGCCAGAGCAATGTTGTCGCTGATGGAGTACCGGTTTTTCTTCGTATTTAAGTGGCCCTGTTAATACATATCTTTCAGACTAGACAATAAGAGAGCGATCTATCGAGTTCGCATGTAAAACCTTTCTCCTTAAAATTCATTTTGTTTGTAACGAGAAACAAATCAGACGCTTTCCGTCGACACTGGGAGTCGCCTGAAAGACGAGATGAGCAGTAATTGTCTCTGCTGACTGCAGCTATAGAGAACAGAAACGAAGTTGTAAATAACTTGCGACAGACAACTCTTAGGAGCCACTGCATAAGAAAAGACAAAAATGTAGTGTAAACAAGTCTACACCAAACCTGTGGTGGAGTATTCTACAGTTCTGCTATCGATGTGGTGATACACAGCCTCGTGGTCTGCGCTGACTCTTTCAGTGCCAGTGCCGTGGCCGTCGTGCGACCTGCTGTACAACTGGTTCTGGTGCCGGGGCCACCACGAGGGTGGCCTCATCTGCGAGGGGAGCTACAAGTGGGGTTCCGTCGAGCCGGTGGCCGTGCTCTGGACACGCTCCACTGAGACCGAAAAGCAAAGTCACGTCCGAGGTGGGTATTTTGTCGCCTTCTTTCAAACAACAAACTTTTTGGACAGAATTACATTTTACCTCGAGACATATGAGTCTCAACTTTATGTTCAATAATGACAGAAACTGAAGGAGTAAATTAAAATGTCAATATTTGAGAGTTTCGGCAATACTAACGATTTTTTTTTTTGTCATCAGTCTACTGACTGGTTTGATGCGGCCCGCCACGAATTCCTTTCCTGTGCTAACCTCTTCATCTCAGAGTAGCACTTGCAACCTACGTCCTCAATTATTTGCTTGACGTATTCCAATCTCTGTCTTCCTCTACAGTTTTTGCCCTCTACAGCTCCCTCTAGTACCATGGAAGTCATTCCCTCATGTCTTAGCAGATGTCCTATCATCCTGTCCCTTCTCCTTATCAGTGTTTTCCACATATTCCTTTCCTCTCCGATTCTGCGTAGAACCTCCTCATTCCTTACCTTATCAGTCCACCTAATTTTCAACATTCGTCTATAGCACCACATCTCAAATGCTTCGATTCTCTTCTGTTCCGGTTTTTCCACAGTCCATGTTTCACTACCATACAATGCTGTACTCCAGACGTACATCCTCTGAAATTTCTTCCTCAAATTAAGGCCGGTATTTGATATTAGTAGACTTCTCTTGGCCAGAAATGCCTTTTTTGCCATAGCGAGTCTGCTTTTGATGTCCTCCTTGCTCCGTCCGTCATTGGTTATTTTACTGCCTAGGTAGCAGAATTCCTTAACTTCATTGACTTCGTGACCATCAATCCTGATGTTAAGTTTTTCGCTGTTGTCATTTCTACTACTTCTCATTACCTTCATCTTTCTCCGATTTACTCTCAAACCATACTGTGTACTCATTAGACTGTTCATTCCGTTCAGCAGATCATTTAATTCTTCTTCACTTTCACTCAGGATAGCAATGTCATCAGCGAATCGTATCATTGATATCCTTTCACCTTGTATTTTTATTCCACTCCTGAACCTTTCTTTTATTTCCATCATTGCTTCCTCGATGTACTGATTGAAGAGTAGGGGCGAAAGGCTACAGCCTTGTGTTACACCCTTCTTAATCGTCCACTCTTATTATTCCCTCTTGGTTGTTGTACATATTGTATATGACCCGTCTCTCCCTATAGCTTACCCCTACTTTTTTCAGAATCTCGAACATCTTGCACCATTTTATATTGTCGAACGCTTTTTCCAGGTCGACAAATCCTATGAAAGTGTCTTGATTTTTCTTTATCCTTGCTTCCATTTTTAGCCGTAACGTCAGAATTGCCTCTCTCGTCCCTTTACTTTTCCTAAAGCCAAACTGATCGTCACCTAGCGCATTCTTATTTTTCTTTTCCATTCTTCTGTATATTATTCTTGTAAGCAGCTTCGATGCATGAGCTGTTAAGCTGATTGTGCGATAATTCTCGCACTTGTCAGCTCTTGCCGTCTTCGGAATTGTGTGGATGATGCTTTTCCGAAAGTCAGATGGTATGTCGCCAGGCTCATATATTCTACACACCAACGTGAATAGTCATTTTGTTGTCACTTCCCCCAATGATTTTAGAAATTCTGATGGAATTTTATCTATCCCTTCTGCCTTATTTGACCGCAAGTCCTCCAAAGCTCTTTTAAATTCCGATTCTAATACTGGATCCCCTATCTCTTCTAAATCGACTCCAGTTTCTTCTTCTATCACATCAGACAAATCTTCGCCCTCATAGAGGCTTTCAATGTATTCTTTCCACCTATCTGCTCTCTCCTCTGCATTTAACAGTGGAATTCCTGTTGCACTCTTAATGTTACCACCGTTGCTTTTAATGTCACCAAAGGTTGTTTTGACTTTCCTGTATGCTGAGTCTGTCCATCCGACAATCATATCTTTTTCGATGTCTTCACATTTTTCCTGCAGCCATTTCGTCTTAGCTTCCCTGCACTTCCTATTTATTTCATTCCTCAGCGACTTGTATTTCTGTATTCCTGATTTTCCCGGAACATGTTTGTACTTCCTCCTTTCATCACTCAACTGAAGTATTTCTTCTGTTACCCATGGTTTCTTCGCAGCTACCTTCTTTGTACCTATGTTTTCCTTCCCAACTTCTGTGATGGCCCTTTTTAGAGATGTCCATTCCTCTTCAACTGTACTGCCTACTGCGCTATTCCTTATTGCTGTATCTATAGCGTTAGAGAACTTCAAACGTATCTCGTCATTCCTTAGTACTTCCGTATCCCACTTCTTTGCGTATCGATTCTTCCTGACTAATGTCTTGAACTTCAGCCTACTCTTCATCACTACTATATTGTGATCTGAGTCTATATCTGCTCCTAGGTACGCCTTACAATCCAGTATCTGATTTCGGAATCTCTGTCTAACCATGATGTAATCTAATTGAAATCTTCCCGTATCTCCCGGCCTTTTCCAAGTATACCTCCTCCTCTTGTGATTCTTGAACAGGGTATTCGCTATTACTAGGTGAAACTTGTTACAGAACTCAATCAGTCTTTCTCCTCTTTCATTCCTTTTCCCAAGCCCATATTCTCCTGTAAGTTTTTCTTCTACTCCTTCCCCTACAACTGCATTCCAGTCGCCCCTTTCAATATCCTCATACGCTTTCTCTATCTGTTCATCTTCAGCTTGCGACGTCGGCATGTATACCTGAACTATCGTTGTCGGTGTTGGTCTGCTGTCGATTCTGATTAGAACAACCCGGTCACTGAACTGTTCACAGTAACACACCCTCTGCCCTACCTTCCTATTCATAACGAATCCTACACCTGTTATACCATTTTCTGCTGCTGTTGATATTACCCGAAACTCATCTGACCAGAAATCCTTGTCTTCCTTCCACTTCACTTCACTGACCCCTACTATATCTAGATTGAGCCTTTGCATTTCCCTTTTCAGATTTTCTAGTTTCCCTACCACGTTCAAGCTTCTGACATTCCATGCCCCGACTGGCAGAACGTTATCCTTTCGTTGATTATTCAATCTTTTTCTCATGGTAATCTCCCCCTTGGCTGTCCCCTCCCGGAGATCCGAATAGGGGACTATTCCGGAATCTTTTGCCAATGGAGAGATCATCATGACACTTCTTCAATTACAGGCCACATGTCCTGTGGATACACGTTGCGTGTCTTTAATGCAGTGGTTTCCATTGCCTTCTGCATCCTCATGTCGTTGACCATTGCTGATTTTTCCGCCTTTAGGGGCAATTTCCCACCCCTAGGACAAGAGAGTGCCCTGAACCTCTATCCGCTCCTCCGACCTCTTTGACAAGGCCGTTGGCAGAATGAGGCTGACTTCTTATGCCGGAAGTCTTCGGCCGCTAATGCTGATTATTTATCAAAATTTAGGCAGTGGCGGGGATCAAACCCGTGACCGATGACGTTTCGATTATGAATCAAAGACGCTACCCCCAGACCACGGGTACTGACTATTTAAGAAAGGGAAAATAGGCTGAAGGCATGTGTTTGGGTGGCCATTGGAGTAGGATAGACCATACAACTCTCTCTGCCGTACTGCTACGGTGGTTTAACTTCAGTCTGCTTTCCGCAGCGCTGCGGCGACGACGTCCTGTTTACGTCCCGTCCGCGCGGCCGCGAGTGTCCGTAGTTGTTTACTACACTACTGGCCATTAATTAGATTTTTACAGCATTCACACAAGGTTCGCGCCCGTGGCGACACCTACAACGTGCTGACATGAGGAAAGTTTCCAACCGATTTCTTATACGGAAACAGCAGTTGACCGACGGTGCCTGGTGAAACGTCGTTGCGATGTCTCGTGTAAGGAGGAGAAATGTGTACCATCACGTTTCCGACTTTGATAAAGGTCGGATTGTAACCTATCGCGATTGCGGTTTATCGCATCGCGACATTGCTGCTCGCGTTGGTCGAGATCCAATGACTGTTAACAGAATATGGAATCGGTGGGTTCAGGAGGGTAATACGGAACGCCGTACGGGATCCCAACAGCCTCGTATCACTACCAGTCGAGATAACAGGCATCTTATCCGCATGGCTGTAACGATCGTGCACCCACGTCTCGATCCCTGAGTCAACAGATGGGGACGTTTGCAAGACAACAACCATCTGCACGAACAGTTCGACGACGTTTGCAGCAGCATGGACTATCAGGTCGGAGGCCATGGCTGCGGTTACCCTTGACGCTGCATCACTAACAGGAGCGCCTGCGATGCTGTACTCAACGACGAACCTGGGTGCACGAATGGCAAAACGTCATTTTTTCGGATGAATCCAGGTTCTGTTTACAGCATCATGATGGTTGCATCCGTGTTTGGCGACATCGCGGTGAACGCACATTGGAAGCGTGTATTCGTCATCACCATACTGGCGTATCACCGGGCGTGATGGTATGGAGGGCCATTGGTTACACGTCTCGGTTACCTCTTGTTCGCATTTACGGCACTTTGAACAGTGGACGTTTCATTTCAGATGTGATACGACCTGTGGCTCTACCCTTCATTCGCTCCCTACATTTCAGCAGGATAATGCACGACCGCATGTTTCAGGTCCTGTACGGGGCCTTTCTGGATACAGAAAATGTTCGACTGCTGCCCTGGCCAGCGAACTGTCCAAATCTCTCACCAATTGAAAACGTCTGGTCAATGATGGCCGAGCAACTGGCTCGTCACAATACGCCAGTCACTACTCTTGGTGAACTGTGGTATCGTGTTGAAGCTGCATGGGCAGCTGTACCTGTACACGCCATCCAAGCACTGTTTGACTCAATGCCCAGGCGTATCAAGGCCGTTATTACGGCCAGAGGTGGTTTTTCTTGGTACTGATTTCTCAGGATCTATGCACCCAAATTGCGTGAAAATGTAATCACATGTTAGTTCTAGTATAATATATTTGTCCAATGAATACCCGTTTATCATCTGCATTTCTTCTTGGTGTAGCAATTTTAATGGCCAGTAGTGTACTTCGTCGCCGCTAGTTAAGAGTCCATCACTACCGACGTAATATGGCACATTCGTACAGACAAACCACCATCAAGATCAGTTTTCAACCCGATCACGCACAACAGCGAGCTTTTGAAGTGAAACGTTTTCTACGTGACGACGTTAAAATTGATCTGCAGGACTTAATTGGTGTCCATCTCTCTATCACGAGCAGTGTTGTCTACGTGAAGTTAGTAAGTGACGAGTTGTGCAACAGAATCGTGCACTCACATGTGAACGATCTAAATCTAAACATTCTGATGGCCGTATTGGGGCAGTCTCTATCGATCACGCGGGGCCTGGTCTCTGTATCATACGAGTCTTCGAACTCCCGCTCGAAGTACCACCGGACGTAGTCACCGCGGCTTTCCAGCCTTATGGCAGAGTGGTCAGACACATGGTAGAAAAATGGACCACCTTTACAACGTACCCGGTTCTTAACGGGGTACGATAGATCAAAATTGCACTGACAAAATATGTACCATCGTATCTTGTCATAGGCGGTTGTAGGGCGATTATTTTGTATGACGGACAGCCACGCCCTTGCTCTGATTGTGGCCAAGCAGGACACGTCAGGTCGGATTGTCTCCAACGACGGCACGCTCAAATCCTGACAGGTGAATCTATGACTCCTTTTATAGTGACGACCCTGCCTGTCAATTATGTCAGGGTTGCACGGGTGGCCACCCTTTCCGATGCCGACCACATTCGTCCGATAGCCGCCCCTGGTAGCATGGCCACGATGGATGCTGTAGTACCGGATCGAGGCACTACAACGGCGCCCCCTCCTGAGGACAGCCACTGAACGACTTTGTGAGGAAGCACTGATGACAGGACTGACATTGACCCACGGCAGAGGCTTTCTTCCAGACACCTGAGCAACTGAAGAGACCCACCCTCTTTCGTACACTGAAACACACGTCCATAAACAGCATTCCCCGAGGAAACACATGAGACGGCGGCGTGCTCCATCGGACGAGTGCTTGCAGCGAACGTCTGACATGGACTGTGGGCAATCCGACGACGGTACCGGCGGTACGGCAGCCGCAGTAACATCCCATCCAAAAGATCGCTATGGTGACGGCTCCAGTCCTTCCGATCCCACTGAACAGCAGGATCACATGCAGACAGCCGCTGCCGATTACCAGCCAGTAGCGCCGAAGGAGTCTGCGCCGAGTGCCGCAGCAGCCACCAACAGCCAATGGTATTTCATGGCGACTCAGCGGATGACAGTGAGGAAAACTCCTTGCCCATCATGTCGTACGACACGCAAGGGAATTCACCCCACCATTGTTGATCGTTTTCCACCATTAGTGACAGCGATGAGACAGCCTGATGTCACGTGCACACACCCCTTGCAAGGGTGTTGATGGCCAACACAGGTGATACGGATAGACCTCAAACTTATCGTGTTGCGACTGTAAACACCAACACTACATGGACACGTGCTAAGTTATCCTTGCTTCAGGATATGTTGAACTCTGCTTCCATCGACATAGCCTTTCTCCAGGAGGTGTACATCGACAATTTCCCAGACATGTACTGTTAGGACGTATGTGTCTCTCCAGCTTCCCCCAGAGGCAGTGGCGTCGTTATACTTCTTCGGGAAGAGATAGTGGTGGGCGATGTCCTCCTTCTGCCTGGGGCATGAGGGATGGCACTCACAGTACTGGGTGTCCGCCTTATGAATATCGATGCTCCTTCTGGGACGGACAAACGTCGTGAAAGTTCATGATTCTTTGCGGAAGACGTCGCCCCGCTCTTCCAAGGCCGCCACTACCATCTGGTGTTTGGAGGTGACTACAAATGCGTACTGGCAGCCAGAGACCAACTCCCACGACATAAATCATGCCCGGAAATCGAAGTAAACCATGCCCACAACTCTAGATGCTAATCCGAGACCTGCAAATGGTGGAAACTTGGGAACATCTTCACGGTCACCGACAGGGATTCTCATACTTCGCGAGCCACTGCTCCAGACGCATCGACGGGATTTATGTCTCACGCTCTCTTGCCGCTGGGACACAGGGTGTGGAACTGTGGCCTGCAACTTTCTCTCACCACTCTGCTTACATCAGTGCCATCACCATATGGCAACAACAAGTGTGGAGAAGACACAGGCTCGTGGAAATTAAACGTTGCTCACCTGTCGTACCCGGATTGCAACCAAGCCGTTGAGGATTCCCATTCGTGTGAAAATCGCCTGTGTGCATTTCCCACAACGATCCACTGATGGCTGGACTGGACCACACCGGCACTGAGGCGAATGTTGATAACCTACGGTCGTGACCACGCTGCTTGGTGTAGACATACAGGCGATTTTTACTTCAGGGAACTGAGAGACTGCAGTGCTATGGCGCCATTTCCGGAACGACAAAATGTGGTCCACCGTGCTAAGGCTCCGATCATCGTTAATATGCGACGCCACCTACAGCGGGTGGTCATCCGCTCGACGACACAGGATAGGTTAGTGAGAGAACGCCCGTCTATGTTTCACGTACTTCGTAAACGTAAACGACACCAAACAGCGCTGATACGCTTGATCGACATGGAGGATGGTCGTCGCCTCACCAAGCAACAAGACATTCTACGATCATTATTCCCAACTCTATCCAGCTCAGCCTCCTGATCCGACAGCATTGGAGAACGTCTCTCCGACGATTTACGACACATTCACCCTGGCAACGAAAGCGGCCTTGATGGAGGAAATTACGGAAAAAGGAGTGATCGACGCCATTATAAAAGGAGCTGCAAACAAATCTCTGGGTCCTGATGGCCTCCCCTTGGAATTTTACCAGACTTTTAAATATTTACTAGCCACCCAATGGATGGACATCTGTCGCGAACTACTATCCCCAGAAGTGCCGCTCCTTATGGCCCTTATAGAAGGTATGATCATTCCTATTCACAAACCATCGGGTGGCTCATGGATGCAGGACTTCCGCCCACTGACGCTATTGAATTGCGAATTAAGATCTTTTTTCTGGCGGCGCGGATACACCAGACTTTACAACACATCATCGCACCCGATAAAACGTCATTAGAAGGTGACAATAATATTGGAACAGCACTCAGTGAATATCATGACTTGGTCTCACTAGCGAGGGCTTGTCGTCTGAAGGGTGCGCTGGAAGCGGTCCTGCGACATATGCGATACCCACAGCCATTTGTCACTGTCGTCATGCGACTACACCGTGGCGGCTGGAGTGGCCGAGTGGTTCTAGGCGCTGCAGTCTGGAACCGTGTGACCGCTACGGTCGCAGGTTCGAATCCTGCCTCGTGCATGGATGTGTGTGATGTCCTTAGCTTAGTTAGGTTTAAGTAGTTCTAAGTTCTAGGGGACTGATGACCTCAGAAGTTAAGTCCCATAGTGCTCAGAGCCATTTGAACCATTTGACTACTCCGTGGCGCGACATCCAAGGTGGTCATCAACGGCCGACCTACGCAGCCCCTCACCATCTCTCGATCGATAAGCCAAGGCTACCCTCTGTCCACTTTACTTAACTCTATGACCAATGGAACCACTATTACGAGGCCTGCGCCAATGACTAACCCGTATGATGACGTTACACGGCCTCACTTTCCGATGTAAAGCATATACTGACGACCTGGTGATTGTCATCCGCAACGGCGACGACACCGCCACCGCACTGAATAGGATGGCCACATGTATCATGGCCACTCGTAGTTGTATTAGCTTCGCAAAATCACGATACAACGTGGGATCTACCTTGATCACTGCAAGAAGTTATACCTAGATGAAATTTCGTCGTGACCTCTCGCACTGTGTAGAAGTATTGACCTCCTTTCCTCTTTTTGTCCCCAGTTCAAAGGGTTCTTCGCAGTTTTTGTTTGGCATCTGGTGCAAGATGTAGTATCAGTTAATGGTGGTACAGATTCCACCCTTCGGTTTTATTTAATGGCTTCCTTAGCCTCACACTTTGCTCTCTTTCTTTTTGCCCTTTGCGGTAACTACAAGTATGTTTACCGTTACGTGTGTCCCCAATTTGAGACAATGAGTGTACGTATTAGTTTCAGTTAATTACTGCTTAAAAAATTAGTTAATTAAATGAAATAATAAAAAAAACGGTTAGCACATCTGCCAAGTAACTAGGAGACACGGGTTCAAGTTCTGGCTGTAGCACAAATTTTAATTCATTTCTTCTGCTACTGTCATTACCGAAAAGAAAAAAAAAAACTTTTAGGATTCCAGCATAGGCTCCCTCCCTCCGACATTGAGTTTTTTTCTATACTGAATCCAAGCAACATTCGTATTGGTTTTTGAGAAGCTTTTCAGGATTGCTGGCTACTTTATTTCATATGTCCACAATATCATTGCCACAAAAGCACATAAAACTTCATAGAGTTAATAATTATTTAATACACAATAATAATATCATATATTGATATAAGGCGTTAATTTCACGTTGTTGATAATTATCAGGAAATGGGAAAGGTGACGGTATTGGCCAATTGTCAGGAACGATTTTAATATTAGCGTTGAACCATTTGAGAAAACAATAGAAAATCAAAATATGAATAACGAGATCAGACGAAGTTTCTGAGGGCGCATTTCAAGTCAATCTTACATAAATGCCATTATTTTTAGGAAGGTACAATAAAATCACTCAGCGAGGAACTGGTTTAAATATTCCTGCAAACACAGAGAGAACACTGCCAAGAGAAGAGCTTTCTGTTTTTGGCTTCAGACTATGCTTGTATAATAAATTTTTACGTCAAGATCGACTAATTACACGTTTCCGGTTTCGGAAAGTTGTTGTATCTTCAGATGTGGCAATTACTCCACAAAAAGTTTTGTCATCTACACCTACACACTGCCTGACATAAAAGTGACGCATCCAGAAGTGGACGAGCAAACGAAGTGCATCTTGACACAATGAGAGGTTATGCGACATTATTTCAGTGGCCACAAAATCGACTCAAATTGTCAAAGAGCTTGACTGTATCAGCATGCTTATTATTATGATTTTGTATCCTGTCTGGCCTGGATGATTGCTCTGATTCGTTTGGGAGGGGTGCCACGAATCTCTTATATCCTCTCGTGAGCCATGCTGACCCACAATTGTTGCAACTCGTCCGTGATATCTTTGATCCTGGCAGTGGGGCAGAGTTGACGTCCTAGCTAGTCTCATAGGCCTGGGAGTCTTGCTGGTAACGGGAGTACATCAACACCACGCACACAGCTCACATGGATTGACTAGCCTTGCCCTGATGGCAGATGCCACCACGACACTGTCGCATAACATCTGACACGCGAAGACGCAGGATGTCCGTAGCACATCGTTATGCGGTGAGTCACTACCAGCCGCGACCTGGAGACATATCCGACCGCTCTCCACACCATGACGCCAGGAATAACACCACTGCGCCTCTCCAAAACATTGGAAGAATGGGAATTCTCCCGCAGGTCGTCACAGAAATCGCCGACGATGGTCATCCGTCGTACTGTAGAACCGCGATTTATCAATGAACACAATGCGTTCATCAACGGTCAGCTGTGGTGTGATGTTAGCGGCAGCCTACCAGGTCTGGTAACGACACTGAACACGAACAACACGAATGCACTTTGGCGGCTGTTCTACCTGTCACAGAGAATTGCTACTCCAACCGTTTACATACTCACCGATGGTGTGCACGGTGCGAAGTTACTTTGATATCCGATCGTTTCTTGTGGTTGCTTCGCTTATTTTGTCACGCAGTGTAAAAAGTTAATGTTCTCCTTCACGTGTTTCTGTCTGTATGTGAAGGCTGATCTCGGGAAATACTGTAGGAATTCTGATACGGTTTTTACTAATAGATAGACTGATTTGTGAGAAAGGTTCATGTTCGTAAGTTATTATTGCTAAGGCAGAAAAGTTGGTCCGGCCACAGATACGTAGTGCTCTATACGTGCGAAGCCTGTGATGCGAAAACTCAAGTTATATTCGTCATGAAAATCATGAAACTGTATAAAATATGTCAATGAAACATGCATCATGTCATCACATATTAAAAAAGACAAATTTTCCCCATACGCAGTTCGTTTGCTGCGTCATATTAATACTGAGTGGAGCCACTCCTTTTAAGGAAAAATGTTTGTTTTCAATAAAGTAACTCACAAACATGATGTACTAGGCTGTTAGAGCCACAATCTCCATCTTGTTAAAAATCCCTCAGTTAACTCTCCCTCTTTGGTAAAAAGCAAAGCCACTTAACCAAAAATAACATAAGAAGTTTAGAAAAAGGGAAGTAGAATTCAAAGCACTTTAGAGTATTGCAAGAACCAAGGTCTCTTACATATTCTTACCGCATAATTTAGCGTTGCCATGTTTAACACACACTATACTCACTGAATCATAACATATGGATTGCGAGAGATCACGATTCAGAAATAATCAACTAATTGCTACATTTCGGGATAGGTATCCGACTCTAGTCTAGGTAGTCTTCACATGATATTATGCTCTTCCAGTTCTAATCTTGACGGTGGAGAAATTTTTCCTCACCAATATTTATTCAAAAAGTGCAAGAGACGTTCTGGATTTAAATGGCTCTAGAAATGAGAATTTTTGATGATACCCTTCGTCACATTGAAATAGTAAGTTCGGTGCCTCCCCTGGTGCTAATTGAGAAGAGTGTTCACAAACACAGGATTTATCAAATAACTACTTGAATTTAAAAGTCATAATAATGACGTACCCAAGGTGTGATTGGCTCCGTAACTGAGACGTGAGTGGTATCGTGAGCAGTACCAAGGAGGGCGGGGGTAGGGGGGGGGGGAGGAGATGGAGGAGGAGAAGAGAGCGAGACTTTGAAATGAGCACCCGTGTTGTCTGTGGCGGCGACGAAAACCTTTATTTCGTGGTAAAAAGTGCGTTTTAACAACTATAAAGTAATGTGGCGTTAATGTGCATGCAACTAAGTCGTCTTTGAAATTTGTGAAGTGCGGATGTAAGAATTGCCGCACCTGTGGCACTGCAAAGTTTTGGAGTTGTGGCTACCGAAGAACTATGGCTCTAAATGTCGCCATACTGGTCGACGAGGAATTAACGTATCAGAGATGTGAAGAAGCAGTGCAATCTTGGTTTGTCCACCGCCCATTTAAACGACGCAAGCAACAACGAAAGTCACATCACGACAAGCAAGACTCTCCAATCAGTTTTCTTGAAGACTATTAGTGAATGGGAACTTAGTGCAGTTTTCTGCTATGTGAAAATTATATATAAATAATTCTTAAAGACAGTGTTAATTTCAGTCCAAACCATTTCAAGCTCTCATTTCCAAGGCAATGTTAGAAACATTTGATTTTTTTTTCTAAATCGTAAGTGTTTTGTAGCCTAAAAGACTGGAAAAAATGCTAAATTAAGACAGCTGAAGTAGTTTTGACCATTCTCACAAAGAGAAGGAAAGTTTTAATTGAGTAAATTGGTCACTTTGTGATCCAATTCTTTTTGACCTAAATATCTTCCTACAGAAACGGTTCAGTTTTACTGAAAGCTCACTTCTTGCTAAAGAAGATTCATTTCCATAAAATGGTATGTCAAATCAATGACAGCTTTTCAGGACTACAATAGTAAAAAATCCCCAGAAAGCCTAAGTTGTTTCCAAGAATCAAGAAAACAGGCTGCAAACTTTACTAAGCAAACTAAGTGAAAGTATATGAAGGAGTAACCGGATGCTGTAGAGGTAAACTTCCGCAACCACAGCACGAGACAATTCTACAGGACCTTCTCAAGGAGGATCTGCCGGTACACACCTCAAAATTTGTCCTTCAGGCGACTATATGGAAAACTGGCAAACTAACGAAGAGAATTGTCAAGAACTGGCACGTTATTTCTCCGATCTCCTTAACAGCCCTGAACCTGTAACAAGATTTCCAGTACGGAATTGTATCTCCACCCAACTAGAATCACTCCCATCAACATGTGAAAAGGTCAACAAACACACACTTAAACTAAAAAACAACACGACATCTGATGAAGACGGCTTCATTGCGGAATTACTAAAGAACCTTGGACCAAAGACACAACATGAGCTTACGCAAATAATCTCTACCATCTGGCAAACAGAAAAACGTCCTGACTACTGGCAATGTGCACTAATCCATCCACTCCACAATAAAGGAGATTGGACCAATGTGAACAACTACAGAGGAATCTCCCTGCTACAAGTCACCTACAAAATTTTCTCAGCATGCTTACTCCAGAGAACACAAGAACAGTTAAAACTCAAAATTGGTGAATACCAGGTAGGCTTTCGCCTCGGTCGTTCATGCACAGAAGAAATCATCAATCAGAAAACAATTCTAAGATGCAAGGCCATCAGCAATGCGCCAATTATTTGCACCATCATAGATTTCAAGAAAGCGTATGATTCTGTTGACAGATAATCCTTGTTCAACGTCTTAGAAGAACAGGGACTCGATCCAAAAACATTACGATCCATCCGATAGGAATTAGGTGACACAACATCGAAAGTTAAATTCATGGGTGAAATCTCTGATCCCTTCATGACCAAAACTGGAGTGCGCTAAGGCGACGGATTATCCCCACTTTTATTCAACCTATTCATGGACAAAGTAATGAGAGAATGGGAAAAATAACTGAAAACTCAAGGACACTGAGAACCAACACGACTAGGAAGATGCTGGGACAAAATAGAAATATCAAACCTAGCTTTCGCAGACGGCCTAGCCATACTATCAGACAACGGAGCAACTGCAACCAAACACTTAGAAGTACTAAAAGAATGCGCGGAAAAAGTTGAGCTGCAAACATCTTTCGTGAAGTCTGAATTTTTCTGCTCAAAACTCCTAACCATAACAAAATTAGACACAAAATACTGCAAAATAAACAGAGTTGCACACTTCAAGTATCTAGGTGAAATCCTTGAACTACAGAAGGAGAAAAGATCGCATAGAAGACTTGACTAGAAAAAATGAAGAAAGCATTTGGTAAGACATAGCATGTATATAATTAAAAATGCATGTCCATTCATACAATACTCGCGCACTACAACACAGTAATCAAGCCTGAAGTACTGTATGCACATGAGACGCTAACACTCTACATGAAAAGTGACATGGAAAGCTTACTGAAGGAAGAAAGGAAAATCACGAGGAAAATTCTCGGCCTAAAGCAGGCTGATAGAAGAGGGACACGGATTACACTCTAGAAAAACTACAGAGAAGATGTTAAATAATAGCAGCAGATGTCAGAAAAAGAGGGTTGAAGTTCTATGGGCACATCATCAGGCGGCCACCAAAACGACACACCAAGAGAATTCTCACATACATACAAGGGGTCAAATCAAAAGCACCATGGATCACTTAAGTCAAATTGGACCTAGAAGCAATAAAAATCGATCCAATAGAAACTTAAGATAGGAATGCATAAAGGGACAAGATTCACAAATGGAATGTAAGGTCAGAGAATGAAGTCCCAAACAAACCACGGGACAAAGTGGACTCAAGATAGAGAGAGACTTCACGGAGAAAAAATGAGAGAATCGTGGATGATCAGAAAGTGTGTGTGTGTGTGTGTGTGTGTGTGAGTGTAACAGAGAGAGAGAGAGAGTGCGAGAGAGAGAGGGGGGGGGGGGAGAGAGAGGGGGGAGGGAGGGTGAGAGAGAGAGAGAGAGAGAGAGAGAGAGAGAGAGAGAGAGAGGTTGTTTGATTACATGAGGACCCAGTTTATTAGAAACATAGCACAATACACATTATCATTCACATTCCTTTTCATCATTTCATGACATACAAAATACAGCATTTGGGTATTTCGTTAATAGGGCTAACTGAATGCCACTGCATGGAGTTAAGTTTAAACAAGAAAGTGAAATAATAAAACAAAGAGCCATATGGATTTAACAGCTCCATAACAGATACATTAAAATACTCAATAATTTTCAGGGACTCACAAAACAAAAAACAAACAGAGAATAAGACCTCTGATACAATCCTCTATCTGTAAAATATTTCATATCAAAGTATCAATGTCTTTAGATGCAAAGGTTATAACCTTTCACAACAAGAACTAAATTGCCCAGAAGTTCATCATATGTGCAACACAAGAAGTCCACTACCTTATAAAAGTGTGTACAAAATTAATTATTTGAACTGTGACACCTTCTAGGTAGGTGAAACAGGAAGATCATTTGACACCAGATTTAAGGAACACATGGGAGCACTAAGAAACATTAAATACCACACATCAGCAGTAGCCAACGAGCTGCGTGAAACAAAACACTGCATTAATAACATTCGCTTCAGCACTCTACATTCTAACCTAAAGGCAACTAGACATTCTTGAAACACCAGAAATAAAACAACCAGAATCTATAACAAATAACAAAGTTGTTACGTTTACAAGAGCACCATATCTCTTTTTAACAGCAGTCTATATTATTTACAAATAGACGCCACTCCTCACCTACTCCCACCCTCCCACCTACCGCCACCACCACCGCCAAAACAGCGCCCAGTTCAATTTTCCTGCTAATTACAGTTTGCATCCTGACCCCCAGTCAGCTTACCTAAATATCTACTAGCTTATGTTATTTATAGACATAATGCACACAATATCTCAACAGTTTATAGTTATTACCATGTAATGAATGTAGATTCTAATACAACCACTGCCTAGTGTATAAGATACTACCTTAAGCACCACTACTACATACATTCCTATATTAAAATACATAGGGCGTTTCAGGAGGAGAAGCGAATATTTTACTAGGTGGTAGTCAAGACTAATTTAAATAAAGCATTTAATATGGCATATACTATCAACCTTTATTAGTTATAGAGATACTGCTGTTAGAATGTAAACCAAACACATTTTCACAGAAAGCATTAAACAAATACAAATGATAAAGTTCAAAGTTGATTTTGATAAATTCCTAATTTGTCTGGCCATACATCATGAACAAACAGATGAAACAATAATATTGTTACAGTTAATAACACAACAATTTTTCCTAATTCAATCAACAATATTGCATACAAGAAGAAAGTTTACCCACCTGTTCGCCTATTTCAGTAACATTAGCCAGCGCTTTCATGAATCATACGGATAGATTAATATTTGAAGACATAAAGACAAAGAAAAGCAACATCATCTGCCTGTGCAGGTACATGGATGACATAATATGAAAGGTAGATGAAACCAAAAACAGAATACAGCAACTACACAAAGACAGAAATCTTGTACTTAAAAAATGAAGTTCGCAATAGAACAAGAACAAGAAAACACACTCGACTTTCTAGATATAACTATAAGAAAAGACAATCACAGACACATATTTGACATACACAGAAAACCCACAACAAGTATCCTATCTAAAATGCAACCTCAAACCACCTGCAGAATCAGAAACGGGCTGAACAGGATCCCCCCTAAACACTTTTGAGTACCAAAAAGAGCTGGCCATTGTGAAACAAATTGCATTAAAAATGGACACAAACAAACAGCGTTAAGCAAACTAGACATACAAATAAAGATACAATAAATAAAATAAACTAACTAAACCACATCAACACCTACAACCTGCACTAACAACAGAAAAACGTGACCTACCATAATTAATTCACACATAACATTCAAAAAACAAGGCACAAACATTTCTCACAAACATCAGGCAGCAGCAGCCGGCCGAGACACAGGCAAAAGCAGGGAAGTAACCAATTTTGTGACATTTTACGAGTCCCCAAACAGGAGCGAATTTTATAGTGTCATCTGTGTGATTTGGTAATTTAGTTTCCTGGATTTCAGCATGTTAATTTAATATTTAGTAGACAATTCTTTGTTTGTCTTTGTAGTATATTTTTCCACGGTCTTCGGTATGGATAGGGAGTGTGATTGCTGGGTGCAGATGCAAGCCAAGTTGGTGACACTTCACTCTCAGCTCTGAATTGGCTTCAGTTATGCAGCTTGAAACTGCAATGGGTGGGCATCACTGTTGTGGGCCAGACATGGGGATCTAACAGACGTCCAACACGTCTCAATTCACCGATTGGTCATCACCGGTAGCCAGCGCAGTTATTGCTCACACCAACGCTGACCCCTCATCTGTGATCGAGTGGTAGGTCGCCTTGGAGTGTAGCATGCGGCAAAAGGCTTCCCTGGGGGCCGAACGTAAGACCTGCCTGGTTAGTCTGACAAACAGTTTCCAGGTGCTGTCTGTGGCTGACACTGTCCCTCAGACAGATGCAGTCGCCTGCCCTCTTTCAGAGGAAACCAGTCAGCATACAAGATCCAGAACTCACAGACTGGGATTATTGGTAGTTTGGAGCTGCAGTGTTAGGCGCGTTACGGGGCCCCTTAGGGACATGGTTGGCAAGGAAGGAAAGAAAGCCAGCGTGCACTCTGTATGCATACCAGGTGGAGGAATTCCAGATGTGGAACGGATCCTTCCAGATGCCATGAAGAGCACAAGGTGCAACCACGTCCAGGTGGTGGCTCACTTTGGTACCAATGATGTGTGTTGCTTTGGATCAGAAGAGATTCTCTATGGTTTCGAGCCGCTAACAAAAGCGGTAAAGCCTGTCAATCTTTCTTGCTAGATGAAAGCAGAGCTCACCATTTGCAGCCAAGTGGAGGATCTGAAACAGAGGCTCAGACGGTTCTGCAGCCATGTAGGCTGCAGATTCCTCGACTTGCGCCATAGGGTGGTTGGGTTTCGGGTTCTGCTGAATAGGTCAGGAGTCCACTATATGCAGGAGGTGACCACACAGGTAGCAGGGGCTATGTGGCGTGGACTGGGCGGCTTTTTAGAGTAGTGGGTCTGGGGAAAACACAAAATGACTTCATTTTCAAAGAGTGCAGGCCGAATGCAGGAAGAACGAGATACTGGAACCATTGGTATAGCAGTTGTAAATTGTCGTATTCGTATTGGGAAAGTGCCTTAGCTTGACGCGCTAATAGAAAGCGCTGATGCTGAAACCGTTATAGCCACTGAAAGCAGGCTAAAACCGGTGATAAGTTCAGCCGAAATTTTTGCGAAGAACCGAAAGGATAGGCTAAACACAGTTGGCGGTGACGTATTTGTTGCCGTTAGAAGTAGTTTACCTTGTAGTGAAATAGAAGTAGATAGTTCCTGTGAGTTAGTTTGGGTAGAGGTCATTCTAGGCAACCGGAATAAAATAACTGGATCCTTTTACCGACCTCCCATCTCATATGACACAAATGTCGAAAGGTTCATGGAAAACTTGAGTCTAATTTCATACACATACCCAATTCATACAATTATCGTTAGTTCAAATGGTTCAAATGGCTCGGAGCACTATGGGACTCAACTGCTTTGGTTATCAGTCCCCTAGAACTTAGAACTACTTAAACCTAACTAACCTAAGGACATCACACACATCCATGCCCGAGGCAGGATTCGAACCTGCGACCGTAGCAGTCGCCCGGTTCCGGACTGCGCGCCTAGAACCGCGAGACCACCGCGGCCGGCAATTATCGTTAGTAGTGACCCCAATTTATCCTCGACATGTTGACGAAAATACATACACTGTTTCCAAATTAACAATGTAGCGGTATGTGTATATCAGATGTGGCTTGAATTCAAAGAAGTAGTATTGATAGCAGCTGAGAGATATATACCAAATAAATTAACAAGTGACGGAGCTGATCACCCTTGGTACACAAAATGGATCAAAAACACTGTTACACAAACAACGAAAAAAAGCATGCCAAATTTAAAGGAACTCATAATTTTCAAGACGAGCGATCTTTTACAAAAGGTCGAAATTCAATGCGAGATGCTTATAACAGTTTCCTCAACGAAACTTTTTCTCGAAACCTAGAAGAAAATCCAAAGAGATTCCGGTCGTATGTAAAGTATGCTAGTGGGGAGAGACAATCAATGCCTTCTCTGCGTGATAGCAATGGAAATACTACTAATGACAGTGCTGCTGAAGCAGAGTTACTAACACAGCCTTCTGAAATTCCTTCACCAAACAAGACGAAGTAAATATTTCAGAACTCGATTCAAGAACAGCTGCCAACATGAGTAACTTAGAAGCAGATATCCTCAGAGTAGTGAAGGAACTTAAATCACTTAATAAAAACAAGTCTTCAGGTCCAGACTATGAACTAATTAGGTCCCTTTCAGATTATGAGTCAACAGCTCCATACTTAACAGTCATACGGAAACACTCCATCGATGAAAGATCAATACCTAAAGACTGGAAAGTTGCACAGGTCACAGCAACATTCAACGAAGTCAGTAGAAGTAACCCACTAAATTACAGACCCATAGCATTAACGTCGATATGCAGCAGAATTTTGGAACATATATTGTTCGAACTTACGTATTACCTCGAAGAGAACAGTCTACTGACAAACAGGCAACACGGATCTATAAAACATCGTTCTTGTAAAACACAACTAGGTCTTTACTCACACGAAGTATTGAGTGCTGTTGACAAGGGATTTCAAATTGATTTCTTATTTCTAGATTTCCAGAATGCTTTTGACACTGTGCCTCACGAGTGGGTAATAGTCAAAATGTGTGCTTATTGAATATTGTCTAAGTTATGTGACTGGTTTCCTGATTTTCTGTCAGAGAGGTCACAATTGTTAGTAACTAACTTAAAGTCATGGAGTAAAACAGAAGTGATATCTGGCGTTCCCCAACGTAGTGATGTAGGTCTTATGCTGTTCCTTATTTTTATAAACAACTTAGGAGAGAATGTGAGCAGCTGTCTTAATTTGTTTGCAGATGGTGATGTCGTTTATCGTCTAGAAAAGTCATCAGAAAGTCAAAACAAATTGCAAAACGACTTAGAAAATATGCCTGTAGGGTGCGAAAATAGGCAATTGATGCTAAATAATGAAAAGTGTGAGGTCATCCACATGAGTGTTAAGAGGAAACCGTTAAACTTGGATTACACGATAATCAGCAAATCTAAAGGCCATAAATTCAGCTAAATACCCAGGAATTACAATTACAAACACATCAAAAATAATATGGGGAAGGCGAACCAGATACTGCGTTTTATTGGCAGAACATTTACGATATGCAACAAATCTACTAGACAGATTGCCAACACTATGCTTGTCCATCCGCTTTTGGACTACTGCTACGCAGTATGGGATCCCTTACCAGGAGTACGTCGAGAAAATTCAAAGAAGAGCGGCATGTTTTGTATTATCGAGAAATGAAGGAGAGAGTGTCACTGACATGGTACAGGATTTGGGTTGGACATAACTAAAATAAAGGCGGTTTTCTTTGCGGCGGAATTTTCTTACGAAATTTCAGTCACCAACTTTCAACTGCAAATACGAAAATATTTTGTTAACCCAGGCCTACTTAGGGAGAATCGATCACCATAATAAAATAAAGGAAATCCCACAGAAAGATATTAGTGCTCATTTTTTTCTGCACAGTGTTTGGTGTTGGAATAATAGAGAATTATTGTGAAGGCGGTTCAGTGAACCATCTGCCAGGCGCTTAAGTGTAATTTGCATAGTAATCATGTAGATGTGCATGTAGAAACAACTTAGAACAAAAGCACATCCCAAAACTGAAATAAAAACCATATGGATATCAACAATCTGGTATCTATCAGCTCATTTGCAGAGATTGTGAAAAGATATACATTGGAATGACTGGCAGAACATTTGACACAAGATATAAAGAACCCATCAGGTCATTTAAATAGGGTACAAACAATTCAGCATATCACATACCAAGCAATATTGAAAACAATAAGAACAGCATAAGAATCAGTAAAGACAGACACCTCCTCCTTTTCAAAGAAAATTTCCATATACACAAAGCATTAAAAGCTAAATAAACAGTTGCACAAAGAACAAATAAGTTTTAAAGACCAGGCACTACATAAAGTAACTGGAAAAATTACATGAAAAAGAAAAGACCCTTTTCCATCCTTCACCCTCCCCCCCCCCCTCAAAAAAAAAATTCATTTCACTTCTTGCTCCTCACCATATCCTCAAACTCATTCCTCATAACACTACTATGCACTCATGTCCGGTAGTCTTTGCTTCTTCATTCATCGTCTATTCACCACACAAAAATCTCTCTATTACTGTTTCTTCATTACATTATATAAATAAATAGCTACACAATTCATTTAAATAACACAGATACAATTAACTAAAAAACAATCGATAAATAAATACACAGCAGCTGGAGTACCGGCATGCTAAATGGTTCAAATGGCTCTGAGCACTATGCGACTTAACTTCTGAGGTCATCAGTCGCCTAGAACATAGAACTAATTAAACCTAACTAACCTAAGGACATCACACACATCCATGCCCGAGGCAGGATTCGAACCTGCAACCGGAGTGGTCGCTCGGCTCCAGACTGTAGCGCCCAGAACCGCACGGCCACACCGGCCGGCGACATGCTAAATCAAAACGTATTTCTGTAACCAGCAGTATCTCTGTACTCAACAAAAATTGGACATATTTTAACTGCAATATTCTATTCGAATTACTCTGTACTAAGACTTTCTAAAATGGTTACTGTTCCCCTTAAGCATACCAAATACGAATTAAAATTTGCCACACGTGACTCAGTTATTTTTCCGTATTATCTTTGTACTTGTTAGCTTAAAATTCGACATCTTTGTGCAATGGAAATACTACTGGAAAAGGAACCTTTGACCCTTACAAAGGGTCAAAGGAAAACAAGAAGTTGTTACATATATTTACACAAAACTCAAATCCAGCAATTTTGAGGCAAGTAGACTCGGTACTCAACATAGAAATTGTGCTTGTGAATTAATACTGAACACTTTTAGCTGTAACTGTATATGGATCCACAGAGGGAAATTCTGAGCTGTTTGTGAGAATTTTGGATTCCTTACTACGCTGTCTGTCAGACAGTAGCAAGCAGTTAATAGTTTGTAGCGACTTCAGTGTAGATTTTCGAAAGGATTCTCACAGGAAAAATGATCTGGAAGTCTTATTTGGATCTTACAATTTAATCTTAGTAATTAATTTTCCACCACTGGTGGATTATAGCAGATAATGTTTTGTTTGATAAAGTTCTAAGCAAGGAAATAACTATACACCAAGTAACGAATACTCTCTGATCATGATGCACAGTTAGTTAAGATAAATGAGATAATACCTTACATTATAGATACTCCTCGGTAGGAATCAGAATCATTATTCACTCCAGAACAAATGTTTTTGAGAATAGCTTACAAGAGTTGAGCAGCGGTGTAATTCGTAATGAACGAGATGCTGACGCAAAATGTAATCTATTCCATGATAAATACATATCATTATTTGAAAATTGCTTTCCACATAAGCTATTCAAAAAGGAGGTTAAACAGCTATGTAAAAAGACTGTGGATCACTAAAGGGATTAAAGGATCTTGTGAAAGAAAGGGAATAGTATCTGTTGGCAAGAATAAGAAAAGATTCTACAGTAGTGGCACACCATGTGATCTACTAAATATTATAAGGAAAGGTGTTTAAAAAATCAGGAACATGCTCTTTATGTCAGGCTTTATGGAATGTAGCGAAACGAAAGACAGGACAACCAGCTAAAGAACAGCATAACATCATTTTTTACTTAAACTGAAGGGCGATAAATGCATTTAGTAATCATTTCTTAAATACAGTAGAAAATATAGTACAAAAAATTCAAGAGAAGCACAGAATTACACTGAAAAAATAACTTTCATAAAATTCAGTTAAATGAACGTGTCATCAACTTCTCCCTCTGGAATTATGAAAATTATGTATTGTCTCAAAAGTAAAAGATCATATGGACTTGATGGTGTCTTTAACAGAGCACTAAAGATTTTTTCCGATATAATAAGACCTGTCTTTTCTGAAATATATAATGCTTCATTGGTGCAAGGCATTTCTCCAGAGAGATTGAAATATGCCATTGTTAAATCCCCCAAAATGAACGACGATATGAGAGACGTCAATGACTGCCGACCTGCTTCACTGCTGACATGATTCTACATTTATTATTCTAGAATAATAACCCAACGCAGCAATAACAATAGCCTCACTAAACCACTGTTGGGATTTCAAAAGAGATGTTCTAGTGAGAATGCCATTTACTCGTTCACTCGACAAATTTTACATCATTAAGCAACAAAATAGTACCAGTTGGTATTTTCTGTGACCTGCCTAAGGCATTTGACTTTATGAACCGCTATCCTTAAAGATAATATGTGATTTTTTGGAATGGATGTTATAGCCAACTAACGGATTTTTTCATATCAAACTAAAGGAATGAAGAAAGTTGCACTTACTAATTCAACCAGTGGAATCAGGGAAAAGTCCTCTGATTAAGGAGAAATCACATTTGGAGTTGCCCAAGGCTCAGTTTAGGTCCGCCATTTTTGCTCTTATGTAAACGATTTTCTGTCCAATATATAAGAAGCAGAATTAATTCTTTTTGTGGATTACAGTAGTACTGTAATCAGTGCAAGTTATATACAGTAAGAACAGAAATAATAAATAATCTTATTGACTGGACTTTTGCAAATGGTCTCATTCTCGATTTCAAAAAGATACATATTAAGTTCTGCACATCTAGAGGTAGTACACAAATGATAAGAAAATAATAAATAGGACGGAAACTTCAAAATTTTGAAGAGTTTATATTGATGATAATTTAAGCTGGAAAAAGCACATTTTGGAGCTCCTAAAACGACTTAGTTCAGCCACATTTGCACTTAGAATCATTATATTTTCATTCAATGATGTCATATGGAATAATGTTCTGCAGTAACTCATGTTTAAGGAAAAATGTCTTCTCTGCTCCAAAACTCGCTATGAGAATAACATATAATGCTCACCCTGGATCATCATGTAGACACCTGATTAGAATTTGGGCATTCTGACTACTAATTTGCAGTAATGTATTCCCT
The DNA here is from genome assembly GCF_023898315.1 of Schistocerca nitens. Lineage (NCBI taxonomy): Eukaryota > Metazoa > Arthropoda > Insecta > Orthoptera > Acrididae > Schistocerca > Schistocerca nitens. The sequence goes on from NC_064614.1 coordinate 832,166,100, forward strand.
TGGGAATTTTGTTGTAAATGATTCATTTCAAAAGGAACAATGATGTACAGAATGACAAAACTATAAGGGAAAATGGCATTAATTACTTCACATTAAGATTGCCTTTAGCAGAATAACTGGTGCACAGTGTTGTAACTAAAATTTTTGATGACTTGCCCAGTGATATAAAATGTCAGACAGACAGCAAAATAAAATTTGAAAAGAAACTGAAACAGTACTCCTTGACAATTCCATCCATTGTGTACAAGCCTTACCATTATTTCAATGTGTAAAGGATGATGGATAGGAATTACTAACTCACATGTATGTATGTAGCAATAATAATTAAAAATAAACAAAAAATTATAAATGTCAGCATGTAGCCATACTGTTTGTCGTATTAAAATTGTTATATCTTAGGTAACTATGGTGTGAAAAAGGTGCTGTATTTGTGAAACCCTAGTCCAATGCAAGAGAGGGCCTGATGGCCCTAGTCAACTCAGGTTAAAGAAATAAGTAAATTTTTAAAGTTGAATTTCAGATGTGAATGTAAAGTGACTCATTCCACATCATTACAACCTATTGTGCAAATGATGCATGGAACATGAAACTAATAAAGATCAACAGATATCAAATTCCTTATATCAAAGTGCTCTGATGTTGTCTGCCATTCACCTAGAAATGTTTATTGGTAGAGTTTATTTTAATCCAATGTTGACGCTTGTACCTGCATGAATATGATATTTTGCATCAAACATGTTTTCCTTTCCACAGGACAGGATGATTTTGGCTTCCTCTACAACGTGATCAACTATGAAGGACATTTAAAGTTATCGTTGAGATATTGTTCTGAAGCGGAAAGAACATATTCCGAATCTTCTGATTGGAATCACAGAGGTAACTAATGTTTCTTTTTTTCTTCATACATTACTGTAAACATCAGACAGACGTTAAAAATTTAAGTGTGTAACTGAAATTTAATGCTTTTTGTTAAACATGTGAAAGGTAATTTTCGCTGATTCAAACCTTCATATCAATGAGAATATGCAATTACTTGTGTTCCATTAGAGAAGAGACCCTGAACTGTTTAACACTTTGTATCAAAGTAGGTGGTGCATCCTCATTTAGAATGATGAATTCTATGTGATAGTGATGTTTAATTAAATATATGTATGATAGTGATATTTAATTAAATATCTTCTGTGATAAGAAGTCGCATTGTTTTAGCTTATGTGCAAGTTTGTGACGAATGGGAGTGGGTAAAGAATGGGTGTCAGTGGGTATACATCTTTTACACATTTTCTTATTTGAGGTATGTACTAGAAGTCTAGGCAGACGTAGTCGTTTTGTGCTTCTTTTCAGTGGAAAGAGATATAGGTTGCGTCATGAACTGAAGAACCCTCTGATGCATCACTAACGGCTACTGTTATCGGAATAATATTTGTGCCCAAACATAGTACATAAGGTGTGGAACTTCTCCTACATGGTTAATATCGATACTGTTTACACTTGGAAGGATATCGAGCTAATTTCGGAATTACAGGTAAAATGATGCACATTTGAACTGTATTTGAGAGATCTGAGGAACACAAGTAATTTGAATTCCAAGAATTACACAGGTATGTTATTGTCTAAACGTAAATGATATAACAGAGAACAATTTCAGAAGACAGTTTTTATCAGTGTGCAGTGCGCATTGCGTGAATGATGTGATTTTAATATAATGTTATTGATTGGCGACTCCATGTTGTCCTGTGCACCACGACCAGATAACAGGTTTACTTGAAAAAAAGAGACAGCATTGGTCGTATATTTTTTAGTATTGCAAAATCGATTTTCTGTCACTGAGTGACCATCTTCAGTGCTTAAATTGGGATGCACTGTTGTCACTAAGCTTACGGCGATCACATAGACTGAGCTCTATGTCTATGTGATCGCCGTAAGCTTAGTGACAACAGTGCATCCCAATTTAAGCACTGAAGATGGTCACTCAGTGACAGAAAATCGATTTTGCAATACTAAAAAATATACGACCAATGCTGTCTCTTTTTTTCAAGTAATATAATGTTGTTTGCTGAAAATCAATGAAGCTGTCACCACCACTAATGCATCAGATCTTATTGCACAGCTCTTTGTGTTGACCTGCGACAATCATAACACAATTATTGGTATGCAAGTGGGTACTACAGATTAGCTCTACAGAAATGTTACTCATTGCATGTTCTGATCTGCAAATCCCATTAGTAGTAGGATGAACTGAGTTGTGAAGGAATTTCAGTCCTAAAAGTGAATTTTGTATACAAAGTGATACTCAGATTCCGGTTAACGTTAATATTCTGTTGAAGTCAGTGATATACTATGACCAGACTAATAACATGCAATAACGGGAATTTCAATAACTTCTTCACAACTGTGCAATTTTACACGAATTTATTGGGCGATTGTTGGGCAAGATTAATCATTTTGTTACCTTATAGTTTTTAAGGGTAAGAGTGTCTTCGATTCGTGATGTGGCAGACATCCTCCTGTAATTCGATTTTTTTGTCAAAACTGCTGCAGCATGTGGGGCGCAATTTCTTCAGCTGCAGTGTAGTTTTTCAGAGGTCAACTTGTGTCACCTACTTAGTAGCGTACTGAAAGTAATTTTCATGCAGTTCTTTGCAAAAACAAAAAAGTCTCAAAAACGTCGTAGCGCAAATACGGAGAAACGCATTCATTCGAAAGACATAAATTACATGAAAACAATTTTGTACGTCAGTGAATTATTACTTATACTCCGTAAGTTCACGAGGCTGCGAGAGAGAATAATGTTGCATTCTTATAACTTGCACGTACTTAACGCTACCTTCCGTGAAATACCCAAAAGCAAAACCCAAAAGATATCAAAACCCCCAAGGAAATATTCATGCAATTGTCCTCATTCGATTAGCCGCGAAAAGCACCCACTGAGGAAATTCTGAACTTCGTTAAGGTCGGGCAGTGCCGTTTCATTATGTTTGTGTTGTATGCGGCTTCTTGAGCATTCTAATCGCTACGTGCTGTTCATTCATTTCACATCAGGACAAAGTACACTAATCTATTGAAAAGTCTTAAAATACTTACTAAATCACCTTGTACAGTATTTTAGCTTGAAACGAACTTCATGAAGACAGAAGCAAAGAAAATATTGAGAAAGTCTTTGCTCGAACATAGGCAGCACGCAGAAAACTTACAATAAAGTGGTAAATATTCAGTTACGTAGGAAAGAAGAGAGAGATGATAACTAAAACCACACCTTAGAGTTAACTTTGCGTTAGACATATATATGACGGCATGTTGATATAGGAATCTGTAACTTTGCAGATCCACCGCCGTGCAAAGAGAACTGGTACAACTGCGACCGTATAGACGACAGATTCGCATGTCAGCTGAGACTGTGTCCATGGTCACACGAGCCACTGCTCCCTTTGTCTGGGAAGGGTAAGTTCCGGGAGCTTTAGCGAGGCTTAATTTGTAAGAGAAATACTGCTTTTTTTGTCAAGAATATTTTCTTTTGTTATTTTATAACATTATATATTATGTTTATGTTTACTTGCAGCCGTTGATTGGTATGGCTGCACAAAAAATGGGGACCAGGTTGACTGCTATCTCAGTAATCTTGGTGGTAAGTCTGCTTAGAAATTTGGAGCACTTGCTGTCATTCCCATACACATGAAATCGCTGTTTTCGTTAATGCTGGATGGTTACATCTGGTAAAGGTGCAGAAAAATATGTCTCTAAAATTATGCTATTAGGAACATCACATAATTGTCATCACCATCAACAATCGTTTGACATTTGCTACTGCATAATTTCCTTCTCTACACTTTTCCAAGAATTGTGAACATCAGCTATCCGTGTCTATGTCACTTCTGTACGTTTCCTGTTGCGTGAGATGTGGAGAATTCCGATGTGATAGATGTTCTGTGCCACTCTGAACACCATATAACCACAGGGATGAGAAGTTAAGTAAGAGGGATTGCAGACTAGCATCATTTTTGTGTAGAATTAAGTTGGATGAAGGAGGATTTGCAACTTATGTAAAAGTTGCACACAAAGACAAAAATATTGTAACAAACAGTTTTTGTGTAGAGCAGAACCTAGAACCATGTGCTTGTTAAAATTTACCGCAGAATACTTCTCTGGTAATTGTAATAGTCCAAAGATCCCCTCTATGAAACTTTTAGCCATTTCTGAGAATTCTAGAAGCATTATTGACCTTCCTGGCAGACAGTAAAAAACAGTTAGTAGTGTGTGGAGATATCAATGCAGATTTTGTAAAAGACACAGATAGGAAAAATGAACTGGAATCATTATTTAGGTGTTTCAGTCTAATTTCAGCAGGCAGTTTTCCAACCTTAGTGTGGCAAAACAGTATGACTCTGATTGATAACGTTTTTCCAGACAGTGCTCAGGCTGAAGTATTTAATGTGTACCTAATTGTTAATAGACTATCTGTTCTTGATACACAATTAATGAAAATAAAAAAAAATATAGCACCTTACAGTCTCGAGGCAGGTTCATACAAAGCAGTGAGGAAGTTGAAAGAGGTTGCATGGGAAGAGGTATATATAGAAAGAGAGCAAATGTGAAATTCCATCTACTCCATAGTTCATTTATGTCTATGTTTTAGAAACGCTTTCCTGAAAAGTTACCCACAAAAATCAGTTAAAAACAACTATGCCATGGATAACTAAGATAATCAAAATTTCATGTAAGAGAGAAAAGGAAAATTATGCAAAGAAAAAATAAGTCTGTGTACAAGACACCATAACAGTTAAACTAAATGGCAATGCTATGACTGATAATTCATAAGTTGTAAGTATTTTTAACAATTACCTCTTAAATTTAGCAGCAAAAATGGGATTAAATGGTTCAATTGAAAAAGTAAGAGCTTATAGAAATGCCATTCATAAAACTTTAACATCTAGAAATAGCATGAACATACTTCACTGAAATTAATGGACATATAAAAATTCTGCAAAACAAAAGCTCATATGGTGTTGATGGAAGTTCGAGTAAAATTCTGAAAAGTTGTCCTTAATGACATAATTAGGTAATTCATCAATGTCACAGATTAAAATATGAAATTGTTAAGCCTCTTTACAAGATAAGTGACAAGAAAAACTAGTTTCCTTATTGACATCTTTTTCCAGAATATTCGAAAAAGTAATGTACTCAAGAGTATTCTCATGTTTAGGTCGAAACAATTTACATACAATATCACAATTTGGCTTCCAGAAGGGTTTCTCGACTGAGAGAGCTATTTATACATTTACTCATCACATATCACAAGTCTTAAATAGTAAAATATTGCCAGCTGGAATTTTTTGTCGTCTTTCCAAGACTCTTTGAAAAACTCAAGCTTTAAGAAATGATATGAATCATGCTTAACAAACATAATGCGAAAAGATGTGCTGAATAATTCAAGCAATGTTGGAAGAATTGAATATATTAGTGACTGGGGAGAAATCGCAAAGGGGTTCCAGGGTTTAATTTTGAGTCGATTTCTATTCCTTATAGATGGGAATGTCTTATCACTTAACTTTCAACAAGCAGAATTGATACTTTTTCCAGATGATCCCATTCGAGGGAAAGAAACTCTAGAGATGGTTAATGATATTGTTCAAAGCATTATTAACCATTTCAATACCAAAGCATTTTCCATTAGACATGGTACCTCAAGAGGATGCTTTATATCCACAAAAAAATTATAAACTTCATTAGTTGATGTCACCTTTTATTAATAACCTTCTTTCTAATTATATGCTGAAGTACAAGTAGTATAAGAAGGGTCCAGAATCTGAAAATATCTTTTAGCACAATCACAGCACTAGCAGTGCATTTTCTGTGATATGTACGCAGAGAGGAGGAGTAATTTATGACCACCTCAAAAAATTTAAGAAGTACAGCTCTCCATTAACTGTCGTGACTTTAATTCACAACATACTTTTTAAAGATATAAACATGCGCAAGAAGGGTCAAGAACTTGGAAAATATGAATATGACAAGAGTTACGAAAACTGTCAGTACTACGGCCTAAATTGTTGGTTTAGATTCACTGAAAAAAAAAACTCCGAATCTGGTATTAGAAATCACTAAAAACGATTATAATTTTTTTCAAAGTTTTAAAAAATAAAGTATATTACTAGAATACAATAATTTCAAAACATGGACATAAAGTACACCACCCCTTCCCCCCCCCCCCCCCCCCCCCCCGCCCTCACCCTCTCCGGTTCTCCTGCCTCTTAGTGTGGCAAGGGTTAAGTTTTCTATGAAAATGTACTCTCCCTATATTTTGAGGAAACGCATTATATTCAGTTTTCTACAGCACACAGTCGCGTACAAACAACTTATGTGTACCATGGGCAGGAACCAGTAACTGGAGTGGAGTGCTTCAAATTTTTCGGTGTACATGTCGACGTAGCATATTACTGTGCTTCTCAAATAATGTTCAGCTACTTTTGCTCTTCGTATAATTGCTAGTTTTAGAAAAAACCAATCAACCTCCTGACATATTTTGCATATCTTCGTCTGTATTCTTTAAGACTTCTGTCTTGCAATTGCACAGTGACATCTCAAATCGAGGCATCTGCTTGACTTAGCTCAAAATTTTGGCTATGAACGGTGATAAGAAGACCATCAGCAAGACATAACTTAAATGACAGGTATTGTCTGAGATTCAGTCAGGTATAGCGCAGACTTCCTGAGAAGAACCACCACAGCTGCCGATCCGCGTCGACCTGAAGAGTCTGTTTACAGTGTCACGCCGTACACCCCATTGAAATGACCAGTCGCCTTATTTTAGTAAAAGGCACTCTATTACAGAAAAGAAGCAGACGTCTGGCAGCCAATATTCCGAGTTTCTCTTATAGCTGTAAGGATTTACACCCAATGTGAGCTTCAGATCATAAATATAATAGGCAATAATTTCGCTAACGAGGCTACTTATTCATGTATGGTTGTTATACTTGGGTCCACAGCTGAATTAAAATCCTTGTCACTTTCCCCATACTATAGTTTATTTATATTTAAACTAAACGCTTGTTTCATGGGCCATTACTTCATTTCAATCCCTTGTGCATTTTCAAGACACATTACGCAAGAAATGTGGTATAAGGGTCAATTTCTGAAACGCATCTCATGATCAACGCAGCAGTGTGGAATATATCAACAAGTAACAACGTCTCACATCACCAGCAAATAGTGTACTCTCGTGCATTTATACTCTACTGCAAGAATGAAAAAGTAGCAACTCTTTCTTGGTTCTAGGACACAGTGCCGGCCGTGGTGACCGTGCGGTTCTAGGCGCTTCAGTCTGGAATGGCGCGACCGCTGCGGTCGCAGGTTCGAATCCAGCCTCGGGCATGGATGTGTGTGATGTCCTTAGCTTAGTTAGGTTTAAGTAGTTCTGAGTTCTAGGGGACAGATGACCTCAGAAGTTATGTCGCATAGTGCTCAGAGCCATTTGAACCATTTTTTAGGACACAGTATCTGTAGATTGTACAATAATTCTTCTGCATACATCGTACATCTCGCATAAGGATCATGAGAATTAGATATCATAGACAGGGGCACGTGCAGATGCGTTAGTATAGTCATTTTCACTCGCTCTGTGCACAGTTGGAATAGTACAGAAACTAATAAATATACGAAGTATTCTCCATCATGTACTAAATTTATCCAATAAGCTTTCGTGTGATCAACGTCGTCTTACGGCCAAATACATTCTAAGACAAAAAGACGATACACCACAAATAAACTATCCGAATGGTTGCAAATCGGTAGAAGTTTCAGAAAAACTGGACGATTTATTCAGGAGAAAGATCTTCACAAATTAAGAAAATCAATAACGGGTTGGTCCAGCTCTGGCCCTTACGCAAGCAGTTATTCGGCTTGGCATTGGTTGACACAATTGTTGGATATCCTCCTGAGCGATACAGTGCCAAATTCTATCTAATTGGCGCGTTAGATTGTCAAAATCCCGAGATGCTTGGAGGGCCCTCCCCATAAGGCTCCAAACGTTCTCAAGTGGGCTGAAATCCGGCGACCTTGCTGGCCAAGGTAGGGTTTGGCATGCACGAAGACAAGCAGTTGAAACTCCCACTGTATGCAGACGGGCATTATCATGCTGAAATATAAGCCTAGGATGGCTTGCCATATCGTCGACGTACGATTGTGCTGTAACTGTGCCGCAGATGACAACCAAAACGGTCCTCCTTATGAAGTGAAATGGCACCCCAGACCCTCACCCCTGGCTGTCGGGCCGTATGACGGGCGACAGTAAGGTTAGTACCCACCGGTGTCTTCGGAGTTTCCAGCGACGTCTTCGCCGGTCATTGGGTATCACTTCGAAGATGGGCTCATCACTGAAGACATTTCTACTCCAGCCAGTGAGACTCCAGGTCAAATGTGTCCGAAACAAGTGTAAACAGATGCCAATGGTAGTCGGCGCCTCCGTGCGCCCTTAGTTCAGTCCCCTTCTACATCTACATCTACATTTATACTCCGCAAGCCACCCAACGGTGTGTGGCGGAGGGCACTTTACGTGCCACTGTCATTACCTCTCTTTTCTGTTCCAGTCGCGTATAGTTCGCAGGAAGAACGACTGTCTGAATGCCTCCGTGCGCGCTCGAATCTCTCTAATTTTACATTCGTGATCTCCTCGGGAGGTATAAATAGGGGGAAGCAATATATTCGATACCTCCTCCAGAAACGCACCCTCTCGAAACCTGGACAGCAAGCTACACCGCGATGCAGAGCGCGTCTCTTGCAGAGTCTGCCACTTGAGTTTGCTAAACATCTCCGTAACGCTATCACGGTTACCAAATAACCCTGTGACGAAACGCGCCGCTCTTCTTTGGATCTTCTCTATCTCCTCCGTCAACCCAATCTGGTACGGATCCCACACTGATGACCAATACTCAAGTATAGGTCGAACGAGTGTTTTGTAAGCCACCTCCTTTGTTGAAGGACTACATTTTCTAAGGACTGTCCCAATGAATCTCAACCTGGTACCCGCCTTACCAACAATTAATTTTATATGATCATTCCACTTCAAATCGTTCCGCACGCATACTCCCAGATATTTTACAAAAGTAATTGCTACCAGTGTTTGTTCCGCTATCATATAATCATACAATAAAGGATCCTTCTTTCTATGTATTCGCAATACATTACATTTGTCTGTGTTAAGGGTCAGTTGCCACTCCCTGCACCAAGTGCCTATCCGCTGCAGATCTTCCTGCATTTCGCTACAATTTTCTAATGCTGCAACTTCTCTGTATACTACAGCATCATCCGCGAAAAGTCGCATGGAACTTCCGACACTATCTACTAGGTCATTTATGTATATTGTGAAAAGCAATGGTCCCATAACACTCCCCTGTGGCACGCCAGAGGTTACTTTAACGTCTGTAGACGTCTCTCCATTAATAACAACATGCTGTGTTCTGTTTGCTAAAAACTCTTCAATCCAGCCACACAGCTGGTCTGATATTCCGTAGGCCCTTACTTTGTTTATCAGGCGACAGTGCGGAACTGTATCGAACGCCTTCCGGAAGTCAAGGAAAATACACTCCTGGAAATTGAAATAAGAACACCGTGAATTCATTGTCCCAGGAAGGGGAAACTTTATTGACACATTCCTGGGGTCAGATACATCACATGATCACACTGACAGAACCACAGGCACATAGACACAGGCAACAGAGCATGCACAATGTCGGCACTAGTACAGTGTATATCCACCTTTCGCAGCAATGCAGGCTGCTATTCTCCCATGGAGACGATCGTAGAGATGCTGGATGTAGTCCTGTGGAACGGCTTGCCATGCCATTTCTACCTGGCGCCTCAGTTGGACCAGCGTTCGTGCCGGACGTGCAGACCGCGTGAGATGACGCTTCATCCAGTCCCAAACATGCTCAATGGGGGACAGATCCGGAGATCTTGCTGGCCAGGGTAGTTGACTTACACCTTCTAGAGCACGTTGGGTGGCACGGGATACATGCGGACGTGCATTGTCCTGTTGGAACAGCAAGTTCCCTTGCCGGTCTAGGAATGGTAGAACGATGGGTTCGATGACAGTTTGGATGTACCGTGCACTATTCAGTGTCCCCTCGACGATCACCAGTGGTGTACGGCCAGTGTAGGAGATCGCTCCCCACACCATGATGCCGGGTGTTGGCCCTGTGTGCCTCGGTCGTATGCAGTCCTGATTGTGGCGCTCACCTGCATGGCGCCAAACACGCATACGACCATCATTGGCACCAAGGCAGAAGCGACTCTCATCGCTGAAGACGACACGTCTCCATTCGTCCCTCCATTCACGCCTGTTGCGACACCACTGGAGGCGGGCTGCACGATGTTGGGGCGTGAGCGGAAGACGGCCTAACGGTGTGCGGGACCGTAGCCCAGCTTCATGGAGACGGTTGCGAATGGTCCTCGCCGATACCCCAGGAGCAACAGTGTCCCTAATTTGCTGGGAAGTGGCGGTGCGGTCCCCTACGGCACTGCGTAGGATCCTACGGTCTTGGCGTGCATCCGTGCGTCACTGGGGTCTGGTCCCAGGTCGACGGGCACGTGCATATTCCGCCGACCACTGGCGACAACATCGATGTACTGTGGAGACCTCACGCCCCACGTGTTGAGCAATTCGGCGGTACGTCCACCCGGCCTCCCGCATGCCCACTATACGCCCTTGCTCAAAGTCCGTCAACTGCACATACGGTTCACGTCCACGCTGTCGCGGCATGCTACCAGTGTTAAAGACTGCGCTGGAGCTCCGTATGCCACGGCAAAATGGCTGACACTGACGGCGGCGGTGCACAAATGCTGCGCAGCTAGCGCCATTCGACGGCCAACACCGCAGTTCCTGGTGTGTCCGCTGTGCCGTGCGTGTGATCATTGCTTGTACAGCCCTCTCGCAGTGTCCGGAGCAAGTATGGTGGGTCTGACACACCGGTGTCAATGTGTTCTTTTTTCCATTTCCAGGAGTGTAGTATCTACCTGGGAGCCTGTATCTAATATTTTCTGAGTCTCATAAACACATAAAGCGAGTTGGGTCTCACACGATCGCTGTTTCCGGAATCCATGTTGATTCCAACAGAGTAGATTCTGGGTTTCAAAAAACGACATGATACGCGAGCAAAAAACATGTTCTAAAATTCTGCAGCAGATCGACGTCAGAGATATAGTTCTATAGTTTTGCGCATCTGCTCGACGACCCTTCTTGAAGACTGGGACTACCTGTGCTCTTTTCCAATCATTTGGAACCTTCCGTTACTCTAGAGACTTGCGGTACACGGCTATTAGAAGGGGGGCAAGTTCTTTCGCGTACTCTGTGTAGAATCGAATTGGTATCCCGTCAGGTCCAGTGGACTTTCCTCTGTTGAGTGATTCCAGTTGCATTTCTGTGAGCCGTCTATTATTGGCCCTTATAGTCCCTAAAGCACGACTTGCACATCGGATCGATGATGATGATGATGAATATGGGTCTCTGAGTGCCTCTCGACGATTGCTCTGTCCTCACGTTCTGTCGTTTCTGTAGGTCGACCGTTTCCTTCTTGACGCTATGTATGGCCATGTTTCACTCATTCCTGCCCAAATCGTCGAATAGTGGCATCCGTATTATTCAAAGGTGGAGCAATTCGCCGATTACTCCAACCGGCTTATTTTACAAGTGCTGACATTTGCATGTATTGTTCACGCGCCTGTCTGTGAGGCATAGTTACTGTCCAACTCAGTGCACGGAGTGAAATTCGCAGAGCCTTTAATACTCTGGTATCGATATGTCTCGAATCTACTATCCTCGATAGCTGTGCAGTGGAACTGCATTGCAGCGTCACACATTCATCCATCGGCCACCGAAGTTTACAATTTTGCATCTTCCGTCGATGCCTGTATGAATATTAATTTGTGACTAATTTGCATAACTCCTTGGTGGTGCGTCGTTTCTTCCTTTTTTCGATTACAGTGTACACAGTAGTACGTTCGTATAACACCACTGTTAGAGTTTCATATGGCCTGTAATAACGTGTTTTGATGTCTACATTAGTTCGTTGTGTGCTGTAATACGACGTCCTCAATTATTTGCTGAATGTACTCCAATCGCTGTGTTCCGCTGCAGTTTTTACCCTCTACATTTCCCTCTAGTACCACGGAAGTCATTCCCTGATGTCTTATCATATGTCCTATCATCCTGTCCCTTCTCCTTGTCAGTGTTTTCCACATATTCCTTTCCTGTTTGATAATGCGGAGAACCTCCTCATTCCTTATTTTATCAACCCAGCCAATTTTCAACATTCGTCTGTAGCACCATATCTCCAATGCTTCGATTGTCTTCTGTTCCGGTTTTCCCACAGTCCATGTTCCACTGCCATACAATGCTGTGCTCCACACGTACATTCTCAGAAAGTTCTTCCTCAAATTAAGACCTATGTTAGATACTAGTAGACTTATTTTAGCAAGGAATGGCCTTTTTGCCAGTGCTAGTCCGCTTTGATGTCCTCCTTGCTCTGTCACTCACTGGTGATTTTGCTGCCTAGGTAATAGAATTCCTTAACTTTATCTACTTCGTTGCCACCAATCCTGATGTTAATTTCATCGCAGTTCGCATATCTGCTGCTTCTCATTACTTTGGTCTCTCTTCAATTTACTCTCAGCCCATATTCTGTACTCATTAGACTGTTTATTCCAATCAGCTGATCATGTAATTCTTCTTCACCTTCTCTCAGGATAGCAATGCCATCAGCGAATCGTAACATTGATACCCTATCACCTTGAATTTTAATCCCACACCTGAACCTTTCTTTCATTTCCATCATTGCTTCTTCGATGTACAGATTGAACAGTAGGGGCGAAAGACTACATTCCTGTCTCACACCCTTTTTAATCGGAGCACTTCGTTGTTGTTCGTCCACTCTTACTATCCCCTCTTGGCTCTTATACATATTGTATATTGCCCATCTCTCCCTATAGCTTAACCATACTTTTCTTAGAATTTCGAACATCTTAATATTGTCGACGCTTGTTTCAGATCAACAAATCATATGAACGTGTCTTGATTTTTCTTTAGTCTTGCTACGTCAGAATTGCCTCTGTGGTACCTTTACCTTTTCTAAAGCCGAAATGATCGTCATCTAACACATCCTCAATTTTCTCTTCCATTCTTCTGTATTTCTTGTAAGCAGTTTGGAAGCATGAGCTGTTAAGCTGATTGAGCGATAATTCTCACACTTGTCAGCTCTTGCAGTCTTCGGAATTGTGTGGATGATATTTTTTCAAAAGTCAGACGGTATGTGGCCAGGCTCATACATTCTACACATCAACGTGGATAGTCGTTTTGTTGCCACTTCCCTCACTGATTCCAGAACTTCAGATGGAATGTTATCTATCCGTTCTGCCTTATTGGATTTTAAGTCCTACAACGCTCTTTTAATTTCTGATTGTAATATTGGATCACCTGTGTCTTCTCAATCGACTCCTGCTTCTTCTTCTGGCACATCAGACATATCTTCCCCCTCATAGAGGCCTTCAGTGTTCTCTTTCCACCTAACCGCTCTCAGATCTTCGTTTAACAGTGGAACTCCCGTTACACTGCTATTGTTGCCACCCTTGCTTTTAATTTCACTGAAGGTTGTTTTGACTTTCCTGTAAGCTGAATCCGTCCTTCCGACAATCGTTTCTTTTTCGATTTCTTCACATTTTTCATTCAGCCATTTCGCCTTAGCTTCCCTGCATTTCCTATTTATTTCATTCCTCAGTGACTTGTAATTCTATATCCCTGAATTTTCCTGAACATTTTTGAACTTCCTTCTCTCATTAATCAACTGAATTACTTCATCTGTTACCCACAGTTTCTTCGCAGTTACCCTCTTTGTACCTATGCTTTTATTTCCAACTTCTGTGACTGCATTTTTTGCAGATGTCAATTCCTCTTCTACTGTACTGTCTACTGAGCTACTCCTTATTGCTTCATCTGTAGCCTTCGGGAAGTTCAAGTGTATCTCGCAGATTCTTCCTGACCAATCTTTTAAACTTCAGCCTACTCTTCATCACAACTACATTACGATCTGAGTCTATATCTCCTCCTGGGTGTGCCTTGCTATCCAATATCTGATTTCGAAATCTCTATCTGACCATGATGCAATCTAACTGAAATCTTCCGGTATCACCCGGCTTTTTCCAAGTGTACTTCCTCCTCTTGTGATTCTTGAACAGAGTACTCGCTATTATAGCTGAAATTTACTACAGAACTCAATCAGTCTTTCTCCCCTCTCATTCCTTGTGCCAAGCCCATATTCTCCTGTAACCTTTTCTTCTACTCCTACTCCAGTCCCCCATGATTATTAGATGTTCATCTCCGTTTGCGTACTGTATTAATCTTTCAATATCCTCATATACTTTCTCCATCTCTTCATCTTCAGGTTGCGACGTCGGCGTGTATACCTGAATAGTCGTTGCCGGTGTTTGTTTGCTGTCGATTCTGGTAAGAAGGGCCCTATCACTGAACTGTTCGCAGTAACACACTCTCTGACGTACCTGTCTATTCATAACGAATCCTGCTCCCGTTATACCATTTTCTGCTGTTGTTGGTATTACCCTACACTCATCTGACCAGAAATCCTTGTCTTGTTTCCATTTCACTTCACTGATGTCTTCTACATCTAGACAGAGCCTTTACATTTCCCTTTTCAGATTTTGTAGCTTCCCTACCACGTTCAAGCTTCTGACTTTCCACGCCCCTTCGCGTAGAACGTTATCCTTTCATTGGTTATTCAATCTTTTTCTCATGATCACCACCCTCTTGGCAGTCCCCTCCCGGAGTCTCTAGAAAATCTTGCCAATGGAGAGATTTTCAATTACGGACCACATGTCCAGTGGATACACGTTATGTGTCTTTAATACAGTGGTTTCCATTACCTTCTGCATCCTCATGCCATTGATCGTTGCTGATTCTTCCGCCTTTAGGGGCAGTTTCACACCCCAACGACAAGAAAGTGCCCTGAACCTCTGTCCGCTCCTCCACCCTTTTGACAGGTTCCTTGGCAGAATGAAAGTGACATCTCTGGACGGAAGTCTTCGGCCGCCTAATGATGATTTTTAATCAAAACTTAACTGGTGGCAGATTTCGAAGCCGGGACAGTAGACGCTTTAATTACTAATCAAAGAGGCTACCTCTACACCGTTAGTGTAGCCGAAACAAAATGGCACAGCCCACTGATAAACAGCAGTCTCGTGCAGTGATTCGTTTTCTGCATTTGAAAGGGAGTGACGCTGCAACTCTCCATGCTGAGTTGTTGGACGTGTACGGCGACTATGTACCACAACATGACAAAGCGATTGCGTGGTGCAGACACTCCCAGTATGATGAAACAAGTCTGAATGACGAAGAACGAAGTGGCAGTCCGTCCCTCTGTGAAGAACCGAGAATCGGATTCGAGATCCTCGTGCTCGAAGACGAACATACCGCAGTTGTGGCTATAGTGGAAAAAGTGAGTATCAGTTTCAACATCTTCCACAGCAATTGGAACATGACATTAGTCGCTACCTGTTTTTTCTTTCTTTTTTTTAAAAAAAGTAAAGAAAACGCAGAATCGAGGCAGCAGCAGAAATGTTACACAAATTTCTTTATTTCCTTCCATGATCACAAACTTGTTAGGTCTTCTGGCTAGCGGTTTCAGTCAGCAACGACCATCTTCAGATCTATTTAAGAATCATGTAGATACCATATTTTATGTATGTGTGACGACGCTAAGATGATTCTATGCTTATCTTTCGACAATGCCACTATGACTCCATTATATTAGGACATGATTTTAAAACAGGTCTGAAGATGGTCATTGCTGACCGAAACTCGTAGTCTGAGAACGTAACAAGTTTGCGATCACAGAAGGAAATATAGAAGTTTATTCTACACTTTCTGGTCACTGTTCTATTCGCGGCCATTTCGCAGCTTGGGAAATGTTGCAGTAGTATCAGGCGACTTCATTAACCTTTTTTGAGTGTGAACGATTGCTGTGTGCATCACGATGGCACCGAAGGAAAGGACCAAAAAACAAATAATGAAAACATGTGGCTCACCACCAACGAAAGAGGAAAAGAATCAAATATCATTCTGAACCCATTTTAGAGACTGTCATGGTGTGGTGATAACAGATTATGCTCATAAGACGCAAACAGTCACAGGAATATATTAGCAAAATCTCCTAACGAGATTACGGTGGCTGTACAAACGAAACGTTGCGAAAAAGCTGTCAAAGTCTGTGCTTTTGGTCCACGAAAAAGCCACAGTTTCTTCTGAGCAGGATAGAGTCATTCGTGCTGCTTCTTTGGGCTATTAAGTTATGCCTTACACTCCCCTCCTTCTGGTATTCTCCTGACATGGCGGTTGTTGACTTCTTCCTCTTTCCTTGGTTGAAGAAACGATTAACTGTAAGGTGTTTCAACAATGACGACTGTGTGATTTTCGAGGGGAACATTATTTGCTGTACAGCCAAAATGCATACTTCGACAACCAAGGTGTCCACCAAGGCATCCATCGTTGCCAAAAATGTGTCACGTGGAAGGGTGAATATCTAGAGAAGAGCTAAATAACAGCGTCGCCAAGTTTAATGGATGCAGCTTGACGTTTTTGGAGTGATAGTGCAGACTTTATGACCAGCCCTCATATTCTTTGAAGTGGACATTTCATGGGCTACTTTAGCATCTCTTCAGCATCTACTGTGCGAGCTAGTCTTCTTCGGGAACCTTCTACACGTCCCTGTGACTTACGCAACACAATTCCCACGAATATTTCTGTCCATTGTGACAAATTTCTGCCAATTACCACCTCGCCTCTTGCGGTTCCTTGTCTCAGACTGCTCAGTACAGTAGGCACTATAGTCCATATAATTTTGGCTCTATAGGTATGGAACACACATCATGCTATTGATTTGTATTTTAATAACTGTAATACGAAAGAAAAACTTGCGACAACTTGCGACAAAAAGGAAAGGGGAAAAGCTAAAGAGCACGTCCTCAATAGTGGGAAACACACTGGGATTTATGGAATTAGCGCTGAACAGGGTTTCATGACAAGTAAAAGTTTAATACTATGTTCTTCTTTTTCTTCTTCTCCTTCTTCTTCTTCTTCTTAATGTGAACAAATGTGGTACCCCTTGATGTTAAGAGGCACTTATGCCAAAAGAGGTTGAAACCATTGCTAGTACATCTCCTATCCCCAAGGCGACATACGCCGCCATCAGAGCAAAATCGACGTCTTTATTCCAGGAGTAATAATTTTCTTCCAACACTGTATTTTTATGCATACCTATTATCTCCTGCCTGAACACTTGCTGCTTCAGTAATGAGTAATAGCAGTCATTTTTCTTCTATTGTTGGATAACTGCGCTTTTATGACAAATTTTATTAGGAAATATATGTGTTATGAGGGAGTTGAGAAGGTGTCTTAACTCCTTGAAGTGGCATCTGCAAAACGATTGTGGATGTCCAGAAAATATTATTCTCACACTTTTCTTTTTAATTCAATAAATAATATCCTTCTAAGTGATGAGTTACATAAAAAATTATAAGACACTAATTAATGGAAATACGCAAACTAAATCAGTTAAGTAGGTCATTAGTTTGTCCCAAAACCTAGAAAAATACTACAAAGAAAGTATTTCTATACTTAGTTATCTGAGCAGTTCACTAATACGTTGTGATCTCTAAGATTTTCCGGAAGCTTATTAATCACTAATACTTCTCTTGTAGCCATGTTTTGATTAGAGAGGGAAGAGGAACTTTGGGGGAGGGGGAGAGGAATATTCGGTGCATGCGTGGCATTCGATAAGACATATGCGTCGTGGGTAGTGTGAAATAGCGAGCATGTCATGGAGCTCTGTCTCCTTACGTAGGCTGGACACGTGCTTGGCGAACCCAGGAACTGATGAACGGCGCCAGTCCTCTGTAGCCGTAAACTCTGATCACTCGTCAGCGACCCCGGTGCGGCGCGGCGGTAGACGTCGTGTACCGCAGGAAAAGGGGATCTTGGCTTTAAGCTGTACAAAAATTTATTCTTGGTATTTAAACGGGAGAAAGGAACTTTAGAGAAGGTATCACCCTTCTACATAAGAATACCGTTAGAGGCCCGTGAAACGATTCCGGAATGGAATGCTCCTAATAGAATAGTGGCATACAAGCAGAAAGGCTACCAAATTTTCGAAACTCAGGTGAACAATTGAAGAGATCTGATAAAGAAGTGATTGAATTGAAAAGTTTCATGGAACGAGTAAATGATAGACTCATAATAACTGCCACCTTTATAATAACTTTTGACTCACCTATTCTGTCAGAGTGCATAAGACAGACTACCTCCGTCTGAAAGTGAAATCGTTCATCCCATCCATTAGCGGTGGTTCAGATGCCAATGGTATGGACACATGACACGTTCACGTAAGGGGCTCCGTGTGTCAATCATGGTACAACCAGCAACGTAACATGCGTTGCGTGCACAACTTCCCCAGTCGATGTGAACTGCTCCAGTGGTTACACTGGATGGAGCGGTGGTAGTCCTGTATTCCTCAAAGAAAAGTAAGGAGGAAGAGGTCCAAATCACCAACAGAGTACCTTTCAATGAAATGAAGAAAAATTACGATTCATTAAAGTCCTTCACCTTCAGTTCATCATACAGGATCTTTCCAACGACAGCGTCACTAAGCTGGAGTTGCCAAACACGTTTTTTCGAAATTCTCTCTCCAAAGAAGATGCAGTAAATATTCCAGAATTCTAATCAAGAATAGATGGCAATATGAGTACTTTCAAAGTGCATCCCTCAGTGTAGGGAAGCAACTCAAGTTACTTAAGAAGTCAAGTCTTCTGGGATAGACGATACACCGTTTAAGTTCCCTTCGGAGTATGCTGATAAAATAGTTCCATTTTTAGTAATTATATACTACCATTCATTACACGAAAAATCCGTTGTAAAGGATGGAAAATGGCACAGGTCACATTAATACACCCATATCATTGACACCAATTTGTAGTAGGATTTTGGAACATATACTGTGATCCAAAATCATGAAACACCTTGAAGAAAACGATATATTGACACATAACTAGTAGGTATTCAGAAAATATCGTTCTTGTGAAACACAACACGCTCTTTATTCAGATGAAGTGGTGAGTGCTACCGACAGGGGCTCCCAAGCTGATTCTGTATTTCTTGATATTCAGAGGGCTCTTGACACCGTTCCACACATGTGGCTCCCAATTAAATAACGTGCCTGTGGAGTATCGTCTCAGTTGTGAACCTGTATTCGTGATTTCCTGCCACCAAGGACACAGTTCATAGTTATGACGGGAAGGCATGCAGCGAATCCGAAGTGATATCTCGAGTTCTTCAAGGAAGTGTTTTAGGCTCTCAGCTGTTCTTAATCTATATACACGAGCCAGCAATTTTCCAGCTTCAGCCCCTGTTGTTTCACGACATTCTGATAGGTATCGGAACTATAAGTAACCTTCAAAATGGTGTCTGTAACGGAGATGCGTCCGAAGCAGGAAGCTGTTCATTGAGTTTCTTTTAGCGGCCAACCAGAGCGCTCATGGGCGCTTGAAGAATGTCTATAGAGACCATGCAGTGAATAGCAACACGGTAAGAGAGCTGGGCGAGGAGTCTGTCGTCATAGCAACAAGGTCGCGCAGACATGTCCGATCTGCTGCGTGCCGGCCGGCTGCAGACAGCTGTGACTCGTGAAATCTTGGAACGTGCGGGCACTCTTATTCGAGGTGATCGACAAATCACTATCAAATAGCTCGCTGCTCAACTGGACGTCTCTGTTGGTAGTAGAACAGTCATCTTTGAAGTGTGTTACCCTACTGTCAGGCAATTGAAGAAACAATTCCAGAGCAATCGTCGCCACAAAAATGTAAACGAACTTCTCCTTCGCCATGACACGCAATGCCTCAAACAAGTCTGCGCACCCGAGAAAAGATCACAATACTTCATTGAACTGTTCTTTTCAGTCCCCCTACATCCGAATCTCGCACCTTCCAATTTCCAACTGTTTCGACGAATGGCGGATACACTCCGCGAGAAGCAGTGATGGGGAGATTATTGTTGCAGCAAGACTTTGGCTCCGACGTCGACTAGTGGAGTGGTACCATACACGCCCTCTCAGTAATGTGGCGCAAGAACGTCGCACTGAACGGAGGTTATGTTGTAACAAAAAGAGTGGGGAATATGATGGTATATTGGAATCCTGAAGAAAACCCACCTGCTTTGAAAAAAAATAAAAAAGTGTTGCATTATTTATTGAATGCCCCTCGTAGAACTATCTCTTAGAAAATTTACTGCGAAAGATGAAACAAAAGCTGCGTGTTATTGGCAGTACACTTAGAAGATGCATCAGATCTAATGAAAATACTGCCTATCTTGCGATTCGCCGTCGAATTTTGGGGTATTGCTGCACTGTATGGCATCCCTACCAGATAAGACTGATGGAGGGTATAGGGAACATCAAGAAAGGGCATATCGTTTTATATTATCGTGGAATATGGAAGAGAGTATCAGAGATATGATAAGCAAGTTGTGGTGGAAATCATTAGAACAAATGCATTTTTCACTGTGGTGAGATCTTTTCAAAAAATCTCAATCACCAGCTCTGTCCTCCGAATGCAAAAATAGTTTGTTGATTCGCATCTACATAGAAAGAAATGATCTTTATAATAAAATAAGGCGTATGAGCGGTCGCTTTTTTCACGTGTTATTCGAGAATGCAACTGTCTGAAAGTGGTTCTATGAAAACTCTGCCAAACACTTGAAAGTACAAAGCAAATTAAGCACAACCAAGTAGATGTAAAACAGACACATACGCTTAAATTTCATTCTGCTCGCTCGAACTTGCAAACTACTCTTTTCATTTTATTTTTATTTGCGGCAATAAATTATTTACACTGTTAAGGAAAATACTATCTTACTGAATAATCGACATTCGGAAACCTTGGTTGTTATCAAATTTTCACTTTATGAAAACAAAATCTTACGAATGTACCAAACTTTCACCAACTCCTGACTAGGGCACTGTCAGAGATCTATGACTCGCGATAATTTGAAGTTCACGCGTGGTAAGCTAAGCGATGGCCCCTTTGATGTTATTACAACAAATCGATCTTGTTGACACAGTTAACTCGCTATTACGTTTTCTCATCGCGCTTTCTGCTTATTTTCAACATAACAAAGAAAATTATGCCTGTTGATCGAGGTGGGAAATCTTTTCGCTGTGGAAGAAACCGGAATACGGGTACAAAATATACTAGTTCAGTATTGCCATAATATTCTGCTAGCAGTGAGAGAGATTTCTTTTGTATGACAAAACTGAGTGAGATGAACATTACTCGGATTCGGCTTCTGATAATAGTCTTCTTATTAACGATCAATACCTACGAAACTATGGTTTTACTTTGCAGGTATTTGTAGAAATTCAAAGAAAAGTTCACATTCTTATTTAACTAAACTAATAAAGCACAAGCCAGACGTAATTCTTAGAAAGTATGTTTGGGACAACAAAAAGGCACTGAATATGTTTTATACAGTGATACGCTACTACGTAGCAGAGAGGTTTCATTCAAAGGTCAACATAAATAATGCACTTCAGTCTTCCCCTAAATGTTTATATTGTTAAATACATGAATTAAATAATTTCATTTAACTGAATGGGTGCAAGTATCTGCAGCTTCGTCGTTGGCTGGTACATGCCGGATGACTAAGTGATCTTCTTGAATTTTCCCACGAATGTGGTCAATGTATTTCCATCTCTTGTGAAATTCAAGATGTATGGGTAGTGTAATGACATTTGCATTATCAACAAGGAGAACAGGAACAGTCTCTAGTGGCGAAATTTCTTCGAGAGTTTGTACAGCCATATTACTTCTCTCAGTACTTAATTTCAACAATCCCCCTCCCCACCTCATACCAGCCATAAAAATCACAAGTTTCAATTTTTGAAAAATTCTGATGAAACTTACAATGTGAATTAATTTTTTTAAAAATACTGTTCTGAAATTCGATTTAAAAAAAATAATTTCTTACAATTAAATCATCAAACAACACAAGATTTCATATAAACAACAGGTGCTATTGTTCGTCCCCAGAGCAGTGTCCGATTGCCCTCAGTTCGGTTTCTGGTATATGTCATATGTCTCGGTTTCTGGACTACGGTATATGTGATTTCTGCTCGATATATATCGGCACATACCGTTAGCCTTCGTGACTTTGAGATCACGTTTTTAGCTGCTGCCAGCTGCAGCCTTCAAACTGTTGCATTGTAGCTGTTCTGTGAACATTATTTACACAGTCTCGTCACATTACTGTGACCACCCCTCAAAAGCCTGAATAACCATCTTTTGCAGCACGAACCTCTGCGAGACGAGTAGGAAAGGAGTCAGTGAGGTTCTGTAAGGTACCGACAGGGATGTTGAGCCACGGCGTGGTCAGCTACGCTATGTTACTCGAGGTGGCCCCACAGATTCTTGATTGGGCTTAAATCCGGGGAGTTTGGTGACCAAACGAGTAGGTAAACTATTGCTGGTGCTCTTCGCACCACGCACGTACACTGCCAGCTGTGGGACGCGTTGTATTGTCCTGCTGCTAGATGCCATCGTAATAAGGGAAAACAAACTGCATATAAGCGTGGATACGATCCCCAAGAATAGATGCATACTTGTAGTGATCCATTGTGCCTTCATGAACGACGAAATAACACAGACCATAATACTCTCTCCTGATTGTAGACGTCTCATGCTCTACAAGCCAAAGGCCATCTCTCTGATGGAGCATGAAAAGTGATTCACCTGAAAAAGCCACCTATCGCCACTCAGTGGACGGCCAGTTCCGATACTGGCGTGCAAATTACAATCTTCGTCACCGATGAACAGCAGTGAGCATGGGTGCATGAACCAGGTACCTGCTGCGGAGGCCTATACGCAGCAACGTTCTCTGTGTGGTCGTTGAGAAGATATCGTTGGCAGCCCCTTGCTTCATCTGGACCGTCAGTTGTACAACAGTTGCATGTCTGTTAGATCGACACGTCTCCACAGCTGTCGTTCACTTATGACACTTGTGGCCCGTGGTAAACTCATGCTGGTGCTCTCCAAAACAGCAGCTGAATATGATTGTGCTTTTTTTCTTTTTCTAGAGGCAACGGAAAAATTCTTATGATATTACTCTAGACGCTGTCACAGATGGTTGAAATGGCACTGTTATTGTTGTTACTTAACTCTTTCAGACACTCTGGCTACAATTGCCTACACTAACTTTTACTGTGTCTTAGCTACAACAGAAGTATTTTCTCCCAATGGAAACCTGCGTTGTACATTTGAGAACGTTCAACGTCTTTCCATTATGCGCAAGTGCTGCCACTGTTGAGCATCACTATGAAAATAGCGGTAAGTCAGTGCAGCAGTATGAAGCAGCTCGTGACCACTAGTATACTCGGATTTGTTTGGTTCGCTATATTCCACTGTATAATTGAATATTATTATTGTTATTTTACATGATAATTATTGAATGATCATTTTACTATTTATTACAACGGAGAATATTGCGTAATTTGTCGTGAAGCCATGTGCACAAACTGTGTTTTGAAAACGGATACTTACTGTTCTATAAATCTTGCATCTAAAAGCATTACATTATAAACTGTGGTATCAGTTCCACCATTTTACCCCACTTGAAGTGGCGTCCTGAATGACTGCTTTATATTCTGCTATTTCCTTTCAACAAATTAATTGCATGCGTGGTTCATGTTCATACAATGATTTTGTACATTAATTCTTTACATAAACACAGCATTACATTTTATCTTTTTTATTTAACAACAGTCTAAAGGTTATACAGGAATATCAAAGTTTGAATTTTTAAATTTGCCTCCTAGTGTCTCCACTAATGACACATTGCTTTTGGGCTAAGTAAAGTTCACCCCTCTATTTATTCATGTTTTATATAAAAGATTCACATATGCGTTCTTTGTATCTCTTAAGCGATATTGTGCATCCTTATGTATGCAAATTTTGAAAAAGTTAATATCTCTCATAACAGTAACGTTACAACCTTGACAGAGAGTATAATTATGTGCTTCTTTTCTGGCACAGGTAAATGTTCTCTCAGAATAATGCAGCAAATAGAACGCTAAATTAGACAGACGCAGCAGACAGTAGGTTCATTATACACAGAAGCGCCAAAGAAACTGGTATAGGCATGCGTATTCAAATACAGAGATATGTAAACAGGCAG
Source organism: Schistocerca nitens (assembly GCF_023898315.1). Lineage (NCBI taxonomy): Eukaryota > Metazoa > Arthropoda > Insecta > Orthoptera > Acrididae > Schistocerca > Schistocerca nitens. Next base: position 832,190,368 of record NC_064614.1, read on the forward strand.
AATACGGCACTGCGGTCTGCACGCCTAAATAAAACAAGTGTCTGGCGCAGTTGTTGGATCGGTTACTGCTGCTACAATGGCAGGTTTTCAAGATTTAAGTGAGTTTGAACATGGTGTTACAGTCGGGACATGAGTGACGGACACAGCATCTCCGAGATAGCGATGAAGTGGGGATTTTCCCGTACGACCATTTCACGATTGCACCGTGAATATCAAGAATCCGGTAAAACACAAAATCTCCAGCATCGTTGCTTTCGGTCCCGAAAGCCCACTCGTGTACCCTTGATGACTGCACGACACAAAGCTTTACGCCTCGCCAGGGCCCGTCAACACCGACTTTGGACTGTTGATAACAGGAAACATGTTGCCTTGTCGGACGAGTCTCGTTTCAAATTGTATCGAGTGGATGGATGTGTACAGGTACGAAGACAACCTCATGAATCCATGGACCCTGTATGTCGGCAGGGGACTGTTCAAGGTGGTGGAGGCTCTGTAATGAAGTGGGGCGTGTGCAGCTGGAGTGATGTGGGACCCCTGACACATTTAGATACGACTCTGACAGGTGACGCGTATGTAAGCATCCTGCCTGATCACCTGAATCCATTCATATCCATTGTGCTTTCTGACGGACTTGGGCAATCCCAGCAGGGCAATGCGACACCCCACCCGTCCATAATTGCTACAGAGTGGATCCAGGAACACTCTTCTTAGTTTAAACACTTCCGCTGGCCACCATAGTCCCCAGACATTAACATTATTGAACATATCTGGGATGCCTTGCACGTGCTGCTCAGAAGAGATCCCCACCCTCTCGCACCCTTACGGATTTGTGGACAGTCCTGCAGGATACATGGTGTCAGTTCTCTCCGGCACTACTTCAGACATTGGCCGGCCGCTGTGGCCGAGCGGTTCTAGGCGCTTCAGTCCGGAACCGCGTTGCTGCTACGGTCTCAGGTTCGAATCCTGCCTCGGGCATGGATGTGTGTGATGTCCTTAGTTTAGTTAGGTTTAAGTATTTCTAAGTATAGGGGACTGATGACCTCAGATGTTAAGTCTCATAGTGCTTGGAGCCATTTGAATACTTCAGACATTAGTCGAGTCCATGCCACGTCGTGTTGCGGCACTTATGCGTGCTCGCGGGGGCCCTACACGATATTAGCCAGGGGTACTAGATTCTTTGGCTCTTCAGTGTATATAGCCATTCCTTCACAAGTCTGCCAACAACCAAATTAGGAAATAGAGTAAGTTTTTGAAATCAGCCACAAGTCGCACTTAGTATTATTTAATTATTATTATTTAAGTTGGCTGACAGCTCTAAAGATTAAACTGGCGGTACTATAATACCTAAACTGATGTTTAATGTACGTTTAAAGTACAGTAGTACTTGGACGACATTGAAAGCGCCAACTTTAAACACAGTCTTTAATCCTGTCAGCCAACTTCAAACTGTGTATTCTGATGATGCTATTGTTCATTTTAAGAGCGAAACAGGCCTATAAAAAATACTAAGTGGACTTACGGTCGTTTTCAAAACCGTAGTTTTAACAGTCGCTCTCCCTTCAGGCAATGCCTGCTCTCACTAATTTTAGAAAATAATCCATCAGTCCACAAATGTTCGAGAACGGATTAATAAAAAATAGAAGTACCTTAAGATAGTGATTTTAATGCTTCAGGTGTTCTATAATGTCTCCATCCACTTGAGTACGACGCATAGAACGTTCATACAACATTCCGACTGTCAGAAATTCCCATCTTTGCTATGTTGTTCAATTCGTGCGTCACACTGGCTTCAACCTCGGTTATGCCGTCAAAGGGTTGACGCTTCATGCGAATTTCTGCACTTTGACGTTTTCTTGTAGGTCCGTATCGATAACACCAAGTTTCCTCACCCGTCAGGATTAAAAAAAAAAAAAAGAGTCCCTCTTTGCATTTTAATCACGTCGAGGCAGGTGTCTTCTGGAGAATATCTTGAATGCTTGATTTAGAGATGTTGCTCCATAGTGATTTGTGATATAACAATCTACCCAACTCTGGCCACACGTCCTCTATTTAACACTGCCTGCTCTCAACTAACTAGTCAAATACTCATCTGTTGCTAACAGTTGTTAGTTCTAGCTGCCACTGCAGTTAAAGCGCTGACCTCGCTTTAATGTCAAGAATAACATTAGTCTGGGCACTTTTTGGAGGGACGGTGTATACTGCCAATGGGTATAACAAGTAGTCTTGCTGTGTGTGAATTCTGTAGTAGATAACTTGCTTCTACTATGTCAGTTTAATTGTGTCTTCTACGTTTGTCCACCATTGCAGAGCGCAAGATTCATCATCACAGCTGGCCGCACGTGAAGCATCATGATGGCTTCCACGAGCATCCTCCTCACTACGAGCATGCTGGTATGGAACACGAGTACCGAGACATCAGACACGAAGATCTCTGACAAACTGCTGGAACCAACTACCGCCTTCCTTCTATCACCGGCTTAGAAACTGTGTATGGTCAATGAAGTCACCTACTCCGGCACTTTGGAGCCTAAATCACTGCGTCAAGAAAGCCACTGGAGATCTTACTACTAGATATTGAGTAATGCTTGACTTACAATTTTTAATAGCATCATATCAAATAAATGCAACAAGATTAACATTAAACAATTGTTTCCTTGTGTTATTCTTTCGGTGATACTGATACCCCCACATTCATATCCCTTATTTACCCTCTGCTGAATAGTTTTAAAATGGTCAACTTGATGGTGTCTTACAAACACAGGATAGATCGCATTGGAAACACGTGTGCATAAATCTATCACGTTTGACATTTAGACTGCCATTGTGAGAGATGAGTTTCAGATCGGATACTTACACTGAAACTAAATACATCAAAAAAAAGTTTTGCATCATCCCGGTTTCCAGAACTCGTGAAGACAGACGTTGACTGTGGATACTGTATAGCAGACACAATCCCTTTGACTGTTCAGAGATATTACTAAACCAGACCAAAGATGTAAACAACCATGCATGTGCAGCGCCTATTAGACGAAGGGGCCCGATGGCCGATCAGTTCCAGTCATTCCAACAGGAAGGAGCTACACAGCTCGTGTTATCTGTAGTTGAATCATGCCTGGATGGTCAATATCGCGGTTCGATCGCGCCCGCATTGTTACTTTATGCCGGGAAGGGCTCTCAACAAGGGAAGTAGCCAGGCGTCTTGAAGTGAACCAAAGCGATGTTCTTCGGACATGGAGGAGATACACAGAGACAGGAACTGTCGATGACATGCCTCGCTCAGGCCGCCCAAGGGCTACTACTGCAGTGGATGACCGCTACCTACGGATTACGGCTCGGAGGAACCGTGACAGCAACGCCACCATGTTGAATAATGCTTTTTGTACAGCCACAGAACGTCTGTTACGACTCAAAGTGTGCGCAATAGGCTGCATGATGCGCAACTTCACTCCCTACGTCCATGGCGAGGTCCGTCTTTGCTACCACGGCACCATGCAGTGCGATACAGATGGGCCCAACAACATGCCGAATGGACCGCTCAGGTTTGGCATCACGTTCTCTTCACCAAGGGGTGTCGCATTTGTCTTCAACCAGACAGTCATCGGAGACGTGTTTGGAGACAACACGGTCAGACTGAATGCCTTAGCACACTGTCCAGCGAGTGCAGCTAGGTGGAGGTTGCCTGCCGTGTTGGGGTGGCATTATGTGGAGCCGACGTACGCCGCTGGTAGTCATGGAAGGCGCCTTAACGGCTGTACAATACGTGATGCCATCCTCCAACCGACCAGTGCAACCATATCGGCAGCATATTGGTGAGGCATTCTTCTTCATGGACGACAATTCGCGCCCCCATCGTGCACTTCTTGTGAATGACTTCCTTCAGGATAACGACATCGCTCGACTAGAGTGACCACCATGTTCTCCAGACATGAACTCTATCGAACATGCCTGGTATAGATTGAAAAGGGCTGTTTATGGACGACGTGACCCACCAACCACTCTGAGGGATCTAAGCCGAATCGTCGTTGAAGAGTGGGACAATGTGGACCAACAATCCCTTGATGAACTTGTGGATAATATGCCACGACGAGTACAGGCATGCATCAATGCAAGTGGACGTGCTACTGGGTATTAGAGGTACCGGTGTGTACAGCAATCTGGACCACGACCTCTGAGGGTCTCGCTGTATGATGGTACAACATGCAATGTGTGGTTTTCAGGAGCAATAAAAAGGGCGGAAATGATGTTTATGTTGATCTCTATTTTCTGTGTAGGTTCCGGAACTCTCGGAACCGAGATGATGCAAACCTTTTTTTGATGTGTGTATTACTTTATTTAGTAGTTTAAGATAAATTAGTCATTTAAGTGTTTTAGTCGTAAGTCTTCTTCTTCTTCTTCTTCGCGGATGGATCACTTAGGACCACGCGTAATCAACATTTGTTGGACTTCCTTTTCGCCCAGTATTCCTTCATAAACAACGAATGGGCTAGCTTTCGTTGCGTAGACCATGTATGTCGGTTAGTTTTTCTCTCTTCTTCCTCAAAACCCCTTGTGTTTGTGATTTTTCTGATTTCATTTCTATCATGTAGATTTGGAGACCCTAATTCTCTCAGGTCTTTTTCCGTCTGTTTGTACCAGTTCGGTCTTGTAGTTTTGTTCTTTAAAAATGTATGGATTTTGTACGTTAACCTGTTTGAGTCCATTCTTTCTAAGTGCCCCATGAATTGGATTCTTCTCATGCGCATTGTGTCTGTTATTTTGGAGATATTTTTATATATTTCTGCATTGGGTTTTGGATAATGTACCCCATCTTTAGTTCTTGGTCCTAGGATTTTCCTCATTATCTTACGTTCTTTCACTTCTAATTCCTCTTTTAGTGTTCTGTGTTGAAGATTTAGTGTCTCAGATGCGTAGAGAGCTTCGGGTCTAATTACTGTTGTATAGTGTCGTATTTTGCAGTTCCACGAGAGACTCTTTTTGTTGTAAATGTTTTTTGCTCACTGAAACGCCGTCTCCATTTTCTGGACTCTTGATCTGACAGATTTCTTTTCATTACAATTTTCTGCAATCCATTCACCTAACTATTTAAATTCTTTTACTCGAGAGATGTAGTTATTAGCAATTTTGAGATCAGAAGGTGCATCTTTGATGTCAGTCATAAATTTTGTTTTATCAAATGAAATTTGTAATCCTATTTTAGCTGCCTGTTCTTGTAATAATTCTAACTGTTTCTGTTCATCGGTAATGTCTTGTGCGATCAGTGCCATGTCATCAGCAAATGCTAAACAGTCTAATTCTATGCCCTTATGTCTTGGTCCCAGTCTGTGTGCTGGTGCACCTGCTTTTCTCCATTCTCTAACAACTTTTTCAAGAGCACAATTGAAGAGCACTGGGGACCGTACATCCCCTTGTCGTAGTCCTGTGTCTATTTCAAAATCTGTGCTCAATTCTCCCATAAATTTTACTTTGGATTTGGTCTCCGTGAGTGTTTCTTTTATGATGTTTGTTGTCTTTTGATCTAGTCCAAATTCTGCTAATACTTCAAAAAGGGATTCTCGGTCTATACTGTCATATGCTTTCTTAAAGTCGACAAACGTGATGACATAACTTTTGTTTGAAGTACTATGTAAATATTTCATTGAGTTTTTCAAGTTAAGGATTTGTTCTACGTATGATCGACCTTTTCTGAACCCACCTTAGTATTCGCCTAGTTTTGAATCCAGCTGAGGTTCTGCGCGGTTTAGTAGGGATTTAGACAGAATTTTGTATGTTATTGACAATAAAGAGATTCCACGATAGTTGTTGGGGTCTGTTTTACTTCCTTTTTTGTACAGAGGATGTATGATTGCAGTCTTCCAATCTGTGGGGATTTTTTCAGTTTTCCAGATTTCATGTATAATTTCTTTGAGATTTGCAATAAGATTTTCTCCTGCATTTTTTCATAATTCTGCGATGATTTGGTCTTCTCCTGATGCTTTGTTATTTTTCAGTGACTGAATTATCTCCTTAATGTCTTGTAAACTTGGTGGCTTTGAGTCTGGGTTTCGTTGTGTACGATGGAACTCAAATTTTTCTGCAGGCTTTTCACAATTCAGTAATTTAGAAAAGTATTTTGCAAGAATTTCACAGTTTTCGGTGTTGGTATGAGCAATTTCCCCATGGTCATTTTTGAACTGGAGTGATGGAGGAGAGTACTTTGTTAATTTTTGTTTGAATACTCTGTAGAAATTTCGGGAATTGTTTTTCTTGAAATCATTCTCTATGTCTTGCAATTTTTTGTCTTCGTGTTGTTTACGGACTGTTCGTATAGCTTTAGTGACTGTTTTCCTGGTATCTTTGAGATCTTCCAGGGTCTTTTGATTTTTGTTGCACAACCAATTTTGCCACGCCTGTTGTCTGAGATTTATCAGTTGGTCACACTCATCTGTCCACCATGGGTGTTTACGTGTTCTTGTTTGCGGTGCTACAGTCTCAGCTGCATTTAGAAGTCCTACTTGCAGTTGTTGCCAATTTTGTGGTTTTAGATTTTGCGTTTCTTTTGTAAATTGTTCATTGTCATTTATCTTTTGTACATTATATTTACGGTGTGGAGATTTCTTAGTGAATTTTCTTTTTTCTGGAATGACATCTAGGGAGAATTTTGTTGGGTAATGGTCGGAATCTAGGTCTAGTCCATTAAGGACTTTAAGTTTCATGATTTCTACTGTATTTACGCGGGAGATCATTAGATGATCCAACTGATATTCACCTAGTAATGGATTAGGTGAGATCCAAGTTTTCGTTTTCGAGGCTCTTTTCTTGAAAAATGTTGATTTGAAAAATAGGTCATGGTTTTTGCAGATTTCAATGAGTCGCATGCCATTCCGGTTGGTCTGTGTATGCCCTGACCATTTACCTACCCAATATCGATATTTCTTTTCTTTACCGATTTGTGCATTGAAATCGCCCATAAGGATTTTGACATGGTTATTTGGGATTTTTTGGAGAATATTATCTAATTGGTTCCAGAATTCTTCTACTTCTTCTATTTTGTTTTTGTTAGTAATGTTAGTTGGTGCATGTCCGTTGATTAGAGTGTATATCTTATTAGCTGATTTTATTGTCATCGTGGAGAGCCGACCCGAGTAAGATTTGAAAGTTGCGACTGAATCAAGTATTGATGTATCTACTATAAATCCAGTTCCAAATTGTGGACGGTTTGCCATGGCTCGTTTTCCAGGTTTTCCTTTGTATATCCTGTATCCTTCCGAATCAAAAGGATTTTCATCTGTATATCGTGATTCCTGAAATGCAATAATTTTGATTTTACGTTCTCTGGATTTGTCCAGGACGTTTTTTAGTTTTCCCATTTTTAAAAGAGAATTTACATTAAATGTCATTAGCCAAATTCTAGATTTTGGTTTGATTTTGTTATTACGGGGTTTTGAGGTACTCCGATTTACCTCCATGCACACTTATGTGGTCTCCCCAGAATCCGAATAGACCACTTGCGGTTTTTCAACCGTGGGATTTGACCCACTGGGGTAATTTGTCTTTGAAGGTGCTGTATCCATGTTGATTTAACTGGACTGGGTTTGTGACTGAAATTGAGATTTCAGTCTGGTTAAGCTCAGAGTTCCACTTCTGAATTTTATAGATCAGCCGCCACTAACATATGGAACAGACGCTGTAGGGTTACCGCCACTAACCTGTGGAACCGTCGTGCCCTTTGTCCAAATAACCTTGAACGATAGCTTTTATAGTATCTCAAAAAGCAAGGTTGCCTCTTCCGCCAGTTCCGCCGTACCGATGATCTTCATCTCCGCCTTCACTGCCGTTGAGGTCTTCACCGTGTCCCTGGCAAGGGGCCCTCACGAGGTACTATCACCCGGGCCAGGTGAACCAAGGTTTTTTTATGAGGTGTTACTCCTCCCCCTCTTCCTTTTTCAACCGGGCTTGGGACCGGCTATGGCGGAGTTTTTTAGTCGTAAGTGTATATTGTACAGGAACTAAATTCTCTTTAGCACTGATGTGCCTATAATAGAAAACGTAGTACTTTCGTTGCGATGTTCAAAAATATCTACATGACAGACACTGAATAACTAGCAGAGTTTATAATTATAGTTCCGAACTTAAAAGAAAGAATGTAGAATCATTTCTGAAACCACCATAAACTTCTAAAAGAGTTATTCAGTCCACTTTTTTGGCTGCACACTTGGAAAATTTGCAAATGTTTAAATATCCTAAAAATGAACGCTTTCCTAATATTCAGTGCCGCATCGTCACCTATAGTTTCTTAAAATTTACCACATTTGTAAAATCGTGGGCTGTTGTTACTAAGACTTCTCAAGAAAAGTTGCTGTGCCGTGTAGTAAAACAGAGAAATGGTTTAAATGCCTTTCCTTGTCGAAGGCAATGACGTTATATTCGGTTCTAGGCGCGCAGTCCGGAACCGTGCGACTGCTACGGTCGCAGGTTCGAATCCTGCCTCGGGCATGGATGTTTGTGATGTCCTTAGGTTAGTTAGGTTTAAGTAGTTCTAAGTTCTAGGGGACTAATGACCACAGCAGTTGAGTCCCATAGTGCTCAGAGCCATTTGAACCATTTTTGACGTTATATTCTGTGAAAACACCGGAAACCTTAAGAATGAGGCTGTAATAGGGAGTGGTATTGCCTCATAGACTTCTCAATAACGGTAAGAATTATATTTTTTAACATCTTCGTGTTATCGTAGTGTGTTACTTGAGCAATAGAACGGTGACATGTATCAACAACGAAACTCTGTTTATGCTAATACTGTATTTCGGCTGTAAATCATTCAATCGTTTCAAACCGAGCCATAAAAACTGAAAGCACTGCAATATAGCGTCCCTGCGTGCAGGGAGGGGTAACTGCGACCCAGGATTGTGCGAGCGGAGGCGAGATGGGAGCCCAGGGGCTTCTAGACAAAGGCAACTGCAAAGGTAACAATTTCTTTATGGATCATCTGTGCTGTGAGGTACACTTGCTCAGGGGCCGGCTGGTCGCTGACTTCTGGCTTGCAGCTTTCATGCCCCACGATACTGACGCGCAGTGGAATAAGGCTTCAGTGCACAAGAAAGAACCTGCTGCCCCTGGGCAGAAGTGGGACTTGCTGCTGGATAAGATGTAGGATGGGCTGCTGCGCCATAGCACTAAGTCAGGGAGGAACTTAGTGTACAGAGCTGTTGCCCCAACGTAGCCTCAAACCAGTGACCTCTACTGGCAGTTCATGTGGCAGCCTCGATCGGCACAGCCCCAACATCTTGGCAGAGCTTCAAGACTGATAATAATTTCGTAATTAATGTCCAGTACTTATAGTCAGCAGTGCTGAGCACGAAGTGGAACAGTTCATATTTGACAAATTTTATCTCGCACATCAAGATGTAGTAGGAACTCTCTTCTCCATCTCGAGCAGCATCGTGTACGTCAAACAGCGGACCAAACAAGTTTATGCTGATGTTGTGCGACGTTTCACCCATGGATTTGCTTTTAAGGTACTGGAAGATATGGTCGTATCTGCCTTTCGGCCTTACAGAAAAGTAATCAATCACATCGTGGAAAAATGGTAGGTCTCTAAGACCTACCATGTTTAAATGGCATGTTTCAGATAAAAGTTGAACTGACAAAGCATGTACCTTCTCATATGACGATAGGCAGTGTGCGAGCGACCGCGATGTACGATGGTCAGCCATGAACTTGTGTAGGCTGTGGTCAGAAGGGCCACATTTGGTTGGATATCTTTTACAGTTGCCTGACTCAGACGCTGGTAGGGGATGTCACACCACCGATGGCACCTTCGCCGCTGTTGTGAAGGTGCCATATGCAATGGCCAAGATTGCTTTCGATCTACCATCGTTACTAACGGGAATGCACGTCTTCAGATTCCCTCTCCATCATCATAGGTGGAAACGACGCCTCAGATGCTCGTAAGTACCTGAGAAGCGACGTTACTGTAGCGATGAGTGTCGACTTAGGCGTAGTACAAACTTTTACTTTCCTTCCAGTTTGGGCGACATCAGATGACGGTCAATCCTAGTCCATTACGGAGTGACAAGTTCACAAGCAGAAGTCACCAAGGAAGTGCAAGAAACACAGTAGTACACCATCGGACGATTGTCTTCTCAGAATGGACGCACAGGATGGTGAACTGACGTTGGACGATCCATCAATCTCGGAAGGCTGTTATTGCGCATGCTTTCTTCCCCACCTGCCTCAGGGGTTCGTCCTCCGCAGTTTGTGACACGTTCCCTTCCGCTGTCTCTGCCCTTTGTTGGCAAGTCGTCTCTGTAAGTCGCTGACATGTGGCGGTTTCCTCATGAATCCACTCTGGGACAACACAGTGCTGTTGCTTCTGTTGCTTGAGTGGACGATCTAGAGAAGAAATCGGAATGGGCTATGAGAGCCGTGGATGGGTGCATTCCACTGATTGTGCCTCCACTACCTCATAACAGTGAATGCTGTTGCTTTGACGATCTTGTGTGGGCTTCCCGGCAGGACATCACTGGTGGATCCCATGTCTCGACAGCAGGAGTGCTGAAATAGATATATCGCCTAGCTACGATGTATGTTAGTGATATCTGTACCCCACATAACCTTGCGAGGCTATACATTACACTTTGTGTGGTACTGTTAGACTTGGCCCTCTTACAAGAAGTCCGTATCAATGGTTTTCTTAACCCATTTGGGTATATCCCTTTCGTCTCCCCGCGAAGGGTTACCTAGCGACAACATGCAATATCTTCTGGACTTGAGCAGCATGGTTCTCACACTCTTTGGTGTTCGGATTATTAGTATCTATGCTCCTCCAGGATCGACGAGGTGAAGGGAACGCTCTACCTTCTTTGCATGGGCAGTCTTACATCTTTTGTGGTGTGGCAAGATGCTTCGATGCTGGGTGGTGATTTAATTACACCCTCCACCCAAGAGACTATTTGCCACTTTATTTGCCTTGCCCACAGCTTGCCAGAATCGTAAATGTTTCCAACTCGTGGACACGTGGGAACACATTCATGGCAACCACCCAGAATTCAAGCACTTAGATGGACCTTCTTCCAGTTGCCTTGATTGCTTTTATTCCACGCTATTGCTGGTAGGACTGTCTGTCTGAGATTTGGCCTGGCGCTTTTCCGACCATGGAGCGTATGTCTGGACTATCACCCTCGACTGCCAGAGGATGCGGCATGGAAGTGGTGTTTGGAAGCTGAAGGTGACACTACTGGCATCTCAGGACTATTGGCAGCTTTTTGAGGTGCCTTGGGATTCATGTCACCACTGCTGTGCCGCTTCTGTGATGGCTGTCCTGTGCAAAACCTGCCCTCTGGTGGGCCATGACGACATATGGCAGAGATTCGGCAGCTTAGAGGAGGCATTTCCTGAAATTTTATTATCAAATGTTGAGAGATTACCCTACAATGCCGTTTCGCCTGAACAACGTACAGTAGTGAACTGTGCCAAAGCACAGATCACAGCCCTCATGCGCCACCACCTTGATGTGGTGGTGGTGTGAGCCTGCACTTGTAACCATATGGCTTTGGAAGCTCTGTTGAAGCTCTAGCAAGACAGGCGATGACACTACTGGGTCTTGATTCAAACCATCACTATGATGAAGACAGGCATCTTGATACCCAATGCAGCATTGGATGTGCCCTTCACATCCATAATGCAAGGTTGTACACTAACCACCCTCATTCACTGGCTGTCATTGAAGAAACCTCTCATTGTCCCAATTCATAAACCCTGCAGGGGTCCGCACATCAGTGACTATGGCCCCTTGAGCCTGCAAAGTAGTTACATGAAGATCTTTGCACATTTTTTGCTGCACATCTTAAGAAGATGGCCTGTCATATCCTGTACTATGATCAGGCATCGCTGGACAGAGGATACAACTTTCTGACAGTGCTCTGACGCTATAGATATATGATTCCGCCCTCGAGCTCAATGCATTCCAGCAGCTTTGGCGTCCTTTGACTTCAGTCAGGCTCTTGATCGGGTCGACCATTCTTTTCTTTCGGCTGTCCACTGTCATATCAGATATCATGAACTATTGTTGAGGTAGTCATACAACTGCTGGCTGGTGCAACATCCCAGGCGCTGTATAATGGTAGGCCCACACAACCGATCCAGATAAGGCGTTCAGTATGACAGAGGCACCCTCTGTCAGCGCAGTTGTACGCTTTTTCTCTAGAACCATTGTTATGTGGCCTATGACAATGACTGATGGGGATGTCGCTAGATCGACATCGATTTTGCTGCACCACCTAAGTGACGATTTGGTTCTCTAGCTTCGAAGTGCCAATGATAGCAGGGTGGCACTTGCACAGGTGGCGATGTGTCAGGCAGCCTTGGCATCGATTTTACATCTGACCTGCAGCATTCTATGGCCCTCAACTGCAGATGGCTGCTGCAACAGATCAAGTCTGGACTCACTGAACATCTTCTCCACTCCCTTGAACTCCCACAATGCACACACTGTGTCAACACCAACAGTGCATCATGGAACCCTCCTGTCGCGCAGGCCCTTCCTGTCCCAGACACCCTGAACCGCCACATATTAGCTGCAGTGGGTTCCTCTGTTAGACATCGGATGATCTTCAAAGACCGCTATGATTCCCTCAACCATCTCCAGACTCGAGGGAGTATGGGTTTTCATCATGTTCCACATAGATCTGAGGCCCTTCGTGTTAGCTCACAGCCGACGATGTGACGGCTTTGCCCTTTGTGCTTACCAGATTACTGCTTGATGCATGTGCCCCAGCCTTGTTGGCCCCTCTGGTGGTGTTGTCAGACGTCCAGAGACCTTCTACAATATTGGACTCTTTTTCCTGGGGCACAGCTACCCTTCTGTCTCTTTGACACCTGTGCATACATTGTCAACGAAGGTGATCTGCACTGAGATGCAACTGGCCCGTGCCTCTAGTGTGACAGAACACAAGTTCCCGCACTACAAGTGGTGCAATATATGGCAGGCGGTGAGTTGCCCTTTTCTTCACACTGCTGCACGCTCTGTGTGGTATGTCACTGTCAACGGGAAACAACAAATCATTCTCATCTCCACAAAGTTCACCTTGACAACATCCCACTTTGCTCCACATACAAACGCCAGACACGGACGATCATTGTTTTGTTTGTGGCCTGGCAGTAGACGCCTGGCGGCTGCTCCAGCGAATTATGGCCTTTATCACGTGTGCCACTCCTGCCAGAATAACAATTCACAATGTTAAAGAATGCGTTGAACTATTGTCCATAATCCGAAATATAATCAATACTTCTCAAACTTCTTTTGGGGCACTTTGTGTGACCCACCATGTAGTTGGAACGTCCCTACAATGAGCAGTTGATCTGATGAACTAGTTTTGATACAATGACCCCCAACTCAACGGTAATCCCCTTTATTTCGAGAAGGCGTGCATGGATTTCCCCATGATTATGGGTGGCTTTCATGGACTACACTCCATAGGTCTAAGGAAAACAAAAAAGGAAAGCTTTATCTCTGTCATACACATTTGAATTTCACACCCTCCCTCCCTCCCCCCCCCCCCCTACCTTCCCTCCTTATCCTTTCCTCATTTCTTAGTTTAGGTACGACTTTCGGAATAGGCGTAGTTATAAGACAAAGTTCAAAGAGGTGCAGATACCTTTTTCTTTCAGCATCAAAGTGAGGGTGGCAAATAGACCTTTATTTGTAGTTTCCTTTATAGTCGCAAAAATGAGGAAGGGAATAAAAGTAGGAGATCCTGGCTTCGAATCTAGGTCTGGCACATATTTTAACCCGACGCCATAAAAAAAAAGTAAGTGGGAGATCCCAAGTTAGAATCGTGGTCTAGTAAACATTTTCACTCAATGTTGCTTACTCCGCGTAATGTTCCGATGCATCCAACATCATGAGTTCCTTCCCTTTCTTTCCCTTTCTCTCACCTCCATCTTCAATTTACTTGACCCTCATCTGCTATTCCAAATACTGTTTTCAAAATGTTCACCCTAGCATCCAACCATCCTCTTTCTGCTGTGTGTGTGACTCTGCTTTTCGTACCTGTCTCATTTATCCTTGTAATTAGGATCTATGCACTTTATCACACTTTCCTGAGACTTCCTGAAGCATCGTTTTGTTCTTGGCACTACGCTGAAATCTGTCGAATACTTCTTCCAGCTTCCTTACCTCATTCCACATTTCCCATGCGTTAAAAACCACTTTCGGCCTCCACTGATGGATTGTATCAGATCCTCTTCTCTCGAGAACATCACTCCTCCTTCCAGATCCTGCTTCTCCACTTTGCCGAAATCGATTGAATATTTCTTCCAGCCTCCTCACCTCATTCCGCATAATATCATATCCTCTTAACTTGAGAATATCACTCCTCCTTCCAGGTCCAGATTTTGCAACGTCTCCACTCCGATCCAGATGATGAAAACCCATGCTCCTTGACTTTCACTCTTGCCGTCGACATATCGGAACTTGACGACGCAGATTAATATTACCCTTTCTCCCCCTTTGGAAGCCCACTGCCACTAGCAATCCCATTCACATACAACAAAAATAACAGAAAAAATCATTACATTAGTAAAACTTATTCACTCCAATGCTTTACATAAGCAAATACAGACGTATGCTTCACTATTACTTCCTACTTCTCTAATGTCTTTGCATTGACATTCTGTAATCGTTTCCATACTTCTCGTACTTTGTCCGCAAACTAACAGACCAAATCCCCAGCTTTACTTTTATCAGATCGAGCGGTGATGACATTTTCCGACGATACACCCCCTCACAGAAGAAAAACTGAGACCCGATTCGAGTGTACTTTTGAATTACACACTGTCATGACGTACCTAAGACATGTATTCCAATTGCTGCAATGTTCATTCAGGTAGTACCTTAACATCTTCCCAATTACTCTATGTACCCGTTCCGTTCTACCAACGGCCTGTGGATGAAGAGATCTAGTTCCTAACTTCTTAACTTGCAACAAGTGCCAACAGCTTCTTCGGTATGTCTGATACGAAATTCGTATCCTGGTCCATAGTTATGTACCTGGCACTTCACACTTCATACCCATTTCTGAACCATTGCTTGTTGAGCTATACCTGTTGATTTGACATGGCAACCATCTCCACATTCCAATAAAAGTGATCCATTACTGTTAATAAGAATTGGTTTCCTGTTGGTGTACGATTGAACGGTTGCAAATCGTCGATTCCAAGCATCTGAATGGTTTTGATGCTTTCGGTAAACTCTGCAATGGCAGTTGCTTATGATTCAAGTTAGCTTGCTGTGCACACTGCACGCAGTTGCTCATGTATTGATCAACATCGACATTCCTCCCTCTCCATCAGCATCTCTAGACCACTCTCTGGTTTGTTGCCCCATATCCTCTATGATCAGATAACATCTGATCACGTGCTTCCTTCAATACCTTCTCCTTAAACAACGCTGCTACCATGGCCCCAGCTTCATTTCCTTCCTCAACAGTCCGTCGCATGTGCTAATCTGTGATTATGTTCTGTACTGTTTACAGTCACTGCCAGCACCCTGCATGCCTGCCATTCAGCAATATCATGACCCATAACTTTCAACACTGTTACGTTCCTGCTTAACACATATGCATTCCCATGCTTCTTCCTTGATTTGTGTAATACTTCATAGTCGAACTCACTCACAGGGATCCTCTTGTCAGTCCGTTAGATGGGTCCCTCAGTACCAATCACCAGTTCAAATAAGCATGGTCTACTCGAAATTTTTCCTTTAAAGATAACATCTAAAGTACATGATACCATAAATTAGACTCAATCTCTCTCTCTCTGACGTTGAACAGTTCTTCTCTGCTACATTCAGCTGTCGCAATGTCTGTTGTTGTTGTTGTGGTCATCAGTCCGGAGACTGATTTGATGCAGCTCTCCATGCTACTCTATCCTGTGCAATCTTCTTCATCTCCCAGTACCTACTGCAGCCTACATCCTTCTGAATCTTCTTAGTGTATTCATCTCTTGGTCTCCCTCTACGATTTTTACACTCCACGCTGCCCTCCAATACTAAATTTGTGATCCCTCGATGTCTCAGAACATGTCCTACCAACCGATCCCTTCTTCTAGTCAAGTTGTGCCACAAGCTCCTCTTCTCCCCAATTCTATTCAACACCTCCTCATTAGTTATGTCGCAATGTCAAGGCTACATGATATTATTTACCATTAATCTCCTGGTTTAAAACACGTCCCAAAGAATTATTAGATGTGTCACATAAAAAATAAATTTCATCTGAAACTCTGTAGGTACTAGGATCAGACATCATGTCTCCACTCTGTTTAATTCTTCAATGCACCCTGACAATCTTCTGTCCATATGAGTTTCACGTCTTTCTTTAGCAACTGCATAAGTGATTGTGCTATGTCAGGAAACTCTTTCATGAATCGTCTGAAGTAATTTGAGATCCCCAAAACGAATTGTAGTTCCTTAATCGAATTAGGCACTGGGAACTCTCCTACAGCTCTCACAAGCTTAGGGTCAGCCCTTATTCCATCTTTACTAATTCTATGGCCTAAATACCTTATCTGTTCTGATACAAAATGGCACTTTTCTGTGCTCAGTGTCAGATATGCAGCCCTCAGTCTCTTCACTTCCTTCAGATGATGAATATGGTGCTCCATGTCTTCTGCAAACATGATGATATCGTCTAGCTAAACGAAACACTATCTCTCAATAACCGACCAATTAACTCTGAAACAATTTAGGCGCTTTTTCAGTCCTGTCAGCATTCTCTTTAACTAATAGTGCCCCGATGGTAACGAAAATGCTGTCTTTGGCCAGGCTTCATGAACAGTCAGCCTTTGATACTATCCACTAATTAAATCCTTGGTTGGAAATTACGGACATTCTCCCAAGCTATCATCTCATTAGTGTTGGGGATAGAGCGTGCATCTATTAGAGTCTTGCTCTTCAGGTGAAGGCAGTCACAGCAGAACCTGCGTTTTCTAGAACCACCTGTAGACTTTTTCGGTGTGGCCATGATTCCTACGCGACGTAGACTACCGCTACATTCAATTATCCCATCAACTATATACTGGTTAGTAAAATCTTCTATACTCAACTGTAAATATTTAGGTAACTGATATGGTATCTGATGCACCACTGCTTTATTCCCAATTGGTATTTGGTGCTGAGTCATGGGCATTATTGTCAATGGGCCTAATGGAACAAAAATCCGCATATTCGAACAGGAATTATTCCATCTGCTCTATCTCTATTCCCTTTAGATGCTCAACTGCTCAACTTTCCTATGTATTGCAGTCCTAACGGTGGCTTGTGGCTGCTTGTGGTCCACACTTCACACGCACCACTCATCCTCATCTCAAATGGCGTAGCTTACTGTTAACATTCCCTTCCTTAACTTCACAATTTTGGAGCCAAAACTATCTATATTTATGGGTAACACTCTCCCTAAATTCCTATCTTGAATGCGTACAACACTTCTCTTAATAAATAAGTTACTGGATCCAGTATACCGTTCTCTTCCAGAGACTCTACAACACATAACACAGCCACAGATAAATCTGGCTGCACATTCACTTCCAGCGACTTCCCAGTGCCAACTGCCACACAGTCGTGAATAATCAAGCGTTAGGGCAACTGTACATGGGACAACTGGTTCGTCCAGTATACTAGTTGCCCCTCGTGACTGTTCTACACTGGAGACCGTTATCCTAATTGGAATGTCACTCTGCTAAGCTCCACTATTCGCTGTCAAATGTCAATATTACCGCAATATTGATACAAAAAGTCTAGCCCATGATCATGGTTTAGCTCCTATTTACACGCAGCACCAGCTCTATGCACTGCTAAGCCCCATTGTACAAAACTCTACATCCACCAACCCCAAGGGCCTCACATCATTATCCCTGACCCCCACATAACCTATAGCATGGTTTCCTTTGCCTCTGACCCACTAGGTCTCACTGTATATGCATTCACTGCATCTATTTTTAATGCGAACGCCCTTACATGCACTTTGGTTGCCACCTCGCATATACCGGCTGCTCACCATCTCCTCGTCCTCCACCACATCCATTACCAAAGCTCTGCTGCTGATATCTTCCGTTTCCTCTCTTTCCCTGTGGCAGGCAACGCTGTCTCTGCAAATGCCCCGTCCGTCCACACCTGTAACACTTATTTTTTGCAGAAAATGCCCATCTATTCTGTACCCCTGTAGATATGTCCATTTCTTCGCATTCCATCGCCAACCTAATAAAATGCAGATGCTTCAGTGCACTTATACACAGCCTTCTTAACATATTTGACGGCAGCCCCCTCAGAAAATCGTTCAGTGCCCTCTACTCAGCTGCCTGTAACAAAACTCTGCTTGCTGTATTCCTCTGCCCCAATTCATATATGCTGTTATTTACTTTCGTTATCCCGTCTTCGAAATCTTTCACAGTTTCCCTTGCCTCTTTACAATACAGCTCAACTACTTCCAAAAATATCTTGCACTATTTTGGTTTTTGCGCCTTTGTAAGAACCTCTTCGCCAACAGCTCAAACTTTGCTGTATTCTTTGACGATTCTATACACCTGAACATCCTGAAACGATGTTTCAGAAAAAGGAACAATTAACCCTGTGGCAGCTGGATCCACTTCACGCTGTGGTGCCTGAAGCAATGCTAACTGCCTATCCCTAGCTGTCAGCTACCCATGTACCCGTGTATTGTCTGCTGCCAGCTGTGCTACCTTTTCTAACAGTGCCCTTACTGTTTCCAACTCCAGCAGCTCTTGTGTTTCTCACACTGCCATTGCGACACTAAGTCTCCTTTACACACAATAGCACAAAAAGACATCGCAATACCAAAAAATCATCACAAACCAGTCGTTACTGTGTATCATGAGCCACCTAGGCGCTCCACGCTGCCTT
The DNA here is from genome assembly GCF_023898315.1 of Schistocerca nitens. Lineage (NCBI taxonomy): Eukaryota > Metazoa > Arthropoda > Insecta > Orthoptera > Acrididae > Schistocerca > Schistocerca nitens. The sequence goes on from NC_064614.1 coordinate 832,209,257, forward strand.
ACAATATGGCCATACTGATGACACGTTTAACAGGTTAGGGACGCTTTTCTCTGCGTGGTGCAGTGGTCCCAAGCAATTTTGCATACACATTAGAGGCACCAAATGCTGCTCTCTACGATTACCCCTAAACTCAAATCAGTCAGTTGTCTCTTCCGGCCTGGACAAGGTAAACTTTAAAGTTGCGAGGACTGCCACACCTCACTTCCATGTCTGTTACACCCTCTAAAATATAATTAAATAGTTCATGACTCACCGCACTGTGCTGAGACCATAGGTCGTTGTCCAAATGCTGTGCTGAACGTAAATGATGCCGCTAACTCTGTCACCAAACTGTAGCGTCACCCTCCCCCCCTCCCCAACTGCATGTAGGGGCAGCTATGAGCCACGATGATGCAAGCAGGTGGTGAAGGTGGCGTGGGAGCCCAGTGGGCTCAGAGAAAGGTGGCTGCAAAGTTAACAAATTCGTGATTGGAACATCTGTGCAGTGACCAGCTGGCCACTGAGTTCTGCTGGATTGGCTGCTTGCACGCCCCATAATGCTGGTGAGGAGCCTGCATCACGTGCCAGCGTTTCGTCATGTAAGCCAGCAGTGAGGCTACTGTGGCAGCCACGTGTATACTCATTGATGCCACATCTTCTGCAGAAGTCCAGGAGGGACTTAGTGCAGAAAGCTGATGACCTGTCATGGCCTTATACTGGTGACTTCTACTGCCATTTCCATGTGGTGGCCTCATCTGGCTTAGCCTCATTATCCTGTTTGAGCTGCAAGACAGAGAATAACTTCGATACAAAATGCCTAGTACTTGTAATTGGCAGTGGCATGCTTGTTGTGGATTTGCACCGCTACCAGTCACGCCTCTTCAAACACCATTGCCACTGCCAAAGTGGATATCCGCCTTGGTCCATGCTGCGCAAACTTGTGCCATAATGCTGAGTCTGCTGTTCCAGCAAGCTAACCTGCCTCGCAACACTACATTGGGCTTGTTGAGTTATTACAGTAACAAAATCCTGTACTCGTCTGCTGCCAGTACAGCAGCAACCATGCTCCATTATGTTCATATGTGGTCGATGTGCTACAGCAGTGAAAGTGTTACCGCCTGCCAGTTGAAGACACCCTAGTTCCCCTAGAGGCAAATAAAGTCCTTCTATTAATGGTGCATGTGCCACAAGAATACTGTTTGTTTTATAATTCTTTTTCTAATTAATCTGCAAAGTAGTTGTCATACGAGTATTTTTGTGTGCCAAGAATTAGCAAAACACGAAGAGTGCTGAACATTCATAAAATAAATGAGAATGGAGTGAAAACTAATGGATGAAATGATATAAATTACAATGTGTTCAAGAAAGAAAAACTCTCTAACTTACGTATGATATCCACTGAAGGGAAAAGAGCTTAAACACACTATTTCAATTATAAGGTACACGTTTTTCTGTTGCCAACTGTTCTTATGACTGGCACTTTCTTCGACATGCAAAAATTTTCTCCTTCTTTCACTTAAGTTGACTTTCAAATTGACAAATATTTGTTTAATATCATGAGATATTGTTTCATTTCTGACTCTGTTGTAGCAGCAGTTGCGGAATTGGCTGTTTTTGAGGAAAGAGTTTTTTTGTTTTTGTCATTTTGTTATCGCACCTGAATGTAGCTTTTCATTTCAGTTACGGTAGCTTACCTGGAACATCAAATAAAGAAGGTACTGGAACATCGCAAGGGGCTGTCAACAATACGAATCTTTGCATGCAGCGTTGTTATAAGATGTGTATGTCTTGTGGTATCTTTGTAATTGATAAGTTTCGAGACGGCCATCAGTAATTTTGCGCCGTTGGCGCGGATATTCTTCTCAGTTTTTCGGTTGTAACAGAGAGAAGAAGTTGTTGTGAGAGCATGACATGGTGTTTTCGAGGAGCTTAGTGTCAGAAACTTTGCGACGAGGTTGTTCGGATTGTTATTTGAGGTGTAAATTTGTGCTGTCGAATGGTGGACAATGACGAACTTGCATCGAAATTTAAATTTGGGTTTGTTTCTTCAAGGCTGTGTTACATGCAAATTGTTTAACTGAGACAATAATAGGAAGGGGTGAGTCAGGCTTCTTTTATAACCAGCTGGATTCCAACTGGTGCCGACTGTTCAGTGGGATACTGTTTGGTTTAATAAACTACTTATGTGAAGGAAATACGGGCTAGTTGGCCAGAGATGTGGGGACTGTGCTGTCACTGAGCGACAACAAGAGTATGGTTCGATACAATACGAGCTGCTCAGTGTGAAAGTGCTTGGGCGGAGCGAAATAACTACAGCTTTTGGAGTTCCACCATTTTTTAATTTTTCGCAGCATCTCATGTGAGCCCAGTGAACATGCGCCAGGTCAAAGTGGTCGCAGCTCTCTGACCATCTGGGAATTCTACCTGATACCAAGTTTAGGCAAACTCGCAACTGTGCAGAGAGCGTTTCATTCTCCATTGTAGTAAACAAGTAAAATGTATAGAAGACGTGACTAACATAGAACTGCTGCTCCTGGGACTTGAAGTTGACCATTATGGTTCTGAAAGATGATGATGTCTGTACAGATGGAATGGCACAGGATTTATATCGCTCACTTTGTTTACTAGTCGAAAAGTTAATCTCTCACGATACAAGCCACAGTCTCTCCCCCACAATTTCCGTCCCCCTAGACTCCCACCCACTTACTCTGTCCAGCCAATTAAAATCAGAGATGGTGGAAGTAGTCCATTTTTGCTTTGTACACCACTCTCTTCCCTCTCTCCAACCAATTACAGCTAAGCATTAAAGCGAGACAACAGACGAAACTGTAGCTGTGGAAATTATGTGTGGTTTTGTCGTCACGTTAAAAGATATACATAATTAAATTACGCAATCTTCTCTTGAATAGGCGCCAAGGTCAAATAGAAGCATTATTCCAGAATGAGATTTTCACTCTGCAGCGGAATGTGCGCTGATATGAAACTTCCTGGCAGATTAAAAATGTGTGTCGGACCGAGACTCGAACTCGGGACCTTTGCCTTTCGCGGGAAAGTGCTCTACCATCTGAGCTACCCAAGCACGACTCACGCCCCGTCCTCACAGCTTTACTTCTGCCAGTATCTCGTCTCCTACCTGCCAAACCTTACAGAAGCTCTCCTCGTAGAGCACTTGCCCGCGAAAGGGAAAGGTTCCGAGTTCGAGTCTCGGTCCGACACACAGTTTTAATCTGCCAGGAAGTTTCATAAGCATTATTTCCAAAACTTTCACTCGAGAGTCAAAGCTATTTATGTAAAATTGCGTAAGATATGTGCCTCTGTATTGTACACCAACACACACACACACACACACACACACACACACACACAAAATGTGTGATTGCCTCCTCCTTTGTACCAAAAAATATTTTCATTTCTGCCTTGCTAGTTGTATCTGTAAATTTCACTCGAAATTGTATAGTATTCGCTTTATAATATGAGAACGTGTATGAAATATATTCTCCGTAAACAGTTAACAGGCAACATTGCTTATACATTGTAATTATTGGGTTAGAAATATGTAGTTGCTGAAGACAAGTTTTACTTTAAATACTATTCCACAAAAGATCAGAACGCAAAATAAGATCAACTTCTGGTTTACGCTAGTGTTGCTTGTTGTCAACGACACAAACAGATGATTGCACTTGTTAATGCTCATAGTTCGATTAATGTATCATAATGCTAGGCACTAAAGAGCATAAACTAATTAATTTTCACACCAATGACCCTTTGAAAGTGTCACAGTGTTCTTTACGAGTCTAAAATAATTGCAAACATACGTCAGAAATACAAAAAAGTGTAAAGTTTATGTCAAGTATCAGAATGTTATTTTCCATCTACATAGACATATCTGTCAAATTCGTGTCTAAAGCATGATTTTAAAATACCCCAGTGCTACTTCCATGCCAAATTGTTACAATTAACAGAGAGCTGAAATTTCAGGTTGTCATAATAGTTGAACAGAGTAAATCTAACCTACACAGGCAGAAAACACAAGCTAGGTAAACTACCGGGGAAACACATAAACAAATAGGCATTTTAATATAATTAATTAGGCCCACCCTTGGTGTAGGACTCAATGCACCTCAAATCAAATATTTTCATATCTGTAAGTTTTACAAAGGGATCCAATACATGAAAGTTGAAATAGTTTAAAGTGTGTGTTATAGATTGTACTGTCACCGCATAACTTTTTTTAACTTGCAAATATAATCAATGCCTAACATTGTTTTTGTACTAGAAATAGTAAATTTTAAGCGCAAATGAACTGTTGCAATTGCAACTATTCTTCCCTAAAACAATAATAAAGTGCTAAATACCATACACACATAGACACACCATTTAAAGAAGCAAGAAAGAGGTGTGATTTAAACAGCGATACACAACGAGAATGTCGGCTTTGTTTACACACAACATGGCCAGAAACAGTTACAGAGATAAAGGATTGCCAAAGATGATGACAGAGTCAATGTCTCGATATTAAAATTATTTATGATGACACATAGTAGTATAATTACACATCTCGAATATCCAAACTTTAAAGCAAAATAAAATTATATTTATCGAACACAAAACACCATTTGGAGGCATAATGGACCTTTTAATTAAACTTTTCAATTTCTAAATTGTCTGTATTACATATTAAAAACATGCAGCTTGCATATTGGCATTACTGGTAACAGCTTTTAGATTAAGCAGGACGAAAGTTCGATTGCTGTTTGGAGGCTCTGTGGACCTTCAAATTAAATATTTCCTTGTCTGAGTTTTCTGTATAAGTTATTAAAATGCATGTGAGTCGCTTATTGAAGCTACTTAAATAAATTATAGGTTAGTAGATGAGTGCAATTCGATCTCTGTACCACACATTAAATACATCTAAATAGACACATGAGCATTTCTGCTGGCATAACTTACAGCTTAAAACGCACTGAGATTTAGCAAAGTAAGCAGTGTCATAATTTTATGCTCACAAGAAGCTGTTCGCCATTTACCCATTCGTTTTAAAAGACATAGCAATGCCGTATGAATTCCTATCTGCAGAACACATATGAACATTATTGGCGATTTAACTTATAGCTTAAAGTGCACTTGTCAATGAGAATTAGCAAAGTAAATATTTATAGTATCTTAGGCTCACAAAAAGCAGCCTCCATACATCTTGAAATGTATAACACTATCAGAATGCAAATCTTTTTGGTTTATCTGACATAAACCTTTGGGAATGTGGATGTTTTCTCCTCATACTCTCACCCCATCTCGGTATGTATCCAAGGATCTGGTTCAAAGAGGTAAGTTCATCATTATTTATCTGAATATATCTCAATTTATTCACATGCAACTTACCATTGGGTATATGACTTTATTTTTCCCAGCTTCAGGCAATTACTCACACTTTTCAGAGCTCCTTTTCGATAGATATTATTTCCTTTATGTGTCAGTTATTGCCTGCTACTTAAAAAGCCAGGAAGAAAAGTGATCGTTCTACCATATCATTAGCCTTATTCCAATCTAAAGTGTGTGCTTCTGGCACGAACGCATAATCTCAGTACAAAGGCAAGGTTGTTGTGAGCGTAGCACTGTATAAACACCCATAACAAAACCAGAAAGTCAATATTCAAAGCAGGATCGATACCTCAATGGCGGTTATCTGAGACTTAACGGTGTCCATGTGCTGTTATAAACGAGACTAACACATGCTCGCGTGCTTAGCTCCATGTTGCTGTTCGTCAGTCCACGTGACCTTGTGACTCTGTCTCTGATGGCGCCAGACAGATCCTAAATGCAGTGCCTCAGTTCTGCTATTGATATCCTCCATTGGCGAGTGTGTTCAGTCCTACTAGCCACCTCCCCCCTGAAAAATTGGAAAATAGTGCCGAAAATGTCCTGAACAATAGTTGTGTCAGTAGGGAGAGGGGGAGGGAGGTATCAGTGGAGTGTTAGAACAGATTGAGGATCATCGCCTCTGGATCAACCCCGTGAGGAAGCCAGGCTGATAATGGCAGAGGTGGAAAATGCAGCAGGCCAGCTACCGATTGGGGTTGCAGCATAGTCACCAGAATTCATAATACTTGGGACAGATGGAGTGGTTCTGTCTCAAACCATGAACCCCTCACTCATCTAGGTACATGTAGAATGGAGGCCATAGCCTGGCACAAGGGTATGGGTTGTGGGTGTTAGCCTTGGCTGGAAGCAACCCTGGTGTCCAGTCTGTGGGTTGGAGGTGGAGTCAAGGACAGGGGCATCAACTGGAACTGCAGTTTTCCTAGATCTAGCTACAGTTGATGGTCAGATGAATTGCGTGGCGACAACAGTGAGCAGCTGACAGTTCCTGTGTATGACAACTACCCCTTCGGTCTACCCCAGATGACAGCCAAACAGGTGTGTCCACACACAGGAGGCCCAGTTGGAGGTGGGCCTGTAGGCAGAATTAACATATGGCAAAAGATGCAGGAAGCTTAACAAGATGCGATGTCTGCACCCACAAGGATTTTGGAGAAGCTCCGGAAAAGTGTGTGCCAGGTGAGCGGATTAGGAACGTGAAAGACCCATCACAGTTTAATAACAAAATTCGGAATTTGCTGAGGAAGCAAAGAGTGTAGAACTATCGGTTCAAAGGAGGACATGGAAATGACGTCAGCAAAAGCAAACAGAGATTCGTGTGTCTATAAAAAGATCAATGTACGAAGTATACGACAGCTACCATCGTTGTAGTTTTGCAAAAGATCTTGCCAAGAAAATTCTAGTCTTATGTAAATTCGTTAAGTGGATCTAAGGCTTCTATCAAAATGGCTCTAATCGCTATGGGACTTAACATCTGAGGTCATCAATCCCTTAGACTTAGAACTACTTAAACCTAACTAACCTAAGGACATCACACACATCCATGCCCGAGGCAGCATTCGAACCTGCGACCGTAGTAGCAGTGCAGTTATGGACTGAAGCGCCTAGAACCGCTCGGCCACAGCGGCCGCCAAAGGCGTCTATCCAGCCACTCACTGACCAGTCTGGTGCAATAACGAAAGGCAGCAAACGGAAAGCTGAAGTTTTATATTTCACGTTGAAGAAATCGTTCACACATGAGGATTGTAGAAACATACTCTTGTTTGACCATCGCACCAACTTCCATATACAGGACACAGTAATAGGCGTAGTGAAACAACTGAAAGAGTTGAAAACGAATAAGTCGCCCAGCCTATGCTACTGACCCCTTAACCTGCATTTATCGCGAATTTCTCGCCCAGAGAAAAGTCCCAAGGTTTAAAGAAAATCGCAGGTGACTCCTGTGTATAAAAGGGGAAAAAATGGACCTCGCAATATTACAGACCAATATCCTTAACATTAGTATGCTGCATAATTCTTGAACATGTTGTTGTTGTGGTCTTCAGTCCTGAGACTGGTTTGATGCTGCTCTCCATGCTACTCTATCCTGTGCAAGCTTCTTCATCTCCCAGTACCTACTGCAACCTACATCCTTCTGAATCTGCTTAGTGTATTGATCTCTTGGTCTCCCTCTACGATTTTTACCCTCCACGCTGCCCTCCAATGCTAAATTTGTGATCCCTTGATGCCTCAAAACATGTCCTACCAACCGATCCCTTCTTCTAGTCAAGTTGTGCCACAAACTTCTCTTCTCCCCAATCCTATTCAGTACCTCCTCATTAGTTACGTGATCTACCCACCTTATCTTCAGCATTCTTCTGTAGCACCACATTTCGAAAGCTTCTATTCTCTTCTTGTCCAAACTGGTTATCGTCCATGTTTCACTTCCATACATGGCTACACTCCATACAAATACTTTCAGAAACGACTTCCTGACACTTAAATCTATACTCGATGTTAACAAATTTCTCTTCTTGAGAAACGCTTTCCTTGCCATTGCCAGTCTACATTTTATATCCTCTCTACTTCGACCATCATCAGTTATTTTACTCCCTAAATAGCAAAACTCCTTTACTACTTTAAGTGTCTCATTTCCTAATCTAATCCCCTCTGCATCACCCGATTTAATTTGACTACATTCCATTATCCTCGTTTTGCTTTTGTTGATGTTCATCTTATATCCTCCTTTCAAGACACTGTCCATTCCGTTCAACTGCTCTTCCAAGTCCTTTGCTGTCTCTGACAGAATTACAATGTCATCGGCGAACCTCAAAGTTTTTACTTCTTCTCCATGAATTTTAATACCTACTCCGAATTTTTCTTTTGTTTCCTTTACTGCTTGCTCAATATACAGATTGAATAACATCGGGGAGAGGCTACAACCCTGTCTCACTCCATTCCCAACCACTGCTTCCCTTTCATGCCCCTCGACTCTTATAACTGCCATCTGGTTTCTGTACAAATTGTAAATAGCCTTTCGCTCCCTGTATTTTACCCCTGCCACCTTCAGAATTTGAAAGAGAGTATTCCAGTTAACGTTGTCAAAAGCTTTCTCTAAGTCTACAAATGCTAGAAACGTAGGTTTGCCTTTTCTTAATCTTTCTTCTAAGATAAGTCGTAAGGTTAGTATTGCCTCACGTGTTCCAACATTTCTACGGAATCCAAACTGATCTTCCCCGAGGTCCGCTTCTACCAGTTTTTCCATTCGTCTGTAAAGAATTCGCGTTAGTATTTTGCAGCTGTGACTTATTAAACTGATAGTTCGGTAATTTTCACATCTGTCAACACCTGCTTTCTTTGGTATTGGAATTATTATATTCTTCTTGAAGTCTGTGGGTATTTCACCTGTCTCATACATCTTGCTCACCAGATGGTAGAGTTTTGTCATGACTGGCTCTCCCAATGCCATCAGTAGTTCTAATGGAATGTTGTCTACTCCCGGGGCCTTGTTTCGACTCAGGTCTTTCAGTGCTCTGTCAAACTCTTCACGCAGTATCTTATCTCCCATTTCATCTTCATCTACATCCTCTTCCATTTCCATAATACTGTCCTCAAGTACATCGCCCTTGTATAAACCCTCTATATACTCCTTCCACCTTTCTGCCTTCCCTTCTCTGCTTAGAACTGGGTTGCCATCAGAGCTCTTGATATTCATACAAGTGGTTCTCTTCTCTCCAAAGGTCTCTTTAATTTTCCTGTAGGCAGTATCTATCTTACCCCTAGTGAGACAAGCCTCTACATCCTTACATTTGTCCTCTAGCCATGCCTGCTTAGCCATTTTGCACTTTCTGTCGATCTCATTTTTGAGACGTTTGTATTCCCTTTTGCCTGCTTCATTTACTGCATTTTTATATTTTCTCCTTTCATCAATTAAATTCAATATTTCTTCTGTTACCCAAGGATTTCTATTAGCCCTCGTCTTTTTACCTACTTGATCCTCTGCTGCCTTCACTACTTCATCCCTCAGAGCTACCCACTCTTCTTCTACTGTATTTCTTTCCCCCATTCCTGTCAATTGTTCCCTTATGCTCTCCCTGAAACTCTCTACAACCTCTGGTTCTTTCAGTTTATCCAGGTCCCATCTCCTTAAATTCCCACCTTTTTGCAGTTTCTTCAGTTTCAATCTGCAGTTCATAACCAATAGATTGTGGTCAGAATCCACATCTGCCCCTGGAAATGTCTTACAATTTAAAACCTGGTTCCTAAATCTCTGTCTTACCATTATATAATCTATCTGATACCTATTAGTATCTCCAGGATTCTTCCAGGTATACAACCTTCTTTTATGATTCTTGAACCAAGTGTTAGCTATGATTAAGTTATGCTCAGTGCAAAATTCTACAAGGCGGCTTCCTCTTTCATTTCTTCCCCCCCAATCCATATTCACCTACTATGTTTCCTTCTCTCCCTTTTCCTACTGACGAATTCCAGTCACCCATGACTATTAAATTTTCGTTTCCCTTCACTACCTGAATAATTTCTTTTATCTCGTCATACATTTCATCAATTTCTTCATCATCTGCAGAGCTAGTTGGCATGTAAACTTGTACTACTGTAGTAGGCATGGGCTTTGTGTCTATCTTGGCCACAATAATGCGTTCACTATGCTGTTTGTAGTAGCTAACCCGCACTCCTATTTTTTTATTCATTATTAAACCTACTCCTGCATTACCCCTATTTGATTTTGTATTTATAACCCTGTAATCACCTGACCAAAAGTCTTGTTCCTCCTGCCACCGAACTTCACTAATTCCCACTATATCTAACTTTAACCTATCCATTTCCCTTTTTAAATTTTCTAACCTACCTGCCCGATTAAGGGATCTGACATTCCACGCTCCGATCCGTAGAATGCCAGTTTTCTTTCTCCTGATAACGACGTCCTCTTGAGTAGTCCCCGCCCGGAGATCCGAATGGGGGACTATTTTACCTCCGGAATATTTTACCCAAGAGGACGCCATCATCATTTAATCATACAGTAAAGCTGCATGTCCTCGGGAAAAATTACGGCTGTAGTTTCCCCTTGCTTTCAGCCGTTCGCAGTACCACCACAGCAAGGCCGTTTTGGTTAATGTTACAAGGCCAGATCAGTCAATCATCCAGACTGTTGCCCCTGCAACTACTGAAAAGGCTGCTGCCCCTCTTCAGGAACCACATGTTTGTCTGGCCTCTCAACAGATACCCCTCCGTTGTGGTTGCACCTACGGTACGGCCATCTGTATCACTGAGGCACGCAAGCCTCCCCACCAACGGCAAGGTCCATGGTTCATGGGGGAAGATTCTTGGAATCTGCCTGTTGCCCATCATCCATGGTTCGCAGGTTATCATGAGAGTAAAGGGCAACCTAAGTTTTGCATGAGTAGATGGGAACTTTTCTGTCTCAAGGAAATTTATTAAATTCCAGAGAATATGTTCATATATTCTTGAACATATTCTCTGGAATTTAATAAATTTCCTTGAGACAGAAAAGTTCCCATCTACTCATGCAAAACTTAGGTTGCCCTTTACTCTCATGATAACCTGCGAACCATGGATGATGGGCAACAGGCAGATTCCATAGTCTTAGATTTCCGACAAACGTTTGACAAGGTTTCTCAACGCAGACTGTTAATGAAGGTAAGAGCAGTTTCTCAGATATGTGAGTGGCTTGAAGACTTCTTAAATAATAGGACCCAGTATGTTGTCCTCGATGGCAAGTATTCATCAGACACAAGAGTACCATCAGAAATGCCCAGTGAAGTGTGATGGAGCAGCTGTTATTGTCTATACACGTAAATGATCTGAGAAAAAGGGTGATCAGCAATCTGCGTTTGTTTGCTGATGATTCTCTCAAGTACAGGAAGGTGCTCTTTGTTGAGGGACTGTTGGAGGGTGCAAGTTGCTTAGACAGAATTTCTGGTTGATGTGATGAATGAGAGCTACCTGTAAATACGGAAATACGTAAGTTAATCCAGATAAGGGGGACAAACAATCCCATAATGTTCGAATACAGTATTATTTCTGTGCTGCTTGGCACCATCCACGTCGATTGAATATCAGGGGATAATGCTGCAAAGTGGTATGAAATGGAACATACATGCAAAGATTGTAGTAGGTAGAGTGTATTGTCGACTTCTTTTTTGGGAAAATTTTACAAAAGTAAGCTTCATCTGTAAGGGAGACCACCTATAGAACACTAGTGCGACCCTTTTTTGAGTACTGCTTGCGTATTTGCACTCCCCGCCAGTCATATTGGTGGGGGACGTTGAGGCAGCTCGGAGGTGGACTGATAGGTTTGTCACCATTAGGTACGATCAACACAACAGCATTATAGAGGTGCTTCTGGAACTCAAAGGGGAATTCCTAGAGGGAAGGCGATGTTCTTTTTGAGGAACAATAGTAGAGGGAGACAGGCCGATATGAGACCAGTCTGCATTGTTGCCAAATTTATTTAAGATGGCGTCAATAGATGCAGGAGCGTCACTCTGATGATATCAGTGGATGATGTCATGAGTTCCCCCTCCCCTCCCACCTTCCCCACACTCTCTCCTGTCCTCTACACTCTCCAATGCCCACCCCTCCCCACCCCCACATATCAGCTGGTGGGAAAGCACAGTCTGCGCTGGGCTTTTGTTGTGGAAGGATTTCTTTATTTCATAATTTTTTGGGATGTGCAAGTGTTATCCTGTTGAAAAACTGTCAAATACCATTCAAAATTGGCGGGAAAAGTTCAGACAGGTGAAGCTGTTACCCTGTCCAACAACTATATGTCTTAATTACACTGCTACAGACCATGAATCTAAAAAAAAAAATAAAGCACAGCACCAGATCCAATAACATATTGCAAAAATCGGTAACAACAATCTTGCCTACAGATCATAAAAAGATTCGTGAAATACTGCAGAAAATAGTACCTCAACACAGCTAAAAAATTCCCCCATTGATCATATTAAGACCTAAACATATTACAAATATAGTTAAATAATGTACGCTACACTCCTAAACTTCACCTACAAGTCATAAACACATATCCTACATACTGCAAATGGAGTCTATAACAATACTGGCATCAGCACCTAACAGCTCTGAGCAGACGTGCGTTGCTAGAAGATACCGAAACTGCACTGTACTGCGTGCCTTGACCACTGACAGCTCCGAGCAGAAACACTGTTACTGCACTGTGCAGGGACCACTGACAGGTTGAGAGGTTCCATGCCCCCTTTTACATGTCGCCTCTCATTTTCATCAATTTTCTTAATGTTTTATGTCATCGTACGGTGATAACAGGCCAAATAAGGTTATTGTAATGAGAGTATTTGTAGTGAGAGCTCAAAATACTTTTCACTTGATTCCTATGCATGTTGGATTACTTCTCTTGGTGGCCTGAGCGAGGCGAGCACCGGAGGACGCGACACACTGCGTTTCCGGTTGGGGGCTGCACTTCTACGAATACTGAGAGGGTCATACATCAATGGTCTTAAGTGCCTAGTGGAACGACTGACGTCGGTCGAGTTTCGCCTAGTGTGTGCAGGGCGAAATGACCTGCGAGATGTCTGAGTCTGCTGGCACCGACTGATTGCATTGTCCTCATGATTCTGAGAATACTTGTGAGCCATGCCCTGCTGGGTGCGACTATCTGGCGTCGGATGGCCAGTGGTATAGGCCTGTTGTTTCCATAGCTGGTTAAACGGCAAGTTCAGAGCCCTCAGCTGAATAGCAGAGGAATGATTGGTCCACTTAAACTGAGGCTAGTTGACGTCATAAAGCCCTGCTCGAAATTGGAGGGAACGGTCGCTATTGGCGTGAATGATGTTCTGAGACAGTGAGGGGGAATTTTGAAATCAGCTCTGAATGCTGATTCGTGGTTTTCGAGTATAGTAGGGAGTTGAGCAATGTTGGATTCGCTCTTGCGTTGTGCCGGCGCAGGGGATTCGGGATCTAATCTTCATCAGAGTCGGACAGTCTTGCGGCTTAGTCGCACTTTTTCGGCAAAACGTAGAATTCTCGAACAGCCTTCGAGGCCAGGGGTTGAAACAGAGTTGCTGCACAGCAGAAGTCGGCGCCTACATCATCAGAACGCTGCCTACCGACGACCTGCTAGAGATTTCAGGATTGGTAAAGTATTTTGCGGCTCTGGTATTATAGGACATATCAATTTTATACTGAAATCCTCAACAGCATGCGCGCTCGCTTTGCTACAAGTCCACCTTGCTTGTTTCTCCATGTGATTCCATTTGAGCTCTCACTACTAATCGTGATACTGCAATATAGTCGGGAGAGTAATATTTGATTCATTAGGACCTCCAGTCATTATCGTCAGTCTATTGCATCACAGAGATTAGTAGCCCCTTCTTCTCGAGCCAACTCTTATTCTCATAACAGTTCAGTATACACTATCCTCTAACCTACTGATTGTGTTGGTAATCATGTGCCTTTATGTTATGATGTAGGGTGAACCTTGGCAAGTTCGTGGCATTGCTTATTTCGTGATACTTTGTGGATTCCACTTAACGTATTTATCAACCACGCTAGAAGTGTAGTCGCTGAGCCACAAATAGCAGCACATGTCCCCTACCTGCAGCGGCATTTCATGCCGTGCTACCAGCGACCTTGGCAGTACAGCGAGTTGTTTTCTTCCGTTGGGAGTAGTTGTCTTTCGCTTTCGTGTTGCAGAATCCCACGTGTTTTCAAAGTGCTGATTACTCCTCATATTAACAAGATAAATTTTTTTGATTTTGCACAGTTGTTTATGTGATATAAATATTTTTTTCTGATTAAAGTTTGTGTTTTTGCGTTCGTTAGTTTAGACGTAATAGCCATAGCAGCGCTTGTAAAAATCTTAGCATTTTAACTGCCATCTTGAGCCGCTCTAGACTTCTCAAATACTGGCTAATAAACTTATTTAAAAGCGGATATTTAATTATTTGTAGTAGCATGCCCGTGGTATAGATAGAGCACTTCATTTTAAACCAGATAATATATTTAATTTACATATCACTATTTAACCAAACTATCACTAATTTAACCAGTTTTTCTCTTCTGCATGTTAGATGCCTCCAAAATATCTCAAATATGCCAACCCAAATATTCTTACAGCAGTAAGGTTGGTAAAAGTGGAGAAGTACTCAATTTATAAGGCATCAAAGCAATGTGAAGAGCCATGGTCTACTCCGCAAGACTTTCTTAGCAGGACTGAAGGTGAATGTGTAGGCCTACCTAAATTAGGGAACCCGTTTGCTTTACCTGTACAAATGGAACAAAAAATATGCAATTACATACTTTCCATGCAGGAATTACGATTCGGATTGGCTGTAATTCAGATTCGAAAACTGGCATATAAGCTAGCTACAGCAACTGGTAGGAAACATCCCTTCAATGAGGAAGAACAAGCTGCAGGGGACTGGTGGTGGAAAGACTTTCAAACACGTTATGGGCTTAGCTTAGAAGTGCCTGAAAATATAGCTGCTTATAGGTCTTCAATCGGAAATAGGTCAATAATTACTGACTTTTATCAAAAATTAGAAGCATTAGGCACAGATCTAGGAGTTCAACATCGTCCAGATCTAGTATGGAATTGCGATGAGACGGGGCTCTCATATGTGGTGAAAGCATCCAACATCGTTACAGCAGTTGGTAAAAAGTATGTATATAGCAGAACGTTTGCTGATCGAGGTGAAAATCACACATTGCCTCCCTGTGTCAATGCTAGTGGTCACTGGATACCACCAATGGTGATATTTACGGGTGTTCGAATGTCAGAAGATCTTCTGAAAGACGAAATTCCTAGCACCATTGTGAAACTATCACCAAAAGGGTGGATAAATGGAGAACTTTTTCTGGAATGGTTCAATCATTTCATACAATGTATACCTCCTGCAAGACCTATAATTTTAGTAATGGATTCCCATGGATCCTATATTTCAGAGGAGGTCACTGATCTCGCCAAGAAGAACCAGATCTCTCTTCTGACATTTCCTTCTCAAACTACTCACATTCTGCAACCATTGGATGTAGGGGTGTATAGGCAACTTAAAAGATCGTGGGGAAAATCTTTAAATAGCTACATGGACAAGAATCCAGGTCTCAGATCCAACAGATCTGATTTCCACAAATTGTTGAAACCTGCTTAATACAGTCCTTTCAGCCCTGAGACCATCATATCAGCTTTTAGGAAGACTGGGATATATCCTGCAGCTGTGACTGATGAGGCAATAGCAACATCAAAGCTGACAGACAAACCCGCAGAAGACAATCTGGAACCAGCATTAGAAGATTCAGAAAGTCATTCAGAGGTGAATGAACTTCTTGCTCTGCCTGTCTTAACAGATGATGGGAACAAATGCAAGCGGAGGAGAAAGACAGATAGCAAGGCAAAATGCCTGACTCCAATTCAAGAAGCAGCTCACAAAAGAACCGGTGGTAGGGCTCTGCATTTTCTAAAATATTATCTCACGTACTTCATTAACAGAGGTGACAGGTGTTCCTTTGAGTTGTTGTTTATTTATTTTAATGAAATTTATTGATTTATATGTAGGCCACGAAAGGAAGATACATTAAATCCACAACCCAGCACCTCTGGAGTGACAAAGAAGAGGACGAAGGATGACAATAAATGTGTATCCTGTGGCCACAGTTATTTAGAAGACCTGAGGAAAAAATGAGGGCACTATGAATTCAGTGTAGTTTTTGTTTAATGTGGTACCATTCGAAGTGTCAACATACTTTTGAAGAGAGTGAGGACGTTTTTATCTGCAACAAGTGTCAAAACCTTTCTGATGAAGACTAAAATTAGGCTTTAATTTAATCAGTAAATTCAATTCAGTGTTTTTGCTCATTACTTCGTCAGTACTTTATCATTATTACCATAAATAAGCCTCAATGTCGTAAAATGTCAAAATAATATCTTTTATAGAAATACAATGCTTTCATTATTTAATTAATGCATTATCACGAAATTACCCAAGTAATGTCACGAACTTACCAAGGGGTATCACGAAATAACCTACCAAATTCTTAGTTGATGAAATCATAAGGGAGAGAATGTAGAATCAACTAATCATAACATTGTGCATATTGAGTAATGCATTTAAGGACAGGCTTACATATGTAATTCAGCAACCTTTCAAAATATTTTTTTATGTACTTTAAATTAACTTAATACAGAAATCCTCACGATATTAACAAGGTTTACCCTATAGTAAATCTCATTGAAATATTCAATTCGCATATCATTTCGCAGGTATATGCAGAATCCCGTTTCCTGTCGTTTATTTTGATAAAGTTCCTCTTCTTTTTCTCTGGGTAGATTAAGATTTTTAGTAAATTATTTTGAATGTGCACTCCTTATTTTACCAACTAGCAGAATCGACCATCATTTCCTTTCGTTACCATTGTGCGCGTAATTAATTAGCTGGTAAGTAAGGAGGGGGTCGAGTGCATGTCTCGTTGTCATGCAAAATTCGTCATAATTAAAGAGGTACAAACTCTTCTCCACCCCAGCGTCTCGCAAGGTTAGTGCAGAGCTGCCCTCAGCTTGTAGCAACTGCCGGAGGTCTGACAGCATAATATGCAATTGCCAACGATCCAGAAGGTGGGTAATATTATTCTTAGATGATACATTGTGTGGTTAACAGCACACTGATAGTAGTAACATGCTGAATTAATAATGGTTCTCCCCACAGGCAAAGAGACAGAGTTGCAGTGATTTGTCTCTTCCACAACCCAAGACCAACTAACCTGTTTCCCAATACTGGCTCCAAATGGTGCTCAAAATTATGACAGCATAAGTTTTTCCCACCTCCCCTCCACCTACTCCCCTCTTCCCCCACCCCGTTTCTTCATTGTGCCATCCCCTTCCCACCGCCCAGCTCAGTTTGTGCCCAGTGGCCAGTGTAGAAGGACAGAGGTTGATATTTTCTTTATCTCATCATTTTTGGGGATGAGAAGGTGTTATCCTGTTGAAAGAAAAAATCAAAATATCATCCCCCCATTCCCACTTTCGACCACCTCAAGCCCTCATTTTTTTCCAAAGACATGTGCTCGATTTGACATGTGTAGCTGATTGGCCTAATTGATAATACCGCCACCAGAGGTTACTCAAAATTCTGACTTCATGGGTTTTCCCCCCCTCCCTGCTTGACACAGGCCAGTCACCAGTTCAAACCTACAGGGCTGTTTATATAACCATCTGGAATTCCAGCTTAGTCTGGAATTGGATTTGACTGACCTAGTACACAATACTACCACCCAACCCAACATTCTAGAGCGCTCACTTGGGAATCGATGGGAAACAGTCTGTGCTGTCGAAGAACATTTGTGGAGAGTGCAAGTGCTGTCCTGTTGAAAGAAGAATTGACAATATCAATCCATGCACCCACTTTCTGGCATCCCCACCTCACTTTTTTCTGATTGCGGTTGTGTGTGTGTGTGTTAAGTCCTCTCTTTCACAATACCGCCACCAGAGGAAGCTCGAAAATGTAACATCATGGGTTTTACCGCACGAAAATTGATGGGAAAAGCTGATTGTTTGTGGGGAAGGTGCAAGCGTTGTCCTGTAGGGGGATGTTCCAGTTACGTACATGATCATTAAAAACAATCGTAAATATCTATATGCACAGCTACAGATCAGAATATATTGCAAACATCGTGAAAAATCTCATCTGGAGATCATAAACAGACACCATACATACTACAAATGACACGCTACAGGGCTTCTGGCTTGGAGCTGTCCTTGAAGTAACCGATTTGTAACAGTTCGTTGCGTCAGGTACTTAATGGCTACTGCATCAATTGAACTACCGTAGGAAGCTGCTCCAACATCTTTAGGAGTCGCGCAGACACCGTCTGCTAACAGTTCCAAGCAGAAACACCGTTACTGCAAAGCGCTGGGACTGCTGACAGGTTGCTGCAAGTTGGAGTGACACAATGAAAGTAGATCATGGAATACTCACACGTAAATACACTGCTAGAAATCATCAACATAAACATCTGTTATGAAGTGGTACCTTTCACTTCACTTGAAAATATCTGTATCCTTTTCACTGTGAATAGACTGTAATGTGATAAGCCTAAATCTGCTGTCATGTAATTTTTTTATGCATTTTTCTCAAGCACTGGTCTTGTCTGCCATGTCTGTCACATATGAGCTGCAGTAACAGTTGCACCAAATACCACTCTCCTTTCTACCACGCACCACTGCTGCAAGGCATAAGGGTCCATGGGAAATAATTTTACATGAGCTACACAGCCTGAGGAGCTACCTGCAAAGCATGACCCTGAAGACAGTACAGACATACTGGGGCTGCGGCTGCCAACCTGTGAGCACTGCAAGTTGTGGGCACCACATGATGGGGGCCAGGATAATCACTCATCCTTGGGTGTCCTGCACCGCTTAGCTGCAGTTGCTTCATGGATCTTGTACACGTCCACTCATATGTTTATCATCAAGTGTGTATTGTGTATTAAACCGAGGACCTAGAAATTATGGAGAAGCTTCATCCAGCCTTAGTCCTCAGTGGTTCACAGCCTCACAATAGGCCACAGCAGTCCACCCACCCCACCGCCGCCCCACACCGAACCCAGGGTTACTGTGTGGTTCGGCCTCCAGTGGACCCCTCTGGGAACATCTCATACGAGACGAGTGTAGCCCCAAATGTTTGCGTGGTAGAGTAATTATGGTGTACGCATACGTGGAGACAGGGTCTGTGCAGCAATCGCCGATATAGTGTAAGTGAGGTGGAATAAGGGCAACTAGCCCGCATTCGCCGAAGTAGATGGAAAACCACCTTAACAACCATCCACAGGCAGGCCGGCACACGAGACCTCGACACTAATCTGCCAGGCGGATTCGTGCCTCATTCCACATTGAACATCATTCCACATTGATCATCATTCCACATTGATCATCATTTCACATCAAGCATCAACTGCCACAAACCGTCACACACCACTAGTCACTGCCAAGCATCATTCAGTTTTCGCTCCTTCCCTCTGACATCACACTTTCAACAATTGTCGCCTTAAGTTTGAGAATACGAGCACAGTGCATGTATCTAGGATTCAATCCCGCTTCCTTCAAGTTTCTAAACCCGATAAACTGTCAGACAAATCATTAAAAAAGCGACATCTCCTCATTACATGGCATCCAATTTATTCAATCACATACAGCAGCAGTAGTACAGCTGCTGCTGGGAACATGATGTAACGCCAGCCTCATGATGTCCATACTCTTACCCCTCTTTATAATATACACATCCATTTACATCAGGTCATGATGGAAGGCTCTTCGTAGGATATTCCTTGACTTTGAAATATTTCATTGTATTTATTAGTGGTGACTTCACCCCATAGAGCCTGCACCTTACAGGATACATTGTATAAACCACCTCCTAATCAAGCCAAAATCTTAGACAAAATATGAACAATGAAAATATTCACCAATCTACAGCACCTGCCATCATAACGACTCTCATTTTCACATGATTGTGTCATATTTCTACTCGTTAATCACCAGTCTGTAAATCCCACTAACACAGCAGCGTCGTATATCGGAGCAGTCAAGATGGTCATATTCCTACAGGATTAACCACAAGTCTGTCAATTCCACCAACACAGTAGCTTCTTATATCGGAGTGGGCAAGCTGGAATATAAGAATAAGTGCACTACACTGTATAGAGATTATGGTTACAATAATTTGTCGCCAATGCTAAATCTGCTTAATGTACAAAACGCACAGTCGGTTCTAAAATTTTAAACCCTGGTAAAATTTGAAAGGAAAGCGTTGATGACAGTTTGCTACAGTATTTTTGCAGTGAAAGTTCACGGCAAATATCGTGTCAGATACAACCTGGGAACTGACTGATTCAAAAAAATGGTTCAAATGGCTCTGAGGACTATAGGACTTAACTTCTGAGGTCATCAGTCCCCTAGAACTTAGAACTACTTAAACCTAACTAACCTAAGGACATCACACACATCTATGCCCACGGCAGGATTCGAACCTGCGACCGTAGCGGTCGCGCGGTTCCAGGCTGTAGCGCCTAGAACCGCTCGGCTACTCCGGCCGGCCTGATTGTACGGTTTATGTCTAAACTGCATAAAATTGTATCAGATGTGATGGTATACATTACAGTTTCGATTTAGTGTTACACAAGACGAAAATGTTGCACTATCATACATCGAGAGGGAATTAACCAGCAAGTATAATCCAGACAAAATTAATGTCGATGTTTGCTCCAGCAACAACAGTCATCTTAGTGCCTCTTACACCTCGATCCGAATTGTAATGCCAAGTCTCTAGGTGAAATGCCGATTTGCGGCACTCGCCTCCTGCACTGTCACTTCTTAGTGGATGGATTACACCCCAAGTAAAAATCCACGCTTATTAATTTGATCCTGACATATTCTTCTGCTTTAGCTCATTGACTTATCTGTTCTCAGTGTCTGGGTTACCTCCCTTAAATTTCTAGTAAGTTAATAAGAGCCCAATATACGCATTCAACTTCAGTTCGTCCCGGACGCTTACTGCTAGGCGTTCTGCTGCAGTTAATGCTTCCAATGACAGTGTATGGGATTTCTAACCCTATTAATGTACAATAGGTTTAGTTATGTTCAGGTCAATTATCAACTCCACCACAGGTCTTCCCACCTTCTTGCAGGCCACTCCATCAACTGCGAAAATTCTACATCTAAAACAAATACACTGCATGAGGCTGTACAGTGCACGGCGGAGGATCTATCCCAGCAATATTATGGACTACCCTTCTATCCAAATTCTACGCACTGATCGAGTAAAAAAATGATTGTCTATATACTTCCTTACATACCCCAATCCATCCTTACGTTTCCAGGAGAAATACGTCGTCTTTCCCAGAGACCTTTTATTTCCATCCATATTCCAATGGAGTTGGGTTAGGTTGTTTGGGGAAGGAGACCAGACAGCGAGGTCATCGGTCCCATCGGATTAGGGAAGGATGGGGAAGGAAGTCGGCCGTGCCCTTTCAAAGGAACCATCCCGGCATTAGCCTGGAGCGATTAAGGGAAATCATGGAAAACCTAAATCAGGATGGCCGAACGCGGGATTGAACCGTCGTCCTCCCGAATGCGAGTCCAGTATTTCAATGGAGTACGCAAACCTATACAATCCTAGCAGCATCAATATGATGCTTTTGCTTCGCAGATCAACCATGTAATGCAAACAGATGTTAGCTCACAGGATTGGCAGACAGCGACTATGAAGTGCTGAGCTGTCGAATACATGTTACTGTTCCCCAGTATATATCATCTAACTGCAAATAAGTCTATGCGTGTTTATGTCGAGATACCAACTGACAATTAACTCAAAGTTGAAAAACGGAAATTGAGAATGTATAGCGAGGTACGACGGTGGAGCTCGTTCAAATATAGTGGGGAAAGCTGTGCAGCAAACAGACATACATATCACGGGGTAGTACGACATATTCTGTCTCAGCGCCCCTGTCTTTTTTTGTTGTTGTTGTTAATCGTCAGGACAGTGCGAACACAATCCCGACTACCAAAAATTATGCGCCCGAGTAACGCGAATTTTTTAATTTTTTTTATTTATGAACATAACATCGTTACAACAATACATGAACAGAAAAATGTAACTGTGAATAGCTGGTTAATATTTCACATAGTCGAAATACTTTAATAACAGAAATAAATACAACTGAAATGTGTGACAAGTTATTCACAGAGAGCTTTTAGTATCATTCTAAAAAAATCAGTATAAGTTGTGAAATGTAAACAAAGATTTAAAAAAGTGTATCAGGTAAGAAACTAAGAGAAAATGGAAAACTCAAATGAGAAAGGAGAAACGAAAGGGATACCCCTAGCGAAAGTATTCACTGTAAGTGAAGCGTCCTCTGATATTCGTATAATACCGCAACCGATAAAGCGTTGGCAAAATGTTCGCGGTACTGCGGTGAACGTTGCAATCGTTGATGACGTTCCCACAAGTAGACCATGTACTGCCCGGCGTCACTGAGTTGCAACTCAAAAATGGCGTAGGCAGTGTGTCCCAGTAGCCAGGCAACGGCATTGCGCTTCGTTCTTGGGTGCACTTTAAAGTCAGGAAAGAGAATCCACATTGGTGTCACACTGGAAGGTGCAGTCTGGTTGATAAGCCCCACATCAATCGGCATAACTCCCATACTCTCCACACGTAGCGGCACGCTGACGTTGACATCTTGAAGCGGATGCCCA
Organism: Schistocerca nitens; assembly: GCF_023898315.1. Classification (NCBI taxonomy): domain Eukaryota; kingdom Metazoa; phylum Arthropoda; class Insecta; order Orthoptera; family Acrididae; genus Schistocerca; species Schistocerca nitens. The sequence goes on from NC_064614.1 coordinate 832,231,854, forward strand.
CTACTGAAACTGGAGCTTACTGTGACTGAGGCCGGTATCGATCCAATATGACTGCCGTTGTCCCGTTCGGGTGGTCGGTCTGTAGCGTCGCTGTTCGGTGGATAAGGAGTGCCGTGAACTTTCGCCGGAAGTCGGTCAATCCCAGTCCCCCGATTGACCGATCGAGGACGCAGGTGGTGGCTCGCACTTTGAAGATGGAGTGTCGCCACAGCAGCCAGTAAACTGCTTTCATAACCGAATTTCCCAGAAGCTTCGGGGCGGTCAGCAGCTGGGCGACATACCAGGCCTTGACGAGGATCGTCGTGTTAATGACCGACACTGCCTGGTGAAGTTTCAGACGTCGGTTGGCGTGGCAACGGCACAATCCCTTGATGGTGTGGAGGAGTCGCCTCCACGTGAGGATCTTCATTTTCTGAGGACAGACACAAACCTGCAGTCCCAGCAATTTGTGCTCCTGGACAATCTTGTACCACCGGAGTTAGTCATCAGGAAGGTGCAGTCCGAGTGGAAGCAGGACACTTTTGCGTTGGTTATTTGCAGCTCCAGATGCACGTTCATAGATGTTCAACACTGGGCATGTGGATTCTATGTCTCTCGTGTCGGCCAGAAAGACGCCGACGTCGTCCGCATAGGCGACGCAGCGGAGAGTGATGTTGTGAAGAGGCACTCCACTGACTGCAATTCCTAAGGCCCTCACTAGCGGGTCGATAGCCAGCACAAAGAAGAACATCGATAACGGGCATCCCTGACGTACAGAGCGACGTCTTTGACAGCTGCAGTGTTAGTGCATCAATACTAATTGTGTCAAGTGTTGCTACGTTAAAATTAACAGCTCAAGAGTCGTCACAGGACGTATTTATGAAGTAGTAATGTGTAGTGAACACTCGTGATCTGCAGGAAGACGTATGTGCTACAGTGGAGCAAGAGTAGATCTGTTGTACGGTTTTGCTTAAGACAGTGGCAGTATTGAGATGGAGATGTCCTGTTCATGATTTTTGCCACTCAATCATTCTGAGATCAACGAAAGTTCATTGCAAGATGGTGTAGCTACCACATCAGATTTTGCATGCAATAAATGTGGAATTCAAAGCATACAAAAATCAATTATTTGCGAAATACTGTCGCTTAGTTTTCAAATGTCAGTCAGAGCTATTTAAGTACGGTGATGCTGTGTGTGATACTCTCTCTCACCATTAAGAAATCTTCCATTAAAACTACAGTCTTCCATGACATATAAGTGCATATTCACTCCATCCTGACTTCGAAATGTTATTTGCTAACGATAAAATACCAACCCATCCAGGGAAGCAATAGAAGCACATGCATGTAACAAGGTTACAAAATGTCTGTTAGGGCTGTCTAAGTAAAGTGATGCTGCAGTATGTGTGTGTGTGTGTGTGTGTGTGTGTGTGTGTGTGTGTGGTACTCCCTCCCACCATTAACAAATATTCCATTAAGACAACAGTCTTCCATGCCATGCATACACATTGCCTCCTGATTTCGAAACACAATTTTCTTAGTAAGAAAAGAAAAATTACCCAGTATTCCAGCGCTGCAAAGAAATGAGATGCATGTAACTTAATCTCCAAACGCCTGTCAGGGTTATTTAAGATCAAAAAATGGTTCAAATGGCTCTAATCACTATGGGACTTAACATCTGAGGTCACAGTCCCCTAGACTTAGAATGGCCGAGGCATGATTCGAACCTGCGACCGTATCAGCCGTATTTAAGTTCACTGGTTCTGTGTATGTTGCACCCTTCTTTCATTATTAAAGGTTCCATTAAATCTTCCTCGTAAATTATGTCCCATGCTGATTTTAGAAATGTACTTCTGAATCGCTAGCATTTAGACAGGATCAAACTCGAACAGTCAATTTCCATAGCTACAATTCAGAGGTTTAAAACCAGGTTCTTTTTAGCCGAGGAAGATTTAAACATTTCTCCCAAACATTATGTAGTAGCACATGTCTATTCCGATATTTAAAAAAATGTAGCCTTTTATGCCACTTCGTAAGCTAGCAATCATCTGTTGAAGACCAGTGCAAATGTAAAGGCTGATAGTCCATTTCAGCGTCAACCAGTTCTTTAGACGGATGTTTTATATTCCCGCTACATCCATAACAATTTCTCCTAATGTACACTATGTTCTTGACTATAGAATATGATACAATATCTCTAGAGTGCATAAACATTTCACTATTAAAGTTCTGATTCATGGCATCATCCTTCCATCTAACATTAAGAAACTAAGCACCTTCAACTGCCAACTCCGATTACAGGTGCTGCACAATGCTTTATACTACAGTAATGTGATACATAGCCTTAGGCAGCACTCAGATTTCCTTTCTCTCCCTGACGTACCCTCTATACAGAAGCTAGTCGCTACTAGTTTTGTATGTGTGTGTGTGTGTGTGTGTGTGTGTGCGTGTGTGTGTGTGTGTGTGTGGGTGGGTGGGTGGGAAAGGGGAGTATATGTAGCAAAGCACTTGTTACCGGATCATATGAAAAAACTCTATAGCACAGATCTTAACAGTATTACTCTGCAGGGGAACGAAATTATGTTTCTTAACCCTATGGAAGACTGCATACGTTATCAGACCACTGGTATTGTATGTCAGTTCCGCACTTCGGCGTAAAAAGTCACACTTAACGATAGACATACGTTGACATGCGCAAGATTTGTGAAGCGACTCTAGCTAAGCAGTGCAGTATGACTACAAACTACTGATCCCCAGCCACTACCAGATGGTGCCCACGGCTTGCAGTGCTCGAAGGTAGCGGCTGCGGTCTCGGGATATCCACACCGCCTTCCAGCTTATGCTTCGCAGGTAGCTCCCCAAGTGTTTCCCAATGACACTTATGTCTTGAGGCAGTGGTGCATGGTGGAAAGGTTGTGATATTTGGCGGAATTGTTACTGCAGCTAACGCAACAGACCTGGCAGCCACAGCCAGTCCATGAGAGAAATGCGTCAGTAAAATAAACGAGACAGCATATTTAACATTATCATATTACAGTCCATTTGTTTGTAGAGGTTGAACTAGATAAATTTAAAGATTTTTTTAGTGTCATGAAATGTACTACTTCATAGCAGATGTTAATGTTGATGTCTTTAGCAGTGTGATTATTTGTGAATATTCCCTGATCTATTTGCATTGTGTGTTTGCCGCCTGTGATAATCTTTCAACGGTACTAGCTCAGTGCAGTAATGGTTTTTCCGCTGGGAACTGTTAGTGAATGGTGTGTAACCCTCTGAGATCGTGGAGCAGCCTCCAGTGACAAATCGGTCGATACAGCAGCAGTGCAGGTATCTGAGATAACGAATTCCAAGATTGGGAAGGGGAGGGGAGGGGGAGGAGTGGGTGTGGGGAAGACGGGAGAGGAGGTGGAAAAAAACCCTGAAGCCACAATTTCGAGCGCCCTCTGGTTGAGGTCGGTTGGTCTGGGGTTGTGGAAGATGACAGGTCACTGTAACCCCATTTGCTTGGCTGCAGGGAGAACCATATTTATTTCGTCATATTACTACAGGGTTGAGGGAATAAAAGTGGCCCCGGTGAGTGCACATGACTGAATGTAAATGTATGCGTATAACCATACCCCGCGATGCATGCAGCACACATACGCCAGCCACGTGATCCACACCAGTTCAGAGTGTAGTGCAGGCTGTGTCAGTGTGATTGGAGGAGTTGCACTCTAAAAAACGTGAATTGTTCTTTTGTTGTAACCGTGAGTAATTCTCACTGTCACCAACAGATGGCTTCAATGTTAAAAAACCCAACCGAGTAGTAAATTAAATATTTTGCAGATCTAAGATGTTACAGTATTTTGAAATGTCTGGAAACTATGTCGGTATCTCAATAAACTGCGATGTTCACACCAATTATCTAGGACCCAGTTAAGGTTAAGTACAAGAAATAACGCTATAAGACTGAAATCAATTACTGTATCTCATCTACAGTGTTCCGAAACGTCTGCAAAAATACATCTGAAATGTACAGAAAGTGGAAGCTGATTTTCCACATATACGAAATTCGCCAAATTAGTGCCCAAAATTTGACAGTATGTATTGACGATACTAACACTTACTGATATTATTGCAAATGCTGCTCCAGGCTAAGTACAATAGAAGCCGTTTGCAATCACAACTACGGAGGCAATACTTTTTAAAAGCCTTATAGACTGTATTTCCTATATTATTTTCTGTATCTGTGACGTCACAATATTATAAAAGAGTCTGCAAAATACGTCAGCAATGCGAAAACTGCATTTTTCATATCGATTATCGTGGGCCCAGTTGAGGTTACGTACAAGAAGAAACGCTGCAAGGGTCAAATTAATTACTTTACCACATCTGCGATGTCACAACATTCTAAAATGCGTCATAAAATTTAATAACATGTAATGTTTACGTTGGAGCAGTACCTAAATATGTAAAGTATGCATTCAATCTATGCAGCTGCATTTCGGGATAGTGTGGTTCGTGAAAATTAATGTCATCAACATCACCACCACAAACACATGCACAACATATGTGTCTTATCAGGGATCGAAGGAACAAGGAGGTCGATGTTTGGGAAGGAGTAGGATGCTTTATGACAATCGATTAAACTGGATTGTTTATAAACACGTATTCATGAGAGAGCCGACCAACGACGGTAACAGTGTGAAATGTGACATTTCTAGAGACAATTACTATTGGAGACGTCTCACACATTACAAACCCAATGAGGCATCAAAGACACATAGTGCAAGACATTTTTTGTAAGCACAACATTTTATGACCACCCTCCACTTCTGTTGTTGTTGTTGTGGTCTTCAGTCCTGAGACTGGTTTGATGCAGCTCTCCATGCTACTCTGTCCTGTGCAAGCTTCTTCATCTCCCAGTACCTACTGCAACCTACATCCTTCTGAATCTGCTTAGTGTATTCATCTCTTGGTCTCCCTCTACGATTTTTACCCTCCACGCTGCCCTCCAATGCTAAATTTGTGATCCCTTGATGCCTCAAAACATGTCCTACCAACCGATCCCTTCTTCTAGTCAAGTTGTGCCACAAACTTCTCTTCTCCCCAATCCTATTCAATACCTTCTCATTAGTTACGTGATCTACCCACCTTATCTTCAGCATTCTTCTGTAGCACCACATTTCGAAAGCTTCTATTCTCTTCTTGTCCACACTAGTTATCGTCCATGTTTCACTTGCATACATGGCTACACTCCATACAAATACTTTCAGAAACGACTTCCTGACACTTAAATCTATACTCGATGTTAACAAATTTCTCTTCTTCAGAAACGATTTCCTTGCCGTTGCCAGTCTACATTTGATATCCTCTCTACTTCGACCATCATCAGTTATTTTACTCCCTAAATAGGAAAACTCCTTTACTACTTTAAGTGTCTCATTGCCTAATCTAATTCTCTCAGCATCACCCGATTTAATTTGACTACATTCCATTATCCTCGTTTTGCTTTTGTTGGTGTTCATCTTATACCCTCCTTTCAAGACACTGTCCATTCCGTTCAACTGCTCTTCCAAGTCCTTTGCTGTCTCTGACAGAATTACAATGTCATCGGCGAACCTCAAAGTTTTTACTTCTTCTCCATGAATTTTAATACCTACTCCGAATTTTTCTTTTGTTTCCTTTACTGCTTGCTCAATATACAGATTGAATAACATCGGGGAGAGGCTACAACCCTGTCTCACTCCCTTCCCAACCACTGCTTCCCTTTCATGTCCCTCGACTCTTATAACTGCCATCTGGTTTCTGTACAAATTGTAAATAGCCTTTCGCTCCCTGTATTTTACCCCTACCACCTTCAGAATTTGGAAGAGAGTATTCCAGTTAACATTGTCAAAAGCTTTCTCTAAGTCTACAAATGCTAGAAACGTAGGTTTGCCTTTTCTTAATCTTTCTTCTAAGATAAGTCGTAAGGTTAGTATTGCCTCACGTGTTCCAACATTTCTACGGAATCCAAACTGATCTTCCCCGAGGTCCGCTTCTACCAGTTTTTCCATTCGTCTGTAAAGAATTCGCGTTAGTATTTTGCAGCTGTGACTTATTAAACTGATAGTTCGGTAATTTTCACATCTGTCAACACCTGCTTTCTTTGGGATTGGAATTATTATATTCTTCTTGAAGTCTGAGGGTATTTCACCTGTCTCATACGTCTTGCTCACCAGATGGTAGAGTTTTGTCAGGACTGGCGCTCCCAAGGCCGTCAGTAGTTCTAATGGAATGTTGTCTACTCCCGGGGCCCTGTTTCGACTCAGGTCTTTCAGTGCTCTGTCAAACTCTTCACGCAGTATCGTATCTCCCATTTCATCTTCATCTACATCCTCTTCCATTTCCATAATATTGTCCTCAAGTACATCGCCCTTGTATAAACCCTCTATATACTCCTTCCACCTTTCTGCCTTCCCTTCTTTGCTTAGAACTGGGTTGCCATCTGAGCTCTTGATATTCATACAAGTGGTTCTCTTCTCTCCAAAGGTCTCTTTAATTTTCCTGTAGGCAGTATCTATCTTACCCCTAGTGAGACAAGCCTCTATATCCTTACATTTGTCCTCTACCCATCCCTGCTTAGCCATTTTGTACTTCCTGTCGATCTAATTTTTGAGACGTTTGTATTCCTTTTTGCCTGCTTCATTTACTGCATTTTTATATTTTCTCCTTTCATCAATTAAATTCAATATTTCTTCTGTTACCCAAGTATTTCTATTAGTCCTCGTCTTTTTACCTACTTGATCGTCTGCTGCTTTCACTATTTCATCCCTCAGAGCTACCCATTCTACTTCTACTGTATTTCTTTCCCCCATTCCTGTCAATTGTTCCCTTATGCTCTCCCTGAAACTCTCTACAACCCCCGGTTCTTTCAGTTTATCCAGGTCGCATATCCTTAGATTCCCACCTTTTTGCAGTTTCTTCGGTTTCAATCTGCAGTTCATAACCAAGAGATTGTGGTCAGAATCCACATCTGCCCCTGGAAATGTCTTACAATTTAAAACCTGGTTCCTAAATCTCTGTCTTACCATTATATAATCTATCTGATACCTTTTAGTATCTCCAGGATTCTTCCAGGTATACAACCTTCTTTTATGATTCTTGAACCAAGTGTTAGCTATGATTAAGTTATGCTCCGTGCAAAATTCTACAAGGCGGCTTCCTCTTTCATTTCTTCCCCCCAATCCGTATTCACCTACTACGTTTCCTTCTCTCCCTTTTCCTACTGACGAATTCCAGTCACCCATGACTATTAAATTTTCGTCTCCCTTCACTACCTGAATAATTTCTTTTATCTCATCATACATTTCATCAATCACTTCATCATCTGCAGAGCTAGTTGGCATATAAACTTGTACTACTGTAGTAGGCATGGGCTTTGTGTCTATCTTGGCCACAATAATGCGTTCGCTATGCTGTTTGTAGTAGCTAACCCGCACTCCTATTTTTTTATTCATTATTAAACCTACTCCTGCATTACCTCTATTTGATTTTGTATTTATAACCCTGTAATCACCTGACCAAAACTCTTGTTCCTCCTGCCACCGAACTTCACTAATTCCCACTATATCTAACTTTAACCTATCCATTTCCCTTTTTAAATTTTCTAACCTGCCTGCCCGATTAAGGGATCTGACATTCCACGCTCCGATCCGTAGAATGCCAGTTTTCTTTCTCCTGATAACGACGTCCTCTTGAGTAGTCCCCGCCCGGAGATCCGAATGGGGGACTATTTTACCTCCGGAATATTTTACCCAAGAGGACGCCATCATCATTTAATCATACAGTAAAGCTGCATGTCCTCGGGAAAAATTACGGCTGTAGTTTCCCCTTGCTTTCAGCCGTTCGCAATACCAGCACAGCAAGGCCGTTTTGGTTAATGTTACAAGGCCAGATCAGTCAATCATCCAGACTGTTGCCCCTGCAACATGTTTGTCTGGCCTCTCAACAGATAGCCCTCCGTTGTGGTTGCACCTACGGTACGGCCATCTGTATCGCTGAGGCACGCAAGCCTCCCCACCAACGGCAAGGTCCATGGTTCCACTGCTATAAATGCTAAACCTGTTTTGAACTGCTTTCGGCAATATGTCTTCCATTCTAGCTCAGAGTTCAGGTTGTTTGATATAATAAATTATTGCTCTACAATTTAGTAATACGCAAAACATTCCACCTACTACTGTAATGCACCATAATTTTAGCTGATTACCACAATAACATCACTATGAGACCACTCCCTTCAACAAAAATTGGCTGTAAAATTTATGAGATGCGGTGTTTCAACACTGCAAAGTGTGTAAGTGTGACGTCATGACACTGCTGATTTGCAGAGAGTTCATAATAAAGTACTTGAAAAGAAAGATTAAAGTCATCGTGTACATACCATGAATAATAAAAGGCCGCTACTTATTTTGAGCTGCTTTTGGACAATACGTTATCCATTCTAACTCAGTGTCCATGTATTTGGCATAACAAATTAAATTCACTCTACAATTTAGCAATATGCTGGACCCCCATCTACTTTTGTAATGCAGCATAATTTAAGCTAATACCCACAATGCAAAAAATACACTACCACTTGCATCCACCTTCATAGATGTGAAGACAAGTATAACGTGGGTTCGGACTTATGGTAAAGGAAAAAGATAATGCTGGGGTATGGAAATAACTGGTGAAGCAAGAAAAAAAGACATTTCTTAGTAATTATCGTTATAGATCATTTGTTGAAATATATTTTTTAATCAACAAAAAAATCATAAAGCGCCATTAGATTTACTTCTTCTCCATACATTTTTAGGATTCGCTACTTCAGCTGGTGAACAAGAAACCTTACAGGATCACTTCGCTGTCTCTCTGTCTGTTCGACTGTGAAAAACTCATTTTCTCACGATCAGGTAGACGTCTTAAATTGATATTGATGCCACATACTAAGGTCTCTAGTCTCACTGCAGTTTAAAAAACTGAAGCTAGTAAGCCAATACAATCAAAAGATACGGCCATTTATGCTATATACTCTGATATTTGCAAAGTCACTTATCAAAACCTATGCTGTACTCCCGATTTCCTATAATAATGCAGATAGGCAAGAAGTAAGTTTTTACAGTACAAATTAAAGAAAAAATCCGAAAATTGTTTATTTGTAATTATATCAGGGGAATTTTTTTTTCTTTCGTCATTTGTTATCCGACTGTTATTGTGTCCTTCTGTTAAGATCCCTTTTTCTTAGGAAAGGGTTGACGTATTAAAATCAAATTTACATCAAATACTAGAGTCTAAGGTCCCTTGGCGATGTAAAACTTTAACCAATACAATCAAAAGATACGGCCATTTATGTCACATGTTTTGATACTCGCAAACTAACTTATCAAAACGTTTATGGTACTTTCAATTGACCTAGAATCATCAAATTTTTCAAGAAGTGATTTTCCATAATACACCTAAATTATCAAATCCAAAAGTTTACTGTCTCTTATAATGCCAATCGATAAAAGCGATCAGTCGGCTCTTATCCAATTGCCTGTCTGTTCGTCTGTTAAGACCCCTTTTTCTCAGGACGTATTGACGTATCACATTTGTGGCACATACCAAGGTCTGTGGTCACTTGGCTATGGAAAAACTTTAAGCTTCAAAGTCAATGCAATCAAAAGATACGGCCATTTAATTCACATATTTTATAATAGCAAACACTCATCAAAACTTAGAACTAGAAACATGAAATTTGGCATCAAGGAAGGTTTCACAGTGCATGAACGGAAATAATCAGAGAATTGTTAATTTTTAATTATATCACTCGAAAAATATTTTTTTCGTCATTTGTTATCCGACTGTCTCTCCTTCTGTTAACAGTCCTTTTTCTTAGGAATGGGTAGACGTATAGCTTGCCTGTATAGAAAACGATAACAGGCAAAAACTGTCGAGATTCTTTATTTCCAGGATGGATGAACTGTCTAAATACATAACTAAGTTTGTATTCCAAACTCTGTGCGCAAGCTCTCCTCGCACTTGTCTGAATTATTTTTTCAGATCTTATGCAAAAAAATTTCAAATTCCTGCGTTCCATACAACACCTCTTAATATATCGGTAGTGGAACACAATATTGAAGGATTTTAGGCACAATGTAATGTGGCCCTTCATGAAAGGGTCGTCGAAAACTTTGGACCATCCACTGTAATTACTCTACTATTGACATATTCTCGTAGTCCAAAAGTGTTAAATTTATAAGTTTTATTGCAAGTACCTTAAACATGTGCAAAATAGAGCAATAATGGAAAAATACTACAGAATGGATGTGACTGGTTTCACTCGTTTTATGAATGCAAACATTGCAGATACAGAACAGTGCTTTAAAATTATCTGAATATGTTTCAGTACTTTCTCTCAAAAAAATCTGGTTTGATATCGCTGTCAGTGAAATTTCACTAACTGAGTCTCGTTCAGACGAACATTAGCCAATAATACACATGTAGTTTCTTGCGTTAATTGTACAATGCTCTGAAAAATTAAACTAATGCCTTGGATGGCAACTAATCTTTGTCTTGTTTACAGGTGGATTACCTCTAACAGTGGTTTTTCTGTAATTTTGTCGTTTTTGACATGATCAGTTTATTGAAAGACAAAGCAAGGGTTTTCACGACTACCACATCATAAAATTTGGTGCATTTGGTGATCCATATAAAAGACATCTTTCTTATTATGGCATTTAATTTTACCATGCTGTTTTTCAAATTTCTGTTGAACTGGAGCCTCTAGAATACCTTCATAATCATCCACTTTTGTATTTAAGTGACCGTAGCTACACACAGCTAATGAAATATTATCAAAGCATGAAACAAAATAATTTAAGTAGCAATCGTGACATAATGTCTGAAAGACATTAGTATTATGAACTTTGCTAATGTGACATTTGCAATAACTAAATATAACTTACAGAGTGAAGAACAATTCGCGCACTCGGATTTTGCTGCGCGATTCACTAGCAATACAAAAAAGTCTCTCACAAAATTTCGTTCTGCGCATATTTCCGGCAATAAATGGACGTTGAAGATTGGCAGCCTGCCAACACTGTAATCACATGTATCGTAACTACCTTAGCCAGCGGAAGGCAGTGCTGCTGGGCAGGTGGTGCAATAGACAACCTTTTGGATTTTCAGCAGGAGGTCGAGGGCTCGATTCTGAGCCAAAGCGTATTTGGCTTTATTTGCCATTTTCATTCTGCCACATAATACTGTAGTATACACCTTTTCTTTAACCCACACATATCCGACATTTACATAGTCCATACCTAACGAAATGTAACGTACCTGAACGAGGCAAGAACAATAGTTGTAATAATAGATGGAACGTTTGGGGAGGGCGCACAGAAAACAGGTTTGGATTCTAGTAGATGCAGTGGTGCGAAACAATTCGCGTCCACGACGTGCAAAAGGCTTCTTTAAACGCTGGCCAATGAAAACGATTATACTTCCATTTCTGTGGTCGTAGCATTTAACTGCAAATGTTTTGAAGAAGATCCACTGTAATCGCTGTATGTCGAGTAGGACGACAGATATCGTACCATGTAGACTGCATTTAGCACATGAAGACAAATTCATCTCGACCCAGAATCGAACCCTCGACCTCCCGCCTGCTGATCTAAAACGCTAGTTACTGCACCAACTGCACAGCATGCAACTACCACCTGACAGAGGTACTTACCGTCCATGTGGATTACAGTGTTGACAGACTGCCAGTCATTGACGTCCATTTACTACCGAAAACAGGCGCAGAACGAAATTTTGTGACAGACATTTTTGTGTTGTTAGCACTTGAGGAATCGCTTTGCGAAGTCCGAGTGCGAAAATATTTCTTCATACTGTATATGGGCCACCAATTCGTTGCATACAAGATACACTAACGTAATTGTTTGTTTGAAACTGCTTCGTTTGTCCACATTAAGACCTTGGAATATCTTGCAATTCCACATTCACATTGTAACACATACGACTGAACTAGTCACATCGCCTACATTCTGATAATGTTCAACGTTCAAATGTCCTGAGGGACCAAACTGCTGAGGTCATCGGTCGCTATACTTACATACTACTTAAACTAACTTACGCTAACAACAACACACACACCCTTGCCCAAGGGAGGACTCGAACCTCCAGAGGAAGGGTCCGCTCAATCCGTGACATGACGTCTCAAACCGCGCGGCCACTCCGCGCGGCTACATTCTGATAAAGCATCATGTTCGCCATATATTTTGTTAGAAATGTATTTATAGCAAGTTATGTGATACTTTTGGATTTGTCCTGGCTTTCAATTACCCCAGCCTAGTCAGTGTATTTCGCCAGCCTTTAAACTCAATGACTGTCATTTGTCATTACATGGTATCGTGAAATGTTTGTTTTCCATTGAACAAAAATTTTATGTTCACTGTCTGTATCGTACAAGTGTCCAGGCCGCCATATAGCATCCATTTTTTATGTCTTCACTAGCAGCTGGATGAATATCTGTTGCCGGCCGCGGTGGTCTAGCGGTTCTAGGCGCTCAGTCCGGAACCGCGCGACTGCTACGGTCGGAGGTTCGAATCCTGCCTCGGGCATGGACGTGTGTGATGTCCTTAGGTTAGTTAGGTTTAAGTAGTTCTAAGTTCTAGGGGACTGATGACCACAGATGTTAAGTCCCATAGTGCTCAGAGCCATTTGAACCATTTTTGAATATCTGTTGCTATCGAATTACAATTCAATAAAATTGGTCTTCTGTAAGTCGGTAATGTAAAGTTTCCGGTGATGACTGCGACATCTCACCAGTTGAAGTACGAAGTGATGTGAAGATCTCGTGGAAAGTCTAGAAAATGACGTCCAGTAGCTCGACGTGCCCCTAAACGGCAGCGCTGATTATGTATAGACAGTGATCAGGACGCGTGCGCATCTAGTTTTTGGTGCAAGTCTACTGAGATAAATTATTTCATCATCATCAGACAAGCTTCTGCTTCCGCGGAAATCGCTGCGCGCCTGTCGGTGGACAACACTTGTGGAGACGGGTCTGTAAAGCTCTTCTCGGTATCAACCAAGGTCGAGACCCAGAGAACCGATAACTTAGCACTGTGCCTGCTGGGACCTGCACCGCTTCTGCTGGAGACGTGAAAACCAGAGAGTACCTGGCGCCTCTGTCCAAATCGCTTATTCTTTGAATAAATAATTTATTTAATGGCGGACTTCTTGATGGTATTTTCGTTTGCCACAGCCGACCACGTTCATTTTCGCTCGATAGTGGCGCCAGATGGCCGTCAACAATCGCGCTAATCACAATACATGTACCGGATAACAGGTATACATGCACCGGATATCGGGTAATACCTAACAGCAAAAGCATAATGTCACACGCGTAAAAAGTAACGCCTAACGTAAGACATTCTCTGTAAGCACACCGTTGTACACTGAAGAGCCAAACAAACCGGCACACCCACCTAAAATCGTGTAGGACCCACACGAGCACTCAAAAGTGCCACAACACGACGTGGCATGGACTCGACTAATGTATGAAGTAGTGCTGCAGGGAAATGACACCATGAATCCTGCAATGCTCTTCATAAATTCGTAAGAATACAAGGGGGTGGAGATCTCTCCTGAACAGCACGTTGCAAGGAATCCCTGATATGCATAATAATGTTAATGCCTGGGAAGATTGGTGTTCAGCGGAAGAGAGTGTTCCTGGAGCCACACTGTAGCAATTCTGCACGTGTGCGGTGTCGCATTGTCCTGCTGGAATTGCCCAAGTCCGTCGGAATGCACAATGCACATGAATGGATGCAGGTGATCAGACAGGATGCTTACGTATGTGTCACCTGTCAGAGCCGTATCTAGACCTATGAGGGGTCTCATATTACTCCAACTGCACATGCCCCATACCATTACACAGCCTCCACCAACTTGAACAGTCTCCTGCTGACATGCAGGGTCCATGGATTCATGAGATTGTCTCCATACCCGTACCTGTCCATTCGCTCGATTTGTAATTTGAAACAAGACCCGTCTGACCAGGCAACATGTTTCCAGTTGATAACAATCTAGTGTCGGTGTTGATGGGCCCAGGTCAGGCGTTAAGCTCTGTGACGTGCAGTCATCAAGGGTACACTAGTGGACCTTCGGCTCCGAAAGCCCATATCGATGATGTTTCGTTGAATGGTTCGCACGCGGACACTCGTTGATGGCCCATCATCGAAATCTACAGCAATTTGCGGAAAGGTTGCACTTCTGTCACGTTGAACGATTATCTTCAGTTGTCGTTGGTCCCGTTCTTGCAGGATCTTTTCCGGTCGCAGCAATGTCGGAGATTTGATCTTTTACCGGATTGCTGATATTCGCGGTACACTAGTGAAATGGTCGTACGGGAAAATCCCGACTTCATCGCTACCTCGGAGATGCTGTCACACATCGCTCATGCGCCGACTATAACAACACGTCCAAACGCACTTAAATCTTGGTAAACTGCCATTGTAGCAGCTGTAGCCGATCTAGTAACTGCGCCAGACACTTGTTGTCGTATATAGGCGTTGTCGACCGCAGCGCCGCATTCTGCCTTTTTACATGTCTCTGCATTAGAAAATACATGCCTATACCAGTTTCTTTGGCGCTTCAGTGTATGACCACCTTTGATGGCTATAAATGCTAAACTAAAAGCGCAACAAGTATTAAAGAGATGTATAACATAAGGACTTAATGATTTTTTTCCGTAAGCACACACATTTCCCATCGCCATTTGCTGTAGCTTTTACTGAAAGCCAAATACTCCCACATTTCCATTCTAAGATATATAACACGCGATATTATATGACTAAGAAGAAGCACAGTGCGATATTCTAACAAAATACGCCAGCCCAACTAGTAGCACAGCAAGATAACTTAGTTAAAAATTCAAACCATAAGATACACATAGATGCTCGCTGGCTGCTAGATAATAAATGTTAGAGCCTCTACGGAAACGCATTAAGTTAATATCAACGAAGATCACCATGCAATGGGGGTACACACAGAATATTTTCTATTTGTTCAAAATAGTATTACCAACCTAAATGACTGGAAACGGAACAGTGGTGTTCTGTAGTTAGTAAGGCAACATCTCATCCTGGCGTTATTCCACGTTATGACCAATGGAGCGGCAATATAGCTGTAAAGCTGTTGGAGAAGGAACGCGTTCAAAATCACTCACAGGTAGGCAGAACCACCGAGAGAATTAAGTTGCAAGGCTTGAGTTAAAGATGCAGGCATCTGTCTGTAACATGTGTTTATACCACGATACCCAGCCAGTCTGTAGTTTTATCGACGAGTTCGAGGTAGGGTGCTTTGACATCCATGTAAATTAATATTTGATGTATGATTTCTGCAGCATAGAATTTAGAGACCTTAACTACAAAAAATGGTTCAAATGGCTCTGAGCACTATGGGACTTAACATCTTAGGTCATCAGTCCCCTAGAACTTAGAACTACTTAAACCTAACTAACCTAAGGACATCACACACATCCATGCCCGAGGCAGGATTCGAACCTCCGACCGTAGCAGTCCCGCGGTTCCGGACTGAAACGCCTTGAACCGCACGGCCACCGCAGCCGGCCCTTAACTACAATTTAGTAATAACACAATCATTAATCAGAGCGTCTCAGAATCAGTAACATGCAACATTACTTGCACTAAACTTTCACAAACATCATTTCACTAAAACATAGACCACTAACTGTTTCACAAAAAGAGACAATATACCTTACACTAAATTCTCTCTTGGTGAGGACTTGATAAACACAATGCATGTTGCATCACAATAAAAGTAGCATAAAAAATGAATCAGAAAACGTATAACTAATTAATATACAACTGTAAGGAGCAATAATAATGAAAAACACCGTTATGTCCTAGCTCAGGAGTGGTACTGTTAAAGTAAAGCTGCAAGTACAGTAAATTCCCCAGAAGCTTAAATTCGTTCCGCAGTCCAAAGTTAATGCAGCAATGTCCACATTCCAACAGCGCTTGGAAAAAACGAACATACGGGCTGCAGAAGCATGGAACCGGAATTTGGTTGCAATAATTACACTCTGTTGTTTGAAACTGACAAAATATATTTTATTCAAAATAATCTACATTGCTATTTATACATTTTTCCACCTCTCCGGCAGGTTATGAATGCCACGCCAAAAAAAAAAAAGAAAAAACAGTTCTTCTTTTGACGCGAACGAGTCAGCGAGCCATTTTCGTACATTTTCATACGAACTGAAGCTTTGTTCAGCGAGAGCGTGTCCCTGCGACGCAAATAGATGATGGTCGGACGGAGACAGGTCTGGAAAATAGGCCGCATGCCCTAGTACTTCCCAACCGAACGCCTCGAGCGTTTCCCTGGCCCATTTTGCTGTGTGTAATGGGGCGTTATCATGGAACAATATGACTTTGTACTGCCTTTTTCCCTATTCTTGTCGTTTTTCGCGTAATGCTCGATTTAAGTCAATCATTTGCTGTTGGTAGCGATCCGTGTTAACGGTTTCACCAAATTTTAGCAGCTCATAATACATGATATCCTTCTGATCTCACCAAACACAGAGCATTGTCTTCTTTCCAAAGCGATTTGGTCTTGCAGTGGATGTCGATGGTTTGCTTCGATTCACTCATGATTCACGACGCTTAGGATTCTCCAAATATTTCCTTTTTCATCACCTGTCACTATTCGATGGAGAAACGATTTCCTTTTGTATCTGGCGAGCAGCATTTCACAAGTGGTCTCGCCATTTGCTTGCTGTCTTTCATTCAGTTAATGCGGAATCCATTTTCCCACTTTCTGCACCTTTCCCATAGCGTACAACCGAAGAGAAATGGCTTTCTGAGTCACATTCAATTGTACGGCGAGTTCTTGTTGAGTTTGAGTATCATCTTCATCCAGTAAGGCCTGTAATTCGCTGTCCTCGAACTTTTCGGTGGTTTCCCTCGCTCTTCGTTTCTCACGTCAAAATCACCACTTTTAAATTTTTTGGACCACTTGAAACACTGTGGCTTCCCAAGAACATGTTCACCGAAAGAATTCGGTGAGATTCTGCAGCAGTTTTCTTCAAATGATAACAGAAAACCAATGCTGTCTGCGAATCGTAGTTCGTAGGCACAAAACTCGGCATGTTTGCCAATCTATGGAACTTGGAGTAGTGTGTCTTGACATTTGTCGTCAGCTGTTACAGGAAGCAGGTGGCGCCACAGACGCGGTCTCACGGGCCCCACACTGATGGATAGCACCATCTCTAGGGAAATTCCTGTTTCATACTTCTACACCCAGTATAAATCTTTCCGTGGGAGCTCTTGTTTCCTCTTAGCTTATTATGATCATCATGCCTCCCTAAGCAGATGGGCGCCAAAAAAAATTTTTCACACTCTGAGGCGGAAGTAGGTTACTGAAATTTCATGAGAAGAGCGTGCCTCAGCGAAAAACATCTTTGTTTTAATGATTGCTTCCAAATTCGCGTTATTACATTCGTGGCACCCTCTATCCTATTTCGTGATAATACAAAACAAGATAGCGCAACTTTAATTTGCGCTAGTACTGTCTCCAAGCCAATCATACACAGAGCAACGCTAAGTCATGCACTTGCTGGGACAACATAAAATAGAGCATCTTCATTTTTTCGCTGCGCAATGACAGCTCCATTAAATATCGGATGTGCAGCAGCATAGATTCCGCTTCTTCTTCCAATATTTCGGCTTTAAGCCCTTGAGGCATCTTCAGAATGAGCAGAAAGACTGACGCATCAGCACTTGCTACATCCTTTTAAACTTGCTGACCGCGCTACTACGCACGCGGCAACAGATCCTCAGGCGCCAGAGTCGATCGGCGGAATAAAAAATATATATATACATGAATATATATATATGAATTTAAAAGTGGCTGCGCAGTCGGTCCACTTTGTATTTTTCGCACTCGTTGGCGAAAGGAACAATAAAAATTCGCTTGCTGACGCATATAATTAATATAGATAGTGGCTTCAGCTTGGATAAATCATGGATTTTGGCGCTTCATGTAATAAACTTCCAAAGAGGTCGCGACAGTGGTACACTGTCACCGCAGCGTGGATCGACAGGACAGCAACAGATCTAACTCATGCGTATTGTACTTCTTTGCAGCCGATCAATTTCTCGGGTGCTTGAGTATCTGTGGCCGCATACGCAGTTGCGGGTCCGTATGTTTAAAAGGACGGAGCGAGTGCTGGAGCGTCAAAAGTCTTTCAGCTCACTCTGAAGATGACTGAACGGTTTAGAGCAGCAATATTAGAAAAAGAAGCAGAATTTTTGCAGCTGCACACTCCAGATTCAATGAAGCACGGCCGTAGCACGTAACCGATGTTCCCGTCGAACGTGGCAGGAGCACGTTGAGGTTGTGGTTGTGGTTAGTGTTTAACGTCCCGTCGACAACGAGGTCATTAGAGACGGAGCTCATGCTCGGGTTAGGGAAGGATTGGGAAGGAAATCGGCCGTGCCCTTTCAAAGGAACCATCCCGGCATTTGCCTGAAGCGATTTAGGGAAATCACGGAAAACCTAAATCAGGATGGCTGGAGACGGGATTGAACCGTCGTCCTCCCGAATGCGAGTCCAGTGCAAGTTGAGGTTCAAATGGCTCTAAGCACTATGGGACTTAACATCTGAGATCATCAATCCCCTAGACATAGAACTACTTAAACTTAACTAACCGAAGGACATCACACACATCCATGCCCGAGGCAGGATTCGCACCTGCGACCGTAGCAGCAGCGCGGTTCCGGACTGAAGCGCCTAGAACCGCTCGGCCACAGCTCCCGGCGCACGTTGAGGAATTATGCCTCAATTTTAAAAGAATAGTTGACTATGCACGGGATGGATATGTACCCAGTAGAACAGTTTATAATGAAAGGGAACCTCCATTGTACACAGTGCTGTAAACTTGTGAGGAAACAGAAATTACTGCATAATAGATGTAATACAAAGTGTATTGCTATAGATAGAGAGATGTTGAATGAAATGCGCTTGGCTGTCAACAGAGCAGTCCGTGATGCCTTCAATGACTACCGTAGCAGAATATTGTCAAATGATATTTCACAAAACCCAAATTAATTCTGGTCGTATGTAAAAGGTTGTTAGTGGCACAAAAGTTAGTGTCCAGTTCCTAACGAATGAGACAAGAACTGAAATTTGATGGTGGCAAAGCAAAAGCTGAAATGCTTTACTCCGTTTTAAAATATTCCTTTACGAAGGAAAATCCGGGAGGAGTGCACCAGTTTAATCCTTGATGAATGAAATAAGTATTAGTTGTCATTGGTGTTGAGAAACAGCTGAAATCGTCGAAACTGAACAAAGCTCCAGGCTCCGATGGAATCCCTACGAGATTCTTCCTGAATTTGCGGCTGAATTAACACCTCTTCTAACTATAACCTAGTGTAGATCCTACGAACAAAACACCATGCCCAGTTCTTGGAAAAAAGCACAGGTCACACCCGCCTACAATAAGGTTATTAGAAATGACCCACAAAATTACCGTCCAATATCCTTGACATCGATTTGTTGTAGAATCTTAGAACATATTCTGAGCTCAAATATAATGAGGTATCTTGAACAGAATGACCTCAGTGTCAACGAGCATGGATTTCATCATGTGGAACCCAAGTCGCACTTTTCTCAAATGACATACTGAAAGCTTTGCATCAGTGCAGTCAGGTAGATTCCGTATCTCTTGATTTCCGAAAATCGTTTGACTCAGTAAAACACCTACACTTATTGTCAAGAGTACGATCATATGGGGTATCAAGTAAAATTTGTGAGTAGACTGAGGAATTTTTGGTAGGGAGGACACAGCATGTTATCTTGGATGGAGACTGTTCGTCAGATGTAGAAGTAGCTGTAGGTGTGCCTGGCGAAAGTGTATTGGGACACTTGCTGTTCAAGTTGTGTATTAATGACCTTGCAGACAATATTAATAGTAGCCACAGACTTTTTGTAGATGATGCAGTTATCTATGATGAAACACTGTCTGACAGAATTTGCGTAAATATTCAGTCAGAACTTGATAAGCTTTCAAAGAGGTGCGGACATTGGAAACTTGCTTTAAATGTTCAGGAATGTAAAATTGAGCACTTCACAGAACGAAAAAAGGAGAATCCTATGACTGTAATATCAATAAGTCACTGTTGGACTCGATCAACTCATACACTACCTGAGTGTAACACTTTGTAGGGATATGAAATGGAAAGATCACGTAGGGTCAGTCGTGGATAAAGCAAATGATAGAGTTTGGTTTATTAGTAGAATACTGGGGAAGTGCAATCAGTCTAAAAAGGAGACTGCTTACAAATCAGCAATACGACCGGTTCTAAAATATTGACGCTGAAGACCGTGATGTCGAGCGCCCTCTCAACCCAAATCATCATCATCACTGAATCTAGAATATTGTTCAAGTGTGTGGGATCCATATCAGACATGAGTAACAACGGGTATCCGACGTATGTAGAGAAGAGCAGCACGAATGGTCATAAGTTTTCTGATCCATGGGAGACTGTCACAGAGATACTGCAGGAACTGAACTTTAAGTCTCTCGAAGATAGACGTAAACTATCCTGAGAAAGTCCATTAACAAACTTTCAAGAATCGACTTTAAATGATGACTAGGAATACACTACAGCCCCCTAAGTATCGCTCACATAGGGCTTGTGAGGATAAGATTAGATTAACTACTGCATGCACAGAGGCATTCAAACAATCATTCTTCGTGCTCTCCATACTTGGATTGAACGGGAAGAAATCATAATAACTGGTAAAATGGGATGCCATGCACTTCACGATGGTTTCCAGAGTGCAGGTGTAGATGTAGATGTATAAGTAGAACGGGCGGCAATATGAACGTGCCGCAGTTGACGGCGCATATTTCACGCCACATTCGTAAACAGGTTTATTTCGAAAATTCACGTTATGCTGTAGATACTCGACGTCTGTTTGCAGTTCGTCATGTGTCCTGCTGTTTACAATATATCTCTAGTTTTTAAAAAGAAACGTTATTCTTCAGTAACTGTCTTTAGGTTACACGACAAATTTAACTAAACAGTTCTGCAATGCCCTGTTTCATATCTGTCGTGGTCCTTACGAAACTTACATACAAGCCCGGATATAGAGGACGGCAAACCGGAGTATCCACACCGGGCGGCAATGCCATGGGGGCCAAGGGGGGTGGGGGGTCGCCAAATTCATATTCTTAAAGAAAAAAACCTTGTTCCACAAAGCGCCTAGAATTCAGCACACGTTGGTCTCTCGTTTTTCATATGATTCTGAAACGCGTTCTGAACATTTTTGAACACATTCAAGTTTATTTCTGAACGAATTATAATTTGATTTTTGAATGCGTGCACAGCGTATCTGATGTCTCTTCCAGGGGAATTCCCGTCGCATCTAAGAATAAAAAACGTTCTTGCGGACAGAAGAGGACGTGGCTATATGAGCTCAGCCGGATATACCCGCACGGGTGAATGCCAATCGCTGTTTGTTTATGTGGTTGATTGGGTGTGCGAATGATCAGCGTTGTTATGATTATTAGCGAAATTCTTAGATTCAGACTACCAGAGTGGAAATAAACGACTAACAGGAATAACAGGCAAGAAAGATTACGTATTATCTTTTCGGTGTATCCAAGAAAATGAAATTCTGACAAAAATTTTTGTTAGAACGTTGCACCACTAACGGCCAGTTGCACAGTCTCCAGTTAGCAGCCGCTTAAGTTTTGTTCTCGGAACAGAGTGCAAAACGAGTTGTACGAATACGTCATAATGCGTAACCGGAGAATAAACGCGGGATAGCTGAACCAGTGATTCTGGCAGGGCTAATGAAGTTAAGCGGATAATAAGTTTTGACAATGGCAGGAATAGTTACAGAATTAGTGATGACAAGATTGTTTGTTAGAACGAGGAAGGAGAATAACGGGAACATCACACAAATTATATGAAAGAATATGACGATTCCAAATTTATAAAATAATTTCGTACTACAACTTTTCAATCTCATGCTTGTGAAACTGGAGAGTACGAATGAAATGTGAAACTATTTCCTAACACAAAATATTTTGCTTGTAGTAGGCCTAATAGGCTAAGTCTGTCATGTTATTTGTGTCAATGAAGTACATGAAAATGACCATTTGTGCCAAAACAGTCTCGCTTATTTGGCAGGTGCTACAACTGCTGCAATAATAGGAAGAAGTCAATGATTTTTGCTGCTGCTGCAGTTGATATGCACCTTAGCTCCCGCGCAGTCGCACGAGGAAGTGGCATGAGTGAGACAGGTGTCCTATGCATTCTCCATCGACATAGGTTCCATCTATATCACACATCTTTCCATCTGCATCTGCATGGAAACGATTATGAGAATCGTTTCGACTTACGCACTTGGCCATTAAGACAGGATACTAAAGAGGTATCACACAGAGTACTGCACGGTGGCCCGCCGTGACTCCCTATCAAATACACATCCCGCACTGCGTACAAACCTCTAACGCTCTAGGCGTGCTATTACCAGCTCTCAGTGAGGGATTTCCCTATATACCGTGAAAACCATCTAACAGGAAACTGATAAGACCAAAATAGTTTTCTTTGTTAAAAGAAATTCATTTTACACTAATTATGCGAAATAAATGGTCGACAATATATTAGAAACAATTTCTTAAAATTCTATTTTCTACTAAAATGTACACACGCGGTTGCTAATACATCTGGTTAGATACATTTGTTTATTCTTTAAATATCTTCATTTTAAGCAAAATGATGGGTTGCATTCGCATAGATTTTCCGGTCACTAGGGACGTAAATTATATTCCGATACATTCAGCACCGAATCGGTAAACTGACTGACTAGTATAATGACATGTGCTGACACTTGGCAGTACCTGAACCTGCCCAAAAATAGCATTGTTTATTCTGTTCGGTCTAACAAATAAACAAAAATAAGAACAAAACGTCTGAATGTTGGTGCGATTGCATAAAGTATGCATTGAATATCTAATTTTACTAAGAAGCGCCGGCCGCGGTGGTCTAGCGGTTCTAGGCGCTCAGTCCGGAACCGTGCGACTGCTACGGTCGCAGGTTCGAATCCTGCCTCGGGCATGGATGTGTGTGATGTCCTTAGGTTAGTTAGGTTTAATTAGTTCTAAGTTCTAGGGGACTAATGACCACAGAAGCTGAGTCCTATAATGCTCAGAGCCATTTTTTTTTTTTTACTAAGAAGCGGATTATTGTAATGTCAAATCATTTTGTTTCGTGCTAAAGAAAAATTGAATATGTCACTACGCCGGGTCCACAGTACTATTTCATGTCAAAGGATTACTTAAATCAAGCGTTTTCACGTCAAACGATTGTCACTGCACTAACATTAAAACATGATGAATTGAGGTGCGATAAAACTGCCAACATAATGTCTAAAAACTAAACTCCGACCGAACAGACCACGAAGGCCCAACGGTAGCGGTCGGCCGCCGTGTCATTCTCAGACAACACGCGTCACAGAATGCGGATACGGAGGGCATATGGTTCAGCAGACCGCTCACCCGGCCCTACGTCAGTTCACGAACATAATTTCTACAATACAATAATAATTCACAAAGAAAGAGATTCGTTCATTTGGCGTTCATAAAGTAACAATAATTTTGGAACAGTTTGCGTAAATGAAAGCTACTAGACAAAAAGATACAATAATCGACAATAGGTTTAGAGAGAGCATAAAACAAAACGTAATGTGAAAAACATTTACAACATATTCCTTCCTTCATTTCCTCTGATACTGGAGTTGCTACGAAGAAAGAGAAGAACAGCAACATTGTTCGGATCCAGAAGTTACCATGGTGCACTTAGAATGAAACTTGTAGAATTAAAATTTCTCTCTAAGGCAAAGCTGGATGACTGTACACACAATATTTTTCTGGCTTTCTTCTGGAGAGTCGGAAACATTTGTGCGTTCTCGTTGCAATCAAAAGCTACATTTTCGACCAATTTACAATTTGGTTTAAGTATCTATCTAACTCTTCCATATGAGTCGGACTGTCGGCAATATATACCCACAAAGCGAACTTTTGTACTTTTCTTCATGGTGGTAATACAATGACTTTGAACATACCGTTTGGATAATCATCAGAATGTAAAAGTGCTACTACAAAAAATGATATATGTTCCGTTCTTAAAAATATTTTAGTTATTATCCAGCATTTGAGGCCTTTGTCAAGGTTCTACCTGGACAGTCCGAGAAGCAGTTCACGTGTATTTGGCTATTATTTAGGTGAGAGTGTACCTGAGATGATCGTCTTTTCTGCGGCCGAATTTAGTTTTATTTGGTAGACGTCGCTACGAGAGAACGTCCTTTTGTGAATGGTCACTCGGAATTATTGATGTAATAGTTATTGAACTGTACGCATTACCTCTCGCATAACTTCACGCCTCTGAGATCCAGATATCATTTTCAGATGGTGAAATGGTGCCCAAAGGAAAGTAGTTAGCTTTTCCTCTACATAACTGTTCAGACGGATTCGCAGTATTTATTTCAGAGGCTTCTCTGTACTGAGGTTCTTTACTGAAGTGTTTCAGGAGCTTCATATTCACAACTTTTTCTGACGTGGAATGGCTCACCACTGACTCGCTTTCAGCCTTCAAAGTACTTAGAATCTTAGCTCCTTCGTGGACACCAAGCAAGGAAGAGAGAGAGAGAGGGGGGACGACGACGACGTACAACGAAATTCTTTCAAAGCAGTGGACAGTTAAATAAAATGTAAGTTAAAACATTTTTCCCTCATTCAGTATCTTATATTCCCTCATTCAGTATCCTATATCTTGTGTCATTTTACGTCCTTCATTATTCTTCTGCAGTGAACTTGTTTGGTTTCGATTTATTTCTGTTGTTTAACTTGTCTATAGTAAATCAGGTCTTATCAGTGAACCAAACTGTGCCTTCAGACACTTGCTAGGTGGTAGCCTTTACATCGGCCGCGGTCCGTTAGTATACGTCGGACCCGCGTGTCGCCACTATCAGTGATTGCAGACCGAGCGCCGCCACGTGGCAGGTCTAGAGAGACTTCCTAGCACTCGCCCTAGTTGTACAACCGACTTTGCTAGCGATGGTTCACTGACAAAATACGCTCTCATTTGCCGAGACGATAATTTAGCATAGCCTTCAGCTACATCATTTGCTACGACCTAGCAGGGCGCCATATTCAGTTACTATTGATATTGTGGATCATGTACCATCAAGAGCGACGTTCATCATTAATGGATTAAAGTTAAGTATTCCACCAGCTACGTCCGTTTTTTCTAAATTCTAATTTCCTTGTCCTGTTCCAGACCTCACGCCAGCCTGCGTGAGCTAAAACGCGTGCCTTTCGGCCTCCGCTAGTAACACGGTGTTGGCTCTCCTGCCAACCACAACATTGGCAACGAGGCAAAACCGCGTTCTTCTCTAAACTGCCCTGAATTACTTGTGTAATGGCTTCGCCACAATCTCCAGATGTACTGTCCGAATTTTATCGCTTACAGAATCAGCAGACGCAGGCATTACTGGATGCCCTTGGACAGCTCGTCCAGGGTCAACGTGCAATGCAAAACGATGCGGCAGCCGCCGCTAACGCAGCCACAACACGCTGTCGCACCAACTTTTCGACCTTTTGATGCTGCACTGGAAAGCTGGACGGAGTGGTCACGCCAATTTGGATTCCATCTCGCCGCCTACAGAATTCAAGGTAACCAGTGGCAGCCTTATCTCTTATCATCAGTCGGCGTACAAACGTACCGTGTGGTAGTCAAATTATTTCCCCGACACGACGTAGCAACTCTGTCCTACGAAGAAATTTTGTCTGCATTAGATGCATATTTCAAAGAATCAGTCAATGTAGTTGCGAAACGGTATACCTTCTTTTGTACAAAACGTATGGCAGGTCAGACTAATCGGAAGTGGGTTGCAACCTGCAAGGCCTTACTAGGGATTGTGCTTTTGAGTGTCAATGTGGACTCCCTTATTCAGATACTAAGGTACGTGATGCAATTGCACAGAACGTTTCTGATGTTCGTATAAGGGAACGGATTTTGAACTAGTCAGTCCCTCCCTTCAACAAGTGATGGACATATTGGATCGGCAGGACACACTTGACTTTGCTCAGGAATCTTTTGAAACTTCGCCAGCAGTGTGTCAGGTTAACCGGCCCGCCGGGCGAGCTGCACGGAGCAGTAAACAGCCCTCGCGCCTGCCTGCGCCACTGCCGCCGGCTCTCAGCCACGTGTGCCGCGCCGGCACGCAAATGCAGTGCTAAAATCATGCCCGCGGTGCGCTACTAGACATTCGCGTGAGAATTCCCCGTCACGCCAAGCTATTTGCTTTTTCTGTAATAAAAAAGGACAAGTTCAGAGTGTTTGCCAGAAAAAGCTCAGATCGGAAACTCACAACCATTCCAGGCCCTTTGCTTCGCGCCAGATTCGAACCAAGGATACTCAGGCTCGTGAAACTTCGCTCATGGAAATTCATGTGGTTCATTCCACTCCGCCTAGTGCCACTCTCTCTAACAGTGACTGTGTTTGTCCCACAAATAGTGTGCGTCGACATCGCCGGAAATCCCGTCAAGTCGCAAGTGATTATGTACCAGTGTCAGTTCACATTGCACGAGACAGTCGCTCTTGTCGTCAGCAGGACAATAAACTTTTTCTGGACTTGGACATTAACGGCAAAATGATACCATTCCAGTTCGATACCAGGGCTGCAGTTTCACTGATCAATCAAGACACTTAGAAGCTGCTGGGCACACCTCCGTTGTGTGCTGCAAATGTTAAATTAACTAGCTATTCAGGTCAAGAGATCCCTGTGTTAGGACAGTGCAGCCTTCTTGCAACATACAAAGGACAAACAAAACTTGTGTCATTTTACGTCCTTCATTATTCTTCTGCAGTGAACTTGTTTGGTTTCGATTTATTTCTGTTGTTTAACTTGTCTATAGTAAATCAGGTCTTATCAGTGAACCAAACTGTGCCTTCAGACAGTGTTTCTCGTCTATGTGAAGAATTTGCAGACATTTTTGCACCGGGCCTCAGTTGCGGTAAGAACTATAAGGCACATTTGGAACTGAAAGTAAACGCGCAACCGAAATTTTTCGGAGCGCGCAATGTTCCCCACGCTTTGCGTGATGAGGTCGCAAAAACATTACACGATTTGGAATCACAAGGTGTAATTGAACGTGTGCAGGCTTCTCTCTGTGGATCACCCTTAGTAATTTTGCCAAAACCTTCCGGAAAATTTAGATTTTGTGTGGACTTCAAGACAACAGTGAATCCACAACTAGTGATTGCACCTTTTCCTTTACCCCGTCCGGAAGACCTTTTTGACAAACTGTGCCCGGGTAAATACACTCCTGGAAATTGAAATAAGAACACCGTGAATTCATTGTCCCAGGAAGGGGAAACTTTATTGACACATTCCTGGGGTCAGATACATCACATGATCACACTGACAGAACCATAGGCACATAGACACAGGCAACAGAGCATGCACAATGTCGGCACTAGTACAGTGTATATCCACCTTTCGCAGCAATGCAGGCTGCTATTCTCCCATGGAGACGATCGTAGAGATGCTGGATGTAGTCCTGTGGAACGGCTTGCCATGCCATTTCCACCTGGCGCCTCAGTTGGACCAGCGTTCGTGCTGGACGTGCAGACCGCGTGAGATGACGCTTCATCCAGTCCCAAACATGCTCAATGGGGGACAGATCCGGAGATCTTGCTGGCCAGGGTAGTTGACTTACACCTTCTAGAGCACGTTGGGTGGCACGGGATACATGCGGACGTGCATTGTCCTGTTGGAACAGCAAGTTCCCTTGCCGGTCTAGGAATGGTAGAACGATGGGTTCGATGACGGTTTGGATGTACCGTGCACTATTCAGTGTCCCCTCGACGATCACCAGTGGTGTACGGCCTGTGTAGGAGATCGCTCCCCACACCATGATGCCGGGTGTTGGCCCTGTGTGCCTCGGTCGTATGCAGTCCTGATTGTGGCGCTCACCTGCACGGCGCCAAACACGCATACGACCATCATTGGCACCAAGGCAGAAGTGACTCTCATCGCTGAAGACGACACGTCTCCACTCGTCCCTCCATTCACGCCTGTCGCGACACCACTGGAGGCGGGCTGCACGATGTTGGGGCGTGAGCGGAAGACGGCCTAACGGTGTGCGGGACCGTAGCCCAGCTTCATGGAGACGGTTGCGAATGGTCCTCGCCGATACCCCAGGAGCCACAGTGTCCCTAATTTGCTGGGAAGTGGCGGTGCGGTCCCCTACGGCACTGCGTAGGATCCTACAGTCTTGGCGTGCATCCGTGCGTCGCTGCGGTCCGGTCCCAGGTCGACGGGCACGTGCTCCTTCCGCCGACCACTGGCGACAACATCGATGTACTGTAGAGACCTCACACCCCACGTGTTGAGCAATTCGGCGGTACGTCCACCCGGCCTCCCGCATGCCCACTATACGCCCTCGCTCAAAGTCCGTCAACTGCACATACGGTTCACGTCCACGCTGTCGCGGCATGCTACCAGTGTTAAAGACTGCGATGGAGCTCCGTATGCCACGGCAAACTGGCTGACACTGACGGCGGCGGTGCACAAATGCTGCGCAGCTAGCGCCATTCGACGGCCAACACCGCGGGCCTGGTGTGTCCGCTGTGCCGTGCGTGTGATCATTGCTTGTACAGCCCTCTCGCAGTGTCCGGAGCAAGTATGGTGGGTCTGACACACCGGTGTCAATGTGTTCTTTTTTACATTTCCAGGAGTGTATTTTTCGAAGTTGGACCTAGCAGATGCGTACTTGCAAATACCAGTGGACGAAGGTTCCCAGCGCGTTTTGGTGGTTAACACGCATCTTCGGTTGTATTAATTCAAACGACTGCCATTCGGGTGTGCATCCGCCGCTGCATTGTTTCAGCAAACTGTTTGTGTGTCGGTCCCTACTGCAGAAAATTATCTGGACGATATTGTGATCTCCAGAAAGACGAAAGAAGAACATTTGGCCAATCTTAGAACATTATTTCAGGTCTTGCGACAAAATGGTCTTCGCTTGCGGAAGGACAAATGTGTGTTTTTTGCTCGTGATTTGCCATACCTGGGACACGTACTCAATGCCCAGGGCATACATCCCAGTCCCACGCACCTTCGTGCCATACAAGACTTGCCTTCGCCACGGAATTTGAAGCAGCTACAGATTGTGCTGGGAAAAATAAATTACTATAACAGATATGTGCCACAAGCCTCTTCCATTTCAGCTCCGCTTCATCGCATATGCCGTAAAGGTGTTCCGTTCGTCTGGACGGCGGAATGCGAACGCGCCTTTCGCCGGTTGATATCGGCGTTGCTTTCCAATACTTGCCTTACGCCATTCGATCCCCAGAAGCCCCTTTTGTTGATGGTTGATGCATCGGCTTTCGGGATCGGTGCTGTGCTTACGCACAAAGATGGATCGCACGATCGCCCTATTGCCTTTGCGTCTAAATTGCTCTCGTCTGCGCAAAGAAATTATTCACAGATCGAGAAAGAAGCACTGGCTCCCGTATTTGGTGTTACAAAGTTTCATGATTTCTTTTATGGTCGTCACTTTACCATAATCACAGACCACAAACCTTTGACATTGCTTTTTCATCCGACCAAGCCTGTACCTCCACGTACAGCGCAGAAATTCATTCGCTGGTCTATTTTCCTCTCGCAGTACCGCTACGATATCTTGTATAGGTCCACTGCTAAGCATGGAAACGCCGATGCGTTGTCCCGCTTGCCTGTTGCTGAGGATAGGGCATTCGATTCCTCCAAACTTGCTTGCATGTTCATTGATGCGGAAACCGATGACGTGGTCGAATCGTTTCCGATTGATTTTCGTCGTGTAGCTACAGCCACAGCTGCCGACCCTGTCCTTGCTATCATTCTGCATTTCGTTGCTACGCAATGGCCCTTGTCAAAGTCACAGATCGGGGACCCGTTGGTTCGCCGATTTTTTGCTCACAAGGAGAGACTTTTTGTTCGATGTGGTGTTTTGCTGTTGCGTTCTGATAATGATCAGTCCAGGGTCGTGGTACCACGTTCGTTACAGCCCTCAGTCTTAAAACTTCTCCACCAAGGACATTGGGGTATAGTGAGAACGAAACAACTTGCTTGTCAGCACTGTACATGGTTCGGAATCGATGCCGCGATTACGAATATGTGCTCTTCTTACATGGTGTGTGCCGAACAACAATCAGCACCACTGCGGAAATTCTTTGCATGGCCAAAAGCCACTTCCCCTCGGCAACGCTTACTCATCGATTTTGCTGGTCCATTCTGGAATGCGTCATGGTTGGTTGTGGTAGATTCATTCAGTAATTTACCTTTTGTTGTCCGGATGTCTTCCACGACCTCATCTGCCACCATCCAAGCGTTATCTGCTATCTTTTGCATTGAAGGTCTTCCACAGACTATTGTTTCCGACAATGGCCCACAATTCATGTCCGCAGAATTTCAGTCATTCTGCAAGGCCAATGGTATTCAACATCTGACTTCCGCGCCGTTTTCGCCACAGTCAAACGGTGCCGCTGAACGATTGGTCACGACTTTCAAGTCACAGATGTTGAAGTTAAAAGTGTCGCATTCTCGGGAGAACGCGTTATTGCTCTTTTTGTCCTCGTATCGCTCTCAGCTCCGAGATGGTCGCTCGCTGGCTGAGTTGCTCCAAGGTCGCCCTCATCGAACCTTGATGTCTTTGCTACATCCGCCGCATCAGGTTCCTGTGCAGCGTCAGACACCTGCTTTTGCCCCATGCGACGTTGTCTGCTACCGCCACTACCGAGGTTCACGGTGTTGGCTCGAAGGGCGCATTCTTCGCTGCCTCGGACGCGCTATGTATCTGGTTTTGGGGGCCTCTGGTGAGGTGCGCCGGCATCTAAACCAGCTGCGCCTCTGTCGTCGCACAGGATCTGCCGCTCCCCGTCTGCTTTCAGCGACGGTGCCGTCCCCAGCGCCCTGGGGACCCATCTACTGGCTCGCCTCAGCCCCAGGTGTTACCAACGCTGCCTTTCATTTTGCCCCATGGCGAAGCGCCGCCGCCGCCGCCTGTTCTCCCGCCGGCGACGCCCGCAGTGGACGCATCGCTGCAACCGCCGGGCGCCTCCCTGGGTCACGCGCCGCCGATCGCTTCCCGTGACCAGTTGTCCTCATGGAACTCTTGCCCGCTCCGGACCATATGTCGTCTTCGCCCGACGGGTGCCCCGGCCCGATGGAGGTCGACCCTTCGGCCCCTCCTGTCTCTCTGCGGGCGCATACACCGCATGTTGGCGTGCACCCTGGAGCAGGTTTTCAGGCGTTTCCTAGCTCCCCGCGGTCCGAATGGCAGGGTGCGGGTGGCACAGCCTCGCCTGTTGTTAGGCTCCCCACCTCGTCGCATACGTCAACATGGGGTCCTCCCCACGGCGGGCGGAAGCCTTATGCCACCACCCTACGCCGATTTGCGAGGGAGGAATGTAGTGTCACCGCCAGACACCACACTTGCTAGGTGGTAGCCTTTAAATCGGCCGCGGTCCGTTAGTATACGTCGGACCCGCGTGTCGCCACTATCAGTGATTGCAGACCGAGCGCCGCCACACGGCAGGTCTAGAGAGACTTCCTAGCACTCGCCCCAGTTGTACAACCGACTTTGCTAGCGATGGTTCACTGACAAAATACGCTCTCATTTGCCGAGACGATAGTTTAGCATACCCTTCAGCTACGTCATTTGCTACGACCTAGCAAGGCGCCATATTCAGTTACTATTGATATTGTGAATCATGTACCATCAAGAGCGACGTTCATCATTAATGGATTAAAGTTAAGTATTCCACCAGCTACGTCCGTTTTTTCTAAATTCTATTTTCCTTGTCCTGTTCCAGACCTCACGCCAGCCTGCTTGAGCTAACACGCGTGCCTTTCGGCCTCCTCTAGTAACACGGTGTTGGCTCTCCTGCCGACCACAACACATTAGACAGTTATTTTTTACCAGTGCAAATGCTGTATTCACACTTACAAAATGCTCATAAAAGCATAAAATAACGTTTTAAGGAGCCTTATTTTCAAAAACACCCCCCCCCCCCCACCCGCTCGCGTGTCCACAATACCAGAACCTCTCTTTTTACAAATCAAGTCATTATTACAATGATGCAATGAAAATTTCCTCATGCGTTTCCTATAGAAGAAGATCTCTATCACTTGAACAGCATTCATCGTCCATGCAGTAACTTGATGGGTATGCATGTGCCAGTCCATTTGAGCGATCTTCTGTCATCCTGCTTAGAAGATATGTCTTCGAATGAGGTAAGGTCGAGAAATATCTTTCCGCTATGTTGGTTGTTACAGGAAATGTTCGCAACAACGGGACGAAGATTCTAATATTTCGCAGCGCCCTTCGTCTTTTATAGGCCTCTGCTGGAGGTTTCAACATTTTTTCGCTCATTTGTTGTCAGATTTGTAGCTCTCTCTTGAAAACTACAAAACAAGGGAGGTCGCCTTTGTATGATTCAGCACTTTGCAAAACATGATCTATATGTTTATCACTAAAGTTTTGCGACAGTTCTACGGAGACTTAATGACATTCCATTTAGCAAATGATCGAGAACAGGTTGTGTCTGAAAATCTGACATGTTGATCTGTTCAAAGTGTAGCTGTGCACTGCTACTAAACAAAGTACCACCTGTAAGCATTTCCGAAAGTATTCCATCGATTATTAATAGTGTCTGTCTATTTATGTATTCAATTAGCTAGTTCGTGCATCTGGAGCATTGTTACGATAAGTATCGGAGAAGCACAGCTCGCGATGCATACCGTCCCCTCCGCTATCTCAGCGCACGAAGTCAGGTGTTATAACTTTTGTCCGTCTATGGCATTGCAGCACCAACAAGAACGCATCGATTTTTTATTTGTTTGAAGGCGAGTTTAATAAGAATTGTCGTGATATGTTTTGATGAAGCTTGTTCAGCCGTTTAAAGGTAATATGCTATATAAAGCAAAGAGTTTGACGAAAGCAACACACTTCCAAATCGATATGTGGTACTTTAAATGATGTTACCCTACGATATAGATCTCAAAAATCTTCACAAAAAATCCACAAAAAGATATGGTTTTCCCACACTCACCGTTTTTGTGATGTCTTTCCTATTCGCTGTGCCATGTGCAATCAAAAGACAAAAATTGTTGTGGGTGAACCATAAAAGCTAAGATCTTTTTGAGATATATCTTCTCGTACTTTCCAATTTGACGTAGCTCTTATCGCAAGCGGAACATAGTGTAAAAGAGTGCATTACAACAAAGATTTTGCTGCCTTGATTCACTGTTATCGACTATTTTAACTTCTGCCTACTGATTTATTTTTTTAGGTAATCTTGTTCTCTCTCAGGGTTCAGGCTATCTCCATACCAAACTTCCTCAAATTCGACTCAGTGGTTCTGCCATGAAAAGGTGACAGACAGACAGTTATTTTCACATTTATGATTCGGTACCTTATGAATTACTCAATGTGCCTTTCAGCAAGAAGTGAAGAGCTATATCATGACTGACGGTGATTCCTGAAAAAAGCGCCAAACAGGACATAGAGTACTATTTTCCAACAAGAGGACTTCATTGAAATGTCAAGGCGCATAGTATAATACATGTGGTGACTGTAAGAAGACTGAAAATTATGGAAAATCGAAACGTGTTGCTTGAAATAAAGTTGTTTATAGTAGTGACTATGGTTTACCACAACATCATACTATTTACGCTATAGTTCTCGATATCAGCCACGTATCAATGTCGCTTGCATAGCAGTATCACTTGCACAGTACAATTCCAAAGAAAAAGAGTGGAAATTATTTCTCTAGAAACTGGAAACTTTAGTGATGAAAACTACAGCAGCTTGTACCGCTACCACGTCGGTCCGGACACCGCCTCAAGTATAGTTACGGTGTACTCAAAGAATGTGACGAAAAGCTTGTAAGAAAACCTTACCGCCTAACTTTACTGATATTTACGCCGGGCAATAGCGTGAATAGAGCATTTATTTGGCGGAGTGGACACAAGAAAGAATCATGACAATATGATGGACCGGAATGTATAATTTCATAAAACAGTTCTCTGAGCTCTGATTATTTAACAGCGCGCAACTCACCGCCTTGTTAATACAGGATTGCGCGAGGCGCTTTTAGAATTTGTTAAAACTGATGTCTACGTGGAGCGTCCATACTGACAAAAAAAAACGTAGACATAGTCTCAGGGATTGTATTTTGTGTTATCACATTAAAATACTACTGCAGGATATCTTCACAGCAGTTAAATTTAATTTAAAGTAACTTTTTAGTGAAATAAAGTATTTCCCTTTTTTAAACTAATAATCTTCGTCTTGCCGAGAAGTGGCCAATGTTTGAATTCAACTGAATGTTCTTAGTTTTTACCTTAATACGACATAAATTAATATATTTACTTTCTTTTTCTTAATAATCATGGTGCAAGTCCTTTAAAGCATTCGTTGATGACTGAACGCAATGAAATTATTCCTACGCAAGATATCTGCCAAGAATGGTCGATTGTTCGACCGTTCTTGTTAATTATCCAGCGTACTGGAAACCTCACAAATGTTATTTTTACTTCTGCATGAAGGTCACTAGGCATATGAAAGAAAAAATTCACGATCAGCATAAATTCTCATATATTATTTAAAATTTACAACTTACAATGCGAAATGGCCGCCGTAGCGTGCGTTATCTTCGAGACTAGAACAGAGAGTGAGTAATAACGCTGGTCTTTTTTAGTTGCTTTCGCCAGCGAGTAAAAGAACAATTAACTACCACAAAGATCCTATACAGTTATCTTATAGAGTCTGTTTGTACCATTATTATTTCATTTCATTATAAATTACCGTTATGACGGCTAATTGGACGCGCATTTTCGGATTTTTTTTTTTTTTTTTTTTTTTTGCAATTTTCATTTTACTTTATTTTGTGTCTGACTTGTCGTCCCACGATTTGATATTTTGTGCCGCGTATCGGTACAAGCTCTTGAATTCAAAGTTTTCTCTCTCTGGCAGTGCCTTCAAAGTTGCTAAAACTCGAAAACTGGTGAGCGTCTTGTTTAGAGTTAAAGAGATATTTATTTCGGCTTCCAAATACCATTGTTTTAGTGTGTAAAATCAAATATTGCAACTGATATTGGTTTCTGGATCTGTTTCCCACAAAATCGTGTGAAGTGTTTAAGAGAGGTTTCACATGTGGGCAGCGATCCTCATAGAGTCCACGTTCGAGTGCGATGGTATACTTCACAAAACTGAAGAAAAATACTGTGCATTGATATTGTTGAAAGTGCACTTAGAGACATATTCAATTGAATTTAGTAACTCCTGAAGCAGCTTGTGCTCAAAGTCAAAGAGTATTTCACCGCAAAAGCGCGGACTGTCTTAGGGACGGTTTCACAAGGGTGTCGCGATCTTTTTAGAGTCTGTGTTAGTCCCTGTGACATCTTCAACTTATGTATGTGACAATATTCCGCAACACCAGATGTAATCACTCCTGAACCAGTTGGTGTTCAATGACAAAGGCTGTACGTGCGCAAGGGATGAGAACGAGGAGACGGAGGGCCGTGAGTATTTCAACCCAACAGGAAGTGCTTAGAGCATGGTCCTGGGGCTGCCGTGTGACTGTGCTGTGAACCGGAGCACTCCCTGGCTGCCGTAACCCGATGTGTTGTCTCTCTTCAGTGGGCACAGAGACTCTGGGTTGAACATCTTGTCTCTGACGCTTTGGAAGACTAACTGACTGGACTTTTATCGAATGATTTGTCTTCACCAAATACACACACCAAAAAAAGTTTTGCATCACCCTGGTTCCCAGAACTGCTGAAGATAGACTTCGACTGTGGATGTTGTATCACACACACAGTCCCTTCGATTGTAGAGATGTCACTAAACCCACCCAAACAACTATGCATGTGCAGCGCCTATTAGACGGAGGGGGTCCGACAGCCGATCAGTTCCGGTATCAGTCCAGTCATTCCACCAGGAAGGAGGTACACGGCTCATGTTGTTTGTAGTTCAGACATGCCTAGACGGTCAATACCGCGGTTCGATAGCGTCTCCATCGTTACTTTGTGCCAGGAAGGGCTCTCAACAAGGGAAGTGTCCAGGCGTATCGGAGTGAACCAAAGCGATGTTCTTCGGACATGGAAGAGATACACAGAGGGAGGAACTGTCGATTACGTGCCTCGCTCAGCCTGTCCAAGGGCTACTACTGCTGTGGATGACCGCTACCTACAAATTATGGCTCGGAGGAACCCTGGCAGCAACGCCACTATGCTGAAAAAAGCTTTTTGTGCAGCCACAGGACGTCGTGTTTCGACTCAAACTGTGCACAATAGGCTGCACGATGCGCAACTTAACTCCCGACGTCCTTGGCGAGGTCCATCTTTGCAACCAGAACACCATGCACCGTGGTACAGATGGGCCCAACCAAAAGCCGAATGGACCGCTCAGGACTGTAGGAATCAACATGGATTCCGGAAACAGCGATCGTGTGATACCCAAGTCGCTTTATTTGTTCATGGGATCGAGAAAAAATTAGATACAGGCTCCCGGGTAGATGCCATTTTCCTTGAGTTCCGGAAGGCGTTCGATACAGTTCCACACTGTCGCCTGATAAAGTAAGAGCCTACGGAATATCAGACCAGCTGTGTGGCTGGATTGAAGAGTTTTTAGGAAACAGAACACAGCATGTTGTTATCAATGGAGAGACGTCTAAAAACGTTAAAGTAGCCTTTGGCGTGCCACAGGGGAGTATTATGGGACCATTGCTTTTCACAATATATATAAATGAGCTAGTAGATAGTGTCGGAAGTTCCATGCCGCTTTTCGCGGATGATGCTGTAGTATACAAAGATGTTGCAGCATTAGAAAATTGCAGCGAAATGCAGGAAGATCTGCAGCGGATAGGCACTTGGTGCAGGGAGTGGCAACTGACCCTTAACATAGACAAATGTAATGTATTGCGAATACGTAGAAAGAAGGATCCTTTATTGTATGATTATATGATAGCGGAACAAACACTGGTAGCAGTTACTTCTGTAAAATATCTGGGAGTATGCGTACGGAACGATTTGAAGTGGCATGATCATATAAAATTAATTGTTGGTAACGCAGGTGCCAGGTTGAGATTCATTGGGAGAGTCCTTAGAAAATGTAGTCCATCAACAAAGGAAGTGGCTTACAAAACACTCGTTCGATCTATACATGAGTATTGCTCATTAGTGTGGGATCCGTACCAGGTCGGGTTGACAGAGGAGATAGAGAAGATCCAAAGAAGAGCGGCGCGTTTCGTAACAGGGTTATTTGGTAAAGCGTGTCAGCATTACGGAGATGTTTATCAAACTCAAGTGGCTGACTGCAAGAGAGGCGCTCTGCATCGCTGTGTAGCTTGCTGTCCAGGTTTCGAGAGGGTGCGTTTCTGGATGAGGTATCGAATATATTGCTTCCCCCTACTTATACCTCCCGAGGAGATCACGAATGTAAAATTAGAGAGATTCGAGCGCGCACGGAGGCTTTCCGGCAGTCGTTCTTCCCGCGAGCCATACGCGACTGGAACAGGAAAGGGAGGTAATGACAGTGGCACGTAAAGTGCCCTCTACCACACACCGTTGGGTGGCTTGCGGAGTATAAATGTAGATGTAGACTGGCATCACGTTCACTTCAACGGTGAGTGTCGCATATGGGTAGAACCAGACAATCGTCGGAGACGTGTTTGGAAGCAACCCGGTCAGGCTGAACGCCGTAGACCAGGCTCGTCCAAACTGTGCCCCTGGGGCGCTACGCCCACGGCCAGCGCCCCGGGCGAATTCGTATGTTGCTGCAGTGGCACGTCTCGTGCCGCTTAGCTGGCCGTGCGAACCGCCCGAACGCCAGCCGATAGATATATTTGTTCGCCCGTTTTCCCTTCGGGCAGAGGAAGTCTCACAAGTGCTTCAACCAGAGCTGATTGACCTACAGTGCCATATCCGCCTGAAAGACCGCTTTCTTATGTGTAAAACTTTGGATGATTTTTACAGCTGTCTTCCACGAGAGAAATATCCTCTTTCGCACACGCACACGGCCAAAGTTCTCTCAGTGTTTGGTTCCAAATATATTTGTGAGCGCTTTTTCTCTCTTTAAAAGCTTGCTAAAACTAAGAACCGTTCATTCCTTGGCGATAAAAATTTGACCAATTCTTTGAGGTTAGCTGTCTCACAGAAATTTGTACCAAGCCTAGACAAAATCGTTTCCTCGAAAAAGAAAAACGTGTAAAATGTTAATTGTCTTCTTTAACAATGTTGACTGTAAGAACTAAACAGCTTTATAACCTTAATTCTATTTTAATAAGTTTTCAAACTTGGTCAGTTAAAATTATTACGTACAAAACAGCAAACTAAGGATCCGATTTCTAAACTCTGAAAAGGGATACAAAAAATTGTAGCACGAAGTATAACAAAACATACTTACTTGCAACTACTAAGAGTAAGAATGAGACTCTATATCCCTTACACAAAATTAATTCTAAAATAGAATATTTTGTTTACGTTAGATCTGACCGCGCGACAGTCCAGCGCAGAGCAGTGCTG
Organism: Schistocerca nitens; assembly: GCF_023898315.1. Lineage (NCBI taxonomy): Eukaryota > Metazoa > Arthropoda > Insecta > Orthoptera > Acrididae > Schistocerca > Schistocerca nitens. The sequence continues at coordinate 832,270,488 of NC_064614.1, forward strand.
TGCGGTCTCACTCGCTCCTTAGTTGTCTCTCTCGCTCCTATGGCGACATTAGCGACACACGGTCGCGGATGGGGCGCTGAACTACACTGTCTTGCGCCCGAGGGACGCGGGCGCGCCCGCCGGGCGGAATTCTTGGATGAGCCTGCCTTAGACACACAGTCCAGCGAGTGCAGCAAGGTGGAGGTTCGCTGCTGTTTAGGGGTGGCACTACGTGGGGCCGACGTAGGCCGCTGGTGGTAAAGGAAGCGCCGTAATGGCTGTACGATACGTGAAACCCATCCTCCGACCGACAGTGCAACCATATCGGCAGCATATTGGCGAGGCATTCGTCTTCACGGACGACAAGTTCGCGCACCCATCGTGCACATCTTATGAACGACTTCCTTCAGGATAATGACATTACTCGACTAGAGTGGCCAGCATATTCTCCAGACATGAACCCTATGGAAGATACCTGGTATAGATTGAAAAGGGCAGTTTATGGACAAGATGACCCACCAACGCCTAATCGCCGTTGAGGAGTGGGACAATGCCTTTGAACTTGCGGATAGTATGCCGCGATGAATAGAGGCATGCATCAATGCAAGAGGACGTTCTACTGGGTATTAGAGGTACCAGTGTGTACAGTAATCTGGACCACCACCTCTGAAGGTCTCGCTGTATGGTGGTACAACATGCAATGTGTCGTTTTCATGATCAATAGAAAGGACGGAAATGATGTTTGTGTTCAAATGGTTCAAATGGCTCTGAGCACTATGGGACTTAACTTCTGAGGTCATTAGTCCCTAGAACTTAGAACTACTTAAACCTAACTAACCTAAGGACATCACACACATCCATGCCCGAGGCAGGATTCGAACCTGCGACCGTAGCGGTCGCGCGGTTCCAGACTGTAGCGCCTAGAACCGCTTGGCTACTCCGGCCGGCGATGTTTATGTTGATCTCTGGTCAATTTTCTGCACAGGTTCCGGAACTCTCGGAACCGAGATGATCCTCAGATGCTAATATACTCCTCCTCCTCCTCCAGCACAGACATCTCGTCCATTGAACACAGTAAACAATTACATCTGTCCTCACAGTCCAGCAGCTAAACAGAGACTGAATCCTTTCCCGCCATTTTTCTCCCAGCAGACCGCCATCTTGCTTTATGTCATGTGATGGGAGAAGCGGAGGGTCGATAGCGCCCTCTAGTGGTGCTGCTGTGAACTAGGTCAGTTAGACTCTGGACCTATTGGTAAACATACCAGTTGGAGCTACTGTGTTTGACAACTCAAATTGTATAAAAAAACAATGCGTACTTATGCCCATCCTATCTGGCAGCCCAGCACTGTCTGAGTTCTTTTGCCACCAATTTCTAGATGGGGAGGGGAGAGGAGGGGAGTGGAGGGTAGGGGAGGATAGAGGCTTGAAGGGGAGGTAGGAGCGGGGTTAGTTTAATAGAGGTCGCCCAATTGCCCTATTTTGCCGCCAAAATTTGAACTTCCCGTCATGACGTAACTGCGACGTTCTCATATCTATGGCTGCCATCTTAGCATTGAGGTGTTAGATGTTGTTGATAGCAAGAGAGAGAAAGTAAACGACAGCAAAGGGTTGTCAGCTGCAGACAAAAGTCAGTTTTAAAAGCCATTATAAATTTCTGCGGTTTTTGTTTATGTACATATTTGTATGTTTAAATATATATTTTGTACTTGCCGATAAGCAGCATCGAGAGTATTTTATTTACGCATTTTAACAAGTGTTAAGCGCATGTTTCTGGCAGTATAAACGGTAGGAGATTATCCCTGAATTAGACAACGACAGCCAGCAAGCAGAAGCATTTGCAGCCCCATTCCCATTACGCCGACCTTCGCATGAGTAAGTCAGCAATGAATCATTGTTACTGGAAGACCATTCATCCCAAATTGAAAAGTTTAAATGTATACTAACAGGTGAAAGGAAGTTGAGTACCAAAGAGCTTTCCATATATGGCATGTATTCCGATTTATATTTGTAAACTATCGTGCTACTCCTCACTGATGTGTTGGGAAAAATCCATGACCTGTGTCTTAAATCATTAACTGAATCCTGTGCCTTACATTACTTCACCTGGCATGGCATGCTATGCAGTAAATTACTAAAGTGGAATTGCAGCTTATTACCGATACCGCGTAACTTCAGTTTCTTGAAAGAGACGGTATTGTACGACCTGCTGTTGGCAACAACAGATTCACTATCAGTTATGACGTAAAACTGACAAATCTTACATTATATATCTTGATGTGAATAGCTTTTCCAGTTAGGCAATGTTACAGCATTTTACGGAGTCCAGTTTTGTATGGCTTTCTCCAGAGAGTTTTGAAACTTTTGATATGGATGGTGTACCAGACGACTCCAACATAGGTTGCATTTAACAAGTGAATCTTAAGTATCACAAGTTTTCATTCACATTCGTCCTTATTTCTAGAAAAAAGTTACCAGCATCCAGCAATAAGGAAAGAAAGTAATTTATGTGTCACATGATAGGATAAACTACGATGTTTACTACAACAATCTGTAATGGCGTTACAACACAAATTGTTTTTGAAAACGATTCATCAAATTTTATCATTTAGAAAGCACCCTGGATGAAACCATACATTGAGATTAATGCTTGATTGCTGACAATGAATTTCAGAAAAGAATTTTCAAACTGACAAATAACAGTGTTTTGAAAACAGTGGAAAACATGCAAAAGATGCAGCAGTGATGTCCTGTGAAGTCACATTTGAAGCAGCTGCATTAATTGTCAAACCATAAGTTTAGAGAAGTGTTATTTTTAACGAAAATGCAGTTGACATTGGACTCAGAAGGTTTAATGTAATTTTATATAAACCTATTACAGTAGGTATGGCGATCGTGAATAATGCAACAACCCTATTTATTGACTTTCGTTGTGAATACGTATTAAACAAGTTTTTGACAAATAATATAAAACTTTGCTACACATACACGTGCAATTTGTCACATTAAAACTCTAAATATTTATGAATATATCAATAATGATGTCCATACATGGTCTGATAGTTTGAATAACAGAGATGATGCTCCTCTGCTAAATAAAAAAGAAGTTGGATAATCAATTATGAACCAAATGGTGAATCTACCACTGAATTGTTAATGAAGAAAAATATATCAACTCGAGATTCAGTCTGGATGCGCAGAGCAAAGGGTGTAGATCAGTCTTCTGTCAGAACATTAACCATCAATGATTACAGGCAATATGCGTAACATTCAGAGGTTAAAACAACTAAACATTATTTTATTGTCTGTTTATATGAAAATATGCAAAAAATGTAATAACATTGAATCAAAAAACGTAGTACAGTTTAAACCCTTGCGGTTAATTTCGCTAAGATATAAAAATTATAAGAAATAATGTATCTACAACATTTTTTGTTTGAGCTCTTTTTCTCCAATTCCCCGGTAATACATTGTTTGTGCTTCACGTAAATAATATTTGACATAAAATTCGTGTGTTGCCACGTACCAGTTGGTTATCAAACACTATAACATTAATTTGAAGACCTTTTTGTCTCTCTCTGTCTCTTTCTCTAGCATTCCAACTGCACTCGAGTGCATATGTTTCTCATACACTGCGCACACTAAACAACAAAGGCCACGTATTTATACTTTTTGGAACATGGGGCAGAAATTCAGATCGATACTTTGTTTAAATATTGTGCAAAATTCAGGTGTGTGTGTGTGTGTGTGTGTCTGTGTGTGTCTGATGAAGGAGACTACGTATTTAGTTTTACTATAGCGCCATTTTTACGCAGTTCATGTGAAACTTACATAGCTACGTTGTGACTCACTTCCGCATTTGAATGCCCACTAATACACTATATTGTTTTTGGTTGGAGGGGGGAGAGGAGGGAGAAAGGTGGAGAGGGAGGGGGAAGAGAGGGAGCAAGGCTCGTCACGTGATTATGTAATGTAATTTTTATACGGGTCTTGGCGTCATTACTAAGAGTGGTACCGTTATGGCAAAGAGGGTGGCGCTTGTGGATTCATATGTAGGGGACTGACCTGCTCACGTGACAACCAAATGCAAACGAAGTGCGCCAGAGATACATAGCCTTACTATCAGTTGTGTCCATGGTGACTATAAGAAAAACGGAAATTACCCCTGTCGCACATGGAATACAGCTGTAGGTTTACAGCCTACTAGGTCCATTTTTGGTCATCAGCGAACAACGAACATTTCAACTTCGCTCACAGCATGTTTTGTACTTCCTTGATAGTACATGTACGGTACTGCGCCACGCCGTGTCTTATCAGGAATACGTGAGCGTATGTGCCTCAGAAAAAAAGTTTAGTTTTGCTTGTGGCGCAGTTCGCACAATGCGCTGACAATGGCACTATCGATCTTATCGGCCGTCGCAGATCTTCTGGTCACACTATACTGTCCAACTGCAGCACACTGTAAGTTCTGTGTAGTCAGTCCCTTGTACACAGTATTGTATCTCATGCGCAGGTTGGGCGGACACCTACATCTGCAACTCACACTTAAGTGCCTGGCAGAGGTTTCATCGATCCAAATTCACAATAAATCTCTATTATTCCAATCTCGAACACCACGCGGAATAAACGAACATCTATATTTTTCCCTGCGTGCTCACATTCGGAGGTAAAAGTTGATGATTGAAATTTCGTGAGAAGATTCCGTCGCAACAGAAACGCCTTTATTTTAATGGTGTCCACCCCAAATTTCGTATCATTTCAGTGACACTCTCTTCCCTATTTCTCGATGACACAAAACGTGCTGCTCTTCTTTGAACTTACCCCATGTACTCCGTTAATCCTGTCTGGTAAGGATCCCACACCGCACAGCAGTACTCCAAAAGAGGACGGACATGCGCAGTGTAGGCATTCTCATTAGTAGATCTGTTACATTTTCTAATGTTCTGCCAGTAAAACGCAGTCCTTGGCTTGCCAACCCCACAACATTTTCTGTGTGTTCTTTCCAATTCAAATTGTTCCTAATTGTAATTCCTATTTATTCAGTTGAATTTACGGCCTTTACATTGGGCTGATTTTACGGATTCCTTTTAGTACTCAGTGGATGACCTCACAATTTTCATTATTTAGGGTCAATTGCCAATTTTCGCACTATTCAGATATCTTTTCTGAGTCGTTTTGCAGTTTGCTTTGATCTTCAGATGAGTTTATTAAACGATAAACTACAGAATCATCTGCTCAGATTGCCTCCTAAATCGTTTATATAGATAAGGACAGGTAGAGGGCCTTGTGGAACGCCAGAAATCATTTCTGTTTTACTCGATGACTTTAAGTCAATTACTACGAACTTTTATCGCTCTGACAGGAAATCACGAATCCAGTTACAGAACTGAGACGATATTCCATATCACGCAATTTTACTACAAGCCGCATGTGTGGTACAGTATCAAAAGCCTTTCGAAAATCTAGAAATACGGAATCAATTTGAAACCCATTGTCAATAGCACTCAACTCTTCGTGTGTGTAAAGAGCTAGTTGTGTTTCACAAGAAAGATGTTTTTTAAATCTGTGTTGACTGTGTATCCATAGACCGTTCTCTTCGAGGTAACTCATAACGTTTACACAATATATGTTCCAGAACCCTGCTGCATATCGAGGTTAATGACATGGGCCTGTAATTTAGTGGATTTCTCCCTACTACTTTTCTTGAATATTGGTGTGTCCTGTGCAACTTTCCAGCCTTTGGGTGAGGGTAGTATTGTCGATCGATCGGTCGGTAACAGCTCGCCTCAGGAGTCCGAAATGACAGGACAAAATCTTGCAAATACTGTAGATTCAGGTTTTGCGTCATTACCCTTTTCTCAATCAAGTCAAGACGAATTTTCTGCTTTTCAAAATGCGAATGCTGCCGGTGCAAATGCACTGCCAATAAGCACAAAGGAACAAGTTCCAGACACTAATACATTATTATTGCAAATAATGCAACAGCTTCAAAAGTTAGACACAATGGAACAAACGCTTGAACAAACACGTGAAAAGTTAGCTACTGAGTTACATAACATCGAAGCTAAATGTCAAAAAGTTTGTAAAGACTTAAAAACACAAATTTGTGAGCATTTTCAACATATTTTTTCGCGTCATGAAAATCCATTACAGAATCACAAAGCAGCCATAAAAGAACTGCAAACTATTGTTCATGAACATCACGACACCTTGCAGGCTAAAACTGACTTACAGTCAGTTGCATCTACCGATTCGGTTACGCAACTTGCAAAAACTCAGGAAAACTTAAAAGTCACAGTAGATAAGCTTTCGACACACGAGACACACGATGGACACTAAGAACCTTGGTTCAAAAAAACACACGAAGGAAATCAGTTCATTATCGGAGAAAGTAGCCGAACTTTCGGACCAGTTCACTAACTTACCTACAAAGGTAGATGATGATCTGAATGACACAAGACCGATAGCCTTTACTGACACAGAAGAGTACGAACAAATTAAGAAATTTATACAAAATCAGGATCAAATCAATACACATTACAAAAGAGAAATGCGGGAAGTACAAGATCAGTTGACACACGTAATGCAAGAATTACATATTTCAGAGGACACTCGCGCTCCGACACGGGAAAAGGAATTCAGATATGAGGAAAAGTCACAAAGTAACAACACAGGGTATTTTGGAAATTTCGAAAGAAATTGGCAAGGTGCACCAAATGGAACCGCCGACACGACATAACAATGACCCATATGCGACTGGCCGTCATGATGATTATGACTGTTAGCTGTGGATTGCTACACGTAAATTCAAAACGTTTAAGAATTCCGGCAACGACATTCATCCACAAGCATGGCTTCATCAATTCTCTCATTGTTTTCCTCCCAACTAGTCATTAGAGCACAGATTAGAATTTGTGTGGCTACTTAAATTCACGATTGTCACAGTGAAGGAGAATTTTATCATGCCTTTCTCTCAGCACATTGGTCTCAAGCTACTCAAGATCGAGTAAAACATAGCATCACAATGATGAAGCATTTTGAACAGTTTCAATTTTCCAGTCCGGTAAAATATTTTAAAGACATGTTAAACAAAAATCAGTATACCGTACAGTCTCTTGGAACTCATCCGGATTTGCTTAATTAAATTGCCTGAACATTTACGACATATAATTTTGGCAGGACGTTGCAAAGACTACATCGAAGCTTTTCAGGGACTGTTGCAAGAATTGGAAATAGACACTGACAGTTGCAGAATGCGGAAACAGGAATACAACAATTACAGGTCATATGCGTCACAATTTCATGACGACAGAAATAATAACTGGACGCGACAAGAGTACTCTTATAACACAAATCGTGGCCAAAGCAGACACCACCTGTGTGACAACCGTTGGCAGAGTAACGATAGTTACAGGGAAATATCACCTCTACGTGATAATGATTATGACAGAGATAATCGTAGAAACAGACATTATGGGAACGGTCCACCACTCAGTTACGATTCCGGGAGAAATTCTCCACCACATGACCGACATGAAAGAAGCTATAGAAACTACCGACAAGACGACATACGATATAATCTTAACAATAGACCAGAATTTAACCAAAACTGGCGTGATTCAAATAGAGCAGGGCCCTCTCGACAAGTTGAAATTGTAGAGGTTAGATCTCCAAATCCCAAAAACGACGCGAACAGTTGGCAGCCACGAAACGTACTTACGAAGCTGACGACGTAGCTGCTATGGCCATTAATTACGTAAAAATGGAAGACATTAGGGACATCCTACTCCAGGAACACGACATAAAACAGAACAACATTCCATATCCTCTAATTCACATTACCATAAATGATGTAAAATTTACGGCAGTAGTGGCTCTGGCAGTCTCATTTCAGTAATTAGTGAAACAGCTTTTAGTAAATGCAACAAATCGAACGATTGCCCCACACTTCCTTTACCTAAGATTAAATTACAAGGTGCAATTTTTGGAAAAAGTGTAGATGTATGCCAACAAACTAACTTAGAATTCTTTTGTCAAAGCCACAGATTCACTATGAACTTTTCTATCGTTCCATTATTGTCAACAGAAATTATATTGGGAGTAGACTTTTTGAATGAATATGAAATAATCTTAAATTTTCACGATGCTTCAATAAGTTTAGAGAAAGAAGGTAAGTCAATAACTTTGAAATTTGAAGACTGGCTCTCAATTGACGAGGAAATTAATCGGCTTTACCTCTTGTTAGTCAACACTTTGGAACTTTCGACGGAACTTGACACTAATAATCACTTTGCAAGTATTGACAGGGATGATATCGAAGACGTATTTGATCCTAATGACTTAATTCAGAACAAAATTCAAACAGATCTTATAATTAAATGTTTCTCTGAGACATTTAAGTCTCTTTTCATTATCGGACAAAATGAATTAAAATTTTTGCTGCAGCCGGAGCTCAAACCTGGGTCTTCTTACCTGCTAGGCAGAAATGCTAACCATTACACCACCGCAGAACGATGGTCATAACTGCTGCACGAACTACCTTAGCTGAGTGCCCTCTCCAACACAAACTTCATTTTTCCCTTATATATTCTACATCTACATCTACATCCATACTCCGCAAGCCACCTGACGGTGTGTGGCGGAGGGTACCCTGAGTACCTCTATCGGTTCTCCCTTCTATTCCAGTCTCGTATTGTTCGAGGAAAGAAGGATTGTCGGTATGCTTCTGTGTGGGCTCCAATCTCTCTGATTTTATCCTCATGGTCTCTTCGCGAGATATACGTAGGAGGGAGCAATATACTGCTGGACTCTTCGGTGAAGGTATGTTCTCGAAACTTTAACAAAAGCCCGTACCGAGCTACTGACCGTCTCTCCTGCAGAGTCTTCCACTGGAGTTTATCTATCATCTCCGTAACGCTTTCGCGATTACTAAATGATCCTGTAACGAAGCGCGCTGCTCTACGTTGGATCTTCTCTATCTCTTCTATCAACCCTATCTGGTACGGATCCCACACTGCTGAGCAGTATTCAAGCAGTGGGCGAACAAGCGTACTGTAACCTACTTCCTTTGTTTTCGGATTGCATTTCCTTAGGATTCTTCCAATGAATCGCAGTCTGGCATCTGCTTTACCGACGATCAGCTTCATATGATCATTCCATTTTAAATCACTCCTAATGCGTACTCCCAGATAATTTATGGAATTAACTGCTTCCAGTTGCTGACCTGCTATTTTGTAACTAAATGATAAGGGATCTATCTTTCTATGTATTCGCAGCACATTACACTTGTCTACATTGAGATTCAATTGCCATTCCCTGCACCATGCATCAATTCGCTGCAGATCCTCCTGTATTTCGGTACAATTTTCCATTGTTACAACCTCTCGATACACCACAGCATCATCTGCAAAAAGCCTCAGTGAACTTTCCATGTCATCCACAAGGTCATTTATGTATATTGTGAATAGCAACGGTCCTATGACTCTCCTCTGCGGCACACCTGAAATCACTCTTACTTCGGAAGACTTCTCTCCATTGAGAATGACATGCTGCGTTCTGTTATCTAGGAACTCCTCAATCCAATCACACAATTGGTCTGATAGTCCATATGCTCTTACTTCGTTCATTAAACGACTGTGGAGAACTGTATCGAACGCCTTGCGGAAGTCAAGAAACACGGCATCTACCTGTGAATCCATGTCTATGGCCCTCTGAGTCTCGTGGACGAATAGCGCGAGCTGGGTTTCACACGACCGCCTTTTTCGAAACCCATGCTGATTCCTACAGAGTAGATTTCTAGTCTCACTACTCCCAATGGTACGAGGACGTCAAATTACGTCCAATGCTGGGGTGCTTGCCAATATCGGAGAGCCCTGGCAGTAGTGACAATTTGTAAGGGAAAAATGAACTCAAGTTTGTGTTCGGGAGGGCACTCAGCTTGGGTAGTTCGTGCAGGAATGTTGACCATCGTACAGTGGTGGTGTAATGGTTAGTATTTCTGTCTAGCAAGCGACTCCCGGCGGGAGCACGAATTTTAATTCATTTCCTTTGTTTCGATCAAAATTCAAACAACTGAGAACTGTAATGACGCTGATAGGCAGGACCTTTTTGACATTTTACAAGCAGATTCCACAGTTTTTACTCACAAAACAGAAACTATCAAAGGATTTAAACACCAATTTCGTGTTCGTGAGCATACTAAATTTTGCGTTAGATCATACATAATTCCGGCACATTATAGGGACCGTGTCAGAACAGAAATATAATCTATGCTTAACGAGGGCATTATTGAACCTGCAGTAAACTCATACAACAATCCTTTACATGTTGTTGAGAAGAAAAATGGATCGATCAGGCTTGTGTTAGATTCGAGACAAAAAAATACTATCACCATTCCGGAAACAGACAGGCCAACGTTGGAGGAACTTCAAAATTTTAATGGTGTACAAGTGCTGTTTTCTACTGATCTCAGATCCAGCTTTTATCAGATCGAACTTCATCCAGAATGTAGAAAATACATAGCTTTTCTTTGTTTCGGCGTTTGTTATCAATTTCGGAAACTTCCTTTTGGTTTGAACATTTCTTCGGCAGCGTTGTTTCGTGGGCTAAATTCCATATTACCTGAGTTCTTAAAACGTCATATCACCTTCTACGTGGACGATATTCTAATAGCAGAAGCCTTATGGGAACTACATAATCGCATCCTCAACAGCGTATTACGTATTTTTGCAGAATCTGGAATTAGAGTTCACTTGGAAGAGTCTGAATTCGGTAGGACAAAGGTGAAGTTTTTGGGACACATTATTTCTCCTAAAGGCATTCAGCTGGATCCTGAAAAGTTAGATCCTGGAAAGTTAGAAGCAATCAGAACAATTCCAGTTCCGTCCACAAAAAAACAAGTCAGCTGTTTTCTAGGTCTTGTAAATTTTAACCGTCGTTTTCTGAATATGCAAATTCTAGTAACACAAAAACTTTGTTCTCTCATTGGAAAAAATACTATTTGGAACTGGGACGAACAGGCACAGTTGGAATTCAATTCTTTGAAAGAAGCGCTACTTAACGCGCCAATCCTAGCTCACCCAGATCTGTCAAGATTTCTGCCTTAGCACGGATTCTTCTAAGTCGATCTTGGTGCCCATTTATTTCAAGAAGCCATAGACAATGACACTATTGTTCAGAAAACCATCGCTTTTGCTAGCCGTGTGCTAACAAAATCTGAAAAAAAAAAAAAATTCCGTACTGAATTAGAAGCTTTAGCTATAGCTTGGGCATCTAACAACTTCCGTTTCTTTCTGGTAAACACGTAAAAGTATACAGTGATCATCTTGCATACAATTTCCTATGTCTTCAAAATTAAACCATGACAGGTTAAAACGTTGGGCATTGTTTCTGCAAGAATTCCACTTCACAATAGTCTACACATTCCCGGCAACGAGAACATTGTTGCGGACGCACTGTCACGTGCACCGGCTGGGCTTGACAAAAGTAAGACACAAGCCAGCCTCGAGAAAAATTTCAGTATACTTTACATTCAGAAAGTCGTCTTTGAAAACTTCGTCACCGCATCTTTAAAGGACATTGCTGATGAACAAGATAAAGATCCGATTTGGAAAGACATCAAAAGTAAATGGCATCAAAAGACACACACACAGATTCGGCGTTATTATCTGGTTAGAAACAACATACTCTTCAAACGTTGCACAGTTGATGACAAGCTATGGGTACTTTACATTCCTGACGATTTTATTAATGAGCTCATTTGGTACATTCATTTCAGCTATGCACATTTTGGTCCACTAAAATGTTATCATATTCTTCGGACAACTTGTTATTTTAACAATATGGAAAAGAGTATTCGAAGAGTCTTGTCTATTTGTAAACTTTGTCATAAAGCTAAACCATCTACCATCTCACATCGTGCACCGTTGTTTCCTATCATTCCCCCTAAATTAAAAGAATTTGCTGCTGTTGATGTCTTGGGACCCCTTGTTAGAACATCGAATGGATTTTCGTACATTTCAGTCGCTATTGAACTTCAAAATTTGTTTCTTTCACACCATTACGTAAAGCCACTGGACGGTCTGTAACCAACGCCTTTGTTAAAAATTTCTTACGTGAAGTTGGACACGTTGCTAAAGTCATTTCAGATAACAGACCTCAATTCAGATCTGCTGTTTGGTCACGTATGCTTCGGAATCGTAAAATCAAACCTGTTTTTTTTCATTGCACTCACCACACTGTAACCCATCCGAACGGATTGTGAAAGAAATCAATAAGCTTTGCAGACTTTATTGTCATAGGAAGCATCAGTATCGGGACAGATATTTACATTCATTTCAAAACATGCTGAATGAAATGCCTCATGACTCCACTGCTTTACCACCTATTCTTGCACTGAAGAATGAACCACCGAACAGAATCAGAGAGCTTGCACCTTTTCCGAATACACGTATAAACTTCGACACAACGACATAATAGATTTGGCTATTAAAAATATTAATTCTGCTGCAGACAAAAGGAGAAAATTACACGGTAAAGCAACTGCAAAAAACTATGTATTTGTCAGAAAGTTCTCATTAAAGCTCATTCATTGTCACATAAGAAACACCTAAGTCACAAATTCTTTCGATTTGCAATGGACCTTACAGTATCCGACGTATACCACATGACAATTGAGTTGAAGTACTGAGTACTAGGAAAGGTAAAGAATTATACCACATTTCACATGTAAAACCGTTTATTGAGAGATAATCTGCTTTTTAACTTACTCTTTGCCATAAAATTTTTCACTTCACTTTACTAGTACGTTTGTCACACTTAGAAACTGTTAACGTGTGACAATGTTTTGAAGTTAACTATCCAGTCAAGAACCGAGGGAACTTTTTAAGACAGTAATTACGAGTGCATTTTTATGGCGAACAGACGACACAGTGTTATTGTGTGAACATTCTTGTTTGTTTGTTGCACGATTATGTAACGACTATAATGCTTACATAATTGGAACATATACCTCAAATGAGATTTTAATGCAACATTTTCGTTCACTTGAAAAGACACTCTGGATTTAAAGTACTTTCTCAGAGATAACAGATGACACAGTAGTTAGTTTATTTGACAGCTACACGATTATATCACGTCGCTATTAATGAGTAACACAATTTACATTATTGCTTTTGCGCTGTATCTGTTTTATATCTGCACAGTTTTTCTACATTCTTCTGGAAAGTAAAATATGTTTTAGTAGTAACCTTTGTGGCATGGCTACAATGAGACAGTCTTTTCGCAACATAACAATTCGTTACTGTACAGTATTTTCTTGATCATGGCAATGAGCAAAATAATTATGACAGCTATACGCATAGCATTACACTTTTCTGGTGAACTTTGCTTACGGATCACGATAACTACGACACTTGGCACATTTTTACCGTTGTGTAATGACAGAAACTATCTTACAGCAAGAAGCACAGTTTAGCGCTATAGGACATGCATTTGAGTGATTAATTTTTGTACTTAAGACATTTTTTTCTGAAAGATTGTTGAATTACAAAGATAGCAAGAAGATCTTCGGTGATACATTTCATTCCATTGCTGTAATATGTAACACCTGAGGGTATAATTACATTAACCCTCAGGGGGGTACGCATTTACTTTGTGTACTAAACATGTGGCAAGTGCAAAGAGCCCTAACTGATATGGTGTTTGCTTATTCAGTTTTACACATCAGTACCATATTTCTCTAACATAGAATTACACAGCTATCTGATTATTTAACAGAGAGAAAAGCATTTTTTTACTACATCAGTGACACATGTTTACGCAATTACACAGCTGGATAATTTCACACTTATGACATTGTATTTTGTCTGTACTTTGTGAACTGTTCATATTTTTTCGGAAACATTGTGATAATATGAGAGAGAGCCTTGTATGATGTATTTTGTATGGGATCATGATCTTTGAAGTACATTGGAAGTAGATGACGCTATTGAAACGAGCAAGAGAGCATTTCTTTTTTTTTTTAAGTTTTTGAGATTAATGGAGGAAGCTACGTCGATTTTGAGATTTGCTTGATGTGCTATGATGATATTATTATGACAAAGATGTGTATTATGATGTTGAGATACGTTTATGATCAATAAGATGGTGCTATATAGGGAAACAATTAAAATCGCTCAAAAGAGGAAAGGCCACTGGACCTGATGGGATACCAGTTCTATTTTACACAGAGTACGCGAAGGAACTTGCCCCCCTTCTTGCAGCGGTGTACCGTAGGTCTCTAGAAGAGCGTAGCGTTCCAAAGGATTGGAAAAGGGCACAGGTCATCCCCGTTTTCAAGAATGGACGTCGAACAGATGTGCAGCACTATAGACCTATATCTCTAACGTCGATCAGTTGTAGAATTTTGGAACACGTATTATGTTCGAGTATAATGACTTTCCTGGAGACTCGATATCTACTCTGGAAGGAATCAGCATGGGTTTCGAAAAAGACGGTCGTGTGAAACCCAGCTCGCGCTATTCGTCCACGAGACTCAGAGGGCCATAGACACGGGTTCACAGGTAGATGCCGTGTTTCTTGACTTCCGCAAGGCGTTCGATACAGTTCCCCACAGTCGTTTCATGAACAAAGTAAGAGCATATGGACTATCAGACCAATTGTGTGATTGGATTGAGGAGTTCCTAGATAACAGAACCCAGCATGTCATTCTCAATGGAGAGAACTCTTCTGAAGTAAGAGTGATTTCAGGTGTGCCACAGGGGAGTGTCATGGGACCGTTGCTGTTCACAATATACATAAATGACCTGGTGGATGACATCGGAAGTTCACTGAGGCTTTTTTCAGATGATGCTGTGGTGTATCGAGAGGTTGTAACAATGGAAAATTGTACTGAAATACAGGAGGATCTGCAGCGAATTGATGCATGGTGCAGGGAATGGCAATTGAATCTCAATGTAGACAAGTGTAATGTGCTGCGAATACATAGAAAGATAGATCCCTTATCATTTAGCTACAAAATAGCAGGTCAGCAACTGGAAGCAGTTAATTCCATAAATTATCTGGGAGTACATATTAGGAGTGATTTAAAATGGAATGATCATGTAAAGCTGATCGTCGGTAAAGCAGATGCCAGACTGAGATTCATTGGAAGAATCCTAAGGAAATGCAATCCGAAAACAAAGGAAGTAGGTTACAGTACACTTGTTCGCCCACTGCTTGAATACTGCTCAGTGGTGTGGGATCCGTACCAGATAGGGTTGATAGAAGAGAGAGAGAAAATCCAACGGAGAGCAGGGCGCTTCGTTACATGATCATTTAGTAATCGCGAAAGCGTTACGGAGATGATAGATAAACTCCAGTGGAAGACTCTGCAGGAGAGACGGTCAGTAGCTCGGTACGGGCTTTTGTTAAAGTTTCGAGAACATACCTTCACCGAAGAGTCCAGCAGTATATTGCTCCCTCCTACGTATATCTCGCGAAGAGACCATGAGGATAAAATCAGAGATTAGAGCCCACACAGAAGCATACAGACAATCCTTCTTTCCACGAACAATACGAGACTGGAATAGAAGGGAGAACCGATAGAGGTACTCAGGGTACCCTCCGCCACACACCGTCAGGTGGCTTGCGGAGTATGGATGTAGATGTAGAATGTGAATATGTAAGGGTTACGGACTTTGGTTTGTGAAAATGGTGTTGGAAACCAAGAATCGTACTTTAAGAGTTATGAAATGTGTGTACATGTGAATGTGAGTACTACAATGGCGACAAAACTTTTTGGACACTGTTGTATATGAGATTTTGTGCCTACACACTTCTAACGTAAATTTTCAACCTGTGAAATTTTTTATGTGTATGAGACTGTCGATGTAGCGGAAACCGTTGTTGTAAATGTTTTGGTAAAGAAGGTAAGTGACCTTGACGTAATGCGTTGTGGACGCGCATTTTGCGCGATAGTCGCCTGAAAAAAAAAAAAAAAAACAACCCCTTAGTGTGTGCCTTTCAGAGCCACAGGTGCAGAAAGAAAGAGGCCGTTAACCTCGCTATTGACATTTCTTTGTAGGAAGGGTCGCAAATACGCCACACTCATACTTGAAAACATATTATTACACTTTGGAGCTTGTACTTCCTGATATTTACTGAAATGCCTCTAAAATGATGAGAAATATTTTACATCTATAACCTGATGATGACTGCTGTCTTCCTAGTTGAGAGATTTTTTTACTGCCTTATGAAATGCTATATAGCTAGTGAATGATGTTTCATGCCTTGCTGTATACAGGATGGTCCATTGATAGTGACCAGGGCAAGTATCTCACGAAGTAAGCATCAAACGAAAAAAACTACAAAGAACAAAACTTGTCTAGCTTGAAGGGGGAAACCAGATTGCGCTATGGTTGGCCCGCTAGATGGATCAAACGAATATCAACTGCGCTTTTTTAAACAGGAAGCCCCATTTCTTTTTACATATTCATGTGGTACGTAAAGAAATATGAATGTTTTAGTTAGACCACTTTTTTCGCTTCGTGATAGATGGCACTGTAATAGTCACAAACATATTAAGTACGTGGTATCACATAGCATGCCGCCAGTGCAGACGGTATTTGCTTTGTGGTACATTACCCGTGTTAAAATGGAACGTTCACTGGATAGTTACGTTATTTAAGGAAACACGATATGTTCAGCCACATGTCAAATGTCAATCACGACCTGCAACAAATGATGATGCCCAATTAATTGTTTTAGCTGCTGTCGCGGCTAGTCCACACATCAGTAGCAGACAAATTGCGCAAGAATCGGGAATCTCAAAAACGTTGGTGTTGAGAATGCTACATCAACATCGATTGCACCCGTACCATATTTCTATGCACCACGAATTGCATGACAACGATTTTGAACGTCCTGTATAGTGCTGCCACTGGGCACAAGAGACATTACGAGATAATGATAGATTTTTTGCATGCGTTCTATGTATTGACAAAGTGTCATTCAACAACAGCGGTAACATAAACTGGCATAATATGCACTATTGGGCAACGGAAAATCCACGATAGCTATGACAAGTGGAACATCAGCGATCTTGGCGGCTACTATGCATGCTTCCGTAATACTATCAGCAGGAAAACGGAGCAGCTTAGTGATTATCAGCTGTGATTTGATGTTATCCAACCGGTACTTGATTATACCCAAGTCGTGATTGGTTGTGTCGGCTGTGGCCTTAATGTGGGACATCAAGGTAGTGGCCAAAGTTCGCAATTGGTGCGTATTATTAACTACATCTTTCTCCAAACTCTCTAATTGGGTTGTGTGAAGATCTAGCATTCCCTGGTTGCTATTCACATTATCCTGTACCTGCCGTAGCGTTTCATTAATACTTTTAATATCTTCCATGTCAGCAGTCCCAAAAACAGTTTTTAGGATATGGCCACCTGCGTCTAACCATCCTCTTTCCCTACGGACGTGTGGGATTAACCCTGCTGTTTGCCGCAACTGAGCTTGTAAATGTGCAAAAGCTGAACGTAGTAGCTGATATTCCCCCTGTGTGTCATTAAACCTTGACTGATTAGCCACCATGGAATGAAGTTCATTAAATGTTGTTGTTGTTGTGGTCTTCAGTCCTGAGACTGGTTTGATGCAGCTCTCCATGCTACTCTATCCTGTGCAAGCTTCTTCATCTCCCAGTACCTACTGCAACCTACATCCTTTTGAATCTGCTTAGTGTATTCATCTCTTGGTCTCCCTCTACGATTTTTACCCTCCACGCTGCCCTCGAATACTAAATTGGTGGTCCCTTGATGCCTCAGAACATGTTCTACCAACCGATCCCTTCTTCTAGTCAAGTTGTGCCACAAACTTCTCTTCTCCCCAATCCTATTCAATGGCTCCTCATTAGTTATGTGATCTACCCATCTAATCTTGAGCATTCTTCTGTAGCACCACATTTCGAAAACTTCTATTCTCTTCTTGTCCAAACTATTTATCATCCATGTTTCACTTCCACACATGGCCACATACATACACACTCCATACACTCATTAAATGTATCCTCTAATTTACAGATTTCGTCTTCAACCACCCAAATATTACAGTCCATTGATGTCCGGACATAATTACATCCGCTTGTTGCGAGAACACAACACCACTTGATATAGGACGTACCTTCAAGGCTTCAGCTAAGTTGCAGCAACAAAACAGAATAACTATGCTGAGAGATAGTGCACACCTTCCCTCTTCAGCACAACCCATGACGCTGGAACTGCTGGTCTTACCAGAACGTTATGCCTACTGAGAAAGAAAAGAAAAACAACTCACATTAGCTCTTCCTTTTTACACGTGGCCTAAGAGCATAATAGCATGTCTGATTGCTTCCACAATTAACTTGGTTCTCTTGTTTATGTACTCCTTTCTTATTCTTTTTCTTAGATTCATCTTTCTCTCCACTAGAAGTTACTGCAGACAATGAAGGAAGTTCCTCAAAATTCCCCTTGAAAGGCCTAATTCGGCTCACATGCACAATAGTAGGGCGAGTTGGAAGCTGTAATTTTACATTCACCAGCGATGTCATCTCGATCACCTGGAAAGGACCTTGATAACGGGATACAATTTTTTTCATTTTGGCTTTTGGCCATACAGATTAGTCATCACCACCCATTGTACTACATTATATTTGGGTAAAGCCACCTTTATATTGTGAACTTTTGTTCTTGTCTCTCTAACCTTTAGTGTTCATTTTTTTTCACCTGCCACCAGATTGTTTTCAACTTTGTGGATAAATCCTTAACAGCCGAAATATCGGTTCCTGGAGGGGTCTTGAGCAATTCAAATGGAGATGCCATCTTCTGACAGAACAGTACTTCATACAGAGACAATCCTGTACTTACATGAACTTTTGAGTTATACGCCATGGTTACAAATGCCAATAGGGTATTGCAATTGTTGTGTTGCGAATTTACATAATAACGTAACATCTTAGCTAATGGTGATGAACTCTCTCTGTTCGACCATAAGCCTGCGAGTGTAATGCGCTCGTTATCAATTTCATTACATGCAACCACTTGCATAACTGTTTCATCAAATAGGACATAAATTTTGTCCCTTGATCTGTAATTATAGTTCCAGGTGTTCCGAATTTCAATATCCATTGATGTACCATGGCGTGAGCCACTGTTTCGGCTCGCTGGTCCAGAATAGCTGTCATAGACACATAGCGTGAAAAATAATCTATTATTGTTAAAACATAGAGATTACCCGCTGGTGTTTGCACAAACGGTCCCAAGACGTCTAAGCCAAGTAATTGAAAAGGTCTATCTGCTTCCAGTAGTCGTTGCAACACAATTTTCTGATGAGTCAGTTCCACCCGTTGAGCACACGGAATGCAATTCTTTACATACTGATCGACATCTTGCCTACACGTTGACCACCAATAACTCTGTACTACCCTCCTTTCCGTTGCTCTTTGACCTGAATGAGCAGAAAACATTGAATCATGTGCTTGCCTTAAAATTTCGCTTCGCAATTTTTCTGGTACGACTATGCATCGACCATTCATAGTTTTATGCTACAATATCCCGTCTTCCACGATGAACTGTCACTGTGAGGTAAATCGTTGACAATCTGTGTCCGCAGTTTGTGCCTCCTCCCATTCGTTCTCATTTATTCCTGTGCATTCCATGGCGCATACTTTACGACTCAGATCATCCGCGTTTCCGTGCGATTTACCTGGTTGATGAATCACTTCAAAATCGTACTCACTAAGACACAAAGCCCACTTAGTTAATCTACTCGTTGGGTCTTTAAGCCCTAACAACTACTTAAGTGCTGCATGGTCAGTAATCACCTTGAAACGTCGTCCATACAAATAACACCGGAAATAGGTTATTCTGAAAATTAATGCCTATAACTCGTTCTCGGTTGTTGAGTAATTTTTTTCTGCATTGTTTAGCTGCCTGGAAGCATATGCTATTGGGTGTTCCTGCCCATCTATTTCCTGAGATAATACAATACCCAAAGCAAAATTGCTAAAGTCACAAGATAATATAAACTGTTTACTGAAATCTGGAAAAGCCAAAACCGGACTAGATGTTAACAATTTTTTTAACTTTTGAAAAGCCTCTTCGCTTTCTGCTGACCAGTGAAATTTTGCTCCCTTCTTCAACAACTGCATGAGGGGCCTTGCAATTTCCGCAAATTTTGCAATTTACCTCTTGTAAAAATTGGCGAGACCTAAATAAGACTGCAACTCTTTTACTTTTGTAGGTGTAGGAAAATTCATTACCACCTCTACAAGTTTTGGATCCGTGCGGACACCATCCTGTCCTATAATATGACCTAGCTAATGGACTTCTTGCAACAAAAAATGACATTTTTCCATATGAAGAGTTAACCGCGCTGCTTTCAGATGATAGAAAACTTCGCGCAAACGGCGCACATGTTCTTGCACGTCCTTTGAGAAAACAATTATGTCGTCCAAATGTACCAAACACTGATTAGGTTTCAGCCCTTGTAACAAGCTATCTAGTAACCGTTCAAAGGTTGCCGGAGCATTTTTGAGTCCAAAAGGTTTTCACCGATACTGAAAATGACCTGTAGGTGTTGAAAAAGCTGTCTTCGGTCGCTCTTCCGGGACGACCTCCAACTGGTGGTACCCGCTTCGAAGATCCAAGGTCGTGAAGTACCGACACTGAACCCAAATTTTTCAGAGTTTCAGTGATATTAGGCATTGGGTATGCATCTGATATAGTTTTTTGATTCAGGAAACGATAATCACAACAAAAACGATATGCCTTGCCCCCACCAGGTGATTTTTTACCCATTATTACGACAGAAGCGGACCAGGGACTACTACTGGTTTCTATTATCCCATGCCTAAGCTGTTGATTAATAAATTCTTCCATGACAGGCTGTAAACTTTTTGGAACACGATATGGATGTTTATACACCAGTGCTTCATTCCCAGTGGGGATGTAATGCTGAGCTAACGGTGTGGCGGGCAGTGGACCATGAGAATTAAATAACTCTTTATATTCCGTCAAAAGGTTCTCCATGACTTCTCTATCTTGCCCTTCTAAGTGTGCTACTTTACCCCTCAGTGCGGACCAGCTGACAGACTCTCCTGGCATTGTGTGATCTGCTGCAAAATCCTTATCCAGTTCATCTTCCCCTATTATCTCCAGATTCGCTATTACGGTACCCCGTGCTAACTGCACCTCTTCAAGGCCAAAATTATCAATACTGACAGGCACAACCTTTTTTCCTTCTATCACCCGCACGTAGGACATGCTACGGCGCATAAAACACTTCATTTTATCCAGCGGCTCATTCTTAGACAAAGGTTCAACGACACACAACGAATTTATCGGCACGCTAGCTTCAAAATCTGCCCAAATTATTTTCCCTGTACTCTTTTGTATAGTATCCCGCGAGTTAACCCTAAGGGACCTTGTACGCAGTGTAGGTGGCCCACCCGATGTCTGGGCGGCTCCTTGCGACAGTAATGGTTTTTCGGCCGCAGAACCTAGGCGAAATTGTATTCCATCCAGTTCTACTGTACGCCATTCCAGGTTAACTTTTGCGTGATGCGCAACCAGGAAATCCAATCCGAGTATGACATCATAGCTGCTGCCAACAATTGGAAGAACTTCTACCTTCGCCTGGAAGTTCCTCATTTCTATTCGGAAGTTTAACACCGCTGATCCGAGTGACTTCACCTGTCCCCCACCCACGCCACTTAATGCCCAGCGTGGTGATTTTAATTCTACTTTACCGAGTACATTTCTACTCGCCACGGATACCTGAGACCCGATACCCAATAAAAGTCTGCACGGTCTGCCCCTCACGAAGCTGGTCAGCAAAAGTCTGCCACTGATTCTGCACTAGCATTAAACCTTACCGGGGGTGTTGCACAGTGGACACACCACCCCTTGCCCCATTTAACTGATGGGGGTGAGGCCCACCTTGCGGTTTCCTATCATGTCTCTGCCAGGACCCATTGCAATTACGCTCCCCATGACTCCAACGTCTACATTTCCTGCACTGCACTTCCTTGCAAATCACGTCTAATGTGTCCCATCCGACCACATCTGAAACATTTTATTTCTACACTAAACATTGCTTTCTTGTACCGTATCTTTGTTACTGCTTCAACTTCCTGTAACGCCACAGCGATTCTGACTGCCTCATTGAGAGTCTTAGGGAATTCCATCCTAATCTTGTGGGAGGTTTCGGATTGTATTCCCCGCAAAAATGTGTCTAGTGCCCTCTGCTCAGTTTCCTGCAGAATGGCTTCATTAACCCTATCGGAATCCATTAGCTCATAGGTATTAACATTAATTTTTCGAATTCGATCTACAAAAGCTTCTATTGATTCCCCATTCTTTTGATACATTCTATTCAATTGTTCCCGATAATATCTAGACGTATTTTTCCTCCGATACCTTTCCAGCAACCCTTTTTTGAACACTTCAAATGTCCGAGCATCCCTTAATTCTTCATGGCATGTAATGTACGCTCTGGCATCTTCAGTTACTTTCAACTTAGCAACATGCAGAAGTGTTTCTGCACCCCAATTTCCCAATTTAGGGCCGTGCCAAAGTTCTCAAAAAAAAAAAAAAAAAAAAAAAAAAAAAATCCTCTCCAGCTTTTCCCGAGAAAGGGGTGACAAAAGATGCAGCGTTAGTGTCAAGAATTACTGAATTAACAGGAAATAGTTCCTTGCTCGCTTCTTTAGACCGAGCAAGCTCTATCTCTAATTCCGACACTCGCTCAAGTAGCTGCTGAATAGCCACCTCAACTGACATAGACTGCTCCATCACTACCAGCTATCGAATCAAGACTACAGTAAGCCCAGAAAGAAGAACAGGAAGGGAAGATGGACTATGCTACAGGTTCAGACAAACCACCAAACGAAAAATTGGCACTTACTTGTCATGTTGCAGGAGTTGCTGATCCAGTGTTGCCCTTCTCAGGTGCCACATATCCTCGTCGATTACCAGCCACAATTTCTCCAAATCCAAGGAGAAAACCACTACTGTCACCAATTGTAACAGGAGTGTGTGACGTGCAGGTTGCTCGACTGACACTACTTGTAATAGGATGACCGGAGCGGGTGACGTGGTCAGGGTTGTAGGGCATGGCTGGATAGAAGAAGGTGGCTGTTTTTAGCAATCTTCCTCTTTATTGTTGGTTCTTCCCATACATTTTCGGTAGCTCAGCCCCACCGCTCGTGTCACGGTGCAGACGTGCTGATGCGCGCAGCCCAGGGAACGTGACACCATGCTCGGTCAGCGGCTGTGCGGGTGGTAGGATGTTAGCAGCACGAGGCCCAGCCTAGCTTGCCTCCTGCAAATGCTGTGGCTTGTGACGATGCCGGGAGTCGCTGGTGCGGGCAATGCCCTCCGCCGGACGGTCCTCGGGGACAGCATCACTGATGACGACGATGTAACAGCGACCGAACGCCCAATTGGTCGAACCGATGCCGACGCCCACCTCTGATACCCTTAAATAGTGCAGACTGCTGCTGAATCTGCCGCTTACGCGGCGCTGTGTTTATTAGAATGTTCTCTATGAGTTGGCTAATGCAACTGCGCCACACGCAGCCCGCCCCTGCATAATTCTGCTAATGCTGCATTCTGGCTGTTGATGGCTGCCACACACGTACACACGTACTGACGCTCGTTGAAAAACTGTGTCACCTGCATAACGTGCCGGCCAGGCTTCATCTGTCGTCTGCTGTGAGGCTGGCGCATCGTGCACTGAAACACAATGAATCACAATTTCGCAACATATTTCCTAAAAATAACCCCTTGTCCTCTACATTACATTTTTCAACTGTGACACTGATTTAATAAGCTGGTATGCCTCATTTCTTTTATTCAGATCTGCAGCTTTCCTCTTACATTAGTTTTCCATACTCTAACCACATGCCAGGTATAATAAAGATTCATTGTAGGAGCTTCTATTGTACTGTTCCATGGATTATTATTAGGCTCTGCCAAATTCGACATGAATACATTGGGGTAAATTGGTCAAACACGTGATTTCACATAGTTCCTGGTTGAAATCAGAAAAGCACATGTAAATCCTTGCCTGAGGTCACCCAGTACTAATAGAGTGCTAACTCCAAAGTCATACCCATTAAGCCCATGGGTTTAATGAATATTTAACATTTCACACTGTGTGTTTGTCATTATATTAGTATGAAACTTTCACTCCTCAGTTCTTGATGTTCTCAGCTAAGTTGTTGTTATTAAAATGCCACACATATTTGCACCTTAGTTCATTTCTTTTACCCAAGTGTCAACACTGATTGTATCATTTTGATGCCTGACTGACTTGGAGGACAGGTCTTGTTGCAATGTTACGTAAGTCCTAATAGGCTGTCAAATGGATTCTCCGCAAGTTTGAATCCTGCAAGGTTGCTTGTATGTTGTCTAGAGCTGTGTCAAATTGAATTACTATTGAAATATATACATCTAAGGTTTCCTGTTCTGTTTAATTCAGTGACAGGTAGCTTAACTCTTGCTTATGACCAATGCAGGCTGACAAAAATTACTTAGTATGTTTCACCTTCGTGTACAGTGACTTTCATCTCTGCAGGGCACTTTCCATGCATTTTGTTGCTGCCTGTCAATTTAAGATGTCTTGTGTCTTTAACGTTGGAGATAAAGTTATCTGACTGATAGCAACCATAATAACATGTAGAGCTAGTTGACCTATGCATTTTAACAAACTTTGAATGTGCCATACTTCCAGTTTCTTCTTTCACTGTAAAAATTCATTTTCACTTAAATATTGCAGATATTTGGAATTCATGTTGATTTCATGAACAGTTTGTAAATGATCTATCGAAACTCATTTACAACTACTTCATATTGTGTATGGCATACACTTAAAGATAAATGCTGTTCCCAGAAACCATGAATATTTTATTGGTGGTGATACAAATTATTTTTAAGAGAAAAACTGTTGTCACACATGTAGCTTTGGTAAGAAGCTGCATGCCCTTTAGTGGTAACAGGCAGCTCCTGTTGATTTATTTTTTTATTTATTTGGTGTTTGCAAACATGCTGCCTGAGATTCTTTCCATAATTATACTTGTGCCACCCACACTTTGCATTTAAAGGCACTCATATCACTTACCATCATTAATTGCTGGTTTAACTCAAATACGTGCAGCAAATAATTGAAGACATGGGTGTAAGTGCTACTCTGAGATGAACAGAGAGGAATTAGTGTCCGTCTTTGTGACAAATTTACACAAATGATGGTAACATCATCACTGTGCAAGATTTCTTGCAGCATAATTCACACAATGAATGTGTTCTCTGAAAAAATTCTGATGTAATATAACATAGCTGCAAAAGTTATTAATTTTAGCTTCTTGAAATAATTAGGTACTTGCTATGTAACTGCAGAAGTTGTCTTCTAATACATGGCTATTGATGTAAATGGAAGAATGTCCCAATCAGACACCACTGATAGATTCTCAGGATGTTTTCCATATCCTTACTATTATTTCTTGTTTGCTCTTGTGACCTACAGAAGCATGTTTTTAAAGGTTGGAAAGCAACATCAAAATTTCTGGAGGTGAAAACAAATAGGTACTCTCAAATCTTAAGATTTATTTCTGTCCTTTATGGTAGTGTATGATTGTTCATTCACTGTCATCATGGTTGAAGCAGGATTTCTCCCTCAGTGCACAATGTAACTACATTTTTTGTATGTCCACTTGCAATGTGATTCTGTAATACTTTATTATTCATGGCATTTCATTTTGTACTAATGTACCTGCAGTTAAATGATTGGCTGCATATCGTCAGAGCACTCAGTAAACTTTAAATTATTTTATGCAAGTTACAATGTATGTAGTAATTTCATGATACTATTATAGTAGTGATTTACTACCAGAAGGAGGTTCTTGCTCATTGGTCTGAAGATGCCCACAGTAGTGGTCGAAACTGGTCACTGTAATAAATAAATTGTGATCAAGACTGTTTTTGATAGTAAATTAAGTATTGACATTACTGCACCACCAAAGATAATGGTATTCTTTTGGAACATCAGATATTGTGTCCCAGGTTACATGCAACTTGTTCCCCACATTTGTTTTACTCTGTTGTGTTAATAATTTATAGAAATTTAATGTTTCAATAAAATTATATCATTGAAGAATTTTCATTTTCATTATCGCATTGCTTGTCCTAGATAATTAAATGCTATTCACTGTGCTGTGGTGTCAAGAAAACCTAGTCATCCTAAATATGTTATGTAATGTAAATGTACTGAAGGTGAAAACAAAATGAGCCTCTGAAGCAAACCTCACAGGTGGTTCACAATTTCATTCCCAGCACCTCCCTCCATCTTGTTCTACATTTAACAGAAAAACAGCCCCTAGGCTGTGAGTAAGAATCCTTCACTATCATTTCAATCAATATAGCAATTCCTGGAAGGTCTTGGACAGAGCCACTGCTTCGTTTGGAAAGATATGGAAAGAGGTAAGAGATTATCAGAGTTTGATGACTGGCTCAATTGGCAAGATAGCTACTCTACAAAATCTGGTGTGGTATCTGGATTCAGATTCAGGCTGGTTCACAAATTTCATGTTTCATTAATGTTTCAAAGACAGTACACTCTACTGCACTGTGAAAGGTTTCATTTTTGCAGCATATACATCACATGTGGTTCTCATTGGTATATCACTTCCCATGAAGCTATGTTATTGTTCATGTCTAATAGTTGAAAAACTGGGATGGGACAAACAAATAAAGTAATGAAGACACCATTAATCTCATTATCTTGCAGTTCCTTGGAGTTTATTTCTGATCAGTTTCTTGGTTTTCTTCAATGAAATCCAAGTGCTGCCACCATGTGCCACAGTACTGCCGCATGCTTGAGTTGAGAACTGGTAACACCTATCATCACGTCAATACACATGACATATTGAACAATTAGTCAGGATATTTTAGCACCACGGGATAATGAGCCAGCATGGAGTCTGGTCCCTTTTTTCTCACCTAGGTATATCACCCTTACAAGAATGTTTTCTATGCTCTGTGTGTTTACACATAATGCTTGAAGTTCTTGTTATGCATCTCTATGTACAATGGCCAAGATGGCGACTGCATAAGGATGCAATTAGTGAAACTTGTACTTCTGTGTGGAACACTTTAAAAATAAAAAAAAATATTAGGTCTCACACTACAGATAATTGATAATATTTACAGTGTCGTGGTAATATGCAAAAATTTTCAGAGGAAAATTGGATAGTTTCAGTTGTGATCTGCTGAAGTAACTTTATACCAAGAATTATCTCAATAGAGAAATGTAAGCTAGCTACTGAGAAATTAATTGTCAACAGTCAAGAAATATGCTGGATCTCGTGCTGTAATGAGACTGGTGAATTCTTTTTAGGGGAGGAAATTTGCATTATTGTGATAAATGTCAATATATTTTGGCAAATGTCAATTTCACAGCAAATTCAATTACATAATCACTTTCACTACCTCCAGAGTTTCTATGTCAACCTAATCTTATTATGATCTGAATTATGTTGGTAGATGTCTTAGTAGGATTTTGTTGTGAAATGATGTATGATGAAATGGAGGATGCATAACACTTACACAAGCAAGCTGCAGCTAAATATATTATGAACTGAAATAAATAACTTTCTGACTAACAGTATTGCATATTGTTATGTTTTCAGTGTGTGTTGTATCTGATCTACTACTGTACTATGATGAGTAATATGAATCAGAAATGAAATCAGACATTATAACTTTAGAGTGAGGGTTTTCAAAATAATACTCAATTTAAAAAATAATTTTGTGTAAAAAAAACATATGTTCAAGTGACATGTTCCACATCTTTATGAAATGTCATATTCATGATCTATGGAACAAGTATTTATGTATGTATAATAGTGATGATATAATAATACTATTTTACAAAATAAAACAGAAATACGTAATACTTATGTAGATATGTAATAGTTATGTAGATAAAAAAAATTCAGAGAAACAAAATTTAAACAACAAACTTGAGTCATTACACAAACTCTTCTTAAAAAGGGGAAAATAATTAAAAATATAACAGAATAAATTTGCTGAGTAGTAAATGTGAAACATATATGGCCAACCCAGCCACCCTCTGAACACACTAAAATCTCCCATCAAAGAAAATGACAGAGGGTCTTTAAGACAAACGTAATAAGATAATCAGACACAAACAAGAGTAGTGTGGCTGAGTAATCACCAGACTAATGTGGATTATCCAGCATCTTTAGAAAAACACTAAAATAATTGTTAATCATTTAAAAATTCTAAAATAACAATCAAAATTTAGAAACAAATATTTGCAAAAGTTGATCTGTTGAAGGAACTTATACATTCTTCTTAATCACTTTAATTATTTTCCTCACATGAGTGTGTGCATAGTCAGACTACTGCTCCTGGTCATGGAATGGCGTACATCTTTCCACCAAGTCAGTAGATGTTTCTTTACTAATCTGAGTTCTTGGGAATGAATGTGTGAGTAGCTTGGTGGAACATGGAAGTAATGAAATGCTTTCATTATGCTTAAAGGCAACCAACTGGTTGCCTATTGCCCAGTTAGCCATTTTGGGCATTATCTCTGTCAGGTCTACTTTATTTGATGTGTGGGTTCAGATGGGGAAGAAGTCACATACAGAAAGGTTATCAACCACTTCCAAAGGTGCAGTTTCTCTCAGGATGAACAAGCAGGGTAAGAATAGGTGTATGGTAGAAGGTGACCCTGTAGCAGTGCTGAAGCATGTAGCATGCATTGTGTACCATAGAATGATATCTTCAGTCTGTGTGAGACCCTCATTTTCTAAAACCCTCAGCCAGGTGCCACTCACCCTCATACTGCACTGTACGCATAAAAATCTTCTAGCAGGAGAATTATCTGTGAGAACTGAGCAGTAACCTCCTAGAGGGTCTCACTGTCAAGGATCATGTGGTGGAAGACACTGTGGTGTTAAATAGGCATGTACTATGATAGCAACTGCCTGTACTGATGTGATTAAGGGCACAGTAAAGGTTGATATGTGTCACTGACAAAAACAGCCAGCCCTCATTTTGCTCTGTCATTGGTAAAGTCTTCTCTTCAGTGGAGGCTACTGTCTCCCATCACAGGAGTGTCAATAGGTTCAAAAGTGTTCCTTGCAAACAGAGACACAATGGTCTTTCATGCATTATGAGTTTCAGTTACTCTATGTGAATTCTGAACCCATTACATGGGTGCAATTTTATATACTTTGTTTCTTCTACCCTCCTATTGTGACAGTGAGCAACTGATCAGTGGGGTAGGACAAGCAGGACTTACAGATGCAGATGTTGAAGCACTGGTGTTGAGTGGGTTGGGGAGTATTTGGCTTCTGGGTAGCATGCCTACCACTAGAGTTTGACAATGAAACATTTTCTTCCATAATCTTCCAGTTGCCATGGCCACTACTCTCATGTCATTATGACAAGATCACTTGCAGGTGCAGGATTTTGATCATTTTTTGAGAGTTGCCTAATGCATATGTTTATTTTGATGTTGTAGGTAGTGGGGAGCAGGCGTGGTAATTATGATGATAAATAATCACTCACACTCTCTTCACTTACTATGAATACTTTTATTCTCACAGCATATACACAATGTATCTAGCTTAGAATGCGTACTACAAAGAACTTATCTGGCACAGATACAGTTGTTCTTGCTGTGGTAGGGCGGCAATATTATTGGGGGATAGAGCTAGTGGTTCTACATCCCCACACTGTCTTCACCGCTGTAGCAGCATAGGCCACAAATGCTTTGGTTTGGTGGCCTACAATTACTTTCTGAGTCCATGGAATGTGATAGCTTTCATTGTTTTTACTTATTACGTTTCTTTTTCTGCTTAGAAAATAGGGTAATCACTTCTCCAATCTGAGAGGTATCTGAAGTAGTTAATGTACACCAGTGGGGTACATGCTGCCTGCTTCATGTGTACCTTAACATATTTGCTATTAGATGTCTTACCCTTGCAGGTCATTATCATATGACACAACTAGTGATATTTGAAACATCACATGGTGCTGGTGATGAATGTCCTAACCACTAGACATATGAATACCTGTGTTACATACTGTGGTAAGAAGGAATGCTAAGTCATAATAAATGTAACTGTTTTTGCAGGTCTTTAATGTTCCTACTAGTGACTTGTTCTGCATCCATGATCTATTGATAAGCTGCTTCATATTTAAAAATCAGGTCAATGAGGTCTCTAAACCCCTTTCAACTATTGGGAGCATAGAAGCCAGCCTCACTGTTTCCTTTTCTATAAGTAGCATGCCATTAAACAGGCCCATTATTAACATATATTGTCAAAATACAAACAACAGAAACTCAAGGTAAGAATATCAACAATGTAGGAAAAGAAACATTGCTACTTATCATAAAGCTTACATGTTAAGTTGCAGATAGACACAATTGAAATACACTTAAATGTAAGCTTTTGGCCACAGCCTTCATCAGAAAAAGAGAAACACATCATTTATTCACACAAGCAAGCACACCTCACGCACACATGACTGCCACCTACAGCAACTCAGGCCAAAATGGGGGAGTTGGGGAAACCTTCTCAAACGATCCCTCCCTTCTCTCATCATCAAAACCATATCATTAGATACTTGACCTCTGATAGTTTTATCACAGCTTTCAGGACAGTGATTTCAGAACTCTGACTCATTATGACTCTTTTTCATTGAACTGAGGTACTTAATGGCTCTGGAGGACTTTTTAATATCTGCTGTTATCCATTTGTTTTGTGAGACACTGATATGATGTGGGTACCTTTGGAAATGTCTTTTCAAAATTCAATTTAAAAATGTTGAGAATTTATAGATTTTTACATTTACATCAGTTTCTCCATATAATTCATCCCAACTTTGGTTTTGCATGTTATTTTGAAATACCTTCTATTTTTATTTCTGATAGATGTCTTTTGTAAGCTTGCAGTTTAGGGGATTTTCCCATGCCAGATTTCAGTGTTGTTATTTGCCAGAAATGGCCTGACAGTCAAATATATTTTTCAGCTATATCACACTTTTCCCTGTCCATATTTGTGGCCACATTGTCAATCACTAATGGAGTCACTGCAGTAATATTTATTACACTATTGACCAACAGTGACATGCCAAAACTCTGAAGAATATTGATGAGGTTTCTACTTGTTTTGTATTGATATTTGTGTTTATGTCTCCGCAGAGAGGTTTGTTTACTTTTGTGTTTGAGACTTTATTTAGAACTTCTGTTAATTTATCGAAAAAAGGTTCCCACACTACCACTAGGAATTTGATGTACACACAATATGATTAATTTTTTGGTTGTATCAAGCCCTGTTAATTCAGTAGCCGATATTTCATAGTGTTTTCTTCACTTATTGCAGCAAGGACACACTTTGATTTGAGCTGCATTCCTTTTTTTATATAAATGCACAATCCTCAACCCTATGAAGTAGCCCTGCGGTAAGAGTCTGTCCTTTCATACAATGCTAATAATACATGTTGGATTTCTGTGTCTTTACACCAGTTCTCAGTGACAGAAACTACTGAGCAGTTCAAAGATTGGATCTCAACTTCAGACTGTTGTATTTTATGTTTCATTGATTGTATGATTTCATGAAGAGTTGTTAAGTCTCTGGAATGTCCATGACACTTTTTCTGGTGGGTTCTTGTTTTCTTACAACATGTAAAAATACACATATTATGAATGATTGTTTCAAAATTTTTTATCTGCTGCAGATACTCTTTAATCGGAGGAATCTGTTATCTGGATTTATCATAAAAAGGATCTACTTCTCCTATGTATGACAGCAAATATTTCACCATGCTTGGCCCAAGATACACCCCATATAATTTGCTGAATCTACTGTACTAATCTGCTCTTCCTAGTCCTGCTTAAGTGTAGGACATGTCAAGTGTCACACCACCTATTGATAGTACCATCTGGCATGACAGTGGCATGTGTAAATTTGACTGCCATGAGTGCCTTCTGTAACCCCACATTAATCTGCCTCAAAGCTCTATATAGGTGTGCCTGATCATGACACAGAAACAGCTCATCAAATTGTGCATTTCTGCCAGGAGTCTGGGAAACTGCCTTGTCCAGGTCACCATCTATGTCTTATGACCCATTCCTGTCCCAGCTGTTTCCCACCCCCACCCACCATCCCCATATGGTCATCTTTTGAGAAATCCTTAGCTAAAGACCCTAAGTCCTCCATCACTTGCCATAGCCCTGAATTTGGTTTGAAAATGCTCGTTACCTTGTATGCTGCCCTAATTTTTTCTGTAACTGAGGGCCTACATCTTGCCCATGACTACTACCTACCAGCACCACTTTTTTCTTCCCAACTCCTTGTATACTCCTAGGCTTCCTGACATCTGTTGAAATGTGTTGGACATTTCCTGCTCCTAGTCCTACCTGAGGCTCTTCTTCACTTAACTCTGACAGTGGTAGATATCTGTTTTTGGTGTTGATAATAAAACTATCAGATTACATTCTCTTTCTTCCTAACAGCTGCCAGTTCCCAACCACTGTCCTCTCCTCTGTCTTTCTTGATCCTGATCAATTCCTCCTTGCTTCCTTATCTGTTCTTCAAACAAAATGTGCCTACTGAATACGCTGCAGATCCAGGAGAGAGACTATTCTGTTTTCCCAATGTTCTCCCCCTCCCAAGTGAGAATATTTTCTACAAGACTGGCAACAAATCACCTTACTCACTATCGTATAACAGCTCCTGTATTTCTCACACATGGTTGAATTAAGTTTAACTGTAAAGAATGTCTCAAATTTGTCAAGGACATGAGATTGGCTGTAAGTACAAAAACATGATGATAAATTGTTTTGTGTTGTTGCTGCTGCTTTCGTACTGATTTAGAGATACTATGGCAGAAGAATAAATTAATAATTACTTTGGTTTCAGAGAAATCACGTTATAAAGATTGTTTCGATATGTTTTTAAACGTTAGGAACTGAAAAACTGTTTGCCTACATCACGTCTGTGTAATCAGTAAACAATACAAACTGTGTTGATAAATATTAATTGTTGTTGTTGTGGTCTTCAGTCTGGAGACTGATTTGATGCAGCTCTCCATGCTACTCTATCCTGCGCAAGCTTCTTCATCTCCCAGTACCTACTGCAACCTACATACTTCTGAATCTGTTTAGTGTGTTCATCTCTTGGTCTCCCTCTACGGTTTTTACCCTCCACACTGCCCTCCAGTACTAAATTGGTGATCCCTTGATGCCTCAGAACATGTCCTACCAACCGATCCCTTCTTCTGGTCATGTTGTGCCACAAATTTCTCTTCTCCCCAATTCTATTCAATACCTCCTCATTATTTATGTGATCTACCCATCTAATCTTCAGCATTCTTCTGTAGCACCACATTTCGAAAACTTCTATTCTCTTTTTGTCTAAATTATTTATTGTCCACATTTCACTTCCATACGTGGCTACACTTCATACAAATACTTTCAGAAAAAACTTCCTGACACCTAAATCTATACTCGATGTCAACAAATTTCTCTTCTTCAGAAACACTTTCCTTGCCATTGCCAGTCTACATTTTATATCCTCTCTACTTCGATCATCATCAGTTATTTTGCTCCCCAAATAGCAAAACTCATTTACTACTTTAAGTGTCTCATTTCCTAATCTAATACCCTCAGAATCACCCGATTTAATTCGACTACATCCCATTATCCTCGTTTTGCTTTTGTTAATGTTCATCTTACATTCTCCTTTCAAGACACTGTCCATTCCGTTCAACTACTCTTCCAGGTCCTTTGCTGTCTCTGACAGAAATACAGTGTCACTGGCAAACCTCAAAGCTTTTATTTCTTCTCCATGGATTTTAATTCCTACTACAAATTTTTCTTTTGTTTCCTTTACTGCTTGCTCAATACACACATTAAATAACATCGGGGATAGGCTACAACCCTGTCTCACTCCCTTCCCAACCACTGCTTCCTTTTCATGCCCCTCGACTCTTATAATTGCCATCTGGTTTCTGTACAAATTGTAAATAGCCTTTCAATACCTGTATTTTACCCCTACCACCTTCAGAATTTGGAAGAGAGTATTACAGTCAACATTGTCAAAGTCATTCTCTAAGTATACAAATACTAGAAATGTATGTTTCCCTTTCCTTAATCTATTTTCTAAGATAAGTCATAGGGTCAGTATTGCCTCACGTGTTCCAACATTTCTACAGAATCCAAACTGATCTTCCCTGAGGTTGGTTTCTACCAGCTTTTCCATTCGTCTGTAAAGAATTTGTGTTAGTATTTTGCATCCATGGCTTATTAAACTGATAGTTCTGTAATTTTCACAACTGTCAACACCTGCTTTCTTTGGGATTGGAATTATTATATCCTTCTTGAAGTCTGCGGGTATTTCTCCTGTCTCATACATCTTGCTCACCAGATGGTAGAGTTTTGTCAGGGCTGGCTCTCCCAAGGCTTTCATTAGTTCTAATGGAATGTTGTCTACACCTGGGGCTTGGTTTTGACTGCAGTCTTTCAGTGCTCTGTCAAACTCTTCATGAAGCATCATATCTCCCATTTCATCTTCATCTACATCCTTTTCCATTTCCATAATATTGTCCTCGAGAATATCGCCTGTGTAGACCCTCTATATACTCCTTCCACCTTTCTACTTTCCCTTCTTTCCTTAGAACTGGGTTTTCATCTGAGCTCTTGATATTCATGCAAGTGGTTCTCTTTTCTCAAAAGGCCTCTTTAATTTTCCTGTAGGCAGTATCTATCTTACCCCTAGTGATACACTCCTCTGCATCCTTACATTTGTCCTCCAGCCATCGCTGCTTAGACATTTTGCACTTCCTGTTGATCTCATTTTTGAGACGTTTGTATTCCTTTTTGCCTGCTTCATTTACTGCATTTTTGTATTTTCTCCTTTCATCAATGAAATTTAGTACCTCTTCTGTAACCCAAGGATTTCTATTAGTCCTCATCTTTTTACCTACTTGATCTTCTGCTGCCTTCACTATTTCATCTCTCAAAGCTACCCATTCTTCTTCTACTGTATTTCTTGCCCGCAGTCTTGTCAGTTGTTCCCTAATGATCTCCCTGAAACTCTTTACAACCTCTGGTTCCGTCAGTTTATCCATGTCCCATCTCCTTAAATTCCCACATTTTTGCAGTTTCTTCAGTTTTAATCTACTGTTCATAACCAGCAGCTGCATGCCCTCAGGAAAAATTACGGCTGTAGTTTCCCCTTGCTTTCAGCCATTCGCAATACTAGCACAGCAAGGCCGTTTTGGTTAGTGTTACAAGGCCAGATCAGTCAATCATCCAGACATGTCCCATCTCCTTAAATTCCCACTTTTTTGCAGTTTCTTCAGTTTTAATCTACTGTTCATAACCAGCAGATTGTGGTCAGAGTCCACATTTGCCCCTGGAAATGTCTCACAATTTAAAACCTGGTTCCTAAATCTCTGTCTTACCATTGTATAATCTATCTGATACCTTTTAGTATCTCCAGGATTCTTCCATGTATACAACCTTCTTTTACGATTCTTGAACAAAGTGTTAGCTATGATTAAGTTATGCTCTGTGCAAAATTCTAGCAGGCGACTTCCTCTTTCATTCCTTACCCCCATTCCATATTCACCTACTATGTTTCCTTCTCTTCCTTTTCCTACTATCAAATTCTAGTCACCCATGACTATTAAATTTTCATCTCCCTTCACTACCTGAATAATTTCTTTTATCTCATTGTACATTTCTTCAATCTCTTCATCATCTGCAGAGCTAGTTGGCATATAAACTTGTACTACTGTGGTAGCCATGGGCTTCGTATCTATCTTGGCCACAATAATGCATTCACTATGCTGTTTGTAGTAGCTTACACGCATTCCTATGTTTTATGCTTTATTAAACCTACTCCTGCATTACCCCTATTTGATTTTGTATTTATAACCCTGTATTCACCTGACCAGAAGTCTTGTTCCTCCTGCCACTGAACTTCACTAATTCCCACTATATCTAACTTTAACCTATCCATTTCCCTTTTTAAATTTTCTAACCTACCTGCCTGATTAAGGGATCTGACATTCCAAGCTCCGACGCATAGAATGCCATTTTCCTTTCTCCTGATAACGACGTCCTCCTGAGTAGTCCTCGCCTGGAGATCCGAATGGGGGACTATTTTACCTCTGGAATATTTTACCCAAGAGGATGTCATCATCATTTAACCATATAGTAAAGCTGCATGCCCTCGGAAAAAATTATGGCTGTAGTTTCCCCTTGCTTTCAGCCATTCACAATACCAGCACAGCAACGCCGTTTTGGTTAGTGTTACAAGGCCAGATCAGTCAATCATCCAG
Organism: Schistocerca nitens; assembly: GCF_023898315.1. Lineage (NCBI taxonomy): Eukaryota > Metazoa > Arthropoda > Insecta > Orthoptera > Acrididae > Schistocerca > Schistocerca nitens. The sequence goes on from NC_064614.1 coordinate 832,306,862, forward strand.
ACTGTTGCCCCTGCAACTACTGAAAAGGCTGCTGCCCCTCTTCAGGAACAACATGTTTGTCTGGCCTCTCAACAGATACCCCTCCGTTGTGGTAGCACCTATGTTACGGCTATCTCTATTGCTGAGGCACGCAAGCCTCCCCACCAACGTCAAGGTCCATGGTTCATGAGGGGGGGGGGGGATATTAATTCAAATGTTTAATTACACTTTTCTGGTAAGAATAGATACTACTGAAACTAACAGCTGCCTTGTTTTAATGAAATTTAAATTATTGAGAAAACTTAAGCTGATATTTTAATGTTTATGTAACACAAAATTTCGGCCTACGTCACGAGTATTGGGATTTCTAATAAGCGAGCTGCTTTTAAGAAAAAGGACTACTAAAAATGCTAAATATTTGTTTTCATAACAAGAACAGACACGACAGCAAGTATACAAAATAAGAGCTCCTACTTCTTTAAGGCACTCCTGAACCAACACAACATTTACGTCACTACAGATAAACTAAAAGTAGTATGTAATTTTGAAGCGAATTAGTCGTTCCATTGAAGTATTCAGTAATTATAACAATAATTCATAGGTTGCAATACACCTGCTTCTAACTTTACATACAGATGAAAATACTATAATAATGAAATATCGCATGTGTTATGTAGCTTCATAACGCTTTTCTTATCAATATCATTTTTACATTCTTTATTTCTTTAGGTCTAATGAGTCAACCTACATTTTATAAACATAAAGATTTTGAGACAATTAAGGACATTGTAAACAAGCAGGCCTGTCTATTCTTATTAGATCATTACTGCTATTCAGTAGCAGAATTTTTAGGACGTTTGAGATACAGAAGCTAGAAACAAGACACTGCAGATAACGCAAACAGTGCTGGCTGTTTGGTTTTTTTTCTTTGTTTTTCGACACCTTTACAATAAAGGTAGGTCAGCAGCAGCCTATCTATGCCGCTCTTCGTCCATAGAGAACACATACAGGAAAAACAGAAAGACAGAAAACAAGCAAACATAGTGGATAAAAACGGGAGACTGACATAGTAAAATGAATGAAGCCCTTCACAGGCTCACTGTTTGGATAAAAAATTCATCACTGTTCACAACGGAGAAGATGTGAATGGAGGAGCACAAACGGAGAGACACTGAAGCACTGACGCAAAGACAAACGCAAGAACTAGCGATGATCTACGGCACACGAAGATGCACCGTTCACACGAAAAAGTCGGGGCCTGCCAGAGGGAAGAGGTGAGGGTAGGAGGGAGAGGAGGAGGGGGTGGATGACAGTGGGAGAGGAGAAGAGAGGGGGAGTGGAGAAGGGAGGGGGAGTGGAGAAGGTAGGGGGGTGTGTGAAAGCCCAGGGAGGGCGGGGAGGGGAGGGAGGGAGGAAGAAAAGAGGAGGGAGAGAAGGGAAAGAGGGTGCCCTGGAGGAAAAATACTGGGGGAGGAAGGGGAGGATCAAAGTTGGTAGGAGGGGAAGATGGAGGGGATGAGGGCATCATCAGGGAGGGGGAGTTGGCGGAAGCCACCTTGGGTGAGGGTACGGAGTGTGGAGAGATGGAGAGCGGGTGGGATGTGGGAGTACAGGCATGGCAGCAGATGGGGGTGGAAAAGGATGGGAGAGACAAGTGGGTGAGGGGGATCAAGTTTGCAGGAGTTGTAATGGATCCGTATCCGTTCAAGGAAAAGAAGGAAGTGTGGGAATGGAATTAAGTCATAGAGCATCCGCGTGGGGGAGGGGAGGCGGATGCGATAGGCGAGGCGGAGCATATGGTGTTCCAGGATTTGAAGGGATTTGATAGAAGGTAGGAGCGGCGTGAATCCAGGTGGGTGGGCATAACAGAGGACAGGGCGGATGAGGGATTTATATGTGTGGAGGATGGTAGAAGGGTCCAGACCCCATGTGCGGCCAGAAAGGAGCTTGAGGAGGCGGAGACAGGAGCGTGCCTTGGCTTGGATCGTCTGGAGATGGTGGATCCAGGAGAGGCGATGGTCAAGGGTGATGCCAAAGTACTTGAGGGTGGGTGTGAGGTTGATAGGACGGTTGTAGAAGGTTAGATAGAAATCGAGGAGGTGGACGGAAGGGGTGGTTTTGCTTACAATGATCGCCTGGGTCTTGGATGGATTGACCTTGAGCAGCCACTGGTTACACCAAGCAGTAAACCAGTTGAAATGGCATTTGAGAAGGTGCTGGGAACGTTGCAGGGTGGGGGCAAGTGCAAGGAAGGTGGTGTAATCGGCGTACTGGAGAAGGTGTAAGGGGGGTTAAGGCGGTGGCATGTCCGCCGTGTAAAGAAGGTAGAGAAGAGGGGAGAAGATGGAACTTTGGGGCACACCAGCGGAGGGATAGAAGATGTAGGAATCTGTGTTATGGATAGTGACATAGGAAGGACTGTGGGAAAGAAAGGAGATGATCAGACAGATGTAGTTAATAGGAAGGGCAAAGGTTTGGAGCTTGAAGAGGAGACCGGAATGCTGTACACAGTAGTAGGCACATTCAAGGTCGAGGGAGAAGAAGATGGCAGAGTGACAGGAGTTCAGTTGGTCAGAGAGGAGATGAGTGAGGTGGAGGAGAGGGTCATCGGCAGAGGAGGACGGCCGAAAGCCACACTGGGTGGGAAGGAGGCATTGCTGGTGGAGATGCTGGTGGATGCGTTGGGTGAGGATGGATTTCAGGACCTTGCTGATGACCAACATAAGGCTGATGGGATGGTAGGAAGAGACAGCAGACGGCGGTTTGTCAGGTTGGAGGAACATCAAGATCTGGGAGGTTTTCCACAGGTCAGGGTAGAAGACGGTGTACAAGACCACATTATAGAGTCTGGCCAGGAAGGAGAGGAAGGAGGCAGGAGCTTCACGGAGGTGACAATAAGTAACACGGTCGTGACCTGGAGTGGTGTTGCATCGCATTGAGTTCGGTGTGTGTAATGTTGTCCAGGTACTGGAAGCCACAAGCGAGTGGAGGGGCAGTGGTGTCAGTTCAATCATGGACATCTACATCTACATTTATACTCCACAAGCCACCCAACGGTGTGTGGCGGAGGGCACTTTATGTGCCACTGTCATTACCTCCCTTTCCTGTTCCAATTACGTATGGTTCGCGGGAAGAATAACTACCGGAAAACCTCTGTGCATGATCGAATCCCTCTCATTTTACATTTGTGATCTCCTCAGGAGGTATAAGAAGGGGGAAGCAATATATTCAATACCTCATCCAGAAATGACCCTCTCGAAACCTGGACAGCAAGCTACACTGCGATGCAGAGCACCTCTCTTGCAGAGTCTGCCACTTGAGTTTGCTAAACATCTCCATAATGCTATCACGCTTACCAAATAACCCTGTGACGAAAAGTGCCGCTCTTCTTTGGATCTTCTCTATCTCCTTTGTCAACCCATCGTGGTATGGATCCCACACTGATGAGCAATACTCAAGTATAGGTTGAACGAGTGTTTTGTAAGCCACCTCCCTTGTTGATGGACTACATTTTCTAAGGACTCTCCCAACGAATATCAACCTGGCACCTGTCTTACCAACAATTAATTTTACATGATCATTCCACTTCTCCACTTCAAATCGTTCCGTACACATACTCCCACATATTTTACAGAAGTAACTGCTACCAGTGTTTGTTCCACTATCATATAATAAATGATCCTTCTTTCTACGTATTCACAATACATTACATTTGTCTATGTTAAGGGTCAGTTGCCACTCCTTGCACCAAGTGCCTATACACTGCAGATCTTCCTGCATTTTGCTCCAATTTTCTAATGCTCCAGTTTCTCTGTATACTACAGCATCATCCGCGAAAAGCCACATAGAACTTGCAACACTATCTACTAGGTCATTTATATATATTGTGAAAAGCAATGGTCCCATAACACCCCCCTGTGGCATGCCAGAGTTTACTTTAACGTCTGTAGATGTCTCTCCATTGAGAACAACATGCTGTGTTCTGTTTGCTAAAAACTCTCCAATCCAGCCACACAGCTGGTCTGATATTCCGTAGGCTCTTACTTTGTTTATCAGGCGACAGTGCGGAACTGTATCAAACACCTTCCAGAAGTCAAGGAAAATGGCATCTATCTGGGAGCCTGTATCTAATATTTTCTGGGTCTCATGAACAAATAAAGTGAGTTGGGTCTCACATGATCAATGTTTCCGGAATCCATGTTGATTCCTACAGAGTAGATTCTGGGTTTCCAGAAATGACATGATATGTGAGCAAAAAATGTGTTCTAAAATTCTATAACAGATTGATGTCAGAGATATAGGTCTATAGTTTTGCATATCTGCTCGATGACCATTCTTGAAAACTGTAACTACCTGTGCTCATTTCCAATCATTTGGAACCTTCCGTTACTCTAGAGACTTGTGGTACACAGCTCTTAGAAGGGGGGCAAGTTCTTTCGCATACTCTGTGTAGAATCCCGTATCCCGTCAGGTCCAGTGGACTTTCCTCTGTTGAGTGATTTCAGTTGCTTTTCTATTCCTTGGACACTTATTCCAATGTCAGCCATTTTTTCGTTCATGCAAGGATTTAGAGAAGGAACTGCAGTGCGGTCTTCCTCTGTGAAACAGCTTTTGGAAAAAGGTGTTCAGTATTTCAGCTTTACGCGTGTCACCCTCTGTTTCAATGCCATTATCATCCCAGAGTGTGTGGATATGCTGTTTTGATCCACTTACTGATTTCACATAAGACCAGAACTTCCTAGGATTTTCTGTCAAGTCGGTACATAGAATTTTACTTTCAAATTCACTGAACGCTTCATGCATAGCCCTCCTTATGCTAATTTTGACATCGTTTAGCTTCTGTTTGTCTGAAAGGTTTTGGGTGCATATAAATTTGCAGTGAAGCTCTCTTTGCTTTTGCAGTAGTTTCCTAACTTTGTTGTTGAACCACGGTGGGTTTTTCCCATCCCTCACAGTTTTACTCAACACGTACCTGTCTAAAACGCATTTTATGATTACCTTGAACTTTTTCCATAAACACTCAACGTTGTCAGTGTCGGAAAAGAAATTTTCGTTTTGATCTGTTAAGTAGTCTGAAATCTATCTCCTATTACTCTTGCTAAACAGATAAATCTTCCTCTCTTTTTTTTTATATTCCTATTTACTTCCATATTCAGGAATGCGGCAATGGCTTTATGATCACTGATTACCTGTTCTGCGCTTACAGAGTCGAAAATTTCAGGTCTCTTTGTTATCAGTAGGTTCAAGATGTTATCTGCATGAGTCGGTTCTCTGTTTAATTCCTTGAGGTAATTTTGGATAGTACACTCAGTATAATGTCACTCGATGCTCTGACCCTACCACCCATCCTAAACATCTGAGTGTCCCAGAATATATATGGTAAATTGAAATCTCCACCTAAGACTATAACATGCTGAGGAAATTTATGTGAAATGTATTCCAGATTTTCTCTCAGTTGTTCTGCCACTAATGCTTCTGAGTCGGGAAGTCGGTAAAAGGAGCAAATTATTAACCTAGCTCGGTTGTTGAGTATAACCACCACCCATAATAATTCACAGGAACTATCCACTTCTATTTCACTACACGATAAACTACTACTAACAGTGACAAACACGCCACCACTGGTTTGCTGCTTGGTCCCCGCTTGTCCTGACTTTGCTCCCGCACCCTTTGAGGCTGTTGCCCTTTCTGTACTTGCCCGAGGCCATCTAACCTAAAAAACTGCCCAGTCCATGCCACACAACTCCTGATACCTGTGTAGCTACCTGCTGTGTGTAGTGGACTCCTGACCTATCCAGTGGAACCCGAAACCCCACCACCCTATGGCGCAAGCCGGGAAATCTGCAGTCCACACGGCCGCAGAACCGTCTCAGCCTCTGATTCAGACACTCCACTCGGCTCTGTACCAAAGGTCCGCAGTCAGTCCTGTTGATGATGCTGCAGATGGTGAGCTCTGCTTTCACCCTGCTAGTGAGACTGGCAGTCTTCACCAAATCAGATAGCTGCCGAAAGCAAGAGAGGATTTCCTCCGATCCATAGTGACACACATCATTGGTGCCGATATGAGCGACCACCTGCAGATGGGTGCAGGAAAGAGGGAGTAATCAAACTGGGGATCATCAGCAAGGGTAAAGATATTGGAGAGGTAAGAAGCAAAATGGTGGCCTTACTAAGGTTATCAGGAAAGGGGTGGTCATCATGAAGGAGAGGGTAATAGGGAGGGGGGCCGGGGTGTTTAGATCCAGTAAGGTGGCGGAAGGTTGACCAGTACTTAGAAGTGTTGGTAGGCAGGGTAGCATTAAGATGGGTGCATGTCTGTTGCCAGTCGCTGCATCTCTTGGCCGCAAGCAAGTTTGGGACATGTTGTTGGAGTTGCTGGTGGTGTCACAGTATGTCCCGGTCACGTGTGTGAAGGAAGTCATGGTATAGACAGCATAATTCATGGAGGAGGACAACGACCTATGGGGGTAAAGTGGGATGGTGTGGGTGGATGGAGACGGTATGGACGTGGACCTCCACGGCCTCAGACAAGGTCTGCTGGAGAAAGGAGGCAACACAGGTAACGTCATCAGGGTGGTGGTAGGCGAGAGGGTGGCTATTGATCCGGGTAGTGAGGGTATCCTGGTAGGCATTCCAGTTGGCACGGGAATAGTCATGGACATATTTTGGGGGAGGGTCAATGTGAGGGTCATGACGGGGGCGACGACCGTTTGATACGGTGAGGAGGACAGGGAGATGGTCATTGCCAATAGGGCCGAGGATGTCCACCGCTATGCAACCAAGGAGGTTAGGGGAGGCCAGGACGAAATCGGGAGTGGCACTGGAGTCGGGGTGGGTGTGTTGGGGAATGGTAACGAGATCACCTTGGAGGTTGGAGAGGAACCGATGCCACCGCCCTAGCTGGGTGGCGGAACGACTATGGATGTTGAGGTCCGCGGCAATCACATAGGAGGAGAAGGTACAGTCAATGTGGGAAAGGAAGTAGAAAGGAATGGGGGCAGAGGGGTGGACATAGATGGTGGCACTGGTAAGGCTGGGGAAGATGAGACTGAGGATCAGGTGTTCCAGGGGGTCGGGAAGGAGAAGTTGTAGCCGAACAGGAATCTGTCGGTGATGGTCAATGGCTACCCCGCCATGTGCTATCAGGAAGGGATTATTGGAGTGGTGAAGGAGGTAGGGCAATGTGTGGATGGGATGTTGGGCCTGGAGAAAAGGTTTTGTTCAGGAGGAAGGCATCCAAATGGTTGGTCGTGAGGGTATGCATGAGGAGGTTCTTGTTAACAGGAAGGGAGCGGATGTTGTTGAACAAGCTGTCTGGTGGATAAAGCTTACATTTATGACTCTACTTACATATTACAGTATTTTTACTGTGCTGTGTTACTGCTTTGACTTATGTTTGTCCTGTGTCTTATGATCTGCAAATATTTTTTTGGATGAATAAATTCTGTTGGCATCTGCTACATCATAAGCTTTTATTACCGACATACAGGGTGTGTCAAAAAAATGTATACGCATTTTGAAGCATCATAGAAAATTTATTTCCCCTTCTACAATGTTAAATTTCTGGAAATGGAAAGCTTAAAGTCCAACTGGAAAAACAAATGTACTTTGCAAATGTGATTAATGTTCAAACTGGTGGCCTTCAGCATCAATATGTTTCTGAGTACGAGTCACCACTGATTCCGTACATCGTACCAAAGTGTACAAAGAGATTTATGTGCACACCACCTGAATCTCATTCCAAAGTGTGTCCAGGTTATGTGGTTTACTTTTGTACACCTCATATTTTACTGTGCCCCATAAGAAGAAATCCAGCTGTGTGAGGTCTGGAGAGCGTGCAGGAAACTCAATTGGTCCCCTGCATCCTATCCACTGGCCCGGCACATTGTGATCCAGGTATGCTCGTACATCCCTGTGATAGTGCGGCGGGGTGCCATCTTGTTGGAAATAAAACTCAGCATTACTGTATAATGGACGAATGGCAGGGAATATGTAGTCAGCAAGCATTGTTAGGTATGTTTCTCCAGTAACAATACCTTCAAAGCGGAAAGGTCCAATGAGTCCACTTGCAGACAAAGCACACCACACATTTACACCAGGCAAATTCGCAGCCTTTTTGACTGCAATGTGAGGATTATCTTCAGCCCACTAAACACAATTGTGCCTATTGACAGTTCCATTGAGTTTGAATTATGCTACATCCGACCAATTTATGCTACCCATAAATTCCGGTTCACGTCTCACCATCTCCTGAACCATTCACAAAATTCTAACCTTCGATCTGGATCGTCGTCACTTAGCTGTTGCACCAGCCTTGGAATGTACACATGAAACTTGCCTTTCTTCAGAATGCATAGCACACTACTAGCACTTACATTACTCTCACGTGCTGCTTCCCTTGAAGATTTTTGAGGCAAACACTAAAACAGTTCCAAGACTGCAGTTGTAGAATCATCACTTGTAGCTGTACGAGGTCACCCTGATCGACCTTTATGCACATCACACACTGTTCCATGAGTTTCGAATTCGTCTCATAGACTTGTAATTGTTAACCTTGAAGGTGGTTCTGTACCATACTCACTTCTCCACTTTCTTCGAACCGCAGCTACATTCTCAAACTTCCAATACCACTTAATTATCTGTTTCCTCGCTTCAAAGATCAAATGCCGGACGTCCGCCATGTTGCAGTTACTTCCTTGCCACTGCTGCCACCTGTTGAAGAAACATAACATTACTTTCTCACGGATATTTAACCTTGTAGAATGGGAAATAAATTTGTCTATGACAGTTCAAAGTGTGTATACATTTTTTTGATGCACCCTGTATGTAACACATCCAACCACATTATTTGCAAAGTGTAGTTTTCCCGAAAGATCACATTTTATTAAGTGATTAATTTTATGGTTACTGACCCACATTATAATTAAGAGACAGCACGTTTGTACTTCGCTTTCATTTATTATTTTAAACCATTCGTGATTTTTGTTCCACTTGTTGCAAATGCCATTAGGTACTGGTAATCTGTTTTAAGTTATAGATACTTCTACTTCACCAATAACAGGCAGTTATAATCAGATTCGTGCCTGTAAATGTTTACATGGGTGAATTTTAATTTGTGAATTCTTCCAGTGTCATCCCTGCACATTATAAATGAGATTGCTTAGGGACCCTAAGGAATTGTGACTGTTGCTGTGTGATATGTTAGGATCCTATGTGCTGTTTGCAAACATCTCAGGACAATACTCTCTTGCTAGAATTTGTAATGTCTGTTCCCAGAATGATATTTTCACTCTGCAGCGAAGTGTGCGCTGATATGAAACTTCCTGGCAGATTAAAACTGAGTGCCAGACTGAGACTCAAACTCGGGTTGTCAACCAAGACCTGTATGCAATTTTGTAAGTGCCATTCAAACCAGGTTTTTTTTTTTTTTTTTTTTTTTTTTGATAATGGTGATGGCTTCTCCTAGTGTGAGCTTGCAAGAAATAAATGGTACAATGTTTCATGGCTGTAATATATGTTCTTCAGGCTATGCCAGTCCTTTTTCCATCCTTAAAACTGTTCAGCAAACTGCCCAGTCAAAAACAGCTTGTATTGATCTAGGCAAGAACAAAGTAATTTGATTGCCTTTTTGGAATTACAGTCAAAATTGGTGTTTGTTTCACACATACTGTCCGAATTGTGAACTTAGGTTTCAATAGTGTGGTGGTTCCACTTTATCTAAGTTCACATTATTCTTTGACAGTATGTTTTTTGGTTTTAGCTTTTAATGACTTCTCTCACAGTGAAGTGTGTTTCTTTAAAGAATATTTACCTAAATACGGATTAAAGAATTCGGTGGTAAGCTGTCCTTTCTTGTGTTTGCTGTGGAAGTACTTGGCACAGCTGAGGCCAATTCAGGAGGTGCCTAGTAATGTGTCTTGTAATTTAGTAGCAAAATTTACCTCGTAGCATGATATTAATTTAACATTCACTCCAAAAAGTATTAAAATTCTTCTGTACACTTGCATAACTTTGAAATGTATTGTAATTGCACAATTATGACCTAAATTCAATTTTTTATAAATTCAAAAAACTACTGAACTCTACATGCATACTTCACTACAGTGTAACTAAAGAAGCATTTTCCTTTTTTATTGTTTGTTGTAATATGTTAGCCATTGCCACTGTGTGTTCTGTCATTGGATATTCCACAAATTAAGTACTAAATTAGTTTCACTGAGCAAGTGCTGATGACAGGTGAGAGTAGGATGTAGGTGGTATAATTTTAAATTTCTACAACATCTATGTACATAATATTTGTACAATTCTAAGTGAAGAATTAACATGAAAATAAAATTTTAAACCTACTAATTTTTGTATAGATACAGCTTCATGTGAACATAAAATGAAGATTTGATGATGATCTGTGTTCATTTTCCATTAAAAAAAATTAAAAGTTAGTGTTAATGTAAAATAAGACATTTAACTCTACTGCTGGCTCTGCTGTGGCCTCATGCCATTCAGTGTGTTAAAAGCTACAGATGTAAATTTTAATGTCACAGACAACACTTCCAATTAACTTACAGTGAAGGACTGTGCTTAAAAATGTTAAAATAATTGTGCAGTGCCACATTTATGAAGGAATGAAGAGCATTAAGATAACAAATGTAGTGCGAAACATTTAATTTCAGTACAGAAAAAATTAGACCTTCCCAAATTTCTGTGACAGGCTCTTGCCAACTTTACTATTATCATCCTTTTCTGGCCATACAAATTTATTCCTTTCTCTGTCAAGCAATTTAACTAATTTTTTTCGCATTGTTTCCTGGCAGCTCGTTCAACAAATTGGTGCAAAAGTCCTCATTCAGATTCTAGCCTAATAATAACCCACCAATCATTAAATGATGAAAGGTTGTCACTGCTGCACGAGGTAATTTAGTAGCAAAATTTACCTCGTAGCACGATATTAATTTAACATTCAATCCAAAAAGTATTAAAATTCTTCTGTACACTTGCATAACTTTGAAATGTATTGTAATTGCACAATTATGACCTAAATTCAATTTTTTATAAATTGAAAAAACTACTGAACTTTACATGCATACTTCACTACAGTGTAACTAAAGAAGCATTTTCCTTTTTTATTGTTTGTTGTAATATGTTAGCCATTGCCACTGTGTGCTCTGTTGTTGGATTCTATGAGAGTTTCTTCTTGAACACACTGGTTTGCATTAGGTATGAACTGGAAGTGTGTGCCACTTCCAGACAATGAACTTATGTAAACTGTATATTTCTTGACATTGTAGAGATTGTACACTTGACTGTTTGAAGAGATTTGACATTACTCCATTGCATCTGTACCTGGCTTTGTCACCTCCTCCACTGGAACTTCTGTCACAATAACCATCAGTTAGATATTTTGTACAGTGTAGAAAAGATTTGCAATCAGTAAGGAGAGTTTGTCTAGTTCTCACATATGGCCAAACATGATGCTCTGGTTCCATCAGAGAATATTTCCACCACTCGAGGATTTTTTCTCCTGAAGTATTTCTTCTGGTTAAAAGCATGAACACCTAGATTCTCATGTTGCAGTTAATCAGATACTGGGGTACTGAAACTGGAATGGTAACTATGTAAACCTCTGCTGGGTAAATAGAGATTTGTTCTTTACTTCAGTGTGTGCTCCTCACTTAACACTGAATAACAATCAAAATCTCACTAAAATTAATCTGGAGTGGACTATAATGATTCCTTCAGAACACAATGAAAGCAGCATGCACATTGATGAGTTTTCATCACCACATGGTGGGCAAACAGAACCAGGCTCTGCTATGGCCTGTTGCAGTCATCATATTAAATATAAAATTATGGGAGTAAAGGGGCTAAATCTGTTTCTAAAATGTAAAGAGGTGTTTCCAAATACTGTATGAAATGTTTTGGGGTTCTCTAAATGATTTACTAAAAGAATGAAATAGCAAGGTAATATCCCATATTAAATACAATGTACCAATAGTCATTATGTTTTATCCACTTTGAGCAAATCTTCATCAGTCCATTTTCAGTAAAAATATAAATTGTATCTCATTATGGTGTGACATATTGTACAGCTTCATAAATTGTACATTATAACTTTTGAATTGATATACAGGAAGACAGAATCTACTTAATTTTAAAATTCAGAATTTTGATTTGACTTTTCATAGAATTACATGTGTAAATTAACACTGAAACGTAATAAATGACTCGCCATATCTTTCATGTATTTAAGAAAATAAATTGATTAAAAGACAATTATATACGGTACTGATGAAAACAGAAGTGAAAAATGTCATACACTCTTACATGTTATTCAGTGAAAGCAAACCAGGGGACAACAAACTGAAATTAATGGAGGTTCCACTGCACCCCTGACTGTCTGTAGCGGGGAGAGAAAGAGTGAGGGGAAACTAGAGGAAATGAGGCCATGTATAAGGACCTGCAAATTTATTTTTCTATTATAAAGTTCCATTGCTCATTGCTGTGCATGGATTTGGATAGTCAATTATCCTGAGATGTGTTAATCTGTTTCCATACTTTACAGATTTGTAACTTTCCACAGAGTTGTTGTATACCTCTACAGATTTTAAGTTTTTAATCTCTAACCACAATCACTGAATGTAACAAATGTAAAAGAAATCAGATGTTTCAATTGAAAATGTATACCTTTTGTGTTGTTTATATAGAATGAACCATTAATATGTGTGTTCATCACATACCTTACAGAATTGACCAAATACCCACTTCCAACCCATCTGATCTAAAATAGTCCTCTGAAAGTTAAATAAGTTGTGTGAACATTTGCTCTCACAGAAACTACCGCTTTGGAACAGTTGCTGACTTTCAAGGTATTAATGATTTATTGGAAGGTGCTTTATGGTGATAAACATATACCAGTAAATGCACAAGTGAATACATACAAAAGAAGTATACTGTTTTTCTGATATGTACGAGGATGAGTCAAATGAAAACCTTAAATATTTTTAAAAATATTATTTATTGTGCAGAATTGGTACAAAGCTGTATCACTTTTCAACATAACCTCCCCCACACTCAATGTAAGTCCTCCAGCACTTACAAGTGCATAAATTCCTTTAGAAAAAAAAAATTCTTTTGGTAGTCCGCGCAACCACTCGTGCACCGCGTGGCGTACCTCTTCATCAGAATGGAACTTCTTTCGTCCTATTGCATCTTTGAGTGGTCCAAACATATGGAAATCACTTGGGGCAAGGTCTGGTGAGTATGGTGGATGAGGAAGACACTCAAAATGCAGGTTTGTGACTGTTGCAACTGTTGTACAAGCAGTGTGGGGCCTTGCATTGTCATGTCGCAAAAGGACACCTGCTGACAGCAATCCACATCACTTTGATCTGGTTGCAGGCCGCAGATGATTTTTTAGGAGGTTTGTGTATGATGCACTGGTGATAGTGGTCCCTCTAGGCATGTAATGCTCCAAAATGACACCTTTTTCGTCCCAAAAGAGAGTCAGCATAACCTATCCTGCTGTTGGTTTTGTTCGAAACTTCTCTGGTTTTGGTGATGAGGAATGGCGCCATTCCTTGCTCACTCTCTTCGTTTATGGTTGGTCAAAGTGAACCCAGGTTTCGTCCCCAGTAACGATCCTTGCAAGGGAGCCATCACCTTCTTGTTCAAAGCACCGAAGAAGTTCTTCACAAGCATCAACACGTTGTTCTCTCACTTCAGGAGTCAGCTGCTGTGGCACCCATCTTGCAGAAACTTTGTGAAACTGAAGCACATCATGCACAATGTGGTGTGCTGACCCAGAACTAATCTGTAAACATGCTGCAATGTCATTCAGTGTCACTCGGTGGTTTTCCTTCACTATGGCTTCAACTATTGCAATGTTCTGTGAAGTCACAGCTCGTTGTGCCTGACCTGGACGAGGAGTATCTTCCACTGAAGTCACACCATTTGCAAACTTCCTACTCCATTCATAGACTTGCTGCTGTGACAAACATGCATCACCGTACTGAACTTTCATTTGTCAATGAATTTCAATAGGTTTCACACCTTCACTATGCAAAAACCGAATAACAGAACGCTGTTCTTCCCTGGTTCAAGTCGCAAGTAGGGCAGCCATCTTTATACTGATACTGCTAGGGATGTGGGCATCTGCACTATGCTGCCACCTACAGACCATTCTACACGCTGTTTGTAGCACACTTACCAACTTACAGGATAACGGTGCGAAATTTCGATTTGTTGTTACAAATTTAAGGTTTTCATTTGGCTCACCCTCGTACACTGAAACTGCAGGTTAACAATGTCTTATACAGACTGATAACTTTAGAGGGTGACTACTGTTTTATGACATCAGCTCTGTTTTAAATGTATGTGGGTTCAAAATTGTAATATTATGTGTGCTGAAAGTTTATTGTGTCATATAAACACAACCCTGGAATTTGTCTATGGGTCAGAAGTCTATATGAATCACGTATAGTAACTTGTCATGGTTATATATTTAAAAATTTATATCAAATCTGTTGTAACTAACAGACACAGACAGGGGATCTCAAGTTGATTCCGTATTTCTAGATTTCCGGAAAGCTTTTGACACCGTTCCTCACAAGCGACTTCTAATCAAGCTACGGGCCTATGGGGTATCGTCTCAGTTGTGCGACTGGATTCATGATTTCCTGTCAGGAAATAGACGGCAAATCATCGAGTAAAACTGAAGTGATATCAGGTGTTCCCCAGGGAAGCGTCCTGGGACCTCTGCTGTTCCTGATCTATATAAATGACCTGGGTGACCATCTGAGCAGTTCTCTTAGGTTGTTCGCAGATGATGCTGTAATTTACCATCTAGTAAGGTCATCCGAAGACCAGTATCAGTTGCAAAGCGATTTAAAAAAGATTGCTGTATGGTGTGGCAGGTGGCAGTTGACGCTAAATAACGAAAAGTGTGAGGTGATCCACATGAGTTCCAAAAGAAATCCGTTGGAATTCGATTACTCGATAAATAGTACAATTCTCAAGGCTGTCAATTCAACTAAGTACCTGGGTGTTAAAATTACGAACAACTTCAGTTGGAAAGACCACATTGTGGGGAAGGTGAGCCAAAGGTTGCGTTTCATTAACAGGACACTTAGAAGATGCAACAAGTCCACTAAAGAGACAGCTTACACTACACTCGTTTGTCCTCTGTTAGAATATTGCTGCGTGGTGTGGGATCCTTACCAGGTGGGATTGATGGAGGACATCGAAAGGGTGCAAAAAAGGGCAGCTCGTTTTGTATTATCACGTAGTAGGGGAGAGAGTGTGGCAGATATGATACGCGAATTGGGATAGAAGTAATTACAGCAAAGACGTTTTTCGTTGCGGCGAGATCTATTTACGAAATTTCAGTCACCAACTTTCTCTTCCGAATGAGAAAATATTTTGTTGAGCCCAACCTACATAGGTAGGAATGATCATAAAAATAAAATAAGAGAAATCAGAGCTCGAACCTTGGCACTAACAAGCAAGACTTTTTTGGCACTTAGATCATCATGAAGAAGCCCTTTGAAGGGAAGTGGCAATACTTGTGATGTTTCTACATCTACATCTACATCTACATGACTACTCTGCAATTCACATGTAAGTGCTTGGCAGAGGGTTTGTCGAACCACAATCATACTATCTCTCTACCATTCCACTCCCGAAAAGTGCGCGGGAAAAACGAACATTTAAACCTTTAGGTGTTCGTTTTTCCCGTGCGCTGTTCGTGAGTGGAATGGTAGAGAGATAGTATGATTGTGGTTCGACGAACTCTCTGCCAAGCACTTAAATGTGAATTGCAGAGTAGTCATGTAGATGTAGATGTAGATGTAGAAACATCACAAGTATTGCCACTTCCCTTCAAAGGGCTTCTTCATGATGTTCTAAGTGCCAAAAAGTCTTGCTTGTTAGTGACAAGGTAAGAGCTTTGTATATTGTAGTACATATAAGGATATCTGTAGTTAGTAAAAGATTTTGAGAATATCCAAATGTTTAGTAATCCATATTACAAGCACCACCTACACTGTATAAACAGGAACTTGTGTAGCACTTCCATTTCTTCATAGTTAATGAGACTGTGATGGGGATAAGAATTTGGAAAGCAAACATTTAATTTTTTTTATAACAGTATACTTCAGGTGCAAGAATACAAACTTATCACATAATTCATGAGTACAAGGACAAAAGATTTCCCATCAGCTTCATCCTTTTTATTTGTTTATTTCTGACAGCACCTTGTGATATGCCAATCATATGTAACTGACTGACAGAAAGTAATGGTTATGAAATGTTTTGTTGCCCCAAATAACAATGCTTACCAAAATAACAGCGTCTTCAGCTACTACTGTCTTTTATGCAGCACAAAATCACAAAGCTGTTGTATTATTGCAGAAGTAATCATTTGCATCAAATAGGTCTTTCTCACATGGCATATTAAAACACATCTGCATCTGTGTAATTTTTAACTCTACAGTGTAAGTTTTATGTGAGAATTCACAATATTACAGATTGGGCCAATGGAGGCGTCCGATCCCACCTGTCGGCTTGGACCCGTGACATAAGGGTGTTGTGTTGTGTGACATCATGATGGCGCAGAGTTTAGTTTATGAGTGTGTTGTGTTTGTAGATGTCATCTTGTTGCAGTTTGAGGTGTCCTCTGTTGGTGTGTGTACGGTCCACGTGTTATATGGTGTATTGGGTTCATTTGGGTGTCAGTGCTTGAAGTGTGCATTTATCGGTTGTGACTGCTATAGAAGAACGGGAATTAGTGTCAGTGAGTTACAAATTAAGTTTCCATTGTGTTTATGTTACTGGTTTGCTGTTTGTCATATGGTAAGTTGTTTAATTCAGTTTGTGGCTTCTTTTGTTACTTATGGATATGACTTCTAAGTTTAATAGTGCGCATGTGGGGGCTGAAGTGGGGGACGACATGTTGTCCGTCATTAAGTTTCTGCAACTTTTTGGGCTTATGATGGAGATAGTGAAATGCTGCATGTGCAAGCAGAATATGCGAGTTGGGGGTTAGTGTGTAGTGCCGGAACTTTTTTATGGTAAGTAGTAGTTTTTTTTGGGTCTATTTTACGCGTATTATAATGTTCAGTGGGAATTTTTATGTGTTGTTGGCTTGGTGTTATTTACTGCATGTGTTGGTGGTCGATGTTTTGGTATTGGCACTTTGGGTTGATTTATGTATCTTAGGAGAAGTACTCAATTGCAGTTTTTTTCTTGGTATCGTCAGTTGTTTAAGCTGTATAGGTCATGGGAAGTGACCGATTCCAATTTGTCATCATCGCTATGTGTGATTTGGTATTGTGAGCTGCTGTTGACCTATATAGGTCAAGGGAAGTGTCCAATTCCAATTTTTGTTGGTTTAGGTGTTGGTTTTGTGGTATAAATAGTTGTGGTGTGATTATAATTTTTGTAGTAATTGGTTTTTTAATTTGAGGTATTGACAATTGCGGTTGAGATATGTAGTTGAAGGGTAGTAACCGAGTCCTGTCGATATTGTAAGTGTAGCCAAATTTGGGAATTTTGTGGTGTTTATATGTTGTCATTTTGTGTGGTTTGGGATCGTGGTGTGTGTCTGTACGTGTTCATATTTAGTTTGATTATATTTGTGGAGATATATGTGTTTGTTGGTTTTGTATATACTTTCGTGTGTGTTGTCG
Organism: Schistocerca nitens; assembly: GCF_023898315.1. NCBI lineage: Eukaryota > Metazoa > Arthropoda > Insecta > Orthoptera > Acrididae > Schistocerca > Schistocerca nitens. Next base: position 832,324,522 of record NC_064614.1, read on the forward strand.
TTTATGTAATGACATCATAGGTGCCATATGGGAGACACTGAGAATAGTCGTTTCTGTCATATTGGTGACGTTATGGGTGAAAGCAGACAGGTGGAATCAGACACTTCTGTAATCAGTAGGTTACCAAGAGAATAATAAACAAACAGGTAAGTGTTGACAGGTTCCCCATGTAAAAAGAAACAAGATAGACTGCTTTTACTTTATCAACACAAAACAAAGTTGAATTTTCAATGGCTCCACCTCAAATCTCCAGCACAGTAACTAACTTGCAATTATGAGCAAGATAATAAGGACAACAAATTCTATACTGATTTACTTTTATTAACTCAGTAAAACACAGTAGAAAAAATGTGGGAACAAGTTTTTGGTGACATACAATTGGATATCTGATAGTTCAAACGGATGGTTAGCTTTTTTTTCTTCAGGACAGCACGAACGCAATCCTGACTACCAAAAATTATGCACCCGAGTGACGTGCATTTTTTTAATTTACTTATTGAACATAACATCGTTACAACATACAAGAACAGAAAAATGTAATTGTGAATAGCTGGTCAATATTTCACATAGTTGAAATCCTTTAACAACAGAAATAAATACAACTAAAATGTATGACAAGTTTTTCACAGAGAACTTTTAGTAACAATTCTAAAAAAAAAAAAAAAAAAAAAAAAAAAAAAAAAAAAAAAAAAAAAACAGTATGAGTTGTAAAATATAAACAAAGATTGAAATAAATGTACCAGGTAAGAAACTAAGTGAAATTGGAAAACTCATATGAGAAAGGAGAAACAAAAGGGATACTTCTAGTGAAGGTATTCACTGTAAGTGAAGTGCCCTCTGATATCCGTACAATAACGCAACTGATAAAGTGTTTGCGGTACTGCAGTGAACGTTGCAAATGTTGCAATTGTTGATGACATTCCCACAGGTAGGCCATGTACTGCATGGCGTCACTGAGTTGTAACTCAAAAATGGCATAGGCAGTGTGTCTCAGTAACCAGGCCACAGTGTTGCACTCGATTTTGGGTGCAGTTTTAAGGTCAGGAAGGATAATCCACATTGGTGTCACACTGGAAGGTGCAGTCTGGTTGATAAGCCCCACCATCAGTAGGCATAACTCCCATACTCCCCACATGTAGTGGCACTCTATACGGTGGTCTCTGGTGTCAGCAGCTCCACACTGGCTGAATTCGTTCATCTGGCTGAGGTGAATGTCTGCTAGTCGCTGTTTAGTCGGAAAGGTGTCATTGACAACTCTGTACCACAATGAACTGATGTCTGACAGCAGGAATGGGTTGTTAATATCTGCCGAGCCGATGTATTCCAATCTGTAGCCGCCTACAAGACATAACTGCGTGCGAGATACAATTCCCTGACCTTGACATCTTGAATGGGATGCATACTACTGAAACTGGAGTGCATTGTGACAGGCCGGTATTGATCCAATATGGCTACCCTTGTTCCGTTTGGGTGGTCGGTCTGCAGCGATGCTTTTTGGTGGATGAGTGCCGTGCACTTCTGCCGGAAGTCGATCAATCTCAGTCCCCCGATTGACCGATCGAGGACACAGGTGCTGGCTCGTACTTTGAAGATGGAGTGTTGCCACAGCAGCCAGTAAATTGTTTTCGTAATCGAATTTCCCTGAAGTTTCAGGGCATTCAGCAGGTGGGAAACATACCATGCCTTGGCGAGGATCATCGTGTTAATGACCAACACTGCCTGGTGAAGGTTCAGACGCCGGTTGGTTTGGCAACAGCACAGTCCCCTGTTGGTGTGGAGGAGTCGCCTCCACATGTGGGACTGCATTTGTAGTGAGATATGCTCAACAGCAATGATCAAGTTCAGTGGTTATGAATCATTTCATTCTGTTACCTCTATCATAGATGATTAAAAGACCTTCAGTGTTTACTACAGTGGAAAAAAACTGACTATTTCAAAGGCATAAAAGCATGTGTCCAAGCTTAATCTAAAAATAAAATCTTTCTCAAATGTTTTGAAGTAAGTTATAACACCAATTGAATGATTACTGTTGTTTCAAGGAGCCATATACCGTTATTGGTACACTTTTCATAAATATAATGAGACTAGTGTGGTTTAAGCAATGAAAGGATTGTGAAGCACATTCCATTTCTCTTTCTGATTTAAAAAATTTCTCTTCACTGGAGAATACTAGGTCTCCAGATTTCACACATGATTCATGTGAGAATTGGAAAAGATCCATCAAGCACACATTGTACACTTCAAACTTTTCTGCTGCCCTTCCCCATGAATACGTTGTTGGTGGTGTTGTAAACTGCCTTAAGTAACATGCTTAGTGTATAAATAGCACACTGTCAGGTAGACGAATGTTCGTTATTTGTAACAGGAGGCATTATTTCGATCAGCTTCTGTGGGTTTGCTGTGGAAAAATGCCACTTCAGAGACTTGCAGTATTTGTAGTCTTTTCCTCAATGTTAACAATTAAACGCACTCATTTGAAAGCAATGTTGCAACACAGAAACATGAATGGTAAAACAGTGTTACAATGATGATGCAAACTCTGTAAAACTCACAAACGAAATGAAGAAAAAACTCAAATGCCCCTGCAATGCACAAGCAGAAGTGGTAAAACACTGCTAAGACATCCAGGGAAATGTAAAGACACAAACACTACAAAAACACAAATAATGCAAAGCGGTAAAACACTGCTCGCTACTGTACTGTGCACACAAACACAGTAAACCTTGTTGGTAACTGAAAACATGCAATGCAGGCCAAGGACTATGTACTCTATTGGAAGATCACAGAGAATGTACTTGGGTGCAGTTAGTCGCTGTGGCGGGGGTAAAACGGTGGGACTTGTTCCGGTACTAGTCCCTTTTTGTGGAGGGGAGCGAATGGGAGGGATCTGTTGTGGGTGAAATCCTGGCACTAACGATTCCTTTTCACACTACCACTTTTGGCTTCACTTCAAAATCAATTCTCGGAATCCATTTCTAGTTGCCGGTTTTCCGATTCTGCAATCAATTTTCGATCATATGTAAATGCAACCAATTTTGAAACATGTTTGGCCTGTCAGGTTTTGTCTTGTTTTTAAAAACTTTCTGCTAATATGGACGAAGTGGCTTTCCATACAATGAGCGATAATTGGAAATATTACATTGACCTTGTTTACACGTCATCTAATCGAAGAGAAAAAGCTATTGTGATGACAAAATAAGAAAGTATAACAGCTGTTTTCAAGGTGTCATATTTAAATGGGCTAGCAAATTGGCTTCAGATCTTAACATGTAAACACGACAGCAGAAAAAGAGAGAGAGAGAGAGAGACAGAGAGAGAGAGAGAGAGAGAGAGAGATTCCAAAATGTGGTTTTCATTTATTTGGAAGATGTGTCGCATGCTCTTAGACCTGTTATGTTGGTAGTAAGCCAAGGATGCAGACAATTGACTTGACTGTCTAAAATTAATGCTATACACAGACAAGTCAGAGTCATATCGATTATGTATCTATAATTAGCTCATGAAAATTAAAAAAAAAAAAATAAGGATAATGTAAAGCAGAAATACCTAAAGAAAGCAGTAAGATATTTGCGTATATGAGTTACTTCACTACTATTTGCTTGTGTAATGGGTGAATTTTAACTTCTAAATTCTTCCAATGTCATGTCTGTGCATTATAAATGAGATTAATTTAGGGACTATAAAAAATTGTCGCTGTTGCTGTGCCACAGGTTAGTGTCCTATGCACTGTTGCACACATCTCAGGAAAATAGTCTGTTGCTGTAGTTTGTAGTATTTGTAGGGGTAATTTCACTACATAAAGGGCAACACTTGCGTGGATTTTTTACTGGGAATAATCACTTTTATGGTACCGCACAAACACAATACATACATCTGTTAATGTGGGAAACGAACACACTGTTACTTCCAAAGAACCTCAACCAGAAAAGAATGTTTCAGTGTCCTGTCGACTATCAACTTGTCACTCCCACACAGCCCCCCCACTTAAGTGCGGAGCACCCAGTATGGTGGGGTACTTAAACTTCACCTCTCAGCCTGCCCGAGTGAGGATAGTGTGGGTGTGGGTGCTGCTTGATGATTCCGCTGCCGCATTAGGTTCCCTGGTGTGGAACTCTGGTGGGTCACAGTTGTCTGGCTCTGTGGAAGGTGTGGGTTCGTTGCGAGTCGTGTCTGAAGTTGTCTGTGAGATTGCAGTCAGTGCTGCCATTGTCCAAGTGGGTTTTACCCGCTCAATGGAAACCTTGGTTGACTTTCCCTGGAGGAGGATATCCATTGTGTGTTTGTCCCGTCCTAACACTTGGTATGGTCCAGTGTATGGTGGCTGTAAAGAATGACGTACCAGGTCTGTGAGGAGCATGATGTGGGAACAAGTATCGAGGGACTTGTGTATGAACACTGGATGCATGCCATGCTGAGATGTTGGGGCTGCACGTAGCATCTCTGCCTGCTTCCTCATTTGTGCAAGAGGTGGGGTAGTTGTGTCTCATCTGGGAGAGGAACTGGTGCAAGGAATTCAGCTGGAACACATAGTAGTTCTCCATATGCCAACTCTGCCAAGGAACAACTGATGTCTGTTTTTAATGTGGTCCGTAACCCCAGCAAAACCAATGGCAACGCTTGAGTCCATGAGTCCTCATGGCTCATCAGGGCAGCCTTTAGAGTCCGGTGCCACCTTTCCACCAAACCGTTGCTGGCTGGGTGGTAGCTAGTTTCATTGGAAGCTGCAGAGTTTCAACAGTTGTTGGAACAGTGTTGACTCGAATTGCCATCCTTGGTCAGTGGTAACGAAAAATGGGCACCCAAAACGAGCTACCCAAGTTTCCAAGAATGCCCATGCAGTAGTCTCTGCAGAAATGTCCCTGATTGGTGTGGCCTCTGCCCAGTGTGTGCAACGATCCACTGCCATAAACAAGTACCTGTAACCTTCCGAAGGGGGGAGGGGTCCAACCGAGTCAATATCTACATGCCCAAAACGTGCTGTTGGGGTTGCGAATTGTCCTACTGGAGCGTGAACATGACGTCCCACTTTGCCACGTCGACACTGACAGCAGCTGTGGGCCCACTCCCGTGTATCTTTCTTGATTGAAGGCCACACAAAATGGTCTGTCACTAACTTCACTGAGGCATTGGTCTGCCAGAATGTTGTCGGCACCATGGATATGACGCACGTCTGTCGAAAACTGGCGTATAAACCCGATATGGTGGACTTGGCGGGGGGAACATGAATCACTGATTTTGTAGAAAACTGCCACAATAGGTTTATGGTCAGTGTATATGGTGAATTGACTGCCCTCCAGGAAAGAGCGGAAGTGCCTAACACTTTCATACATTGCGAGGATTTCCTGTCGTATGACTCCAACGAGTTTGACCCATCTGTAGTTTTTGTGAGAAAATACTTAGTGTCTGCCGATGACCCTTCACTCTCTGGTGCAGTGCTGCACCAATTGCAAATTGGCTTGCGTCCACTACTAGGGCTAGCTGAGCTCCTGGTGGAGGGTGTGCAAGCCCCACTGTGTTGTGAAGGCTGTTTTGCAGTGCCTTGAAAGCAGAGCCCATCTTGGTTGTCCATGGGAGTGGGCACTTGCCAATTTCGTTGTGTCCGGCCAAGGCATTGTTCAGTGTCTGGATTGCTGCTGTTCCAGGGAGGTGGCGATGATAGAAATTTATCATTCCTAGGAATCGTTGGAGGTCGTGGTAGTTTTGAGGCCATGGTAGGGTATGCAACAACTCCAGCTTCTCTGCAGTGGGAAAATTCCCTGAGCTGACACTTTATAACCCAAGAAGGTCACCATGGGTTACCCAAACACGCACTTATTCCATGAGCACTAAGCCTGCTTTGCACCTCGTTTACGTGTTTCTGATGGTCAGAAACATTCCCTGAAAACACCAGAATATCGTCTATATAGGCGAAACAATATGGTAGCCCTCTTAGCATGCTGTCCAGAAACTGTTGCCATGTTTGGGCAACATTTTTCAGCCTGAATGGCATCACCAAAAATTCAAACAGCCCGAATTGGGTTGTCACTGCAACCTTTGGTATGTCCTGCTCTGCCATTGGGATCTGATTATAAGCCTTACGGCAATCTAAAACACTGAATATGGTCGCCCCGGGCGAAATCCTGTATATGTGGCACAGGGTATCTGTCCGGAACAGTTCGGGCATTCAAAGCTCGATAATCACTGCATGGGCGCCATGACCCATTCTTTTTATGGGCAAGATGCGGAGGAAAGGACCACGGACTGTTGGATGGCTGTATAGTTCCTTCTTGTAGCTTCTCGTTGAAAATGGTCTTGGTTTCCCGTAAGCGATCAGGTGCAAGCCTGCGAATGCGTGAGGAGACTGGTGGGCCTGGAGTTGTACAGATGTGGTATACCGTCTCATGCTTTGCCCTGTTCTTTCTTGTTCCATGTTGTGGCTTGGGTATTGTCTTTGCGGTTGAAACAGAAGGAGCCTGTTGTTGTGCCGTCAACTGTTTTGGTGTCATCTGAGCCATCTGCAGGTCAGATTCCTTCGTCGCTATGGTGTCCACCCAGGTGGGTGTGCTGAGGTTATCTACCCTTGGGCATGCATGTGAGGTCGGATGTCCTTGTATTCCCAGGATAACCCATCCATTGTCAGAATGGACGAGTTGTGACTTGCGTAAATCCAAGGACAATGCATGTTTTGCCAGGAAATCAGCACCTAGTATAGGTTGGTCGATATCGGCCATAACAAAGGTCCAATTGCACTTTTCTGGTAGCCCAATGTCCACTGCCAGTGTTTTCTGTCCATATGTGTGGATGACTGAATGGTTGACTGCTTTCAAAGTGATCTCTTCAGCACGTTTGTCTGATGGGAAGAAATTTACAGGCAGAGTGCTGACACCTGAGCCGGTGTCAACCAAAAACATCCATCCTGTAGAGCGATCAGGAACAAAAAGTCTTTGTGAAGCTGCATGCCTTACAGCTGTGGGAGAAGTCGATCTGCATAACGTAGGCTCGTGCTGAAACGGGGTTGTTCTCCTCTCATGCGTCTGTGAGTTTAGGCACAGTTGCTTGTTGTCATGGTCGGCTGCACCTAAAGCAGGAAGTGAGATGCGTTTGGGTGTGAACACGACGCCTTATACTTCATAGCTTGCCCGCCGAAACGCTGATGGAACCAGCAATAACTGGTGCTGTTGTTTGCGTGATGCGGTGGGTGCGTGGGCTGGCGATGATGCGTGTGTGTGTGTCAGCCGCCACAACATCGCGTGGCTCTAACTGCTGCAGCTGGGCGGTCAGCTGATCGATGGCAGCATGGAGAGATCGGAAATCTTCGGTCGTGTCCAGCGCTCGTCATGCAATCATGGCAGCACAGGCTGGAGGCGCCACGTCAATCGGCTCCGGCTGTGCTCGGCTGATGTCGTTGGCTGAGGTGGTTGCGGCGGCGACCACTGTGGCATGCGAGTCAAGCAGGGGGTGCGCTCTATCAGCCACTTGCAGCATCTCGCTTAATGGCCGGCCTTCATAAGAAATTAAGGTTGAGCACACCTGCAGAGGTAACTGCTGTTGCCAGATGTGCACAAGTAATGTGTCTGAGTACACGGAAGGGTCCATCATAGCACATAAATGACGGTAAAAGTCTGAAGGCAACCTGTCACCGGGTTTCTCATGGTACAGGAGCTGCGTTATCTGCTGGTCCACAGGTTTTGTGCAATGCAAAATTAACGCCGTCTTGAGGGTGGCGTAGACTTGTTGTGGTGGGGATTGCATAATTATATCCGATACCACTGATGACGCACGTTGGTCCAGGTTGCATATCACTAGCGTGAACTGTAGAAAATCATCGACTATTTGTTGTTGCATGAAAATGTTCTCCATAATAGGGAACCAAATTTCCGAACGTTCAGGAACGAAAGGTGGGGGACGAATTTGTAACTGCGATGTGGGTGGGCCACGAGAGCCGACGAATGGAAAGTTTGAAACTCGTGGTAATGTCACCTACGCAGGTGATGAAAAAGCGAGCACATTTGGGCTGATATCGGCATGTCCTGTGGGCTGGTTGTGCGAGGCAATATCCTGTGGCTTCGGTGCAGGAACCGCTGATACACGTGGCGTGGATGGAAACTTAACGTCGTGTATGAAGTCAGTATGAGATGTAGGAATCTGTGGCACTGTGAACTTAGGGGTTTGCCGCATCGTGTTGAGCTCCTTCTTGATATTCTGATGACGCCGTCGATGTCGCAGAAGAGGTTCTGTGCAGATGACATGTCGATACGAGGCGGCACGGAAAATATTTAAAGAAACTTGTCTACTGTCACACCACTTAGTTACGGGGTCACCACTTATGTAGGGGTGATTTCACTACATAAATGAAAATGCTTGCGTGGATTTTTTACTGGGAATAATCACTTTTATTGTACCACACAAACACAATACATACATACATCCGTTAATGCAGGAAACGAACACACTGTTACCTCCAAAGAACCTCAACCACAAAAAGAATGTTTCAGTGACCTGTCTACTATCGACTTGTCACTCCCACATATTTGCTGTCAACCAAGAGATTTATGCAATTTTGTGTCATTCTAAGAAGTTCTTTTCTTCCTTCTTCATTGAAAATGGTGATCTGTATGTTTGACCAGTGTGGGCTCGCAGGAAATAAATGCTACAGTGTTTCATGTCTTCGAGCTATGCTAGTTCTTTTTCCAACCTTAAACATTTGAGCAGCACTGCTCAGTGAATAATACAAGAAAACAGCTTGTATCAAACTAACAAGAACCAAGTAATTTGGTTGCCTTTTAGAATCACAGTTAAAACTGGTGTTTGTTTCACACATACTGTCTGAATTCTGAATGTAAGTTTCAACTATGCTGTGGTTTCACTTTCTCTAAGTTCAAATTGTTCTCTGAGAGTGTGTTTTATGGTTTTTGCTTTGGGTGAATTTTCTTGCACTGGAGTTTGTTTCTTCATAGGATATTCACCCAGATATTGAGAAAAGAATTCAGTGCCAACCTGTATTCACCTACATTTGCTGTGGAATTAACTGGCACAGCTGAGGCCAATTTAGTGGGTGCTTAGTAATGTCTTGTAATTTTGTAGCAAAATTTTCCAGCTAGCAAGATACTTTGTAGACATGCAAAACTTTTAAATGTATTGTCATTTCACAATTATGACCTGAATTCAGTTTTTGAAAAAAAAAAAAAAAAAAAAAAAAAAAAAAAAAAAAAAAAAACAACTGCACTGTACATGTATACTTCACTTCAGTGCAACTAAAGCAGCATTTTCCTTTTTTGTTGTTTGTTGTAATATGTTAGCCATTGCCACCATTTTTTCTGTCATTGGATATTCCACAACTTCAATATTAATTTAGTTTCACTGACCAAGTGCTGATGACGGTGTGAGGAAGATTTAGGTGGAATAATTTTAAATTTCCATTGTTATGGACAGAACATTTGCAAAATTGAAACTGAAGAATTAACACGAACATAAACTCTGAAAGCTACCTTAATATGAAGAGCATAAAATCAAGATTTGATGATGCAGTCATTGTTCATTTTCCATTAAAATAATTAAAAGTAAGGTTTAATATAAAATAAGGCAATGAACTCGTACTGCTGGCTCTGCAGTGGCAGTCAATGTGTTAAATGTTACAGGTGTAAATTTTAATGTCAGACCTAACATTTCGACTTAACTTACAGTGAAACACTGGGATTCTGTACTTCAAAATGTTAAAATAATTGTGCAAGGTCACATTTAAGAATAAACTAAGAGCATTAAGATAACAGATTTAATGTGACACATTTAATTTCAATATAGAAAAAGTGAGGCTTTCCCAATTTTCTGTGACGGGCTCTTCCAAACTTTACTTGTATCATTCTTTTCTGGCCATACAAATTTATTCCCTTCTCTGTCAAGCAATTTAACTAATTTTTTTCATGTTGTTTTTTGGCAGCTTGTCCAAGAAATTAGTGCAAACGTCCTCATCCAGAATCTAGTCAAAAATAACCCACTGCTCATTAAACAATGAAAAGTCTTCACTTCTGCTACAGACAATGAAAGAAATTGAGTGTTTCTTCTTGATCGCTCTGGCCTGCATCAGGTATCAACTGAAAGTTTGTGCCATTTGCATACCACGATCTTATTTGAACTGTATATTACCTGATGGTGCAGAGAGGGTGCACCTGAGTGTTTGAAGGGATCTGGTATTATTCCAATGCATATGTACCTTGTCAGCATGGCACTGTCACCTCCTCCACTGGAACGTCTGTTATCATAACTTTCAGGTAAGGATTTTGTACATTTTACAATAGATGTACAATCAGTTATGAGTGTTTGTCTTTCACATACTGCCAAAAATGCTGCTTTGGTTCCACCAGAGAATATTTCCACCACTTCAAGATTTTTTTTCCTGAAGTATTTTTTCTGATTAAAAGCATAAACATCTAGATTCTCAAGTTGCAGATAATCAGATACTAGGGTTTTGAGACTGGACTGGTAACTGTGTAGGCCATTGCCATGTAAATAATGATTTGTTCATTACTTCAGTGTGCATTCCTCACATCTTGATGAGCAACAAAAATCTCACTGAAATTAATCTGGATAGCAGCACTATGGTTAAGGTTAGTAGTGTTTTAACGTCCCGTCGACAACGAGGTCATTAGAGACGGAGCGCAAGCTCTGTTTAGGGAAGGATGGGGAAGGAAATCGGCCGTGCCCTTTCAAAGGAACCATCCCGGCATTTGCCTGAAACGAGCAGCACTGTTTCCTCCACAAAATATTGAATGCAGCATGCACATCGATGGGCTTTCATCACTGCACTGGTGGACGAACAGCATCAGACTCTGCTGTGGTCATTGGCAGTCACTGTGTTAAAACATTAAATTATGGGAGTAAATGAGTTGAATGAACCATTTTATTCTTTTGTTTCTAAAATGAAAAGAAGCATTTTCCAAATATTGTATGAAATTTTTTTGTAGTTCTCTGAACGATTTACTGATACAATAAAATAGCAACATAACATTTTGTACCATATTTAATGTACCAAAAGACCAATCCTTTATCCACTTTGGGTAAATCTTCATCAGTCTATTTTCAGTAAAAATATAAATTATATCTCATAATGGTGTGGAACATTGTACAGTTTCAGGAATAGAACATTATGACTTTTGAATTGATATACAGGAAGACAAAATCTATTGCATTTCAAAATTCAGCATGTTGATTTGACTTTTCATGGAACTGCATTTGTAAATTAACACTGAAACTACACAAATAGTTAAGTATATCCTTTATGCATTTATGAAAATGAATTGAAGAAAAGACACTTGTTTTCTGTACTGATGAAAATGGAAGTGAACAATGTCTTACAATCTTACATGTTATTCTGTGAAAGTGAACCAGAGGACAACAAACTGAAATTAACAGAGGTTCGCCTGCACCTCTGGCTGTCTAGGTTGTTGGCTGTTAATGGTCTGTAGTAGGGAGGGAAAGAGTGAGGGGAAACTGGAGGAAATGAGGCCTTGTATAAGGCCCTGAAAATTTATTTTTCTATAATAGAAGTTCCATTGCTACACGTTGATTTGGACAGTCATTTATCCTGAGATGTGTTAATCTGTTTCCAAACTTTTGCAGACTTTTAACATTCCACAGAGTTCTCATATACCTCTACCTACTTTTAGTTTTTCATGTCTTATCACACTCACTGAATGTTGCAAATGTGAAAGAAATTGGATGTTTCAATTGAAAACGTATACCTTTTGTGTTGTTTATATAGAATGAACCATTAATGTGTTTTTTCATCAAATCCATACAGAATTAACAATATATCCATTTCCAACCCATATGATCTAAAATAGTCCTCTGGAAGTTAAATAAGTTGGGTGAACATTTGCTCTCATGGAAGCTACCACTTTGGAACAGTTTCTGACTTTCAAGGTATTAATGATTTTTGGAATGTGCTTTATGGTGACAGACATATACCAATAAATGCACAAGTAAATACATACAAAAGAAGTATATTCTTCCTCTGATACATACATTGCAACTGGAGTTAATAGTGTTTTGTACAGACTGATAAATTTAAAGGGTGAATACCAATTTATGACATTAGCTCTGGTTTAAATGTATGTGGGTTCAGAATTCTAATTTTTGTGTGTGCTGAAAGTTTGTGACAATATAAATACCACCCTGGAATTTGAATGTGGGTGGGAAGTCTCTGTGAATCACATATAGTAACTTCTCATGATTATATATTTTACAATTTATCTGAAATTTATTGTAACTAACAGACACAAACGTTACAAGTATTGCCACTTCCCCTAAAACGGCTTTTTCATGATGTTCGGAGTGCCAAAAAAAGTGTTGTTTGTTAGGGCCACACTGAAAGGTTTGAATATTGTAATCATATTAGTATACTTGCAGTTAGTAAAACATTTTGAGAATATCCAAATGTATAGTAATCTGGATTCCATCAAGCACCACCTATACCCGGGCCAGTGAAACATGCCACTTGCCAGCTCACGTGTGGTTGGCTACACTGCGGTTGCAAGGTTGCAATAGCTGCCACTGCACACGCCTACAACTCCAAAGTATGTTTTGTAAATGTAGCTACAATCAACATTTATACATAAGTGCAACAAAGTACGTTTTTCTACCAATGGACAGGATGACGATGGAGACAAAGTGTTTGATAGTATATGAAACTGGGAAATAAAAACACCCGAAGCTAATGATAATATATATGAAAACTCTTTCCAAATTGTTACAGTAATAGCTGCATGTAAAACGTTGTATAATAATGTAAATCTAAGCATACCAAATAACACGCTATCCACCCTCATAGAAAGAAATAAAGCAAAACATGCATAGCCTACCAGATTGCAGAGAGAGAGAATTAATTATGTATACATTTACGCACACCAATTTATGATGTCAATGACACAATTCCATCCAGTTCTCCTTCACTATCATCATAATCAGTGCCAAAACCCTTGTCGTCGTCGTCATCAATTGTTCGTTTTCATTTATAATGCCATCTATAGTCTGTGCTTCTCATATCAGTTTAGCAACATGGTCTAATTTTTCCTCCATGCGGTAGCATCTACAGTAGCAAGAGCTTCACGTAGCAGTCTTTCCACTTCTGTTATAGTAAAACTCTTGTTGTTACTTCTAATGTATACCTTGACTTCACTCCAAACCAATTCAATTGGATTAAAATGGTAGAAATAAGGCGGTAGCCTAATTACCAAGTGACCCTGTTTGCTTGCAGTTTCATCTACAACATATTTAGGCGTCACAAGCTTATTTTGTTTTACGAGTGAGTATAACAGCAGCTTTTTGCAGCAGTGTCTCTCATCTGCAACAACTGCACCATAGTTTCTTTATGGTCCCTAGTGGTGGGAACGGAATGGTATGGTGTGCATTGTCCATCACAAACACTGTTGGAACACTAAACTGGAGCAACAAATTTTTAAACCACTGTAGAAACCGTGGGTGGTCCATATCCCCATGATAGTCACTGTTTTTTTTATTTTTCAATCAAAAAACTAGAAGTCCTTCAGGCACAAAGCCGTTTGAAGATCCTGCATGTGCCACAATTAATCAGGATCCTCTTCCAGTTGGCTGATGACTGCTGCTATTCAGAGTATCATCTGTCCAGCACTTCTTAACTGATTCTCCAGCGCTGACCCAGGTTTCGTCTAACAATATGACTGACTGTATGTCCTTTCCTACACTTTTATGTAAGAAAATGATATGAGCTGCAATGACATGAGCTTTTTCTAGTAACATTTTTCGTCCATCTAACTTTTTAAAATGGAAGCCCATATCTTTAATATCATCTTAAGTGACCTTTCCCCCCGTAAGAAAAATTCACTTTCTTTTAAAGAAATTAGCAACTTCGCTATTGTGGGGTATTCTTTCCTTTTATAGTATGCGTATATGTGCTGACGAATTGCATTGGATTGGAAAGAATCAATATCTGTAACAGGATGAGGCTGCTTGATAGGTTCCCGGGAATTATACTGGATAATATTGTAAAAACTGCAGGATGAGGCTGCTTTTTTTTCTTTCCCAGAGTACATAAAATCACACTGTTTCTCCCACAGGGGCTTTCTACCACACTGTTTACTTCAGTGTCTTGTAAGTCTTGAAGTATCACCCCTTTCCTTATAACTATTCTTTTACTCAATCCTAGAGTTTTTGAGGTACATTGTAAAACTTTATCGGCAGGAATCGACGCATGCTCAGGAACAGAAACAAATTCTTTTTCTTGCTCATAAAACTCACGCATCCTCCATAGCAATTCCAAAGCCTGACTATTTAATGGCACTCCATGGCCCAACAGATTGTTGCTTGGTGAACAACATCGTTTTGGTGACATTGTTTAACAAACAAAAACTGTAGGTGAGGTGGTAACACAACACAACAGCACGCGTTTGTGCACTAATGTACAATGTTTACATGGAAGCCGGCAACGAGGTAGTGTCGATGATGGAACCGGCTATTGTTTGGTGCTGTTACTGGTTCAGAAGATGCGGCCCCTCCCATTCCTCACTTGTTTGTTAGTTACACTACCAGCTCTACGGTGCTTGTGGAGTGACCTTGAAGTGACATGTTCCAGTTGACCAGGTATAGATTATGTAAACGGAGGCTGTGTAGCACTTCCACTTCTTCATAGCTAATGAGAGTACCATGGGGATAAGTATTTGCAAAGCAAATATTCAATTCTTTATAGCAGTATACTTCATGTGCAGGAATACAGTCACTTCTCATAATTCATGAGTACATGGACAAAAGCTTTCTCAACAGTTTTTTTTTGACTGTACTTTCTGTTATGCAAGTCATATGAAACTGACACTCAGAAAGAAATGGTTATTAAATTATTTGTTGTCCAGAATAACAATACTTATCAAAATAACAATGCTTTCAGCTACTACTCTCTTTTACACAGAACAAAATCACAAAGCTGTTACATTATTCCACAAGCAATCATCTACATCCAAGAGGTATTTCTCACATGGCAACATAGTAAAACATGTCTGCATCGGTGTGATTTTGAACAGTAGACTGTCAGTTTAGGGTGTAAATTCATAACACTACTGTTCAATATGAGCAATTTACCAAGGGAATAATAAGCCAACAGTTTAAAGTCGACAGACTCCCCATATAAAGAAACAAGGTACACTGCTTTTACTTTGATGGTCAACACAAATCTAAATTCAAATTTCAATGGCCGCACCTCGAATATCCAGAACAGTGACTAATTTGCAAATATGTGAAATCAGCAAGGTAATAAATACAACAAATTCTATAATGACACACTTTTAATGGCTCAGTAAAATTCTTGTAACTATTTAACACACTGGAGTAAAGCAAATGTGGTAACAAGTTGTAAGTGACATACAACTGGATATCTGATAGTTCAAATTTTCAGTAGGCTTTGGTAGTGTTATATGCTAACAGTAATGATAAAGTTCAGTGGTCATGAATGATTTCATTCTGTTAACTCCATAATAGATTTTTAAAGATCTTTAGTGTTTGTAACAGTGAAACAAATTCTGACTATGTGAAAGGGATAAAAGCACGTGTCCTAGCTTCATCTAAAATTTAAATCTTTCTCAAATGTTTTGAAATAAGTTAAAACCCCAATTAATTGATTACTGTTGCTTGAGGGTGCCAAATATCTTTATTGGTACATTTACCAAAAAATACAATGAGACTAATATGGTTTTAGCAATGAATGAAATGATTCTTCACACATAAGTCCTGTTTGGACTGGAAAGGATCCATCCATCACTTTTTATAATCAGTTTCAAATGCACATATTGTACACTTCAATGTTTCTGTTGCCCTTCCCCATGGAATATTAAGCTGATGGTGGTGTAAACTACTTTAAATAAAATCCTTATCACATAAGTAGCACCGATAGGTAGACTAACGTTCATTATTTTTAACAGGAGGTGTTATTTTGCTCAGCTTCTGTGGATTTGCTGTGGAAATATGCCACTTCAGAGGGCTGCAGCAGTTGTACTCGTTTCCTCAAATGCCACATTTAAAAGCATTCATTTAAAAACACTGTTGCAATGATGAAGCACAAGCGGTAAAATAATGTTACAATGACGAAGCATACGCTGTGAAAGTCACAAAGGAAACATGCATAAAACGCAGATACTGCTACAGTGCACAATTACACTGCTAAGACGTCCAAGTTAATGTGTTACAAGATACGAATATGGCAAAGTTGTAAAACACTGCATCCTATTGTAATATGTAAATAAACGCAGTAAACCAGGGGTGTCAATGAGAAACATGCGATGAAGACCAAAGATTATGCTTTCTATGGGAAGATCCCAAAGAATATGCATAGTCACAGCAGAGCAGGTAAAAGGGCGGGACTTGTTCCGGTAATTGTTCCTTACTGTGGAAGTGGGTGAATGGGTGAGATCTGTTCCCAGTGAAATCCTGGTGCTAAGGGCACATAGTCCCTGCAGAGGGGGTGAAAGGGCGGGACTTGTTCTGGTCATTGTTCCTTACTGTTGAGGGGGGTGAATGGGTGGATCTGTTTCTGGTGTAATCCTGTCACTAAGGGCACATCTGCCATTGCCCTCACTCTCCGGCAGCTGTGTCTGCTGTGGCGCGTTCACATCTCTAATTGGGGGAAATTCGGCAGTGATATTCTGTGCTCTCTTAGCGTACTGGTCTTTTTCACGGGCGTTTGTTTCTCCTGTGTCCTGTAGCGTGGCAGATGGAGCAAGTTTGCAGCTGTCCAGTATATGAGACGAAACCCCTGTGCCTACAAACGTTAATGAAACATGGTATGTGTTTTCTGAGGTCCATTTCTACCATTCGGACGCCTGAGACCACATGTATTCGATAAGCACTCTAAATTTTTTATCTTCTAAATCCAAAAACATTTCCCTGAAGGCTACAGCTCTTTGTGATTTCCTCAACCAGTACTTCAAATGCTAAAGTGTAGATTTTGACATTCCTGATACTGTAGCCGGAAGGCTCTATGTATAAATTTCTATATTCGATGATTTATTTTCGCCAATCTGTTAATTTCCACAGGATTTCCAATTTTTATAAACAGAGCATACAGAATAAAGTCCAACTGAATTCCAAGAATGTCCTCTATTGGCACTTTGACATCATCAATAATCCAATTGTGTATGTAGACAGCAGTCGGCTTCTCCAAATTTCTATCGAATATGTACTGGATCACGTCTTCACGATTGAACATTGCCATGTGATTTTATGATTATTAAACAATAAAGTTACAAAGTTTTATATTTGTCAGGACAAAGAGGCAGCAGTTCACTCAGCGTCCACCTCTGATGGCGGGCATAGTGCAGGGATGGTCCGTAGGCCGGCCTGTGACGGTGGGGCAGCTGGTAATCCTCGGCTACCTGGGACTCCCAATGGGCAGCAGTACACATGTACGCAGGTGGGCAGCAAGTCAACCACAATAATTATTACGAGGTAATTAATATCACTATGAGCACAAAAAATATTTGCATCGGCCGGGAATCGAACCTGGGCCGCCTGCGTGGCAGGCGATCATTTTAGTATTGAACCACTGATGCCAACAATCACTCAACAACCTTCTGTACTATAGACTTAAGACTTCCATTTATGTCAATAATTTCTTTCATTATTAGCAAAACTGTATTAAACTTCTGTGTCCTTGTTGAAAAAACTTTTTTATAATGTTGGAAGAACACCAATCAAAACTGTCAACAAGTTAACAAAGCTAGTGATATCTAGTCACAATCAGATAAACATTGTGAATGTTTTATATTGTGTATGTAGGCTAAATACTTCAAGATATTAGATTGAGCTGTTTTGTCCCATGTTAAGAGTACCCACTCAGTGTATGATGTAATCAAATGGGACCAAATAAAAAGCAAATCAATCCATCAACTATGTACTTACAGCTATTGACAAGAAATGGTAGATTATTTCTAAAAAAATCTTACTTTCTGATCATTACTGGCAGATAATAAAGCCAAAAACAGGCTAGTAAAACATGTGAATCTGCAGGTCTGTAAAAGGATCTCCTTGGAACTTCAATTACATTCTTTTTGTAGGACATTGGCTAATCAAACCTGGGCTAGAATTATAGGGAAAACAATGTGAATGCTAAGTTCTCTAGACTCTGCACATTGTTTAACTTAATTTTTGAGAATACATTTCTGAAATTACTGGTATCAATCTCTTAAGCAGCAGTTAAGAAAAAAGCATTGCACTAATCCACAGTTACTACATTAGTATCACAGGTATAAAAATACATCTGCGAGGCTCCAGCAAGCTGCAAAAAAAATCATTGAATGACAAAATAATATGTAACACAGTAAAAGAACTAAAGTAATGTGGGATGACACAAAACAAGAAACTGGAAAAGGCAAGCCAAGTATAATAATATACAAATCAAAAAACAGGGCAGAATAGTAGAAAATCAAATTTTGTGACTGACTGTTCTCTGGTACTGCAGAGAAGTTGCAGCAAAATCTTCCAAAAACACATGCAGCACTCACAATGACCCACACAGCAAGCACAGTGATGTTTCCACTACAGAACTTTAAGTCAGGAACACAAATCAGAAATTAGAAAGACAAGAAGCCAGAAGGTATAGATGAAGTTCCAGTCTGTTCTAAAGAGTTGTGTGGATTTGTCTGACGCTTTTGACTCAGTTGACCATGAAATGCTACTAAACAAGGTACACGTGCTAGATGTCAGAGGAATAGTGAATGAGTCTGTCTTACCTGTAAAACAGGTGAAAAAAGACAGATAGTTCACACAACAGCAGATCCAGACAGTGACAGACATGAAGAAGAAGTTATTTTTGCTGATGACAGCAATATCGCAGCCACTGATAAAATACGAGAGCCCTTATTAGAGAAATCAAATGAAACCCACAAGGATGTTTATGACTGGGCAGTAAATAATGAACTGCCACTGATCATAAAGAAAAGAAACACTGTCCTCTTCAGCACAAAGAGGAGATACAATTTAGGTGCATTATGCTTAGATGGTGTATCTGTAGACTGTGTAACAAACGTGAACCTTACAGGGATGATATTCCTTGTCAATTATGGAATGAACACTCAAGGATACTAGCAAACAGAATGGCATTGGCATGTTATATTCTTAGTGTTTTATCATCAGTTTTGTGATGGACACACCATACCTCCACTCAGTTCTCAACTACGGGATTCCTTTCCGGCGATCGAAGGCACAAAATGTGAACACAAGTTTCAGACTCAATGGCCACAAGAATAGTAACTACAAGTAATAATTGAGATCAGTGTAAAGCGCTGTTTAAAAAACTGGGCATCCTTACTGCTGAAAGTAAGTACATGTGTCAATGTATGCTGTTTGTCAGAGAAAACATTACTAAGTAGTTCACTAATAGCTCTATGGAGCAAGAGCCAATTTGGACTTACGACTGCCAGGGAAAACACCAAAAAAATCCAAAACAGCATTTTCTATCATGGAATAAAATAGTCTAATATATTTCCCAAGCAAATGAAAGAGATTACTAAAATACATCTATTCAAAAACGCAGCTGAAACATTCTTTGAAAGTAATGCATACTACACAGTGGCAGAGGCTAACTTAGCACCCACTGCTTCACATGTAGACTTTATGGCAGTCTTTACAGATATTTCTGTTTTGCTTTAATGTAATTTTTATGTTGTTCATGAACTGGAACACCATATATACTTTTCACACTAATTAAGGCCATGCATGATGTTTTCCATACGTACTTCTGACCAAAACGCTATTCTGGTAGCTACAGTCTGCAGTTTTTGTTAATCCTAACTTCTGAGCTTTTATGGTGATACTTCCATTGAAAATTTCATCCCATAACTCGTACTTCTGTATTTCAAAGCACTAAGTCAGATACTGGTACCAGTTGTCATATATTTAGCTTTAAAAACGCTTTCATAATGAAATATTTCGATAAAAGCTTTCATCCCCATAGGGGTTAAATTATCTGAAAACGTTGAAACACAATTTTTATATTTCTAACTAGGCAGTCAGACAGTGGTTTTCATACACACATATTTAAAAATTATTTTTTAGTGCCTTAATACTGATTTAATTTCAAAAAAAGTTCCCTCACCATTTCACACTTATAGGGTTAAAATTTAAAAAATGCTGAAATACATATTTATTTATTTCTGCCCGAGAAAACAAATACCATTTTTCTAGCTTCAAAATCTCTGTAACACAGACACATTTTCTAAAACCCTTTCATCCCTTGTTTCACTCCCTTGGGGATGGAATTAAAAAAAGCCTTCTTAAATGATGCCTAAGGTATAAGATCAAATCCCCCTCCGAGTTTCTATCCTTAGCAGTGTGGGCTGGACAATGATGAATCAGTCAGGACATTTCCTTTTATATATAGAGAGCAGCTGGGGTGCCTGGCTTCACTTAGGGAGTTGATATGAGGCTATACAGTAGTTGAAATAAAAGAGTTCTTCATTTTTCAATCCATTCATTCTCATTTGTTGGGAACTTGAAAGTGCTTCGCACTCTTAGTGTGTTTTATTTTTACACTGTTCTTTTTGTTTTGCCATTTTGCATCAGAACTGGTAAGATCTACTCCTCTTTTACATTTGGGCATTGTCTAAAATATAAATGAAATCAACTTTTCATTAACAATTACATGAAGTACACTTTACACAATTTATTTTCGATTTATATGCAGTCACTCAACCATTTTGGCTACTCATGCACACTGTTTGTTGTTAACTCAGTGAACTGCTTTTCCGGTTCCTCCCTTTGTCACTGATAAGAAACTGATGTTCAAACCCATGATGGGTCTTGCTCTATATGGGTAGTGTCACCAGTGGCAAATTCCAGAACCTACCAGGAAGGCTTTTGATGACCAGAAATGTTCCAGAACATTCCACAACATTTGAGAGTGTTCTGGAATGTTCCGCAATGATGGGAAGTTTGTAGTGATTCCAGAATTTCTGTGTAATTTCTAGAACCACTCAGCCTTCTAATGTCTCGAACACATGATGATCTGGATGTGAGTGTGGGATGGTAGAATCCTACCTACTTCACATCACATGCTTGTGTGTGCAGGTTTAAAATCAACCGGGGGAAGAAAGTAGATGCGGTGGTCGGACGGCACCGACAAGTACCTGTCGGGCAATCCGTAGATGTTTTAGTGAGTGTGTAAGGAAGAACCATGGAGTTTATATGCAGTTCTATGCTTATTGTGTCATTCACTATTGTTATTAAAACAAGAACAGTTGAAAAAGTACTCTTGTAGACTCTTGAGGCAACCTTGTTAGAGGCAAGACTCATTTTATAATTCATGTTAAAAAAGGTCATGGTATCCAAGCCAACTTTCTTTTAACTGTAACTCAATTTATTTCTAACATCTGACTGTACGAGAGACTTGCAGGAAGTTACATATTCAAGTGGAAAGTGAGCTTTTTATTGTGTTTGGAGGTCAAATACATCATTAGTTAATGAAAAGTAAAGTTTGTATGTCTACTTAATTCATAAGTAGAAAGAGTCTAAAAATTCCTCTACCTAGCATTATTTGACAAAGAAGAAGTCAAGAGGGTTTCCAGCAGCTGGCTATTCAGCAAAGAAGAGTGGCTGCAAATTCCAAGTAAGTCATCTCGTGAAGAAGTGGAAGGTGGTTTGGGGGAATAAGCCGATATAAACCAGATCCACACTCACATTTTAAGTCATCACAACATGTTAGAATGTGGTGACCTGTGTGAAAGGACTGAGAAAACAGGCATTTTAAGTCAAAAACGAGAGAAGAAACTGTTATGTGTTGCCATAGCAACCAAAATAATAAGACAAGGGAATTACTCCGAGACACTGAAATATGTTCAAGTATCCAATGGAGCAAAATTTAAATGGAAAAACTGTGAAGAAATGAGAAATTCACAACAATAAAAACAGCAAAGAAGATTTTGATGTATTTGTCTAAGAAGAAGTACGCGTAGAACGCTTCAACCAAGAAGAACCAGTGCGGGGAGTATACAGCTCCCACACACATCGCGGAAATGCAGACGCGGAAACCAACATAAATGCGACGATGCCGGCACCAAGTGCTGTTCACCAGTGTTGACCTGCCTCCACATATGCTCAACTACACAATGCGAATTCTATGCTGGGTGAGCATGAAACAAAACTTGATTGCTTTAGTACAAAGTGGTACAAGATACTGTTGAGTGAATTTTTATTGTGTAATTATCATATTTAAAGTTAGTTTTAAATGCTTACAATAGCTAAGGCATATAAAAGTATGGAAAATATACAACAGGTTGGGGAAACTCAACACCCAGCTATGGCCATGAAGATTAGCAAAGAAGTGCTTGACTGGGCTGAGTTGATAAATTTAATCAAAGCTCAGAGTCATAAGTTAAACTCATTAAGTTCTCAATTAAATACCCGATTGAAGCTTTAAATGCTCAGAGTACAACTCTAAGTAAAGAACTAGACTTAGTAAATTCTCAGTTAAATACTCAGGGTGAAACTCTAAATATTCTAATGACAAATTTAGGTTTGTTAAATGCCAAAGTTGACTATAAAAGCAAATAATTTAGTAATCTATGTGAAGGCATGGGTGCTTTGAAGGCTGAGTTTGATGCTATAAGTAATGAAATAGAGAATTTAATAGTAGATTTAAAGAACAAGTTGACAAATTCATTGACCACTCATATAAACCATATGTTTACTGACCTTAGACAGAAACAGAATGATACTTTTCAAGATTTATCAAAAATGTTAGAACTTGACATTGAGAACAAATGTAATAATGTAAAATCAGAACTTATTGAAAAGTTAGGATCTTTTGAAGGTGTGTACAATATTAAATATAGTGATGTAAGACAGGGAATGCATACTTTGAAAGAGAGTGTAGATAAGCATAATGAATTAATGACAATCATTCACTCGCAAGTTACAGGTGCCAATTCACAGGTAGATAATGTAGAAAGGAATTTCAAAGAGAAAATAGCTATCTTTGATATTATAAATGTAACTAGTTTGGAGGAACAATTTGTAGAAATTGTAGATCAAAGGGTTACCAAGAGAATAACATTGGGGAATGTGTCACCTATTCCTTCTTCTGAACTTAATGATGCCAGGAAGGCTATGGACGACCTGTGGAGAGAAATTAAGCTTATCCAAGACAAAGTAGAAAAAATGGTAACTTCACCTAATGTTGTATTAACTAGAAAGTGGTGACTGATTTGCAGTGGGGAGCTAATTCAGGGTTATCTAGACAATTCCCTAAATTTAAGCTGGACGGAGATGTACATCTGACCCTTTTCTTAAAAAGATTTAATCAAGCTTTGCCAAAAAATTGGGAAGATCCCAAGAAGATCGAATTTGCTGTAGGGTACGTTCTAGGGGAAGCCTCAGAATGGGCAACAGTAAATATTGAGAATTTTTCCTCTTGGGAAGACTTTCAAAAGAAATTTAAAGAGAAGTACTGGTCTACCAGTGTTCAAGAAAAGTTAATATCAGATCTGTGGGACCCAAATTATTATAATAATACTTGGGATACTATGAGGAAATATTTTGATAGGCATTTAACACAAAGAAAAGGAGGACATACAATGTAAAGGATGTAAAATTCTATATCCCCCCAGGGACATTAACATTCTAAGTTAACGGGTGGAGTAACGACTGTCAGATCCTGAGCTGTTTTCGATGTTTTCTCCAAATTATTTCCTGCACCGAATACCTTTAAAATCTGGAACTATTCTGTAATCTTATTGCTTAGAAACCAGATATGACTATGAAATAGAGAACAACTTAAGAGAATCACAGAAAAAAAGAATATCTAGATGAAATAAACTAAATAGAGTATTATATTTGTGAAAAATATAATAAGATGTGACTATCTGAACAACTGTTATACCATAGTGTATAGATTTTCTATTTTATATAGAGTATTTTATACATTTTATGAAATGTGATATATATGGGAGGGTTTGTATAAATTTTGAAAAGGGTGGGTATTGTAGCTAAAAGCATGATTTACAAGAACAGATAAATCATGACTGACACAAACACACATCACACCTTTCAAACAACCCTCACAAACAAGTGTGCTCTGATATTTCACCATTTGCTGTTTCAGTAGGGTTGCTAGGATTTCCTTCAGGGACTTGAAAGGGTGAAAGTGGGACAAGTCCGTTCTGTAGGAGACGATTTAACACCAAACCTCCTCCGGCACCTCACTCAAGTATCTGAGGGGTAGGGATCCTAGGGAAGGGGGGTGGGAAGGGTTTCCTGTCTTTGGGGCTATCTTCTTTCTCTTCTTTGATCCTAGCATCCATCTCTATTTTTTCTTTTCTTACTTCTCATTTGAGGACTTGCCTATTTTTCCCTCTTTCCATATTCTCAAACTTCTATCACTGAAGTCCTTCCTTATTTCCGAGGTTACTAAAAACCTAAATCTTATCTTTAGATTAGAAGGCCAAAGAATCAGACTACACAAACACACATCCACATATACACAAATATACACTTCTGCACAAACATTAACTCACATAAGAGGAAGCCTGTTACGATGTGTGAACTGCCAGGTGTTGTAGAGAAATGTGTGTACATATGGAAATATGTGCACAAATATAGGAAGCAATGATGGTTCTACATCAAATATATGTAAGTAGAGGTGCACTTACATAACAAACAACTATAAAGTATGACTACGAAGTCTTTCGCGACGGAGTCCTTGCATAAAAAGTTCTCGGTTTACTTGCCGCGTCAAATTTGGATAAAATCCCAAGCTTTCGATGACTACCTCCGCCATCTTCGTCAGGGGTAAAACTGACTGTCGTGGACCGGTGAGGCTTCCGCTTTTATAAGCGGTGGATGGCTTCTCATTGGCTGGATGACGTCACGGTGAAACCGATGCGTACTGATGTGGCGGCCTCTATATCCATAGATTTTGTTTGCGCGCTTTATCCAGCGTTGCTTGCAGCGCCATCCATCGCAACAGGCGGAGAACTGCGAGGAATGTAAGAAGTCTCCCTCTGCGCTCTTTCTATATCAATTGCGTGCTTCCATGCATTGCTGAGTGCATAACCGGAATCTCTGTTGAAATTATTTTCACAGAGTCTAATTTCAACTGCTTCCCTGATGACAGAGTCCCAATAGTTTGAAGCGTGAGCAAGTAATCTTGTTTCATCGAATAAAATCTTATGTTTATTTAACAAACTGTGCTCAGCCACCGCTGATTTTTCTAGATACCTGTATTTCAGGTGACGCTGATGTTCCACACTGCGATCGGCGACAGTTCTTATGGACAGACCAGTCTTCCGGCCACCCAGGAAGATTAAGGAAATGCTGCGACCCGTGAAAGATAATCTTGGCCTGAGAGTACCGGGAATTTACAGCATTCCTTGCGAGTGTGGCAAAAGTTATGTGGGCCAGTCTATAAGAACTGTCGCCGATCGCAGTGTGGAACATCAGCGTCACCTGAAATACAGGTATCTAGAAAAATCAGCGGTGGCTGAGCACAGTTTGTTAAATAAACATAAGATTTTATTCGATGAAACAAGACTACTTGCTCACGCTTCAAACTATTGGGACTCTGTCATCAGGGAAGCAGTTGAAATTAGACTCTGTGAAAATAATTTCAACAGAGATTCCGGTTATGCACTCAGCAATGCATGGAAGCGCGCAATTGATATAGAAAGAGCGCAGAGGGAGACTTCTTACATTCCTCGCAGTTCTCCGCCTGTTGCGATGGATGGCACTGCAAGCAACGCTGGATAAAGCGCGCAAACAAAATCTATGGATATAGAGGCCGCCACATCAGTATGCATCGGTTTCACCGTGACGTCATCCAGCCAATGAGAAGCCGTCCACTGCTTATAAAAGCGGAAGCCTCACCGGTCCACGACAGTCAGTTTTACCCCTGACGAAGATGGCGGAGGTAGTCATCGAAAGCTTGGGATTTTATCCAAATTTGACGCGGCAAGTAAACCGAGAACTTTTTATGCAACTATAAAGTAGTAATGAGTAATGGATAAATAAGAGAGAGGCATGAACAAAGAAAGAAAATGAAAGTAATGTGAGCATAATAAGTACTCTGATGAATTGAAGGATAGTGGGACATAAATAGTGTATGTAGACACAGTATGTATAGAAAATATAGAAATTGATAAGTAGAGGAGGACTCTAGGGAGTAAATGATATATTAAAGAATGAGTGCAAAGTTTAAAATAGACTTATATCTTTACCAGAAGATACTTAATTATGGTATACTTAGAAATGTATACTAGGGTAATGAACCATGAAGCCTGCTCTGAAAGGATAAGGGGGGCTTACCCAGCATTCCTAAGTATAAAGGGCAGGTGTACCTATGTGGAGATAGGACAATCTGTGGCCTAAAAGACAGGGATGTTTTGTAAGTGGCGTATCTACCAGAAAGGAAAGAGGAAGTGCTCTCATAAGGTCAACCCACAAGCAAGGAATAGGTGCTGATCCTAGGAGAAGGGGACAGTATCATGGCAAAAGTCACAAATCTTAGAGGGATTATTCTGGAAAGTGTGAATCCTATGAACGACTAGCATTATTATGTTTTGTGGAACTACATGAGTGTCAAAAGAACACTTCCATTTCGTCCAGAGTTCCTCCAAGCTACAAATAATGAAACTAGTTCATACTAGGAAAAAGATAGTACAAAAGATAAGAATAGGAAATTGATTACTCATGTGTCATAAACACCTGAGGTTTACGATTGAAAAAAAAAGGAAATAAAGAAATGAATAAGAGTCCTAACAATTCCTAAATATTAGTAAAGCTGGCTAAAACCATGAGTAAATGCTCATGTCTTAATAACAAAGTAAAATAAGAAAAGAATAGAGAAACAGTAAGTGAAAGATTGTGCAAGAGAGGACAGAGAATAGTTATCGAAAGGAAAGACATGTATATAAACATATGTAAGAAATGTAGACTGTTAAGATAGGAAACATTGTTACGAGTGATATTATCTGCATAATGATTATGTATAAAAAAATCATGTGTTCGATCCGAGGGGGGGGGGGGGGAGGGATATGTAGTTATTTGAGAAATTCTGTGTAAATTCTAGAACCACTCAGCCTTCTAATTACTCAAACACACGATATTCTGGATATGAGTGTGGGATGGTAGAATCCTTCCTACTGCACATCACATGTGTGTGTGTGTGCATGTTTAAAATCAGTCACATGAAGAAAGTAGATGTGGTGGTTGGACGGCACTGACAAGTACCTGCTGGGCAATCCATAGATGTTTTAGTGAGTGTGTAAGGAAGAACCTTGGAGTTTATATGCAGCTCTGTGCTTATTGGGTCACTGACTACCGTTATTAAAACAAGAACAGTTGAAAAGCTACTTTTGTAGACTCTTGACGCAACCTTGTTAGAGGCAAGACTCATTTTATGATTCATGTTAAGAAAGGTCATGGTATCCAAGCCAACTTTCTTTTAACTGTAACTCAATTTATTGCTAACATCTGACTGTACGAGAGACTTGCAGGAAGTTACATATTCAAGTGGAAAGTGAGCTTTTTATTGTGTATGGAGGTCAAATACATCATTAGTTAATGAAAAGTAAAGTTTGTATGTCTACTTAATTCATAAGTAGAAAGAGTCTAAAAATTCCTCTACCTAGCATTATTTGACAGAGAAGAAGTCAAGAGGGTTTCCAGCAGCTGGCTATTCAGTAAAGAAGAGTGGCTGCAAATTCCAAGTAAGTCATCTCGTGAAGAAGTGGAAGGTGGTTTGGGTGAATAAGCCGATATAACACAGATCCACACTCTTACTTTAAGTTGTTAGAACATTAGAAGTTTTGGGATGTTCCTGAACATCCAGTAATCTTCTCAAATGTTTCAAACTATTCCAGAACATCCCAGATCACTGTGGAAAATTCTGGAACATTCTAGAGTGCTATGGAATGCTCTTGAATACTTTTGAATGTGATAGAAGTTTCTAGAGGTCCAAAGTGCCCACCGCTTATACCTTCAAACACACACCCTTCAGGTAAAAGTGGGAATCTTCTTCCGGGGTGGGGAATACCACACTGTATAACTCACTTGATCATACCGGGACTTGTTTCTGAGTTTTAGTGGCATACACATTGTACACTTACTTTTATAATATATACACTCCTGGAAATTGAAATAAGAACACCGTGAATTCATTGTCCCAGGAAGGGGAAACTTTATTGACACATTCCTGGGGTCAGATACAGCACATGATCACACTGACAGAACCACAGGCACATAGACACAGGCAACAGAGCATGCACAATGTCGGCAGTAGTACAGTGTATATCCACCTTTCGCAGCAATGCAGGCTGCTATTCTCCCATGGAGACGATCGTAGAGATGCCGGATGTAGTCCTGTGGAACGGCTTGCCATGCCATTTCCACCTGGCGCCTCAGTTGGACCAGCATTCGTGCTGGACGTGCAGACCGCGTGAGACGACGCTTCATCCAGTCCCAAACATGCTCAATGGGGGACAGATCCGGAGATCTTGCTGGCCAGGGTAGTTGACTTACACCTTCTAGAGCACGTTGGGTGGCACGGGATACATGCGGACGTGCATTGTCCTGTTGGAACAGCAAGTTCCCTTGCCGGTCTAGGAATGGTAGAACGATGGGTTCGATGACGGTTTGGATGTACCGTGCACTATTCAGTGTCCCCTCGACGATCACCAGTGGTGTACGGCCAGTGTAGGAGATCGCTCCCCACACCATGATGCCGGGTGTTGGCCCTGTGTGCCTCGGTCGTATGCAGTCCTGATTGTGGCGCTCACCTGCACGGCGCCAAACACGCATACGACCATCATTGGCGCCAAGGCAGAAGTGACTCTCATCGCTGAAGACGACACGTCTCCATTCGTCCCTCCATTCACGCCTGTCGCGACACCACTGGAGGTGGGCTGCACGATGTTGGGGCGTGAGCGGAAGACGGCCTAACGGTGTGCGGGACCGTAGCCCAGCTTCATGGAGACGGTTGCGAATGGTCCTCACCGATACCCCAGGAGCAACAGTGTCCCTAATTTGCTGGGAAGTGGCGGTGCGGTCCCCTACGGCACTG
The DNA here is from genome assembly GCF_023898315.1 of Schistocerca nitens. Lineage (NCBI taxonomy): Eukaryota > Metazoa > Arthropoda > Insecta > Orthoptera > Acrididae > Schistocerca > Schistocerca nitens. The sequence continues at coordinate 832,353,566 of NC_064614.1, forward strand.
CGTAGGATCCTACGGTCTTGGCATGCATCCGTGCGTCGCTGCGGTCCGGTCCCAGGTCGACGGGCACGTGCACCTTCCGCCGACCACTGGCGACAACATCGATGTACTGTGGAGACCTCACGCCGCACGTGTTGAGCAATTCGGCGGTACGTCCACCCGGCCTCCCGCATGCCCACTATACGCCCTCGCTCAAAGTCCGTCAACTGCACATACGGTTCACGTCCACGCTGTCACGGCATGCTACCAGTGTTAAAGACTGCGATGGAGCTCCATATGCCACGGCAAACTGGCTGACACTGACGGCGGCGGTGCACAAATGCTGCACAGCTAGCGCCATTCGACGGCCAACACCACGGTTCCTGGTGTGTCTGCTGTGCCGTGCGTGTGATCATTGCTTGTACAGCCCTCTCGCAGTGTCCAGAGCAAGTATGGTGGGTCTGACACACCGGTGTCAATGTGTTCTTTTTTCCATTTCCAGGAGTGTATATTGGTTAATAATGAGAGGGGTAACTACAAGAGTCTGTGGCATTTCAGTCCACATAATATACTGCTTTTACAAGAAAACTGTGTCAAGGTCTAAAGTGCATGATGATAATGTCTTCTCATTCTCCTGAGTTCAACATTACACAGTACATGGGTGAATCCTGACTCAGTTTTTCTGATAGACGGAGGGGAGGATAGGAGGACAAACATGGGGCATCATTAAATATATGTGGCCCTGGAGTCAGTTTTTTGAACAGACTGAAGCTGGAGCATAGCATCATCTTCATGATCCAGAAGTAATCAGTTGGTATTAACATGTGCAGCAATGAAGAGGAATATTATGTTTTACATTATGAGTTATTTGAAGCAAATTCTGTGTAAATCAGAAACAGCATTATATACTGGGACCAACCGAATGTGGTAGTGCAGCTATTAAGACATTGATCTGATATTAAGAAGGATGGAGTTCACTCTGCCTGCCCATCCTGTTTTTCGATTTTCCCCGGTTTCCTTAATCACTTCTGATGAATGCTGAAATGGTTACTCCATCAATACCATGGCTGACTACCTATCCTACCCTCAGAGAGCAATCTTATGTACTCTACATATATTTATATTCTGAGCTATTGCTTTTCAATGCATTACAATTCCTACATCATTGTGAGACAATTATTGGATGCATAAAAATAGAGAAACAAATAAAATCAACACACCGTTGGGTGGCTTGCGGAGTATAAATGTAGATGTAGAATGGAGAAACTGTATTCTTAAATACAAGATATAATGATTGCACAAATATTATACTGAAAATAGCTAAAGATGTTGACTGAGTGAAGAGGAACAAGTAATAGAAAGACCCAAGATAACTAATGATTAAAACATTGCCCTCATTATTTCTATTAAATATAAGTAGTAGTAGTAGTAGTAGTAGTAGTAGTTTATTCATCCAGAGACAATTTACATTGCATGGATTTCGTCAAAAAATACATAGTATATATATACACACACATATAGGGTGAACAATACTATACAAAATACAGATGTGCATATTAGACTACATAACATCAGACCACATTGAACTAGCATGTACAACTTTGATTATTTACATTGATGTATGAGAAAGACTTTTTACATGGAATACACAGTTGATATTTAGATATAACACATACAATTCTAGCACTTTTGTACATATTATTTATTTAGATCATAGCAACAGTCAGATAAAAATTACTATTGGCACAGATAGTATGAAGCTATTCCAGGTATTCTTTTACACTATAATAGCAGTTGGTCATTAAAAATTTGAATACTGCTTCTTCAAATGAAGACAATTTTTTTATTTCTTTTATCTTTACCAGTAGTTTGTTATACAATCTGCTTCCTTGTATGTTTATTTGTTTCTGCACCAAAGCCTTGTTAACTCTTTTTATATGAATGTCATTGCACTTTCTTGTGTTGTAAGTATGTAGATCCGAGTTGGATTGGAAATTGTTAATATTTCGTTTTACATTAATTACGCTTTTCTGTATATAGAGGCACGGTAGGGGTAGAATATTCAGCTGTTTAAATAATTGCTTTGAAGGAGTTAGCCTTGAACTGTTGGTAATTATTCTAACAGCTTGTTTTTGTAGAGTGAAGATGGTTTTGAGATTTTTCTTACTATGACCCCAGAAGATGAGGCCATAGGTAATAGCAGAATGTATATAAGCAAAGTAAACAGCTCTGCTACATTCCCTACTACATACAAAGCTAATAACGCGTAAAGCAAAGCAAGCAGAGCTTAACTTATGCGAGAGATACAGGATATGGGATTTCCAGTCTAAATTTTCATCTATATGTACACCTAAGAATTTTGTGGTAGCAACTCTCACAATTTCTTTATTTTGTATTCTGAGATCTAGATCAGAGTGTGACTTTGCTTTCCTGTAATGGATATAATTAGTTTTAGAGATATTTATGGTTAATTTGTTCACTTCAAACCAATTTTGCAAATATTATATAACTCTGGTTGCAGATGTTGGCAATACCTGGTTTATGTCAGTTACTACAATGTTTGTGTCATCCGCAAACAGGGTTATATAAGTACCATTTACTGGAATCTTGATATCATTTATGTAAAGAAGAAATAGGAGAGGTCCTAGAACACTCCCCTGCGGTACCCCTATTGGCACAGTCTGAATATCTGATCTATAAACAATACTTTGGTTTTTACTGTTTGTTGTTGCAATTTCTACTACCTGTTTCCTATTATGGAGATATGACTGAAACCACTTTTTAGCTACTCCTCGTATACCGACATATTCTAATTTGTCTAGCAGGATATCATGTTGGACAGTATCGAATGCCTTTGAGAGGTCCAAATTTATTCCTATTGTACTGTTGTTCTTATCTAGCCCTGTTAAAATATTTTCAATGAATTTGGTGATGGCTGACTCTGTACTCATTCCTTTGCGAAAGCCGTGTTGGTTTACAGACAATAGATTGAATTTTTCGAGGTAATTTGTAATTCTGTTTTTCATGACTGTCTGTATTACTTTTGAAAATACCGATAATAAAGCTATTGGTCTATAGTTTCCCAATTCATGTATATTGCCCTTTTTATAGAATGGTTTTACTTTTGCAATTTTTAATTGTTGTGGAAAGACACCTTCTGAAAATGATATGTTTATGATGTGTGAGAGTGGGTCTGATATGACACTAGCACATCTCATCATGACTGAGCAAGGTATCTCGTCAATCCCTGAGGACATTTTATTCTTCATTGTTTTTATTATTCGAATAACTTCCAATTTGTTTGTGGGAGGTAGCAATAATGAATTAACACTTTGTTCTTCTGGGATTGATGTTCTACTAATCTTAGAACAATTTTTATGCAGATTGATTGGACTATTTATGAAGTAGTCATTAATGTAATTTGCTAAAGTACGATTTCTGACTAGCACACCTTGATCATCTTTTAAAACAAAGTCATCTGGATTTCTATCATTTTTGCTTGGGCCTATTTCTTTTTTTACTACATTCCATATGGCTTTTGATTTGTTTGCTGACCCAGCAATTACACTGTCATTGTGCATTGTCTTGGCTTTTTTGATCACCTTCCTGTAAATTTTCTTGTGTGTCTTAACATAATCTGTGAAGTGTTCATCTTTGTTATATTTTTTGAGTTGACTGATATGTTTTAGTGTTTGACTAGATACTCTAATAGCAGGTGTTATCCACTGGCTTGTGTTCCTAGGCATGACATTGATCTTTGTGAGCTTTTTTGGGAAACACATCTCAAATAGGGACATGAATGTACTAGAAAAAGCATTGAAAGATTCCTCGGTTGTTGTTTGTGCAAAGACATCTTCCCAGGTTTCATTAGCTAACAACTGGATGAAAGTATTTACTTTTTCTGTATAGAAGTGCCTTTTGTATCCCCACTTATAATTTACTGCCTTGGGGATAGAGTAATTTATGTATGTTAATAGTGTATTGTGATCCGAAAGACCTAAGTTTATGTTTAGTGGCTCAGTGATGCCATTCTCCATATTTGAGAAAATATTGTCTAAAAGAGAAGATGACAGTTCTGTTATTCTGGTGGCATCTGTAAGTAGTGGTTTCATGTGGAAGCTGCTGAGTATACTCAAAAACTGTCTTTTTTCATCACTTTCAATTAACAGGTTAATATTAAAATCTCCACATAAAAATAATTTCACTTCATTACTATAAAAAGTGTTTAATGCTGCTTCTATTTTTTTGAAGAATATGTTTTTGTCACCCAGTGGAGATCTATATACTGTAATGACAACTAGTTTTTCACTCTTCTCCTCAGTTTTTTACTCTATGGCACATGATTCAAAATGTTTTTCTATATTTAGATGCTCCAATTCTGTTTTCACTTTGAACTGCAGTCCTACTCTAGAGTAAATGCATACCCCACCATTTTTAAAAACACTTCGGCAATAATATGTTGCTAAATTAAACTTGCTTGTATTTATGAGACTTAATTCACTAGCCTTGCACCAGTGTTCAGATAAACAAATACAAGAGACATCAGCAAGATTATTTAAAGCTACTTCTAGATCTAGTACTTTGTTTCTGAGGCATTGAATATTCTGACACATTATCCTGACTGTTTTGCAAGTATTTTTTCTTTTGTCATTACCTGGTAATGTGCTGCTTTTTCCATAGTAGTTGTGACTTATCTGAAAATTTTTTGCTGATTTGTCACAATCTTTTCCATTTCTTTGTCTGAAGCCATAAAAAATCCTTATTTAATGATGTAGATGTACCTTGTCTTTGACTCCTCCTAAGTAAGTAATGGAAAAGAGCAACCTGAAATCAACCAAGGAAATAATCCAGCATCAAAATTCATCTGTTTCACCAGAATGTGCACTCCCTATCAAATGAAGTTAACAATATGGAAATACTGTTATCAGATGAATTAAAAGATGCAGGCGTATATTAGTAAGGTGTGTTACTGTACACTGATAGTGAGAATACATATTGGCACTTACAAAAACAGAGGACTTTAACCCATCATCAAATTTCTGTCAAAATACATTTTCTCACAGAGGTACTTCTTTATATTTAAGTAAAGGCATCTAATATCATTACTTCAAGTTCATCAAAAAGTTAGGAAATGATAGTTATTTCAAAATTTGTTATATTAGACTGACAGACCTAACAGATAGTATTGCTTGTGTATATAGAAACCCAGCTGGCAGTGCACCTAAACTACATTCCTTAAAAATTTGAGAAAGCACTTAACACTCTGAAGGTATATAATAGGATGTTGTGTCAATGGGTCTCTGCAAGAGAAGGCACTTTCCCCCCACCTGCTCCTGCCTGGCATCTGGAAAAAGAAGTTTTATTCGTTACAGAATTCGGACATACAGCCAGAAGTGAGTCGATAACTGTCAGGATATAAGTTTTTGTGTCATCTATAAAATTTAGTTCTTTTGACACGACATGTCTCCAAAATGAACATCTTGTTTATATAAAAAATGTAGATTTCAGGGCCTTTCTCACCCTTTGGATATGTTTCTATGGATGGCCATGATGGTGGCTGTGATATAGATTTTCAATGAAGCCACAAAATACAGACTAATCTTAAGATGTCATTATCAACTTAAAAACAAGCATAATACCATTAAATCCTCTACCAGATTCATCACATCATGTCCAATATTAGTAAATACAGGCTAATAATTCACAGAATTGTGAATATGGTTACAGATTTAAGTGGTAATTGCGCACAATTTATTGAGTTTCCAAGTGAGATCATTATCAATGCTGGCAAAAAAGGGAAGAAATATTATCCCACATAACTCTGAAGACTTCATACACCTATTGAGAAAAGGAAATGTAGAATGATGTATTCTACTATGGGAGACAAATGTGAAAAATTTGACTTTTCCATAGAAATATTCTCTTTTTTTTTTCAATGTTTTATTTTCAGCTGGTACTCAGAAAGTCAAACCTAATAGAAAAAAGTACCTCAGTTGGCAGTAGATATTAAAATACATGTGCTGAAAACAAGAGACTTACTGAAATTTGAAAAAGAAACAAAATTATGTAAGTAAATTTCTTGTGTATTTTAGTACCATTATTGTGAGAAATTGTTGCGGAAAGTCACAAAAATTTCAAATGACCATCATATAAAATGTCTAAGTATAAAATCAAAGCCCTGTGGAATATATGCCAGGTAGTCAATGCCTGTAATAAATATTTTTCAAACATTAATGAAGAATAACTGTGCAGTATTCAATCTTCCAACAAAAATTTTCCAGTATTACTTGTAAACCTCAATAGAAACCTTAACTCACACTTTTGTCCCAAACTGATACAAAAGAAATTACAGTGTAGTTACAAGATAATTAGGTGAAATGTATCATAAGCCTGGCTCATCGTACATCAGTGAGGTGAAATGTAAACTGCTTGGGCGTGGCCCATGGTACGTTTGTTGGGCTAAATGAAAACATCATGGGACAGGCCAGTGGTATGGTTATCATGACTTGTTACTTGTCCCACTGCACACAGTACGCACCTGGCTTGTGATAGTTTCTTATTATCTCTTTGTATCACACTCAGTTATGTGTTATTCTTGATCACGTTCACAAGTCTAAATATATGATCTTAAATATAGGGACATATCACCACAACGTGTTTCCAAAACATAAACATGATGAGAACAAAGGGCATTACATTGATATTTCTGCTAGTGGTGGTGAAGAAGTCACATTATACATCCTGTGTGACAAAAATGCAGGCATTTAGTTATTGAGGATGATACTACTGACATAGGTCAACTACCAGAGTCCTGGATTTGGAAAGAAATACAAACCAGTAAAAAATCTAGAACCATACAATGACACCTGGCATAAAAGAGGCAACATTACATCAGGTAAAGTACGTGAAAGAGAAATGGATGTATTTAATATAGTATTTGATAACTTGTTGTTTGAGAATATGGTAACTGAGACTAACCGGTATGCAGAAAAAATACAAACCATTCCAAATGGAATATGATGAATCAACAACTGGTGTCCTTCAGATTTTAATGATATTAAACAGTATTTTGCATTGTCCATGGTAATGCTACAGGTGACGAAAACCAAGCATTCAACTGAATTGATCAAAGAGGGCTGTTATAGAAGGGCCAATATTTAGAAAATCAAGGTCCTTAAAAATATATCCGTAAATTAGATAATGTTTGCACTTTTGAAACAATGATCTGGTTGCCAATAGAGACAAACAGATTAAAATAAGACCTGTGACCAAGTATTTGAATAAAAAATGTAAGGGTTGCATATTTTACAAACAATTCAATCCCTCAAAGAGGTCACAGTATGTTAAAAATGTGTGTGAAATCTTATGGGACTTAACTGCTAAGATCATCAGTCCCTAAGCTTACAGACTACTTAACCTAAATTATCCTAAGGACAAACACGCACACCCTTTCCCGAGGGAGGACTCGAACCTCCGCCGGGACCAGCCGCACAGTCCATGACAGCAGCGTCATAAACCACTTGGCTAATCCCGCGCAGCGGTCACAGTATGGAATTAAATTTTGCAATTTATTTCAGTCTGATTCATATTATTGAGGTGACTTCAAAATATATACAGGACACAGTAATATAAACTGTAATAATACCATCTCTAAAAGTATTGTCAAAAAGCTATCACAGTGGGTGTTACACAGGGGAAGCAGTTTGTACCTTGATAATTTGTACTCTTCACCAAACTTACTTATGACTACCACACAATTATGAAACAAATGTCATTGGCATAGTATGTGCAAATAGATAGAATATGCCAAAAGATTTCTGTTAAGTAAAATTAGAGGGGCGATCCAGAATGGAGATATAAGCAAGAGGTTCATACTATGACAACGAAACATGAAACAGAAGGAATGGTAACCTAAGGACCCAGTCATACTTTGAAACCAAGTTGTGTTATTGAGCACAACAAATGAATGATTGATATTGATTGGCAAGATCAAGTACTACCACGCTTCCCAATATTAAGAAAATTTATGGAAGGATATATCAAAATTTTCTTTTATCTATTCAGTATTGGTCTTTTCAGTTTGTATATTTTGTGTAAGCAAACAGACAATATGAAAAAAACAGTGACTTTATTATAGGATTCAAATAGCTGGATCATTACTGAAGAGCATATCAATACCAGATTGTAAAGAATGAAGATGAGTATAATACGGAGATTTACCAGAAGAATTGCATGAAAAATTTTTGGCCCATTTTCCTAACGAGACTGGCCCAACAAAACCAAGGCCACCAAGACTCGGTAAAGTCTGCATAAAAAATTAAAAGTGTAGTGAAACAACATGAGAGTGCGAGAGACGTGAAGTTCCATGACATGTACCCATATGTTTCAAACGATATCACAGCCTTGAAGATTATTGATTTGAGTTGTTCCTTTTTGTAGCAGTGGTAATTATGTGACTTGTGAATGTATTCAGGAATTGGAAGTAAACTGTATTGATTTACATTAAACTGCACTGATTGATAAGTCTTTTGTGGTATTTCTAACACAGTTATTACATGAGGTTGTAAGTTACTTAGCAAATATTTCACAAAATTAAACCAGCTGGATCTTACACATGTACTTACATTCTGCAAGTTGTGCAAAATTGGTACAATGTTTGACTGATGGAGTGGTTCAAAGATAGGGCAATTGTGTTTGCATTTTAGACCCAGTCTGTTGGACCTTAAATCATTGACTATGGTGCTAAATGAAGTTTCACTGGGATGCATGATATTTCAGATTATATTTTTGAAACTCTGGCAACATCATTGCAATACCTTTAACCCAACTGTTGAATGGTAAATTTACAACTAGAATCTCTCTTTTCTATTTAAAGACAGTAGAGTTGAAGGGCCATCTCAAAAAAGCAAAACGAAGAGAAATCCAGTTGTAAGGCTTAATGTTTTCCCTAAAAATTAATAGTTAAAGAAACTGAGGCTTTCAACCAGTCATCGTTAGCTTGCGCCACAATATTTCAATTCAGCATCTGCCAGTCATCCTCAGGTGAGCCATCAAAGACTTCAGTGGCTCACCTGAGGTTGACTGACTGCTGCCCAGCTGAAATATCACAAATGTAATTAACAACCAGCTGCAAGCTTGAATTTTCTTTGGAGAAGTAACCAGTTATAGATCAGTTGATTTCCTGACTCCATTTTCAAAATGACTACAATTTTTGTAGAAGAAGATATTTGATATTTTAGAGAAATGCAAAACTGCATCCACAACCCAATACGGAATCCATAAAGGCTGATCATAGATAACAGCAATATTTGAATTTCTTACCAAAGTGTTCCAGAACTTGACTGTGGTGAAGAAGTCATAGTTACAAGTTTATTAGCATCATAGGCCATAATCAATTATGTAGAATCTTGATAGCATTTCCACCAGAAGTGTATCTAACAGCTGGCTAAGCTCATACCATACTGGCTGTAAGCAAATAGCAGTAATATAATTTCATGAAAACAACACATTAATTAGTCAACATTATCTTTATAAAGAAAAAATATACTGTTTCCATCGAGGGTCAGTTCTGGAACCCATTCAATTTTTGATTTATGTAAACTATGTAACATTAAACATAATCTGTAACAGCTGTATTCATTTCACAGATAGCACAAGCATATTAATCAGTGTTAAGATGGCAGCAATCCTTGAGAAAACAATTTCAGAGACAGCGAATAGTATTCTAAACTGATTCAGCCACCAAAAGCTGATAATAATTTCAAAAATCGAGCTGACTAAACTGTAGGTTCTTGATGAAACATTATATTTTTATTAAGCTAATAAAACACTTTTTTGCCTTGTTTCACAAAACTTTATTTCTGTTTTAAATAAATTTTGGGTAGTCAGTCCCTTTTCTAGAACACAACTATTTCTAAGGATGGGAATTAGGAAAAAGTAACACACATCAGCTTCTTAATCTATTGCTTCTCAGCTTTCCTTGGTTGCCATATTTGGAATCAGTTGTGTATCAGAAAATAATACCTAGGAAATACATCAAACAAAAACATTAAAGTTTCTGAAACAAGGCAAAAACAATGTTTCTGTGGTTAATACAATGAACAGACATCATTAAACATCCATAATGTCAAGAGAAATAGTGAGGAAGAGAGAAAAATATAGGTGTCAGGCACACACATTTTTAGTGTGAGTATATGAAATTTCTGGAGGTCTAGTTTCAGGACAACCTTACGTGGGATATGCACTTCAATAGTATATTCAAAACATTAAGTACCATGTTCTACTTAATGAGAATCCTTGGGAACTACTGCCATAAGGACTCTCTGAAGACTGTGTACTACACTAACATACATTCTGCCCTAAAGTATAGGATCAACTTCTGAGGCTATTCATATTCCTGTCTAAACTCTTCAGGGTGCAAAAAGAGATAGTGGTAATAATTACAGGAATCAAAAAGATCAAAACCTACAGATTTCTTTTAAAGAATGAAAATTTTTCCTATTCCATGTATAGAGTGTCTCCATAATTAAAGCTCCAGTTTCAAAACGCTATAGAAAGAGACCTACAGCTCAAAATCTTGTTAAACTTGAACAGCTTATTATTAATGCTGAGGGAAACATCATGGAACAAAAAATGATTAATGACAATAATCACCAATAAGCTGTAACATAAATGACACATGAATCACAATGGCAGCTATGGTTTGAGTTGCACATTATACCATCAATACTGTTCAGTATGCATAACTGCACAAGTTAAGAAGTCAACAGTTGCGGCACTGGTAGTTAGGTAAGCCTACCCACCACAGCAAGGTCATATCACATCAGATGGGAAAAATCACCTGACTGATGTACCATGAGCCAGACTCCTGATACATTTGGTCTGACTACCTTGTAACTTGAATATAATTTATTTTGTGTCAGTTGGGGAAAGACGAGTGAGTTAAGGTTTCTATTGAGGTTTACACATAATACTGAAAATTTTTTATTGGAGGCTTGAGCACTACACAGTTATTGTTCATTAATGTTTGAAAAATATTTATTACAGGCATTGACTACCTGGCATATATTAGGCAGGGCTTTCATTTTATACCTAGACATTTTATAGGATGGTCATTTGAAATTTTTATGACTTTCTGTAATAATTTCTTACAATAATGGTACTAAAATACACAAGAAATTTACTTACATAATTTTGTTTCTTTTTGAAATTTCAGCAAGTCTCTTGTTTTCAGCACCGGTATTTTAATATCTACTGCCAACTGAGGTACTTTTTTCTATTAGGTTTGACTTTCTGAGTACCAGCTGAAAATAAAACATTGAAAAAAAAAAAAAGAGAATATTTCTATGGAAAAGTCAAATTTTTCACATTTGTCTCCCATAGTAGAATACATCATTCTACATTTCCTTTTCTCAATAGGTGTGTGAAGTCTTCAGAGTTATGTGGGATAATATTTCTTCCCTTTTTTGCCAGCATTGATAATGATCTCACTTGGAAACTCAATAAATTGTGCGCAATTACCACTTAAATCTGTAACCATATTCACAATTCTGTGAATTATTAGCCTGTATTTACTAATATTGGACATGATGTGATGAATCTGGTAGAGGATTTAATGGTATTATGCTTGTTTAAGTTGATAATGACATCTTAAGATTTAGTCTGTATTTTGTGGCTTCATTGAAAATCTATATCACAGCCACCATCATGGCCATCCATAGAAATATATCCAAAGTGTGAGAAAGGCCCTGAAATCTACATTTTTTATGTAAATAAGATGTTCAATTTGGAGACATGTCATGTCAAAAGAACTAAATTTTATAGATGACACAAAAACTTATATCCTAGAGACCTGGCAGTTATCGACTCACTTCTGGCTGTATGTCAGAATTCTGTAATGAATAAAACTTCTTTTTCCAGATTCCAGGCAGGAGCGGGTGGGGGGCAAGTGCCCTCTCTTGCGGAGACCCATTGACACTGTAGTGTATTAAGAATTCTGGGGTAAATTCAAGAGATATTCGGTCTCCCATCGTGTCAAACACTTAATATTTGAAGTATGAGTGTGGGAGAGTGGAGATGTGTCTACCGTGCCACTTTTTTTTGTGTGTGCAGGATGGACGTGGATCAGGAAATTACTGCAATTGTGGCAGTCAATCGGCACAGACAAGTGTTTGCCACTCGCATCATAGGAGCTATTTGTGATGTACAAGGAGCAAGCCCACGTTATTCTTTGATAGTGTAATGATTGTAATTGTTATGAACAAATGAAATATGATTTGACTAGAGACTTTTAATTTGGGTATTAGACTTGCTAGAAGCAAGAACTCTCTTTGAATTTCTGGTGGCTATTAAACTCACCACATTGTAAATATGCTTGATTGTATCTGACGGTTAAAGATGCAATTCACTTGCAGGAATTTGTATACTTATGTGAGGCTTGTGTAAATATACGAGAACTGAACTGAAAGTATTATGAGAGTACCAAGTTATTTTAAGAGCAGAGAGAGAGAGAGAGAGAGAGAGAGAGAGAGAGAGAGAGAGAGAGAGAGTACCTTCTAACCAGCATTATTTCTTTGGAGAAGAAGTTGTGGATATCGATGCAGCTGTGTATCCAGAAAAGAAGATTGGCTGAATGTTTCAAGTAAGTCAATTGTAATAACAGAAAAGGAGAGAGCACAATCCATTTCTGCAGTGCTTCTCTTGTTGCCAAACCCTTAGATCGTGGCGAATGTGATCAAGACTTGAAGAAAGAGGAGTTTTAAAACAGAATCAAGATAAGAAGATATTGTGAGTTGCCATAGCAACCAATAGTCACAAGACAGAGAAATTGTTTCACAGAGTTGGATTCTGCATAAACAGCAAAAAGGGTGAAAGTTTATGAATACCAGACAAAAGAAGAAGTAAGTAAAATGTCAATATTTTAGACAAACGAGATCTATTCGATGATGAGGATCCAGAGTGGAGAGTAAGCAGGCCTCATACACATCGTGGGGGCATGGATGCAGTAACCAGCAACCGATGCCAACAGTGCCAACTGCTGCCCCTCGGTGCTGACTACAAATCCATTCACCGACACTGATGCTGAAACCACCCTTTGGTGCTGCTGGCGGCTGTACTGTTCACCGGCACTGATTCCACACCTGCTCACCGACGCAGCCTAAAACTCTATGCCGGGTGAGTGGAAGACAATTAATTGAGTGTGAAGTTAAGGACACTGTTCAATAATAGACTGTTAGCATAGTTGTTATACTCGGACGTGAATTTTTTAAAATGATAAATTGATCTAAAAGTAGAAAGAATATGGATCAAGAACAGCAACTAGCAGTACCAGCCACAGCTATTAGAGTGACTAGGGAAATGCCAGACTGGTCTGAAGTAGTGAATTTATTCAAAGCTCAAAACCCCCAAATTACTACTTTAAGTAAAAATCTAGACGCTCAGAGTTTACAATTAAATTCTAGATTAGATGCACAAAGTAAAGAATTGACCGCTCAAAATACTTCTTTAACAAAGGAACTAAATACAACCCTAAATGCTCAAAGTCTTAAGTTAGATTCAGTGAATATTCAATTAAATAATAAATTGGATGTTTAGAATGAGACTTTAGGATTGTGAAGTGCTAGAGTAGATGAACAAAGTAAAGAATTTAGTCAGTTATGTGAAGGCATGGGAAATTTGAAGACTGAATTTGACCCTTTAACTACTTAAATAGAGAATTTTAAAATAGATTTGAGAGAGGAGTTATGTTGTTTGTTAAGTAGTCATGTAAACCAACTGTTCACAGACTTCAGTCAGACACAGAGTAAGCCATTTCAGGATTTGGCAAAGAAACTAGAATTTGATATTGAAGATAAATGTAATAGTGGAGAGTCTGAATTGAGTGAAAAACTAGGATCATTTCAAAGTGTATGTAATGTTACATTTGATGCTGTAAAACAAAGATTACACACTTTAAAGGAAAGTGTCAAAAAGCAGGACAAACTAATTTCTATAGTCCAATTGAAAATTGCAGGTATTAACACATGAGTTGATAATGTGGAAAGAAATCTTAAAGAGAAACTAGCTACCTAAGATATAACAAATATCAGTAATTGGGAGGAACAGTAGAAGAGATGGTAGACAGAAAAATTGCCATGACAGTAACCTCTGACAACGTATCTCCAATCTTATCTTCCGAACTTAATAATACCAAGAAGGATGTAGATGAACTGTCTAAGGAATTCAAACTTATGCAGGACATAGTAGATAACAGAGTGACTTTTCCCAACATAGTATTAACTAGTGAAGTGGTGACAGATTTACAATAGGTAGCAAATTCAGGGTTATCTAGACAGTTCCCTAAGTTTAAGCCAGATGGGGAAGTACATCCTACCCATTTTTTGAAATGGTTTAACCAAGCCTTGCCCAAAAACTGAGAAGATTAAAAAAAGATTGAATTTGCGGTAGGGTACCTTTTAGGAGAAGCTTCAGAGTGGGGACAGTGAACATAGAGAATTTTTAGTCTTGGGCAGACTTCCAGAAGAAGTTTAAGGAGAAGTATTGGTCAGCTAGTGCCCAGGAAAAATTAATATCTGATTTGTGGGACCCAAGTATTATAACATATGTGGGGTACAGTGAGAAAGTTTTTCAACTGGCATTTAACATGTGTGAAGTACTTAGGTAAACCCATGGAGGAAGAAGGGCTAGTTCGAATTCTAATAAGACATTTAACCATTTACACCAGAAAAGATATACTGTGTAGTGGGTGGAAAACCATAAAGAACTGTTGTCTTTTGTAGAGGCACTTGATGCCTTAACAAAGACCGCAACGAAAATGTACATCAAAGTAAAAATCAGAATTACAGAGGAGGTAGTAATAATAGTAATAGTAATTTCAAGAGACCTGAGATCAACTTAGAGTACACCAGTGCAACCAGAATAAGAAGCATTCAACTTCGAATATAGGCCCAGTGGCATTGCAAGAATTTGTACATAGCAGTAATAAAGTACAAAGTGGTGACGTAATACCCCAATTCGGTAACCAACCAGTGATTACCAATAATGAGGAAAACATAGAGCGATCAGGATCCAGGGCCAGGGCCCAGGCCATAGAAATACATTAGGAGGCCTAGCCCATAATAAGTATGTTAATTTCACGCATAGATTACCAACCAAAGAATGGTTGTTACTGGAAGAACCAAGCTTAACCACCGTTAATCCACAACCAATAATAATAGGAAAAGTAGAGGATTATGAAGTTAACATATTTATAGATTCCAGGCATGAAGTGTCACTTTCTTCAGCACATTATGAACTAAACATCAGTTACTACTATTACCAGTAATGGGGGTGTACATAGTTGGTATTACTGGAACAAAGAGTAGAGTCATAAATCACAAGACCTAGGTGAACTGCAACAATGGGAATATCCCATTTTGTCAGGCACTGTTAGTAGTAGAACATATCAATAAGGATGTGTTGTTAGGCCTAGATTGACTGTCAGAATTTAATGTCATATTGAATTTTGAGGACCATCTTCTTTATTTTGGTGAAGGTGCCTACAAATATTGTGTACCATTTGCAGCGGCCAGCTATGCTGGTAAACAAACAACTGAGAGTCAATGACATGCAGACTGTACCAAATGGAGTACCACGCACAAAATTCAAGCTTTCGCAACAAACTGTTGCCTCATCAGGAAAGAGGGAAGGAGAGGGAAAGACGAAAGGATGTGGGTTTTAAGGGAGAGGGTAAGGAGTCATTCCAATCCCGGGAGCGGAAAGACTTACCTTAGGGGGAAAAAAGGACGGGTATACACTCGCACACACACACATATCCATCCACACATATACAGGCACAAGCAGACATATTTAAAGACAAAGAGTTTGGGCAGAGATGTCAGTCGAGGCAGAAGTGCAGAGGCAAAGATGTTGTTGAATGACAGGTGAGGTCTGAGTGGCGGCAACTTGAAATTAGTGGAGATTGAGGCCTGGTGGATAACGGGAAGAGAGGATATATTGAAGAGCAAGTTCCCATCTCCGGAGTTCGGATAGGTTGGTGTTAGTGGGAAGTATCCAGATAACCCGGACGGTGTAACACTGTGCCAAGATGTGCTGGCCGTGCACCAAGGCATGTTTAGCCACAGGGTGATCCTCATTACCAACAAACACTGTCTGCCTGTGTCCATTCATGCAAATGGACAGTTTGTTGCTGGTCATTTCCACATAGAATGCATCACAGTGTAGGCAGGTCAGTTGGTAGACCACGTGGGTGCTTTCACACGTGGCTCTGCCTTTGATCGTGTACACCTTCCGGGTTACAGGACTGGAGTAGGTGGTGGTGGCAGGGTGCATGGGACAGGTTTTACACCAGGGGCGGTTACAAGGGTAGGAGCCAGGGGGTAGGGAAGGTGGTTTGGGGATTTCATAGGGATGAACTAAGAGGTTGCGAAGGTTAGGTGGACGGCGGAAAGACACTCTTGGTGGAGTGGGGAGGATTTCATGAAGGATGGATCTCATTTCAGGGCAGGATTTGAGGAAGTCGTATCCCTGCTGGAGAGCCACATTCAGAATCTGATCCAGTCCTGGAAAGTATCCTGTCACAAGTGGGGCACTTTTGTGGTTCTTCTGTGGGAGGTTCTGGGTTTGAGAGGATGAGGAAGTGGCTCTGGTTATTTGTTTCTCTACCAGGTCGGGAGGGTAGTTGCGGGATGCGAAAGCTGTTGTCAGGTTGTTGGTGTAATGCTTCAGGGATTCCGGACTGTAGCAGATTTGTTTGCCACGAAGACCTAGGCTGTAGGGAAGGGACCGTTTGATGTGGAATGGGTGGCAGCTGTCGTAATGGAGGTACTGTTGCTTGTTGGTGGGTTTGATGTGGACGGACGTGTGAAGCTGGCCATTGGACAGGTGGAGGTCAACGTCAAGGAAAGTGGCATGGGATTTGGAGTAGGACCAGGTGAATCTGATGGAACCAAAGGAGTTGAGGTTGGAGAGGAAATTCTGGAGTTCTTCTTCACTGTGAGTCCAGATCATGAAGATGTCATCAATAAATCTGTACCAAACTTTGGGTTGGCAGGCCTGGGTAACCAAGAAGGCTTCCTCTAAGCGACCCATGAATAGGTTGGCGTACGAAGGGGCCATCCTGGTACCCATGGCTGTTCCCTTTAATTGTTGGTATGTCTGGCCTTCAAAAGTGAAGAAGTTGTGGGTCAGGATGAAGCTGGCTAAGGTAATGAGGAAAGAGGTTTTAGGTAGGGTGGCAGGTGATCGGCGTGAAAGGAAGTGCTCCATCGCAGCGAGGCCCTGGACGTGCGGAATATTTGTGTATAAGGAAGTGGCATCAATGGTTACAAGGATGGTTTCTGGGGGTAACGGATTGGGTAAGGATTCCAGGCGTTCGAGAAAGTGGTTGGTGTCTTTGATGAAGGATGGGAGACTGCACGTAATGGGTTGAAGGTGTTGATCTACGTAGGCAGAGATACGTTCTGTGGGGGCTTGGTAAACAGCTACAATGGGGTGGCCGGGATGATTGGGTTTGTGAATTTTAGGAAGAAGGTAGAAGGTAGGGGTGCGGGGTGTCGGTGGGGTCAGGAGGTTGATGGAGTCAGGTGAAAGGTTTTGTAGGGGCCCTAAGGTTCTGAGGATTCCTTGAAGCTCCGCCTGGACATCAGGAATGAGATTACCTTGGCAAACTTTGTATGTGGTGTTGTCTGAAAGCTGGCGCAGTCCCTCAGCCACATACTCCCGACGCTCAAGTACCACGGTCGTGAAACCCTTGTCCGCCGGAAGAATGACGATGGACCGGTCAGCCTTCAGATCACGGATAGCCTGGGCTTCTGCAGTGGTGATGTTGGGAGTAGGATTAAGGTTTTTTAAGAAGGATTGAGAGGCAAGGCTGGAAGTCAGAAATTCCTGGAAGGTTTGGAGAGGGTGATTTTGAGGAAGAGGAGGTGGGTCCCGCTGTGACGGAGGACGGAACTGTTCCAGGCAGGGTTCAATTTGGATAGTGTCTTGGGGAGTTGGATCATTAGAGGTAGGATTAGGATCATTTTTCTTCGTGGCAAAGTGATACTTCCAGCAGAGAGTACAAGTGTAGGACAGTAAATCTTTGATGAGGGCTGTTAGGTTGAATCTGGGAGTGGGGCTGAAGGTGAGGCCTTTGGATAGGACAGAGGTTTCGGATTGGGAGAGAGGTTTGGAGGAAAGGTTAACTACTGAATTAGGGTGTTGTGGTGCCAGATTGTGTTGATTGGAATTTTGAGGTTTTGGAGGGAGTGGAGCTGGAAGTGGGAGACTGAGTAGATGGGAGAGACTGGGTTTGTGTGCAATGAGAGGTGGTTGAGGTTTGCTGGAAAGGTTGTGAAGGGTGAGTGAGTTGCCTTTCTGGAGGTGGGAAACCAGGAGATTGGATAGTTTTTTGAGGTGAAGGGTGGCATGCTGTTCTAATTTGCGGTTGGCCTGTAGGAGGATGCTCTGAATAGCCGGTGTGGATGTGGGAGAGGAAAGATTGAGGACTTTTATTAAGGATAGGAGTTGACGGGTGTGTTCATTGGCTGAGTTGATGTGTAGGTGAAGGATTAGGTGGGTGAGGGCAATGGATTGTTCAGTTTGGAACTGGTATAGGGACTGATGGAAAGAAGGGTTGCAGCCAGAGATGGGAACTTTAAGTGTGAGGCCTTTGGGGGTTATGCCAAATGTCAGACAAGCCTGAGAAAATAAAATATGCGAGCGTAATCTGGCTAGGGTGAAGGCATGTTTGCGGAGGGAATGTAAATAAAACTTAATGGGGTCGTTGTGGGGGTGTTGTGAGGGTGACATGGTATTAGAAGGTGGAAAGTGTAACATGAGGTCGAAATGCAAATGAAAGATAAAAATATATGGGGAGAGATAAGGGTGAACTAGAAAGTAACTGGAGATCTGGTATGAAAAAAGGCGAAAAAGTGTTGGTTAAGTTGATCCTGTGGTTAACTTGGGTTGGTAGACAGCGGTGTGCATGAAGGTTAGGTGGTTGTGTTGCCGCTTAGAGGAAGCCTTCTTGGTTACCCAGGCCTGCCAACCCAAAGTTTGGTACAGATTTATTGATGACATCTTCATGATCTGGACTCACAGTGAAGAAGAACTCCAGAATTTCCTCTCCAACCTCAACTCCTTTGGTTCCATCAGATTCACCTGGTCCTACTCCAAATCCCATGCCACTTTCCTTGATGTTGACCTCCACCTGTCCAATGGCCAGCTTCACACGTCCGTCCACATCAAACCCACCAACAAGCAACAGTACCTCCATTACGACAGCTGCCACCCATTCCACATCAAACGGTCCCTTCCCTACAGCCTAGGTCTTCGTGGCAAATGAATCTGCTCCAGTCCGGAATCCCTGAAGCAATACACCAACAACCTGACAACAGCTTTCGCATCCCGCAACTACCCTCCCGACCTGGTAGAGAAACAAATAACCAGAGCCACTTCCTCATCCTCTCAAACCCAGAACCTCCCACAGAAGAACCACAAAAGTGCCCCACTTGTGACAGGATACTTTCCGGGACTGGATCAGATTCTGAATGTGGCTCTCCAGCAGGGATACGACTTCCTCAAATCCTGCCCTGAAATGAGATCCATCCTTCATGAAATCCTCCCCACTCCACCAAGAGTGTCTTTCTGCCGTCCACCTAACCTTCGTAACCTCTTAGTTCATCCCTATGAAATCCCCAAACCACCTTCCCTACCCTCTGGCTCCTACCCTTGTAACCGCCCCCGGTGTAAAACCTGTCCCATGCACCCTCCCACCACCACCTACTCCAGTCCCGTAACCCGGAAGGTGTACACGATCAAAGGCAGAGCCACGTGTGAAAGCACCCACGTGGTCTATCAACTGACCTGCCTACACTGTGACGCATTCTATGTGGAATGACCAGCAACAAACTGTCCATTCGCATGAATGGACACAGGCAGACAGTGTTTGTTGGTAATGAGGATCACCCTGTGGCTAAACATGCCTTGGTGCACGGCCAGCACATCTTGGCACAGTGTTACACCGTCCGGGTTATCTGGATACTTCCCACTAACACCAACCTATCCGAACTCCGGAGATGGGAACTTGCTCTTCAATATATCCTCTCTTCCCGTTATCCACCAGGCCTCAATCTCCACTAATTTCAAGTTGCCGCCACTCAGACCTCACCTGTCATTCAACAACATCTTTGCCTCTGCACTTCTGCCTCGACTGACATCTCTGCCCAAACTCTTTGTCTTTAAATATGTCTGCTTGTGCCTGTATATGTGTGGATGGATATGTGTGTGTGTGCGCGAGTGTATACCCGTCCTTTTTTCCCCCTAAGGTAAGTCTTTCCGCTCCCGGGATTGGAATGACTCCTTACCCTCTCCCTTAAAACCCACATCCTTTCGTCTTTCCCTCTCCTTCCCTCTTTCCTGATGAGGCAACAGTTTGTTGCGAAAGCTTGAATTTTGTGTGTATGTTTGTGTTTGTTTGTGTGTCTGTCGACCTGCCAGCACTTTCATTTGGTAAGTCACATCATCTTTGTTTTTAGATATATTTTTCCTACGTGGAATGTTTCCCTCTATTATAACCATATATATATATATATATATATATATATATATATATATATATATATATAGTTATAATAGAGGGAAACATTCCACATAGGAAAAATATATCTAAAAACAAAGATATATCTAAAAACAAATGTCTGCTCGTGTCTGTGTATGTGCAGATGGATATGTGTGTGTGTGCGAGTGTATACCTGTCCTTTTTTCCCCCAAGGTAAGTCTTTCCGCTCCCGGGATTGGAATGACTCCTTACCCTCTCCCTTAAAACCCACATCCTTTCATCTTTCCCTCTCCTTCCCTCTTTCCTGACGTAGCAACCGTTGGTTGCGAAAGCTAGAATTTTGTGTGTATGTTTGTGTTTGTTTGTGTGTCTGTCGACCTGCCAGCACTTTCATTTGGTAAGTCACATCAGCTTTGTTTTTAGATATATATATATTAATGATATCAAAATCCCAATCAGTGGTACGCACATAACTTTGTTTGCTGATAACACAAATATTGTTGTAACAGACATAAATAGGGTATTGCCAACTTCTGCAACCAGGGTTTTGGAATACATACAAAACTGTTTTGAACAGAACAGGCTAACCTTAAATATTTCAAAAGCTAATTATATACATTACAAGAAAACAAAGTCGCAACATGATGTGAACCTCAAAATTCAAAATATACAAATTGAAAGGGTAGCTGCCACAAAACTCTTAGGTGTGCAAACTGATGAAAATTTAGACTGGAAAGCCCACATTCTCTACCTCAATAACAAGTTAAGCTCTGCTTGTTTTGCATTACACATAATTGGTAGTTTGTGTAGTAGGGAGTGTAGCAGAACTGTCTGCTTTGCTTACATCCATTCTGAAATCACCTGTGGTCTAACCCTCTGGGGCCATAATAAGGCAAACATGAAAACCATCTTCACCTTACAAAAACGAGCTGTTAGAATAATTTCAAACTCTAAAAGGCTAACATCTTCCAAACAGTTATTTCAACACCTAAATATTCTACCCTTATCATTTCTCTTTATAAAAAAAAAGTGTTGTTAATATAAAAATGCACATTGATAATTACAAAACCAACTCAGATCTCCACTCGTACAATACAAGAATGTGCTATGACATCCACATAAAAAGAGTAAACAATGCTTTAACACAGAAACAAACCAACATTCAGGGTACTATTTTGTACAACAAACTCCCAACTCAGCTAAAAAAATAAACACATTAACTACATTAAAGGAAGCAATATTTAAATTCTTAATGACCAACTGCTATTATAGTGTAAATACAGTAACCTTGTAGCAAGTAACTACATTCATTTACTATATGTTAATAGTAACATAAATCAAATGCTTGCCACAGACTCAATGTTAATTTTTCTGAACAAAAGTGAAAAATCAATTATTTACTTGCAATGTATTTCATGTAAAAGATCCTTCTCATACTTTTATATTATTACAGTAATAAAAATTGTATTGCCCAAAAAAATTGTTACGGGTACAATGAACTGTTGTATTATGTAGGAAACTGTATACCCTTATCTTATTTCTTTGATGAAATTGAAATCCATACAATGTACATTGTGACTGAAAAGGTAAGTCACGTGTCACATCGAGTTGACATACAGGGCAAAGTAAATGAATTGCATAAACCAGTGAACAAAAACTAGATTTAAACAAAATTCTAATGGAATATGAAGAAGTATTTTCCGATTGTCTCAGTAGTATTTGTGATTACATATGTAAATTTAAAATCAGAGATAATACTCCATTTTTCTGTGAGCCATATCCAATACCAGTACGTCTAAAAGAAACAGTTTAGGAAGAAATTGACTAGATGATTGACAATAACATAACATAATGTAGTTCTAGTGTCATGAATATTCCCTTGGTAGTAGTAGAAAAGGGCTACAGGAGGTGTGTGATTAGTGCTAGACGTGCGTACTTTGAATAAGAATATGGAGATGGAACGAGGCAGACCAATTAACATTGATGAATTATTGTCCAAATTTGAGAAAGCAGAGTATTTTAGCACAATGGACCTGACTGCTGTCGGTATCCATGTTTATACATGCACTGGACGAGGCATTAGGAAGGGAATTGTTAAAGGATTTGATAATGTATGTAGATGATATACCAGTAATCTCATCTACCTTGGAAGAGCATTGCCTGACCTTGAGTAAAACCCTGAAAAGATTTAAAGAAAAAGCTATTACAGTAAAATTGTCCAAATCGCACTTTTCGAGGCAAGAGCTTAAGTTTTGGGGGCATATCGTAGGAGTGCAGGGAATTAAACCCGATCCAGAATGCATAAAAGCTATTAAGGAATGTCCACTACCTAGAAATATAAGACAAATGAAGGGATTCCTTGAGATGGCTGGATACTATAGACAATATACATGAAGTTAAGAGCTGAACAACCCAAGACTTTTCTGTTTATTAAGGAAGGGACCAAGAAGCCAATGATGTGTTTGAAAATGTAAAAAGAGCACTGGTAGAATCACTTATATTACACCATCTGGTTATGGGTGAGCCATTTAAAATATCAACAGATGCGTCTGACTGTGGTATAGCAGCAGAACTTTTCCAAGGAGATTAGGGTCTGGAAAGTACAAATAACAGATCTAAATGATTAATGGAAAATCTCATATAAAGATGTGGAACAAATACTAACAAAGAGATAGAGGGGCTGGCCAGTACTTACCTCAGCTCAGTACAGCCAATAGATACACATAAAACAGAACCGAAAATTTACATTTCTAGCTTTCAGAACAAATGTTCCTTCATCGGGGAGGAGAGAGGGGAAAGAAAGGGAAGAAGGGAAAGGAGATTCAGTTACTCACAACCCAGGTTATGAAACAACAGGGAAAGGAAAATAGGGAGGGTAGCAAGGATGGAGGCATGGTTGTCAGAGGGAAGCCAAAGATATTCTACTGTAAGTTCTGTGCCAGTTTCAGACCAAAGAGGATGCATACAGAAGTAAAGAGGTATATAGTATAAAGATAAACACAACTATGTAGGATGAAAAGATGCGTGAATGGCTAAAGAGGAAAGGGAAAGAGGAGAAGACTGAAGAGTAAATGGGAGTGAGGTTGTTTAACGTAGGTTCAGTCCAGGGGGATGGCGGGATGAAAGGATCTGTTGGAGTGCAAGTTCCCATCTCCGCAGTTCAGAGGGACTGGTGTTGGGTGGTAGAAGCCAAATGGCACATACGGTGTAGCAGGTTCCTAGGTCCCTAGAATTATGCTGGAGGGCATGCTCCGCTACTGGGTATTGGGCATCTCCTAGGTGGACAGCTCGTCTGTGTCCATTCATGCGCTCAGCCAGTTTAGTTGTTGTCATGCCGATGTAAAAGGCTGTGCAGTGCAGGCATGTCAGTTGATAAATGACATGTGTAGTTTCACATGTGGCCCTGCCTTGAATTGTGTACGTTTTACCAGTAGCGGGGCTGGAGTAGGTGGTTGTGGGGGGATGCATGGGGCAGGTTTTGCAGCGGGGTCGGTTACAGGGGTAGGAACCGCTGGGTAGAGAAGGTGGTCTGGGAATATTGTAGGGTTTAACAAGGATGTTATGGAGGTTAGAGGGGCGACGAAAGGCAAATCTGGGTGGTGTGGGGAGAATTTTGTCAAGGGATGATCTCATTTCAGGGGTTGACTTGAGAAAGTCATATCCCTGGCGGAGTAATTTGTTGATGTTTTCGAGGCCAGGATAATGTTGGGTGACAAGGGGGATGCTTCTGTGTGGTCTGGGGGTAGGAACATTGTTGTTGGACGGTGTAATGGTCCGCCTGGTCGTAGATATTGCTAATTGCTATAATCGCACTATTTCACTCCAATTTACGGAGCTTGTTAGCACTTGATGTTAGGTTGGCGCCATTACAATGTATTGTATTGTAGTAATCGCTGCTGCTTGCTGGATCGCTGCTGTGTCTCGATGCTGATGCTGGCTCTAAATCTGGTTGTCTAGGGTAAACACATGAGGTCCCATGTTTTTCATGTGCTTTTGATGATAAAGAACGAGCGAAACCAACACATATGTAAACATCAAATATTTATTACTTTGGTGGCCATCTTAATTCCACTGTCCACCAAAGACCATAACACAACACAAAGTAGTACTTCCTTTACATGTTCTTTGCATTATTTTTCCATCCCAAACAATAACACAGAAACACACTTCACCAAAGTGACATTCCGACTGCCCCTGACTGCCTTTTCGCTGCTTGTATTTATAACATTGTCAAAGAACTACTAAAAAGAGATATAGTTTATAAGTCACATGTACATCTGTTATCATAATTTGTGCAGAAAAGTTATTAATTTGCCTCGAGTGACATAATTTAACATGTTATTAAAATGACAGACAGATTTGTTGACTTGACAGAATAATTCTTTGTTACAAAAAGGTCGTTTTTTAGAAGTTTGTCAATTGACTTCTCTAATTTGCATAAATAAGTAAGTAACATGAATTATTAAGAATTACATTGGTTTTCGTCTAAAATAGGATTGATTACGTGAATACTGAGTGAAAACGCTCCTAGTGAACAAATAGGTTTCACTGGGTGATTTTTATTTAAGGAGATCCAAAATACCTAAGTTGGCCACTATTTTTCGTACTTCATGTTAATTATTTAAGATAAACTTAGTGTTTTTCATGATGACATTTGCTGTATCAGTGATCAAGTGATATTAACTTTTGTGTGGGTCAGTTATTCAGTATAATTTAATGGGTTGATGGTTTATGGAGACATGTTATGCAATCATTGTTAACATACACAATAACTTTTCTATAATCATAAATACTCATTAAACTGGTTGAATTTGGAAGGGATCGCATACTTCATTAAAGTAAAGCCTTTAATATGTTCCGTTACAACGGGGAGGAATGTATTGCTCGGGAAATCTGTTTGTGGACAAGGTCTGCAGGATAGTTGCGGGAGAGGAAAGCACTGTTCAGGTTATTGGTGTAATTGTTGAGGGATTCGTCACTGGAGCAGATACGTTTGCCACGAATACCTAGGCTGTAGGGAAGGGAGCGTTTGATGTGGAAAGGATGGCAGCTATCAAAGTGAAGGTACTGTTGTTTGTTTGTGGGTTTGATATGGACATAGGTGTGGATGTGAGCTTCAACAAGATGAAGGTCAACATCCAGGAAGGTGGCTTGGGTTTTGGATAAGGACCAGGTGAAATTCAGATTCGAAAAGGAGTTGAGGTTATGGAGGAAATTAAGGAGTGTTTCTTCACCATGAGTCCAGACCACAAAGATGTCATCTATAAACCTATACCAGGCCAGGGGAAGCAGCTATTGGGTATTCAGGAAAGCCTCCTCCAAGCGGCCCATGAAGAGGTTGGCATAGGACGGAGCCATCCAGGTTCCCATGGCCGTTCCCCTGATTTGTTTGTAGGTCTGGCCTTCAAAAGTGAAGTAATTATGGGTGAGGATGAAGTTGGTAAGTGTGATAAGGAACGAGGTTTTTGGAAGATCTTCGGGTGGGTGTTGGGAACGGCCATGGGAACCTGGATGGCTCCGTCCTATGCCAACCTCTTCATGGGCCGCTTGGAGGAGGCTTTCCTGAGGACCCAACAGCTACTTCCCCTGGCCTGGTATAGGTTTATAGATGACATCTTTGTGGTCTGGACTCATGGTGAAGAAACACTCCTTAATTTCCTCCATAACCTCAACTCCTTTTCGAATCTGAATTTCACCTGGTCCTTATCCAAAAAACAAGCCACCTTCCTGGATGTTGACCTTCATCTTGTTGAAGCTC
Source organism: Schistocerca nitens (assembly GCF_023898315.1). NCBI lineage: Eukaryota > Metazoa > Arthropoda > Insecta > Orthoptera > Acrididae > Schistocerca > Schistocerca nitens. The sequence continues at coordinate 832,379,842 of NC_064614.1, forward strand.
ACATCCACACCTCTGTCCGTATCAAACCCACAAACAAACAACAGTACCTTCACTTTGATAGCTGCCATCCTTTCCACATCAAACGCTCCCTTCCCTACAACCTAGGTATTCGTGGCAAACGTATCTGCTCCAGTGACGAATCCCTCAACAATTACACCAATAACCTGAACAGTGCTTTCCTCTCCCGCAACTATCCTGCAGACCTTGTCCACAAACAGATTTCCCAAGCAATACATTCCTCCCCGTCCAACAACAATGTTCCTACCCCCAGACCACACAGAAGCATCCCCCTTGTCACCCAATATTATCCTGGCCTCGAAAACATCAACAAATTACTCCGCCAGGGATATGACTTTCTCAAGTCAACCCCTGAAATGAGATCATCCCTTGACAAAATTCTCCCCACACCATCCAGAGTTGCCTTTCGTCGCCCCCCTAACCTCTGTAACATCCTTGTTAAACCCTACAATATTCCCAGACTACCTTCTCTACCCAGCGGTTCCTACCCCTGTAACCGACCCCGCTGCAAAACCTGCCCCATGCATCCCCCCACAACCACCTACTCCAGCCCTGCTACTGGTAAAACATACACAATTCAAGGCAGGGCCACATGTGAAACTAGACATGTCATTTATCAACTGACATGCCTGCACTGCACAGCCATTTACATCGGCATGACAACAACTAAACTGGCTGAGCGCATGAATGGACACAGACGAGCTGTCCGCCTATGAGTAGCGGAACATGCCCTCCAGCATAATTCTAGGGACCTAGGAACCTGCTACACCGTATGTGCCATTTGGCTTCTCCCACCCAACACCAGTCCCTCTGAACTGCGGAGATGGGAACTTGCACTCCAACACATCCTTTCATCCCGCCATCCCCCTGAACTGAACCTACGTTAAACAGCCTCACTCCCATTTACTCTTCAGTCTTCTCCTCTTTTCCCTTTCCTCTTTAGCCATTCACACATCTTTTCATCCTACATAGTTGTGTTTATCTTTATACTGTATACCTCTTTACTTCTGTATGCATCCTCTTTGGTCTGAAACTGGCACAGAACTTACAGTAGAATATCTTTGGCTTCCCTCTGACAACCATGCCTCCATCCTTGCTACCCTCCCTATTTTCCTTTCCCTGTTGTTTCATAACCTGGGTTGTGAGTAACTGAATCTCCTTTCCCTTCTTCCCTTTCTTTCCCCTCTCTCCTCCCCGATGAAGGAACATTTGTTCCGAAAGCTAGGAACGTAAATTTTCGGTTCTGTTTTATGTGTATCTATTGGCTGTACTGAGCTGAGGTAAGCACTGGCCAGCCCCTCTATCTCTTTGTTAGTATTTGTTTCAAATAACAGATCTGTAGCTTTTGCTAGCTGGAGTCTTAACAAACATGAATTAAACAACACAGCCACAGAAAAAGATCTATTAGCAGTAGTTTGGAGTATTCAAAAATTCCAAACACTAGTACGGGGGTTAGAGATCCATGTATATACCGATCATCAAGCTCTATCTTTATTAATGAGTAGTCGCTTATTAGATAGTAGATTAATGTGTGGATGTTTTTCTTACAGGAATATGACATTAAAACACAGTGTGTAAAAGGTTCTGAAAATATTGTATCTGACGCTTTGTCTAGACTCCCTTTAGACATGAAAGAGTTAGAACATATGGAAGGTCCCAGCGTAATTTTTGTGATTAATTTTATGACAGGAGAATAATTCCACAACAGGGTACAGAAATGACTCAAAGAATAACCGACAACATCCATCATGATCCCTACTTTACAGAAATATATGCTATGTGTACCAAGAATTCCTTACCTCTTACTCAAGTAGGTAGGTGGAAAATTATAGGGCATAATTTATTTTGGAGAGACAGTTTAACATCTTGATGGTGGCGTTTATGCATCCTTAAGTTGATGGAGAATGAAATTGTGTGGTATGTCCATATGGGATCGGACACTTCGGAATAAAAAAGTGTATAGCCCATATGAACAAGTTCCATTATTTTATGAAATTAGGGCATAAGGTAGCATCTTTAATTAGAATTTGTGAAGCCTGTTAGGAAGTAAAACGGAGTAACACTAATGTTAAATAAAAAATGTATCCAATAATTCCTAGAGCATTACACAATCTTACAGCAGCAGATTTCTTCAGACCAATTCCGAAAGGGAAGGGAGGAGTATTGTACATTTTTGTCCTCATAAAGTGTTGGTCGAAGTATGTTAAATTATATCCTATTAAGAGAGCAAATACACCAACCATGATTCACTGTCTACAACAATACTTTCTCAAGGTATGCAAACCAAAACTACACTACTGGCCATTAAAATTGCTATACCAAGAAGAAATGCAGATGATAAACGGGTATTCATTGGACAAATATATTATACTAGAACTGACATATGATTACATTTTCATGCAATTTGGGTGCATAGATCCTGAGAAATCAGTACCCAGAACAACCACCTCTGGCTGTAGTAATGGCCTTGATAGGCCTGGGCATTGAGTCGAACAGAGTTTGGATGGCGTGTACACGTAAAGCTGCCTATGCCGCTTCAACACGTTACCACAGTTCATCAAGAGTGGTGATTGGCGTATTGTGACGAGCCAGTTGCTCGGCCACCATTGAACAGATGTTTTGAATTGGTGAGAGATCTGGAGAATGTGCTGGCCAGGGCAGCAGTTGAACATTTTCTGTATCCAGAAAGGCCCGTACAGGATCTGCAACATGTGGTTGTGCATTATCCTGCTGAAATGTAGGGTTTTGCAGGGATCGAATGAAGGGTAGAGCCACGGGTCGCAACACATCTGAAATGTAATGTCCACTGTTCAAAGTACCGTTAATGTGAACAAATCGTGACCGAGATGTGTAACCAATGGCACCCCATACCATCATGCTGGTTGATACGCCTGTATGGCAATGACTAATACTCGCTTCCAATGTGCATTCATTGCCAAACACGGATGCAACCATCATGATGCTGTAAACAGAACCTGGATTCATCCGAAAAAATTACGTTTTGCCATTCGTGCACCCAGGTTTGTCGTTGAGTACACCATCGCAGGTGCTTCTGTCTGTGATGCAGCATCAAGGATAACTGCAGCCATGGTCTCCGAGCTGATAGTCCATGCTGCTGCAAACGTCATCGAACTGTTCGTGCAGATGGTTGTTGTCTTGTAAACGTCCCCATGTGTTGAGTCAGGGATCGAGACGTGGCTGCACAATCCATTACAGCCATGCGGATAAGATGCCTGTCATCTCCACTGCTGGTGACAGAGGCCATTAGTATCCAACACATCATTCTGTATTACCCTCCTGAACCCACTGATTCCATATTCTGCTAACAGTCATTGGATCTCGACCAACGCGAGCAGCAATGTCGCGATACGATAAACCGCAATCACAATAGGCTACAATCCAACCTTTATCAAAGTCGGAAACGTGATGGTATGAATTTCTCCTCCTTACACGAGGCATCACAACAACGTTTCACCAGGCAATGCCGGTCAACTGCTATTTGTGTATGAGAAATTGGTTGGAAACTTTCCTCATGTCAGCACATTGTAGGTGTCACCAACCTTGTGTGAATGCTCTGAAAAGCTGATCATTTGCATATCACAGCATCTTCTTCCTGTCAGTTAAGTTTTGCATCTGTAACACGTCATCTTTGTGGTGTAGCAATTTCAATGGCCAGTAGTGTATTCCTTACAGACAATGGGCCACAATTTTTCAGTAATGATTTTAAAGAATTTCTAGCTTGGGCAGATATTCGTCATGTATTAATCTCCAACTATAATCTGTCTTCTAACCTGTGTGAAAGAGTTATGAAAGAAATTGGGAAATTATGCCGCACCTACTGCTATGAAAAACATACGTCATGGGCAATAAAATTAAAGATGTTGAACTTATTTTAAATAAATTACCACATTTATCAACTGGATTAACACCTTTGGAGGTAATAGGTAAACCCTTTGTGGGAGAACCCCTTATTAAATGTTTTACTTTGCTGGAACAACCTACTGTTGATTACCAACTTAATCAAACAATAGTTTGTAAGAACTTGGTTGAAAGGGCATGACAACGAGTAAGTAGACATAATGAGAAAGCTATCAAACCTCAATATGAGGTCAATGACCTGGTTCTGATGAAAGCATCTTCAGAGTTCTGTCCTGAAGAAGGAGATGCATAAATTTTTCCAAAAGTACAAAGGGCCTTACTGAGTACAAGTGGTGATACATCTCAAAGCCATAGCTTCAGTAGATCCTATAACAGGATCAGAAAGAGGAAAATACAATGTTAAAAATCTCAAGTTGTATATCTTACAGGGATGTTAACATTCTGTGTTAATGGGTGGAGTGATGACCATTGGATCCCTACTTGTTTTTGGTGTTTCTTCTGTACTATTTTTTCTTGCACTGAACTCCCTTCAAATCTTAAACTATTCTGTAATCTATTCTTGAATTCTTAAACTATCCTATAATTTTAGTGCATAGAGAACCGGATATGATGGTAAAGTAGAAAACTTAAGAGAATCATAGATGAACAGTGATCTCTAGACATGAAATGAAACAAATAAAATATTATTTGAATGAAAGGTATAAATAACATGATGATACTATTTAAACCGAGTGATGTCTAGATGACATAAACTGAACAGAGTATTTTACGTGTGTATAAAATATACTATAAAGTGATTAACAAAACAACTATTTGATTGTAGTGTATAATTTTCTATTTTTATAGAACATTTTATACCTTTTATGAGACATGATGTAAAGGGGAGGGTTTGTATTAGTTTTGGAAGGGGTGGGTAGTGTAAGTACAAACATGGCTAACACACACCCCACCTTCCAAATGACCCTCACAAACAAGTGTGACTGATTCTTCACCATTTGCCATTCCATAGGGATTGCTAAGATTTTCTTCAGGGACTTAAAAGGTGAAGGTGAGAATGTCCATTCTGTAGGAGACATTTTACGCCATACCTCCTCCAGCTTCTCACTCAAGTACCGGTGAAGTAGAGATCCTGGGGAAGGGGGTGGGAAGGATTTCCTGTCTTTGGGGCTATCTTCTTTCACTTCTTCGATCTTAGCAACCATTTCTACTTTTTCCTTTCTTACTTCTCATCTGAGTAGCAATCTATCTCTCCCTCTTTACATATTCATATACTTATTTCGCTGAAGTCCTCCTTATTTTCTGTGGTTTCCAATAACCTTCAACTTATTTCATATAAGTAGGCCAAAGAATCAGGATACACAGACACACTTATGCATACACACAATGAAACATGAAGATGCATACAATCAAAGTACAGATAAAAATGATGTAAGAACCATCAGGTGTTGTAGGAGGAAAGAATGTGCACATAGAGAAATATGCACATATGGCTGTTTATTGTGATGTTTCTACATTGCCTAGTTACTTGAGAAAACTATCAAGTAGATATTTATTAATATGTATATATAGGAAATATATGTATAAGAATAATGATGATTCTATACTGTATATGTACATAAGGATATACAAACTATAATAATTTTACATCAGGGATACATAAGAAGGAAGTGTGAGTAGTGAAGGAGAGCATAAGCTAAGGAGGAACTAACGAGCATAAGCCATGGAGGAACTAATTGTGATAATTACTCAGGAATGTCAGTCGAGCATTTGTTCTGATGATTTGTAGGATAGTGGGACAAGTATAGCATAAGTAAAGGTATGATGCATTGAATAATATACAGGGTGAGCACAAAGTCTTGCCCTAATTATAACAGTTTATTACAGAATAAACATTTGCTATAATAATTTACATTTGATGCCATTACATAGGTTAGTGTTACTAGGTTTTTAAGATCACTTACGTTAGTGAACCTCACCGTGTGCTCCCTTAGTAGCTCGGAGAATGTCGAGGTGGTATTCCAGTTCACGTCAGGTGTTTCGTAACATGTGTTCTGCCACAGTACACACGGCAGCTTGTATCCTAGCCTTCAGTCTATTGACATCAGGCCTTCAGTCCATTGATGTCAGCAACTGGTGTGACAAAGACTCTGTCCTTGATATAGATCCAGAAAAAAAAGTCAAGGGGCGTAATGTCTGGAGAGGAGAGTAATGACCGAATTGGAAGGAATGGTCAAACACCCTGGCCACCCTGCTCTCCAAACATTACGCCCCTTGACTTTTTTTCTGGGGCTATATCAATTTCTTCACACCAGTTGATGATGTTGATGAACTGAAGGCTAGGAGACAAGCTGCTGTGGGTACTGTGACTGAACACATGTTACAAAACACCTGCCGGGAACTGGAATACCACATCGACATTCTCCAAGCTACCAAGGGAGCACATGTTGAGGTTTAGTAACATTAACCTATGTAATGTCATCAAATGTAAATTATTTTGTCAAACGGTTATTCTGTTGTAAATTTTTATAATCAGGGCAAGACTTTGTGCTCACTCTGTGTAAGTGGTGCATATTGAAAGTGTAAAGGAGGACTCTAGGGGATTAAGTGAAGTATTAAGAAGTGAGTTTTAAGTATGAAACAGATTTAGTTTTCAGACAATATTTATAGTGTACATAAAGATTTATACTAGGGAAACGAACCATGAGGCCTACTCAGGAAGGATAAGGAGGGCACACCCTGCATGTATTGGATGAAAAAGGACAGATGGGCAGACCTAAGAAAAGCTGACCTCTACTGTGTGGACAGGGGCACCAAGAAGGGGATTGACCTGTACCTTAGGAAAATAGGAATCAAGAGGGGTGTACCTACTGAAACGGAAGGAGGGAGTGCACCCATAAGGTCAGCCCATATGTAAAGTGTAGGTACTGTTCCAAAAGGGAAAATGGACAGTACTGTGACAGAAGTCACACATTTTATAGGGATTATTCTGGTAGGTTTGAATTCTATATACCACTAGCATTATTATGTTTTATGAGTGTCGGAAAGAACACTTTCATTTTCCCAGAGTTCCTCCAGACTACAAGCTACGGTAGGTAATGAAATTAATACATATTAAAGAAAAGCCAGTACAGAGAAGTAGAGTAAAGAATGACATAATTAAGTGTCTATGACACCTGGAGTTTGTGAATGGAAATCAAGAATGTTGTCCACAAGGTTTCTAGATATAAAAGCACTAACTCCAATAGTGGGTGAAATGCTCAGATAGTTATTATGAAAATGAAGAAAGAAGAACTAGATATTAAGTACATGATTACTAGAAGAAATATAATATATACTGATTATGATGTGAATTAGCATTATGGGAGATATTAATGTACGTAATGAGTATGTACAAAATATAACATGTTTGAGTTAAGGGGAGGGATATGTAGTGCCTCGAGAATCTACATCTACATCTACATCTATACTCCGCGAGCCACCTTACGGTGTGTGGCGGAGGGTACTTATTGTACCACTATCTGATCCCCCCTTCCCTGTTCCATTCACGAATTGTGCGTGGGAAGAACGACTGCTTGTAAGTCTCCGTATTTGCTCTAATTTCTCGGATCTTTTCGTTGTGATCATTACGCGAGATATATGTGGGCGGTAGTAATATGTTGCCCATCTCTTCCCGGAATGTGCTCTCTCGTAATTTCGATAATAAACCTCTCCGTATTGCGTAACGCCTTTCTTGAAGTGTCTGCCACTGGAGCTTGTTCAGCATCTCCGTAACGCTCTCGCGCTGACTAAATGTCCCCATGACCAATCGCGCTGCTTTTCGCTGGATCATGTCTATCTCTTCTATTAATCCAACCTGGTAAGGGTCCCATACTGATGAGCAATACTCAAGAATCGGACGAACAAGCGTTTTGTAAGCTACTTCTTTCGTCGATGAGTCACATTTTCTTAGAATTCTTCCTATGAATCTCAACCTGGCGCCTGCTTTTCCCACTATTTGTTTTATGTGATCATTCCACTTCAGATCGCTCCGGATAGTAACTCCTAAGTATTTTACGGTCGTTACCGCTTCCAATGATTTACCACCTATGGCATAATCGTACTGGAATGGATTTCTGCCCCTATGTATGCGCATTATATTACATTTATCTACATTTAGGGAAAGCTGCCAGCTGTCGCACCATTCATTAATCCTCTGCAGGTCTTCCTGGAGTACGTACGAGTCTTCTGATGTTGCTACTTTCTTGTAGACAACCGTGTCATCTGCAAATAGCCTCACGGAGCTACCGATGTTGTCAACTAAGTCATTTATGTATATTGTAAACAATAAAGGTCCTATCACGCTTCCTTGCGGTACTCCCGAAATTACCTCTACATCTGCAGATTTTGAACCGTTAAGAATGACATGTTGTGTTCTTTCTTCTAGGAAATCCTGAATCCAATCACAAACCTGGTCCGATATTCCGTAAGCACGTATTTTTTTCACTAAACGTAAGTGCGGAACCGTATCAAATGCCTTCCTGAAGTCCAGGAATACGGCATCAATCTGCTCGCCAGTGTCTACGGCACTGTGAATTTCTTGGGCAAATAGGGCGAGCTGGGTTTCACATGATCTCTGTTTGCGGAATCCATGTTGGTTATGATGAAGGAGATTTGTATTATCTAAGAACGTCATAATACGAGAACACAAAACATGTTCCATTATTCTACAACAGATTGACGTAAGTGAAATAGGCCTATAATTATTCGCATCTGATTTATGACCCTTCTTGAAAATGGGAACGACCTGTGCTTTCTTCCAGTCGCTAGGTACTTTACGTTCTTCCAGAGATCTACGATAAATTGCTGATAGAAAGGGGGCAAGTTCTTTAGCATAATCACTGTAGAATCTTAAGGGTATCTCGTCTGGTCCGGATGCTTTTCCGCTACTAAGTGATAGCAGTTGTTTTTCAATTCCGATATCGTTTATTTCAATATTTTCCATTTTGGCGTCCGTGCGACGGCTGAAGTCAGGGACCGTGTTACGATTTTCCGCAGTGAAACAGTTTCGGAACACTGAATTCAGTATTTCTGCCTTTCTTCGGTCGTCCTCTGTTTCGGTGCCATCGTGGTCAACGAGTGACTGAATAGGGGATTTAGATCCGCTTACCGATTTTACATATGACCAAAACTTTTTAGGGTTCTTGTTTAGATTGTTTGCCAATGTTTTATGTTCGAATTCGTTGAATGCTTCTCTCATTGCTCTCTTTACGCTCTTTTTCGCTTCGTTCAGCTTTTCCTTATCAGCTATGATTCGACTACTCTTAAACCTATGGTGAAGCTTTCTTTGTTTCCGTAGTACCTTTCGTACATGATTGTTATACCACGGTGGATCTTTCCCCTCGCTTTGGACCTTAGTCGGTACGAACTTATCTAAGGCGTACTGGACGATGTTTCTGAATTTTTTCCATTTTTGTTCCACATCCTCTTCCTCAGAAATGAACGTTTGATGGTGGTCACTCAGATATTCTGCGATTTGTGCCCTATCACTCTTGTTAAGCAAATAGATTTTCCTTCCTTTCTTGGCATTTCTTATTACACTTGTAGTCATTGATGCAACCACTGACTTATGATCACTGATACCCTCTTCTACATTCACGGAGTCGAAAAGTTCCGGTCTATTTGTTGCTATGAGGTCTAAAACGTTAGCTTCACGAGTTGGTTCTCTAACTATCTGCTCGAAGTAATTCTCGGACAAGGCAGTCAGGATAATGTCACAAGAGTCTCTGTCCCTGGCTCCAGTTCTGATTGTGTGACTATCCCATTCTATACCTGGTAGATTGAAGTCTCCCCCTATTACAATAGTATGATCACGAAACTTCTTCACGACGTTCTGCAGGTTCTCTCTGAGGCGCTCAACTACTACGGTTGCTGATGCAGGTGGCCTATAGAAGCATCCGACTATCATATCTGACCCACCTTTGATACTTAACTTAACCCAGATTATTTCACATTCGCATTCGCTAATAACTTCACTGGATATTATTGAATTCTTTACTGCTATAAATACTCCTCCACCATTGGCGTTTATCCTATCCTTGCGGTATATATTCCATTCTGTGTCTAGGATTTCGTTACTGTTCACTTCCGGTTTTAACCAACTTTCCGTTCCTAATACTATATGCGCACTATTTCCTTCAATAAGAGATACTAATTCAGGAACCTTGCCCTGGATACTCCTGCAGTTTACCAATATTACGTTAACTTTTCCTGTTTTTGGTCTCTGAGGACGGACGTTCTTTATCAACGATGATAATGTTCTCTCTGGTAAGCCGTCAGGTATTTTATCGTTTCGCCCAAGGGGGGGTCCCTCTAACCTAAAAAACCCCCGTGTGCACGCCACACGTACTCTGCTACCCTAGTAGCTGCTTCCGGTGTGTAGTGCACGCCTGACCTGTCTAGGGGGGCCCTACAGTTCTCCACCCAATAACGGAGGTCGATGAATTTGCAACCATTATAGTCGCAGAGTCGTCTGAGCCTCTGGTTTAGACCCTCCACACGGCTCCAAACCAGAGGACCGCGATCGACTCTGGGCACTATGCTGCAGATATTAAGCTCAGCTTGCACTCCGCGTGCGATGCTGGTTGTCTTCACCAAATCAGCCAGCCGCCGGAAGGAACCAAGGATGGCCTCAGAACCCAAGCGGCAGGCGTCATTCGTTCCGACATGTGCTACTATCTGCAGCCGGTCACACCCAGTGCGTTCAATAGCTGCCGGAAGGGCCTCCTCCACATTACGGACGAGACCCCCCGGCAAGCACACCGAGTGCACACTGGCATTCTTCCCCGACCTACCCGCTATTTTCCTGAGGGGCTCCATAACCCGCCTAACGTTGGAGCTCCCTATAACTAATAGGCCCGCCCTCTGTGACTGTCGGGACCTTGCCGGAGAATCGTCCACTGGCCCAACAGGCGAGGCATCCTGTGGTGGCTCGGAAACGATGTCATCACCACTAGGAAGCACCCCGTACCTGTTGGAAAGGGGTAAGGCAGCCGCCACGCGGCCAGATCCCACCTTCGCCTTTCGGCCAGGCACGCGCGAGCCCACCACTGTCCGCCATTCACCCTGGAGTGATGGCTGACCGGTAAGATGCTCACTGCCGGAAGACGCAGCGACATCAGGGGTTCCATGTGATTCCAAGGCCACCGAAGTAGGCATAGGTCTCACCACAGTTGCCCCAACGCCACTACGAGCCGACGCCTGCGCCTCGAGCTCGATGAGCCTAACAGACAAAGCCTCCACCTGTCCCCGAAGAGTGGCCAATTCTCCTTGCGTCCGCTCACAACAACCACAGTCCCTACACATGACTATGTTTACCCTACTCTATACGGTGACAAATTCCCAAGATAATCTTCTGATGAGCTACTCTGATAATCAAGAAACACTCACTGAAATACGAGACGCGAAAACTACGCTAGGTTTTCCCAGAAAAACTATTTAAAAGCTAAGCGCAGCAAATAAGTACAAAAACACTGTTATTGAAATAAAAGGTTCTACCTAGTAAGCACTCGAACACGCAAGAAATTACAAAAATAAACTAGTAATTACACAGATAACTGAAAATAAGTCGCTGCTGTTTGTAAAATATGTAAGAAGCAAACGGTGTACTCGCCTTAGTAGTAGCAGGAGCTAGCGATGCGCTCTCGCTGACGGTCTAACTGACACTTTCGGGGTAAATTCTAGAGACACTTGGTCTTCCATCTCAAACACTCAATATTTTAAGTATGAGTGTGGGAGAGTGGAGATGTGTCTACCATGCCACCGGTTTATGTGTGTGCAGGATGGACGTGTATCGGGAAAATACTGCAATCGTGGCAGTATATCGGCGCAGATTCCAGGCAGGAGCAGGTTGGGGGCAAGTGCCTTCTCTTGCAGAGACCCATTGACACAACATCCTATTATATACCTTCACAGTGATAAGTGCATTCTCAAGTTTTTAAGGAACATAGTTAAGGGGCACTGCCAGCTGGGTTTCTATATACACAAACAATAATAGCTGTTAGGTTTGTCAGTCTAATATAAGAAATTTTGAAATAACTATCGTTTACTAGCTTTTTGATAAACCTGAAGTAATGATATTAGATGCCTTTGCTTAAATATATAAAAGTGTCTCTGTGAGAAAAGATTTTTTTCCAGAAATCTGATGATGGGTTAAAGTCCTCTGTTTTTGTAAGTGCCAATCTGTATTCTCACTATCAGTGTACAGTAACACACCTTACTAATATATGCCTGCGTCTTTTAATTCATCTGATAACAGTATTATCATATTGTTAACTTCATTTGATAGGGGACTGCTCATTTTGGTGAAACAGTTGAATTTTTATGCTGGATTATTTCCTTGGTTGACTTCAGGTTGCTCTTTTCTGTGACTTACTTGTTGCTTATATTTAAGAGAAATAATGGGGGCAATGTGTTAATCATTAGTTATCTTGGGTCTTTATATTAATTGTTCCTCTTCTCTCAGTCAAGATCTTTAGCTGTTTCCAGTATAATATTTGTGCAATCATTATATCTTGTATTTAAGGATACAGTTTTTCCATTCTCTATAGTCTTGATTTTATTTATTTCTTTCTATATTTTTATGCATCCAATAATTGTCTCACAATGATGTAGGAATTGTAATGCAATGAAAAACAATAGCTCAGAATATAAATATACACAGAGTACATAAGATTGCTCTCTGAGGATAGGACAGGTAGTCAGCCATGGTATTGATGAAGGAACCATTTCAGCATTCATCAGAAGTGATTAAGGAAACCATGGAAAATCCAAAAAAGAGGATGGTCAGGCAGAGTGAACTCCATCCTCCTGAATATGAGATCAGTATCTTAACAGCTGCATTACCTCATTTGGTTGGTTCCTGTATATAATGCTGTTTCTGATTTACACACAATTTGCTTCAGATAACTCATAATATAAAACATAGTCTTCCTCTTCACCACTGCACACAATAATACCAACTGATGACTTCTGGGCCATGAAGATGCTGTTATGCTCTAGCTTCAATCTGTTCAGAAAACTGACTCCAGGGCCACATATATTTAATGATTCCCCATGTTTACCCTCCTACCCTCCCCTCTGTCAATCAGAAAAACTGAGTCAGGATTCACCCATGTACTGTGTAATGTTGAACTCAGGAAAATGAGAAGACTTTAGATCTTGACATGATTTTATTGTAAGAGCAGTATACTATGTGGACCGAAATGCCACAGACACTTGTAGTTACTCCTCTCATTATCAATCAATATATATTATAAAACCAAGGGTACAATGCGCATACCGGTATGATCAAGTGAATTCTATGGTGTGGGATCCCACATCCTGGAAGAAGATTCCCACTTTTACCTGAAGGGTGTGCGTTTAAAGATATAATTGGTGGACACTTTCACCCTCTAGGAACTTCTATAACATTCAATTGTATTCAAGAGCATTCCACAGCACTCTGGAGTGTTCTGGAATGTTCAACAGTGATCTAGGATGTTCTGGAATAGTTTGGAACATTTTGGAAGATTCCAGAATGTCCAGGAACATCCCAGAACTTCCCATCATTGTGGAATATTCCAGAACACTGTCAAATATTGTGGAATGTTCTTGAACATTGCTGGCTATCTGAAGCCTTCCTGGTAGGTTCTGGAATTTGCCACTGATGACACTACCCACATAAAGCAAGACCCGTCATGGGTTTGAATGTCAGTTTCTTATCAGTGACAAAGGGAGGAACCGGAAAAGTAGTGCACTGAGTGATTAACAACAAACAGTGAGCATGAGTAGCCAAAATGATAGAGTGGTTGCATATACAAGGGGGGACCCAAAGAAACCAGAATCCGAGGGCGCTGCCATTCGTAGATGTAGTGTAGGGTTCTCACGCTAGATGGTGTTAGTAGATACCTTCATGAAACAGCTGTGCAGATGGCATCAGTGTAGAGCTGAACGTGCAAGTGTGGTATTGTGTTTCTCTGACTGTTGGCGGATTACCTCTGCGAAGTCGTTATGGCATCTTTAAAAGAACAAAGAGTGTGTGTGAAATTTTTTTCCTGCTTAAAAACCTGCAATGGAGACACACCAAATGCTTCAGGAAGCTTTCCTAGAGGATGCTATGAGCCGCACCAGGTTTTCGAGTGGTTTGAGCACTTTAAATGTGGTGAGATGTGTGTTGAAGACCAAGCTCGTTCTGGATGCCCTTCAACATCGCGAAATGAGGAGAACATTGAAAAGGTCCACCAAAAGATCAACGAGGATCGTCGCCAAACGATTGACCAAATTTCAGCAGAGACAGGAATCAGTTGGAGCTCGTGCCAGCGGATTTTGAGTGAGGATTTGCACATGAGATGTATTGCTGCTAAATTTGTTCCGTGCCTTCTCACACAGGAGCAAAAAACCATCCGCATGAATGTGTGTCAGGACTTGAAAACAGAGATTGCACGTGATCCAAACTTCTTGAACAAAGTCATTACAGGGGATGGGAGTTGGTGTTACTGGTATGACACAGAAATCAAGCAAGCGTCAAGCCAGTGGAGGACTCCCAACTCTTCCAGACCAAAAAAAGCAAGGCAAGTGAGGTCAAATGTGAAGACGATGATCATTGTCTTTTTTGATATTTGTGGAATTGTGCATTGGGAATTTGTACCCAATGGCCAGACTGTTAACCAGCACTTTTACTTGGATGGTTTAAGGTGTCTGCGAGAGGATGTGAGAAGGAAACGCCTGGAACTTTGGCAAGGTGACTGGTTTCTGCATCACGACAATGTTCCAACACACACGGCCTTACGAGTGACCCACTATTTGGCATCTCACAGGTGGTCTGTCGTTCGACACGCTCCGTATTCACTTGCGACTTTTTTCTATTTCCACAAATGAAAAAAACGCTAAAAGGGGAGTGTTATGACAATGTGGAGGTGGTAAAAACAGCTTCGCAAAGGGCACTGGACAATATTAAACTTGAAGAGTTCCAAACATGCTTCCAACAGTGGGAAAAGAGACTTGACAAGTGCATCACATGTAATGGAGAGTATTTTGAAGGTGACTGAAGTAATTTTGTAAGAAAGTTCATCAATAAATTTTTTATGACAACAATCCGGTTTCTTTTGGGTCCCCCTTGTAAATCGAAAATAAATTGTGTAAAGTGTACTTCATGTAATTGTTAATGTAAAGTTGATTTCATTTATATTTTAGGCAATGCCCAAATGTAAAAGAGGAGTAGATCTTACCAGTCCTGATACAAAATGGCAAAAACAAAAAGAACAGTAAAAAAATGAAACAGACTAAGAGTGCGAAGCACTTTTAAGTTCCCAACAAATGAGAATGAGCACCATGAGAAGTGGAGAACTCAAGAACAACAAAATGAATGGATTGAAGAATGAATAATTATTTTATTTCAACTACCATATAACATCATATCAACTCCCTCAGTGAAGCCAGGTACCCCAGCTGCTCTCTATATGCAGGGTGGCCCATTGATAGTGACCGGGCCAAATACCTCACGAAATAAGCATCAAATGAAAAAACTACAAAGAACAAAACTTGTCTAGCTTGAAGGGGGAAACCAGATGGTGCTATGGTTGGATCACTAGATGGTGCTGCCATAGGCCAAACGGGTATCAACTGTATTTTTTTAAATAGGAACCCCCATTTTTTATTACATATTCATGTAGTACGTAAAGAAATATGAATGTTTTAGTTGTATCACTTTTTTGCTTTGTTATAGATGGTGCTGTAATAGTCACAAATGTATAAGTACATGGTATCACGTAACATTCCGCCAGTGTGGACAGTATTTGCTTCGTGATACATTACCCGTGTTAAAATGGACCGTTTACCAATTGCAGAAAAGGTCGATATTGTGTTGATGTATGGCTATTGTGAACAAAATGCCCAACAGGCGTGTGCTATGTATGCTGCTTGGTATTGTGGATGACATCATCCAAGTGTCTGGACCATTCGCCAGATAGTTACGTTATTTAAGGAAACAGGAGGTGTTCATACACATGTGAAATGTCAACCACGATCTGCAACAAAGGATGATGCCCAAGTAGATGTTTTAGCTGCTGTCATGGCTAATCTGCACATCAGTAGCAGACAAATTGCATGAGAATCAGGAATCTCAAAAATGTCGGTGTTGAGAATGCTACATCAACATCGATTGCACCCGTAGCATATTTCTATGCACCAGGAATTGAATGGCAATGACTTTGAACATCGTGTACATTTCTGCCACTGGGCACAAGAGAAATTATGGGATAATGACAGATTTTTTGCACACGTTCTATTTAGCGACGAAGTGTCATTCACCATCAGCGTAACGTAAACCGGCATAATATGCACTATTGGGCAACGGAAAATGCATGATGGCTGCGACAAGTGGAACATCAGCGACCTTGGCGGGTTAATGTATGGTGTGGCATTATGGGAGGAAGGATAACTGGCCCCCATTTTATCGACGGCAATCTAAATGGTGCAATGTATGCTGAATTCCTACATAATATTCTACTGATGTTACTACAAGACGTTTCACTGCATGACAGAATGGCGATGTACATCCAACATGATTGATGTCCAGCACATAGCTCATATGCGGTTGAAGCGGTATTGAATAGCATATTTCATGATAGGTAGATTGGTCATTGAAGCACCATACCAAGGCCTGCACGTTCACTGGATCTGACGACCCCGGATTTCTTTCTGTGGGGAAAATTGAAGGATATTTGCTGTCGTGATCCACCGACTATGCCTGACAACATGCGTCAGCGCATTATCAATGCATGTGCGAACATTACGGAAGGCAAACTACTCAGTGTTGAGAGGAACGTCGTTACATGTATTTCCAAATGCATTGAGGTTGATGGACATCATTTTGAGCATTTATTGCATTAATGTTGTATATACAGGTAATCACGCTGTAACAGCTTGCATTCTCAGAAATGGTAAGTTCACAAAGGTACATGTATCACATTGGAACAACCAAAATAAAATGTTCAAACATACCTACGTTCTCTATTTTAATTTAAAAAACCTACCTGTTACCAACTGTTCGTCTAAAATTGTGAGCCATATGTTTGTGACTATTACAGCACCATCTATCACAAAGTGAAAAAAGTGGTCCAACTAAAACATTCATATTTCTTTCCGTACTACACGAATGTGTAACAAAAAATGGGGTTTCCTATTTTAAAAAATGCAGTTGATATCCGTTTGACCTATGGCAGCGCCATCTAGCAGGCCAACCTTAGCGTTATCTGGTTTCCCCCCTTCAAGCTAGATGAGTTTTGTTCTTTGTAGTTTGTTTGTTTGACGCTTATTTCGTGAGATATTTGGCCTGGTCACGATCCATGGACCACCCTGTATAAAATGAAATGTCCTGACTGATTCATCATTGTCCAGCCCAAACTGCTAAGGATAGAAACTTGGAGAGAGATTTGATCTTATACCTTAGGCATCATTTAAGAAGGCTTTTTTTTAATTCCATCCCTAAGGGAGTGAAACAAGGATGAAAGGGTTTTTAAAATGTGTCTGTACTAAGGAAATTTTGAAGCTAGAAAAATGGAATTTATTTTCTTGGACAGAAATAAACAAATATGTTTTTCAGCATTTTTAAACTTTAACCCTATAAAGTGTGAAATATTGAGTGAACTTTTTTTTGAAAATAAATCAGTATTAAGGAAAGAAAAAATAATTTTTAAATATGTATGTACAAAAATGAGTCTGACAGCCCAGTCAGAAATATAAAAATTGTGTTTCAACATTCTCGGATAATTTAACCCCTCAGGGGATGAAATCGAAAGCATTTTTAAAGCTATACGTATGAAAACTGGTGTCTGAGTTCTCGCTTTGAAATAAAGTAGTACATGTTATGGGATGAAAATTTCTATGGAAGTATCATCCCAAGAACTCAAAAGGTAGGATTTACAAAAACTGCACACTGTATCTACCAGAACAGCATTTTGGTCAGAAGTAGATGTGAAAACATCATGCATGGCCTTAATTAGTGTGAAAAGTATAGATGACTTTCCAGTTCATGAACAACATAAAAATTACATTAAAGCAAAACAGAAATATCTGTGCAAACTGCCATACAGTCTACATGTGAAGCAGAGGGTGCCAAGTTAGCCTCTGCCACTTTGTAGTATGCATTACTTGAAAAGAATGTTTCAGCTGCGTTTTTGAGTAGATGTGTTTTAGAAATCTCTTTCATGTCCTTGGGAAATATATTAGACTATTTTATTCCCTGATAGAAAACGCTGTTTTGGATTTTTTGTTGTTGTCCCTGGTACTCGTAAGTCCAAATTGGCTCTTGCTCCATAAAACTATTAGTAAAATACTTAGTAATGTTTTCTCTGACAGACAGCATACATTGACACATGGACTTACTTTCAGCAGTAAGAATGCCCAGTTTTTTAAACAGCGCTTTACATTGATCTCAATTATTACTTATAGTTACTATTCTTGTGGCAATTGAGTCTGAAAATTGTGTTCACATTTTGTGCCTTCGATCGCCAGAAAGGAATCCCGAAGTTGAGAACTGAGTGGAGGTATGGTGTGTCCATCACAAACCTGATGATAAAACGCTAAGAATATAGCATGCCAATGCCATTCTGTTTGCTAGTTTCCTTGAGTGTTCATTCCATAATTGACAAGGAATATCATCCCTGTAAGGTTCATGTTTGTTACACAGTCTACAAAAAAAATGGCTCTGAGCACTATGGGACTCAACTGCTGAGGTCATTAGTCCCCTAGAACTTAGAACTAGTTAAACCTAACTAACCTAAGGACATCACACACATCCATGCCCGAGGCAGGATTCGAACCTGTGACCGTAGCGGTCTCGCGGTTCCAGACTGCAGCGCCTAGAACTGCATGGCCACACAGTCTACAGATACACCATCTAAGCATAATGCACCTAAATTGTTTCTCCTCTTTGTGCTGAAGAGGACAGTGTTTCTTTTCTTTATGATCAGTGGCAGTTCATTATTTACTGCCCAGTCATAAACATCCTTGCGGGTTTCATTTGATTTCTCTAATAAGGGCTCTCATATTTTATCAGTGGCTGTGATATTGCTGTCATCAGCAAAAATAACTTCTTCTCCATGTCTGTCACTATCTGGATCTGCTGTTGTGTGAACTATCTGTCTTTTTTCACCTGTTTTACAGATAAGACAGACTCATTCACTATTCCTCTGACATCTAGCACTTGTACCTTGTTTAGTAGCATTTCATGGTCAACTGAGTCAAAAGTGTCAGACAAATCCACACAACTCTTTAGAACAGACTGGAACTTCATCTATACCTTCTGGCTTCTTGTCTTTCTAATTTCTGATTTGTGTTCCTGACTTAAAGTTCTGTAGTGGAAACATCACTGTGCTTGCTATGTGGGTCATTGTGAGTGCTGCATATGTTTTGGGAAGATTTTTCTGCAACTTCTCTGCAGTACCAGAGAACAGTCAGTCACAAAATTTGATTTTCTACTATTTTGCCCTGTTTTTTTTATTTGTATATTATTATACTTGGCCTGCCTTTTCCAGTTTCTTATTTTTTGACATCCCACATTACTTTACTTTCAGGAGCCTTGCAGACATATTTTTACCTGCGATACTAATGTAGTAACTGTGCAATGCTTCTGTACGGAACTGAGAAATTTAAGTGTCTTTGAGGACTTTCTGATACCTTCAGTTACCCTTGTTTCTTAACTGCTGCTTAAGAGATTGCTACCAATAGTTTCAGAAATGTATCCTCAAGAATTAATTTAAACAATGTGCAGAGTCTATAGAACTTAGCATTTACATTGTTTTCTTTATACATTCTAGCCCAGGTTTGATTAGCCAATGTCCTACAAAAAGCATGTAATTGAAGTTCCAAGGAGATCCTTTTACAGGCCTGCAGCTTAACATGTTTTACCAACCTGTTTTTAGCTTTATTATCTGCCAGTAATGATCAGAAAGTAAGATTGTTTACAAATACTCTACCATTTTTCCTGTCAATAGCTGTAAGTACATAGTTGATGGATTGATTTGCTTTTTATTTGGTCCCATTTGATTACATCATACACTGAGTGGGTACTCTTAACATGGGACAAAACAGCTTAATCTAAAATCTTAAAGTATTTAGCCTACATACACAATATAAAACATCAAATTGGCAAAAACGGTGCTGATTTTGAACAAGTTTTTGTTTCTATTAATATTTAGGTCTTTAAGTAATTTACATACTGGTACTATTTAACTACATAACAGGCATACATAAACATATGATGCTCACTGCGCATTCAGATGATTAAAATTACATGCATACAAACATCTACAGGTGACGTAAACATTCAATATTCTTTAAACATAGACCTATACTGCTTTACACTATAAAATTGTTTCCAAGACCTATGTCAAATTTTTTGATGCTGTGGTAGTAGTGTTTACTATATTTGCCATGCCAAAAATGCTAAAAATGTTTAGGTAGTCATAAATAACTAAGCTCACACTCAATTCCATTGCTAATATTCATGTCACCACCTATGTTAGTTTTGTGGGCTGAGGCTATTTCCAAAACTTCTGTTAATTTATTGAAGAGAATTCCACAGCCCCGCTAGGTGAGTGGCACACACATGGAATAATTGACTTTTTACAGATGTCTAGTCTGGTTAGTGCAACGGCAGCCAGTTCCCAATGTTTATCTGATTGTGACTAGATATCACTAACTATGTTAACTTGTTGACAGTTTTGATTGGTGTTCTTCCAACATTATAAAAAAGGATTTTAAATCAAGGACACAGAAATTTAACACAGTTTTGCTAACAATTAAAGAAATAATTGACAGAAATGGAAGTCTTAACTCTATAGTACCTAAGGTTACTGAGTGTTTGTGGGCATCGGTGGTTCAGTAGTGGAACGCTCGCCTGCCACGTGGGTATCCCTGGCTGGCTGCCCACCTGGCAGGATGTGTGCTACTGCCCATTGTGCGTACCAGGTAGCTGAGGATTATCAACCGCCGAGCTGCCGCCAGCTGCCAAACGAATGAATCGCTCCCGCATCCACTGCCTGGGGTGAACACTGCTCGAGCCGCAGCTATCACCACCTTGGTGAGTACAAACTTTCATTTTATTCTTGATTTCTGTCTCTGGTATTTAACTTTTGGAAAACCACAGTTTCTGCAAACCGTAGTGAGACTGTGCAATGCACATTTGGCCGAAGCTTTGAGAGACCTACTGCCTTTGAAATTATGGATTGTGTGAAAGACAATGTAAAAATTCCTGTGGGAAACATTACAGGACTGCAGCTGGACTTCATAGTGAACTCATTGCCAGTAAAAATTGATAACACTGGGGAAATAGAGAGGTTTCTGAGGGCAAACAACAGTATATGGAAATTCCATCATAGGGACAGAGAAATAAGCAACATCATGATACAGCATTCAGGATATGGGGTTAGAAACAAAGATATACAACCTGCCGTTTGAAGTGCCAGACAAGGAGATGGTGAAAACATGAAAATATGTATGGGCACATAATTGGGAAAATGATCAACTGCATATAGAATCCAAGTAGACTCTAGAGTACAGTCCATGAAAATAAACCTGCGTAAACACATCCCGTCTTTTGTTATGGTATGTGAACAGGTTTTGTGGCATACAGCGAATAGCCGCAGACATGTTCCTTCTGCCTCGCTGTGGACAACATGCAAAAGAAATGCCCACATAAATGACAGCGCAGCTGCCGAGGGAAAATACATATGCAGGGGCAATAACAAATTTGAACACTCAGTTCCTGGCACTCACAAACGAGGAAATAGGAGAGGTGCAACCATCAAACACAGAAGCGATGGAAGTGGAAAACACCATGGCCTCTGCTAGCCAGCAGCTGGAGGAGGAGGAGGAGGAGGAGGAGGAGGAGACAGCAACAGTGAGTGAGGCTGCTGTGTCGACGGCATTGGACGCAGCCCCCGCCCCTGCCCCGGAACAAACATCTGCACCATCCAGCCTCAACAAAAGGCAGATTAGTGAGGGGAGCTCAGAGGAGACTGAGGTGCCATGGAAACCAGCTTGCACACAAGTCCAGTGACTGGCAGCGAAACAGACCACTGAGCCAAGGAAAGCACCAGTGACACAAAGAAAAACATCACTCCGGAGATGACACGAGAGTAGATCATCAAAGAGAAGGCAAACCACCTGAAAAAGATATTGAAACACAGCAACAAAGACGACGTTAGCACTAAATCTACGATGAGGAAAAGTGGAGAGACTTCTAAACAAAACCCGCAGATCATGGAAAAGAACATGGCAACACATGGAAATGATGAAATGAAGCCATCAGGACACAGCAGAAGGAGAGAAAGAAAGAGAAGCAACTCCTTGAGCTCACAGGAGGAAGGCAGAAGCGGCAAGTCCAACTGGCCTGAGAAGTCCCCTCACGCCATGGAACCATCTCCAACTGTGAATGATTAAAACAATTGGTCATAGGTACACAGTTGCTACAATAAATGTAAGTAAGATTTCCCCACCAGTGAAGCTCAGCTTGCTAGCTGATCTCCTGCTACACAATGTGATAGACATAGTGCTGCTGCAAGAAGTTGTCTCAACAAACATATATAGGTCATAGCCAGATAAAATGTTATAAAAAACATCGACCCTGAGGTAAAATGCGGCACAGCTACCCATCATTAGAGACAACATAGAACTTGGCATGGTACGTCGACTTCCTAACGGCCGTGGCATTGCAACGAAAGTTCAAAATACTCTGTTTGTAAGTATATATGCTTCCTCAGGTACAGAAAGTAAACCAGCAAGAGCCCATTTATTTAGGCAAGAAATCTGCAGCCTACTCTGAGAAAACGACGAGAAATTAGTAATTGGAGGTGACCTCAACTGCTTTGTGACACAGGAGGACCAGATACCAGCTCAAAATATCTCAACAGAACTACCATAATAAAAATGAAGCTCAGAGATGTGTGGAGTCAAACAACACCCACAAAGAACTGACTTCACATGTTTCCACCACAACAGCAAAGCAGGCTGGACAGAGTATGTCTCCCTCACTCCCTTGTACCAGCAATAGGTTGTGTGGAAATTCAGCCAATGTCATTCTCTGACCACAGTTGCCAGATATGCCAAATAAGCTTGCCACAACAGAAGAAAGAAAGTGGCAAAGTACAATAGAAAATGAATGTGAAAGATCTGAAAGACAGCAAACTTCACAAAGAAATTAGAGAAATGTGGACACATTGCCTAAAGACGAGAAACACAGAAGAAACAATGATCGACTGGTGGATGCTGAAAGCTAAACCAATGATAAGAAAAACAATAATAAAATATAATGCAGACAAGACCTTCTGGAGGAAAAGCACTGTGGATTTCTACATGCAGTGCATGAGAGACATAATCAACTCTCCAGCAGCCACTGGAACTGACTACCTACCGAAACTAAGAAGAATAAACACAAAACTCATTAATATGCAAAAAGAGGACACACAAGAGATAGTGAGAACAAGCCAACCAAAGTGGATGATTGAAGAAGAGCCCACTACAATCCACCACATCTGCAGACTTGTCCGAAAGAAGAAACAGAGGCTGATAAAAGAACTGCAGAAAGAAGACGGCAACAAGACAACAGAGAGGCCACAAATTCTGGAAGAGATCCACAATCACTTCTGAAAATTATACAGAAGTAAAGCTACTAGTGAAGCCAAAGCAGAAGCCCTCCTCCACAGTCTGTCAGACGTTCTGACAGATGAAGACAGAGTAAAACTGACAGAGAGAATGGAGAATGACAACATCTACAACATCGTAAAATCCAGTGCAATAGGAAAGTCACCAGGAGCGGATGGCATTCCGATGGAATTTTACTGTGCCTTCTGGTATGTAATTGGAGACACCATCATGGATGTTGTCAATGATGTGATCGGCAGGACAGAGCTCCCACAAGAGTTCACTAAAGAAAACAATTCTTAACATGAAAAAAGGATCGGCCAATACAGACCAATCACACTATTAAATGCTGACTACAAGATAGTTGTGCGATGCTTTGTGGGAAAAATGAAACCAGTAATGGTGAAGATCGTAATTCCACATCAAACATGCACATTGCCAAGAAGGACGATATTTGAAGCAATTGCAAAATACAGAGGGGCCATCAGCTTGTCGGCCGTAAACAGGACAGAAGCGGCAATCATGTAGATAGAATTCCAAAAGGCCTTGACAGAGTGAGCCATCACTTCCTGTTCAAAGCCATGGAAGAGTTCAGACTCGGGTATCACTTCCTGCAAGTCGTAAAGAACATCCTAAAAAGTGCTACATCAACAGCACTGATAAGTGGCCATGCCACAAAACAGATACCCATACAAAAATCCATAAGACAAGGATGCCCACTGTCGTTGTCTCCGTTCACGATCGTGCTGGACCTGATGATGAGGCAAGTCCAAAACGAAATCAAAGGACTCACACTCCACAGAGTGAAGTTAAAATGCAAGGCCTTTGTGGATGACATAGGTTTCTTCATCAGCAATCAAGCAGACCTCGGCAAAATAAAAGATACCCTACGAAGATTCGAGCAAGTGGCAGGAGTGAAAATAAATCCACAGAAGATGATTCTCCTACCTATCAGAAGCCCAAAGACTGATAGAAAGAAGCGATTGATATAAAGTGGTAGATACACACAAGTGTCTCAGGCTCTAATTGTATGGATATCCACTAAAAATGGCTGTGCAAACCTGGAGATCGGTACTGGACACCATATGAGGATTAGTGAGGATGAATGCCAGCAGAGAACTGGGTCCACACCAGAAAGCCAAGATGATAAACGAACAGCTCCTATACAAAGTATGGTTTCTCGCCCAAATTTGCAGTCCACCAAACGAAATAGCATGCTTCATATAAGCTTCTCTGGTGACACAAAATTTTCAAAGTGCAAAGGACAACTTGGACTTTAGGTGTGGATGAAGGTGGACTAGGCCTTGTTGACCTCCAATGTAAAAGTGAGGCGCTGCTGATACATTGCATGAATGTTATGGCAGGGAACTACCCCGATGGCATCACAGCTTGCATGGTAAATGTGTACAGGCCAGAATCTCAGGAAGCACCAGTTAACATCACAGATATCCCATTCAAGCTAAAATATGTAAAGGATTTTTATTTACAGAGAGGCTACATACTAGAAAAGGCTGTTGACCGTCGAACAAGGACTACAAAGAAGTTATACATAGGACTATGAGGGAAAGCACAGAGAAACAGGATAGAGGCCAAAAAACCAGACTTAAATTGGAAACAAGTGTGGAAAAACTTGAAAGAAAGTGCACTTCCCAGGAAGATAAAATCCACCTGGCACAAAGTTATAAATGAGGCACTATCGACCAATGCCAGACTGGATGCAGTAAAGTTAAGGCCGTCAGAGAAATGCCACTCCTGGGATCAAAGGGACACACTAGAGCACCATTTACAATGTGGCAATGCAGCAACAATATGGGATACCTGTAAAGAAATGGTAGCACTAATAAACAAAACAGTACTAGCAAACATAACACATGAGCTGCTGACCACACCAGACATAAAACTCTTTCCAAGAGAAAAGAAAACAACTACTTCATGGATCTTAAGGCCAAACAGTCCACTCAATTATAGACCTCAAACACAAAGGCAAAATTGAATATCTCACATACCTATGGGAAGAAAACAGAAAAGCCATGGTGTCCAAAAGCTACCAAACAGAATTCATGAATTTTCTATGGATAGCCCTGGAGGCAGCCTTCAGAAAATCCATCCCACCCATGTGAGGTCATCACCCCGCCCGCTGCAGACAGAGATACAGATGAGGGAAGCCAGCGGCCAGCCGCAGACTGCAGCTGCCCCTCCCCCGTCCCCAGCCACGCCCCACCAACCACTCTCCGATCGCATCTCAGCAACAGTGCCCTAGTTAAGTGCGCAAAAATAATCCATGTGCCCCAGTGACTGGGCATACAAAACTGATACACAATGATTTCTCCCCACAGCAGTGCTAATCCCAAATCCGCACCACACTCTCCCATTAAACTTGATTCGACAAAATTCAAAATCATGCTGAACCCTTCTACCCCTGTAGCTCTTCATATTTAATTTCATCCCTTCTTGTGTATATTAGTGCTCTCGTATTTAAATTCTTTCCTTTGCCTGTTTTTTTGTGACATTAATATGTGCAGTGTTTTGGGCATGTATATGGTGTCTTGTGGCTGATTTTGTTTGCACATGTTGTCACGTGACCTGTTTCCTTCTCTTTCACATGTCTATATGTCCTTGTTTGAATGACGTGTTTTGGACAAGGGTACATTGTTTAACAAATTTAGCAACAATATATATGCGGTTGCATCGTTTATGTGACCAGTTAAAGTCATGTTATGCACAGGCATCACCAGTTCCGTCGAAATATGCATTCGCATCAACTCTTATAACTTTTGTATGTTTCGTGTTTTTTGACATTATTGTTGTATTATTTGTTGTTATAAGAGGTGCTCCAAGCCTCATGTAACCTTTGCTGAAGCTAATACCCTTTCTTTTGCCACTATTGTTACTGTAGTTACAGCCACACCTGAAAATTAATAAAATGGCGATTGATTGTAGCAAAATGTGCACCTAAACCAGAATACAAGCAAATAACTCTGAAGAACTATGTAATGAAATCTTGACACAATGCCAAACAACAAAAGGAAAATTTAATACTTGAAAAAATTGGAATAGCAGACGAATTTCATAAAATTTATACCTCATTGTTATCTTTGTACATCATTACAAGAAATTAACGTTTATGATATTGTTAAATAAAAGGAGGTTTGATCCCTGGCCGATGCAAATATTTTTTGCACTCATAGTGATATTAATTACCTTGCAATAATTATTGTGCTTGGCTTGCTGCCCACCATGAACACGTGTGTCACTGCCCATTGTGAGTCCCAGGAAGCCTATGTGTGGGCAAGAGTATAATTACAGAAAGAATCTCAGGCTGCATGTTTGCAAACACCATCAACAGAAGCTGCCTGTTACCATTTGAACACTTGAAGCTTCTTATCAGTGATACTTGTGTGACAAGACTTTTTCTCTTAAAAATGATCTGTATTGCCACCAAAGAAATATTCAGGGCTTGCAGGAAAGAGCATTGTTCTTTAAGTGTATGTCATGCCCATTTGAAAATAGTTCAAAATGGGGTTGGATAGATCATTTACAAACTGCTCATGAAATTCATGTGAAGTATGAAGATCTGGAATTCTCAACTGAAGATGAGTTTTTACAGTGGAAAGAAGAAACTGAATGTATAACACATTCAGAGTTTGTTTACGTTTAGAGCTAGTAGACCCATGTATTTTATTATAGTTGCCATCGGTCAGGCAACTTTATCTCAAAAGGTAAAGACACAATACATCTTAAAATGACAGGCAGCAGCAAAATGAATGGAAAGTGCCCTGCAGAGATAAAAGTAACTGTACACAAAGGTGGAACATACCATGTACATTTTGTGTTGACCAACAGTGGTCACAAATAAGATTTAAGCCACCTGCCCCTGAGTCAAAAACAGTGGAGAACCTTAGCAACAGATATTGCAATGGGACTTCTGTATGACAAAGTTCTGGATAACATACAATTAACTTTGCAGGAGTCAGACTTGCAGAAAAAAATCCATTTGATAACCAAGCAAGACTTACATAACATTGCAGCAGGTTATAACCTCTCCTCCAAGTCGGTCAGACATCAAAATCAGTGTTGAAGCTCGGGTAAAAGAAATGAACGGAATTGAGAATCCATGTTTGTTATTCTATAAACCACAAGAATCAAATAGTAACATCAAGAATTGAGGAGTGAACATTTTGTACTAGTGATAGTGAACAGAGCACAATGCGGAATGTTATCAAAATATGATGATGACTGTATCTGTATTGATGGAGCCCTTAATGGATATGATTTCGAAGTGACCACTCTGTTAGTACTGGATGATCTCAGGGAAGGGTTTCCATGTCTTTTTCTAATTTTGAACAGGAAGGACACTTATGTTTTAAGTATATTTTTACAATACATAAAATCATGTTGGACCACTTTGCCCCAATGAATTCATGTCTGACTGGGCACAGTTACACAGTATTGCATGCAACATTACAATGGGGGCTCCTAAGATGAGAGTCTATTGTACCCGGCATGTGGACAGAGCATGGAAAAACTAAGATCAAGAGGAAAATTGCAGATCTGAATAAAGGAAATAGGCATACCGGCTCATTAAATCAGTGTCAGTGTCGAGAAATGTGAGTGAGTTTCAGGAATCACTGTAAACAGCACTGAAGCAGCTCAGTAGTGACGACGACATCAGAATTTGCTTCATACTTCAAGACACACTGGGAGGGAAATGTGGAGTGTTGGGCCTACTGTCACAGAATATATGCTGGTCTCAACACCAACATGCATGTGGAGAGTATGCATAAGATGTTAAAAGACACATGGTAATGCCAGCCAGATTAAATGACTGGACAAAGGCATATCTACACTGATGTCCCTAGTTACAGCCAAGATGTTTGACTGGCTTATAGGAAATGTAAAAGGGCAGGTTACAAACAAAGTTCAGGACATTCGTAATAAGCACAAAACTAGTTTGTTAATGAACAAGGACCTTATCATGGAGGTAGTTGGTGGCTGGGAAGTACCATGTGCAACATCTTCAGAGGTGTACATTGTTAAGCATAATAGAGTCAACTGTGAGTGCAAATTAAAATGAACTGATGGCAATGTGTGCATACAGAGTTATTATTGTAAATGTATGGATTACAGTATTAGATTCAATATATGTAAGCACATTCACACTGCCAAGATGACAGTGTGGATGAAAATCTCCTGGAAAGTTCAGAAGTACTGGTTGCAGATGTTGATGTTGAAACTAACAGTAGGAGAGAAGGAATATAAACCAAAGTAAGCAGAAAATCTGTTTCAGAAACACCAAAATCATTGTTAGAAGGGAAACAGAAGCTTATTTCAGTGTTTTCCAATATTGTCAGTGGAATGTCAGAGACTGAACTGCAGTTACCCAAAAAAACTGTGTTATCTTTCAAGGCAGATACAGGAGCTCTTCAAGTTAGAAATAGTTACTTCAGAGAAACAGATACGAGACAGAAAATAAAATTTACACCACAGAGGTGACTGTTTTCTACCAAGAAGAAACAGCATGTAATATTTGTCTGGCTGTTCCAGATGCTGAAGAAAGCTGTGAAATAGTAAGACCACTTCTGGATGAGGGTGTGTATCAGTTTTCAACTTATTGAATAGGTATGTTTGTGTGTTGAACCTTGGCAGAGTAGAATGTAATTCACAGTTAATATACGAATTTCTGTTCAGCACCTGTCAATTTTGCCTGAATTGTAATATGAAATTTATTTGCAAAGTTCGACATGTTCCTATGGAGCATAGTTGTGCCATGCCAGATGTACAGCACAGCAAAACAGGTAAAACTTGATGGGATACATAATTCCAAATGTTTTTGATACTCTCTAATGTCCTCATACCAAATAAACATGTCAGATCAAGTAAAATTTAGAAAGGTGCTGTTCAGTACAGTGTAGTGTGTTTTGGTTCTGATGTATAAGTTACTCACAGTACAGTGTGTGCAGTCTTTCAGTACCTATCCGTTTTGCCTCAATTGTGATATGATATTTATTTGCCGGGCTTGACACCAAAAATGTTGTGGAGCTACCATGCACTATGTTATGCCAGCCAGCTGTTCAATGTGGTGTGTCAGGTGTGCATAAAGTAAATGTAATGGAAATAACATTATTTGAGTAT
Source organism: Schistocerca nitens (assembly GCF_023898315.1). Classification (NCBI taxonomy): domain Eukaryota; kingdom Metazoa; phylum Arthropoda; class Insecta; order Orthoptera; family Acrididae; genus Schistocerca; species Schistocerca nitens. Next base: position 832,409,530 of record NC_064614.1, read on the forward strand.
AATGAAATTCTAAATTCATGTATGAACATTGATAATTTTATATTCTATTTTATTTGTGTTTGCATTATAATATGAAATTTATTTACAGGACTGGACATAAACAACATTGTTTGTATGCAGCTTGGTCATGCCATATCAAATGTGCCAGACAGCACAGGTAACACTTGTGGGACCCATCATATCAAACGTCTGTGGTACTGCTCTAATGACCTCATAGTCATTAACAATGACAGATTAGGTTATAGTTAGAAAGTTGCTATCAAGTAGCAGTATAGTGTGGCTACATTCTGATTTAAAATTTACATACAGTCCAGATTATGCCCCCTCAACAGCAGAATGAGGATGGTCCCAGTTTGCAACATTAGTAGCTCGGTGGAAAAATAAACTCCATCCCTTGAAGCAGAGTGAGTAGCGCATCAGGTATGTAACATGCTTTGTTTTAAATAAGTAACCCTATTTGTTAAAGCAATAGTGTTTCATATAATGACTGCCTGTCTAAAATGTGAAGACACCCTAATTTAAATTTTCTAATTTACTCACAGTTAGGCCTACACAATTTCTGAAGTGGTAGTTGTGGAATTAGCAGAATAGTAGTTGTAACTATATTCTTCCTAAATAGCAGAACTTCAATGCAGTGATTACTTGCAGTCTGGATATGCCATCTGAAGGACCAATGAGAGAGGTCACAAACATTTGGAGCTTGGCACTGATGTCGATCAGGCCCCTCAGGCTGCCTCAAGAGCAGAGGACCTGATATACCCAACATTGGATTCAGAAGACCAGTACTGGGGTCCACTCAGCCTTACCTGGCTGCCAGAAGGAGAGCAGAAAAGACCTTGTAATTCCATCATTTCAGAGGTGAGGATCAGGATCCACTCAGCCTCACAAAGCCTCACAAAGCCTAGAGAATGGCAAGTCAGGTATGTAATGGTGTTTCAGTTAATAGGGCATAATATAATAATTTTTTATACTGGTTTTCTACCCAGTATGACACAAATGATTATTCACACTACTGTTATTTGGTAGCAATATGGCATGCCTGAATTTTAATTAAATCGTTATTTTCAATCCAGAGTGTGATGTTCTGAAAGCATATGGGAAGGACCTGAGATGTTGCCACCATTTCCAGTTCAGGAAAGCATTCCACTCTGTTCTCTAGAGCTGCCTCATTAGACGATTTGAGAGGAACTGCAATATCTGATCCCAGAACTGAAGACCACTCAGCCTCTTCAGGATGCCTAATAAGTAGAATTTGGGACTGAAGTGCTGTATGGCTTCACCAGGTCACCACAGTAACACTCCAAGTAAGTAACAATAATTCATGCAGTAATACACCACGTAACAGTGCTTCTATAAAATTCCTTTAATTTCCTTGATAGAACACAAAATGAAATCTAAAGAAACCTTTTGTTAAACTGGTGCATTCCACATCATTACAGAGTGTTGTATTCATGATCTTTGGAACAAGTATATATCTAATATGATGTCAATTTTATTTTCTGGTCCAGTCATGAAGAACTGGATTTCTTCAGCATCATCAACAGCCAGTTACATACTGTGTTCTCCTTGAAAGAAAACAGCCTACTCTATGGAATCAGTTTTCTTTTCTGGCTCCTATCTTTTTTTTCTGAAGAAACTGTTTTGAGCTCAAACAGACCATACATTTGCCATAAAGGATAACAGCTTTTTGGCTAACTGCATTTCATTCCTTTCATTCCACTGACAAGATTCAGAAACACTGAAATAAGCTTCTGTTTCTCATCCAATGATCACTCAGGTGTCCTAGAAATAGATTTTCTGCTTGCTTCAGCTAAAATTGCCTGTCTCTCATTTACTGCATGTCTACTTCAACATCAGCAACCAATAAATTTGATACTTGCAGAGTTTCCATGGGTTTTTCACCCATGCTGTAATCTTGACACACAGTGTGAATGTATAGCTTATACATACTGAATCTAATACTGTAATTCATACAATACTTATGTATGCACACATTGCAATCACTACATTTTAATTCACACTCAGAGCTGACTCTTATCTTTAACAATATACACCTTTGAAGATGTTATAGATGGTACTTCTCAGTCACCATCAACCTTATTAATTAGGTCCTTGTCCACTTTCTTAACTAGTTTTTGTACTAGTTTTGTGCTTATGATAAATCTTCTAAACTTTACTTGTGACCTTCCCTTTTACATTCACTATAAGCCAGTCAAACATCTTGGCTGTAACTAGCAAAGTCAGTGTAGATATTCTTCTGTCCACTCATTTTATCTGCCTTGCATTGCCATGTATCTCTTTTAACATTCTATGCATACTCTCCACATGCATCTTGGTGTTGAGACCAGCATACATTCTATGACAGTAGGTCCAACACTTCATGTTTCTCTCAGTGTGTGTTGAAGTATGAAGTGAATTCTGATGTGTCACAGTCACTACTGAGCTTCTGAAGTGCTTTTTGCAATGATTCCTAAAACATTCTTACATTTCTCAACACTGACACTGATTTAATGAGTTGGTATGCCTTATTTCTTTTATTCAGATCTGCATTTTTCCCCTTCTATTAGTTTTCCATGCTCTAGCCACATGCCATGTATAATAAAGACACTCTGTAGGAGCTTCTTTTGTCCTGCTCCATGACAAATTAGACATGAATACATTGGGGCAAATTGGCCGAACCTGTGATTTCAAATAGTTCCTGTACAAAATCAGGAAAGCACATGGAAACCCTTGCCTGAGATCATCCAGTACTAATACAGTGCTAACTTCTAAGTCATGCCCAATAATCCCATCGGTTTCATATATATTTGTAAACATTTTGCATTGTGCATTTGTCATTATCATTACTATGAAAACTTCACTTCTCAGTTCTTCATGTTCTCGGGTAAGTTGTTGTTTTTAAAATGCCACACATATTCGCACCTTAGTTAATTTCTTTTAACGAAGCATCAACACTGACTGTATCATTCTGATGCATGACTAACTTGGAGGACAGGTGTTGTTTCAATATTACATAAGTACTACTCAGCTGTCAAATTGATTCCATGGAAGCTTGAATCCTGCTAACTTGCTCATGTGTTGTCTAGAGCTTTATCAATTGGAATTGCTATTGCAAAATATATATATCCTGTTCTTTTAACTCAGTGACAGGTGGCTTTACTCTTGCTTATGAACAATGTGTGTCAAAACAAAATTAGTTGGTTCATGTACAGTTACTTTCATCTATGGAGGGCACTTTCCATGCATTTTGTCACTGCCTATCATTTTAAGATGTCTTGTGCCTTTACCTCTGGAGATAAAGTTATCTAACTGATAGCAACCATAATAATGTGTAGAGCTAATAGACCCTTGCATTTTAACAAACTTTGAATGTGTCTTACTTTCAGTTTCTTTCTTTCTACTGTAAAAATTCATTTTCACTTAAAAATTTCAGATATTTGGAATTTATGTTGATTTCATGAGCAATTTGTAAGTGATGTATTCAACCTCATTTAGAACTACTGTATGCTGTGTAGGACATACACTTTAAGATCAATGCCTGTTCCCACAAACCATGAATATTTTGTTGGTACTCCATCTTCAGGCCACGAGTAGCCTACCGGGACCATCCGACCGCCGTGTCATCCTCAGTGGAGGATGCGGATAGGAGGGGCGTGGGGTCAGCACACTGCTCTCCCGGTCGTTAAGATGGTATTCTTGACCGAAGCCACTACTAGTCGGTCGAGTAGCTCCTCAATTGGCATCACGAGGCTGAGTGAACCCCGAAAAATGGCAACAGTGCATGGCGGCCTGGATGGTCACCCATACAAGTGCCGACCACACCTGACAGCACTTAACTTTGGTGATCTCATGGGAGCTGGTGTAAATATTTTGTTGGTGGTGATACAAATTATTTTTAAGAGAAAAAGTGTCAGCAGACATGTTGCTTTGATGAGAAGCTGCAGGCTCTATAGTGGTAACAGGCAGCTCCTGTTGATGGACTGTTGGTACTTTATGTATGGAATTAGTTCATAATGTTTTAAATTGTAAAACTTTTAAATGCTAATGTGGTTTACTATCTAAATAAACAACTGAAATTGTGACTTGTAGTGTAGCGCATATTGTTTATTCAAATATAATTTGATATATCATTTGCAAAACTAGTTAGAGAATTTAACCATCTGTGATTGAGGCTATAGTTTTCAAAATGAAAGGAATTCATTTGTAACCATTGCACTTTTTCTGTTGACATTACTGCACCTCCATAGATAATGGTATCTTTTTGAAACATCAGATATTGAGTCCCAGGCTAGATGCAGCTTGTTCCCCACAGTTGTTTTACTCAGTTGTGTTAATAACTTATAGAAATTTAATGATTCACTAAAATTATATCATTGAAGAATTTGCATCTTCATTATTGCATTGTCTGTCCTACATAATTAAATGCTGTTCACTGTGCTGTGGTGTCAGGAACATTCAGTCATCCTCGATATGTTATGTAATGTGAATGTACCTAAGGCAAAAACAAATTGAGCCCCTGAAGCAAACCTCACAGGTGGTCCACAATTTTATCTCCAGCACCTCCCTCCATATCTCTCTAAATTTAACAGAAAAACACCACCTAGGATGTGAGTAAGAATTCTTCACTCTGCCATTTCAATCAATAAAGCTCTTCCTGGAAGGTCTTTGAGAGAGCCACTATTTTGTTTTGAAATATATGCAAAGAGGTATATAGATTATCAAAGTTTGATGACTGGCTCAATTGGCAAGATAGCTACTCTACAAAAGCTGGTGTGGTATCTGGTTCACAAATTTCATGTTTCATTAATGCTTCAAAAACAGTACACTCTATTGCACTGTGAAAGATTTAATTTTTGTGGTGTATACATGACAAAGGTTTCTCATTGGTATATCACTTCCCATGAAGCTACATTATTGTTCATGTTTAACTGTGGAAAAACTGGTGTGTGACAAACAAAGGACAACAGACGCTATTTATCTCATAATCTTGCAGTTCCTTGGAATTTATTTCTGATCAGTTTCTTTGTTTTATTCAATGAAATCCAAGTGCTGCCACCATGTGCCACAGTACTGCTGCTTGCTTGCTTGAGTTGAGAACTGGTAACACATATCATCAAGCCAATACACATGAAATATTGAACAATTAGTCAGGATATTTTAGTATCACGGGAAATTGAGCCAGCATGGAATCTGGTCCCTTTTTTTTTTTTTTTGCCTTGGTATATCACCCGTACAAGAATGTTTTCTATGTTCTGCGTGTGTACACATAATGCTTGGGGTTCTTGTTATGCATCTCTATGTCCAATAGCCAAGATGGTGACTGCATAAGGATGCAATTAGTGAAACTTGTACTTCTGAGCAGAACAGTTTTAAAATAAAAATATTAGGTCTCGCACCACGGATAACTGATAATATTTAAAGACCTGTGGTGATACACAAAAATTTTCAGAGGAATATAGGATAGCTGCATTTTCAGTTGTGATCTGCTGAAAAAACTTTATACCAAGAATGACCTCAAGAGATAAATGTAAGCTAACTACTGAGAAATTAATTTTCAACAGTCACTAAATATATTGGATCTGGTGTTATAACGAGACTGATGAATTCTTTTCATGGGAGGAAATTTACATTGGTGGACTAAATGTCAATATGTTTTGGTAAATGTTGATTTCACAGCAAATTCAATTATATAATCACTTTCATTGCCTCCATAGTTTCTATGTCACCCTAATCTTACTATGATCTGAGGTACGTTGGTAGATGTCTTTGTAGCATTTTGTTGCGAAATGTTTGATGAAATGTAGGATGCATAACACTTACACATGTACATTGAAGCTAAATACAGGGTGATTCAAAAAGAATACCACAACTTTAAAAATGTGTATTTAATGAAAGAAACATAATATAACGTTCTGTTATACATCATTACAAAGAGTATTTAAAAAGGTTTTTTTTTCACTCAAAAACAAATTCAGAGATGTTCAATATGGCCGCCTCCAGACACACGAGCAATATCAACCCAATACTCCAACTCGTTCCACACTCTCTGTAGCATATCAGGCGTAACAGTTTGGATAGCTGCTGTTATTTCTCACTTTAAATCATCAATGGTGGCTGGGAGAGGTGGCCGAAACACCATATCCTTAACATACCCCCATAAGAAAAAATCGCAGGGGGTAAGATCAGGGCTTCTTGGAGGCCAGTGATGAAGTGCTCTGTCACGGGCTGCCTGGCGGCCGATCCATCGCCTCGGGTAGTTGACGTTCAGGTTTCATAACTAACCTTTTTTGTAGGACTCTCCATACAGTTGATTGTGGAATTTGCAGCTCTCTGCTAGCTCTGCGAGTCGATTTTCCTGGGCTGCGAACAAATGCTTGCTGGATGCGTGCTACATTTTCACCACTCGTTCTCGGCCGTCCAGAACTTTTCCCTTTGCACAAACACCCATTCTCTGTAAACTGTTTATACCAACGTTTAATACACCACCTATCAGGAGGTTTAACATCATACTTCGTTCGAAATGCACGCTGAACAACTGTTGTCGATTCACTTCTGCTGTACTCAATAACACAAAAAGCTTTCTGTTGAGCGGTCACCATCTTAGCATCAACTGATGCTGACGCCTAGTCAACAGCGCCTCAAGCGAACAAATGTACAACTAAATGAAACTTTATAGCTCCCTTAATTCGCTGACAGATAGTGCTTAGCTCTGCCTTTTGTCGTTGCAGAGTTTTAAATTCCTAAAGTTGTGGTATTCTTTTTGAATCACCCTGTATATTATGAACTGAAATAAATAACTTTCTGACGTACAGTGTTATGCATTGTTATGTTTTCAGTGTGTGTTGTATCTGATGTACTACTGTACTATGGTGAGTAATATAAATCAGAAATGAAATCAGACATTTTAACTTTAGAGTGATGGTTTACAAAATAAGAGAGATGGTATAACAACACTATTTTACTACATAAAACAGCAATATGTAATATTTATGTATAAATATATGCAAAATGTGGCTAATTTGCACCCACCCCAACACATGGTTGGGGGATTCTGATAAAATAAAGTTCAGAGAAACAAAATTTAAACAACAACTTTAAGTCATTAGATAAACTCTTGTTAAAAAGGGAAAATAAATAAAAATATAGCAGAATAATTTTGCTGAGTAGCAAATATGAAACATACTTGGCCAATTAGCCACTCTCTGTACACACTTAAAGAAAATGACAGAGGGTCTTTAGGACAAATTTAATATGACAATCAGACACAAACAAGAGTACTGTGGCTGAGCAATCACCAGACTAATGTGGGTTATCCAGCAACTTTAGAAAAACATTAAAACAATTCTGTTAATCATTTCAAATGTTCTATAATAACAATAAAAAATTAGGAACAAATATTTGCAAAAGTTTACATGTAGAAAAAATTCATAAACTCTTCTTAATCTCTTTAATTATTCTCCTCACATGAGTCTATGCATAGGAAGCTTACTGCTCCTGGTTACGGAATGGCAGACATTGTTCCACCAAGTCAATGGACTTTCCTTTGCTAGTCTGAGTTCTTGAGGATGAATGTGTGTACAGCATGGTGGAACATGGAAGTAATGAAATCCATATAATCCAACTGGCTGCCTGGTGCCCAATTAGCCATTTTGGGCATTCTCTCTGTCGAGTCTACTTTATCTGACATGTTGGTTTAGATGGGGAAGAAGTCACATACACTAAGGTTATCAGCCATTTCCCAATGTTCAGTTTCTGTCAGGAAGAGCTAGCAGGTTAAGAATAGGTCTATGGTAGTGGATGACCCTGTGGCAGTGCTGAAGTGGGTAGCATGCATTGTTACTATAGAATGATATCTTAAGTCTCTGTGAGACGCTCAATTTCTCAAACCTTCAGTCAGGTGCCACTCGCCCTCATACTACACTGTATGCATAAAAATCTTCTAGTAGGAAAAATATCTGCGTGAACTGTGCAAAACCTCTTAGAGGGTCTCACTATCACAGATCATGCAGTGGAAGACACTGTGATGTTAAATAGGTGTGTACCATGACAGCAACTGCCCATGGTGAGGTGATTAAAAGCACAGTAAAGGCTGATATGTGCCATTTACAAATACAGCCAGCCCACCATTTGCTCTCTCATTGGTAATGTCTTCTCTTCAGCGGAGGCTATAGTCTCCCATCATAGAAGTGTCAATAGATCCAAAAGTGTTCCTTACAGATAGACACAGAACGGTCTTACTTGCACTATGAGCTTCAGTTCCTCTATGTGAATTCTGTAATCCATTACATGGGTGCAATTTATCTACTTTCTTTCTTCTATCCTTCTATTATGACAGTGAGTAACTGATCAGTGAACTGACAAGCAGGACTTACAGTCTCAGATGTTGAAGCATCGGTGTTGAGTGGGTTGGGGAGTGTTTGGCTTTTGGGTAACGTGAGTATCACTAGAGTTTGACATTGATGTGTCTTCTTCCATAGTTGTCCAGCTGCCATGGCACTACTCTTATGTCCTCATGACAGGGTCACTTGCAGGTGCAGGATTTTGATCATTTTTTTGAGAGTTGGCGAGTGCATGTGTTTCTTTTGGTGTTGTACGTATTGGGGAGAAGGCGTGCATATTGTTGCTAATGGATTCATTTTTATGTTTGGAAATAATAGTGCTGTATATTTCTTGTCATTGGAGATGTAATATTATTTTTCTTTTTCTTCAGTTGTGAAGAAGATACAGATATTTATGAGTAGCTCATTGCTTGTTGCAATGGGCAAAGTTGGTTGTGTATACTGAAACTGGTGGTGATGCAAGTTTTCATGAATTTTTGGGATTTCCTTATTAGTGTTTGATAGATGTGTTGGATTGTTATTAGTAGGTATCAAGGGTATTGATGTACCATCATTGGTCAGAATACATTTCTGATATTAGTCGCCAGCCGGAGTGGTCGAGCGGATCTAGGCACTTCTGTCTGGAACCGTGTGACCACTACGGTCGCAGGTTCAAATCCTGCCTCGAGCATGGGTGTGTGTGATGTCCTCAGGTTAGTTAGGTTTAAGTAGTTCTAAGTTCTAGGGGACTGATGACCTCCGCTGTTAAGTCCCATAGTGCTCAGAGCCATTTGAACCATTTGATATTAGTCATGTGAGCATTGTTTGGTTTTTTGTACTTTGGACTTTGCTTTAGAGAGAGTAAGTGAAAGTGTAGTATCTAGCGATTTGCTTGAGTGATATGGGTAAAGTGAAATTTGCAAAACCATGTTTAAGAGTTTTATGTTGGTTTCTGGCATCGAGGTCTTTTTTGGAGCTATGTGGATCAAGTGAAAATTGTGGTGTTGAGTTTTTGAGTTGTGTATGGGTTACTGGTATTGTGGTCTTCATTTGAGATATATAGGTCACACAAAATTTACAACACCAATAGTTTTCATTTTTGTAATTTTTGTGTATTAAAGTTTGACGATTTTGTGTGCTTGATTTTTGGGTGAATATTTGTTTTGCGGTGATGTAATTATTGTCAGTGAGTGGAAGAAAACACCATTATTTTTAAATTGTGATAGTTTATGTATGAAGATGCACCTACAAAATGACTGTCATTAAACACTAGCATCACTATCTCCAGCTGCCCACTTACAATGCGATGCAGTATGTAATCACATTAAGTGATTATATGCTTCACAATTTGACAACTTAATATTTATTCAAATGCAGGAGTTTTTACTCCTAGATACTCCGTTTGAGATTGATTTGTGCCTGATTGGAAGAGAGAGTGGTGTACTCAACATACAAAATTAATGTTACTAATCAGTACCGACTTAATTCTTTTCTAATTTGACATGTAGTGGTGTATTCTACTTATGTTTGTTCTTTCCATTACTGCCAGGTTCTATCAAAAAATATTCAATAATTCATTCAATATACCTTTGACTTATTTTCAGAAACACATCACAAATCCAGTACCATACCACAACAACTACAGGATTGCACAACCAAGTGTTCTCTGCCACCACCATATATTTTCTGGGATGGCTACTAAGGATAGGCCATGGCCAATACCCAAGATCATTACTTTATATGTTACCATCTGTGCCAAATTAATGTGTCTGGTAATATATTAATATTATGATAATCTCAATAGTAGTATCATAGATATGCTTTAAGAAAATGAAATAATTTACATTCCACTGTGAAAACTCAATGCCATAAAATGTTTATTGAAGTGGATTAAACTTGTATCTAGTGTGTTGGAGTTACTGTTACAATGAATGTGATTTTTTAATGTGACATGTTAAAAGCAACTGCAGTAAAATAAATTTGTTTATTGCAAAAGGAGTTATGTCTCTTACATATGGTATATTGTCCCATTTTCTAAGCATGTTGTTCACAATCCCTCATCCCATGCCCACCCAGAGGGCGGCACTTGTATGAAAGTTTGTCGCCTCATATCTATGTCCAAGTAGGCTGATGACAAAATAAATAGAGAGCACTACTGTAGTTTATTTGTTTCAGTAAATATGACGCTGTCACAAGGTTTCAATGTCTGCCCGATGTGTCTCCTGCTATGCAGTGCTATGATGGGAGACCTCAGCAACATCTTTTGACATGCATCTGGTTGGTGTTAGGCACTTTTCTTGATCACTGAACCCCACTCACAAGATTTTCACTAAGATAATGATGGCTATGATAGAATTAACTCTGAAACATACACTGCCTGAGAAAGCAAAGAACTGTAATTATGATTTTTGTAGAAAAGTAGCTGAACATATCAACTATGTTTTGGGTTCAGTAGCTGCAGAAGACTGTTATCATCAAGACTGCTATCCTATATTAGTGTCAAACCACTCCTCTGTTTGAAATGGGGGCCACTCTTAGTACCAAGTCTGATGCTACTTTGCAAGAAGTATGCAATTTTCTATATTATTCAGAGAAATCCCAATTTTCACTATATGATTTATTGCAGAAAGTCAATGAATGACTCCCAGGCAGATACAATGACTATAAAAAGGCTTAGAATACTAATTTACCACATATTAGTTAAGGAGTCATTCCACAAATTTTCAATTATCCATCTCCCAACCCATAGTCTGGCCCCCTTGCAGGCCCAGGGGTTAGAATAGGCACGAGGTATTCCTGCCTGACATAAGAGGTGACTAAAAAGTGTCTCACACCTTTCGGCCTTTATGTGATGGTACCCTGTAGGGAATGACCTCCATTTTTCAAAATTATCCCAAAGAGTGAGCCAATTAGGGAAGCGCACCTTACATGGTGTATCGTATCCATCGTGCATTGAGATCCTTAGCCCACTTTCTCATCATGGCATTGAAGTCCTGCTCATCGACCATCTCTTGAGCAAGGACACCTTCCTGGGTGCTTTCTCCTCTACCCACTATGCAGTGTCGTTTTCTGCACCAACGAGGACCATGGAATTCTTTGTACCTCATATCCAGCAAGGTAGCCAGTCCGTTGTGGTGGGGCCACCATGTACCCTGTTGGTTGTAGCCCCCTGACTACAAGAGGGATGCCTGCTCCGTTAACTCCCCATATACGCCAAGGAGTAGATGCCCGTCATCCTGGGCATCAGGACTCCCGGGAATGGCCATCCTGCCAGGTGGCCTTTGCTACAGCTGGGTGGCACCTGTGAGGAGGGCCCCTGGTTGGAGTGGGTGGCATCAGGATGGATGACATGCGATGAAGCATATGACGTCATCACTTGCTGGTGATCATATCCCAGCAGTCTCTAAGCATTCCAAGTCTCAGTACAATGCAAGGAAGTGTGGAATACAAGATCCTGGACCGATTGACCTACACAGAGGCCGATAGGAAATTTGAGCGCCTACATCATGTGGCTATGACCACCTCTTATGCCACCGCTAAGAGAACAGTTGTAGCCCCCATCTGTTTCACGAGTTCCAGGGGGCTCTCAGAGCCAGAAGACTACAGCTGCCCCTGTGATGGTGGGGAGCATTTCCCTCCCTGTTGCTCCCACACCACCTACCTTGGGAGCACTGTCCCCCAACTATTGGAGACACCAGACCCCACTTCTCAGTTGGAGAAGCTTAAGTCTTCTTTGGCTCCTCTCACTAGGAAGGGGTCCCTTGGGTCACTACCTTCCCAGGTTTCTGCTAGTGGGAAAGATGACACCTGCCAGTTGTTTAAGTGCCTAAAAGCAGCTGGTCGTAGGGCTTCAAAATTATCCTCTGTTGTGGAGACTGAATCAGTGAGGCCCTCCCAGCCAGAGAAACCCGAGGATCAGCGAGAGGAATCCAGAAAGAAGACCCCCAAGACCAAGGGAATTGCGGTGGCACCCACACCACCACTGCCTACAAGCTCTGCGTCTGAGTATGAGGTGAAGATTCTGGCATCTGCTGAGGACCTAGATCTTGCTAGACCCTCAGACACAAAGGATATACCCTGTTCAGAAAATAAGTCAGTAGCAGCAGGTGACCCTGAGGCGCAGACTACCTCATTGAGTGTTTCATGCCTTCCCAGTCTCACAATTACGTCATCCTCCATTGGAATTGCAGCGGTTTTTTCCACCACCTGGCTGAGCTACGGAAACTGTTAAGTTTTATACCTGCTTTCTGCATTGCCCTCCAGGAAACCTGGTTGTCCGCAATATGGACCCCTTCCCTTCACAGCTACAGGGGACATTACGAGAACTGTAACAAATATAATAGAGTGTCAGGTGGAGTTTGTGTTTATGCCCTGAACCCTGTATGTAGTGGACCTGTGCCCCTTCGAACTCCTCTTGAAGCTGTGCCTGTCAGGGTATGGACAACGCAGGAAATCACTGTCTGCAATGCGTATCTCCTTCCAGATGCTGCGGTACCCCTGAATGTATTGGTAGCACTGATTGATCAACTCACTAAACCTTTCCTACTTTTGGGAGATTTTAATGCTACAACCCCTTATGGGGTAGCACCATGCTTACTGGCCATGGCAGAGATGTCAAAAATTTTCTGTCCCAACTTGGCCTCTGCCTCTTAAATACTGAGGCCACCACACATTTCAGTGTGGCTCATGGTTGTTACTCGGCCACTGATTTATCAATTTGCAGCCAAGGACTCCTCCCATCTATGCACTGGAGAGCACATGATGACCTGTGTAGTAGTGACCACTTCCCCATCTTCCTGTCACAGCCCTGGTGTCAGGCCCACAGATGCCTGCCCAGATGGGCTTTAAACAAGGCAAAATGGGTAGTCTTCACCTCTGCTGTCACCGTTGAATCTCCCCACATGGTGCCATTGATGTGATTGAGCAGGTCAATAGAGCGATAATTTCTGCGGCTTAAAATGTGATTCCTCGTTCTCTAGAGTGCCCCTGGGGAAAGACAGTCCCTTGGTGGTCGCTGGAAGTCACTGAGGCACTTAAAGAGGGATGGCAAGCTCTGCAGTGACATAAGTGGCACCCTTCCCTAGAGCACATATTAGCCTTTAAGCAGCCCTGTGCCTGGGTTCACCAGCTTATAAAACGACAGAAACAGGAGTTTTGGGGGAGGTATGTGTTGACCATTGGATGCCATACATCACCTTCCAAGTCTGGACGAGATCAGACATCTTTTGGGTACCAGACCCAACAGGTGTCCCTGGTGTTAATATCAATGGCATGCTCTCCACCGACGCAAACGCAATTGCCGAGCACTTTGCTGAGCACTATGCTCGAGCCTCTACATCATAGAACAACTCCCCAGCCTTTCACACCCTCAAAAGGTGGATGGAAAGGAAAGTGCTCTCGTTCACTACACACCACAGTGAACCCTGTAACACCCCATATACAGAGTGGAAGCTCCACAGCACCCTTGCACATTGCCCTGACACAGCTCCTTGGCAGGATCAGATCCACAGTCAGATGATTAAACATCTCTCGTTTGACTGCAAGCGATGTCTCCTCTTCATCTTCGACAGGATCTGGTGCGATGGCATCTTTCCATCGTAATGACAGCAGAGCACCAACACTCTGGTGCTAAAACCTGGTAAAATTTCACTTGATGTTGATAGCTATCGGTCCAACAGCCTCACCAATGTTCTCTGTAAGCTGCTGGAACGTATGGTATGTCGGTGGCTGGGTTGGGTCCTGTACTCACGTGGTCTGCTGGTTCCATGTCAGGGTGGGTTCCATGTCAGGGTCACTCTACCACCGATAATCATGTGTCCCTCGAGTCTGCCATCCAAACAGCCTTTTCCAGATGCCAGCATCTGGTTGCCATCTTTTATGGCTTAGATAAAGCATACGACATGACCTGGTGACATCATATCCTTGCCACATTGTATGAATAGGGTCTCCATGCCTGCTATCGATTTTTATCCAAAACTTATTGTTGCTCCGTACTTTCCATGTCCAAGTTAGTGCCTCCCATAGGTTAAGTGGAAACAGCTCCTGGAGATGGGCATCTCTGAAACTGACCTGCACTGTCTTATGCTGCAAGGTTTTTCAGCTTTTGGAGATGAGTGGCATAACAGTATGCACAACAAACAGTGAGTCATTAAGGAGACTGCATATGTGTGGAAGTTTTCCCTGCAGGCTTCTTAGGGAATCAGTTGTCCTTTGTCGACTTTGCATTGGCCATACATGGCTCACATATGGTTACCTCCTCTGTCGCTGTGGCTTCCAAATGTCGTCCGTCTCTTGCTGGACTGCCCACTTTCCGCCACTCTGCGGTGGGCTTTTAACTTTCCCAGCACCCTACCTTCAGTGTTGGGTGACAATGCCTCAACAGCAACTTTAGTCTTACATTTTATTTGTGAGTGTGGATTTTATCATTTGATGTGAGTTTTTGCGCATGTCCTTTGTCCCTCTGTGTCCTTCACCCTCAGGCTTTAGGGTGGAGGTTTTAATGTGTTGCAGAGTGGCTGGCTTCTCCTTTTTTATTCTCATGGTCAGCCAGCCATGGTAATCTGATTTCTTGTTTTTACTCTTCTCTCCCTGTTTCTTGCATATCTGTGGTTTTCTTGTCCTGTTTTCTCCATTGTAGTGTTTGTTGTCCTTCTGTTGTTCTTCTGGTTTTTCCTTCTCCTGTTACTGTGCCGTATGTCTTTGTTTTCTTCTTTCCCTTAGCTAATTGTTCCACTGGGAACAAGGGACCGATCACCTCACAGTTTAGTCCCCCCCTCCCTCATTTTAAACCAACCAACCAATCCTAGTCTCGTTAAGGTTCATCGATGATATATCTCCATGATCTGGACTCAGGTTCATGGCAACCTATCCACATTCCTTCAATACCTTTCTCCTATCTGCTCCACCTAGTTTTCCTCTACACAATATGACATCTTCCTGAAATTCGACTTTCACCTCTCTGATGGCTCCATCCACATCTCACTATTCACCAACAGTAATTTTGCGGCATCGGAGGGTTGAACCCCAGACTCCAGTTGGCAGAACTGAAGCTGGGACCCACCAGGCCATATTTTGTCAGGAGGCCAAGCAATTTCAAGAGCATCAAGGGGCAGTGCAGAGTGTTACAGCAGTATTTGGTAACATTTGTTTAGTCCGATAATTTACAGTACGCAATGGGTGAAGCGTAGTGTCGGCATGCCGCTGTGTGCTGTACCATGAGTCTAGCCAGTTCAGCAGACCCCTGGTATGCCAATGCCGCTGCTGCCATCATCAAGGCCACCCCGCTGGAATTCGGCCGTGCTCTCCTTGTTGCCACTCGCCAATGCACTGCGACTTGCACTGCGCTGCTGCCCATGAGTCCAGAGACTGCTATAGTCCCTGGTCCTCGCCACCCTCCACCCCATTTGGCCTGCTCTGTCCGACCATTGGTTGAAGGTGGGTGTACTGGTCACCCATGGCCCTCAGGCTGCCGCTGCTCCCAGGACAGGACTGGACTCAAACCCGCACCTACCTGGATGCTGTGCTGCAACCTGCCACTAGTGGTGCTTGCCGGATGGCAACACCTGCCACTGTCCCTGGCACTGCTGCAGCACTGCTGCACCTCCCGCAGAGTACGCCTCGCCTGGACCCGGTATGCCAGGTGGGTAGCGAATGTGGGCGGTAGACTCAAGTGGAACCGAGCCCCTGGACCTGCTGCAGACCACTGTCACTGCCCTCTTTCAGGCAGACTGTGCGATCTCCAAGTTCCAGGCTACTGTTCTGTTCTGCCCTAGTGTTGTGTCCCTGGAGGTGGAATATAACCCGAACAAGTACATAGAAAACAGAATAGAAGTTTATGCGGAATTCTTATAACATTGCTGCCAGATG
Organism: Schistocerca nitens; assembly: GCF_023898315.1. NCBI lineage: Eukaryota > Metazoa > Arthropoda > Insecta > Orthoptera > Acrididae > Schistocerca > Schistocerca nitens. The sequence continues at coordinate 832,425,714 of NC_064614.1, forward strand.
GCCCCTATAAGGGAAGACCAGCACAGGTTCATCCCAAGGCTCAACTAAGCTGGCACACACTGTCCCAAGCTAAAACTGTGTGTCTATTTATATTGGTTTCTCCCTCACTTCTGACGTACTGTCAAAGAGAGACAGAAACTAAGGTGGGGATAAATTCCCACACGTCAGCCACTTACAAATCACCACTCTTGGATCTGGCCTCATGTCCTGCCTCATACATCACAATAACTCAAAGCAACACTGCAGTTTCCTGCCTCGATGTTGTTTCACTCAAAACAAATCGTGCATGCAATACCGCTGTCGCAGCTCTGCGCCTGTGAGTGCCATGTTTACCTTGCCTGGCCTGCTGGCTGTCGACTGTTACCACACTCTGCCAGTGGCCCCAGATTTCATTGCCCAACCACGCCTGGCAACTAATGTGTTGGCACCTCCTCCACTGGTGCATGTTTCCACATTCTCCACAAAGCTATACTCAAGAAAATTAGAAAAATGGCACACACTGTGTGCTCACTGTCATTACCCTGTTGCTCCAATGCTGTTTTAACGTTCAAACGTGTTCCAATACTTTATTAACCATGATAGATCCTTCCTTTGCATTAATAAAGGAATGCAATGTTTCCAAAAAGTCTGGGTTTAACATGGAGTTCCAATATTTGAGATTCTGCACTGGTAATATCTCCAGCACCCCTTCTGGAGAAAACAATTTTCCCTGTGACAAAGTTAAAGATGTTTCACCCGTACATGATGCTGGAAGATGGAAATCCTCCCCCACAATCTCACAAACTGTACCATTTATAATTATTCCACTTTCCCACAGTTGAAACCTCCTTTTTTTATCCACTCTCTGATTGGTATAACAAGTGACCATCACCCATATCGGCGTAAATATAACCAATGCCTTCCTACCTTCTGGAAGTAGAAATGTGTTGATAACACCTTTTTCTTGCAATCTGAGCCATTTGTAATCCCCAGGAACAATCCAACTTCACATGTACTACTATCTGAAAAAACTGGTCGATTAGGGCAAATCATCGCTCGTCCTTGTGTACAATGTTCCAACTCTGACAATGGTAGTACTCAGTGAGCTTCTCTGTTCACCAAAATAAAAAAGTATGTCTCATGTCCTAATCTGCACCCATTTACCGATCTCTTTCCATTTCACTGGGTATGAATGGATAGTGTAACACTCATAACGTGAGTCAACTCCGATTACTGGAAAATTGACATATGTGTAAATTCGCACCCCATCCGTTCTCAGTTATACCAGTGATACCTGAAAGAATAATGGTATAGCAGCCCATGTTACCTCCATTACAAGTGCTACATCTGGTGGAAATTGCTTCTTTGCTAACTGTAATCCTCTGAAAGGATCCTCTGGCGAGATTAACACTGGACTGCCCGTTTACCGCATGATATACTGCTTCCTGTAACAACGTAACTTCTGTAGGCACATCACTTAATCAGTCTGCTAATTCCCTGAGCAACCTGGTGATAGCCAACTTACCATCCAATATGTTTAATCCTTTCTGCAATATCTCTAAACTGCAATTTATACTTTCCCGTGTCTCTCCTACGTATCAAGTCAACTCCTCCGCTAAGGTTCATATGAGCTTGGTGTTATTCAAGACCCTCATTTCTAGGCTTGACAAGTGTGTTGTGTGCCACTCTATGGTTCCTCTAACCTCACTGAACGCTTGCTCCACCTGCATTACTGATTGATTCAATGCTCGGACATCATTGTCATGTGCTGTACCGAACACCGTTTTTAGTATCTTTCCCCCTGCATTTATCCATGCCCTCTTGCGCCTAGTTACCACCTGTGGCACACTCTCCACTAAATGAGACAATTGCTCCCTAAGTTTGCTATAAGTTAACTGTCATTCTTGATACTCCGCTTGTACTTCTTTTAATATGTGATTCCTTTCCCCCTCAGTATACAATTCATAAAATGATTCCTATAATTTTCATACTTCATCCCTGGTCTTCCATACTTCTATTGTTGTTTGTAGCGACCACTTATGACTTGTTACTAATATATCTGGCTGCCGTGAATACAGTACCCCTGACTGCAAGGTCTGGATCATTATCCGTTGATGTCCAGCTCCACTACTGTGACCCCATGGCTGTCATCCAGCACGTCCACGTATGTTCTGACCCTGTGAAGAAAAGGAACAAAACATGCCTGTACCACCCCTTTTCCACTACAAGTTACTACAATATCGTACGACATCCTCAAAAATTCCTGATAGTTCCTGATAGTTCACTCTGCCCCTAAAAAACAGTCTCCCCCATACAATGACAAAACTAAAATAACAAACAAGAAAAACCCAACTATTATTGGACCCACCAAAATGTGAGAAAAAGAGAAAGAAAAGAACACACACACACAACACACACACACACACACACACACACACACACACACACAACGCAATTTACACCTTGATATTAAAACACAAAATGTAAACATGCCATACAATATTACACATGCAATAATTTACTCCCTCCGTGACCGTAACACACACGGAACATTATGCGTCTGCTGTTGACCTTCCCCTGAGATCTCCTCCTCCTGCTTGCTGTGCCTAACCCCTGCAATTGGGTCACTTCCTTGTAATTGAGGTAATCTGTCCACCATTCCTTTAAAAGGCTTTACTCTACTCACATGGATAATGGATGTTTTTGTTGGCAGCTGCACTTTAACATTCACAGGCAAAGTCATCTACACTACCTGGTATGGTCCGTGGTACTTCGTCAAGAATTTTTTCGTCTTTCCCCGTTAGCTCCCGATTTCGGACATACACTCCCGGAAATGGAAAAAAGAACACATTGACACCGGTGTGTCAGACCCACCATACTTGCTCCGGACACTGCGAGAGGGCTGTACAAGCAATGATCACACGCACGGCACAGCGGACACACCAGGAACCGCGGTGTTGGCTGTCGAATGGCGCTAGCTGCGCAGCATTTGTGCACCGCCGCCGTCAGTGTCAGCCAGTTTGCCGTGGCATACGGAGCTCCATCGCAATCTTTAACACTGGTAGCATGCCGCGACAGCGTGGACGTGAACCGTATGTGCAGTTGACGGACTTTGAGCGAGGGCGTATAGTGGGCATGCGGGAGGCCGGGTGGACGTACCGCCGAATTGCTCAACACGTGGGGCGTGAGGTCTCCACAGTACATCGATGTCGCCAGTGGTCGGCGGAGGGTGCACGTGCCCGTCGACCTGGGACCGGACCACAGCGACGCACGGATGCACACCAAGACCGTAGGATCCTACGCAGTGCCGTAGGGGACCGCACCGCCACTTCCCAGCAAATTAGGGACACTGTTGCTCCTGGGGTATCGGCGAGGACCATTCGCAACCGTCTCCATGAAGCTGGGCTACGGTCCCGCACACCGTTAGGCCGTCTTCCGCTCACGCCCCAACATCGTGCAGCCCGCCTCCAGTGGTGTCGCGACAGGCGTGAATGGAGGGACGAATGGAGACGTGTCGTCTTCAGCGATGAGAGTCGCTTCTGCCTTGGTGCCAATGATGGTCGTATGCGTGTTTGGCGCCGTGCAGGTGAGCGCCACAATCAGGACTGCATACGACCGAGGCACACAGGGCCAACACCCGGCATCATGGTGTGGGGAGCGATCTCCTACACTGGCCGCACACCACTGGTGATCGTCGAGGGGACACTGAATAGTGCACGGTACATCCAAACCGTCATCGAACCCATCGTTCTACCATTCCTAGACCGGCAAGGGAACTTGCTGTTCCAACAGGACAATGCACGTCCGCATGTATCCCGTGCCACCCAACGTGCTCTAGAAGGTGTAAGTCAACTACCCTGGCCAGCAAGATCTCCGGATCTGTCCCCCATTGAGCATGTTTGGGACTGGATGAAGCGTCGTCTCACGCGGTCTGCACGTCCAGCACGAACGCTGGTCGAACTGAGGCGCCAGGTGGAAATGGCATGGCAAGCCGTTCCACAGGACTACATCCAGCATCTCTACGATCGTCTCCATGGGAGAATAGCAGCCTGCATTGCTGCGAAAGGTGGATATACACTGTACTAGTGCCGACATTGTGCATGCTCTGTTGCCTGTGTCTATGTGCCTGTGGTTCTGTCAGTGTGATCATGTGATGTATCTGACCCCAGGAATGTGTCAATAAAGTTTCCCCTTCCTGGGACAATGAATTCACGGTGTTCTTATTTCAATTTCCAGGAGTGTAGAATGTCAAATGGCAATTTCACCTTTCTTCCATAGTCCACCTGGAACAGTGACATTCTGCCCCACAAATGTATTTTAGTGTTATCACTTGACACCATGTATGGAAGATAAACATCCCAGTTATCATGGTTTCCATTAGCATTTTTGGAATTGTCCTATGTACTCGCTCCGTTCTCCCATTCATCTGTGGATTGGTCCATAATTTTTTAATTCTCAATAGACGACACAACTGTGACATTAATTCGGACATGAAGTTCATTCCCTGATCCATAATTATGGTATTAAGAACCCCAAACTTCAATAATAATAACCAGTTATTGACTAAAGCGTGAGCTACTGTACCTGCATGTTGGTCTGGTATTGCGACCATGGCTAGAAACCATGAAAAGTGATCAATTATAGTTAAAACGTAACAATTCCCTGCCAGTGTTTTGTTGTATGGTCCACAAATATGTAGTCTGATAAACTCGAATGGTGTCAAAGCCTCTGGTAACCGTTGCAATGGAATTCTTGGGCACGTCACATCCAATCTCTGCACACACAGCACACAATTTGCTACATATTGTTCCACATCCCTTCTCTGAGTGTGCCACCAAAACTATTCTGCTACTTGTATTCCTGTTGCTAAATTAACACCATGCCTCGAGAGTACATTATCATGGGCCTGCTTTAAGACTTCCTCTCTCAAACTCTTTGGTGCCACTACCTGTCGTCTGCACCTGGTAACTCTACACAACAAATTTCCCTCCACAATGAAATGTGGTTGAGTTCTAAAACCCTGGAACTACTTATCCTCTGCTTGTGCGCTTTGCCTTTCCGCAAGACTCTTACCCATTACTTCTAATGCGTCTAACTTGTAACTTAATGCATTTACATCCCATGTTTCTTCCCCGGCTTATAAAATACTTCAAAGTCAAATTCACTTAATTTTAGAGCCCACCGTGTTAATTGGCTAGAAGGATTCTATAGTCCCAGTAACCATCTCAATGCTGCATGATCTGTCATGACCTTAAACTTCCTATCATAAAGGCAACAATGAAAATATGTTACTCCGTATATTACAGCCAACATCTCCTTTTCCGTTGCAGAATAATTCTGCTCTCCTCTATTTAACTGTCTAGAAGCATACACCACTGGATGCTCCTGTCCATTCACCATTTACCCCAAAGCACATCCTACTGCACCATTTGAAGAGTCACATGATAAGATGAAATTCTTTCCAAAATTCAGAAACACTAACACCAGACCAGAAACTAATCTCATCTTTAATTCATTGAAAGCTTCCCGACATTCCTCCGTCCATTGAAATTCAGCCCCTTTCTTTAAAAACTTTGTTAACAGCTTGGCTATTTTAGCTAAATCTTTTACAAATTTATAGTAATATGAACATAACCCAATATAAGATTGTAACTGCTTCATTGTACATGGCGTCAGAAAATTTTGAACTGCCTCTGTTGAATCCCTTGTTCACTTATTGCATGACCTAAATATTTGACCTGCGTTTGCACAAAAATAACATTTTTTTAAACTTAATGTTAAGTGTGCCGGCCACAATCTTCTAAAGACTTCTCTTAAACATGATACATGTTCTGGAATATCCTTCAAAAATACTATAATGTCATCCAGGTAAACCATACATGTCTTTCGTTTCAATCCCCTTAAAATCCCACTAATAATTGCTGAAAAGTTGCTGGTGCGTTCTTCAACCCAAACGGCATAAGTATATGCTGATAGTGTCCTCCAGGAACAGTAAAAGCTGTCTTTTCCCTATCCTCTGGCACTACTTCCAACTGATGGTATCCACTTTGTACATCCACTGTCGTAAAATACTTACATTGTCCCAGATTGTCCAATGGGTCTGTGACGTACAGAATCAGATATGCGTCTGAAATGGCTTTCGCATTTAGAAACCTATAATCACAACAAGACCTATATATCCTTGTACCATCCACTGACTTCTTAGGTACAAGAACTACATTGTTTGAATATGGACTACTGCTATGCTCTATGATTCCATCCCATAGTAGTTGTTCTATAAACTCCTCTAGTAGCGATTGAATATAACGTGCTACCCTATATGGTTTCCTAAATACTGGTGTATTATCCTCCATTGATATGTGATGCTTTGTAATCGGTATTGCCAGTAACCTACCCTTCATTCCGAATAAATCGCTAAATGTCAATAACAATTCCTCCAACGCGACCCTGACATCTCCATGCAAAAGCTGTAATTTTCCCCTTAATTGCACTGCATCGAAGTTTTGCTTATGGCTTGCCTCTAAATCCTCCCTATAGAGGTCGTCTTCAGCAAAAAAACCCCAACATGGCCAATAACAACAACAAGCTAAAATCCACTCTGCCGAAGTTATCTATACCTACAGGAACCCTATAATCTCCTTCCACATAACTTGTGTGGGCTAAACTCCTCCACACAAAACAGTGCACATTACCCAACTCCTCACTACTCGAGAGTGGATACACCATGTACAACATCTTCTTTCATAAGTCCGTATCTATCGAAACCCAGACTATCTTCCCTGTACCTGCTGGTATGTTATCCTGCTGATCAACCTTTACTGAATCTGTTCGCAGTTTAGCTGGCGTCACCTTCATGTTAAGTGCAACTTGCAACATTCGTCCATTTGCAACTGCTTTCGCCATGCGAAACATTGTTCCACCGAGTTCCACTGTTTGTTGCCAAAGCTCTATCTTAGCACAATGTTTGTCAAGGAAGTCCAGTCCAAGAATCACTGAACACCCCTCACCCACAAATGCTAACACCTCTACCTGCTCACTAAGCTTAGTTCCTGGGATCACAAATTGAAGTACCGTCGTACCCAATGACTCCACTTTATCATCTCTCACCCCACATAACCTATAATGTGGTGGCTCAAGCCTTCTCCTGCTAACCAGGTCTAGACTAATAACAGACACGTGTGCCCCTGTGTCAACCAGAAATCTGTGTTCCTTTCCATTCATGAAACCTAATAAGCAGCATTCCATCTGTGCACCTACAAGCGCATTACCTAATTTCACTGGGACTGCTCTCCGAGAGTTGAAGCAATCCCGTTCTTGTTTAACAGCTGCTGCCACCGAGGTTCGCTCTTACTTTTACTCCTGCAGTTCACTGCCTGGTGACCCATTTTTCCACATGAACAGCACTGCAACTGACGCTGGCATTGCCTCCTAATGTGACCTACCTGGCCACAACCAAAACACTTAATTTCTGCCAGGACTCTATGCTCCACCCTTTGGTTCGTCGTATAATCTACCTCCTCTAAGTATGTGGCAATTCTTAGAGCCGCTGCAAGCTCACTGGGATTCTCCATTCTCACTCGACGTGACATCTGCGGCGGTACTCCCCGCAAAAAACACATCTATCTCCCTATTCTCAGCCTCTTGTAACAGCACTCTATTAGTCTCGTGTTTCTGTGATGGTTTCAATGTTTGTGCTTTCAGTTTTCTAATCCTGCCAGTCCTGACAAAACTCTACCATCTGGTGAGCAAAATGTATGAGACAGGCGAAATACCCTCAGACTTCAAGAAGAATATAATAATTCCAATCCCAAAGAAAGTAGGCATTGAGAGATGTGAAAATTACCGAACTATCAGTTTAATAAGTCATGGCTGCAAAATACTAATGCGAATTCTTTCCAGACGAATGGAAAAACTGGTAGAAGCCGACCTTGGGGAAGATCAGTTTGGATTCCGTAGAAATATGGGAACACGTGAGGCAATACCGACCCTATGACTTATTTTAGAAGCTAGATTAAGAAAAGGCAAACCTATCTTTCTAGCATTTGTAGACTTAGAGAAAGCTTTTGATAATGTTGACTGGAATACTCTCTTTCAAATTCTGAAGGTGGCAGGAGTAAAATACAGGGAGCGAAAGGCTATTTACAATTTGTACAGAAAGCAGATGGCAGTTATAAGAGTCGAGGGACATGAAAGGGAAGCAGTGGTTGGGAAGGGAGTGAGACAGGGTTGTAGCCTCTCCCAGATGTTGTTCAATCTGTATATTGAGCAAGCAGTAAAGGAAACAAAAGAAAAATTTGGAGTAGGTATTAAAATCCATGGAGAAGAAATAAAAACTTTAAGGTTCGTCCATGACATTGTAATTCTGTCAGAGACAGCAAAGGACTTGGATGAGCAGTTGAATGGAATGGACAATGTCTTAAAAGGAGAATATAAGATGAACATCAACAAAAGCAAAACGAGGATAATGGAATGTTGTCGAGTTAAGTTGGGTGATGCTGAGGGAATTAGATTAAGAAATGAGACACTTAAAGTAGTAAAGGAGTTTTGCTATTTGGGGAGCAAAATAACCAATGATGGTCGAAGTAGAGAGGATATAAAATGTAGATTGGCAATGGCAAAGATAGTGTTTCTGAAGAAGAGAAATTTGTTAACATCAAGTATAGATTTAAGTGTCAGGAAGTCGTTTCTGAAAGTATATGTATGGAGTGTTGCCATGTATGGAAGTGAAACATGGACGATAACTAGTTTTGACAAGAAGAGAATAGAAGTTTTCAAAATGTGGTGCTACAGAAGAATGCTGAAGATACGGTGGGTAGATCACATAACTAATGAGGAGGTACTGAATAGGATTGCGGAGAAGAGGAGTTTGTAGCACAACTTGACTAGAAGAAGGGATTGGTTGTTAGGACATGTTCTGAGGCATCAAGGAATCACAAATTTAGTATTGGAGGGCAGCGTGTAGGATAAAAATTGTATAGGGAGACCAAGAGATGAATACACTAAGCAGATTCAGAAGGATGTAGGCTGCAGTACGTACTGGGAGATGAAGTTTGCACAGGATAGAGTAGCATGGAGAGCTGCATCAAACCAGTCTCAGGACTGAAGACCACAACAACAACAATCCTGACAGAGAAAACCTCCACAGTCTCATTTTCCCTCATAACTATCACATTTAATTTTTCATCAAAAAACCTGTTACTATTCTGTTTTTTGTACCTCTGGAGTAACCTAGCCTCAAGCTTTGAAAACGTCCCCACATTGTTCAACACCATGGTACAATATGTACGACTTTGGCATCCCCTATCAAGCATAACTTCACCACCATCAGCCATTGTGATGATGTCATTAAGGAAAACTGACACATCCTCCGTTGCTTTACCCGAAAAGAGTGTAATCAATGCCGCGATTTCCGGGTCAAACTATCAATGACACTCCACGACCTGTAATTTATTTTTACCCAATGCCCCTTTCCCTGCTTGCAATGCCTCAGATCTCCCTGCTAATTCTTCATATTTTTCCTTGTCCCTTATCTTTGCCTCTGATAATACCTGAATTTTCTCTGTTAGAGCGGCTACAGCTCCCGTTGTAGTCACTGCCACAGCCTCCGCTGCTTGCCATGTTTCCACTATTCTTATAGCTCCACTGTTGCCATTAATTTCACTCTGCTACTCCTTAAACTTAGTTCTTGCAGCGAATGATCACCCATCTACATTCTGAACAACTGTGGACCAAATGACCAAATCCCCTACAAATAAACTATTCTTTGGCACCCACTTTGTACATGGTAATCCGTGGCCTGACAGGCTACAAAAGTTACATCGCTTAGGCGCTATGTTATCATGTACCCTATTTCCCCTGAATGCAGACAAATCTACAGGTCCCTCTGGCCTTACAAAAGACACCTTTAAAAAGTACATCCTAATTAACAAAAGAATGACACATAAACCATAAATCAAACATCACTCAACCCTCCACATCATGCTCATGTGCAGGTGAACAGTCCTGCTTTCCTCCCTATACTGGTATGGACAAACATCTTCCAAATGAGAAGACGTAACAAGAAGTGCATGACCACCCATCACAAATGTAACCAAACACCTCAACTACCCATCTACACAGGCACCTCAACGCTACTTGCTCGACATAAGATGTGGGAGTGGAAATCTGGTACCAGCGTTGTAACTGGCACCACTTCTGACACCACTGCTGCAAGGTCGGGGGGTCGAACCTGGGACTTCAGATGGCTGAGCTGAAGCCGGGACCCACTGTGCCATATTTGTCAGAAAGATGAGCAAGTTCAAGAGCATCAAGGGGCAGTGCAGAGAGATACAGCAGTATTTGGTAACATTTGTTTATTCTGATAATTTACAGTACTCAAGAGGTGAAGCGTAGTGTCAGCCTGCCGTCCATGAGCTGTCCTGCGAGTCCAGCTGCCTCAGGAGACTCCTGGTATGCTGACACCAAGCTGCCATCACCAAGGCCGACTGCCCCATTTGGCCTGCTCTGTCCAACCATGAGACAAAGGTGGGTGTACTAGTCACCCTAGGCCTTTGGGCCGCCACTGCTCCCAGGACAGGACTGGACTCAAACCCATGCCCTCCTGGATGCTGTGCTGCAACTTGCCGCTAGTGGTGCATGCCGGATGGCAACACCCGCCACCATCTCTGGTGCTGCTGCACCACTGCTACTGCAGCACTGCTGCGCCTCCTGCAGCGTACGCCTCACCTGGACCCTGGTACGCCACATGGGCAGTGAATGTGGCCCGTAGACTCCAGATGAGCCGAGCCCCTCCTGGACCAACTGCAGACTGCTGTCACTGCCCTCTCTCAGGTAGACCATATGATCTCCAAGTTCCATGCTGCCATTCTGTCCCACCCTGGTGTTGTGTCCACAGAGGCGGAATATAGTCCGAACAAGTACATAGAAAACAGAATACAAGTTTATGCAGAATACTTATAACATTGCTGCCAGACTGACCCCTGTAAGGGAAGATCATCACAGGTCCATCCCGATGCTCAACTGACCTGGCACACTCTGTCCTAAAATAAAATAGACCATCTATTTATATTGGTTTCTCCATTGCTTGTGACATAGTGTCAGAGAGAGACAGAAACTATGGCAGGGATAAATTCCCACACGTCAGCCAGTTATGAATCGCCACTCTCAGGGCACTTAAAAATCACCACTCTTGGCTCTGGCCTAGTGCCCCACCTCATACATCACAATAACTTAAAGCAATGCTGCAGTTTCCTGCCTCATTGTTGCTCCACTCCAAACAAATCATGCATGCAATACCGCCGTCACAGCTCTTTGCCACGAGTGCCATGTTTACTTTGCCTGGCCTGCTGGCTGTCTACTATTACCACAATCTTCCAGTGGCCCTATATTTCATCACCCAACTGTGCCTTCACTGAATTTTGATAAAATTTCCGTTTCCCTCAACTAGGACTGACACTGGCACAGCAGTACCTGCATTTTGACAGCTGTCATCCATTCCACACACAAAAAATCCCCTCGCATACAGCTTAGCCACTTGCAGACAATATATCTGCTCTGAGGAGAACTCCCTTGCCCTGTATGCGAAGGCTTACTAAGGCCTTCACAGACAGCACATTCCCCCAACCTTATCCTAACACAAATTTCCAATGCCATATCCTCACACACACCCTATCCTCCCACCATCCCCAAGAATCAGCTAAAAGGAGTGCCCCCTCTTCACCCAATATCACTCTGAACTGGAACAAGTGAACCATATCATTCACCAGAGCCTTATCTGTCTTCTGCCCTGAAAGAGGACATCCTATTCAAGATCCTTTGCACCCCTCCAAAAGTGGTGTTTCATTGCTCACCCAACGTACACACCATCCTAGTGTATCTCTATGTCACTCTCACTTTCAACCGCTTGTCACAGAGATCATATACATGTGGCAAACCAGTACAAGATCTGCCTAATCCACCCACCCAGCACCTACACTCTAGTTGTGTCAGTGGCTTATCCTACTCTATCAGAGGCTGGGCCACCTGTGAAAGGAGCCCTCATATACCAGCTCTGGTGCAATCACTGCACAGCTTTCTGTGTTGTATGACTACTAACCAGCTGTCCACCAGGATGAATGGTCACACCAAAACTGTGCCCAAAAGCAAAGTAGACAGTACATGAGGCACAACATGCAGCTGAACACAGAATGTTTGAATTCAATGTCCAGTTCACAACCCAGTTTATATAGATCCTCCCCTCCACCACTAGCTTTTCTGAACCACACAGACGTGAGTTATCCTTACAACATATTCTCTGTTTCTGAAATTATCCCGGCCTCAACCTACAGTAACTTGCTGTCCCCACACCCTCAACCCAATAATTTCTGTTCCCTCCATCCTGTCACCTCTCCAAGTTTAGTCGCTTTCAGCATGTGCCACTTCCTGCTGGCTACTACAGCCCATATACCTGCCACCACTCCCTCCCACATTCCTAGCTGGTAAACTGGCCCTCTCTGTCCTAGATGCTAGCTACCCATTACCAGCTCATCTCCCTGTCTCCCACCTCCCTTCCCTCCACCCACCACACTTTACCCTGTCCCACCACAATCAGCCCACCTGCCACAAAATCAAAATAGTTCTGACACTGTCAGCCACACTGGCAGCACGTAGGAGCATAGGGGAGGGGGTGGAGGGATGGGGGCGAGGGGTGGGAGCTGGGGAGTGAGTGAGTGTGTTTGTTTCTTTTTCTTTTTTTTTATAAGTCTACCTTGACAAAGGATAAGTGTTAAAGCTAGCAAGTTTCCTTTCTTTTGTTTGTGCCTACTATCAACAACTCAATTCTTCTGCTTTTCGGACAGTGGTCTCCCGTAATCCTAAAGTGCTTATCTTGGTTACAATATGCATATGAACTTCTTTGAGCAGAATTTCACCAAAAATATTTTTGTAATAATAGATGTCTTTGAAAGATGAGGTGTTTTTGATAAAAACAGAAAAATAAAGTTAAAAATATTGAATTAAGGGGCAGGGGAGGCAGACACTCACCTATTAGGTGAGGGAACTTTTCTGTTTCTCACTATTACATCCAATACTAGTATTTTCCTGAAGTTTCAAAAGCTTATAAATTATTACCCCCATTTTTCTTAATTTGCCTGGGGTATAAGAAAGGCAGCAGGCTACAGGTTGTCTATTGATTACCTGATATTCTTAACTGGTCTTTTTTCTACGTCTTAAACAATGTTATCTCAAAGAAATAACAGATAAGTAATTATCAACTATATTCCCTAAGTAACACATATTTAGAACCATGGCTATGGCATGTCATTAACAACATTGCATAACACTGTAACTTATTTTTCTTAATATTAGCAGGTGCAAATCGCTATCCAACCCCCCAAAATTCAAAATAAGGACATTATCATCATTTTCTCCCCCAGTCTCCTCTGTCAAGCTGTTTGAGGGTTTGCTAGCAACCCTTTACAGCCATAGGTTTTAACAAATTCTATTCTTATTGTGTTTGCATCCCTTTTCTTGAAAAAAGTGGGTAATATTTTTAGTTCAGTCATTTTAAGTTATTTCTTTAGATTGCTGTTTTGAATTATACATATACATAATACATGAAGCTAAAGAAAAGATGAGAACATAGAATTTTTATGTGGTACATGTATAGCTAAAGGAAATATAAGAAAATGGCAAGTAAATAATGTTATGCCTTGTGGTTTTTTCTCAGGGACCAGCTTTAGCTGGGACTAATCTTTTCTTTTCCAGTATGGTACCCAAAATGGTCTATCATAGTGTCTCACAGATGACTCAGTCTTTGATGTCTTTTATCTTCTTCATAGTTGCTAATATTATGATTCAGTTCTTCCTATTGTGCCAGCCACCCTTTGTAGTGGATTACTTCATCAGTTATCACTGTCTGGTCAATCTTTGCTGTTGGAGTTGATCTGACTCTATCCCCTTATGTAGCCACCATCATTTGTGTTGTGCAGTTGGCCAACATCACCTTTTTGCTTTTCATCTCAGGGTGATCGTTGTGGATGTCCACCTGCGGTGTCTGTGTCTCCCATGTTGTTGAGTGTGATCTTTAATTTGGGAGGCTCTCATGACACCCATTTGTGCACTGACCTGCATCAATCATGACTATGCTTATGTTTGCTGGTGGTGGGCTGCTCGGTAGGTGATAGAACTCCTTCAGTAGGGGATAGGCTGCTTCCAACTCATCAGATCGTATGCTTCTTGCGACAAAATTATATAGGATTCCCAATGAAGTATGTCAATGTGTGTGATGATTCTCATTGTAAATAGGTCGAATCCATGTTCAAGAATAGTAACTTCACTAATGAACTAGAAATATGTAATTTAAAGAGGAGTCTTATTTTAACTACAGGGTTATTACAAATGACTGAAGCGATTTCACAGCTCTACAATAACTTTATTATTTGAGATATTTTCACAATGCTTTGCACACACATACAAAAACTCAAAAAGTTTTTTTAGGCATTCACAAATGTTCGATACGTACCCCTTTAGTGATTCGGCAGACATCAAGCTGATAATCAAGTTCCTCCCACACTCGGCGCAGCATGTCCCCATCAATGAGTTCGAAAGCATCGTTGATGCGAGCTCGCAGTTCTGGCACACTGTGTCTGTTCACTTCACCATTAACAAAAAATGTTGCTTCATCACTGAAAACAAGTTTCGCACTGAACGCATCCTCTTCCATGAGCTGTTGCAACTGCGCCGAAAATTCAAAGCGTTTAACTTTGTCATTGGGTGTCAGGGCTTGTAGCAATTGTAAACGGTAAGGCTTCTGCTTTAGCCTTTTCCGTAAGATTTTCCAAACTGTCGGCTGTGGTATGTTTAGCTCCCTGCTTGCTTTATTCGTCGACTTCCGCGGGCTACGCGTGAAACTTGCCCGCACGCGTTCAACCGTTTCTTCACTCACTGCAGGCCGATCCATTGATTTCCCCTTACAGAGGCATCCAGAAGCTTTAAACTGAGCATACCATCGCCAAATGGAGTTAGCAGTTGGTGGATCTTTGTTGGACTTCGTCCTGAAGTATCGTTGCACTGTTATGACTGACTGATGTGAGTGCATTTCAAGCACGACATACGCTTTCTTGGCTCCTGTCGCCATTTTGTCTCACTGCGCTCTCGAGCGTTCTGGCGGCAGAAACCTGAAGTGCGGCTTCAGCCGAACAAAACTTTATGAGTTTTTCTACGTATCTGTAGTGTGTCGTGACCATATGTCAATGAATGGAGCTACAGTGAATTTATGAAATCGCTTCAATCATTTCTAATAGCCCTGTATTATTCAACAGAACTTTTGATTTTATAAACATGGAAAGTAACATGGTTCACAGAAGTTACCACATCCACTTCAACTACTGCGTATTGTCTCAATGCTGTTTGACAATGCCCAAATACTGATGCTGCATGCTTGAGGAATGTGCATAAAGTACAGCAGAAGACATGTTAAGTGCATCAAGAATGACTACAGATTTTTGGCTTATTTAAGGTACATGGTCAGGAAGGGTATGCTATGGTAATGCTCAAAAAATGACGGCATTCCAATCATGGGATGGTAAGTAATGTTGTAAAATAAATATATTATGATGCACACATTTAAGGTAGTCTTATTTTTTCTATCAATAGGTGAAAAACAGTTCTTGGTACATTTATTGAGTTTTATCCTTTGTGGTCATTATTCTCATGCAGTTTTAAACTCTTCTTTTAATGCATATATGAAGATTTTTCTTTGTATTTATGCCCCATTCCTTGAAGAATTTGATTCTATTTTACATTAAAGTAATAAACATACTAATGGTTAATGTAGTGTATATTTTTGTTAGCTAATAACATTACTCACTATAATTTGTAAAGTTTTGATAGTATATATACACATGGTACTGTGATCTTTACAATTACATTTTTACAGATTTATTATTCAGTTGTGGCAAAGGAAATGCATGAAGAATAAAGATGAGCAAAATGTGGAATTGCAATAGTGTTAAACATTACAGTATTGATTGAGATTTTATTACACTGACATTCATTGTGTAATATTCCAGGTTCAACTTGGTTTGCAGGGACCAAGAGCATAAGGTATATTGCATTACTAACACCATTAACAAGGTACTGCCAAAGAGTGTGAATTTTGCCTCAAGGGATTAACCTGTATGGCTTGCTTCCTGTGCTGAAATATGTATCTAATACTGTTTCTTTGTGGGAAAGCAATTTCTAAATAGCCAATTTTTTAATCAATGATTTTGTAACACTGAAATAAAAAATATCGTGAACATACAAATCTGCTAGGAGTGATAATTTTACACAGAAAACCTAAATATTTGGAGCCCAGAATAATTAAAAATTATTTTATATTTTAAGTTTTTTGCTTAAACATGCTGAAGTCTGTGAGTTATGTAATAAACCAAGGAACATGAACAAGACAGTTGCATCCTAGCTTCCTTTGCTCAGAACACAATAAAAATAAAACCAATATTTTCTTGGCCAATGGCTTTGCCACAGTGGTAACACCAGTTCCTGTCAGACCATCAAAGTTAAGAGCTGTTGGGCTCAGCTAGTACTTAGATGGGTCACCGTCTGGGTCTGATGAGTGCTGTTGGTAAGTGAGGTGCACTCAGCCCTTGTGAGGCCTATTGAGGAGTTGATTGACTGAGAAGTAGTCACACTCGTCATAAAAGCTGACAAAGGCTGGGGAGGGTGGTGTGTTGATCACATGCCCCTCTGTACAGTTGGGCCTTCAAGGGCTGTTCGGGTGGTTTGTTTGTTTTTTTTTTTTTTCTTTTTTTTTTTAAATAGATTTTCTACAACATGCTGGAATCATGATATAAATGGTTCTACATCCACTGACTATTATATCAAATGTTCATTGACAGTATATATTAGAACAGAGAATAGATCATTGAAAATAATAAAGAGACAGGCGTAAATTTGTTACCCTTCAGAAGCATCCCTGACAATTTGTATTGATGCACAAATCCGTGAGGATATCACACTGTTAAAAGCATTTGCTGTAACTGTAATTAATTTGCTCAGGAAACTTTGATACATTTTGTTATAAGACGCAGTTTCCATTACATTTTGTTATAAGGCACAACTTCCATCCATTTGAATCTGCTTACAGTAGTCAAACCTAGGTGCACATTTGTAGTTTTTACCCACCCATTTCCCTCCAGTATGAAATTGACTTGATTCCTTGATGCCTTGAACTGTGTCCTAACAGGCAGTGCCATCTTTTGGTCAAGTTGTGCCATTACTTTTTCTTCTTACCAAATTTATTCAGTACCACCTATTTAGTTATCTGGTATACCCACATGACCTTCAAGATTCTTTTGTGACACTACATTTCAGATGCTATTTTTTTACACAAATTAATCTTCAGGTTGTGTAAAGACCTACTTTATCTCACTAAATGAACACTGATATAACAAGATTGAACAGGCATTTTGTTGTGAGGACTAGGTTAGGGTCACTAGGTGACAGTTTGGTTGCTTGTGGCCAAGTGGAATTTGGAAGCAGAGTGTTAAGAGTAAAGAAAATTGTCCCATACCTGTGCAGATAGTATTGTATGAGTGGGTACAGTGGAAGTGGTGGGGGTTTCATTGTGTGCGAGCACTACCGGGTAGGGGGAATGCAGTTCAACAGATGAAGCTTACTCAAAGTCAGAACTTCTAAGCTACAGTTAGCAAGTCTGCAAAAGATCATACAGACAGCTTGTAGTGCCTCAAGAATTTTAGTGTAAATTCTAGAAACATTCAGCCTTCAACTGTCTTGAACACCAAATATTTTAGGTATGAGTGCGGGAGAGTGAGAACGTTTCTACCGATCCACCTGTTTCTATGTGCAGGTCAGAAGTTTGTTATTAGAAGACTGTAAGAGGGTCAAGTTACCGACGATGACAAGCGTTTTCTGCCAGCACCACAGAAGACGGTAGGAGAACTCCAGGAATATTTATGTTGTATTCTTTGATGTGTTAGTGTCTGTGGTGATTGTAAAAAAGACTAATGAACATTTGAAAATAGACTGCTATGCACATTCATGTATTGGACTCGCTTGAGACTAGAGACATTTAAATTACTTCATGTCTTGACTATGAACAAAATAAGTCACATGCATGCTATTTGAATATGTGTAAATGAGTCTAATGTTCGAAGAACGAGTTAGATTGTAAAGTTATTGTTTGTAAATGTTAAAAATGTATTGTGATTGAACTGAATAGTATTGTAAGAGTACACAAATTATTTCAAGAATAGAAAAGTAGTTATTAAGTTCCTTTAACCTGCACCATATCTTTGGAAAAGCAGCTTTCAGGAGATCGACATAGTGGATTAACCAGAGAAGAGGACCGGCTACACAAAATGGGCGAGTTAACTGAATTGAGGGATGAGCAAGTCTTGCACCCCAGCACCACACAGTCTCCTGATGTTGTCCAGAGAACATTAGAAGCTCATCCCAGTATGACTAATAATATAATTGACTGGAGTGTCTAATAAGAAAAACACCCCATTAACAATTCATGCAACTGCTGATAGTGGACTAAGCACACTGCTCAGCAGATTACTGCAGTCTAAGATGGTCACTCCTTCGCAACAAAAATGTACACACACCTGGGGCTGAGAACAAGACTGATTCTTAGTGGGTACCAAGCTATTTGGAGCTAGATGTAACATATTGATTTGTAGAGTAGCAGGATGTCTATGTTCATGCCATATTTGGGCTACTTTTTGCTATAAAAACGAACTGCAAGATAAATTCAGAAAGCACATACAGGAAAATAAACAAGTACCTCATGAGTGCATGACATATGTTGTTGTTGTGGTCTTCAGTCCTGAGACTGGTTTGATGCAGCTCTCCATGCTACTCTATCCTGTGCAAGCTTCTTCATCTCCCAGTAATTACTGCAACCTACATCCTTCTGAATCTGCTTAGTGTATTGATCTCTTGGTCTCCCTCTACGATTTTTACCCTCCACACTGCCCTCCAATGCTAAATTTGTGATCCCTTGATGCCTCAAAACATGACCTACCAACCGATCCCTTCTTCTAGTCAAGTTGTGCCACAAACTTCTCTTCTCCCCAATCCTATTCAATACCTCCTCATTAGTTACGTGATCTACCCACCTTATCTTCAGCATTCTTCTGTAGCACCACATTTCGAAAGCTTCTATTCTCTTCTTGTCCAAACTGGTTATCATCCATGTTTCACTTCCATACAAATGCTTTCAGAAACGACTTCCTGACACTTAAATCTATACTCGATGTTAACAAATTTCTCTTCTTCAGAAACGATTTCCTTGCCATTGCCAGCCTACATTTTATATCCTCTCTACTTCGACCATCATCAGTTATTTTACTCCCTAAATAGCAAAACTCCTTTACTACTTTAAGTGTCTCATTGCCTAATCTAATCCCCTCAGCATCACCCGATTTAATTTGACTACATTCCATTATCCTCATTTTGCTTTTGTTGATGTTCATCTTATATCCTCCTTTCAAGTCACTGTCCATTCCGTTCAACTGCTCTTCCAAGTCCTTTGCTGTCTCTGACAGAATTACAATGTCATCGGCGAACCTCAAAGTTTTTACTTCTTCTCCATGAATTTTAATACCTACTCCAAATTTTTCTTTTGTTTCCTTTACTGCTTGCTCAATATACAGATTGAATAACATCGGGGAGAGGCTACAACCCTGTCTCACTCCTTTCCCAACCACTGCTTCCCTTTCATGCCCCTCGACTCTTGTAACTGCCATCTGGTTTCTGTACAAATTGTAAATAGCCTTTCGCTCCTTGTATTTTACCCCTGCCACCTTCAGAATTTGAAAGAGAGTATTCCAGTTAACGTTGTCAAAAGCTTTCTCTAAGTCTACAAATGCTAGAAACGTAGGTTTGCCTTTTCTTAATCTTTCTTCTAAGGTAAGTCGTAATGTTAGTATTGCCTCACGTGTTCCAACATTTCTACGGAATCCAAACTGATCTTCCCCGAGTTCCGCTTCTACCAGTTTTTCCATTCGTCTGTAAAGAATTCGCGTTAGTATTTTGCAGCTGTGACTTATTAAACTGATAGTTCGGTAATTTTCACATCTGTCAACACCTGCTTTCTTTGGAGCTAGCTGCTGTTGTATGTACGCAATCTCCTTATAATAAAAGACTATACAAAGTGAGGACAGTGGTGTGCATGACATATATTGTACGTAAACTACAAAAAAATGCAGTGGGGGAATGGCATACTGTATTTTAACCACATACAGTAAGCAATTCTAGTTTATTTCATGATAAATAGTTGAGAAGATCTAACTGGTATTATTACATGATTTCAGTATATTACTTTTGTTTGCATTCCACGCAATGACTGAAATTTAAATACAACATTACTTGGTCATCGTTTCTATTTACTGTTACTGCTATAAACACATAGACAAATCCATGAAAAAGGACAGTATCACAAATGTTCAATTATATTAGTAAGGAATTGAAAAAACAAATACACAGAATTTGAATGAAAACAAAGAAGCCATTGTATGAGTCTGCCAGAATAAGAATGGAACAGTGATTTTTTTATGGCTGGTTCTGAGCAAATCACTTTGCTGGGAGCATCTGGATTCAATGCAATGAAGGAGCTAGCTGCTGTTGTATGTACGCAATCTCCTTATAATAAAAGACTATACAAAGTGAGGACAGTGATGTGCTGCTGTTTAAGAATCCACTTTTACCCCTTTGTGGTGATGACTCATGATTATTCTTACTTATAAATGTCAGGTCATTAAAAAATAAAATTGGTTATCTTAGTATTCTGTTAGGTGTAAGCAAGAAGACTACATTCTGTGTTAATAATCACTGGCTCAGAGAAGATAAGCTACAACTGCACAAATCATGGGGGATGGACCTCTGATATATGGCAGTCTTTGCATACTGTCGCAGATTGAGCTGGCATCCTCCATCTGCTCTAACTACACCCCAACTACCAACAATAATTTTTTTCTCAGTTCTCTGTCTCAGGGTGTCATTTGGTTCCGACTTTCAGTAATATTTGTTTGTGATATAGGTATAAATCTGCCCATTTGTTATTTAGATCAGATTTCATTGTTACAGTTGTAGTCTCAGTATCTGACAGCAAAAATACAGTTAGTTTTGTTCAAAACCATGCTAATTAAAAGTTATGTCTGATTAAAAATTTTGCTACAGTAAACAGCAGTGAAAATATTTTGAGCTAATAAATAGGTTTGGTAAGGACGATACCACTCATTGTAAAGACGAGCATTCCAACTTTTCATTAACATAGTTAAAATTTGGTAGAAAAAATTAACTTACAAGATAATTACCATTAAAGTTCAAAAGTAGACATTTTAAGTTGCAGATTTGGACCTTCTGCTTATTAAATTTCATCTTTGACTGCTGTGCTTCCATTACTCCATTTTTTATGCACAAGGTGGCTTACTTCATTAACTGATTAAGGCATTAGTTACGAATTTTGCATAATCTACAGTGATGTTCAGTATTGTGATTGTACCCACAAATGGATTAATGCCTAAGCAGATGCATAAAATGATTCCATATACTTTTCCAAAGTCCTAAATCACTACACTTTTTACAAACCAAATTATTATTAATAATTATAGTCTATCCTGAGTAGTAATGTTTTTGTATGAAGTTAAGAAATTGGTTATCATCCAACAATAGGACTTTGAAGACAACATATGAAAAAGCAAAACCAAAATTGTTGTTGTGTGTATACTTTTAAGCAAACACCATCCTGAACTCATTAAGATTTTCCACTTTATGACTTCAGACTCTTGTGCTACTGAAGAGGCATCATAGAAGAAACTACATAAATCAGGTTGGTGGGCTTACAGTACTTGTGCAGCACAGTGTCCTTAGTGTGGGTGATACAAGCACAGAAAATGCAATGGAAACAGCTGGATTGATACAGTCCACATTAAAAATCATAACTATATTTTTGTACTGTATGCCAGACACTAATAATGAAGCATTTGTACAGTCCTTGGAGAAAACTGACTTATTTTGTGCAAAACGGTCTAAGAATAGGATATATATTCTTGGAGACATAAATACTGATTTAAGACTAAGGCAACCACACAATTTACTTTTCTTAAAATGCTAAGATTGGATGACTTGTATTGCATTAATTATACTTCATAACAATTTTTCTGTCATCATCAGTGTTCATTAACAGTCTTCAGAGAACGGGAGGGTTTCGACTACCTCTCATCATGTAATGAAATGAATCTCTTGTAATATTCTCTCTTTTGTAAGCATAAGAATGATATAATTTAATAATAACAGTTTAGGAAAAGATAGATTGCTATTTACCACAAAGATGACACCTTAAGTTGCTGACATGCACAATGAAAAGACACTTATACATAAGCTTTTGGTCACAGCCTTTATCAGAAGCAGAACCACACACCATTCAGTCACCTGAGCAAGCACACAGAGAATGGGAAGGGATAGCAGTGTGAGTGGGGGAAGAAGAGCAATGTCTGGTGGAGTACTTGGGGACTAGAGTGCCAAGAGGGACAGCATTGGGAGGTTGAGGGCAGAGATGAGGGGAAAACAGAGTAAAGATGGAGTAATGTGGAAGACGGGTGGGTGCATTGGCAGAGGGTGGCACACACAAAGAGTGAGAGACAAGAATGGGGAGGAGGTGATAGGGCAGAGGGGGTGAAAACTGTTTGGTGGAGGGTGTGGGGACAGTAGTCTACTGGATTGTGGGAGCAGAGAATGCATCATAATGGTAACTCCAGTCTGCGCAGTTCAGGTAAGCTAGTGGTGGAGAGGAGGATACAGATGGATCAGGTAGTGAAGCAGCCACTGAAATCAACCATGTCATGTTCTGCTGCATGTTGTGACACAGTGTGGCCTACTTTGATCTTGATCACAGACTGGCAGTGCCAATTCATCCTTGTGGACAGCAGGTAGGTAGTCATATGAATATAAAAAGCTGTGCAATGATTGCAGCAGATCTGGTATATGAGATAACATTGCTATCCCTTAGCCTTTCCTGCCACCTCTAGAGTGCTGCTTCCATCCCATGTGACTGTTGGATACTGGTCCAAGCTGCCAGAGTTGGCAGTCATATGTGTGAGGTGTGTGTGCTTGTGTTAATGAATGATGTGCGTTTCTCTTTCTTTTTCTGGAAAGGCTGTGGCTGTAAGTGTCTTTTAATTGTGCCTGTCTGCAACTTAACATATCACCTTTATGATAAGTAGCAAGCTATCTTTTCCTACATTGTTGATATTCCAGTCTGGAGTTCCCATTGTTTGATAATTTAATAATGGTAGTTATGTTTTGCAAACATCACTGCAACAGTGATGTGGTCCATGTCAATAATTCTTAACATATTTCATAATATGAAAGAACGAGTCTCAAAATTTGTAGGCTTTTTTCTACTTAGATTTTTCTCTTCTTTGTCGATTATTTGGTGTTCTTGTTGGCACATCATATCTTTAGATATGATATTTCCTGCTTTTAGAAGAAAGTTTGGGGTCATGGTATGCTACAGGTATCAGTGTAAATGAAATGTTTCATGCTTCTTTGTACTGAATACTTTATTGCTCTCTACAGTTTGATCTCAGTTGTCCTTGAAACAAGATTACAACTGAATAGCTTGCCAAGTCCAGAACATGGCCTGTTACTTGTATGAATCCTGTCCAGTATCTTATGATCCATTAGTTTTCTATTGTACAACTGTTTTGTAAAGTCTTTGATGTTTTCTACTTTCTTAAAGGCTCTTCTATCAGTATCTAATTTGCTGTTATCCTTATTGCTTCAGCTAACCTTGAGGTATTTGGGTTTATCCCAGTTGATCTCCAGGCTGAGCTTTTTGGCCTACTTCATAAATATTATCAGCTGCATGAGCTCTTCTTCATTCTGAACTGTAAGTGTTCTGTCTTTATCATAGACTAGAATATTTATCTTTTGGCTTGGTCAAACTCCAGTGTCCAAGTTTAACACTTTCCTTAACACTCTTTCTATGATCAAATGAAATAGTAGAGGAAAAGACAATACTGCCATAATTAAAATATATCTGACATTTCACCATCTGATTACATTCTGCAGTTTGATTTCCCTATGCACATTTCATCAGCAAGATAAATTCCTCTCATAGTTTAGCATACACCACCTCTTCTCATATTGCTTATCCTTTAATGTTATCTATTACAGGGCTTTTTAAAATCAACAGTAAGGCAGTATGTCTCTTCCTTGTCCACATCTATTTTGAGGTATCTTCTAGTAGTGGTCTGTTATTAGTTTTCCTCTTCTAAAATCTGTCTGCTGGAAGCCAAAAGTTTTCAGCTACATAGAAGAATTTCTGATATGTAATAATAAAATTGTATTTTTATGTGAGTGTGTATTATTGAACCTACTTACATCAGTTTTTATATAATTGGTTGGTGCATAAGTTCATACTATTTCTGTATTGCATGTTGGTATTCTGATTGCAATGATTTATTTATGAAATGTCTTTTTATTTGTAGTTCACTGTTGCTATTTGAGTTTACATATTTGTCATGTTGTCATTTGTAGATAGTGGTGGAGCTGTGGAAGCAACAAATGAAGTGCCATGCAGAGAAATCCAAACATTTCTGACTTGTTCTTTTGTTAGAGTTCAATAGAGGGGTGACAGCAGTGGAGGCAGCCAAAAGCACTTGTGCCATGCATAGGTATAATGCCACTGGACAGAGCACAGCAAGAAACTGTTCTCTCTTTTTAAGGAGATTCTTTTCATACTAGTGGTTCTCCATGTTCAAGAATACCTTTGGGGTTTGATGAAGATCATTTTAATGTATTAATCCACAATGATCCATATCAGTGTTTGAGAACTGGCACATGAGATATATTGTGATCATTTCATCATTGTGCAACATTTGCATGCAATGGAAAAAGGTTCAAAAATCACGTGTATGGGTAACGCATGCTCTAAGCCAAAATTACAATAATCAGTGGGTGGCCATATGTGCATCTCTGCTTGCTCATTATCAGTTGACTTGTGAACAACATTGACCATTCCTAACCTGTGTCATTCCTAGCTGATGAAAAGCTGTGGCTGCATGCTACCACAATGAAAAGAAAAGAATGGCTGAGCCCAAACAAAGCAGCAACTACCAACAGAACTGTGCACATCCACAGAAAACATCCATGTCTTGACTGCCATGCAGCTGGCCTGGTTCTGATTTCTGGCCAGGTTGGAGATTTTCTCTGCTCCGGAACTGGGTCATGTGATATCCTTATCCTGTCATCATCGTCACCCAGGTCAACCAGTGTGGTGTCAACTGAAGAGACTTGCAATTTGGTGGTCGAACTCCCCCTGCTAATGATACCTGGCCATCAGTGCCATAAGATCATTTCATTCACAGAAGATTATGTTATGCATCTGGTGGAACAGTGATGGAGTGGTGTTCTATGAATAGCTTCCCCGAGGTGCAGCCATTACTGCTGACATTTACTGTCAACAACTACAATGTCTTGCAGACCTAGTCCAAGAACCACCACCAGGAAGACTACATGGAAGTCATGCTACTCCACAGTGAAGCCTGCCCACATTCTGATAGACAAAAATCTCTCTACAGGAGTTGGGTTAGGAAGCCATTCTGCACCCATTTTATTCACCTAATCTTGTGCCATCAGATTTTCACCTTTTCTGTTCTCTATTGAACAACCTTCAAGGAACTTCTTTCCTGATGAAAATGTGTTCCAGACATGGTTTGATGAGTTCTTCACCACAAGGCTGTACAGTTTCTAAGTGACAGAATCAAAAAGTTACCCCAGAATTGGCAGACTGTTGTAAATAGTGAATGAATATACAGTCATGTTCAGAATAAAAATAGAACATCTCTAACAATGAGAGATGGAACATTCATACTCACAGGACATGCACTTTAGTACAACCTGCAGAGATATTAGCATTTGACCCACGTCGGCTGTGGGTTCAAGGTCAACATCGATATCATGGCACAACACCACATACTGGTAATATGTGCCTGTGACTCTCATCGCCACTGTAAACCAAAGGTAATGGAGCAGTATGACTTGAGCAGACTGTTACGTTTGCCACAGACAGCCCCTGCCAGGCAGACTACACTCAAGACACCCCTGTGTACCACGTAACATACACAAGCACTTGCAGGTGCAACCAAGAGGAAAACAATTCTTCCAAACAAACAGAACTTGCTAGAGGCTAATGCGAACCTTTTCTGCAGAGGTCGCCTCACAGATACAGGGAAAGTCGGAGTACTCCGCCGGCCTCCGCCAGCTTTATAACGCCAGCACAGCAGCAGTACAGCCAGTTCCTCGCTGAGCTAGGACCAGCTCTGACGGACCTCACTGATGCTCTTGATGAATGGTCATGTACAAGTTATTTGTTTTTGTGTGTATATAGTGATTGTTTAAGAAGTGTAGTTTAGTTTCAATAAACGACATTATACTGCGTGTTCTACAATACTGATTATTCAAAAGTGGTGACGAGTATAGTGGAACGAACCGACAAACATCATGGTTACGACAGCAGCATCTACAGAATGGTGACAATTCTTTCAAGGACTTCTGCACCAGTTTTTGGAAACTCAGACACCATTGATCACTGAAATCTGAAGCCTCCATGGCCCCGCGATACCACTGCCGTTCCAAGCATTCAACAATGAACTTGAAGAATGGGAAACATATGAACGACGTATCCGGCAACACTTCACGATTCATCAAGTCACCCAAGAAGTCAGTTTGAAAGAGGGTGCACTATTGGCATGAGAAATGTGGTGCACCCATCTGGCAAACTGCTCCTTGTATGGGATAAAGCATTTTGGCAGTGGAATGG
Source organism: Schistocerca nitens (assembly GCF_023898315.1). Taxonomy (NCBI): domain Eukaryota; kingdom Metazoa; phylum Arthropoda; class Insecta; order Orthoptera; family Acrididae; genus Schistocerca; species Schistocerca nitens. Next base: position 832,452,523 of record NC_064614.1, read on the forward strand.
GTTTGTGCAGGATAGTTCATGGAAGATAACACAACACGATGAGGTGGGTTAGTTCGCACAACCCAGACCGCCTCCAAGAAAATTGACACTTCATCAAATGGTGTTGCAGGAGAGGTCTGCGACCTTCTTGGCTCTGGTGCAACAGTGAAACAGTGTAACACTTTGTACACTATCAGGGATGACAGTGTCACTGTTTATTACAGTGTGGGTTATGTGCATGTTGTCCACTTCTCCGCCTACCTTTGATGGATGTGTAGAAACATGCTAGATGGCAATGGTGTATGGATCATCATCACTGTGGACAGAAATGACATCAAATAGTGTTTTTGAATGAACCCAGGTTCTGTTTGTTTGAAAATGATGGCCATATTTTGGTTTGCTGCAGATGGGGAGTGGCATTGACACAAGACATACAGCACCCAACTCATGGTCCTATGGTATGGAGTGCTGTTAGGTGCAACCACAAATCACAGCTGGTGAATGCCAGGACACTGTGACCTGTGTGAATGACATCCTGCGACCCACAGCCATATCCTTCCTGTATAATACCCCAGACGACATTTTTCAGCAAGACAATGCATGACCACATGTTGCTGCATAAACATCTGCTTCTTTGTGTCGCAGAATGTCAGCTTATTGCTCTTGCCCACCAGATCAGACTTGTCACCAGTCAAAAATGTGTGGGCTATGGTGAGACTATGGATGCAGTGCTGTGTCCCAGTGCCAAGCACCAGCGATGACCTTTGGAACCAGGTAAATGCAGTGTGAATGTCTATATTACAGGACACCATTTGCACCTATACTCACTGATGCCATCATGCATGGAACAAGTTATCAGGGCCCATGATGCACCCTGTGCTTGCTGGCGAACAGGCCACATGTTGAACTGAGGTGACTGAAATGCTAAATATGTGCAAAACATACTAATGTACATGTCCGTGGATATGAACGTCCTATCTCTAGTTGTTCAAGATGTTTTTTCTGAACATGAGTGTATACTATTGTTGATTAAAGCCTGTTACGTGTATCTGTTGTGTTTATTTCTACATGTATGTCTACAACTATAATCTGCAAACCACTATGAGGTGTATGGCAGACGGTACGTCTCCTTGGGCCATTTATTAGGGTTTCCTGCCATTTCATTCAAATAAGGAGCATGGAAAGAATGATTGTCTGAAGGCCTCTGTATGTGTATGCTAATTATTCTGATCTTATCCTCATGATCCCTATGTGAGCAATATTTTGGCGGGGGGGGGGGGGGGGGTTGTATATTCCTAGCATCATTGTTTAAAGCAGGTTCTTGAAACTTTGTTACTAGACCTTCTTGGGATAGACAAACTATCTTCAGGAGTCTGCCAGTTCAGTTCCTTCAGTGTGTCTGTGACACTTTCTCATGGATTAAACAAACCTGTGACCATTTGTGCTGCCCTTTCCTGTATACGTTCAAAACCCCTGTTAGTCATATTTGGTACAGGTACCACACACTTGAGCAATATTGTAGGGTGGGTTGCATGAGTGATTTGTAAGTAATCTCCTTTGTAGACTGATTGCATTTCCCCGGTATTCTACCATCAACCAAAGTCTGGCACCCACTTTACACATGACTGAACCTATGTGCTCATTCCATTTCATACCCCTAAAAAGCATTAGACCCAGGTATTTGTATGAGTTGACCAGATCCAGCAGTTACTCATTGATATTAGTCACAGAGTAGTGCATATTTTGTGAGCTGCATAATTTTACACTTGTGAACATTTAAAGCAAGTTGCCAGTCTTTGCACCACTTTGAAATCTTATCAAGATATGACTGTGTATTTATCCTGATCCTTCAGATACTACTTCATTATAGATAACTGAGTCATGCACAAAAAGTTTGAGGTTATTATTAATATTATGTGCCAGGTCATTAATATACAACATGAATAGCAAGGGTGCCAACACAGTTCCCTGGGGCACACCTGACATTACTTTTACATCTGATGATGACTCTCCTTCCAAGATATCATGATTTGTTCTTCCTAGCAAAAAGTCGGCAATCCAGTCACAAATTTCACTTGATATCTCATACAATTGTACTTTTTACAATAAGCTTAGGTGTGGTACTAAGTCAAATGCCTTTCAGAAATCAAGAAATACTGCATCTACCTGATTACCTTGATGCAGAGCTATCAGCATGTCATGTGAGAAAAATGTGAGTTGCATTTCATATGATCAAGGCCATTTAATTTTTAGTTTTGGACCTCCATTTCTACATGATGTTTTTTTAGCCCTTTTTCCACATGCCTGTTTTTAGCTGTCTCCTATTCTGTCCATGGTTAGAAGAGGAGCTAACTTATCTGCAAATTCAGTATAGAATCTGTCAGGATTTCCATTGGGCCCTGGAGCTTCGTTAAATTTTAAATTTTCAGCTGTTTCTCAACACCACTGACACTAATATTTATTTCATTCACCTTTTCAGTGGTACGTGAATGAAAGTGGGTCAATTCTCCTGGGGTTTCCTTTGTAAAGGAATATTTGAAAACTTAGTTAAGCATTGCAGCTTTTGCTTTGCTACCCTCAGTTTCAGATCTTGTCCCATTCGCAAGGGCTGGACACTAACTTTTGTACCAGTATTAGCCTTTACATATGACTATCTATAGCCTTACATTTTTTTTGTTTTTGTTTTTTTTTTACACCTATTATGCAATAATCTCAGTTTCTTTGGAAATTTCTTTACAGTCACTATATACTGTGGAGGTTCCCTCCCATTATGAACTGTTCTACTGGGTAAATATCTATCCAGTGAATGGTCAACTATTGTTTTAATCTTGCGCCAGAGTTCCTGTATATGCTCCTGCCCTGTGCTGAAAGTTTCAAGTTCCTCACTGAGATACGACACTAGTGATTTTTTATCTAATTTTCTGAACATATCAGGGAAGCCAGGTCTATTTGTTGCCATTAGATGCAATATATTTCTGTTGTGAGTGGGATTTCTAACTATCTGTTCGAGGTATTTTACAGAGAAGGCATTTGGTAAGGCTTCACAGGATGTCTTATGCTCAGCACTGACAAAACAGTAATTTTCCCAATTAATTGTTGGATGAGTAAAGTCTCCACCAATGATTACAGTAAGACCGGGGAACTTATGTACAAATGTTCTAAGGTTTTTTTCACAAGTTTTGGGTTACACTGGGAGATTAGTCTGGTGGGTGACAGAAGGATCTAATTATCATTTTATGCCCACAAATGATACTGAGTCTTGCCCAAAGAATCTCACATGCAGCTTCAATTTCTACCATGGTGGATTTCAGTTTTTTTGCCTGCTGTGACAAATACACATTCATTTCCTATTTGCCTATCCTTCTGATAGACAAATTTTCCACCAAAATCCCACTGCTACTAATTTCAGGTTTCAACCAGCTTCCTGTACGTAGTATTATATGAACTTCATTGCTTTTCCAGAGCACTTCGAACTTTGGCACATTGTTGTGAAAGCTTTGGCAGTTAATCATTAGGATTTTAATCTTCTCACCTGTGGGAGGCATTTCTTTCAATCTTACATTGATATTTATGTGTTACCTAAAGCTGTTATTATCTGGATTGGATGGAGAGCTTGTAATGAGCTTGAAACATTACTACTTAACTTGCGTTTGCCTGTGGTTCATCAATGTTGTGGATACTGTGAATAATGAGAACATCCCAAATATTTCAAGCTTGACAAATTATTTATTGATATCAGCTGATCAACAGAACTGATATAAGTGCAAAACAACTGACAAAACTGAACTGAACTGCACTGACTCTTGAAGTAAACAAAACTTGACTGACTGCCTGCAGAGCCTCACTGTGTCGCTTTAAATACAATTTTAATAATCACTACCATTGTTAATTTATTACAAAATGTAACTTACAATTAAAAACAATTTTATCTAAAGTAACTGCTGTTAAATTTGTACAGGTTATAAAATATAATGTCAAATAACATAATATTTTCATCATCATCTTTGTTTTATGTGTGAAAATTAATTCACAATCTGATTTCAACAATTATTTTGATTTTCCTTTAATTTTATAATTAGTGATTGTATGGATTTTATTGCTAACATTTGTTCGAAGTATACACATCATGCTTTGACACATCACATAGATTAAATACATTCTTGTTTACTCAAATACCAGAATTTCGTAAATTTGGGTGGTGTAACTAACAAGAGGTAAATATCTGCATAATTTACAAGCATCATTAATTACAATGAATTACACAAAAATGAATAATGAATGAAATTACATCACTGGATAATGATTGTTATTTTCATTTAAATCATAATGAGGTTTTTGTGTTAGCGAATTTACATATTGCAATTAAGGTAATTAGAGGTGTTAGTTATTTATGCTAACATTTCCACAGCCTCTTAATATTTGTTGCTAAACATTAATTACATTTATTACTTCAATTTCATTATCTGATATTTAATTTGGCATATGTACATATTTTTGTTAATGATAACAATCTATTAACAATCACAAGAATGTAAGTCATTCCAGAATATTCTAGATGTATTTACAAAGAAGAATAGGCTCTTTGGGCAAACTGAACTGAACGATACCAATAAAAATACATAGAAAAGGCCCTAGGAGGCACTGAATCTTACAATAAATACACGGATGCATATAACAAAAGGTGGTATCGGACAGTACATAATGATCTTGGGGGAGGCTGTTGCATTATACACCCCCCCCCCCCCGGCCACTCTTACAAGTATTACTTGTATGAATGGCTGCTAAATACATGTAGACAATAAGGTACTTTCAAATCACGTACTTTCAATACATTTAAATTTTCATAGTATAAGTTTTAATAGAAGAAGTCAAATTTTATTGTACTTAGCTGTCATTCTGGTCACTTGTCCACATCTCACATCTTAAGGAATTGGCAGCTCACAGTCATCATCAGTCCTTTCATGCTGTCCATCTTGTGTCTGCAACCTCTCTTTTTCTGGCAGTCTTTACACTGCAACAGCACAGTTCACTATTAGTGTCACAGTTTTTAGTTTTTACTTACAGGTCAGGTAAGGATCATGGATACAATTTTCTAGGTAGGAACAGGGATGAACTCATTACTCAAAGTACTCGTGTAGGTTACAATTAAGGTCACATCAGGTATAAATGTATCAAAATCATTCACGTAGTATCCTATACTATTAGCATATTTACAAACAATTCACACAAAGATAAGCATATCTAAACTATAAAAGTTTTAACTATATCCAGATTAAAGTCAATGAACAAAAATAAATTATATAAGTATCCTTTCTTTTTGATTAGTATTTCAGTATATTTGACCCCCCAGATCTCATTTAACTCTTTATAATATCAAACAAACTCATAGACTGTTCCTCATCACACAATCTTGTAATCACATACTTTTCACAAAATGTCTTGTCACATTGCAACTTGTCCATTTAATAACATGTGTACATCTTTAACATTGTCCATTTGTACATCTCATTAGCAAATTCATAAAATCATGTCCATCCCTGTAATTCTCATAGAATACATGCTCAAGAATATAACTACTATAATCTCTATTATTTTATATACTCACAGAGTCTATTCTGTCATGAAAATGCTAACACTAACTTATCTATAAGTATTACACCCTGTACAGTACACACACACATATATATGGATCTAGAAAATTGTCTTTTACTCCCAGAACTATACATTGTCCCACCAATTACCTCCTAAACATCATCACATGCACAAAAAAAGTAGACATTACTTACTAATACAGATTGTCCACAGAGTGTGATGGCCAGAAAGTAGTTTCTTAACAACACTTACAATAGTTACAATAATTATTATATACTCATAGCCTTACATGCTGGGAATTCAATTAATTCATTGATCTGATTCGGTGGTCTCTTGCGATACATTATTTCATATGGGCAAAACCCGGTAGACGAGTGCTGTAAGCTGTTCAGTATATCTCCATAGCTGTCTGCATACTCTATCCAACTTACATGATTTTGGTTGCAATAAGTTCTAAATAATCTCCCTATTTCTCTCATGTAATGTTCAGCCAGATTGCTCGATGGGTGGTAAGCAGATATCAGAATGTGGTTCATGTTCTCATCCTCAACAAATGTTTTCCAAAGTTTAGAAGTAAATTCTGCTCCATTGTCAGAAAGTATGCTCTTCAGTTTTCCTACCTTTGTGAAATTGTCTCTTCTAATTTTCAAAATGATTTTCTTACTTGTAGCTTTCTTTAATGGACATAGTTTAATGAATTTTGAAATAACATCGACCATGACAAATATGTAACAAAATCCTCCTTTGGCCTTAGGCAATGATCCATAAAATTTGACTGCTACTAGTTGTTGTTGTTCTTTTGGCAAGATGTTTTGAATATATCCTTTGCAGGTTTGATTACTAACTTTTACCCTCTGGCACCTGTCCCATGTAGATAATTGCTTCCTCACGCTCCTGGCAATGTTGTAAAGGTATACATTCTCTTGGATCTTTTGGTTACATTTCTGTGTCCCACAATGTCCAAAACTCTCATGTACATACTTTTATCAATACTTCAATATACTGCTCTGACCAACACAATCTCGAAGCATCAATGTCTGCACTGTATCTTCTGAATAGTATACCCTTGTGCACTTTATAATACTGCTCTACTTTCTCTTAGCCAGATAACTTTTAACTAACTTCCAGTTGGAATCAAGGTTCTTATATCTACAGATGTCATTACAAAATTTTCCTGAGTTCATTCTCATCTTTCACCTCCTTTAGATTCATAATCCGAAATTCCCTTTCACACTCATCACTGTTATTTTCACCTTATCCTCCCATTGGCAATCTTGAGAGAGCATCAGCAATTAGATTTTCTTCAACTTTTATATACTTTACTGTATAGTTGAACTACTGGAGGAAGAGTGCCCACCTGGTTATCCTGCTGTGATGCAAAGTACACTCTTGTATATAGATTAAAGCCTTATGGTCTGCGTATACTACTACTTGACCTCCTAACAAGTAATTCTTGAATTTGGTGAAAGCATAATAGACTGCTACCAATTCTTTTTCAGTGACAGTGTATGACATGTCATGTTTTTGTAAAGTTTTACTGGCAAAAGCTATTGATCCATGCTATATCATACCATCTACAATCTTTTCTTGGAACAAATGAGCTCCTAGTCCATAGTCACTGATGTTGGTCATAATGCAAAATGGCTCTGTAAGATCAGTTGTGTATAACATTTTACTATTGCACATCTGTTCCTTGATGTTGTCAAATGCCTCCTGACAATCCTTGACACATACCCTAATGGTGTTCTTCTTCAACAAGTTGTTCAAACATATTGCATTTAAAGCTTAAGTGCTGACAAACTTCCATAGTAGCCACAAATTCCATAGAACGATTTAAGTTGTTTCTTAGTCTTGGGTGCAGGAAATTTTGCAATGGCTTCAAGTTTTTCTTCATCAGGCAAGATTCCTTCTTCTGAGATGGTACGGCCTAAAAATTTCAGTCGTTTAATCCCGAATTTGTACTTCTCTAGTTTTAGTGACATACCTCCCTGTCTCAATTATAACACACTTCACCCAATAGAACAAAATCTAATGCTCGGATAAATTCTGCTACTTATACATTAAGACCAAGTGGTACAACACAATAGCCTGCTGTTAAGTCTAAACTAGACTTGTACTTCATATGTTCAAACTTAGGTAATAACTCATCTCTGTTCTCAGGGTGATCAGTTACCCTCTCAATGTATTTGGTTAAATGTCTCTAATTGAGCTTAAGTCTTACTCCACCGTCACATTTGGAAACTACCACCAACGGATTATTGTATGCACTGCTGCACTTTTCAATTACTTCCTACTCTTCCATCATTTGTAGTTCTTTCTCCACAGCTTTTCTTTTTGAGATGGGTGTTCCATATGGTTTGATAAAAAATAGTTCGTGACAGTTTGGATTAAGTCTACATTCATAGTTTTTCACTTTTCCAGGTTTCTCACTAAACGCATCTTTGTACCCCCACAACAGACTATCTAATTGATCTCAGTTCAGTACAGCCGATAGATACACATAAAACAGAACTGAAAATTTAAGTTCCTAGCTTTCGGAACAAATGTTCCTTCATCGGGGAGGAGAGAGGGGAAAGAAAGGGAAGAAGGGAAAGGAGATTCAGTTACTCACAACCCAGGTTATGAAGCAACAGGGAAAGGAAAATAGGGAGGGTAGCAAGGATGGAGGCATGGTTGTCAGAGGGAAGCCAAAGATATTCTACTGTAAGTACTGTGCCAGCTTCAAACCAAAGAGGATGCATACAGAAGTAAAGAGATATATAGTATAAAGATAAACACAACTATGTAGGATGAAAAGATGTGTGAATGGCTAAAGAGGAAAGGGAAAGAGGAGAAGACTGAAGAGTGAATGGGAGTGAGGTTGTTTAACGTAGGTTCAGTCCAGGGGGATGGCGGGATGAAAGGATGTGTTGGAGCGCAAGTTCCCATCTCCACAGTTCAGAGGGACTGGTGTTGGGTGGGAGAAGCCAAATGGCACATACGGTGTAGCAGGTTCCTAGGTCCCTAGAATTATGCTGTAGGGCATGCTCCGCTACTGGGTATTGGGCATCTCCTAGGCGGACAGTTCGTCTGTGTCCGTTCATGCGCTCAGCCGGTTTAGTTGTTGTCATGCCAATGTAAAAGGCTGTGCAGTGCAGGCATGTCAGTTGATAAATGACATGTGTAGTTTCACACGTAGCCCTGCCTTGAATTGTGTATGTTTTGCCAGTAGCGGGGCTGGAGTAGGTGGTTGTGGGGGGATGCATGAGGCAGGTTTTGCAGCGGGGTCGGTTACAGGTGTAGGAACCGCTGGGTAGAGAAGGTAGTCTGGGAATATTGTAGGGTTTAACAAGGATGTTACAGAGGTTAGGGGGGTGACGAAAGGCAACTCTGGGTGGTGTGGGGAGAATTTTGTCAAGGGATGATCTCATTTCAGGGGTTGACCTGAGAAAGTCATATCCCTGGCGGAGTAATTTGTTGATGTTTTCGAGGCCAGGATAATATTGGGTGACAAGGGGGATGCTTCTGTGTGGTCTGGGGGTAGGAACATTGTTGTTGGACGGGGAGGAATGTATTGCTTGGGAAATCTGTTTGTGGACAAGGTCTGCAGGATGGTTGCGGGAGAGGAAAGCACTGTTCAGGTTATTGGTGTAATTGTTGAGGGATTCGTCACTGGAGCAGATACGTATGCCACGAATACCTAGGCTGTAGGGAAGGGAGCGTTTGATGTGGAAAGGATGGCAGCTATCAAAGTGAAGGTACTGTTGTTTGTTTGTGGGTTTGATATGGACAGAGGTGTGGATGTGAGCTACAACAAGATGAAGGTCAACATCCAGGAAGGTGGCTTGGATTTTGGAGAATGACCAGGTGAAATTCAGATTCGAAAAGGAGTTGAGGTTATGGAGGAAATTAAGGAGTGTTTCTTCACCATGAGATCTTTGGGTGGGCGTTGGGAGAGGTAGTGCTCAAGGGCAGAGAGACCATGGGTATGTGGGATGTTTGTGTAAAGTGATGTAGCATCTACCCATGTTCTCTCTGCCCTTGAGCACTACCTCTCCCAACGCCCACCCAAAGATCTTCCAAAAACCTCGTTCCTTATCACACTTACCAACTTCATCCTCACCCATAATTACTTCACTTTTGAGGGCCAGACCCACAAACAAATCAGGGGAACGGCCATGGGAACCAGGATGGCTCCGTCCTATGCCAACCTCTTCATGGGCCGCATGGAGGAGGCTATCCTGAAGACCCAACAGCTGCTTCCCCTGGCCTGGTATAGGTTTATAGATGACATCTTTGTGGTCTGGACTCATGGTGAAGAAACACTCCTTAATTTCCTCCATAACCTCAACTCCTTTTCGAATCTGAATTTCACCTGGTCCTTCTCCAAAACCCAAGCCACCTTCTTGGATGTTGACCTTCATCTTGTTGAAGCTCACATCCACACCTCTGTCCATATCAAACCCACAAACAAACAACAGTACCTTCACTTTGATAGCTGCCATCCTTTCCACATCAAACGCTCCATTCTCTACAGCCTAGGTATTCATGGCAAACATATCTGCTCCAGTGACGAATCCCTCAACAATTACACCAATAACCTGAACAGTGCTTTCCTCTCCCGCAACTATCCTGCAGACCTTGTCCACAAACAGATTTCCCGAGCAATACATTCCTCCCCGTCCAACAACAATGTTCCTACCCCCAGACCACACAGAAGCATCCCCCTTGTCACCCAATATTATCCTGGCCTCGAAAACATCAACAAATTACTCCGCCAGGGATATGACTTTCTCAGGTCAACCCCTGAAATGAGATCATCCCTTGACAAAATTCTCCCCACACCACCCAGAGTTGCCTTTCGTCGCCCCCCTAACCTCCGTAACATCCTTGTTAAACCCTACAATATTCCCAGACTACCTTCTCTACCCAGTGGTTCCTACCCCTGTAACCGACCCTGCTGCAAAACCTGCCCCATGCATCCCCCCACAGCCACCTACTCCAGCCCCGCTACTGGCAAAACATACACAATTCAAGGCAGGGCTACGTGTGAAACTACACATGTCATTTATCAACTGACATGCCTGCATTGCACAGCCTTTTACATCGGCATGACAACAACTAAACTGGCTGAGCGCATGAACGGACACAGACGAACTGTCCGCCTAGGAGATGCCCAATACCCAGTAGCGGAGTATGCCCCACAGCATAATTCTAGGGACCTAGGAACCTGCTACACCGTATGTGCCATTTGGCTTCTCCCACCCAACACCAGTCCCTCTGAACTGTGGAGATGGGAACTTGCACTCCAACACATCCTTTCATCCCGCCATCCCCCTGGACTGAACCTACGTTAAACAACCTCACTCCCATTCACTCTTCAGTCTTCTCCTCTTTCCCTTTCCTCTTTAGCCATTCACACATCTTTTCATCCTACATAGTTGTGTTTATCTATACTATATATCTCTTTACTTCTGTATGCATCCTCTTTGGTTTGAAGCTGGCACAGTACTTACAGTAGAATATCTTTGGCTTCCCTCTGACAACCATGCCTCCATCCTTGCTACCCTCCCTATTTTCCTTTCCCTGTTGCTTCATAACCTGGGTTGTGAGTAACTGAATCTCCTTTCCCTTCTTCCCTTTCTTTCCCCTCTCTCCTCCCCGATGAAGGAACATTTGTTCCGAAAGCTAGGAACTTAAATTTTCAGTTCTGATTTATGTGTATCTATCGGCTGTACTGAGCTGAGGTAAGTACTGGCCAGCCCCTCTATCTCTTTGTTAGTATTTGTTTCACATCTTTATATGAGATTTTCCATTAATCATTTACCTAATTGATCTGTCTGTTCTTCATCTAGGCTCCCAGCTTCCTTTTGTTTGGTGGCCACTAATTAAGCATACTTGTCTTCACTGCATTCTTCTTCGTTGTGTCCCTCATTAAAGTCAATCTTTTCATTTACACAAATCAATCTTCTAATTTGAAAATTGTTCTCTTGGTAATTTTGGGTGATTAGTTCAGTCACATGTGTTGTATCTGTCTTTGGGTTGGTGAGTTTCAAGTTTTTGTTATGGGATGCTTGTTGTGCTGTAGCCTGCTTTCTTCCTCTTTCGGCTTCCATACCATTATACATCTTTCCTGGTTTTCTATCCCTTTATTATCCTTAGGTTCATAACCAGCAAATGGTGATCACTATCCAAGGCCACTGATAGTATTGCCTTAATGTCAATGATATTCCTGTTCATCTCCCTATTGTACAGGAAGTAGTCAACTATTGACTTTTTCTTTAAGTCTTGACTGTACGAGGTACTCTTGTGGCTCTCTGTTTTCCTGAACCAATATCTCTCAACCACCAAGCCATTCCTTTGACAGAACTCCAATAGTCTTTCACTTTCCTCATGTCAGCAGCCCCAAACCTCTGGTCCAAGCACAATTTCACAGCCTTGTCTCTCTCTTCCAAAGTGTGCATTTAAATCCCCCATTACTATCACATTCTTCCTTCCCATCTGCCTCTGCATTTGCTCTTTAAACTCTTGCTTCTCTTCAGAAGTGCAGCCCACCTGAGGTGCATACACATGTATTGCCTCTATGGTTGTCCCCTTGAGTGATTTTGATCATCATCCTATCACTTATTCTCTTCACTTTCCCTTTCAATCCATTATTACTACTATTCTCACTCCATTTCTCCTCCTCTCCTCATTTCCACTCCAGTACAGTTGGTAACCTTTCCTCATTTCTCTCCTTCCTTCTCCTATCCATCTCGTTTCAGCTAACCCCAGTAGGTCTAACTTCCTTCTTTCGATCATGTCTACCATCTCCTCCACCTTTCCAGTCAGTGTTGGTATATTTAATGTTCCCATATTTAATGTTCCTTAAACTTTGTTTATAGACAGTTCATTGTCGATTAAATCTGTCCTTTCCGAGGCCCATTCTAGTTTTGAAAGTGGAAATCATAATCCACTACTGGCTTTCTGGGCCTGTCGTAGCTTCACCAGAGCCACATTAGTCATCACTTCTCAGGGTTCCTGTGTCACTTTCACAGCTATCGTAGTGGTCCTGGGGCACACAGTGTCCCCACTGTTCCTCACTCCTACAGGCAATCCCCTACTTCATGCCATTGCCCATCTCCCACAACTTGGATGAGGGGTGGGACCTGGGGGAAGAGTGGTGGTGGAGGAGAGAAGAAAGTGGATGGAACAGTGGACCAGAATAATGGAGGAGGATAGCAAAGATTCAAAAAAGGTGTTATAAGAGATGATTAAAAGTAAGAGGAAGAACAGTACAACAGATTATGCCTGAATCGTGAATAAAAGTGGCCAAGATGTAGAGAACAAGGAGGAACTCAAGAATATGTGTAAGTAATATTTGAAGAACTCCTGAACCCGAATGGAGACCTGGATGAGGAGAAACAAGCTGAGGAGAAAAAAGAGGAGGAACAGAAAATAGAAAAAGACCTTACATGGGGAGGAGTGAAAGAGGCATTGGGCAAGATGAAGGGAGGGAAGTCACCAGATCTGGATGAGCTAAGTGTAGAGATGGTGAGACCAGGAGGAGAGGTGGGAATACAATGGCTATATCAAGTAATGAAAGTTGTGTGGAGACAGAAGATGATTCCAGAAGACTGGAAGAAGGGAATAATTTTTCCGATCTGTAAGAAGGGAAATAGCAAAGAGTGCAAAAACTATCAGGGGATAACATTGATGGGTCATTGTGCAAAGATTTTTGAGACAATTTTGAAAGCATGAATTCAAGCAAAATCAGGAGGAGGGATAAGAGAAGAGCAACATTGCTTCAGAGCAGCAGGGTTCACAATGAATCTAATTTTTGCTGTAAGACAACTGCAGGAACAACATTATTAATATGGAATAGATCTATGAATGACCCTCCTGGATGCTGAAAAAGCATATGATAGTGTTCATAGAAGCAAAGTGTGGAGAGCCCTGGAGAACACAGGAGTAGCAAAACAGATTATTTGAAGGATAAGGGAAATGTACCATGGAAGTGTGTGCTGTGTGAAAGTGGGAGCAGAGAGAGATCAGCTTCGACTGAACAGGAGATTTGCTTGAGGCAGGGAAGTGCACTTTCACCATTGCCCTTCATTGTAGTGATGGAAGATATAATGAGTACAGTAGCACACCTAACTGGCAAAAGGAAGATGAAAGCTATGGTGTTTGCAGGTGATCTGATGATTTGGGGGAATAAGGAGGTAGTACAAGAGCAGTTGGATGTATGGGAACGAACAGTACAAGGATATGGGATGATATTTAGTATGAGTAAGAGTGAGATGATTATCACAACAAGAACGTAGGAGAGAGGAACAACTGGAATAATAATTGGTGGGGAACGATTGAGGGGAGTGGAGGGTTTCAAGCACCTAGGAAGCATGATGTAGGAAGGTGGAAAAAACTACAGCGAAATAAACAAGTGGGGGAGAAAAGCAGAAGCATTTCAGAAGAGTGTCACAAGCCTGATATGGAGCAAGTACGTACCTCAAATCAGAAAAAACGTCATATACCAGTCACATTATGTCACGATCTTGACATATGCATCCGAAACCTGGGTTATGAAAGGAAGAGAGGAAATTCTTGAGGAACAGTAAGTTGATGATGATGACGACGACGACGACTTCTTATATATATGTGTCAAGACATATAAATGTACTGAAGTATACAAATAAACTTTAAAAACTCTGCTGACCTATGTGAATTGTATCATATAATCTGCATATGCTGCTGTAGCAGGGAAAAGAAGAGGACCGGTGGAAAAAAGACCTTTTACAGCACAAAAAAATGAATATGTTCCACTTGAAATATTCTGACAGAAGGGTGGGGAACCAGCTATCATGATCCTCATTCTGTCTTCCTAAGCAAACATTTTGTCACATAAACATATTCAAGCTTTTTTGTGCTGATAAAGAATAGCACAGGGACAGGGACAGTGGAAGAGAGATAGAGAGAGAGATAGAGAGAGATAGAGAGAGATAGAGAGAGATAGATAGAGAGATAGATAGAGAGATAGATAGAGAGATAGATAGAGAGATAGAGAGATAGATAGAGAGAGAGATAGAGAGACAGATAGAGAGATAGATAGAGAGATAGATAGAGAGATAGATAGAGAGATAGATAGAGAGATAGATAGAGAGATAGATAGAGAGATAGATAGAGTGAGAGATAGAGTGAGAGATAGAGTGAGAGATAGAGTGAGAGATAGAGTGAGAGATAGAGAGATAGAGAGAGGGGGGAGAGAGATAGAGAGGGGGGAGAGAGATAGAGAGGGGGGAGAGAGAGAGGGAGGGGGGAGAGAGAGAGGGAGGGGAGAGAGAGGGGGGAGAGGGGGAGAGAGGGGGGAGAGAGGGGGAGAGAGGGGGAGAGAGGGGGAGAGAGGGGGAGAGAGGGGGAGAGAGGGGGAGAGAGGGGGGAGAGGGGGGAGAGAGGGGTAGAGAGGGGGGGAGAGGGGGGAGAGAGGGGGGAGAGAGGGGGGAGAGAGGGGGGAGAGGGAGGGGAGAGGGAGGGGGAAAAAAAGAAAGTAATAGTGAGAGAGGGATAGTGAGTATGAGGACTTCAGTACAAAGAGAGGCTGGATGAACGAATGTACAATCTTCTTTATTTAAAGACCACAAATACGTTTGCATGCCAGAATTTTTGGTGAGGAAGGCAGAATGAGGATTGAGGCAGCTGATTCCCATTTTCCTGTCCATCTTTCCAAGAGAAACAAAATTTCCCTTTTTTTTGCTTTGAGATGAGCACTTTTCCATTGGTTTCTACTGTGGTACTAAATCTTGCACAAGATATTGCTGGCAGAATTATAGTGAATTAAGTTGGTTGTTCCTTGTGCTGTAAAGCATGCAGTAGTATACACATGTGTATTATTGTGCCATTATTAACAGTACTAACTTCAGTTGCATGTTAGCTGCAGTGTTATCCTGTATTACAGAACATGTGAACATTTGAGGAAGTTCCACAGTGATGCCTCTGAAGAAATAGCACAAGGTGCTATGACACAGAGCAGAAAGTTTGTGTGTAAGTGTATCAGAGCAACAGTTCCTAATTTTATGTCAGAGTTGAATAATGCAAACATTACTGGTACTTACCAGTACTTCTACATCTACATCTACATGGATACTCTGCAAATCACATTTAAGTGCCTGGCAGAGGGTTCATCGAACCACCTTCACAATTTTCTATTATTCCAATCTTGTATAGCATGTGGGAAGAATGAACACCTATATCTTTCTGTAAGATCTCTGATTTCCCTTGTTTTATCTTTGTGATCATTCCTCCCTATGTAAGTCGGTCTCAACAAAATATTTTCGCATTTGGAGGAGAAAGTCGGTGACTGGAATTTCGTGAGAAGATTCCGTCACAACGAAAAAGTCTTTCTTTTAATGACGTCTATCCACGAACCTACTACGGTGTCATAGCAGGCGGAGAGGTGATACTCCGACGTGGCGCGTCCCAGGTGGCGGATAGGGGGGTCCTCACCGGTTTACCGGCGGACTTGAGCGAAATAAAATAGCTCTCGCGGACCAAACACTAAACAACCTCTACGGCTAACAACCGCAGTTGTAACTCGGAGCTTGCTCCATACAAGGTTGACTACCTTTGAAAGTCAAACATGGAAGGAAATCTTTCAAGGAATAATCCACCGCTTGGCAATAACCAAGGAAGACTGCACTCGGATACGGTGGGCAGTCACCTGAAAGATAACTTGGATGAGTCGGAGCATCTGAAAATACCCAAAACGGACAGACGACCAAAACTCAAGACAAGACAAATAAACTACATTGCGACACACAATATAAATTCCCTCATACAACCAGGCAAACTCAAAATTCTGACGGATGAAATGGATCGCAAGGGGATTCTCATAACCGGACTTCAAGAAATGAGAAATACTGATCAGGAGCCGATAGAATCACAAGGATATAGGATTTATAAGGGAATACCAGGAAAAAGAGTCATGAAACAGTGTCCACAATTTGGAACAGGATTCGTGGTGAGTCTGAAAATAATAGAGTCCATAATAGAATTTAAAGCACAATCTCCCAGGCTCTCAACATTAACTCTAAAAGCTGCAAATAAAATGTACACAATAATAAATGCCCATGCCCTGACAAATGATAAAAATAATAAAAAAGAACACAGAGAAGAGGTAGAAAAATTTTGGGAGCTCTTAGATCAAACGACGAATAACATTAATAAAAATCACATCAAAATTTTAATTGGAGACTTCAATGCCCAGTTAGGAAGGGAAAAGAGATATAGAGACATAATAGGGAAATGGACAGCACAAAGAAGAACAAACAAAAATGGCATAAGACTAGTGGAATTTTGCAGAAACCATGACATGATCTCAAAGTCGACGTATTTTAAGAGAAGACCAAGTAAACTTAAAACTTGGAAACATCCAGACTGGAAAAAAGGAGAATGGCAACTGGACCATGTCTGCATGGATAAGAATTACCACAAGGAAATTTACAATGTGAAAGTACTGAGAGGGACAGATACCGGATCAGATCATTACATGATAAAAATTAAAATTAAATTAACCCCATTAGCAAAGAAAAAATCCCACCAGAAGAAGAAGAGAACCTATGACCCTCATAAACTGATACAAAATGAGGATTATGAAGCACAAACCAGGGATATAAAAATAACAGATGATCTGGAAGAAATAATTCCCAAATTGAAACAAATAGCTGAACAAGTTGCCCCTATAAATCCAAGGAAAAAACACCAGTGGTGGAACGATGAATGTGATGAAGCAGTGTTGGATCGACACCAAGCCTGGTTAAGGCATCAAAATGAAAAAACAGAAAAATCATATTTGGAACTCACAAAACAAAGGAAGACAACACAAAAAATAATAAGGAGAGTTAAACGTCAGTACCAAAAAGATATATTTCTAATGATAGAAACAAATAGTGAAAAAACAAACTCAAGAGACTATTACAAAATATTTGGCAGACAATTACAAAGATATGATCCTCCAACATTAATGTTAAAAGATAAAGATAATAGCCTAGCCCATAGCAATAGTAAAAATACAGAAATTCTAGCAGAAACATTTAACAAGTTACTAAATTGTGAAGATCCCCCAGAACTTCTTCAGATAAACTCAGAAACCCCAATTAAAACACCAGCAGAAAATATAAATCCACCTACAATTAATGAGGTCTACAGAGCTTTGAAAGAACTCAAAAACTACAAAGCAAGTGGAGAAGATCAAACGTTTGCTGAACTTTGGAAATATGCAGCAGAACCAGTAAAGATAGCATTACACAAATGCATAGTAAAAATCTGGAATGAAGAGAAATTACCAGAAAATTGGACTACTGCTATAATACATCCATTACATAAGAAAGGAGAAAAATCAAATCCAGACAACTATAGAGGAATTTCCCTTTTGGACTGCACGTATAAGATCATGTCAAGAATACTATACAACCGCTGTAAAGATCAACTAGAACTGGAACTGGGAGAATATCAAGGAGGATTTAGATCCTGGAGAAGCTGCCCAGAACAGATAATCACCCTAAAGTTAGTTATGGATGTCTACAAAAGAAGGCAAAAACAACTAGTCATAACCTTTGTAGATTTCAAAAAGGCGTATGATTGCATCCATAGATCTTCAATGATGAAAATATTAAGGAATTTTGGACTTCATCCTAAATTAATAAAAATGATACAGTTAACCTTAACAAACACCAAATCCAAAGTAAAATTTAGAGGAGAAATATCTGAACCATTTACGATTAAAACAGGGTTGAGACAGGGAGATTGTTTATCACCATTGCTATTCAATTGTGCTCTTGAATATGTAATGAGAGAATGGTACAAGGAAAATCCTATGAATATTAAAATTGGGACTAAGAAAGATAAAATAAACCTAAATTGCTTGGGATTTGCTGATGACCTAGCATTACTAGCTAATAATATTCAGGAAGCCACGAAACAAATAACAAGCTTACAAAATATAGCACAAAAATTAGGACTCCAAATATCATTTGAAAAGACTGAAATAATGGTAACGGATCCACTTGTAATAGATCACATCACAGTGAATAATAGGGAAATTAAAATAGTGAAACAATTTAAATACCTGGGTGAAATTATAACACATAAATTGGACGAGAAACCTGCATGGCGAGCAAGAACTAATAAAATGATAAAAGCTCAAAAACTAACGTGGTCTACGTACAATAAAAAATGTCTATCGATTAAAACAAAATTAAAACATTACAAGACGGTGGTTCAACCAGAGGTTACATACGGAAGTGAAACTCTTTTTAAAGTCACCCAGAAAAACAGAATTGACAAAATTTTAAAAGTAGAGAGAAGAATTGCTAGAACATGCATAAATAAGAAATATCAAAAAGCTGGGCAATGGCGGATAGTTCCAAATGAAGTGGTATACAGAGAACTGGAGCCCATCACTGATACTATACGAAAGAAAAGGATCTCTTTTTGTGGTCACATTCTGAGGACACCAGAAACCAGATTATCAAGGAAAATTATTGAGAAACTCTGGAAGTTGAAACAACAAGGAGGATGGCTTAAGGAAATAAGAGAGGATATGGAAGAACTGGAAATAACCCTGGATGATTTGCAGAACAAAACGCCAAATTTAAAGAAGTTGAGGGACACAGAAATAAGATTTAAACCAAAAATTGACAAACGACATACAATGAAAAGGGTATTTACAGATGAGGAACGACGAAAAGCATCGGAACGAATGAAGAGATACTGGGCCACTCGGAAGGGGAAAATACCAAAGAAGAGGACCAGAAATGATTGACTGAAGTGGTCCAATGAGGCCGTAAAAGCAGAAGAAGAAGAAGAATGACGTCTATCCCAAATCCTCCAATATTTCGTGATAATACAAAATGTGCTGCCTTTCTTTGAACTTTTTTGATGCACTCAGTCAGTCCCACCCAGTAAGGATCCCACACCGCACAACAGTATTTTAAAGAGGACGGACAAGCGTAATGTAGGCAGTCTCCTTAGTAGGTCTGTTACATTTTCTAAGTGTCCTGCCAATGGAACGCGGTCTTTGTTTAGCCTTCCCCATAATATTTTCTATGTGTTCCTTCCAATTTAAATTGTTTGTAATTGTAATTCCAAGATATTTAGTTGACTTTATGGTTTTTAGATTAGACTGATTTATTGTGTAACCGAAGTTTAACGCGTTCTTTTTAGCACTCATGTAGATGACCTCACACTTTTCTTATTTAAGGTCATCTGCCACTTTATGCACCATTTCGATATTTCTTCTAAATTGTTTTGCAGTTTGTTTTGATCTGATGACTATTAGTTGACAAATGACAGCGTCATCTGCAAACAACCAAAGACGGCTGCTCAGATTGTCTCCCAAATCATTTATATAGATAAGGAACAACAAAGGGCCTATAACACTACCTTGGGGAATGACTGAAATCACTTCTGTTTTACTCCATGACTTTCCATCAATTACTATGAATTGTGACCCCTCTGACAGGAAATCACAGATCCAGTCACATAACAGACGATATTCCATAAGCACGCAATTTCACTACGAGCCACTTGTGTGGTACAGTGTCAAAAGCCTTCCAGAAATCCAGAAATATGGAATTGATCTGAAATCCCTTGTCAATAGCACTCAGCACTTCATGTGAATAAAGAGCTAGTTGTGTTTCACAAGAACAATGTTTTCTAAACCCATGTTGACTGTTTGTCAATAGACCATTTTCTTCAAGGTAATTAAATACTTCTGCATATCGACATTAATTATATGGGCCTGTAATTTAGTGGATTACTCCTACCACCTTTCTTGAATATTGGTGTGACCTGTGCAACTTTCCTGTCTTTGGGTACGGATCTTCCATCGAGCGAACAGTTGTGTATGATTGTTAAGTATGGAGCTAATGTATCAGCATACTCCAAAAGGAACCTATTTGGTATACAGTCTGGACCAGAAGACTTGCTTTTATTAAGTGATTTAAGTTGCTTCACTACTCTGAGGATATTTACTTCTACGTTACTCATGTTGGCAGCTGTTCTCGATTCAAATTCTGGAATATTTACTTCATCTTCTTTTGTAACGGCATTTCGGAAGGCTGCATTTAGCAACTCTGCTTTGGCAGCACTGTCTTCGATAGTATCTCCAATGCTATCGTGCAGAGAAGGCATTGATTGTTTCTTGCCACTAACATACTTCACATACGACCAGAATAGCTTTGGATTTTCTGCCAGGTTTTGAGACAAAGTTTCGCTTTGGAAACTGTTATAAGCATCTCACATTGAAGTCTGTGCTAAATTTTGAGCTTCTGTAAAGGATCGCCAATCTTGGGGATTTTGCATCTGTTTAAATGTGGCATGTTTGTTTCGGTGTTTCTGCAACAGTGTTCAAACCCGTTTTGTGTACCAAGGAGGATTATCTCCATCATTTGTTAGTTTATTTGGTATAAACTTTTCAATTGCTTTGAATTTCAGCTACATCTGGTCTACACTTATATTATTAATCTGGAATGAGTGGAGATTGTCTCTCAGGAAAGCGTCAAGTGAATTTTTATCTGTCTTTTGAATAGGTATATTTTTCGCTTATTTTTTGAGGATTTGGGGATTACAATATTCAATCTTGCTACGCTGTCCCTGTGTTCACTAATCCCTGAATCAGTTTTGATGCTCGTTATTAACTCAGGATTATTTGTTGCTTGTGTGTTTTTAAAACTGTTTATTATTCGCGTGGGCTCATGAGCTGATTGCGTGAGATAATTTTCAGAGAATGTGTTTAAGCACAATTTTGGATGATATTCTATGTGTACCTCCTGAATTAAACATGTATTTTTGCCAAAATATTGAGGGTAAATTAAAATCACCACCAACTATTATCGTATGATTCGGGTACGTGTTTGAAGTCAAACTCAAGTTTTCTTTGAACCTTTCAGCAACTGTATCATCTGAATTGGGAGGTCAGTAAAAGGATCCAATTATTATTTTATTCCGGTTGGCAACAATGACCTCTGCCCATACTAACTCACAGGAAGTATCTACTTCAATTTTGCGACAAATTAAATACTTCTGACAGCAACAAACATGCCTCCACGAACCGTGTTTAGCCTATCCTTTCGGAACCCCATTAGGTTCTTCACAAAAATTTTGGCTGTGATTATATCTGGCTTTAGCCAGCTTTCAGTGCCTATAACGATTTGAGCATCAGTGCTTTCTATTAGCGCTTGCAGCTCTGGTACTTTTCCAACACAGCTATGACAATTTGCAACTGTTATACCAATGGTTCCTGTACCTACGTTCCTCCTGTGTTCAGCCTGCACCCTTTGTGACTGAAGCCCTTCTTGTGTTTTCCCAAGACCCTGTAACCTAAAAAACCACACAGTCCACGCCACACAGCCCCTGCTACCCAAGTAGTCACCTCCTGTGTATAGTGTACACCTGACCTATTCAGCGGAACCCAAAACCCAACTCCCATTTGGTGCAAGTCAAGGAATCTGCAGCCTACATGGTCACAGAACAGTCTGAGCCTCTGATTCAGACCCTCCGCTCGGCTCTGTACCAGAGGTCCGCAATCGGTCCTGTAAACTATGCTGCAAATGGTCAGCTCTGCTTTCATCTTACAAGCAAGACTGGCAGCCTTTACCATGTCTGTTAGCCGCTCAAAACCTGAGAGAATCTCTTCTGATCCAAAGTGACACATCACTGGTACCAATGTGAGCCACCACCTGCAGTCGGATGCACCCTTTGCTCTTCATGGCATCCAGGAGGACCGTTTCCACATGTGGAATGACTCCACCCAGTATGCACACGGAGTGCACATTGGATTTCTTACCCTTCTGGTCAGCCAAGTCCCTATGGGGCCCCATAACGTGCCTAATGTTGGAGCTCCCAACTACCAATAATCCCACCCTCTGCGATTGCCTGGATCTTGCAGGGTGAGTTGTTTCCTCTGAAACAGGACAGGTGACAGCATCTGGCTCAGCGACAGTATCAGCCACAGACAGCACCTGGGAAGTCTTTTGCCACCTGCTTCACCCTGTGGTGACCTCCCACTCAACCACAGGTGAGGAGTCAGCCTCAGTGCGAGCAGTAACTGGGTTGGCCACCAGTGAGGACCGATCAGAGGACTCTGATGTGCTGGACATCCGTTGGATCCCCACAGCCAGCCTACAACAGTGGTGCCCATCCACTGCAGCCTCAAGCTGTGTAACCAAAGTCATCATAGCCTGAAGCTGAGAGTGAAGTGTCACCAACTCGGCTCGCATCCGCACACAACAATCGCAGTCCCTGTCCATACCAAAGACCGTGGAAAACTAAACTACGCAGATAAACGGACTATCAGAACATGCTGCACAACTCTACTGTAGAACCTGATGAAAATGCACGAACTGTGTCTAGTAATATGCAGATATTCAAAAACCTAAATACCGAAGCACTCAGATGAAACTAAATAATTTGACCCAGATTTGGAACTATGTAATATGTCACAAAATCGGTTTACTTTCTGACGCAAATGAAAACGTGAGAACTGAGGCTATTAGATGTTAAATTTACACGCAGAAACTCAAGAAACTAACCTATTAAAGCACACAGAAGATACAATAAAATTCACTCCTGGTTAGGAACTCATAAATGACAAATGCGGTTACTTATCTGTTGCTGTGTCTGTCATGGTCGGCTACTGCTGCCTGACTGGCTGACTAACATCAACAAGTGGTCACACTAGTTTTCAAAACAAGCAAACAAATGACTATCAACTCGCACTGTGGAAATGTACTGTAGAACCTTAATGAAAATGCACAAACTGTGTCTAGTAATACGCAGATACTTAGAAACCTAACTACCGAAATAATCAGGTGACACTAAATAATTTGCCCCTCAAATACAGTGTTTGAAAATGCTTTATTTTCTATACAAAAGCCACAGCTGATCATTTAGGTTTTTTGTTTCAGTTGTTATTCTTACCATGGAAGGAACAAAATATTGAAGTTAGTTTGTTATTGTAAGTCACAGAATATCTTCTGTGAAATTTGTTTACTTAGTTGTGAGTATTAAAATATGTAACATTTTTCTATGAAAGCATGGAAAGAATGGATGCCTAATTACAGAACGAACACAAAGTTAAATTTGCTGTCTGCAGTAAATAACTTTCTTTTGAGATCATTTTCTGCATTCACATTTCTGCTTTTCACACACATTTTCAATCAGAATTAGTGTAGGTTGTGGTAACTACAAATGTAAGTAACATTTATAGATATACTTGCATTTTTCATTTAATTATAATAATTTTGCAGAAATAAAACAGTAGCACATCTGTGTGATATGCCCTTGCTAAGATCATGTTCTAAATTTCACACTTGCTTTGCCCTTAGATCCACCCAACACTTCCATTAAACTATACAACTTTTTTCAGCCCAGTGCAAGTTCCAAATGACAAACAATTCGACATTGCTTAATTGAAAAAAAGTTTAATTTCAATCTGTCTGTTATTTCAGTAAACTATAGTTCGATCCCTGAATAATGGCAGTTCATGCAGACATGGATGGGGGTAGCATTGTTGCCGGTTCCAAGTGACCGTTGCAGTAAGTACATACCCCTGCTGTGTGCTTGAAGAAAGAGTGTACGCTTCAAATTATGACTCTCGCTTGCCTGTGCAGAATTTGCTGCTTACCACCACCATCAGCCATGACAATTCACAACTTTATTCACTGAATAACTTGCTACCATCATGTTTAATGGTCACATTGGCTACATACTTGGCAGCAGAGCACTAAGAACACTACTGAATATCATTGGTTGTCAGATAATGCATGATGTAGATGTGCAGAACAGGCCTATGTTTGACCTCCATCATTCATGACTCCAACTACAGTAATAGTTATTGTGATACACCCTGTATAATACTGTTACAATAAAAATTCTTAAAAAAGGATAAGAAAAGAAAAGTCATCAACTAAGTCTTCAGTTTCCCACTGGGGGTTTGAAAGAACTATCAAGTCAGATGACTCCTGAATGAGCATGCAGAGGTTAAATATACTGACAAAGAATACTAGCATCATGATGCTTTCATGGAGTAGAAGATGTCATATTCACATGTAAAGTACAATGAGTTGTGCAACAGCTAGCATATAATAAGGTACTTGATTCCAATTCTGCAATGGCACTTTCAGTGACCTAATCATCATGTGTCTGAGTATTTCCATAAAACCCAAATGTTTTATCGAAAACTGTGTGTTTCATATTGTGTTTTTAAGTTACATTAGACTGCCAATAATAACATAAAATACATTTATCTCTAATGACTCTTCTGAATGTACACTCCATTCCTGGCTTCATGAGATTAAGAAGGGTAGTAGGAGTAATCCATCGAACTACAGACCTATATCATTGATGTCTGTTTGCAGTAGGGTTTTGGAGCATATACTGTATTCAAACATTATGAATCACCTCAAAGGGAACAATCTATTGATACGTAATCAGCATGGTTTCAGAAAACATCGTTCTTGTGCAACGCAGCTAGCTCTTTATTCGCACGAAGTAATGGCCGCTATCGACAGGGGATCTCAAGTTGATTCCGTATTTCTAGATTTCCGGAAAGCTTTTGACACCATTCCTCACAAGCGACTTCTAATCAAGCTGTGGGCCTATGGGGTATCGTCTCAGTTGTGCGACTGGATTCGTGATTTCCTGTCAGGAATGTCGCAGTTCGTAGTAATAGATGGCAAATCATCGAGTAAAGCTGAAGTGATATCGGGTGTTCCCCAGGGAAGCGTCCTGGGAGCTCTGCTGTTCCTGATCTATATAAAATGACTTGGGTGATAATCTGAGCAGTTCTCTTAGGTTGTTTGCAGATGATGCTGTAATTTGCCATCTAATAAGGTCATCCGAAGACCAGTATCAGTTGCAAAGCGATTTAGAAAAGATTGCCGTACGGTGTGGCAGGTGGCAGATGGCAGTTGACCCTAAATAACGACAAGTGTGAGGCGATCCACAGGAGTCCCAAAAGAAATCCGTTGGAATTCGATTACTCGATAAATAGTACAATTCTCAAGGCTGTCAATTCAACTAAGTACCTGGGTGTTAAAATTATGATCAACTTCAGCTGGAAAGACCACACAGATAATATTGTGGGGACGGTGAGCCAAGGGTTGCATTTCATTGGCAGGACACTTAGAAGATGCAACAAGTCCACTAAAGAGACAGCTTACACTACACCCATTCATCCTCTGTTAGAATATTGCTGCGCGGTTTGGGATCCTTACCAGGTGGGATTGACGGAGGACATCGAAAGGGTGCAAAAATGGGCAGCGCATTTTGTATTATCACGTAATAGGGGAGAGAGTGTGGCAGATATGGTACGCGAGTTGGGATGGAAGTCATTAAAGCAAAGACTTTTTTTGTCGCGGTGAGATCTATTTATTTCAACCACCAACTTTCTCTTCCGAATGCAAAAATATTTTGTTGAGCCTAACCTACATAGGTAGGAATGATCATCAAAATAAAATAAGAGAAATCAGAGCTCGAACAGAAAGGTTTAGGTGTTCGTTTTTCCCGCGTGCTGTTTGGGAGTGGAATGGTAGAGAGATAGTATGATTGTGGTTCGATGAACCCTCTGCCAAGCACTTAAATGTGAATTGCAGAGTAATCATGTAGATGTAGATGAAATGATTTTCATCTCTTAGTATGCATCTCTGGAAATTCAGGATAGATAGTGATTGTATTGGCATCAACTTTAGGCCAGGGAGAATTTATCCCAGTTTTTGTGGCGATATTCTAATTCATTTAACCTGTGGTGTGTCTTACCTCAACATCAGTGATAGTATTTAGGGCATGTAGTAATTTACTTCTGTAGTCAATTGGTGGTAACTGCTTTAGCTAAATTGATGCCATTATTTAACACTTGAATAATCCCACATAATGCAAAACACCCCTTGCCACAGAATGTGTTTCAGCTGACAAATTTAACTTACTGTAAGTCTCAACAGTAATGGCAAAGTTCAAAAAACTTACGGGTTTGCTGCCGGGTGATGTCATCGAGCACTGCCAATATTTCAACAGGAGCACACCCTGCCATTAGCGCGTGCAACGGCCTGTTGGCTAACTTCAATGCTAATTAACTTTCATAACAACTATTTATCAGTGAAATCTACCTTTCATTCTCAAGGAACAACTGCAAGGAGGAAGCAATGTGCAAGGAAATTTAATACCTTGGTTCACAGAGGAGAAACAAGGAAGATACCACACACAGAACAAGTAACCGCAGAGTCAATACACAACGAAAGATAACCAACATCAGAAATATCGATAGTGACTATTAATCAACAGGTAAGGTAGCACTAATTCTGTCCCCCTGTTTTTTGATGAGAGACAGAGCCAGATTCCAAGCAGCATTTAAACAAAATCCACCATCTCTGTTTATAAGGTTGCTCAATAGTTTGATTTCAACAGCTTCCTTAATAACACTATCCCAATAGTTGGACATGCAAGCCAGAATCTCCATGTTGTTGTATTCCATAGGATGACTGGTGTCAAGGCAATGTTCTGCAATAGCAGATTTGCTCGGCTGTTGTAAGCATGTGTGACACTTATGTTCAATACGCCGGTCTTCCACAGTCCTGATTGTCTGACCAATATATGACACACATCATATTTCCGCAAAATACAGCCAATCCTGTTGGAAATGCTTCCTGTGTAAGGCAAAAAGGCCGTACACTTAGGTGCCACTTCATTGCTATCGTCACTCACCCATTGCACAGAAGGTTGATAGCGCAATGCACGTTTGATCTGTCTCTCACTATAACCATTCTGACAAAAGGTGACTTCGAGATGTGATAGCTCAGCTGCCAAACTTTCAGGGTCTGAGATAACGTGGGCCCTGTGAACCAAGGTGCGAAGTACTCCTTCACACTGAGCTGGATGGTGACAACTATCAGCTCGCAGATACAAGTCAGTGTGGGTGGGATTCCTATAAACTGAATGTCCCAATGTACCATCAGTCTTCCTTCTGACCAACACATCAAGGAAGGGAAGGCATCCATTCTCTTCTACCTCCATAGTGAACTGAATATTCGGGTGGATTGAATTCAGGTGTTCCAAAAACCAGTTTA
Source organism: Schistocerca nitens (assembly GCF_023898315.1). NCBI lineage: Eukaryota > Metazoa > Arthropoda > Insecta > Orthoptera > Acrididae > Schistocerca > Schistocerca nitens. Next base: position 832,480,164 of record NC_064614.1, read on the forward strand.
AATTCTCACTACCATGAGGCCAAACAACAAAAGTATTGTCTACATACCTGAAAAAACATGCAGGTTTCAAGGTCACTGACTCCAATGCACGTTCCTCAAAATCCTCCATAAACAAATTGTCCACAGTAGGTGATAATGGGCTTCCCATTGCAACTCCATCAGTCTGTTCATAGTACTGACCATTGAATAAAAAGTAAGTGGAAGTCAGCACATGTCGAAACAAATTTGTTAATTCAACACCAAACTTAACTTCAATTATCTGCAATGAATCAGAGAGAGGAACACGAGTGAAAAGAGAAACCACATTAAAACTTACTAAAATATCAGAGTCATTCAAATGCAATCCCTGCAATTGCTGTAAGAAATCTGCAGAGTTCTTAATGTGGTGTCCAGACCTACCCACTAGTGGGCTCAACAAATTAGCAAGATGTTTAGCTACATGATATGTTGGAGCACCAATATTAGAAACAATAGGCCTCAATAGGACAGCATCTTTATGGACACTAGGGAGGCCATATAATCTAGGTGATACAGCGCAGTAAGAATTAAGACTCTTGATAGTCTCTCAACACTCTTAGAAGAGTCAGCACTGATTCTGCGATACACCAAATCTGAGAGTAAACACTCCATCTAATTGATGGAATGTATAGTGGATCCTTTCATGAACAAGAGCTAAACCAGCATGTTGCTTAATGCAATTGGTGGCAGGAGAATTAATATGATGCACAACCTTAGCAAGCATTGGAACCACACTATGATTTCAACACTTCAATAAAAATGATAATGCACATTCCAACCTTACTCTACTGCTGCTAAGTTTATCCATCCTCTGCAAGCAACAATACATTTCCTCCCCATAGAGGTAAACAATGTAAGACATTCAATCAGCCAGAAAAAGTTAAAGTCTCATGGAGATTCTGGATTGCACGTCCAGCTATTGGGATAGTGTTATCAAACAACCTCATAAACAGAGATGGTGGATTTTGTTTAAATGCTGCTTGGAATCTGGCTCTGTCTCTCATCAAAAAACAGGGGGACAGAATTAGTGCTACCTTACCTGTTGATTAATAGTCACTATCGATATTTCTGATGTTGGTTATCTTTGGTTGCGTGTTGACTCTGCGGTTATTTGTTCTGTGTATGGTATCTTCCTTGTTTCTCCTCTGTGAACTGAGGTATTACATACCCTTGCGCATTGCTTCCTCCTTGCAGTTGTGCCTTGAGAATGGCAGGGTCTGCTCCTGTCAAAATATCGGTGGTTGTCGACGATGTCACCCGGCAACAAACCCGTAAGTTTTGTGAACATTCAATTCACCAGGAAAAGTTAAAGTCTCATAGTAATGGCAATCTTATACAGGTGACCTTCAATTGGTATTGCAGACATAACCTGAGCACTCCAACAGTTATCAGACATGGGATACAAAGAACTTCCAACACACTGTTTCAGAATTTACCATTGTTGTGAACTGCTACTGAACAGGTGGTAAAGAAGCTGAATCAGTTTAAAAAAATATTTCAGCTTCACAACTCTCAGCTACATGAACTCCATAGATGCTTTTACAAGTGCACACAGAAAATTTCACTGAAGAAAGTGTGTCTGAGTTCCTTCATAAGGTGTCCCCTACAAGGTCATTAGAGATGGAGTTTAAGCTCAAACTGAGGAAGGGTGAGGGGAAGAAATGAGCCATGTTTATTTTAGAGGAACCATTCCAGCATTTACCTTAATTTAGGGAAACTCAGAATACAGAAACATAGACAGCCAGGAGGGATTTCAACCACATTCCTCCCAAATGAAAGTTTTGTGCCATACCACTGCACAACCATGCTTGGTGTGGTGTACAACCAACCTGATATGTATCTCACACTTGAACAGTATCTAAATATTGGATTTAGAAAAGTTTGGTATGCAATCTCTTTTCAAAACAAAATTGCAATTTCTCAGTATCCTACTAAAAAAACTCAACCTTCCATTTGGTTTACCCACAGTCGGGCCTTACTGACTTCATACCTCTACACATTGTTACTCCAAAATATTTGTATAATGTGGTTGACTCCAGTTTTGCCAAAAGAAAATATGTTTTTATGTTTAGTGACTTGCACAACTTTTTACTCCTCTACAGTAAGAGCAATTTGGCTGTTTTTATACCAGACTGATATTTTACCAAGCTCTAATAGGATAACACTCCAATTTCCACTATATAGAATTTCCTCACAGATAATTGCTTTGTCTGCAAGAAGCCCTAGACTGGAACTTATGCTATCCACTAAGCCATTAATGTATAGCATGAATATTCACTAGGATGTAACACATATTTCTGTTCCTGTAGATGACTTTCCATGTAGGGTAATGTGCTGTGGCCTCCCTTTCTAGAAATTTTAGACTCATTTGTGAACCAAGTTAAGATAGTCAGTAGCAATTTCAATGTGATACTGAATAAAAAGCTGTTCAAAAGTCTAACATCAGATCAATGTGGTTTCCTCTGTCCTTATCACTGAATATACCTTGGGCACAGTGTTAGTTGAGGTTTACCAGATTTTCAGAACTCATGCTGATTTCCTGGGAGAGAGTCAGTCATTTTGTTCAAAATAGGTTGCAATGTTTGAGGTGAGGATGGTAGATCTGTGGATCAGTTCCATTTCTGTTTTTGTAAATAAGTGTGGCCAGAGATCATTTATAATCATGAGGTAACATATCTCTGCTAAGTGTATCTCATGTATTCTGTATAGACCTAAAAAGTAACTCCATGATACCCTGGGTCCCTTGGGACATTGAATTTCAGTGATTTTAGCACCTTTTCAACACAGTGTCACTCAGCTGCAGTATGGCTATTTAATGATGACAACATTCCTTGGTTTTTCTTTTGTGAAGGAACATTTGAAGGAAAGTTCAATATATCTGATTTGTTTCACTGTTTATTGATACTTGTGCCACAGACACAAAACTTCCTAAGGTTCTAAAACAGGTCCTGCAATAATGTTTTGCTATGGTAATTATTAAAGGTTGGCGTTGTCCTTCTGACAACAAAATGTGTTTCACTTAATATCATCTGATCTTTGGATTTATGGTTTGTTTATGCTTTTCCTTGGGCCGATGATTTAATGATAAATTTCTTACCTGGAAACCAGGTCACAGGCTTGATCTCAGTTGGATGACAAAATTTTCAGTCTGCCTTCAAGCTAGCTTTCACTCATTTGTGAGTTGCATTTGGGTCAGATTCCAAGTAAAACTGTAGGTCCCCTTTATCCAGCAGCATTTTTGGGGCAAGTTAGTGACACACAAGTCACCAAAGTGGCAACCAATTAAAGGACTTGCACCATGCTCTTGAGACACACTGAACTGTTATGCCTTGTTTTGTATCAATTGTGGAGCAGGTGTTGTTCCATAAGAAGCTTTTGTTATACCATTTATCTACCAAGAGGGAACACTACCATTTTAATTATTACATTTTGGTGTAGAGCTTGGTTGACTATTGTGAACTTGAGCCACAAAATCCTTCAATTTTCATTGTCAGCTCCAGTATGAGAAATGAAATTGTCTTGTTTCCCAGTTTGCTATACATGGGGACTTTTTGGCTTATTTTTTTTTTAAATCTGTCTACATTGTCCATTCTTGCTACAGCTGCATCATGATCACTGATTCCAGTCTCTTTGTGAACATCCTAAAAGCAACAGAGTCTGTTTAATGCGAACACATCTTTACTGTTTTGGAAGTAAAATGTCTTTCCATTTGATAATGCTGCCCATTCATTCCTATAAATTATAGAATGTCACCACCAGATTTTTAGTAGCTTTGTACTTCTTTAGTGGCCATTATAAACCTCCTGAGTTATATACACATAATTTTTAAGTCTTGGTCATCCTCAACAAAACATCATCATTAAACATAGAAAGACCAACAAAAAGCTATATAAAAATAAAATGCTAAGCTCTATGGAGCTACAGATTCATTCTTAAAATTTTGATGCATGCCTATGTACTAAGTTGAAGCCTTATTTTATCACCATAGTTTGTTATAAGACAATAATCTTACAAAGTATAATGTGTATTTGTAGTTGTGTACTTTAGAATCAGTTTCACACTAGAAAATTTCCAGTATCAGTAGATATTGATTTCTTGCAGTAAAATGACCAAAGCACACAACAAATTTGGAGGCATGCTGTGGCACAATGTTTGTCCTTCCTGAGGTCACAGAAGTGACTTCAGAGTCTGAGGATGTATGGCACCGATGGTGGGGCTGTGAGTATATGAAGGAAGGTAATATCATTGCAGATCAATGGAAACTTCTAAGGAAATGTAGAAATTACCAGATTTGAACTCTTTAGATTGGTCAAGGTTCTCTGGATTGCTGGAGCACTCTACTAGTGCCAGAGGCTGCAAAATCTGGCAATATCTATTTTGAAGTACAGTGAAGTTATAAACTGATTATGTGATTATCATCGGTGGTACAAATGATGTGACTAAAAATCAAGCAAATGATGCTATCAGGCACATGAAAGTAACACTCAGTAAGTTGACTGGCATTAAAGTAATTGTTATTAACATGCCACACAGACATGATCTAATGGACCAATCTATTGTGAACTTTGAAGTGCATGAAACAAATGATAGGCTTAAAACAATATGTAATAGATTTTGCAATGTGCCTTTGGTAAATGTCAGTAACCTAGATAGAGACCTGCACGCAACTCATGGTATGCGCATGAATAAGAGAGGTAAAAAGATTGTAAGTAAATTAATTATTGATGAAATCAGACAAAACATTACACAAAGCAATGTAAATAAGTGCATTGCTATGGAATGGCACAACCCACCCAAACAGGACCTGCCACACAAACGGCTACTGCTGACAAGCCAGGGAAACTTGTAAACCCTGCTGGACAGCCTGGTAGCTCTAAATCTCCCTGTATGGTCCAGCAGGAGAAACTCAGCCCTAAGATCATACAGCAGAACCCTAGTAATCTTAAAAACAATCAGTCTGGTAGGGTGACATGTCCATCAAGTGTTCAACAATCCAAACTCACGTTCAAATTAATTCAGCAGAACTTTCAAAATCTTAGCAATAAGCACAATGAGTTGGATACCATTGCAGCAATTGATAACCCTGATGTTTTAGTTACAAGTGAACACTGGTACACAGATCAGCTAATTAGTGTATGTAAGCCACTCACCATGATCTTTTGCTCTGCCTTCAGTAGAAAAGAGAAACATGGTGGTGGGGGAGCTATCTTTGCAGCCAGTGGTAGTAATTATAGTGTAATAGATGTAAGTGCTTTCAGAATTGAGGGTGCAATAGAACTAGCAGCAATTAATTATAAGTGGGGGATAGAGAACTTTATTATTATAGGCCTATACAGACCTCCATCTGGTACCCTAGATATTTTCTTTGATGTTCTTAATGACCTGCTTATTAACATTGACAGTAATCACTGCAATAAAAATGGCTGGGTTAACATAATACTAACTGGAGATATGAACATTGACTTGCTGTCAAATGACTCTATATCTAAAAAATTAATGCTAATATTAGCTCAATTTAATTTAACATTTGTGATAAATGAGTCCACTAGAGAGGTCCATAGTATAAAATCATGCATTGACAACATTATAACTAACATGTCCCATTTTACATGCAGTGCATCAGTTCTGGAGCTTGCCATTTCTGACCACCATGCAATACAGGTATTGATAGAAGCTGAAAATCTTCATGTCAATAGAAAAGAGAAACAATATGTGACAAAAGAATCACCAATGATGACAATGTTAAAGATCTCAACAGTTTGCTGAAAAGCTTACAATCAAGTGAAAAAAAACAGCATTACTTTCAGTGAATTTTTCATCAGATTTTTATTATTGCTTCAGTGTCTCAGGCCCAGAAATGATCTTTACAGTAAATGACTGCAAAAAGATACAAAAATAACTTTATAAATCATGAAGTAAAAATAGCGAGAGAGATAAACTTAGACTTTTCCATTATGCAATGGTAAATAATAACAACAATAATAATAGACTAAAGGTAGAATTTAAGACCTATCATGATCATTATAAAGCTCTGCTGCTAGAAACTAAAAGTAATTATGCAGCCACAATGTTAAGAAATTCGACTAACACTGGTTTAGCTGTTTGGAAAGTAATAAATAGCTTTAGAGATTGTAAGGACAGATCAACTAGTGATTTTACTATAAACTATAAAGGGCATATCATGAAATGTCAGTGTCAGATTGAAAATGTTTTTAAGGAGTACTTTTCTTCTGTTGGAAAATCTGTCAATGACCATTTTAAGAATCTTCAGTATAGACATGAGGGCATTCCAATCAAACAAAGCATATACTTGGCCCCAACCAATAGCAAGGAAACCAAAAACATAGTAAGGTCATTAAAAAATACAAAATCAGCAGGCTATGATGGATTGTCTATCAGTACACTGAAGAGATGCATAGACAACATACCTGATGCCAAGGCCACAGCAGTAAATGATGTAATTGCATCAGGTTGTTTCCCAGATAGTCTAAAGATAGGGCAAGTAACTCCGATTTACAAGAAAGGTGATAAATGTAAATTGAAAACTACTGCCCCACCTCAATCTTACCTGCATTTTCTAAGGTAGTTGAGAAAATTATTTATACCATACTAATGACATTCCTGAGTCAACACAATTTAATATTTGAAAATAAGAATGGCTTTATGAAAAACAAGTCAACTTTAGTAGCCACAGCACAATTAATAGACAAAATAATAACTGCCATAGAGAACATGGAGTATGTAACTGGGGTATTCCTCAATCTAGAAAAAGCTTTTGATTGTGTTGACATCACCATATTACTTGACAAGCTATGGAATCTGGGTATTAGAGAAACTTGGTATGAGCTAGTAAAATTGTATATGAACAACAGAAAACAATTTGTCTTGCTTAAAACAAACAGTGGGTCTTTCAAATCTAAAATTACTGTTGTTCAAAAGTGTGTTAAATCTTATGGGACTCAACTGCTAAGTTCATAAGTCCCTAAGCTTACACACTACTTAACCTAAATTATCCTAAGGACAAACACACACACCCATGCCCGACGGAGGACTCGAACCTCCGCCGGGACCTGCTGCACAATCCAAGACTGCAGCTCCTCAGACCGCTCGGCTAATCCCATGTGGATAAAATTACTGATATCAAATATGGAGTGCCTCAAGGTACTGTCTTGGGACCCCTTCTTTTCTTGATTTGTGTTAATGATATACAGTATTGTTCTCCTAACTGTAAAAAAATATTGTATGCAGATGATACATCAATTGTGTGTAAACACAAAGACTATGACAGTCTGAAGGTGCTGTGCAACAGTGTAACTAATGAAATAGTCAAGTATTTTAATGAAAGCCATTTAAATGTAAGTGCTTCAAAGACTGCAATGATGGAATTTAACACACGGAATCAAACAGAATTTGGCATGAAATTATCCATAGGATGTGACATTGCAGAAAAAGGAAAAAATGGACTAAGTTCTTGGAAATTACAATCCTCAAATTAAAGCCTCAAATGGGACATGAATATCGATTCCTTAGCCTGTAAGCTGTTGAAGAATGTGTTTTCTATAAATACGATTGGCAAATATTGTAAGGATATGGGTGTACTATAAACTGATTATCATGCCCTATTCTCATCAGATTTAAACTATGCCATAGAAATATGGAGTGCAACAACTCAAGCCAACCTAAGCACATTATTAATACTACAGAAGAAAAGTTATCAGAATTATTTGTGGTGCCAAACCTAGAGAATCATGTCAGAATCTGTTCCCAAAATTGGGTGTGCTTACCATTATAGGTGTATACATATTGAAAGTTATATTGCTCGTGAAAACAATACATCCAAATTTAAACTGTGACCTGCACCAGTATGATACAAGACAAAAGTTAAGATACCATGTAAATAGCCACAGAACAGCTTTATATGAAAAAATGCACTTTATGCTGGGATCAGCTAGCCAATGCCCTACCAAAAAGTCTCACAGCCCTTCCTTCTAACAAATTAAAAGATCAGCTAAAAAGAATTCTAATTGAAAACCCTTTTTATTCCCTTGATGAGTACTATATCTATATGAAAAGTGCTTCGTCATTATGTCAAGCTCATAGTTTTAAGTGACCTACAACTAATATAATGTTGATAACAATATTGTGATTGTATTCTACCACATGTAAAATGCATCAAAATGTAAAATTTATTAATACAAACAAATCTTTAGTTTGTAAATTATAAACTGACATATTCCGAAGAATAATCTGTATGATGTCGTGAAACTGTATTATTTCTAGGGATTGTATTTGATTATTTGATGTTGAATAAATATTATTATTATTTCTTTACTTTCTCAGACGTTAAGTCTGGTTGAGAATGGAATGTGACGCGGACCTTGATCAAGCGTCACTTCCTATTAACTGTACGGTATGTGTTATATTGCATTTAGGAACTTTCGGGTAATTGAACATGTATCAATAATTACGGATTTCTGTAGTTGTATATATGTGTTTGGATGTAGCTGTATTGCATTGATGTACTGGTGGATATTGTGTGGTATGACTCCTGTAGTTGATACTATAATTGGTATGATGTCAACTTTATCCTGATGCCACATGTCTTTGACTTCCTCAGCCAGTTGGATGTATTTTTCAATTTTTTCTCCTGTTTTCTTTTGTATATTTGTTGTATTGGGTATGGATATTTCGATTAGTTGTGTCAATTTCTTCTTTTTATTGGTGAGTATGATGTCAGGTTTGTTATGTGGCGTTGTTTTATCTGTTATAATGGTTCTGTTCCAGTATAATTTGTATTCATCATTCTCCAGTACATTTTGTGGTGCATACTTGTATGTAGGGACTTGTTGTTTTAAGAGTTTATGTTGTAAGGCAAGCTGTTGATGTATTATTTTTGCGACATTGTCATGTCTTCTGGGGTATTCTGTATTTGCTAGTATTGTACATCCGCTTGTGATGTGATCTACTGTTTCTATTTGTTGTTTACAAAGTCTGCATTTATCTGTTGTGGTATTGGGATCTTTAATAATATGCTTGCTGTAATACCTGGTGTTTATTGTTTGATCCTGTATTGCAATCATGAATCCTTCTGTCTCACTGTATATATTGCCTTTTCTTAGCCATGTGTTGGATGCGTCTTGATCGATGTGTGGCTGTGTTAGATGATACGGGTGCTTGCCATGAAGTGTTTTCTTTTTCCAATTTACTTTCTTCGTATCTGTTGATGTTATGTGGTCTAAAGGGTTGTAGAGGTGGTTATGAAATTGTAGTGGTGTAGCCAATGTATTTATATGAGTGATTGCTTTGTGTATTTTGCTAGTTTCTGCTCGTTCTATAAAGAATTTTCTTAAATTGTCTACCTGTCCATAATGTAGGTTTTTTATATCGATAAATCCCCTTCCTCCTTCCTTTCTGCTTAATGTGAATCTTTCTGTTGCTGAATGTATGTGATGTATTCTATATTTGTGGCATTGTGATCGTGTAAGTGTATTGAGTGCTTCTAGGTCTGTGTTACTCCATTTCACTACTCCAAATGAGTAGGTCAATATTGGTATGGCATAAGTATTTATAGCTTTGGTCTTGTTTCTTGCTGTCAATTCTGTTTTCAGTATTTTTGTTAGTCTTTGTCTATATTTTTCTTTTAGTTCTTCTTTAATATTTGTATTATCTATTCCTATTTTTTGTCTGTATCCTAGATATTTATAGGCATCCGTTTTTTCCATCGCTTCTATGCAGTCGCTGTGGTTATCCAATATGTAATCATCTTGTTTAGTGTGTTTTCCCTTGACTATGCTATTTTTCTTACATTTATCTGTTCCAAAAGCCATACTTATATCATTGCTGAATACTTCTGTTATCTTTAGTAATTGGTTGAGTTGTTGATTTGTTGCTGCCAGTAGTTTTAGATCATCCATGTATAGCAAATGTGTGATTTTGTGTGGGTATGTTCCAGTAATATTGTATCCATAATTTGTATTATTTAGCATGTTGGATAGTGGGTTCAGAGCAAGGCAGAACCAGAAAGGACTTAATGAGTCTCCTTGGTATATTCCACGCTTAATCTGTATTGGCTGTGATGTGATATTATTTGAATTTGTTTGGATATTAAGTGTAGTTTTCCAATTTTTCATTACTATGTTTAGGAACTGTATCAATTTAGGATCTACTTTGTATATTTCCAATATTTGTAGTAACCATGAGTGGGGTACACTATCAAAAGCTTTTTGGTAATCAATGTATGCGTAGTGTAGCGACCTTTGTTTAGTTTTAGCTTGATATGTCACCTCTGCATCTATTATCAGTTGCTCTTTACATCCTCGTGCTCCTTTGCAACAGCCTTTTTGTTCTTCATTTATAATTTTGTTCTGTGTTGTATGTGTCATTAATTTCTGTTTAATGATTGAAGTTAATATTTTGTATATTGTTGGTAGGCATGTTATGGGGCGATATTTAGCTGGGTTCGCTGTGTCTGCTTGATCTTTAGGTTTCAGATAAGTTATTCCATGTGTAAGTGTATCGGGGAATGTGTATGGGTCTGCAATGTAACTGTTAAATAATTTAGTTAGATGTGAATGTGTTGAGGTGAACTTCTTTAACCAGAAATTTGCTATTTTATCATTTCCAGGGGCTTTCAAATTGTGAGTTGAATTAATTGCTTGGGTGACTTCATGTTGCAAAATTATCACTTCAGGCATTTGTGGTATCATCTTGTATGTGTCTGTTTCTGCTTGTATCCACCGTGCATGCCTGTTATGTTGTACCGGGTTTGACCATATGTTGCTCCAGAAGTGTTCCATGTCTGTTATGTTTGGTGGATTGTTTATTTTAATGTGTGTGTTATCTATTGTCTGGTAAAATTTCTTTTGGTTTGTGTTGAATGTTTGGTTTTGTTTCCTTCTATTTTCACTTTTTTTGTATCTTCTGAGACGTTTGGCTAATGCTTGTAATTTCTGCTTCTTTTCGTCTAATTGCTCTGTCGCTTCTTGTTGTGAGATTTTACCTAACCTTTTACGTTTTTTTTTTTCGAGATTTCATTTCTTATAAATTGTGTTAGCTGTCCGATGTCTTTTCTCAGTTTTTCTATTCTGATCTGTAGCCTGTGTTGCCATGCTGGTTTTGTGGGTTTCTTCTGTGTGTTGGTTGGTTCTGATCTCTGTCTAGTGTGTATATTTAGTGTAGTGAGTGCTCCTATATAAACCAGTAGTTGTAACTCTTCCATAGTTGTGTTTTCATTTATTTTGTTGTGTATGATTGTGTTGATAGTTTTTATTGTTGTTTCGACTTGTGGGTTATTTGGTGGTCTATGCAAGAATGGTCTTATGTCTGTATTTGTGTCTTTGTATTCTATATATGTTAGCTGAAATTTTTCTTCTATATCTAGCATCTGTGTCACTTCGTGTTCTATTTGTGCTTGTTCTGGTGGCTGTCTTAAGATTTCGTTTTCCTCTGATTGTTTAATTGGTGCGTGTTGTTCTTTGTTTGTTTGTTCTGGGATGTTTGAGTCCATTACTGTATTTTCTTCTTCTTCTGATTGCACATCATTTTGTTCCAGTATTTGTTGTACTTGTTGTTTGATGTTTTCTAATTCTGACTGGGGTATCCTGTTATTTTTGATTATTACACGGATCTGATCAGCTAGTCGTTGTTCTGTTAAAAATTTTAATTCTGGGTATCTGGTAATAAATGTTGTGTATACTTGTGATCTGTATCCAGTTGTGTTGGTTCCTAGGTTAGTTGCTTGGTAATAACAGAACATGAGGTGTCGATTAACTTCATCTGACCATCTCATCCTCTGTCTTTGTTTTCCTTCTAGGGTGGTTGCAGGAAGCATATCCTGCAAAACACCTCTATTTGGATTTAAATCATTTTCCAGTTGGCTAGCAGTGTCGTTACCATTGTGGGCGGGCATAGGGTTCAAGCGTCGTCCCCGACCATGACGGCGCTTGTCCGAGGCTTCTTTAGTTCTGTCCTGAACCAACTAATCACACTAAAGGGGGGTTAGCCCTATTAGTGGTTTGTTCTTTTCGTCGCCTTTTACGACTGGCAGAACATACCGGAGGCCTATTCTTTTCCCGGGCCTCCACGGGTATTATTATTATTATTATTATTATTATTATTAAATTTTAAATAGTTTATACATGATGCAGTAATGATTGTTAATGTTAACATATGTAGATTAATATAACTAAGAAGTTAGCAATGGGAAACAAATACTTTATTCATTAGTAAAGGTACTCTGCAGGTGTGTGTAACTGGTACTGTAAGTGATGTTACTGAAGAATTATTCTCGGGTTATCAGCCAAGTGGTGGCATTGTCTTGTCCCAACGTTTCAATGAGATTCGTACCAATCGTCTTCTGGCGAAGTGTTGGGATGCTGTGTTCTGCATATCTATACACTTGGCAAGACCCGATGGCTATCTGTCTGCAGACGCCACTACCTTCAGATTGGAGCGTTCCTGATGTATTGGGATTCCACGCAGCACTGAGCTAAAAACCGCTATCCCTGTTTACTAAATTGTTGTGCAGACATATCTCCACTGCCTCTTTGAAGGTTGAGTCCCAGAAACTGTTGGCGCTGCACAGCTTCTTTGTTTTTTCCTAATTCGAAGGTGTGTTCCTTGATAATGCTATGTTATGCTACCGCAGAGTTTTTTGTCTGTCCTAGTTGTACGTTCCTGATGGGTTCAGTACAGCACTTGATACATCGTTGTGTCTGCCTGAAATTTCATCCCACATTGGCCGGCCTACAGTAGCGGACGATGGCCAAGCAGCTATACAGATATGCAGAACAGCATTCCGACACTTTGCCAGAAGATGATGGGTATGAAACATTGAAACATTGCGACAAGATGACACCACCACTTGGCTAATAACCCAAGAAGAATTCATCAGTGGAATATGCCAAGAAAGACTGCAATCACATATAGTGATGTTATTGTAATAATTAGGGAATTAGCTGAGAAACATTGCTCTGAAAGTAGGTGCTAAATGAAACTTATTAACAACAGCAAAATGTTATAATTTAAGTGAATAACAGTTTAATCATGTGTACTGTATAATGTTAATTACTTTAAAATCTGATCATGTCAAACTGATGCATTGTGGAAGAACAAGCTTCCATCTGTAGACACAGGCAATTACAAAAATCAGAATACCTCTACCAATAGCTGTTGTAGCCAGAGCAGTGCCTGTTGGTCCCCTGAGAACACGGTGTATCCTTTTTGTATCTGTATATGGTCTGTGGGACCATTTGAGCCAAAGCTAATTGGTCTGGGAACAAATCAGTAAATAGTTTACAGAAGCTGATTAAGGAACTTATAAACAAAGAATTAATAAAACATGAAGAAACAGAACTGAATAAATAAACACACTATAGAGAAAAGTTTTCAAGTACTTTGAGTAGCTTCCATTCAGAACAGCAGTGTGCTGTGGGGAAACCTTTTAACTTGGATTTGATTACTTGCGGTTTATCAGTCAGCTTTTCAGTTCTGCTGGAGGTCTACTGAAAATAAAACCTATCTAATGGCATGGAACTTCCTGCATAATGCTTAGGAAGTGTAATCCATGTATATATTTTTCCATCTACTGCTCACAGCATTAATGTTACAGATTCTTCTGAATAAGTCAGTATTGTCAACAACATGAACAGAGACCACATATGAGTCTGACTGTCTTTTCTGTGCTAAGAGTATTCTTGGTGAGTTCATAGAGTTGCCCAAAACATAACACCATATGAGATAACATAGTGAAAGTAAGCAAACAAGCCTTTATATTTGTCAGAGACAGTGGAGATAGTTCTTGTAGTGAAGGTAGCAGCATTCAGTTTTCGCACAACATCTTTAATGTGATACTCCCAAGAAAGCCTTCCCTCTACCATGACCAACCATCTGTCTTTGTGCAAATCAGTACCACAAACAGCTTCCAACTGTTCAAAATTATTCTGTATATCCAAGATTCTTTTATTGGTTGGCAAAAACATTCCAAGCCATCCTTATGTTGGAAAGATCAACTATACAAATTACTAAGAGTGTTTGAAAAACAAATTGATGAGTATAATAGCACTTGTTGAAGGGAGGAATTATATAAATCAGTTGTAATGTCTAGCAGAAGCACAAAATGCATTCAGGTGCAATGATTTATGACCCTTTTGTAAACAAACACCACCTGTCACTTCCAAGATCAATTTTCCCCTTTAACCATCCCCCATTCACTTTTGAAGATCACCCTCCCCTATTCCTCCAGGCCAATAGGGTGATGTATAAATGGTGGGAAATTTTATCCTATTAACTGAGGCATAGTAGAACAGCCTGCATGAGTACCAGTTATCTTAATGGCTACCATTTATAACCTACCTTCTATTAATTACTATTGTTTGCAGCCCAAAAGGACCCCAGCAATCAAAACTTGGCTGCCTCTGTATATTTCTACCACCCTTACCTTTATTACTATGCTCTTCCTATACCTTACCATAGTTTATTACTCTCAAAATGGCTCCTACATGCTTTTTGAAGATATCCTTATCTTAATGCTTATAATTTATGATCCAATACGGCTACCCAAGATTTTGCTCCCACCACAAGTTCAAAAAAAAATAGTTGCTACAATGTCCTTGATTCTGCAATTGTCTACCCTTACCATTCATCCAGGTATGTTAGCCATCATGAAATGAATTTGGCATCTGTCCTTTGTACAAGTCGATCGTCGTCGTCGTCGTCGTCGTCAAGTACCACAGAGATAAGCCACCAAAGAAAAATTTGACTCACATATTTGAATGTAAGTATTATTTACCCTTTCATTGTTCACTATTATCCATTGTGAATATATATGTGCAGGACAAACAGAATCAATCTGAGTTTTCTTTGTCTATGCAACCATTGCTTGAGCAGCTCAGGAGCTGGTTATCCAATTTATCAGAGCAGGACATGCAGGCATTCAAGTTTTTAGCTCTGCAATACTTTAAAACCACAGCAGCACACTGACAGCCTACCTAATATATCATAGCAGTTGGACATACAACAACTGTTCACAGATTTTGAGTTTCCACTACCACCAATGTCAGCACTGCTTGCTGACCCACTAACATGATATGTTTTGCCTATGAAACTGATGATGTCCTCTGTAACACAGAAGCTGAACGTTAGTGATAGTAAATGTCTGGTTGATGGCATATACTTCGATCATGAGTTAATCTTAATGGTAATATTTGAAAATCATCAGTTTAGTGGCATGAAAGTAATGCTTTCACACAATGAATCATATGAATTATGTAAAAATTCAGCACAAATAACTGCTATGTTCGACACTCACATGCCTGTAGTGTTACTGGACTGCCCCATGAACAGTTAAAATGTGCAACAATGAGAAAACCATGCAGCTCACTTTGAGAAATCTGCATTCAGAATCTTGACGTGTGCTAGCTCAGTCATCCACTGGGCAGTGTATGAGTGTCTTTCGGGTGGGAGTATATACATGGTATTTTAGCAAATGTATGGCATGTGCTTAACAAAGCTTATCCATCAGAACACTTCAGAGGAAGTCTTTCCTACTAATTTCAATCCATATATACAACATAACTATGGAAATAATCAATTGTTGAGGATGTAATGTAATTGGATAAACAAAAAATCTACTCACCAAGTGGCAGCATGGGAACACACACAAAAATATGGTTTTACTTATGCAAGGTTTCAGAGCCAGTGGCTCCTTCCTCCAGCAGAAGGGTTGGAGGGGAAGGAAGAGGGGTGATGAAAAGGACTAAAGAATTTAATGAAATTGGTAGAGTTTGGGAAAGTCTCCCAGAACACTGGCTCAGGGGAGACTTACAGGAAGTGATGAGAAGAAAAAAAACTGATTGCTGGGGACTGCACTGGAAGAGATTTGAAAATCTGAGAGCTTAAAGGTAGAAGACAGGGTAATATGCAAACAGATATTTGTGCTTAAACATCAAGCATGAGTTAATAAGAGTGAAACAATAAGTGCATTGTATATAACACAGGTGGGAGGGGATGGCAAAACACAGATAGGTCAGAAAATGAAAGATGTAGGAAACTAAAATGGAGTGAAGAAAGAAGTACTTACTGTGAAAAAAATGCCGAGACAGAACAAATTAATATAAATTAAGGCCAGTGGGTAGGAGAACCAAAGACAAGTCATGGTCCTAGTTCCCACCTGTGGGGTTCTGTGAAACTGTTGTCTGGGGGAAGAATCCACATGGTGCCTATGGTGAAACAGGCACCAAGGTCACGACTCATGTTGTAGAGCATGCTCTGCAACAAGATATTGTGTGTCGGTGGAATACATCACCTGCCAATGCCCACTCATCACTGACAACTTGGTGGCAGTCATGCCGATGTATAAGGCTGAACAGTGTTTACATAACAGCTGGTATAGGATGTGTGGTTCTCTTGACGTGTTGGCTCTCCCTTTGACAGGGTATGTTTTGCCAGTTACAGGACTGGTATATGTGGTGATAGGAGGAGCATAGGGCAAGTCTTGCAGTGGGGGTGGTCACAGTCATAGAAGCCATAGGGTAGGGAGATATGTGCAGGAGCAGCATAGGGTCTTACAAAGATACTGCAAAGATTGAGAGGGCAACAAAAAGGTATTCTAGGTGTGGTGGGCAAAATCTCAGTCAGAATGGATCTCTTTTCAGGGCTTGATTTCAGGAAGTCATGGTCTTATCAAAGTAGCTGATTAATACATTCAAGACCAGGATAACTCTGAATGACAAGTGGTGTACTCCGAAGTTGTTTTTTGGAGGGATCAGCAGTACCAGAATTGGATGTGATGACCCGGGAAATCTGCTTTCAAGCTAGGCTGGTGGAGTAATCATGTCCAGTGAAGGTGGAGATAAGAATGATGGTGTATTGCTGTAAACATCAAGGAAGAAGAGAGTGCATCAGAACAAATACATTTGCCTCGAACTCCAAGGCTGCATGGGAGGAAAGTCTGACAGAAAGGATGGCAACTGTCAAAATATAAATACTGTTTCCAGAATGAGATTTTCACTCTGCAGTGGAGTGTGCACTGACATGAAACTTCCAGGCAGATTAAAACTGTGTACCAGACCGAGACTCGGGACCTTTGCCTTCCACAGGCAAGTGTGCTACCAACTGAGCTACCCAAGCACGGGCAGATGTAAAGCTGTGAGGATGGGGTGTGAGTCGTGTTTGGGTAGCTCAGTTGGCAGAGCACTTGCCCACGAAAGGCAAAGGTCCCGAATTTGAGTCTCGGTCTGGCACAGTTTTAATCTGCCAGGAAGTTTCATGTAAGTACTGTTGTTTGTTAGTAGGTTTAATGTGGGCGGAAGTGTGTAGGTGTTCTTTGGTGGAGATGTGATCAACATCAAGGAAAGTGCCATGGGATTTTGAATAGGACCACGTGAAATTTAATTGGGAGAAGGTCTTTAGAGGTTCCAGGAACTTCAACAGCTCATTCTCACAATGAGGCCATATGGCAAAGACATTGTCAATGTGTCTAAACCAAACCAGAGGCTGAAGGCTTATGGATTCCAGGAAATCCCCCTCCAAGTGACCCATGAAAAGATTGGCATAGGAAGGGGCCAGCCCAGTTTCCATGGCCGTACCCCAGATCTGCTTGTATATCTGCCCCTCAAAGGTGAAGTAGTTGTTGGTAAGTATAAATTTGATTAAGGTAAGCAGGAAGGATGTTGTACATTTGGAATTAAGTGGGATCTGACAGAGAAAATATTCAACAGCATAAAGACCATGGACATAGGGGATATTCATACAGAGGGAGCTGGCATCAATTGTAGCACATACACAATATGAATTTGCATATTCACTACCTACCACTGCTAGAGAATTATGTGTTTGTTAGTATGTACTTGTATATTCTACAATGTTAGCTGAAATTCCAAAAAATGAAATTTAATAAATGTTTATTCTCTAAACTCTATTTCATTTCACCAAAACCCAGACTGCAAGTAGAATGATATACATGTTCAGTAATGAGTAGTTGGAAGAAAAAACATCAACCTATGTAGACCATCCATGATTGATGTGCAGTCATTGTTGCTCCTCGTTAAGGTAATAGCACTAAAAATGGTGTAGTCCCATTGTATCATCCCCCAACTGGATAAGCTGGAAATATTTTATTTGTTCCCTTTACAACCATCACTGTGATGTTTAATAGGAGGAGGTTCATGAGTTGGACAGTCTTCAGCCACATTAAAATGATTATCACAATAATCATACTTAGAAGTAAATGCATCACTCTGAAACACTTGAGGTAAATAACGAAATCTGTGTGAAATATTACATATAAAGGGCATGAGTTGTTTAGGAAACAAATAATTGTCAGTTGCATTAAAGTTATGGCACTCTTCTGTAAGTTCTTTTACAAATTTCAAGGGACAGCTGTCACACGTTTTTAGATTTAAGCCACTCAAAGATGATTTAAGCATTAACACACTCCTCCTCATTTTCATTGGAGTTATAGTCCTCTTGCCGTGGCATCATAACATATTTAAGAATAATTTTTACCAGAATATATAGGATGACTGGGTGTAGTACATTTGTGGAAAACACCAACATCCTGCAATCATTTTCTTTTAGCAATGATTTAATGGATGCGTTCAGAGCAGTGAAAGATGCTTTAGTGTGCATAACTTTTAGTACACAATTGTTAATGTCACTTAAATTAATACTTAATACTATCACTTAGCATGTACCACATTTACTGTTGAATATTGTAACTTTATTGTTTCAACAGTGTTTATGTTGTCACCAAGAGCAATAGCTTTTAACTAGCTATAGAGCCCACTGTGTGTGTTTTTTATATCTGAAAGCATATGTACACATTTTTGTGTTTTAAATTGCAGACACTTCTGGGAATATTGTATATTAAGAGCTGCTAAAAAAGTAGTTTTCCAGTCACTTAAGAACTCTTAGGGTGAACATGTTGAAATTGTTAATGTCACTTAAATTAATACTTAATACTATCACTTAGCATGTACCACATTTACTGTTGAATATTGTAACTTTAGTGTTTCAACAGTGTTTATGTTGTCACCAAGAGCAATAGCTTTTAACTAGCTATAGAGCCCACTGTGTGTGTTTTTTATATCTGAAAGCATATGTACACATTTTTGTGTTTTAAATTGCAGACACTTCTGGGAATATTGTATATTAAAAGCTGCTAAAAAAGTAGTTTTCCAGTCACTTAAGAACTCTTAGGGTGAACATGTTGAAATTGTTAACGTCACTTAAATTAATACTTAATACTATCACTTAGCATGTACCACATTTACTGTTGAATATTGTAACTTTATTGTTTCAACAGTGTTTATGTTGTCACCAAGAGCAATAGCTTTTAACTAGCTATAGAGCCCACTGTGTGTTTTTTTTATATCTGAAAGCATATGTACACATTTTTGTGTTTTAAATTGCAGACACTTCTGGGAATATTGTATATTAAGAGCTGCTAAAAAAGTAGTTTTCCAGTCACTTAAGAACTTTTAGGGTGAACATGTTGAAATGTGTGGCAACAATGTAGCTCCCTTATTCAATGCACCAGTCAAGTACCAGGAGTGATAGTGGTGGTAGAATGTAGTTATATTACGTGTGTAACTCATTATCAACATTTTCTTATTCTTTCTTTCTTTTTGTGCAGGTGAGGTAAACCCATCAGAATCACCTCGCATGAAAATAATCCAGTTTAATTCAACATGCAGTTTAAACAGCCGCGATAGCAAACACGTTACTGTGGCAATGATGTCAGATTGTGAGTTCTTTCCAGTGGTGGCTTTTGAAAATTCTAAATATAACTATGCAAATGTCATTTTATCCTTGGATAAGTGGATTCAATACAACTTTCTATTAAGTTCAGCAACAGGGCTCAAATTCTGAGTGATACTCTGTGATCATACAGTCACTGCAAGTGACTTCCCGCAAATGGTTAAACTTTTTAATGAAAGAGAGAGCACTCGTCTGCAAATGCGGAAGTTAAGAAATTTTATGTATGCTGGTTTTGTGACTCAGAATAGCTTCTGACAAGTGAGTAACCTTTCAGCCATATGTGTGCAGATTCCACTAGAAAATATAATCCAATCTGAAGGAGTTGGCACTCCATATTCTGCATCCGTTGGAAGAAATCACTGCTCAAATTTATGACATGCTGTGCATCAATATGTAGAAATATAAATGAACAAGCCATACCTTATATAGCTGCTGAACTACTTTCTTATTTAAGCATGTACATATAGCTAACTATATGTAGATGTTAATAAACAAAAGAAGTTGAGAGCCACATGTATGTGTTTTTTCCCCTGTAAAATCATTTGTAAGCTAATGTAAGTATACAGTCATTACCATGGCTAAGGGGGCAAAACACTCTTGTCACAATGACATCAAAGTAACTGACTGGTCTTGCAGTTGATGTGAGTGATAACTGTTGGCCCATCAGATTGCGGCAGATTAATGTTATTTTGCTATTGATAACACATCCTGATGAGATTCACATTCAGTATGTGTAAGCATTTTCAAAAACATTAATTCAGCCCAAATACTAGCTATTGTAGGAGATGGTGTAACATACATGACATTTAGCAAAGACAGTGATATTGCATCAAACCGAAAACACTCTTATTTTGCGATGTAGCCATGGAAAACCAGGATCAAGTGCAGAAATATTTTGGTTTCAGTCATCATATGGGGGACTGATATCTTATTTGATCCAAACATATCAGGGTTCCACAGTAGTTGGTAATGCATGATTCAAAGTGTATTATACCTTTGAAGCACATGTAGGAACTGACCTCACATTCAATGAACTTATAATCATATGTGGAGACTGCTGGACTCATACTGTAAGCATTTTGGGCTATGATAGAAGAAGAAAACTGAATGATGGGTGATATTGACAAAACTTCCAAGAGTTCCTTTCTAATAGATAGTGTAACAATATGTAACTGTGTATTATAATGCATACTATGCAGAAATTTGCATGTATGTGATGCATCCATTCTGAGGGGATGATAATGCATGGGACAAACATCCATTTATACATTGATGGAAAAACTGAACCTATCAATGAAATCAATGAAATTCTTAAACATCATTGCCATGGAAATGCAAACCATGAACAAATTTCTGAAACCCCATTCTGTGAGAATTGCTTTGCTGAGTGGCAGTACTGAAACTCTGGATGAAATTCTTAAACATCATAATATGGGAATTGAAATAAACAATGCACTACTATTCTAGGTTGGTTACATTGATCATGGACAGACTTGAGGCTGTAAATGTTCAAGAAAACAGTAATAATATAGTCATCATGGCTCACATAAATGAAAAAGATTTGGAAATTCAAAAATGCTCACACACACACACACACACACACACACACACACACACACACACACACACACACACACACACACTCTCTCTCCACTGGATCTATTATTCTTAAAAACTTCAAAACTTGACAAGTATTTTCCAAATGAAATACAAACATATTGTGAAATGATAAGTATTGCTAATTTACAAAGCAAGGAAAAAAAATTGCCAAATGAATGAATAAAAATCTCAAACAGTAGCAAACGCAGAAATAATATTAAACCTGGGTTAGCTGATAGGCATAGTGCTGAAAAAGGTATTGACCTTCATCACAAAGGAATAAACAATGCAGCTCTCTAATATACCATATATATTACAGCAAACTCAATGAAATAATAGAAAGGGTACAACTGCTCATGGCGTTAGCTACCACAGCAAATACAGCTCAGATGAATGAAATATTATCAGTGATTTTAGAGCTTCAAGAAAGACAGTAACTGAATAATACTATGGAGATAGTGGTTCAGGAACTCCAAAACCTACATACAAAATATTTTCATGCAGGTGCACTGTTTCTGGTATTCATTGTTGTTATTGGTCTTTGTTATTGTTATTCATTGTAACTATTTTTCACTGTGTGGCTCTCAATGTCAGCAGGGATTTGTTGAAATTTATACATCGAAAAGTGATGTCATTGCCTTGGCCAGGAGATTTCCATATGAGGATAGTTGAGAGAAATGGTTATATATATATATATATATATATATATATATATATATATATATATATATATATCCAAAAACAAAGATGATGTGACTTACCAAATGAAAGTGCTGGCAGGTCGACAGACACACAAACAAACACAAACATACACACAAAATTCAAGCTTTCGCAACAAACTGTTGCCTCATCAGGAAAGAGGGAAGGAGAGGGAAAGACGAAAGGATGTGGGTTTTAAGGGAGAGGGTAAGGAGTCATTCCAATCCCGGGAGCGGAAAGACTTACCTTAGGGGGAAAAAAAAGGACGGGTAAACACTCGCACACACACACATATCCATCCACACATATACAGACACAAGCAGACCATATTTAAAGACAAAGAGTTTGGGCAGAGATGTCAGTCGAGGCAGAAGTGAAGAGGCAAAGATGATGTTGAATGACAGGTGAGGTATGAGTGGCGGCAACTTGAAATTAGTGGAGATTGAGGCCTGGTGGATAACGGGAAGAGAGGATATATTGAAGAGCAAGTTCCCATCTCCGGAGTTCGGATAGGTTGGTGTTGGTGGGAAGTATCCAGATAACCCAAACGGTGTAACACTGTGCCAAGATGTGCTGGCCGTGCACCAAGGCATGTTTAGCCACAGGGTGATCCTCATTACCAACAAACACTGTCTGCCTGTGTCCATTCATGCGAATGGACAGTTTGTTGCTGGTCATTCCTACATAGAATGCATCACAGTGTAGGCAGGTCAGTTGGTAAATCACGTGGGTGCTTTCACATGTGGCTCTGCCTTTGATTGTGTACACCTTCCGGGTTACAGGACTGGAGTAGGTGGTGGTGGGAGGGTGCATGGGACAGGTTTTACACTGGGGGCGGTTACAAGGGTAGGAGCCAGAAGGTAGGGAAGGTGGTTTGGGGATTTCATAGGGATGAACTAACAGGTTACGAAGGTTAGGTGGACAGCGGAAAGACACTCTTGGTGGAGTGGGGAGGATTTCATGAAGGATGGATCTCATTTCAGGGCAGGATTTGAGGAAGTCGTATCCCTGCTGGAGAGCCACATTCAGAGTCTGGTCCAGTCCCGGAAAGTATCCTGTCACAAGTGGGGCACTTTTGTGGTTCTTCTGTGGGGGGTTCTGGGTTTGAGGAAGTGGCTCTGGTTATTCGCTTCTGTACCATGTCGGGAGGGTAGTTGCGAGATGTGAAACCTGTTGTCAGGTTGTTGGTGTAATGGTTCAGGGATTCCGGACTGGAGTAGATTCGTTTGCCATGAAGACTTAGGCTGTAGGGAAGGGACTGTTTGATGTGGAATGGGTGGCAGCTGTCATAATGGAGGTACTGTTGCTTGTTGGTGGGTTTGATGTGGACGGACGTGTGAAGCTGGCCATTGGACAGGTGGAGGTCAACGTCAAGGAAAGTGGCATGGGATTTGGAGTAGGACCAGGTGAATCTGATCGTGTACACCTCATGAGGCAAACTCTTTGCCTCTGTATATGTCTGCTTGTGTCTGTATATGTGTGTGTGTGTGTGTGTGTGTGTGTGTGTGTGTGTGTGTGTGTGTGTGCGCGCGCGCGCGCGAGTGTATACCCGTCCTTTTTTTTCCCCTAAGGTAAGTCTTTCCACTCCCAGGATTGGAATGACTCCTTACCCTCTCCCTTAAAACCCAAATCCTTTCGTCTTTCCCTCTCCTTCCCTCTTTCCTGACGAGGCAACCGTTGGTTGCGAAAGCTAGAATTTTGTGTGTATGTTTGTGTTTGTTTGTGTGTCTATCGACCTGCCAGCACTTTCGTTCGGTAAGTCACATCATCTGTGTTTTTAGATATATTTTTCCCACGTGGAATGTTTCCCTCTATTATATTCATATCATTAATTTGAACCCAACAATTACGTTTGTTATTGTCACTGTTGCATCTCGAAATCTTTCCTGTCATCTTATTTTCTCTTTCTGTTTTTGCAAGTAGTTTCACTTTGTATTTACCTTCTCCTCTTTACCGAATCTACCATACAATTTTATCCTTCCTATACCCAATAATACGTAACCCACTTCCAAACCGTAACCAAAAATTTTTTCCGCTTTCAAGAATACTGCTGCTACAAAATCCACCGTTTCCAGTTCACAAACCGTTCCTTTCAGCTATTAAACAGCCATTTCGGCTAGTTCCAGTAACTTTCGCTTTTTTCCATTTCCGTTTTTCCCACATCACTGATCTTTTTTAGCGGCTTCCCACAGGTTTTAACGTCATTATTTCTCCGTCAGACAATTGTTAGCCTCATTTTCACCATCTACCACCACAAAACCACTCCTTTTAATACATTTACACGCAGTTTTTTCGAAATTTTCCCGAATTGCTCCACCCTTTAACGTGTTTTGGCGGCAACACAACCACATAACCTTTGTGCACATCGTTGTCTACCAACCCTAGTTCACCACAGGATCAACATAGCCCACCAACACCTTTTCGCCTTTTTTCACACCGCTTTTCGTCTTTCCCTCTCCTTCCCTCTTTCCTAATGAGGCAACAGTTTGTTGCGAAAGCTTGAATTTCGTGTGTATGTTTGTGTTTGTTTGAGTGTCTATCGACCTGCCAGCACTTTCGTTCGGTAAGTCACATCATCTGTGTTTTTAGATATATTTTTCCCATGTGGAATGTTATATATATATACTGTTGTGAGGATTGTGAAGGATATGTTCAACAAAGAACCAATGTAACTTAACATCCCTGGAAAAAAAAATCGTATCGGTAAGTAGATTATCAATATCGATTCATTTGCAGCAGTTCATCATCATGTATATGATTATTATTGCAGGAAGGAACATCTGACACTCCGGAAGATACTGGTTACATTTAAAAAATCAGGACTTTAAGGCAGTTGCACATGCTTGTTCACAGTTTTACACAACCTAGGCTTTCACTATGGATGTTCCTGTGGGCTTAAGCTCTTGATGGAAAGGGAGGATATAGCTGTATGCCAATGTCAATTTTTAGGGGACATCAATACCATAAATCTTTATGAAGTGGTGTGGTTTGGTCAGTTCTGATCATGTTGTCAAGCAGGGCTGGACAGACAACACAGCTGAAGGAACAATGGCAGTGCCTTCTGACAAGAGGGGGCAAACTTATTCTTCTTCACACAGGCACCACACAAGAGTTCCTACCAAACAGCCTCCTGGTTTTGAATCAAAGAAAACAGGAGTCTGTCATGAATAAATGAAAAACATTACATTTACATAGTAGTTCAAGGATTCACTGATGGCTAACCTTGAAAAATCATCAACAATTGTTCTAGATAAAGTTATTGTTGACAAGGCACCTACGATGGCAAACCAGGAGGAGGAAAGGATTGACTGGCTTCAGCATCAAACGTCACTAGGTAATGATCTTGAAAAGGTGGAGCATATGGATACAATATCTCTCTATTAGCCATAGTTCTCCCTATATGAAATTGATGAAGTAGCAAAAAAACCTAGTCATACAACTGTTAGGCTACCACCTTATCACTGCCATTTAAACTCAATAGAGTTAATCTGGGCCCAAATTTAAGGTTACATTGACAGGAATGAAAATAAATTTCCTCTCTGCAGTTGAAGCCCTCATAAGAGAAGCTGCCAGCAACATTAGCTTTGAAGATTGTAAGAAAGCCATCAAATATATGGAAAGAGCATGGCAGAATGAAACTCTTGGAAAATTCTGTGGAGGAGATTATAATTTCATTAAATAACAACAGTGACAGTGAAACTTCAAGAATATGTCATAGCAATTAGAGTGATATCAGTGGAGTTTCTCCATTATCCCCATAGAAATGGAGAG
The DNA here is from genome assembly GCF_023898315.1 of Schistocerca nitens. Lineage (NCBI taxonomy): Eukaryota > Metazoa > Arthropoda > Insecta > Orthoptera > Acrididae > Schistocerca > Schistocerca nitens. The sequence goes on from NC_064614.1 coordinate 832,506,009, forward strand.
CAGGTGGATTCAGCTACATGTTGGGTTAATCAGCTTACAGATGTAAGTACCTATATAACAAAATTATATCCTCTTAAGTTTTCAAATTTTAATAAGGTCTCAGTGGAAACTAAAGTCAAAGGAAGTTCATCTCAGGGATTCAGTCTGTATCATACAAAATAATTATTACTGTTTTTAAAATACAACTACTGTAATGTAAAGACCCTGTTATTTATATCACTTTTCTTTTTTCCAAACAACGAAGGTTGGCATGTTTATGATACATTTATCCTTCATCATAAACATGCTTAACCTTGGTTTTGTTGTGTTAGAATTAAGCAGGCTGACCACAAAAATTATTAACAGTGTTGTTACAAACCTATAGTTGTCCGTTTCTCATGTCAAAACTCTGCAGGAACCTGATCAGTAGTTCACTTGCAAGCAGGTCACTGTGCAACATATTTAACTCAAACTGTCTAACATTAGAGTTCTATGACAGAGTTCTGCTTTTGAACATATGAAAATAAAATTCACTCTCAAGATTTCATTCACATAATGTATTCCCTTATCGTATTGTATTGTATTGTATTGTATTGTATTGAGGACCCAGAAATGATGGAGAGGCTTTGTCCCAACCATAGCCCTCAGTGGTTCATAACCCCAAAACAGGCTACAGCAGTCCACACACCCCACCACCGCCCCACACCGAACCCAGGGTTATATTGCGGTTCGGCCCCCAGTTGACCCCCCCCCCCCCCCTCCTGGGAACATCTCACACTAGATGAGTGTAACCCCAATGTTTGCATGGCATATTAATTATGGTGTACATAAGTGGAGAAAGTGTGTGTGCAGTAATAGCCAACATAGTGTAACTGAGGTGGAATAAGGAGAAGCAGCCCGCATTTGCCGAGGCAGATGGAAAACTGCCTTAAAAACCATCCATAGATTAGCCGGCACACTGGACCTTGACACTAATCTGCCAGGCGGATTCATGCCGGGGACTGGCATACCTCCCTGCCCGGAAAGCAGTGCATTAGACCACACAGCTAACTGGGCCGGCCACGTATTCCCCTGACTTCAGTAACAAAAAAGTTTTCCTCGAGCCAAAAATTTGGTAACATCATGAGAAAATGCATTATTATATACTGCTCATATATTGTCTTAATAATTATTGCCTACATAAAACAAATCAAAATGTAGTGTAACTCGTACAGATCACATTGATGCAATATTCTATTTATAAAGTAAACAGTCTGTCTATCTGTCTGAGCAAGTTGAATGAAATGTAAGGTTACATATGTGTTTCATGTGGGACATGGCAACTCTGTTCAGTGTCTCCATGTGCTCCTGCTGAAGTGTCAGTCCTACAGTAATTCTGGACAGACTAACTATACTACTTGGCAGACCACTATCAAATACAGGTCTGCTTAAATTCGTCAAAAAATTAGACATACCCAGATTTTGTGGTGTGTATGCAGGATATCTACTACTTTGACTCATTTGGAGCCCACGTGAAGTACTGCATTGTTACGTGCATTACATTCATTGGACTGGAAGCATACCTAATATCAATAATGTGGACAGTGAACTACAGCTAGGAAATGCTAAAGATGTGGAAATACCCCCTGGCTCATACAATACTGACAATTTAAACACATTTATAAAACCATTTGTAGAAAGATTTGAATTATAAAGAAAATAGACTTTCAATTTGAAAATTCGAGAGGGGCACTATTAGGTTTCCCAAGGACTCATGTTTTGGAGAACAATTCTGATAAATTTTACAAATTGGTACAACTGGTGGATACACTAATAGTTAGCACAATTTGTGTAAAGTGTAATATTGCATATAATTCATATTTCAATGATAGATTGATTCATACAATCTACACATTTTTCCCACAATGGGCCCAGAATATAAAGTCATTAAAGTGCCTGTCAGTACCATATACCCTCCAGCAACAAGCCAGGCATTATACTGATTGGAGTCGAATACTGTAGACCAGGGCAGAATGTAGTTGGTTTTTGAGATGAAGAAATCTTAATACGAGTACATCTACACTCCTGGAAATTGAAATAAGAACACCGTGAATTCATTGTCCCAGGAAGGGGAAACTTTATTGACACATTCCTGGGGTCAGATACATCACATGATCACACTGACAGAACCACAGGCACATAGACACAGGCAACAGATCATGCACAATGTCGGCACTAGTACAGTGTATATCCACCTTTCGCAGCAATGCAGGCTGCTATTCTCCCACGGAGACGATCGTAGAGATGCTGGATGTAGTCCTGTGGAATGGCTTGCCATGCCATTTCCACCTGGCGCCTCAGTTGGACCAGCGTTCGTGCTGGACGTGCAGACCGCGTGAGACGACGCTTCATCCAGTCCCAAACATGCTCAATGGGGGACAGATCCGGAGATCTTGCTGGCCAGGGTAGTTGACTTACACCTTCTAGAGCACGTTGGGTGGCACGGGATACATGCGGACGTGCATTGTCCTGTTGGAACAGCAAGTTCCCTTGCCGGTCCAGGAATGGTAGAACGATGGGTTCGATGACGGTTTGGATGTACCGTGCACTATTCAGTGTCCCCTCGACGATCACCAGTGGTGTACGGCCAGTGTAGGAGATTGCTCCCCACACCATGATGCCGGGTGTTGGCCCTGTGTGCCTCAGTCGTATGCAGTCCTGATTGTGGTGCTCATCTGCACGGCGCCAAACACGCATACGACCATCATTGGCACCAAGGCAGAAGCGACTCTCATCGCTGAAGACGACACGTCTCCATTCGTCCCTCCATTCACGCCTGTCGCGACACCACTGGAGGCGGGCTGCACGATGTTGGGGCGTGAGCGGAAGACGGCCTAACGGTGTGCGGGACCGTAGCCCAGCTTCATGGAGACGGTTGCGAATGGTCCTCGCCGATACCCCAGGAGCAACAGTGTCCCTAATTTGCTGGGAAGTGGCGGTGCGGTCTCCTACGGCACTGCGTAGGATCCTACGGTCTTGGCGTGCATCCGTGCGTCGCTGAGGTCCGGTCCCAGGTCGATGGGCACGTGCACCTTCCGCCGACCACTGGCGACAACATCGATGTACTGTGGAGACCTCACGCCCCACGCGTTGAGCAATTCGGCGGTACGTCCACCCGGCCTCCCGCATGCCCACTATACGCCCTCGCTCAAAGTCCGTCAACTGCACATACGGTTCACGTCCACGCTGTCGCGGCATGCTACCAGTGTTAAAGACTGCGATGGAGCTCCGTATGCCATGGCAAACTGGCTGACACTGACGGCGGTGGTGCACAAATGTTGCGCAGCTAGCGCCATTCGACGGCCAACACCGCGGTTCCTGGTGTGTCCGCTGTGCCGTGCGTGTGATCATTGCTTGTACAGCCCTCTCGCAGTGTCCGGAGCAAGTATGGTGGGTCTGACACACCGGTGTCAATGTGTTCTTTTTTCCATTTCCAGGAGTGTACACCTGAAACAGGAGCAGCAACAATGGTGTAATGCTCGAGTTTGATGGCCCTAAGCTTATTTTCATGGAGAGAGGACCAAGCCTCATGCCACAATGATGAAACATGCCGACAAAGAACCCCACTAACATCAGTTGATGGGACACAAAAGGAAGCTGTCCGAGGCAGGGGGACAGCAGCCTTGGCCGCAGCATCAGCAGCTTCGTTCCCAGGCACACCAATGTGGCCAGAAATCCACAAGAAAAGGACACGTGCGCTGGTATCAGCTAGCGATTGAAGGGACCGTTGAATTCGTTGCACGAGAGGGTGGTCTGAATATGGGTCATGGAGACTCTGAATGGCGCTCAAAGAACCAGAGCAGATGGCAAAGGGAGAATGACGATGGCAGCGGATATACTGAACAGCCTGATAGAGAGCAAAAAACTCAGCTGTAAAACTTGAACACTGGTCAAGGAGCCGGTATTGAAAGGTATCATCCCCAACGACAAAGGCACATCCGATGCCAGCAGTAGTCTTGGAGCCATCTGTGTAAATAAAGACGTTATTAGCGAGCCTCAAATGAAGTTCGACAAAACTCTAGTGGTATATCGAATCCGCCGTCCTCTCCTTTGAGAGTGAGCTGAGTTTAAGGTGAACGCGAACCTGAGCCTGGAGCCAAGGTGGCGTCGGGCTCTCACCCACTCGAAAAGTCGTAGGGAGGGTAAAATCAAGTTGCTGAAGCAGGCGACGAAAGCAAACTCCAGGAGGTAACAGGGCAGAGACGTACAGCCCGTATTGGCGGTCGAGAGAGACGTCAAAGAAGGAGAAATGTGATGGGTGGGCGGGCATTGACATCAGTCGGCAGGCGTACCGACAAAGCAACGTATCGCGCCGGTTGTTTAGCGGTAATTCGGCAGCTTCGGCATACAGACTCTCAACAGGGCTGGTGTAGAATGTTCCAGTTGCCAGACGTAACCCCCGATGGTGGATAGAGTGTAGATGGCGTAAGATGGACGGCCGGGCAGAAGAGTAGACAAAGCACCCATAATCCATCTTTGATCGGACAATGGACCGATATAAGCGAAGCAGGACCATTCGATCTACTCTACATGACATACCACTGAGAACACTGAGGGCATTTAGGGAACGGGTACAACGAGCAGCCAAGTAAGACATGTGGAGACCAGCAAAGTTTCCTGTCAAATTTAAGACCTAACAATTTTGTTGTCTCCACGAATGGGAGAGCAACGGGACCGAGATGTAAGGATGGTGGAAGAAACTGTTTGTAACGCCAAAAGTTCATACAGACCGTTTTCTCACCAGAAAAACGGAAACTGTTAGTGACACTCCAGGAATATAGACGGTCTAGACAATGCTGAAGACAGCGCTCCAGGAGACAAGTTCTCTGACCGCTGCAGTAGATTGTAAAGTCGTCCACGAAAAGGGAGCCTGAAACGTTAGCTGGAAGGCAATCCATTATTGGATTGATAGCTATGGCAAAAAGGGCCACACTCAAAACAGAGCCCTGGGGCACCCCATTCTCCTGGCGAAAGGCATCTGACAAAACAGAACCCACATGTACCCTGAACATTTGATCCATTAAAAATGCATTAATAAAAAGAGGGAGGCAACCACGAAGGCCCCAGGTGTGGATGGTGCAGAGAATGCCAGCCCTCCAACAGGTGTCATAACCCTTCTCCAAATCGAAGAACACAGCCACTGTCTGGTGCTTATGCAAAAAGTTGTTCATAATGAAGGTCGACAAGGTAACTAGGTGGTCAAGAGCAGAGCGGTGCCTACGAAAGCCACATTGGACATTGGTAAGGAGGTGTCGAGATTCAAGGAGCCAAACCAATCGAGAATTTACCATGCGCTCCATCACCTTGCAGACACAGCTGGTAAGGGAGATGGGGCGATAACTGGAAGGAAAGTGTTTGTCGTTCCCTGGTTTGGGTATGGGAACAACAATTGCTTCACACCGGCTTGTGGGAACATGACCTTCAGTCCAGATGCGATTATAGGCGCGGAGAAGAAAGCCTTTACCTGCAGGAGAAAGGTTCTCCAGCATCTGAATATGGATATCATCGGGCCCCAGAGCAGAGGATCGGGACTGGGCGAGTGCACTTTCGAGTTCCTGCATGGTGAAGGTGGCATTGTAACTTTCACGATTCAAAGATTGGAAAGAAGGTGGCCGTGCCTCCTCTGCTTGTTTTTGGGGCAGGAAGGCAGGGTGGTAATGGGCAGAGCTCCAAACCTCCGCGAAAAAGCGGCCGAAGGCATTTGAGACATCCTCAGGATCCACAAGGACTTCATTCGCTACAGTCAGGCCAGAAATCAGGGAGGGGACCTTGGTGCCAGATAGCCTGCACAGGCCACCCCAGACAACAGAAGAAGGAGTAAAACTGTTGAATGAGCTGGTGAAAGCCACCGAGCATGCCTTTGTGCTTTCTTTGATAACACGACGACATTGTGCACGGAGTCGTTTGTAACTGATACAGTTTGCCATCGGAGGGTGGCGTTACAAGTTGCATAAAGCACGTCGCAGAGCACGAATAGCGTTGCTGCATGGTGTAGTCCACCAGGAGACTGGGACTCGACGTGGAGAAGAGGAAGTACGAGGGATGGAATATTCAGCAGCAGTGAGAATAATGTCCATAAGGTATGCGACCTGACTATCGCAACTGGAGAAGTTTCGGTCATGGAAGGTCGCCAGGGAGGTGAAAAGCCCCCAGTCGGCTTTGGAGATGTTCCAGCTAGTGGAACGTGGAGAAGGGGTGTGATGCAGGAGATGGATTAGGCAGGGGAAATGATCGCTTGAGTATGTGTCAGACAGAGCATACCACTCGAACTGACAAGCAAGTTGGATAGTGAATATTGAGAAGACCAAGTGGGAATAGGTATGTGTTGCGTCCGAAAGGAAGGTAGGTAGGTGCACTGGTATTTAAGCAGACTGCCGGCCGCGGTGGTCTCGCGGTTCTAGGCGCTCAGTCCAGAATCACGCGACTGCTACGGTCGCAGGTTCGAATCCTGTCTCGGGCATGGATGTTTGTGATGTCCTTAGGTTAGTTAGGTTTAAGTAGTTCTAAGTTCTAGGGGACTGATGACCACAGATGTTAAGTCCCATAGTGCTCAGAGCCATTTGAACCATTTAAGCAGACTAGATTGAGGTGCTTGGAAAGGTCTGCCAAGAGGGAGCCTCTCGGGCAGGACGCTGAAGAGCCCCAGAGGGGATGGTGGGCATTAAAGTCTCCAATCAACAAAAATGGTGTAGGAAGCTGATCAATCAGTTGTATCATGTCTGCCCTAGTAAAGGCAAACGATGATAGACTGTAAACAGTAAAATGGAAAATGTGAAAGTGGGGAGAGTAATTCGGACGGCAACTGCCTGCAGATCTGTGTGCAATGTGATTGGATTGTAGTAGACATCATCCCGAACCAGCAACATGACCCCTCCATGAGCCGGAATACCTGCCACAGGGGTTAGGTCAAAACGCACGGAGGAGCAATTTTGGTTCCTCACGGATCGACCGAATGCCGCGTATATTCCACTGAAGAAGTGCCATTACGAAAATGAAGAAACAAGAAAGGGTCACCTCGATGGCCGCTGAGGGCCTGGCTTCGAGGGAGCACTGCTGCTGCAATCGATAGGTGGTGAGTCATGGTCCATCAATGGAATAGTTGCGTCTGCCACCTTCCTGAGCTGGTCAGGAGGGGCACCTTCCTCCGGCGGCGAAAGGCCAGATGATCGGCTACCAGCAGTGCGGCCTGGTGAAACTGAAGATGGCCGGGTACCGCTGGGTGGCGCAGGAGAAGAAACATACCTCGGCGGAGATGGAGAACTCTTTTTTATGAGTCTTCTTTGAAGAATTATGTTTTGTCGAAAGAACAGTTGATGGCTGTGAAGTTTGTGTACGCAATAAATCTTTGCGTGTCGGTTCTTTTTTGAAGGTCCGAGCATCTTATTTAGAGGTCCTCGTCTTAGCAGTAGCAGATGATTATGTTTGAACCTTAGGGTTGGTGGGAGGAAGAGGAGCGCTGATCGGGCGATCTTAGCACTGGCCGGTCTGATGACTGAATCACTAAATGTTAGATCGCATGCCTGTGTAGTTACCTCCCTGGTAGGTCGAGGAGAGGCGAGAATGGTACTGTAGTTACCTGCCGGAAGCACAGTGGGCTTTCTGCTATTGAATAACTTGCGAGCAGCCGAGGTCGACACCTCTTTCACTCGAATTTCCTGTACACTTTTCTCATCTTTGTAGATGGAGCAGTCGCGAGAGGAGGCAAAATGGTCGCCCATACAGTTGATGCAACGAGGGGACGGAGGTGGACAGTCACCCTCATGGGTGTCCCTGCCACAGGTAACGCATTTAGCCCCACTTGGTTGGTTGGTTAGTTGGTTGGTTTTTGAGTTTGATGGGGGGCTAAACATCGAGGTCATCAGTCCCCTGTTCCAAACAGACATACTTGTAAAAGGCCTATACAGTAAAAGCGTAACCTCTGCACCCAGAGAGAGGGAACACCAAGGGATACAGAGCTAAAATGAACACTGCAATAACACAAAATAGAGGACACTTAAAAGGAGCAGAGCAAATAGTTGACTAGAGTAAAACAGACTACAGTGGTTGATGGATCGGGTAAAAGGTCAATCACTCAACTATAAACGAAGAACCTCCAGCTGGAAAGCGTTGATAGAGGTACCAACACAACTTTTTACCATAAAAGACAGTATTTTGGTATCCACGTCACAATTAAAAGTCGCTGGAGTGGGTGTAGCCTGAGAAATCATGCAAGAGCGCCCACACTAGAGTGAGTGATAAAACCCAGCTGCACGGATAAAATGTAAAACTGAGTCCGCTATAGAGCCATCGTCACGTAGAATTAAGGAAGTGCAACTGGTAAAGTAAAGGACTGCCGCAAGGGGGCTAAAAGGGGTGCGGTCCATCAGAAGATGGACTGCTGTCAGCCCTACATCACAGCGACACTTGGGCAGGTTCTCACGGCGAAGGAGATAGCTGTGGGTCAACCGCGTATGTCCAATTCAGAGACGGCAGAGAACAACTGAGTCCCTACGCGTGCTCCTCAAGGCTGAGTTCCATACGGCTGTGGATGACTTTACCATGCGGACCTTATTTGGCGTGTTCAAGACAGACCATTCAGAGCTCCAGACATCGTGGACCTTGCAATGTAGGGCTGACCGGAGGTCTCTTTCCTCGAGACCAAGCTCCAGGGGTGGCGAAGTGGTGGCCTGCTTGGCCAACTGATCGATGTGTTCGTTTCCTGGAATGCTGATGTGGCCCGGGGTCCACACAAACGTCGCTGAACGACCACACTCGGCGAGAGCAAAAACAGCATCTTGAGTACCGTGCACCAAAGGGTCCCAAGAAAAACACTGGTCGAGTGCTTGCAATCCACTCAGGGAGTCACTGCATATGACAAATGACTCCCCAGGGCAGGAGGAAAGGTGAGCGCGAGTGCACGATAAAGAGCAACCAGATCCGCAGTGAAAACACTGCTCCCACAAGGCAGGGAATGCTGCTCAACGTAGTCGCCGAGGATGAAAGCAAACCCGGTGCGTCCATCGGTGTAGACTACATCTGCATCGCGAAATGAGGCAAGCAGAGCCATGAATTGTTGACGAAGACTGGCAGGTGGAACGGAGGACTTGGAGTCACAGGACAAATCCAAGCAAAGCCGCAAGCGAGGGAGGGACCAAGGAGAGGTAGAAGAAGAGGGCTGGAAGGATGGAGGAAGGAGAAAGGACTCTAGTGACGAGAGAAGGAAATGAACGCGGACCACAATCGGGAGACCCAATCTAGGCCACCGTCGTGGGGAGGGGAGTGCAGAAGATGGAAGAAGGTGCCTGCAGTTTGGGTGGTCGGGCGAGGCATGGACGCGGGCAATTTATGACGCAAGCAACTGTTGTCGGCGGAATCGTAGGGGAGGGATTCCAGATTCTACAAGAAGGCAAGTCACTGGACTAGTGCAGAAGGCACCTGTCGCCAGTCTGACGCCAGAATGGAGATTCAGGTCGAGGATCTGCAACGTTCAAGGTGCTGCTGAGTCTTACACCACGCTCCCGCAGTCAAGACGGGACTGGACTAAGGCCTTATAGAGTTGTAGGAGGGTTGTTCGTGCAGCCATCCAAACGCTGTGGCTGAGGCAGCGAAGGATGTTGAGGAGCCGCCAGCACCGTTGTTTAAGCTTGCGAAGATGAGGTGTCCAAGTGAGCTGAGCATCAAACAGCATGCCAAGAAAGTGATGCATCTCCTCAATACGAAGGAGTTCATTGGCAAGGTAGAGCTCTGGATGGAGGTGGACCATTCGACGATGACAGAAATGCATCACTCGGTTCTTAGAGGCTGAGAACTGAAAACCATGGTTGGATGCCCAAAAATGTGCCTTACGGATAGCTCACTGCAGCCACCATTCAGCGACACTGATGCTTGGGGAACTGTAATAAAGGCAAAAGTCATCGGCATATAGAGAGGAACAGACTGATGAGCCCACCGCAGCCGCAAGACCATTATTCGCCACAAAAAAGAGGAGAACACTGAGAACCGAGCCCTGAGGGACACCATTCTCCTCAATATGAGCAGAGCCAAAATAAGTGCCAACTCTAACCCAAAAGGAGCGATTGGAGAGAAAATTCCGTAGAAAAATCGGAAGTGGACCCCATAAGCCCCATTATCGCAGCGTAGCAAGGATACGGTGGCGCCAGTTGGTATCGTATGCCTTCCGAAGATCAAAGAAAACAGCAACTAGATGCTCTCGCCAAGTCAAAGCTGTACGAATAGCCGACTCGAGCGAGACTAAATTGTTGATCGCTGAGTGGCCCTGACAGAAGCCCCCCCCCCCCCCCCCCCCCCCCTGTTGCTGGGCCTGGTGGCTCCGAGCTCCGAGGATCCACATGAGCCGCCGACTCACCATCCGTTCCAGGAGATTGCACATAACGTTGGTAAGGCTGATAGGGCGATAGCTATCAACCACCAGCGGATCTGCACCATGTTTCAGCACCGGGATGGTGACGCTATCTTGCCAACGAGTTGGAAAAATGCCCTCCATCCAGATGCAGTTAAACAGGGCGAGTAATTCACCCTGACAGTGCGCCGAGAGATGGCGAAGAAACTGGTTGTGAATTCGGTCTGGACCTGGAGAGTTATCGGGGCAAGCTGTAGGGACACTTTGGAACTCCCATTCACTAAACGTGGTGTTGTATTGTTCCCAACGGTGCGTGCGAAACGACAACTGCGTACACTCAGCCTGCTCTTTAATAGCGTGGAATTCTGCGCTGTAGCCTGCTGTCGGGAAACAACGAGCGAAATACTCTTCCAGATGTTCGGCGATGGCGATTGGGTCAGTACAAAGTGTACCCCAAAGAGAAAGGCAAGGGATAGATGCATGAGGGTGAAAGCCAAAAATGCGCCAAACCCATGACCACAACTGAGATGGGGAGGTGCAAGAACCTATGATGGCAACATATCGTTCCCAGCAGTCCTTCTTGCTCCGCCGGATTAACCGCCGAGCCTGGACCCGCAACCATTTAAAGGCAACCATATTCTCTAGGGAAGGATGACGCCGGTGTCATTGCAGGGCTCGCTGGCAGTCCCGGATAGCTTCTGCAGTCTCTGGTGTCCACCAAGGGACTGACTTACGCCTGAGGGTACTTTAAGAACAGGGGACAGTTGCCTCAGCAGCAGAAACAATGGCCATAGTGACCTCGTCCATTGCCAAATCAATGTCACCAGGAAGCCGAGCAATGTCCATAGTAGCTCAGGTTAGGCTGCCCAATCTGCTCCACGAAGAGACCATCGTGGCAGCTGGTCAGGGGGTTGGGATTGAAGAAGAGAAACCAGGATAGGAAAGTGGTCGCTACCACAGAGGTCGTCGTGCACCCTCCAACTGAGGGATGGAAGAAGACCTGGGCGACTAAGAGAGAGGTCAATGGCCGAGTATGTGCCATGAGTCAAGCTAAAATATGTGGGAGCACCAGTGTTAAGGAGGCAAATGTCCTGCTGTGCCAAGAGAGCCTCAACGTTCCTACAGAGATCTGGGCCCCACCGCACAAAGGGTGGTGGGCATTAAAATCCCCAAAAGGAGAAATGGCGGGGGAAGCTGGCCGAACAAGTCAGCTAGATCAGCAAGAGGGACAACCTCATCTGGGGGAAGGTAGAGGGAACAGATGGTAAGCTCCATCCTGCCCAGATTCTAAGAGCCACAGCCTCAAGAGCAGTGTGAAGTGGCACTGAGGCACTAGGAACAGTGGCAAGAACATAAACACAGACACTGTTGTATTATACGTGGTTCTTATAGTAACCCCGTTAGCCACAGAGGGAGGGGGTCCGCCGAACAGGAAATCAGGTTTCCTGTAGGGCCAGACAAGTGGCAGAGAAGCGGCACAAAAGCTGTTTCAACTCAGCAAGGTGGTGGAAAAAACCACGGCAATTCCATTGAAGGATAATGGTATCCGACTGTGAAGACATGAAAGAACTTGGTGGGGGGGGGGGGGGGGGAATAGGTCACGCCTTAGAAGCGCTCGCCACCACCGATTGCGAAGTAGCCTGATCAACTTCCATAGGAGCTGGGGATCGAGCAACGTCTAGCTCCTGAGTGAACGCTAGATGCTCCACATCATCTTCAGGTGCAGTGGTGAACTCCTTTTCTGTCTCTATGACCTTCTCCTTTTGCTTTTTCTTCTTTTTGGTAGGGTCCTGTTTGTCCTTTGGTTTATCAGGTTGGGTGGGCTTTTCCGACCCAGTCTCATAGACCGAGGAAGACCTGGAAGCCCTACGGCCCTCAGGTGGTGGCTTTTTCAGCCACTGGCTGACATCTGGAGGCGCAGTAACTGCGGAAGGGAGGGCTCCTAGTGATCCCTTCCGTGCTAGGGAAGCCGGTGGAGGCAGGCACTTCTCCGGCTCAGAGGTGGGGACTGAAGTCCCCAAAGAAGGAGGGGTTGTTACTCCCAATGTTGAAAACATTGCAAAATGGCTAAGCAGGGAAGGCTAGAGGACAAATGTAAGGATGTAGAGGCTTATCTCACTAGGGGTAAGATAGATACTGCTTACAGGAAAATTAAAGAGACCTTTGGAGAAAAGAGAACCACTTGCATGAATATAAGAGCTCAGATGGAAACCCAGTTCTAAGCAAAGAAGGGAAAGCAGAAAGGTGGAAGGAGTATATAGAGGGTCTATACAGGGGCGATGTTCTTGAGGACAATATTATGGCAATGGAAGAGGATGTAGATAAAGATGAAATGGGAGATATGATACTACGTGAAGATTTTGACAGAGCACTGAAAGACCTAAGTCGAAACAAGGCCCCGGGAGTAGACAACATTCCATTAGAACTACTGACAGCCTTGTGAGCCAGTCCTGACAAAACTCTACCTTCTGGTGAGCAAGATGTATGAGTCAGGCGAAATTCCCTCAGACTTCAAGAAAAATATAATAATTCCAGTCCCAATGAAAGCAGGTGTTGACAGATGTGAAAATTACCGAACTATCAGTTTAATAAGTCACAGCTGCAAAATACTAACGCGAATTCTTTACAGACGAATGGAAAAACTGATAGAAGCCGACCTCGGAGAAGATCAGTTTGGATTCCGTAGAAATGTTGGAACACGTGAGGCAATACTGACCCTACGACTTATCTTAGAAGAAAGATTAAGGAAAGGCAAACCTACGTTTCTAGCATTTGTAGACTTAGAGAAAGCTTTTGACAACATTAACTGGAATATTCTCTTTCAAATTCTGAAGGTGGCAGGGGTAAAATACAGGGAGCGAAAGGCTATTTACAATTTGTACAGAAACCAGATGGCAGTTATAAGAGTCGAGGGACATCAAAGGGAAGCAGTGGTTGGGAAGGGAGTAAGACAGGGTTGTAGCCTGTCCCCGATGTTATTCAATCTGTATATTGAGCAAGCAGTACAGGAAACAAAAGAAAAGTTCGGAGTAGGTATTAAAATCCATGGAGAAGAAATAAAAACTTTGAGGTTCGCTGATGACATTGTAATTCTGTCAGAAACAGCAAAGGACTTGGAAGAGCAGTTGAATGGAATGGACAGTGTCTTAAAAGGAGGGTATAAGATGAACATCGACAAAAGCAAAACAAGGATAATGGAATGTAGTCGAATTAACTCGGGTGATGCTGAGGGAATTAGATTAGGAATTGAGACACTTAAAGTAGTAAAGGAGTTTTCTATTTGGGGAGCAAAATAACTGATGATGGTCGAAGTAGAGAAGATATAAAATGTAGACTGGCAATGGCAAGGAAAGCGTTTCTGAAGAAGAGAAATTTGTTAACATCGAGTATTGATTTAAGTGTTAGGAAGTCGTTTCTGAAAGTATTTGTGTGGAGTGTAGCCATGTGTGGGAGTGAAACGTGGATGATAAATAGTTTGGACAAGAAGAGATTCAAATGGTTCAAATGGCTCTGAGCACTATGGGACTTAACATCTGTTGTCATCAGTCCCCTAGAACTTAGAACTACTTAAACCTAAGGACATCACAAACATCCATGCCTGAGGCAGGATTCGAACCTGCGACCCTAGCAGTCGCGCGGTTCCGGACTGAGTGCCTAGAACCGCTAGACCACAGCGGCCGGTGACAAGAAGAGAATAGAAGCTTTTGAAATGTGGTGCTACAGAAGAATGCTGAAGATTCAATGGGTATATCACATAACTAATGAGGAGGTATTGAATAGAATTGGGGAGAAGAGGAGTTTGTGGCACAACTTGACTAGGTAGGACATGTTCTGAGGCATCAAGGGATCACCAATTTAGTACTGGAGGGCAACGCGGAGGGAAAAAAATCGTAGAGGGAGACCAAGAGATGAATACACTAAGCAGATGTAGGCTGCAGTAGGTACTGGGAGATGAAGAAGCTTGCACAGGATAGAGTAGCATGGAGAGCTGCATCAAACCAGTCTCAGGACTGAAGACCACAACAACAACATTTTGAAAACAGGGGATCAACGGAAGAGGGTGTTCCCCCCAACTTCCAGGGGGCAGGAATAGATGGCTGGGCTGGAGGGCCCACAAAAAGCGGCTGAGTTTGGGGGCTCATCGTCAGGGATGGCGACATCGAAGCCGCTGCAGCATACGTCCTTGAAATGCGCACAGGGTGAAGTCGGTCGTACTTGCGTTCAGCCTCTGTTCAAGGTCTTATACTCCATAACATTCCATTCTTTTTGATAAATCGCACAGTCTGACGAGCAAGGTGAATGTTTCTGTCCGCAGTTGACACAAACAGGGGGCAGCGAACATGGGATGTTGGGGTGGGAGGCACGTCCACAATACCGACAGGTAGAGTTGGCGTCACATTCAATGACATATGCCCAAACGTCCAGCACTTAAAGCAGCGCGGGGGAGAAGGGATGTAAGGCTTAACATCACATTGATGTATCATCACCTTGACCTTCTCGGGCAGAGTTTCGCCCTCGAAAGCCAAGATGAAAGCGCCGTTGGTGACCCTACTATCATTAGGTCCCCTTAAGAGCCAGCCGGTGTGGCCAAGCGGTTCTAGGCACTTCAGTCTGGAATCGCACGACTGCTATGGTCGCAGGTTGAAATCCTGCCTCGGGCATGGATGTGTTTGATGTCCTTAGGTTAGTTAGGTTTAAGTAGTTTTAAGTTCTAGGGGACTGATGACCTCAGAAGTTAAGTCCCATAGTGCTCAGAGCCATTATCCCCTGAATACATGTCGTACAAAGTGGACACCGTGGTGTTCCAGATTTGCACGGAGCTCATCGTCAGACTGCCACAGCAGGTCACGATGAAAAATTAGTCCCTGAACCATATTGAGGCTCTTATGAGGCGTAATGGAGACTGCAGCATCACCGAGCTTGTCACAAGCAAGCAATGCCCGTGACTGTGCTGGGGATGCTGTCTGTATGAGGACTGCTCCAGACCTCATTTTACATATGCCCTCAACTCCTCCAAACGTGTCTAAATTTTCCACAAAAAACTGAGGCTTTGTGGTCAGAAATGAGTCCCCATCTGTTTAGCTGCAAACCAGAAATCGAGGAGAATACATCTCACCAGGTAATTTAGACCGCCGTTCCTCCCAAGGTGTGGGCAGGGAAAGGGAACGATTTGGGGTCATGCTTTAAAGTATTGAACTTTCCTTTCTTAGAGACTTGTGCTTGCGCACTATTTGTATTACTTTTGATGGTGGTCCCAGGAGCAGCTAGGGAAAGGAATGTCCACCCAGACAGAGCCCCGCTTGCCTGGGTAAGCCTAATACAACCAGGGGGCGGCAGGTTCCCCAGAGGTAGCCCGCTAGCAACTGTTCTACCTCAACAGCCATGCGTCTCCTCAGCACGCAGCACACCTTGAAATTGAGGTTTTTTTTATAGAGGTTTATACCATCCTCGCGAACCAGGAAGTTAAGCCAAAATCCCCGGGCTCTGTACCATACAACGTTCCACCATTGCACCTTATGGTGGTCGTTGAAGCACGCTCAGGGCTTATGGTATTGAGGACTGGTGGCGCTTCCCAGTCCCTAGCTCAGGGACCCCGGGGTTGCCAAGCCTGTGCCCAGCAACTAAATACTGAGCCCCCTGAGGGTAGCCGCACTTAAACAAGACCGCCTTATGTGTTAAACCGCTGACATTGGCAATACCTTGTAGGGCTGGGTACATATGGCTGAACAGAAGTGATCTCATAACCCGCTTTAATTTGTGAAGGCAGTTGCACATTGTCGAATGTCAGGAATATGGTTCGGGTTGGTATGAGGTCCTTGTTGACCCTTTTCATGACCCGATGGACGACCGTCACTCCCTGATCAGAGAGGAGAGACAGAATCTCCTCATCAGTTAGTCCATCGAGTGACCTGGTACACACCACGCCACACGATGAATTCAAGGGGCGGTGGGCCTCCACCCGTACAGAAAATGTGTGTAAGAGAGGGGCTCAAAGTAATTTTTGGGCCTGGAAGGTGCTCTGTCTCCAACACCAAGGTACTGTTGCGCACCCGAGTACAAGATTTCACTGGTCCTGCAATCACATCTACACCTTTCTGAATGACGGAAGGGTTGACTGTTGAGAAATCGTGACCATCAGATCTTGTGACAACTAAAAACTTCGGTGCTGGTGGTAGACTTTTCCGAATAGGAGTTTCATCTAGCTTTCTATTTTGGGCAGAAGACAGGGAAGAAAAAGATAAATCCATTGTGGATGAGTCCCCCGTGGTTGCCAGCGTCTCTGATGGCGCGCTTCTTCCTTGTGGGGGCCCTCTCAGACGGCACTCCCGCCTTAGGTGATTGTGCACACCTCAGGTCACACCTCCCGAGAAACGGACGGAGGGACCAATTGTCATGTTCGGAAGGTAACAGCTCAGGCTATCACCCCTCCCTGGGCCTGGCCTTTACCAGGGGTTACATGCGTGCCTTACTTGTTGACCCAGGGTGGGCAATTATGTGTTATCCCGTTGCCGGCTACGTGTGCAAACCTGTGGGTCAGCCTTCAGGCACACACAGGGAGAAAGAAGAGAGGAAAGAGAGAGAGGGATAGAGGGATAGAAGAAAGAATCTCAAACGCTGAAGCGGAGAATAAGACATGGAAAAGAAGACAAGGAGAATAGGGCAATGAGAATGAGGCAGAGATAGAAGTAAGGGCATGAAAGCAAGGAGAAGAGTGAACATAGGGAAAGACCAATAGAGGAAGAAGTGTGAGGATGGAGAAAAACAAAGGAAACAGGATCCTGGAGTCGGACGAAGGCTCGATAAATTACTCCCAAAAAGAGGGAATGTGAAGGAGAGGTAAAGGGGAGGGGAGGATTGCAGATGAGGAGGGATGGGGAAGGGGGGGCAGCCCACAAAGGAAGGAGAACTGCACTAGCTCGGGGCCCTGTGCTCGCCACGCACGTATCCACAAAAGAGTTGTGGACTCCCTGGGGGGTTAAGAAGCAGAGGTCGATTTGTGACAGTAAATTTTCGACCTCACTACCTTGACCGGTAAGCATGGCGCCACCCTACAAGGGGTTATGGGCATTAAAATCTCCCAAATGTAGGAAAGGTTTTTGGGAGTTGATCAATCAGTGCAGCCAATACATTCTGGGTTACTGTATCATCTGAAGGAAGATATACACTGAAGACAGTTATTTCTTGCGTTATCCTTATCCTGAGAGCCACAGCTTCAAGAGGGGTTTGAAAGAGCACAGGTTCACTACATACTGAGTTCATGACATATGCAAACTCCATCTGACACTGTTATAGTTACTACGGTTCCTGTAATATCCCTTATAGCCATGGAGGGCTGGGGTCCATTTTGCTGGGAACCAGGTTTCCTGGAGGGCAATGCAGAAAGCAGATGTAAAACTTAACAGTTGCCATAGCTCAGCGAGGTGGTGGAAAAAACCACAGTAATTACACTGGAGGATTATGTGATCGTGAGACTGGAAAGGCATGAAACAATCAATGAGGCAGTCCACACCTCAGCATCACCCACTGCCACCAGATGAGTACCTGTGCGATCAACATCCATTGTGTCTGAGGGTCCAGTGAGATCTAGGTCCTCAGCAGATGCCAGAATCTCCACCTCATCCTCAGACACGGGGCTTGTAGGTAGTGGTGGTGTGGGTGCCACCGCAGTGCCTTGGTTCTTGGGGGGTCTTTCTTTTATTAGGTTTCTGTCTCTGCTCCTTAGGTTTGTCCAGCTGGAAGGGCTTCACTGATTCAGTCTCAGGGACTGAGGAGGACCATGAAGCTCTACGACCAGCTACCTGTGGTTGCTTCAACCACTGGTGGGTGTCAGCTTTGCCCCTGGTAGGAACTTTGGAAGGGAGTGACCCAAGGGACCTCTTTGTGGTGAGAGGAGCTGAAGAAGACTTGTGCTTCTCCAGCTGAGAAGTGGGGACTGATGTCCCCAATGGTTGGGGTGGGATTTGCTCCTGCACAACCTACTTCAGGAGCAACAGGGAGGGAAGTGGCCTCACCATCAAGGGGGCAGGTGGAGTCTGTCAGCTCTGAGAGCCAACTGTATGCAGCAGAACAGAAGATAGTAGAACCGTTGTCATAGCAGCAGAATGCAAAAGAAGGTCCCTGTGAAATATGATACGCTGGACCATATTTAAGCTCTTATGTGGCGCGTTGGAAACAGAAACAACCCCCAGCTTGTCACAGGTGAGTAGTGCCCATGACAGGGCAAAGGATGCAGTTTTGATGAAGACCAACCCTTACCACTTTTTGGACAAGCCCTCGACCTCTGCAAACTTGCCCTCTAAATGTTCCACAAAAACCTGAGGTTTCATTGACAAGAAAGATTCCCCATCAACTCTCGTATATACACTCCTGGAAATGGAAAAAAGAACACATTGACACCGGTGTGTCAGACCCACCATACTTGCTCCGGACACTGCGAGAGGGCTGTACAAGCAATGATCACACGCACGGCACAGCGGACACACCAGGAACCGCGGTGTTGGCCGTCGAATGGCGCTCGCTGCGCAGCATTTGTGCACTGCCGCCGTCAGTGTCAGCCAGTTTGCCGTGGCATACGGAGCTCCATCGCAGTCTTTAACACTGGTAGCATGCCGCGACAGCATGGACGTGAACCGTATGTGCAGATGACGGACTTTGAGCGAGGGCGTATAGTGGGCATGCGGGAGGCCGGGTGGACGTACCGCCGAATTGCTCAACACATGGGGCGTGAGGTCTCCACAGTACATCGATGTTGTCGCCAGTGGTTGGCGGAAGGTGCACGTGCCCGTCGACCTGGGACCGGACCGCAGCGACGCACGGATGCACGCCAAGACCGTAGGATCCTACTCAGTACCGTAGGGGACCGCACCGCCACTTCCCAGCAAATTAGGGACACTGTTGCTCCTGGGGTATCGGCGAGGACCATTCGCAACCGTCTCCATGAAGCTGGGCTACGGTCCCGCACACCGTTAGGCCGTCTTCCGCTCACGCCCCAACATCGTGCAGCCCGCCTCCAGTGGTGTCGCGACAGGCGTGAATGGAGGGACGAATGGAGACGTGTCGTCTTCAGCGATGAGAGTCGCTTCTGCCTTGGTGCCAATGATGGTCGTATGCATGTTTGGCGCCGTGCAGGTGAGCGCCACAATCAGGACTGCATACGACCGAGGCACACAGGGCCAACACCCGGCATCATGGTGTGGGAAGCGATCTCCTACACTGGCCGTACACCACTGGTGTCGTCGAGGGGACGCTGAATAGTGCACGGTACATCCAAACCGTCATCGAATCCATCTTTCTACCATTCCTAAACCGGCAAGGGAACTTGCTGTTCCAACAGGACAATGCACGTCCGCATGTATCCCGTGCCACCCAACGTGCTCTAGAAGGTGTAAGTCAACTACCCTGGCCAGCAAGATCTCCGGATCTGTCCCCCATTGAGCATGTTTGGGACTGGATGAAGCGTCGTCTCACGCGGTCTGCACGTCCAGCACGAACGCTGGTCCAACTGAGGCGCCAGGTGGAAATGGCATGGCAAGCCATTCCACAGGACTACATCGAGCATCTCTACGATCGTCTCCATGGGAGAATAGCAGCCTGCATTGCTGCGAAAGGTGGATATACACTGTACTAGTGCCGACATTGTGCATGCTCTGTTGCCTGTGTCTATGTGCCTGTGGTTCTGTCAGTGTGATCATGTGACGTATCTGACCCCAGGAATGTGTCAATAAAGTTTCCCCTTCCTGGGACAATGAATTCATGGTGTTCTTATTTCAATTTCCAGGAGTGTATGAGGTACTGGGGTGAATAAGCTTCGCTGCCATCATTAGCCTGGCATTCCTCCCATGGTATGGTTGGGTGGGTGGGGGGGGGGGGGGGAGGGGGGGAACAATTTGGGGTCATACTTCCTTGCATTGAATTGAGGCCTTGAATACTTAAGAGACTGCGAGTGTTTGTTTACCAGCAAGAGATGACTTACTACACTTCATGGCATGTCTACCACCTTGATGTCACCCACTCTGACCAGGGGCCTTCCCCATGGGCACCACCCAGCCACAGCAAAGGCCACCTGGCAGGATGGCCATTGCCGGGAGTCCTGATGCCCCAGGATGACTGGAATCTACTCCTTGGCAGACATGCAGAGTTAATGGCACAGGCATCAGCAGAGCAATCCCTGTCTGGTCAGGAGGCTACAGCCAACAGGGCACATGGCGGCCCCACCACAATGAACTGGCTACCTTGCTGGATATGAGGCACAAATGAGCTAAGAATTCGATTACTGTTGATTGCATAGAAAGCGATACTACACAGAGGATAGAGGAAAATGCACCCAGGGGGGTGACCTCACCCAACAGCTGGAGAATGAGCGGAAGTGCATATCCACATTGACTAAGGATGTGAGAGGTCTCAGGGCATGATGGACACTATGCACCGTGTAAGGCACTCTTCCACAATTAGGTCACTCTTTGGGAAAATTTTGGAAAATGGAGGCCAAAGCCTACAGGGGACCTTCACATTAAAGCCAAAATGTGTGAGACTACTTTTAGTCACCTCTTACAACAGGCAGGAATACCTCGGGCCTGTTCTAGGACCTCGGACCCGCAGCGTCACACACATTGTGGAAGCCTCCTTTCAACATGAGAGGCATTCAGTAAGTAATGCAACACATTTTTCTCAGCTGATGATAGTTGCGAAACTGCAGAATTTGCTGTGGAATATCATAGAATACTGCTGCTTCATCTTCTGTAGTTTATAAAGTTCTGATAGGTGGCAGCACCATACATGGCCTCCAAAAAGGTATCTTAATGGAGTAGCATTACAAGCAGAGAGCTGTCTGTGATTTTCTTTTAATAGAAAACCAGAGCATCTGTGATATTCATAGGAGCTTGTAGAATGTCTACAAAGACCAGGCAATGAACAAAAGCCCAGTAAGTTGAGGCATCTGTCATAACTGTAACAACATCATGCAAACCTGTCTGATTTCCCATCTGCTGGCCAGCTGCACAGAGTTGTGACTTCTGCAGTGTTGGAATGTGCAGACACTTTCATTTCAGGTAACCGACAGATCACAATGTAATACTTTGCTGCTCTCCTAGATGTATCTGTTGTTAGTGCTGGCTGATGTACACAAAGGAGAGTGCATGTGCAGCTGCTGCATTTCTTGCCTCCTAAAAGATGATCATAAAGAGCAACAAAGGACCATCTGTGCATAGTTGCTTGTGTGTTACAAATCTGATTGTGACTTTTTTTTAACATCATAGGCAATGAAACATGGGTTCATCACTTTGAACTAGAAACAAAAGGGCAATCCATGGAGTGGTGCCACACCAACTCTGGTTTGAAGGAAAAGTTCAAAGCTGCACCCACAGCCAGAAATGCCACAGTGGTGGTCTTCTGGGCCTCTGAAGGGGCTACTCTGATGTCATCCCTCATGGTGCAACGATGAACTCAAATGTATTGAGTTACCCTTAGGAAATTGAATAAATGACTTCAGCAGATTCATTATCACAAAAATGCAAACAAAATTCTCCTACTCTATGACAATGTGAAGCCTAACAAAAGTCTGCACACCCAAAAGGACCCCACAGAACTTCATTGGACTGTTCTTCCTCATCCACCCTACAGCCCATAGATCTTACCTTCCAACTTTTATCTGTTTGGCCAATGAAGGAAGCAATCCACGGGAACCAGTATGTGGATAATGGGGAGGTTATTGATGCTGTGAAATGTTGACTCTGACTTCAATCAATAGAGTGATATCATGCTGGCACACAGAACCTCCCAGTAAGGTGGTATAAGGTCATTGCATTGAATTAAGATTCTGAAAAATAGGGTTTTGTAGCCAAACCACTAGGGAATAATATGGCACACTAGAATCCTGGATAAAACTAACCTAACTTCAAAAAAAATTGTGTGGAACATTCCTTGCATGTTTTTAGTCATGTTTATAATTGTTCTTATTCTTATTTTATTGTTTTATATTAGTTTCTTTTTAATGAGTTTCTGTAATTGAAATGGATCCTATGCACAATCAACAGAAAAAGGAAGTGCAGACTAAACATTGGGTTGCATGCTTTTGTTTTATTTACATTTTTGGTTTTCAGGTCTGTTAAAGTTGCGACTCTGCATGGTGATTGCATATGTGGAAGTTTGAGCAAAGCAAAGTATAAAATAGTTCCTGTTTTAATATATATGTTTATAATAATAATAAATATGAAAAAATGTTGTGCCTCTGAACATGCTTCTCCAGAAGTACCAGATGAATATTCATGGGGTTTTTGCAGGCACCAGTAACTTAAGCCTAGCTTGGGCCACCATACAGGCTTCATTTCATCAAAATCTTATCATGGAAAGAAAGAGACAGTAACTGAAAGATTTATGCATACTAATATTATTGATGTGAAAATAACTATCTGTCATGTTTTGTGACCAACCTGTTGAACCACTTTTGATTAAATCTGGTATGGAGATGTCTTGAACCCCAAGAAAAAATGCAGGCTACTTTAGATAATGGGTAGTATGAGATACTTATTGATTTGAAGATATTGCACAAATTAAGGGAAAATAATTATTCTTTGAAAATTCTATTTACTCTTTGACTATTGATGTTTATCACATTTGTGAAAATGCTTTTATAGGTTGATATGTGCTACATGATATGATTTAAAGTAATAAATGGAATGATTTCACTGTCTTCAATGTGTTTAATCCATACTTCCACACTGTTTGTTGCTTAATATGCTTGTTGTTTTAGGGAGGGAGAGGGGAGGGGCAGTGCCCACATCATGAGCTATGCTTACTCGTGCTCTGGAGGGGGCAACTCTGGAGGGGGCAAGTGGTGGAGACAGATGAATTAAACAAAATAATGAAAGTTTTATGTAGATGAATAAGTGTGAGAATTAGTTATAAATAAAAACATTCTTACTGGAAACTATCTTCAGTATTGTGAAACGAATGACAAAGGAAGCATTGACATTGGTCTTAGCTGCATCTTTCAAAATAGCACAGATCACAACTATCAGTGTTGGCAACTTTGTTTCTACCATGCACCTACACAACATTTGTTAGTTCAAAAGCACTCACAGGAGTGAAAAACTTCATACTAAAGAAATGAAGATAAATGTGAGCATATGATGGCCTACCAATTCCTTAGATACATCTAGGTGTATCTCTGAGTGAGACACTTTGTAATAAACACAGAAAGAACAAGTAAACTATGAACTGCCTGTCACATGCCATACTCTTCTTAATAGGGATGACACATGTGGAAAGGTATAGGACACTCTTCTCCCAGTACTCCCTCATTTGGATCTGCCATTACTACCATTTACATTGGTCTTCTTCTTCTTCTTCTTCTTCTTCTAAATTAATTTTTCCTGCTTTGTTGCTTCTTTCAAGTTTTCCCTCATTCCTTTTTTTCTCTTTGTTGCAGGCACAATAAATAAATATAAATATTGAAAGGTAATAAGCAAAAATCACACAAAACCATATTTTGGAGCTGAATCAACTAAAATGCATGAACTGTTTACTCATTTTCATCCTATTTCACACTTTGCATTTCAACAACTTTATTTAGCATATAACTTACTTTTCACTACAATAAATGAGAGTGTTTTCAAAACTGCTTGTTTTGAGCCATAAATCATAGTGCTTGATATTCAATGATAGCCATTTTTCCTTCATGTTCTATGCACACACTGAATGGGCACTGACAGTTTATATGTAAGTCACTCACTGCTGCAACCTTCCACTTTGTTCAGCAGGAGTGACAACAGTTCTGTTGACAACATGGTACTCAGCTGTGATGGTTGTTACAGGTCTCGCAATACACTCCTTTTTGCTCAGTGAATGAGGAAAGTGAAGAGATTTTAGTTACATACTCCGTGAGTGACATAATAGAATTTTGGTTTCATAAATTATTTTTTGGAGTTATGACTCAGAATGTATTACACTGCAAATGTTTCACTGCTTTTTCACTGCCAGGTGCCCCATACCTAGGTTAGCTCAAGCCTTTAACATGTATTCACATCAAAAATACATATGAGAAAGTGTGGTATGTAAAAGTAAGGTGCTTGAATATTCTGCGCAGTGTGGCAAAAATCCTTGGAGACGGTTCTGTGCACAGCCGTAACCTGAGGGCAGCTGAGGTTATTACACATTGGGTAGCTTACTTACCATCAGTCATCGTAACAAAACTACTGACACGTGAGCACAGCTACAGGTATTATGCTGACACTATACCATGGCAGTTTTAGGTGGGGAGTGTTTTTACCTATGGTTGCATAAGATACCAGTAGAGGTTGGGGCTGAACTACCACTGCCAGCTGTAGGTAACAATTGCTTTTTGTACTCCGATTTACTTCAAGTTGCGGATTGCTTTTCTTTTTTCTTCAGTGGAAGAGACTAATCCTGGCACATAAAAGGATTCAAATGAGACTCACCATATCAAAAGAATCAGCAATCCCAATGACAGTTATGTCAGTTCTGATTTTGAGGAAGCACATATGACAAAAGTAGGATGGCAGCCCTTCCAGAGGGAGGCAGGGTCTGTTCCCCACACAGCACCTCACCCCTCAGGCAGTGTAAGTTCTCGTTTGTTTACTGTCCCCACCTACTGCCACAATATACAGTCCACATAATAACAGCTAGTACATATATAAATGTATCTACCCATAGATAAATATAGACTATATAAGAATGTATTTGAACATTGAAAGCTCTAAAAATGACATATTTGAAATATAAAAAAAAATAAAGTATAGATGCATAGAGAAATTTATAGATGTAAATACATGTCAGAGCCTGAATCAAATAATGGAAGTTTTTTGTTGCTTTGTCTCATGCGCTCATATAGAATTTACATTACTGACAGGTTTTATACGTATCTTATGAGACTGTAACTGACTATGTACATATAGCTTTCCTTTTTATATCCATTTTCATGCATTATTTTTAACAAGGACTAACATCTTACCATTACTAGAAAACTAGCCCAACAGAAAAGGATGTTTAAAAATGTCTCAGGGACAGTAAATATCATAAATGAAGTATGGATTTTATATGTTTTTTGTTTCAGGTTAAAGTAAAGTTAATAACAAAGATGACATGAATAAGATGCAGTGAAAAATGAAACACCAGTTCCTGGAATGTCACCTAATCTTCATCAAAGAGGTGAAACTTGTGGGTTCAGATTTGATTTTAATGATCCTGGTGCATGGCCAAAGAGAGTTTCTGACACAAAGATGTTATGTTACAGAAATGACAGAAGAAACTGAATGTCATCTTGACATCAGTAAAAACTGTAGACAAGATCACAATGTAAATAAAGTTTAGTTTTGAAAGAAGTTAAAAATGGGACAAAAGTTGAAAGATCATGGCTGGGCTGTAGTGAGAAAAAAATGCTTAGCAGATTACTTTTTCACTTAGGTTCAGATTCTAAGTCAAAATCATTCTCAGCAGGAGCGAAAGGGATGGTTACTTGGGGAAGAGCTTAGTGAAAAGTTGCCTGGCCACTGGTGACTGAACTGCACAATAACACTAGGTTCAGTGTGGGGTGGCAGTGGGGTGAGTGGACTGCTGAAACCTATTGTGGGGCTGTGCACCACTGAGGGCTATGGCGGGGACAAAGCCTCTCCATCATTTCTAGATCCCCAGTTCACACTACAACAATACAGTGGAGGGTTGGTTGGTTGGTTGGTTTAAAAAAGGGGGGAAGTGACCAAACTGCGAGGTCATTGGTCCCTTGTTCCCGGTAAAATGATTACACAAGGGAAAGAAGAAAAGAAAGGAGACATATAGCACAATAACAGGAGAAAGCAAGAACCAGAAGAAGAACAGGACAACCAACACTACAATGGACAAAACTGAAAAAGAAAACCACAGAGAGAAGCAAGAAACAGGTAGAAGGGATAAAAACAAGAGAGCAGATGACCACAGCTGCCAACGACAAGAATAAACAGAAAACCCAGCCACTCTGCGACACATTAAAACACCCAACCTAAAATCATTACAGTTGGGAACACAAAGGGACAAAGGACATGCGCTATAACTTATACAGAATGATAAAACCCATCGTCATGTATAAAATGTAAAACTACATAAGCCGATGAGGTGTTGTCAGCTAAAATTAATGGCAACGAGTCCAGTGACTGAAGAGTCCATCTCAGGGCACCCAAAAAGGACAGCTCACCAAGATATGGGACACTGTCAGCCGAATGCCACACCAACACTGAGGCAGGTCATCACAGCACAGGAGGTAGCCATGTGTCACCCAAGCGTGGCAAATGCGGAGCCAACAGAGAACCACAGAGTCCCTGCTAGAGGCCCATATGGAGGTCTTCCACACATTCGTGGTCTCCTTAATGGCATGCAGTTTGTTGTATGTACTGAGGTTATGCCATTCTGTCTCCCAAAGCTGCAAAACCTTGTGGCGTAGTGCTGAACACATGTCGGTTGCAGAGAAGCTGATATCCACAAGCGGTTTCCGCATAGCCTGTTTGCCCAGCCTGTCGGCAAGTTAATTGCCTGGGGTGCCAATGTGACCTGGGGTCCAGACAAACAGCACTGAATGACTGGACCATTCCAGGGCATAGATGGAATCCTGGATGGTCGCTACCAAAGGATGACGTAGGTAGCACTGGTCGATAGCTTGTAGGCTGCTCAAGGAGCCGGTACACAGAAGCAACGACTCCCCAGGGCATGAACGGATGTGCTCAAGAGCACGGGATGTAGCCACCAGCTCGGCAGTTGAAACACTGCAGCCATCAGGCAAGGAATGGTGTTCAGTATATCCTCCATAGACATACGCAAAGCTGATGTGGTCATCAGCCATCGAGCCATCATAGTAAACCATTTCATGGCCTCGGTACATGTCAAGAACTGAGAGGAAGTGGCAGCGGAGAGCTGCAGGGTTAGCAGAGTCCTTAGGGCCATGGGAAAGATCCAGGTGAAGCCGCGGCCTAGGTGTACACCATGGAGGTGTACATGAATGGACCTCAATTAGAGGTGGTAAAGACAAGTACTCCAGTTCGGAAAGAGGGGATCGGACACGAACTGCAATTGGAAGCCCTGAACTGGGGTGCTGATGTGGGAGATGAACCGCTGTGGGTGGGAAAAGGAGACGCTAATTCAGATGCGCAGGAAAATGTGCAGGAGAACTGGCCAGCAGTTGTGCACTCCTAACCTGCAATGGAGGGACTCCAGCCTCCACCAGGGCGCTTGTGACCGGATTCAACTTAAAAGCTCCTGTTGCTAGGCGAACACCACAGTGGTGCACTGTATTAAGTAAATGCAATGCTGAGGGAGCCAACAAACCATAAACCAGACTTCCATAGTTAAGGCGGGACTGAACAAGGGCTATGTAGACCTGCAGCAGCCTAGAGAAAACTGCACCCCAGTTGGTGTTACTGAGGCAGCGGAGGACATTGAGGTGCTGCCAGCACTTCTGATGAAGCTGATGAAGGTGAGGTACCAAGTCAATCAGGTGTCAAAAACCAGTCCTAAGAATCAATATGTCCCCACTGCAGTGAGTGGATGGTCATTAAGGTAAAGTTCTGGTTCTGGATGAATGGTACGATACCGACAGGAGAGCATAACACACGACTTTGCAGCTGTAAACTAGAAACCATGGGCTACAGCTGATGACTGCACCTTGTGGATGGCTCCCTGTAGGCATCACTCAGCAACACCAGTACTGGTGGCGCAGTATGAAA
The DNA here is from genome assembly GCF_023898315.1 of Schistocerca nitens. Classification (NCBI taxonomy): domain Eukaryota; kingdom Metazoa; phylum Arthropoda; class Insecta; order Orthoptera; family Acrididae; genus Schistocerca; species Schistocerca nitens. Next base: position 832,534,071 of record NC_064614.1, read on the forward strand.
TGCCGAGGTCTTCTGCATACAGACAAGGAGAGACGGACGGCCCTACAGCTGCTGCGAGACCGTTACTGGCCACTAAAAATAGAGAAACACTCAATACAGAGCCCTGTAGGACACCGTTTTCCTGGATGTGGGGGAACTATGAGAGGCACCAACTTGGACACCAAAAGTACAAACTGACAGGAAATTTTGGAAAAAATCGGGATTGGGCCTCAGACCTCACTCGTATAATGAGGCAAGGATATGATGTCACCAGGTCGTGTCATACACTTTTTGTAAATAAAAAAAAATGGCAACCAGGTGTTGGCGTCTGGAAAGGGCTGTTTGGATGGCAGACTCAAGGGACACAAGATTATCAGTGGTAGAGCGACCCTGGCGGAAGCCATTCTGACATGGAGCCAGTAGGCCATGTGACTCCAGGACCCAACCCAACTGCCAACACACCGTACATTCCAGTGGCTTACAAAGAACGTTGGCGAGGCTGATGGTCTGATAGATATCCAAATTTTTACCAGGATGAACACCTGAATGATTGTGCTCGCCTGCCATTGCGATGGGAAGATGCCGTAGCATAAATTCCAGTTGAAGATAATGATGAAATGTCTATTGTGATCAGATGAGAGATGTTCAATCATCTGACTGTGGATCCGATCTGGCCAAAGAGCTGTGTCGGGGCAATGTGCTAGGACACTAAGGAGTCCCACTCTGTAAATGGGGAGTTACAGGATTGACTGTGGTATGTAGGGAACGGGAGGACTTTCCCTTTCAGCCACTGTTTGAGAGCATGAATGGCTGGTGGGTAGTTCTCTGACACAGAGGCTTGAGCATTGTGCTCAGCAATGGCATTTGCATCAGTAGATAACATGCCATTTATGTTAATACCAGGAACAGCTGTTGGGGTCTGTTACCCGAAAACTCGTTTGATCTTTGCCCAGACTTGGGAAGGTGATCTATGGCATCCAATGGTCGAAACAAATCTCTCCCAACACTCCTGCTATCGTCATTTGATAAGCAGGCAAAGGTGGGCATGGAACCATTTAAAGGCTGTTAGGTGCTACAGGGAATGGTGCCCCTTATGCCGCTGTAGAGCTCACCGACACTCCTTAATTGCTTCAGCGACCTCTGGCGACCACCAAGGTACTGGATTTTGCTGGGGGCACCCTAAAGAGCGAGGGATTGCATTTACTGCTGCAGAAAGGATTGTTGTGGTCACTTGCTCAACCATCAAAAAAATTGCTCTGAACACTATGGGACTTAACATCTGAGGTCATCAGTCCCCTAGAACTTAGAACTACTTAAACCTAACTAACCTAAGGACATCACACACATCCATGCCCAAGGCAGGATTCGAACCTGCGACTGTAGCGTTTGCGTGGCTCCAGACTGAAGCACCTAGAACCGCTCAGCCACACCGGCCAGCTGCTCAACCATCACATCGATGTTCCCCTGTGGGGGAGATTCAGCAGTGACAGCAGAGGTGAAAGTTTCCCAGTCCACCTTGTTTAAAGCCCGTATGGGCAGGCGTCCATGGGCCTGATGCTGATGCGTTGACAGGAAAATGGGTAAATGGTCACTACCGCAAAGGCAGTCATGTGCTCTCCAGTGGATAGATGGGAGAAGTCCTGGGCTGCAAATTGATAAATCAATGGCCAAGTAACTATAATAAGCGACATTGAAATGTGTGGCAGCTCCAGTATTTAACAGGCAGAGGTCGAACTGAGACAGTAAAGTTCTGACATCTCTGCTTCGGCCAGAAAGCACAGTGCCACTCCACAAGGGGTTATAGGCATTAAAATCTCCCAAAAGTGGGAAGCATCATCTGGAGGAAGATATACATTGCAGAGAGTTATTTCCTGCATCGTCCTTCTTCTGACAGCTACAGCTTCAAAAGGTGTTTGAAGGGGCACAGATTCACTACAGACTGAATTTAGGACATAAATGCGAGCAAGGCAAATGGTACTCTTCGCAATTGACACAGATGGGAGGTGGGGCACATGGAGTATTTGGATGTCATGGGCGTCCACAATCTCGACATGCAAAGCTGAAAGTACAGCGGGAAGACATAGGCCAAACTTCCAGCATTTAAAGCACCACATTGGGGGAGGGATATAGGGCTTTACATCACTGCAGTAGACCATCAGCTTGACCTTCTCAGGTAATGTATCACCCTCTAAGGCCAAGATGAAGGCACCAGTGGCAACCTGATTGTCCCTTGGCCCCTGGTGGACATATCGAATGAAATGTACACCTCGCCACTCTAAATTGGTGTGCATCTCATCGTCGGACTGCAAAATAAGGTCCCTGTGAAATATGATACCCTGGACCATATTTAAGCTCTTATGACGTGTGATGGTTACAGAAACATCCACCAGCTTGTCACAAATGAGTAACGCCCATGACTGGGCAGAGGATGCTGTTTTGAACAAGACTGACCCAGATCACTTTTTGGACAATCGCTCCACCTCCCAAAACTTGTCCTCTAAATGGTCAACAAAAAACTGAGGCTTCATCATCATGAAAGATTCCTCATCAGCTCTCGAAGATTCGAGGTACCGGGGAGAGTAAGAGCCGCTGTGATCTTTAGCCTCATGTTCCTCCCATGGTGTGGCCAGGGAGGGGAATGATTTGGGGTCATACTTTTGTGCACTGGATTTAGCCAGTGAATGCTTAGAGACTGCTGGTGTTTGATCACCAGCAAGAGATGAGGTACTACACTTCATCACCTGTAATCCACCCTGATGCTGCCCACTCCGACCAGGGGCCCTCCCCACGGGTGCCACCCAGCCGCAGCAAAGCCACCGAGCAGGATGGCCATTGCCGGGAGTCCCGATGTCCCAGGTGGATAGGAGTCTATCCCTTGGCATATGTGGGGAGTTAACGAAACAGGCATCAGCAGAGCAATCCCTGTGTGGTCAGGGGGCAACAACGAACAGGTTACATGGCAGCCTCACCACAACAGACTGGCTACCATGTTGGATATCAGGTGCAACCAAGCAAACAAGTCCATTATCATCTCAGAGTAGAAAACGATGCTGCACAGTAGACGGAAAAATAGACATCCAGGAGGGTGACCTCACCCAACAGTTGGAGAACGAGCAGAAGTGCATTTCCACGTCGATGAAGGATGTGATAGGTCTCAGTGCATGATTGACACAATGCACCATGTAAGGTGCCCTTCCCCAATTGGCTCGCTCTTCAGAAGATTTTGAAAAATGGAGGTCAAAACCTACAGGGGACCATCACATAAAGGACAAAATGTGTGAGACTCACTTTAGTTGCCTCTTATGACAGGCAGGAATACCTCGGGCCTATTCTAAACCCCGGACATGCACGGGGTACAGTGAAGGGGAAGGGGTGACCAAGCAGGCAGTAGGTGGTGTTAGTTTAGAAAAGGGTCATATATCACTGCACTCAAATCCAGTTAGTTCCATTACTGCAACACTCACAAGTACCAAGAAAACTGCAAGACTCTCTTTCATGAGATCCACATCCTGGCAGGCATGGGTGGATATTATGATAGATTGAACAGAGGAATGACTGAGCTTACTACACAGACAATTTTAATCAGAAAGAGAAAATTCTGATGATTTGTGATACATGGTTACCGGTGACAAAGAGGAATGGCACTAATTTCAGGAAATATCTACAAAATTTTTTTCCCAGAATTATTTAAGAACTCATTCCATGAGTGTCTCCAGGCTGATGTTAAGCTCAGTGTGTTTGGCTCAGAGCTACAGTGCCATCAATGACCTTTAAGAAAGATTAGTTGTTCTGAAGGCTCTGACAAACATAATCATGGTAAGAAATGTAATTTAAGAGGTTCAAAATGGGTCTTCAAAAGAAACCTTAATCTTTTAGTTTTGTTATGGTTTTAATAATTCCATAAGAAATTTAAAAAAAATATTAGTACAGCACCTAAGTCTTTGCAGTCTAAGCATATGAATAAGTCTAATGAAGCCAGTAAGTAGATTGAGAGTGACTTTTGTTTTATAATGAAATACTTGGTTTCAAGAAATGAAAGCAGTTGTAGATGTACACACAGCAACACAACTGTTCACACTTACCAACTGCAACGAAGACCTTAAAGAAGAAGTAGTTCAGTTTATAATGACATTTCCCATCTGTTTCCAGTACAGCCACTGTTGATAAAAACTTCATTTAAGGCACAAATATAAAAATCAAAGCTGTTTGTTAGTAGCAAGCTGTACTGTGACTGTTGAGAAAACTGAGCATCATTTTTCAAGGTAAGAATAATAAGTAACTGACTTGGATAGCGTGCAATACTTGTTACACATAATATATAAATGTTAATAACTGCTTCACATATATTAATACCTCTGAGGAAACATCATTAAGATTATGTTTCAATTTACTGAAGTATTTGGAAGAGACTGTCATACTTATTTTACTTTTTGCCCCAAATGGAAGAAGAGTGCACTTCATTTATGTGGGTGATGGTGGATTTTGGGCATGATTAGAATGGAGGGCTATGAAAGTTGAGATGTGGGCAGCATTTTGGTGAAATGGTAGTGTGTGTGTGTGTGTGTGTGTGTGTGTGTGTGTGTGTGTGTGTGTGTAAATGGAAGCTTGTTCTTGCTAAATATTTAAGTTTTAATGTAATCAGATTTAATCCTTGAAGTAAGATCCTGAACCTGAAAATACTGAATATGATGTTGACTGTGGAAAGTGACATCTGCTACTAAAACTTAAATTTTTAGATTAAGTTTAACTGAAAAATTTAAAACATTTATGGAATTGGTAGAAGAATTATGAACAACAAATAATTTTTCAAAATTTTAAAATATAAAGTAACTGACTAGACTGCAATATTTTCAAAAAGTGGGCACAAAGTACCAACCCCCACCCCCCTCCTCCTCTCCCTTGGTATTGAGGAGGTTAGAAAGGGTACAAGGGAGGAATGTAGACTTTCACATATGCCATTCAACCTGTACATCAAGAAGCAATGACAGAAATAAAAGGCTCAGCAGTGGGACCCAAATTCAGAGTGAAAGGATATCAATTATCAAACTTTATGATGACATTGCTACCTACAATGAATGGAAGAATGTTGAATAGGGACTGAGAATGAACCAAAGAAACATGAAAGTAATGACTAGTAGTATGAAGGAGATTAGGAATACTGTTAACATAAAAAATGGGGGGTTACGAAATGAATAAATTTTGCTAGGCCTACCTTGGAAACAAAATAACACATGATGGGTGAAGAGGAAGGACATAAGAAGTGAAAGTCTGCTAGTGTCAAACACCGGTCTTAATTTGAGGGGGAAGTTTGAGGATGTACATTTGTGGCACAGCATTGTGTGGAAGTGAGTCATGGGCTGTGGGAAAACTGGAAAATGGAACGAATCAAAGTGTGAGATGTGATGCTACAGAAATATGCTGAAAATTTAGATGATTGATGAGGTCTTCATCAGAATTGGCCAGGAAATTAATGTGTGGAAAACAATGACAAGAATTTTTTTTATTTATTTATTTATCCATCTTTAAGCATTTTCATGCAATTGATGTCATCATGAGTAATGTACAATTTACATATTAAGAAATGTAACTATTGTGAGGTTTCACACAAATCTAAAGTATACATTTTAAAAGAACATAATAATGAAGTAATACATTTGATACATAAAGATATCCCACATAACTAAAGTGTGCATTTTAAAGAATGTGTATAATAATACGAGGGTTGCCCAGTAAATAATGCCCCATATTTTTTTTCTCCAGAAGTATTTATTCCACAACAATCAAATTTACATATGTGAAAGACTGATGTTTTGTCTACTTGCTTTATTTTTCCACATAATCTCCTTCAAGTTCGACGGCCTTTTTCCAGCGAGACACAAGAGCGTGTATTCCCTGCCGGTAAAAATCTTTACTCTGCCTACGGAGCCAGGTTGTCACTTCGTGAATCACTTCTTCGTCATCGGCAAAACGTCTTCCACGAATGAAATTCTTCATTGGCCCAAACAATTGAAAGTCTGAAGGAGCCAAATCGGGGCTGTAGGGTGGATGGGGTAACACTATCCAACCCAGTTTCGCGATGTGTTCACAAGTCCTCAAACTTGTGTGAGGACGAGCGTTATCATGCTGAATCAAAACATCCTGTGGGTTAACATGACGCCCAAGGCGCCGGAAGCGCTGCTTAAGTTTGTCTAATGTTTTGACATAAGCCTCTGAATTAATGGTACTGCCTTTTGGCATCACATCAATGAGAATTACGCCCTCGCAATCCCAAAACACAGTCATCATAACTTTTCCGGCTGAAGGACCTGTTTTGAATTTTTTCTTCTGTGGAGAATAAGCATGACGCCATTCCATCGATTGTCTTTTTGTTTCGGGCTCAAAATGATGCACCCAAGTTTCATCACCTGTCACAATCCGTGACAAAAAGGCCTCCCCGTCAACGTGAAAGCGTCGCAACAAATCGAAAGAAATGTCTTTTCTTTGGGATTTGTGATCGACAGTAAGACACCGAGGAACCCATCTTGCACACACTTTTGAGTATCCAAGCTGATTGATAATCACATCCACACTTCCTTTGCTTACTGACAACTCCAGTGCCAATTGTCGAGTCGTAATGCATCGATCCCGTCGAATGAGAACATCAGCCCGCTGCAACATGTCAGGCGTGACAGCCGTGGGAGGCCTTCCCGACCGCGGCAAATCTCGGAGCTCCGCAGCACCGCCCTCTGATGCTTTCACCCTCTGTGCCCAGCGACCAACAGTACTCCTATCGACTGCAGATGTTCCGTAGACGTTGCACAAGCGTTTATGAATATTGCCCACGGTTTCTTCCTCTGCTACGAGAAATTCAATCACTGCACGTTGTTTCTGACGGATGTCACTTGCAGACGCCATTTTAGAACATTCCTACACCACTGCTCTCTGTCGGAGGAAATTGAAACTTTGCGTACACACGCGGGAAACTTCAAATAACTCGCACCTAAAGTTTCACATTTCTAATATTTTTTATTTCGGAGAAAAAAAAATATGGGGCATTATTTACTGGGCAACCCTCGTAGAATACATTTCATATGTAAGGATTTCTCCACGTGTTTAACAGTTAAATGTGGAACTACAGAGACAAAAAAAGCTTAGGAAGAGGTACAAACAGAGTTGCAAGTTGTTTCGTAAGTCAGGTCTATTTTTGAAGAGTTTGAAAAATTCTTTAACACTGTGAAAAGCTTTGTCTTTCAGCAAATTTTTAGTCTTACTTTTAAATATATTAAGAGAAACACAATGTGCTTGCACAGGTAATGTGTTGAAAAGCCTTATTCCCATGTACTCATAACTGTCTTGTGTTTTCTTGAGTCGAGTTGTTGGTATGTCTACCTTAAATGTTTTATGAGTGTTATGATTATGAACGGACTGCCTAAGGTTGTAACTGTTAAAGTTTTCTTTTATGTACAAAAGGCAGCTGCATAGAGAAGGGACTGTCATTATCTGTAATTCTTTGAAGTATGACCTACATGATATGTTATTTTTGGTAATCCCAGAGATGCTCCTGATGGCTTTCTTCTGCCAAATAATTTTCCTGGACCATGGAGAATTACCTCATAGAAGAATACCATAGCTAATATGGCAATGAAAGAATGTGCAATAGGAATTAATCAACAGGCTTTCAGAAACACAGGTGCTTAATTTTTTCAGTAGATAGATAACTCGCAAAAGCTTTCGAGATATGTTGCCAAGAAGTTTGGTAGAAGTGCACTCAATATCAGTGTTGGATAAGCTCAAGGATATATTTACAGTTTTTTCATAGTTAATAGCTATCTCATTGGCTTCGAACCACATATTGGATAATCTGAGAAAATCTTTACTTTGCTCCTTCAGTTCATTTATGTCCTTCCCTAAATTGATGAAAGTTGTACCATCTGCGTAAAGCACAGATCTGCATGGCGTATTGCTGGGCAGGTCATTTATAAATATTATAAACAGTAATGGCCCAAGCACTGATCCATGGGGAACACCTCTAGTGACATTCAGTAACTGTGACTTGACCATTGTAGCTTACAGTTTGCTTTCTATTACTGAGATATGATTTAATGAGGGAGAGTTCCAGATCCCTAATGCCGTAACACCATAGTTTTTCCAGCAGTATTGTGTGGTTTACAGGATCAAATGCTTTTCTTAAATCCACTAGTGTGGCTTCAGCAGATAATTTGTATTCAAAAGAAGATTGCACAATAGAAACAACATTTTCAACAGCATTAATTGTTGATAACTGGGCCCTAAAACCATATTGAGACTTAGTCAGTATATTCTTTTTTGACAAATGCATGTTAATTTCCTTTTGTATACAATATTCGATTATTTTTGAAAAAATAGGTATCAGAGAAATTGGACGATAATTATTAGTGCAGGATTTATCACCCTTTGTGTAATGGAATTACTGCAGTCTTCTTTAGGCATTCTGGAAAAATACCACTGTCAAATATCCTGTTTATGTGTGCAGAGAGGGAATGATATCAAGTCAACTATTTTTTTAATCACAAAATTTGAGAGGCCATAAATATCTTCTGATATGGAGTCACTTAACTTTGCCACTGATTTAATTACATCGCTTATTTCCACATGTCCCCAATTACAGGTTGGCACGGTATCAGCAAAGTTTTGTAAAAACTGGTTTATATAAGTAGATTGTGAATTTGATTTTGAACTCTTCTTTTGAGGAGATGAGGGATTAGGGTTTGTTGCTTTGATAAAAAAGAGGTTAAATTCATCTGGGGTGACATTAACATCAGTTATAGCTTTTACGCTATGACTACCTGTACCTAATTCCGCTTTAATGACCCTCCACGCAGCCTTACACTTATTATTGGAGATTTTGGTGAAGTTATCATTTGCTCTACATTTTGCTAATCTGATTTGTGATCTATAGTGTCTCTTGAGGCTAACATACGTTGCATTGTCAACACTACCATTTTTTACCTTATCATAGCATATCAAAACCATTAATCTTAGCTTCTGTAAATATGGTGTGAACCACCTATGTGGAGTAGTTCGACCATGCTTTCTTGCCATAGTTTTGTTTCGTTTGGTAACCATTGGACAGGAGGTATTGAAAATTTCAGATAGAGTACTACAAACCTGCTACAAGCCTCCTCAAGGTGTAATAGTCTTATCTTCTTCAAAGTATATTACTTATGTGTCAACAGCATTTTTGTCAAATCAAAAATTCACTGGAAAGTATGTGATCTAAAAAACAGTTAATTAAGAAGTACTATCCATATATTTGACACATTTAATTAACAGGCACAATTCATGTATATTTCAATGAAAGTGATGTAGTTAAATTATGTACTACATTTCATTGATGCAGATGCATTAGCCTGAGAGAAAATTGTACCTAAAGCTAAAAAGCCTTACTTTTGGGAAAATGCATTTAAAGTTTTTGATATGATTTGTTAATCTACATTCAAAGTTAAAACATGCTAGGTCCTTAGCTGTTGTCATCATGGGTTTCTGTAGGCTACCTTCCAGCTAATGTTCAGATGTCTGCTTTTGAATTATGGTACTTTTCTCAGCCTCCTCTGCCTTAAGCTGATCAATTGACAGAAGTCCATTCTTTATGTTCACCACAGGTTCTAACACCACATCATCGAAAACTTTCAGTCTGCTCACTAAACCATCCTTTAAACACAACACTGCATCCATGTCCTCATTTATTACGGTTTCAAGGCCTACATAAACTGTTTCAGGCAAGCATTTCCACACACAGTCATTGAAACTTTCGTTAGGATTTTGAATTCTCCCATGGTTGCATTCAGCAAGCAATCTAAGTCTAGAAACTATAGGTAGGCTTCATAACATCTGTTATTGACAGTGGAAGGGGATTACCCCAGTTCTCTGATATTTACACCATGTCTTGGGACCCTTTGGACATTTAGAATTACACGAGTCCTTGTCTTTAGCAATCCTGCGAAAGAAGGCGACCCACAAAGCTTCTCTCATTTCTTCTAAATTATTAACATTTCTCCATATTACTCTGTCTACACATAAAATCTATATGGATAAAATGTAACTATAAACACAGTAAGACTACTTCTTGAAATCGAGCGCCTCCTTCAAATCACTACCACGAGTAAAACTTACAGTACTACGTAGAATGCTGAACTGATGTTCAGCTGTTACTTACACTCACTTAGCACTGGGATGACCAACTTTTAAGACAGTAACAAAAAGATACATTGAGTAAAGAGACTAAAGACAGAGGAAGTCTTCTGCAGCTGAGATCAGCACAGCTGAATTGTCAAAAGGAAGTGTGCTGCAACGAAAATGCTCTCTCTTTCCTCTCAATATACACCCAACATACAAAAATCCTACACATTCTTCTTCAGGAAGGGCTCTGGTATAACTTAACACTATAAAGAACTTCATTATTTCGGTGGATTTTCGCTTCCTTGGTTCTTTAAAACATCAGGGAATAACCTCTGTCGTATTAGGAGCAAAACTTGTAAGAGAAGACAGAAATGTGAATGTATGCAACAAATAACTGAGTAGGCCTACACTGGGTGTAAGTGGTACTGCGACGTGAAGAGCTTGGCAAAAGAGAGGAAGTGGCAAGCCACACTGGAACTGTCTGCAGACTGATGACTAAAGAAGCAGTAAACATTGGTTGTTCCCAGTTGTTTCTGTAGTGAAAATACATTTACGCTAAAATGAGCTGTCGAGATCGCAGTAATATTTCTTTATTGACCAGTTTCGGCTTATACACAAGCTGCAGCCGGTCAATAAAGAAATATTTTAGCGATCTCGACTGCTCATTTTAACTTAAAAATAACATTAGATCGCTTTTCTCCGCAGATTATGTCGTCAAAAGTTATGTTAAATACAACTGCAATCTCACATCCATTGAATTATGGACAAAAAGTTGCAATTTGTTTTAGTTTCTAGGTCTACGTCTATCTTTACATCAGCTATTAATAACATTGACAAGGAGACAATCTTTCCCACTATTGTTTAACTTAGCTAGGCGCAAAGCAATAAGTAGACAGTGCAAAGACATCAAAGGTATAGGCTAAAAGTAAAAAAATCCTGGATACAAAATCCATGTTAGCTGCAGAGATTTTGTTGGTAATTTAGCAGTTATCATTGAAATAAAGAAGAAACTGAATATACCATAGCAAAATTACACAAGGTAGTGCAAAGGCAGGCTTTTAGATGGTACCTGGAGAAAACCTATTATTGGCACATGGGAAATGACAGGTATCTACGTTCGTGTATGTTGCACAGATGATATTCAGAGCCACGTGGAGCCACTGTAACAGAATGTGATACTGCTAATTAGGCCAGCACAATTAGCTCGGAAAAGGAGGGTTGCTTTCCAAAATTTGTAGAGCCCTGGAAATTGTTTTAATCACTCAAGTTTGCCTTTGATATGAGCAATCTGAGGTTGCCCCGATTTCTTAATGGAGCTTCAGCCGTGATGAAAAGAAAAATCACTAAAATTTCAGTTTTTTGTAGTTTTCGAATTCTTCCGAAAATGATCACTCAGTTGAAAACACTATAGAGACAAGAATATAGAGCATTAAATTCTGCATTGACTGAGTACCGGCACCAAAACTTTTGCTATCTGAAAATTTTCCTGTAAGAACGCTACGCGAGAAACGGTAACTCTTCACATGTTTCGAAAACCCACTCGCCACAGATCATGATCCATCAAACACAATCGTGATATTCGTGCTTTCCAGCTCTATATTTAATCCCAGTACATCGTAATTATGGAAGAATATAGTTCTTTCAAAGTATCGAATTGTAAAACACAGCTTTTTGTGTTTTCCGTATAGCTACGTCACCCAACATAGAAGCTCTTCATTGGATTTTTTGTGGAAGGAGATTCCGCGAAAAGTCGTTTCAGTGTTGATTGGAATGATCTTGTCGTGCATTGTGGTTTTATATGTCATACGCTTTAGAGTTAGAACTATTTCCCCTTTGAAATTTCGCTATTTGATGCTGTATAACATTTTTCTCACAACTTTTGCTTCATGTTGATCAGTTCTCAGAAGCTACACGTTTTATAGCAACGATACAAGTGTTTTTAGAAAAGTGTGAAAAATTATCGGTTTCTCACGAAGCTTTTCTATAGGGAAATTTAATCAAATAGCGAAGTTCTGACACTCAGTCGATGCAGAATATAATGCTTTACAAGTTTAGTAACCTGGACTTTTCGATTAAACGCTTAGCCCGAAGGAATTTTAAAAAAGAAAAAAAGGACACAAATAAGTTCGAATTTTTGGGAGTTTTCTTGCCATAGTGACTGAAGCTCCTGTCAGAAATCGGGTATAATTCAGATTATTCATATCAGAGGCCTATTTGAATGGGCTTAGTTTCCAGAGTCCCACTTATTTTTGGAAGGAGAACTGTAATTTTGTTGGCCTACATTACGAGACAGTCATTTTACCGGAAGCACTGTGTACATCAGACACCTCTGCCGTTGGAGAGCGCGCTAGCGTCGCAGAAACTGAAAAACGGGAACGGAAAATTCTTAGTGGATTGTATGGCGCCCACACAAGAGTTTGTGTGAAGAGGAGAGCGTCTGACACACAAATTATGTTCACTAACACCGTGCACAAGAGATGCTCGAAATGCTATGGCCATAGCCATAGCCATTTTATTAAATCAGATGGAGACGTTGTATTCTGTAATCGTTATAGTAAAGAGAAAAGCTATTCTTTTTCCGAAAATTTTCTATAACACTTGTTCCTTGTAAAACATTACAAAACCTATTTCAAATAATTAAATAAAAGAGAATGTTAGATTTTTAAAAATAGCATCTGTACTACCTATGTTGTTGTTGTGGTCTTCAGTCCTGAGACTGGTTTGACCCAGCTCTCCATGCTACTCTATTCTGTGCAAGCTTCTTCATCTCCCAGTACCTACTGCAGCCTACATCCTTCTGAATCTGCTTAGTGTATTCATCTCTTGGCCTCCCTCTATGATTTTTACACTCCACGCTGCCCTCCAATACTAAATTGGTGATCCCTCGATGTCTCAGAACATGTCCTACCAACCGATCTCTTCTTCTAGTCAAGTTGTGCCACAAGCTCCTCTTCTCCCCAATTCTATTCAATACCTCCTCATTAGTTATGTGATCTACCCATCTAATCTTCAGCATTCTTCTGTAGCACCACATTTCGAAAGCTACTATTCTCTTCTTGTCTAAACTATTTATCGTCCATGTTTCACTTCCATACATAGCTACACTCCATACAAATACTTTCAGAAACGACTTCCTGACATTTAAATCTATACTCGATTTCTTCTTCAGAAACGCTTTCCTTGCCATTGCCAGTCTACATTTTATATCCTCTCTACTTCTACCATAGTCAGTTATTTTACTCCCCAAATAGCAAAACTCTTTTACTACTTTAAGTGTCTCATTTCCTCATCTAATTCCCTCAGCACCACCCGACCCTATTCGACTACATTCCATTATCCTCGTTTTGCTTTTGTTGATGTTCATCTTATATCCTCCTTTTAAGACCTATAGATCTTTTATATTTTCATATAACATGAACTGAGGCTTTCAAGTTGAATAGCATGTCCTATCTGCCTTACATGTTGAAAGAATACGAAACCAAAAGATTATGCAACCCACCAAATGTAGTGATTTATTACTGCTCCCGCACCTAAGGCACCGCAAAATAATTTTTACATGGATTTGTAGGAGCAAGTATACCACCTGAGAAACTCAGAAACCCAGTTCCTAAGAATTTTTTTTAGAGAAGCATACATGCAAAGGTGGCCTCATCCCTCGACAATTAGGAACAATTAGATTCTAAAATCTTGTAGTAAGGTAGCCCCATACAAAATAGATGTAACTTTGTGTAAAAATATATTCGGACTATTTTCACATATGTAATCCAAGATGCTACTCCAGGCGGGTGTAAAATGAAAATGCGCAACGGAAAATACTGAACACGAAAATGAAGATTTGGTCCTGTCTGATTACCCCCTGAAGCAGAGCTTAGGAACTCTTAATGGTCATATCATTTCCTCCTCCTTGCTCTTTAACATATAAATTACAACATAAACATAAATGAATGATTAAGGGAACTAGTAACTGTAAAATAAGTGTTGTTTCTGCTTATATATTTACTGTAGATTACAAATGTTTCTATATCAATATCCAATGGACAAAGAGATACAAATGAATTTCCTAAATAATGTTACTGATCAATTGCCCGAAACTGCCCCTTTTTATGGCTACGCGATCTAATATAAATAACGCGAGATGATTGACATCATCTACATACCAAACACTAGCAGACACTACTTTCTAAGATGATCTAGAGTGGTGTGCAACCTCAGTGGAAATAATACTTACGTGATCACACCTGTTCAGCTTTATAACCCTAATAAGCCGAAGCAGTTAACAATATCACCGTATGTACTGATTCCGCTGCGTCAGAGTGAGGGTTCTCGTACACATCCCTAACCAGAGACGAAGTCCAGAATCGTATAAGTTCACAACAGGACAGTGCCTAACCTTTCTAACTATAAAATCTCCTTGGAGCAAAGACAGTAAGTTCGTCTGTACCAACAAAATCTGTTACTGAGCGACCGTCAAACACAGGCGCTCAAAACTGAAGACACTTTCTCTCCACCGCTGGATTCGATGCAAAGCTCGGCTCCCCTCACTCGTGCCTGCAGAAGGCAAATTATTCTCGAAACGACGGAATATTCTCCCTCTCTACAGATTCTTTCGGACGACGACCAACCATATTTTAGTCTTTTGTCGTCCAGCGCGGAAAGTTTGCGAGGAATTACCCGTCTCTGTTAATTAGGAATTCATACAATGGTACGCTTCTCAGAGCAAGAATCCTCGGAAATTACCCGGCCTGCGTGATTTCAGAGGTAACGCTTCCTTGTTCCTCTCTGCTGCGTCCAAGATTTTCATAGTGTCTGAATTATTATCCAGTTATCCATTCGGCCTCGCTACACAACCGGCCGACCGCCGCTGGATTGTGCATCAGCGATCAGTGCCCCATACCGTCCGGCTTGGGCTACTTCTTGAGTTAAGCAGGACCAACACATCTGTGAGAGCTTTTCCACCCAGGGTCTGAGTTACGCCTGCCGTTTCATTTCCACTGGCGTTCCAACCTATGCTAGTATAGGCAATCATTCATTACGCCGTTTTGATATTAAAAACAATCCATCACCTTTCATTCAATAAGCGTTAACAATTATTTACAACGTGTACGTGGCAATGTCAGTCTTCTTTAAATATTCATGTATATGATGCACAACCTATCAAATGATACCTAATTCCGATTGTAAATCACGGCAAAGTACAAAGATGAGTGCTTGTGAGGTGCGAAATTATAGCCACCTTTAATAGAGTAAAGATACTCATTGTTTTGGTAACCCTGTATTGGATAACATTCGTTAAGACTTGAAAACTACAAAAGTCCTGCAAAAAACAACTAACTCTACAGTCGCTAGTTTCTTTGATGATGCATTGCGTAAGTTTTAATCAGATTTTGTAATTGAACAACATTTAAAAAATTTAGTCTCATTCAAGTCTACTTTTATAGACTTTTTTTGAGAAAATGCTTCTTACATATTTAGGTGTTCCTCGGCCAAATAATCTAAATAAAAGCAGAGTTGCTTTACTGTTAACATGTTGCTCCCAACATGCTGAAGGCCGGCAAAGGTATTAAAATACTTTACCTAAATGCAAGACAATACACATCTTGCTCACTAGCTCCATCGTGTTCTAGAACAAAGAGGCTCTATTTACGACAATGCCAATACTTTAATATTCTCAACTAAAGAGGTATGTTTAAAATTTGGGGATATGTCAGTTTCAATGGCCCCAAAGCTGTAAAACTAATTTAATCATTCTAAAATCATATTTTGTTTTATACAGAGGTTTTCAGAAGCCTCTGCACGGGTAACTGCAGCCCTCCCTCAGCCCACCTTTACGACATGGGGTACTTGGTTGGAAGATATAACGTATTACTCTGACAAATTTGATCCCATTAAATCGGTGCAAAATAAAACTGATACGTACTCGATTGCAATCAAATTAATACTACTATGTTTTACTCTTACGCAAGTACTTATTTCATTTTACGTAGTAACAGTTTCTAGTCACATGATGCCATATGTATCAGAGTAGCTCAAGCAGTATTTGAAAGCAAAAATGTGCGGCAAGGTTTAATTAATAGTAAGACAAACTTCTCTAAATTGCCCTCTACAATAACAAAGTTAGAAGCCACGTGACTGCCACTGGGGGACAATGTCAGTTGTTGAATTCCAGAGATCCCTCAGTCATGTCCAAGGGAAGGTCGGAGTAGACGCAAAAAACAAACTGGATAGTGTCAAACTCCGGCGTTCAGCAAAGAAAGTATTTCGTGATGAAAGCATGAATGAACTTTACCTAACAATTCGTATTCAAATTTGTACCCGTAACTTTTTGTGATGTAGAGAGGTCATTTTCTGCCTACTAAAATATTTTGACTGGTTAACGCAGGAACCTTACAAAAAACAAAAAAAAAAAAAAGATTTAGAGATGTTGTTAGTTTGCAAAATGGGAAATTAATATATTGGAAACGTAAATGATTGGGTTGGTTCAAATGGCTCTGAGCACCATGGGACTTAACTTCTGAGGTCATCAGTTCCCTAGAACTTAGAACTATTTAAACCTAACTAACCTAAGGACATCACACACATCAATGCCCGAGGCAGGATTCGAACCTGCGGCCATAGCGGTCACGCGGTTCCAGACTGTAGCGCCTAGAACCGCTCGGCCATTCCGGCCGGCAAACGATTGGGGAGAGTCGTGCAGTATTGGCCGACTTACAATACCGGCCACTGCTGTGAATTCCCTTTCCGCCTACCAATGACAACAAGCAGAGGGAAGCTTGTGTATCCATTTGCATGGGAGTTGGGTATCTGTTTCATCTTTTTAGTACTTTATCTGCTCTGAGTGCTGGATTATGTTGCTGCAGCTCCTAGTACACGGAAAATATTTTGAGGACTTATTAATTTCGTTGTTATATTTCGCTTACCTGTGTTATGTAAGGTATGATATCTAATGAAAGACTCATGGTAATTTCTATAAAAGAATGTACGATATGACCAGATCCTACCGCGTGTTCGTCGTGCAGTACCGGCCACCCTACCGCCTTTCAAAGTGGGCCAGAAGTAATTTCAATTCTTAAATTATATTTTCCTCTTCTTACTTCCGTTCAGATTGAAATGGCGTAAAATTAGGAAAAAGTAGGACGAAAATGGAACGAAGAGTACATGAAAATGGCTGTGAGCTGGTTTATGCCTAACTAAATGACCACGAGCGTTCTTAACAATTAGAAAAGAAAAAGATCGCCGCCAAAGCGAAGAGATTAAAACCAGAAAAAATAAAATCTGGAAAGGAGTTGAACAAAGCTGAATTTAAGTCGGGTGTTCCGAAATAAAATAAACACGCAAAGGGTGCCCACAGAAAGCCAACTGCAAAGCGGCGATGAAAACTGGAATTTACTGGAAATGAGTCGACAGAAGACACTGAAAACTGCATTATTGTCTAGAGTCATTTGAAGAAGACTGTGCTGTGTACCAAGTGTACAGGCTGCACACATGTTGCGTGTGTGGATACGGAGAAAATTTTGTATTTTACTTGCGATCTCTGTAAAACAGTGAGCTAAACATTGGTGAATTGAGCTGAAATAATAAGTTTCCATGCTTATGTGTTCTATTATTATTCAATAAGTATCAGGGCAGAGTATAATTAAAGCCCAATATTATCAAAGAAAACGACAGTGGCCGCTACTGCAAGACACTTTCTACAAGCTTTGTACTGCAAGACACTTTCTAAAAGCGTTGTAACTGTAGATCTTACTTTCGGTGTAATCAAGTACTATAAACAAAAAACAAAAATCATGTCACTGCGCTAGTCATAGAACATGTCTTGAGATAAGAGTTGCGTATTAATATTCGTATTTACCACCACAGTTGCATTGTAAAGTTGAAAAAAATTAAGCCGGCCAATACTGCAAGACTCTCCCTTAGCGCATGTTTTAATATATTGAAGATCGTGCATGTATTGAAGTTTGATAGTGCATGAATGCATACATATTTTGGGATTTAATATTCTATGGAACTCTCGTCTAGTGATAACGAAGCACTGGCTTATAAAGAAGCTAAAAGAAAAGCCTTGCGATAAATTTTGAAAAGAACAGAATTTAAAAAATGGCAGTGAATTCATGAAGTAATTTTGGGAGAATAAGGAGGCAAGAACCACCAAACTAATTACAAAATTTAAACGTGCCCTTAAGCGAGTGGGATGAAGAAAGAAGAATAAATAATACATGTTTACCAGCGTTACGTAGTAGGAGTAGGTCATTGCTTTACCTTTTCCCAAACCAGAAAATTATAACGGTTAATACCTGCGTGATGTTATACTTTAGCTTTTGTTTCCAATGGTTTTTAGACAATTTATCACTTGATCTGCAGCTTGTTTCTGTCATATGTTGTTAGTTTTCTGATTTGTTTTTGGGATTTGGGTATGTAATATGTTCTGGCCAGAGGTATCCTCGCGATAGCAAAACAAATTGTCTGTTGGTTATGAGTAGTTTCTGTTACATGGTATTAGCTTCTCTTACACGGTTTTCGAATTATCTGTGTTGTGTGGATCTCGCTACGAGCATAGACTAGACGTCTGGGGGTTTTCCTAATAGCGACTAATGAGCTCGCTATAATCGTGAACTTAAGGATGTGTGAGGCAGTGACTGGAGCATAACAGCTCTATGGGGACCTTCAGTGGCGTACCGAGGCCGAGACAACCGGGGTCCCCTAGTACGAGGGGCACTGGCGCCCGAAATAAAAAACCTAAAAAAATACAATTAAAACGGGAAGGAGAAGAAGAAAAAACTGGACTCGACCAGTCAATTGAAATCTTTCCAATTGTTAAAACAATCATGGCTGATTTTGAAAATCCTTAAGATGTGAAAAGATGCAAATCATTTACGTCCTCCTGAGATCAAAGATCAGCATGAATTAGGGATCAAACATCAGTTAATTAGGTGCAGAACGAAAGGGACTTGACGATAGCAAATATTATGGCCAAAGATATGACGGAATAGATGACTTCAAGATGTATTTGCGAAATACAGATTGGAAAGATCTGCAGAACGCAGTTGGCGTGAACCAAAAATATATGTTCTATAATACAGACGTTGGCTGCATACCTGTCCTAAAGCAAAAGAATGTGCACAAGTAAATTCAATGCTCCTCATTCCCGGCACACAAAGACAGTCCTAATAACATGAAATATAAGCGTAAGGGACTTCGATGGGTACATAGTTAAATAACAAACGGAAAAAGATTTTAACCAAAATCGTCGTTGACTCAAAATGTATGTCTTATCAAAGAAGGAAGGAAAGTTAGGTTTAAACGTTCCGTTGACGACGAGGTAATTAGAGATGCAGAACAAGGTCTGATTGGGGAAGGACAGGGAAGGAAATTGGCCGTGCCCTTTGGAAGGAACCATCCAGGCATTCGCTTTGAGAAATTTAGAGAAATCAAGGAAAACCTAAATTTGGTGGGGTCTTGAACCGCCGTCTTTTCAAATACGAGTTAGAGTCTTACAGCTCCATGCAATTTCACGAAAAATTAGTTCCTTCAGAAAAAAAACTGTTAGGCAGATAGCAAAGAAAATAAGGCAGGAACAAGGAATCAGGCAAACAAGTTTTTTAAAGTCTAATAATGATCTGATCTAAAATAGTCTCAAAATTGAGGACATTTTCAATAAGTTTTTATGTAAGTAGTGACTAACGTAAGTTGAACACTATCTTAGCGGACAGGTTATAGTTACCAAGAAAAACTAAACTAAGTTTAATAAATTTTAGTTCCGTTTTTTATTTTTTATTTTTTTTACGGTTATTAGTTGGCCTACGTGGTTTTGCTGTGGACACCAAATAATTTCCCATAACCGAACAAACCGATATAATAGCGTTCGAAATACTGATTGAAGTAGCCTGATAAATCGCTTATGTGTAGTGGGATTGATCAGAGTGAACCTATTGCAGATAATATTCCGCCGAAATGCCAGCTATATATCGCTTCAGTTTGGGACC
Source organism: Schistocerca nitens (assembly GCF_023898315.1). Lineage (NCBI taxonomy): Eukaryota > Metazoa > Arthropoda > Insecta > Orthoptera > Acrididae > Schistocerca > Schistocerca nitens. The sequence continues at coordinate 832,554,167 of NC_064614.1, forward strand.
AGTAATGAACTTGCCATGGACAGAAATCGCTGATGTTGCAGATCAGGGAGTACACAGTGGCGTGACAGGTGACGTATGAATGACGCTTATAGCTATACGTTAGGTGAGTAAAGTGGGAACTACGATACTAGCCTTCGGGTTGACCAGTGACGTAGGGAATATACATCACCAATGTAAACAATACTGCAGCTAGAACATCTTATGCTTAGTTATATTTTTAAACGCAAATAAAACTGTCAATTTTGATTTACTGTATCCGGCAAAGAACTATTACGAATTGTAACTGCTGTACCCAATCACATTTTAATAGAGTAAGTCTACAGCTATACCGAGGAATCACGGTACACAATATCTGGAAAAAAATATCAATTCAGTCGAAGTTAGTAGCGCAAAATACACTTTATGTATGTAGTTTCAGTGGAGTCCACGATACATAGAATGAATGGAAACATATTTATATAAAGAAAAAACATTCATAAAGCAATGAAGTACGAGTATTAGAATTCGCGGGTCTACTGCAGAACGGGATAGAGCCCGTCGGCTTTGACCAATGACGTCACAATTTGCCAGAGGTCATTTATTACGCAAATGTAACAGCTGAGAGGAGTGTTCAGAAACAAAGGAATACAGGAGAGAAAAGTATGGTAGACATATATAAAGGCAAGTAATATTTCGACCTCAGTGTTAAGGATGTCGCGTGTTTGCGTCCTAGTACTTCTGTGGAAAATAAAGGGGGAAAAAAGGGATAGGAGTAGCGGTAGCATAGAGTACCTCACGTCACTTTTCAGTTCTACCTCTAACTTCAGTCGAGCTGTATAGGTTAACTGCAGTACGGGATACAAATTTAACATACGTCGATTTCTTCGTTTTCGTTAGCTTTTGTATTCTGTTGTTCAGTTGAACTATATAGTTCAACTGAAGTACGGGATGTGAATTTTACATGTGTTGCTTCTTTGTTTCTTTCGCCTCCGCTACCACTAACAGTCTGTTCTTACGTAGATAGTAGTACTACCGACGGCGGAAAGATCTACGTACATAATATTTGTATGCCATAATATATATATATATATATATATATATATATATATATATATATACTGTATATAGGAAATCGACGTACGTTACGTTGTACGTTGAAGACGACACACATCTTTGGATCCCATACTTCAGTATGGGATAAAATTATTTTTTGCCTTGGATGCTAATAGAATCGGCTGAAAGCTACAGTCCTGCTAGCGACGACAAGAAAACCAACAGCAGTGAAATTTGTATCAGTTTCTTTAGTTGAGTTATAGAGGTCAACTGAAGAATAGAAAAGTAGTAATAGTGAATGGGAAATAACGACATTTATAACATGCGTATTCTGTACTTCAATTGACCTATGTATGTCAATTGAAGAATAGGATACTAGTGCTACGGAAGATGAAAAATAGCGACATACATAAGATTTGTATCCTGCTCTTCAGTAGACCCATAAGTAAATCATATCAAGGTTACATATATCGCTCTTTTCGTCTAGGTAGTACCAGTATCCCGTACCTCAGTTGACCTTTATACGTCAACTGAAGTACGGGATACAAATTTTACGTGTGTCGGTCGGTCTTTTCTCCTTTAGTAGTGCTAGTATAGACTCGAAAAAATCGTACTAATACTAGTGCTGGGAAAGGGAAGAAGAGCAACAGCTGAAAAATTTGTGTTACGTACTGCAGTTGACGAAAACATACGTAACGGTGTAATACAAAAACGAAATACGTCAAAATAGACAAATGCAGTAAAACAAAATAAAAAAACTGAACTTACCACACGGAAACTCCTCCGCAAAAAAACTGAAGCTCACCTAGAAAGACATCAACAAAAATCACATACCTACATACACAAGAAAAACAACATTTCCAAAAACACACACACACACACACACACACACACACACACACACACACACACACACACATCTGAAATTAGCTAACAAGTTTTGGACGATACATTTGCACAACACGTTTAAGAAGACACAAACTGGCAATATGTATCGGGTTCACTACGCCTCCATGAATACGCATCTAAGTGACTCTGTAGTATCGAAATCCGTCGTTTCCCCCTCCCTACAACAGATTTTATAGCTGACTAATAACCTTCTATGCTATTTGTACAAACCTCAGTGGATAAAGTTGTGAATTCAATATTGTGATTAACAACAAGATGCTGATGACCCCTATTTCCCAAATCCCTATATGAAGAAAAATCATCTGAAGCATCTACGGAAACCTCTGCAACATGATCTTCAATTAATGTGACCAAAACTTCCTTCATTCGATTGGGAACCAATTTAAAAACTACATCGTCACATTCTTGATCTGAAACCACAGCCTCCCAAACCCATAATCCTACCGGAGGTTCCCCCCTGTTGTACTTCCTTTTGCGAAAATTAGACTCGTCGACTTCAGGTATAACACCCGGCCCCCACAAACTCCCGTACAAAAAGAGTACCAATTTACAACTGTACGCTCATTCACACGACATTCATGCATACACAGCCACACAGGATACCTCAAACACCAACAGTATGTAATTTTTATGATATCCCTCAAGGCGAGATTAGATTTATCGAACTGTGTTCCTCGTCTACTTGACCGCCACAACCGATCTTTGATGCAGCGCCGTACGAATAAGTCGTGAGTACGGCGAGCGGGCAAACTAGTCAGGCGCATTGTTCGCCGCACTCACGACATCGAACGTAATCGGCAACAAGACCATACATTTGTAAAAATCGAATCGTGGGCATCATGTCTACGCCCATAGCCTCCTTTAAATGATCCAGATGCATTGGAATAGATAAATCCATACCTACAAACGAAAATGAAATCTAAAAATTCTCCCAAAATAAAAAACTAATTAGTCCAAATTATCTCAAACTCACTAAGAATGAAATTAAGTACCGAATGAATTGCAAACAACCTATTACTTAAATCGATGGACACGAAAAAAATTCTACGCAATATCTATCGCTGTCTTTTAAAACCACATTCATTTTTTTAAATGTACAATGATGGCGTTTATCCGCAGGAGACAACCGATTTATTATCTATTGCTAGAAGGTAAAGACATTAATATCTATGAGCAACTTATGACGTCATTGTTCAAAGTCGGCGGGTTGTATCCCGTGCTTTAGTAGACCCGAATTAGCGCAGAAACAGAAGAGATAGTACTTTGTTTCTCATATACAACAGACGTTAAAAAAGTAATGTCTCTCGAAATTAACGAATACATGCCAACCAAGGAAATTAAAATCAAAATACGTACCAAGAAGTGGAGATACCGGTGAAAGCCGACGATCAGAATCACGAATTCTTCTGCACACAGTAACTTGTGACGGAAATGGAACACGTTAAGCAATGACAACTACATCGTCACGCCTACGTGAGAGAAATCAAAATATTAACATCTGATTCCAGCGACCTCTACCATCCAGTTCTAGGGAGACGAGAAATCACGTAAATATGGACTGACGATACGAACTACATTGACAGAAAAACGATAAATTTAATAGCTCTTCTGCAGACAACAATTTCAAATCGCATTTCATCCCACTAATAACACGCTTATGATTTAACACAGAAATTGGTTTGTGACAAAAATACAGCTTCCTATACAAAATGCGCGTAAATTCTATTGTTCAATTCCAGCCGTCTGCTTTGAGCAACGACGTTATACCTGAGGCAGCGAGGCTACGCAAAGGCAATCTAAAACAAGGCCGGATCATACTAGTAAACAGACGAATGTAGCACGCGAAAAAATTACTATCACATCTAAGGCCGGTATTACACTATCAAATTTCTTTGTCAAAGATTTGATCAAAGATGTGATCCAATATTCCGTCCAATATATTTGACAAAGATCTTTGACGTAGCGCTACAAGGGGTATTACACTGTCATCAAATTTTTCGTCAAAGTTCAAGATGGCTGACAACAACTTATTAACCGCAGCAGTTCTACGTGCTCCAATTGCATTGTGTGCACATGCGGAAAAGAAGTGGGGGGAAAAAATGGAACCATACATACGAGGTTGACAGTCTTAAAAGTCCTGGGATTACAACTTGATAATAAATTCAGTTGGGAGGAGCACACCACAGAACTGCAGAAACGCCTTAACAAATCTGTATTTGCAGACATAGGCAACATAAAAATGAAAAAGCTTGCATACTTTCATTCCATAGTGTCATATGGGATAATATTTTGGGGTAAATCTTGAAGTCAAACAAAAGTTTTCAAGGTCCAAAAGCGTGTAATACGTATTATTTGTGGAGTAAATTCACGGACCTCCTGCAGAAACCTCTTCAAAGAACTGGGTATACTAACTACTGCCTATCAGTATATTTACTCTTAATAAAATTTGTCGTAAATAATATATCTCTTTTTCCAACAAACAACTCAGTTCATACATACAATACCAGGAACAAAAATGATCTGCACAAGGACTTAAAAGCACTTACTTTAGTTCAAAAAGGGGTCCACTACTCAGGAATACTCATCTTCAATAATTTGTCAGGAAACATAAAAAATTTAGTTAGAAATAAAGATCAGTTTAAAAGGAGCCTGAAAGACTTACTACTGGCCAACTCCTTCTACTCCATTGGCGAAATTTTTAATAGAAACAAATGTATTTTTTCATACTATTAGTATTTTTATTTCAGCTTTAAAAAGTCGACATGTTCCACATCCACGAGGATCTCCTCAGCACGGATCTATGGAACGAAAAATTAATCTAATCTGGGTGAAGCCGTGGGTTTTACGACGACACGATAAAAGCATTCAACAAAACTTGTTACGTGAGCTTACAGTGGAAGACGTCAAGTCGTACATCAATTACTTTAGAATGGATGAGCATACATTTCTGTATGTGCTCAATGAAGTGTATCCTCATATCACAAAGCACAATTTTCACTTAAGAACTGCTACATCTTCAGAAGACAGGCTCACTATAACACTCCGATTCCTTGCTACAGGAGAGGGTTATGTTATGTTAGGTTAGGTCAGTTTAGGTCTCCAATCTTCTTAATCTATTTTTGTATTCAGGGTGCCTCACGTTGTAAAGCGCCTCATCAGCTTCAGACATCTCTATTAATTCTGTAGTTGTCGGCACACACCAATTGTATTTACCGGCAATGGTTATAAAAACACTACAGACGACAGAACGCTGCAGCGATGCTAGCGCTCTGCGTGGTAACATATCGCATTGCAGTGAACAGAAGACAAGCGATTTCTTTGATCAAATATACGGCCTCGGCCTAGATTTGATCAAATATTGGACGACATTTGTCAAAGATCCCTATTACACTATCAAATATCTTTGACAAAGATATTGGACAAAGATATTGGACAAAGAAATTTGATAGTGTAATACCGGCCTAAAGCGATTATTTACGCACGAGTTATATCTAAATGAACTGAAGAGTACGAAAATAAATATGAACAAGAATGAGAAAAATTATGCCTGCTTAGAATTACTATCTTAACTTAATTGAGCAGAGGAACACAGAGATCCATTACACTGCTTTACAGTATAGCGTATGATGAAGTCATTCCATTATGAAACCGCGTCATTTGTAATATTAATTGTTTATTCAAACGGGAGAAGTGCAGGAACGTTGGGGTATGCGGCGGGAGAAACTAAATGATAACATAAAATTGGAAAAACGAAGTTAATGATAACAAATACAAAGCAGTAACATAAAAGTGAAGAAACGACGCACTAAATCCTAAAAAAATATAAAGTACACAAGTAACGAAAATCCATAAAAAGCAACAAATATTGGAATCGATAAGTAGACTTAACCTATACAGGTAAATTTCAGTTACCGATTCCAACAGTTCCATGATTCATATGTAAATGCTTCATGCAGGAGCTGTATGCACTGAAATGTAAAACGATTTCCGTACTTTTAATTGCTCTCTAAAGTACTGCGGCGAAATAACGAAAATTGGAACCTGTAACTAGTCTTGAGCGCCTCAGCGATACAGATAGCTGTACCGTAGGTGCAACCACACCGACGGGGTGTCTGTTGATCTGTTGAGAGGTCAGACAAACGTGCGGTTCCTGAAGAGGGGCAGCAGCCTTTTCAGTAGTTGCAGGGGCAACAGTCTGGAGGACTAACTGTCTGTGACATTAACCAAAACAGCCTTGCTGCGCTGGTACTGCGAACGGCTGAAAGCAAGGGGAAAATTCAGCCGTAATTTTTTACGACGGCATGCAGCTTTGCAGTATGGTTAAAAGATGGCGTACTCTTGGGTGAAATATTCCGGAGGTAAAATTGTCCCCCATTCAGATCTTCGGGCAGGGACTACTCATGATACGTCGTTTCCAGAAGAAACAAAACTGGCGTTCTACGGATGGGAAAGTGGAATGTCAGATTCCTTAATCGGGCAGGTAGGTTAGAAATTTAAAAGTGAAATGGATAGGTTAAAGTTAGATATAGTGGGAATTAGTGAAATTCGTTGGCATGAGGAACAAGACTTTTGGTGAGGTGAATACAGGGTTATAAATACAAAATCGAATAGGGGTAATGTAGTAGTAGATTTAATAATGAATAAAAAAAAATAGGAAGCCAGGTAAGCTACTACGAACAGCATAGTGAACGCATTATTGTAGCCAAGATAGACTCGAAGCCAGCTCCTACCACAGCAGTACAAGTTTATATGCCAACTAGCTCCGCAGATCACGAGTTTGTAGAAATATATGATGAGATAAAAGAAATCATTCAGATAGTAAGAGGCGACGAAAATTTAATAGTCATGGTGGACTGGAATTCGATAGTAGGAAAACGAAGAGAAGGGAAACGTGTAGGTGAATACGGAATTGGGGGCTAAGGAATGAAAGAGGAAGCCGCCTGGTAGAATTTTGCACAAAGCATAACTTAATCATAACTAACACTTGGTTTAAGAATCGTGAAAGAAGGTTGTATACAAGGAAGAGGCCTGAAGACACTGGATAGATTATATAATGGTAAGACAGAGATTTAGGAGCCAGGTTTTAAATTGTAAGACATTTCTAGGGGCAGATGTGGACTCTGACCAAAATTTATTGGTTATGAACTGCAGACTAAAGGTTGGTTGGCTGGTTTAAAAGAGGGGAAAAGGGACCAAACTACGAGGTCATCGGTCCCTTGTTCACAATAAAACAATGCCAAGAGAGGTATAACACAAAATGGAAAGAAAGGAAAGACCACAAGAACGAAGGAAAGGCAACGCACACTAACAAGGGGAGGCCGCCAATTGTTAAATTCAGATTCGATTCATACTGCGCATAATAAAAGCTCATGGCCAGAGGTGTAATGTGGCAAAGCACCAAGATGCACTTCTCACCCGTTGTCGAGAAAATCGGCAGTTAGAAGAAACCGTTGCGGTGAAATACTCTCTACGAGTAACGATGTCACACAGCGTCGTGGCGCAGCGGTAAGCGCTCGGGTTCGTAATCCGAAGGTCGCCGGATCGAATCTCACGCCAGGCTACATTTTTTTATTATTATTATTTTGTAATTCAAATTATATATATATATATATATATATATATATATAAACTATTAATGAATTGCTTATGCATGTTGGTGAAGGCGGATCGCTCTCCAATTGTACCGCCTCCATTTTACCGTTTGTTTAACAGGGTGTACCAAAGCTCTCACGTCCGCACTGATTTTCGACGGTGTTATAAGTTGTGCTAGGGACCGCATCTACCTTCTTTCGAAGTTAGCAGGCAACTACGCTGTTATGCGGCGGCTCGTTTCGGCCCATTCAACATCTGTCCTTCAAGTGTAACGAACGATTAACGGAGTTTATATTTCATACCTGCCACAGCAAATTCGTGTTCGTGGGGTTTCTATTCTAATTCGAACTTTTGACTTACGCTATGCGTATTCGTTTCGGAATATCGTTTCTACGTCTTCTGTTAACTATACGTGGTTAACATTATGAAGACAATTAATAACATGTGTGAAATACAAATTTGTTTGCGGAAAACATAATGATGTTCGAAGTCGCCAGTTTTTCCACGACAAACGACTTTCAACAACTTATTATATGCATAATTGTTGCACACATTATACGCACATTTGAATTACAAAAAACAAATACTAAAAAAAAAAGTTGCATGGCGCGAGATTCGATCCGCCGACCTTCGGATTAGGAACCCGAGCGCTTACCGCTGCGCCATGACGCTGTGGGAAATTATTAATCGTAGAGAGAATTTCACCGCAACGGTTTATTTTAACTGTCGATTTTCTCGACAACGGCTGAGAAGTGCATCTTGGTGCTTTGCCACATTACACCTCTGGCCATGAGCTTTTATTATGCGCAGTATGAATCGAATCTGAATTTCACAATTGGCGGCCTCCCCTTGTAAAAGGAAAAAAAGAGGACAAGAGAACAACAGGGAGCTGCAAGAAACAGTTAGAAGAAAATAGAAAGGAAAAGCTAGCCACATTAAAACCTTCACCCTAAAAGCACTAGGGTGGAGGACACAGAAGGACATAGGACAGGCACTAAAACTCAGATCGAATAATAAAACCCACCCCCACGGATGAAACGTAAAACCACATCAGCCGATGAGGCATAGTCTACTAAAATGAAAGATAACGAGTCCGGCAACCGAAGGTGAAGTCGCAGGGCAGCCAAAGAAGGACAGAGTAGAAGAATATGGGCCACTGTCAACCGGGCGCCGCACCGACACTGGTGGGTCCTCACGGCGCAGGAAGTAGTCTTGTGTCGCCCATGAATGGCCAATTCGAAGCCTGCAGAGAACCACAGAATCCCTGCGAGAGGCCCTCATCGAGGACTTCCACACATTCGTAGTCTCCTTAATGGCTCGCAGTTTTTTGTGCATACTGAGATTTTTCCATTCCGTCTCCCAAAGCTGAAAAACCTTGTGGCGTAATAACGAACGCAGGTCAGCTGCGGGGATGCCGATCTGCAGAAGTGGTTTCCGTGTAGCCTGTTTGTCCAGTCTGTCAGCAAGTTCATATCCAGGGATTCCGACGTGACCAGGGGTCCAGACGAACACCACTGAACGACTGGACCGTTCCAGGGCATAGATGGACTCCATGATGGACGCTACCAAAGGATGACGAGGGTAGCACTGGTCGATAGTTTTCCGACTGCTCAAGGAGTCAGTACATGAAAGAAAAGAAATGGTTCTGAGCACTATGGGACTCAACTGCTGAGGCCATACGTCCCCTAGAACTTAGAACTACTTAAACCTAACTAACCTAAGGACAACACACACATCCATGCTCGAGGCAGGATTCGAACCTGCGACCGTAGCGGTCGCGCGGTTCCAGACTGTAGCGCCAGAACCGCTCGGCCACCAGCGGGCGGCATGAAAGAAAAGACTCCCCAGGGCACGAACGCAGATACTGAAGTGCGCGAGAAATGGCCACCAGCTCTGCAGTGAATACACTGCACCCATCGGATAAGGAATGCTGTTCAATATGGTCGCCGTGCGCGTAGGCAAAGCCAATGCGACAATAAGCCATCAAGCCGTCGGTGTAAACCACTTCAGAGGCCCGGAACACGTCAAGAATCGACAGGGAGTGACAGTGGAGAGCTACAGGGTGAATGGAGTCCTTAGGGGCACTTGAGAGGTCCAGACGAAGCTGTGGCCGAGGCGTACACCATGGAGGCGTACGTGAACGGATCGCAAGTAGAGGTGGTAAAGGGAAGGACTCCAGTTCGGAGAGATAGGACCACACGTGAACCGCAGTAGCCCAGACCTGGGCCGCCAATGCGGGAGATGGACTGCTGCGGGTGGGAAAAGGAGACGGTAATTCGGATGCTCAGGGGATCTACGAATGTGTGCTGCATAACTGGCCAGCAGTTGTGCACGTCTGATCTGCAATGGAAGGACACAGCTTCCACCCGTACAGTGGTCACCGGACTCATCCTAAAAGCTCCTGTTGGTAGTCAAACCCCACAGTGGTGCACAGGGTCGAATAAATGCAACGCTGAAGGCGCTGCCGAACTATAAACCACACTCCCATAGTCAGTTCGGATTGGACACGGGCTCTGTAGAGCTACAGCAACATAGAGCGATCTGCACCCCAATTCGTGTTGCTCAGGCAACGGATGGCATTGAGGTGCTGCCAGCACTTCTGCTTAAGCTGACGAAATGCAGTGACTGGATCGTCATTAAGGTAAAGTGCTGGTTCCGGATGAACGGTACGACGCCGACAGAAGTGCATGACACAGGACTTTGCGGCTGAAAACTGGAAGGCGTGGGCTAGAGCCCATGAATCTGCTTTGTGGACGGCTCCCTGTAGGCGCAGCTCAGCAACACGAGTACTGGAGCAGCAGTACGAAATGCAGAAGTCGTCTGCATACAGAGAAGGTGAGACGGAGGGCCTGACAGCTGCTGCTAGGCCGTTAGTGGCCACTAAAAATAGCCACTTAATACAGAGCCCAGCGGGACTCCATTCTCCTGGATATGGATGGAACTATGGGAGGCACCAACTTGGACACGGAAAGTAAGTAGTGACAGGAAATTTTGGATAAAAATCGGGAGTGTGCCCCGGAGCACCACTCATACAATGTGGCAAGGATATGGTGACGCCAGGTCGTGTCGTATGCTTTACGTAAATCAAAAAAGACGGCAACCAGGTGTTGACTTCTGGAAAAGGCTGTCTGGATGGCAGACTCGATGGGCACAAGATTATCAGTGGTAGAGTGACCCTGGCGAAAGCCGTCCTGACATGGAGTCTGCAGGCCACGTGACTGCAGGACCCAACCCAACCTCCGACATACCATACGTTCCAACAGGTTACGAAGAATGTTCGTGAGGCTGAGGGGCCGATAGCTATCCATATCAAGCGCGTTTTTACCGGGTTTGAGCACCGGGATAATTGTGCTCTCCTGCCATTCCAATGGAAAGACGCCATTGCACCATATCCGGTTGAAGATGACGAGGAGATGTCGCTTGTAGTCAGATGAGAGATGTTTAATTATCTGGCTGTGGATCCGATCAGGCCCAGGAGCTGTGTCGTGGCAATGTGCAAGGGCAATGAGGAGCTCCCACTCTGTAAATGGGGCGTTATAGGATTCACTGCGGCGTGCAGGGAATGAGAGGACGTTCCCTTCCAGCTGCCGTTTGAGTGTGCGAAAGACTGGGGGGGGGGGGGGGGGAATTCTCAGATGCAGAGTCTCGAGCGAAGTGCGCGGCAATCGCGTTTGCGTCAGTAGATAAGACGCCATTTATGGCAAAACCGGGGACACCTGTTGGGGCCTGGCACCCGAAAAGACGTTTGATCTTTGCCCAGAGTTGGGAAGGTGACGTATGGCAACCAATGGTCGAGATGTATCTCTCCCAACACTCCTGCTTCTGTCGTCTGATAAGGAAGCGAACACGGGCATGTAGCCGTTTAAAGGCTTTGAGGTGCTCTAGGGAATGGTGCCGCTTATGCCGCTGTAGAGCTCGCCGACGCTCTTTAATTGTTTCAGCGACTTCCAGCGACCACCAAGGGACTGCCTTACGCCTCGGGCACCCTAAAGAGCGAGGGATCGCGTTTTCTGCCGTACAAACAATTGTTGTAGTCACATGCTCAACCATCACATCGATGTTCCTGTGTGGGGGAGATTCAACGGTAACAGCAGAGTTGAAAGTTTCCCAGTCTGCGTCCATGGGCCTGACGCTGGGGCAGTGACAGGAAGATGGGGAAGTGGTCACTACCACACAGGTCGTCATGTGCTCTCCAGTGGATAGATGTGAGAAGTCCTGGGCTGACTACCATGAGCCACACTGAAATGTGTGGCTGCCCCAGTGTTTAAGAGGTAGAGGTCTAACTGATACAGTAAAGTTTAGACATCTCTGCCTCGGCCAGTAAGCATGATATCACCCCACAGGGGGTTATGGGAATTAAAAACTTCCAAAAGTAGGAAAGGTTCAGGGAGTTGATCAATCAGTGCAGCTAATGTATTCAGGGGTACTACACCATCTGGAAGAAGATATACATTGCACACAGTTACTTCTTGCGTCGTCCTTATTCTGACAGCTACAGCTTCAAGAGGGGTTTGAAGCAGCACATGTTCACTACAGACTGAGTTTAGGACATAAACGCAAACTCCACCTGACACTCGATTACAGTCGCTATGGTTCCTGTAATATGCCTTATGGCAGTGGAGGGCAGGGGTTGGCATGGCTGGGAACCAGGTTTCCTGGAGGGCAATGCAGATAGCAGGTGTAAAGCTTAACAGTTGCCGTAGCTCAGATGGCCCCAAGCACTGTGGGACTTAACATCTGAGGTCATCAGTCCCCTAGACTTAGAATTGCTTAAACCTAATTAACCTAAGGACATCACACACATACATGCCCGAGACAGGATTCGAATCTGTGACCGTAGCAGCAGCGCGGTTACAGACTGAAGCACCTAGAACCACTCAGCCACAGCGTTCGGCCGCGCCATAGCTCAGCCAGGCAGTGGAAAAAACCGACGCAATTCCACTGGAGGATGACATCATGAGACTGGGAAGGCATGGAACAATCAATGAGGCAGTTTATGCCTTCGGGTCACCTGCTGCCACCAACTTTTTGCCTGAGCAGTCTGTATCCATTTTGTCTGGGGGGTCTGGCGAGATCTAGGTCCTGAGCGGGCGCCAAAATCTCCACCCCATCTTCAGGTGTAGAGCTTGTAGGTAGCAGTGGTGTGGGTGCCACCGCAATTTCCTTGGTCTTAAGGGTTTTCTTTTTGTATTTCTCTCGCTGCTCCTTGGGTTTCCCTGGCTGGAAGACTTCACTGGCTCAGTCTCCAGGACTGAGGATGAGCGTGAAGCCCTATGACAAGCTGCTTTTGGGCTCCTCAGCACTGGCGTTTGTCATCTTTCCCACTAGCAGAAACCTGGGAAGGGAGTGATCCAAGGGACCCCTTCCTAGCGAGAGAAGCCGAAGAAGACTTACGCTTCTCTGGCTTAGAAGTGGGGATGGATGTCCCCGAAGGTTGGGGTGGTGTTGCTCCCTAAGTAGGTGGTGCAGGAGCAACATGGAGGGAAATTCCCCCCGCCATCAAGGGGGCAGGTGTAGTCTTCCGGCTCTGAGAGGTGACTTGGATTGACTTAACTGATGGTGCCAGAATTGTTGTAGCGGCAGCATAAGACGATGTCATATGCACAGGATGCAGGTGTTCAAATTTTCTCTTAGCCTCAGTGTAGGTCAGTCGGTCCAAGCTCTTGTACTCCATGATTTTTCTTTCTTTCTGGAGAATCCTGCAATCTGGCGGCAAGGTGAATGGTGCTTTCTGCAGTTGACACAGATGGGAGGCAGAGCATGTGACACTGGAAATATAGTGGGAAGACATATGGCCGAACTTCCAGCACTTAAAGCACCGCACTGGGGGAGTGATATAGGGCTTTACATCACAGCAACAGACCATCACCTTGACCTTCTCGAGCAATGTAAAACACCCTCAGACGCCAAGATGAAGGCACCAGTGGCAACTTTATTATCCCCCGGATCCCAGTGGACACGCCAGACTGCAAAAGAAGATTCCTGTGAAATATGATTCCCTGGACCATATTTAAGCTCTTATGGGCCGTGATGGTTACAGAAACATCCCCCAGCTTGTCACAAGTAACTCCCATGACTGGGCAGAGGATGCTGTTTTGTTCAAGACTGACCCAGATCTCATTTTGGACAAGCCCTCCACCTCCCCAAACTTGTCCCGTAATGCTCAACAAAAATCTGAGGCTTCATCGTTATGAAATATTACCTATCAGCTCTCGAACACACAAGGTACAGGTGTGAATAAGATCCGCTGTCATCCTTAGCCTAACGTTCCTCCCATGGTGTGGCCAGGGAGGGGAACGATTTGGGGCATACTTCTGTGGTTGAATTGAGCTCATGATCGCTTAGAGACTGCTGGTGTTTCACCACCAGCAAGAGATGATGGACTACGATTCATCGCCTGTCATCTACCTTGATTCCACCCACGTCGACCAGGGGCCTTCTCCACGGGCGCCACCCAGCTGCAGCAAAGGCCACCTGGCAGGATGGCCATTGCCGGGAGTCCCAATGCCCCAGTTGGATGGGTGTCTCTCCTTTGGCATACGTGGGGAGTTAATGGTGCAGGCATCAGCAGAGCAATCCCTGTGTGGTCAGGGGCTAAAACCAATAGGGTACATTGTGGCCCCAACACAATGGACTGGCTACCATGCTGGATATCAGGTACTAAGAAGTCCATGGTCATCGTCGGTGCAGAAATCTACACTGCATAGTGCATGGTGGAAAACGCACTTAAGAAGGTGTCCTCGCCCAAGAGATGGAGACTGGGCGGGACTGCAATGCGACGATGAGAAAGTGGACTATAAATCTCAATAAACAATGGACATGATGCACCATGTAAGGCGCCCTTCTCCAATTGGCTCGCTCTTGGGGAGAATTTTGAAGAATGGAAGTCGAACCCTACAGGGGACCATCACAAAAAGCCTGAAATGTGTGAAACTCCTTTTAGTCGCCTCTTATGACAGGCCTATTCTAACCCCCGGACCCACAGGGGGGAGTACTGCAAACTGCAAAAGGGTAGGAATTTAAGGATATGGGACCAGGATAAACTGTAAGAACCAGGGGTTGTAGACAGTTTTAGAAAGAGCATTAGGGAACGATTGACAAAAATGGGGGGAAGAAATACAGTAGATGAAGAATGGGTAGCTTTGAGTGATGAAATAAAGGCTAGTAGAAATCCTTGGATAACCAAAGAAATATTGAATTTAATTGATGAAAGGAGAAAATATAAAAATGCATTAAATGAAGCCGTATAAAAGGAATACAAACGTCTAAAAAACGAGATCGATAGGAAGTGCAAAACGGCTAAGCAGGGAAGGGTAGGGGACAAATGTAAGGCTATAGAGGCATATAGCACTAGGGGGAAAGATAGACTGCCTACAGAAAAATTAAAGAGGCCTTTGGAGAAAAGAGAACTACTTGTATGAATATCAAGAGCTTAGATGGAAACCCAATTCTAAGCAAAGAAGGGAAATTAGAAAGATAGAAGGAGTCCACAGATATTCTACACCAGGGCGATGTACTTGAGGGCAATATTATGGAAATAGAAGAGGACGTAAATGAAGATGAAATGGGAGCTATACTGCGTGACGAGTTTGACAGAGCACTGAAAGAGCTTGAGGGCAATATTATGGAAATAGAAGAGGACGTAAATGAAGATGAAATGGGAGCGGTACTGCGTGACGAGTTCGACAGAGCACTGAAAGAGCTGAGTCGAAACAAGGCCCTGGGAGTAAACAACATTCCATCAGAACTAATGATAGCCTTGGGGAGTCAGTCCTGACATAACCCTACCATCTGGTGAGCAAGATAGATGAGACAGACGAAATACCCTAAATACCCTCAGACTTCAAGAAGAGTGTAATAATTCCAATTGCAAAGAAAGCAGTTGTTGACAGTTGTGAAAATTTCCGGACTATCAGTTTAATAAGTCACGGATGCGAAATACTAACACGAATTCTTTGCAGACGAATGGAAAAACTGGTAGAAGGCGATCTTGGGGAAGACCAATTTTGATTACGTAGAAATTTTGGAACAAATGAGGCAATACCGACCCTACGACTTATCTTAGAAGATAAATTAAGGAAAGGCAAAACTACGTTTCTAGAATTTGTGGACTTCGAGAAAGCTTTTGACAATGTTCACTGGAATGCTCTCTTTCAACTTCTGAAAATGGTAGTGGTCAAATACAGGGAAGGAAAGGCTATTTACAATTTGTACGGGAACCAGATGGCAGTTATAAGAGTCGAGGAGCATGAACAGGAAGAAGTGGTTGGGAAGGGAGTGAGACAGGGCTGTAGCCTATCCCCGATGTTATTCGATCTGTTTGTTGAGCAAGCAGTAAAGGAAACAGAAGGAAAAATAGGAGTAGGAACTAAAATCCATGGAGATAAAATAAAAACTTTGACGTTTGCCGATGACATTGTAATTCTGTCAGAGACTGCAAAGGTCCTGGAATAGCAGTTGAACGGAATGGACAGTGTCTTGAAAGGAGGGTATAAGATGAACATCAACAAAATGAAAACGAGGTTAATGGAATGTAATCGAATTAAATCAACTGATGCTGAGAGAATTAGATTAGGAAATGAGACACTTAAAGTAGTAGATGAGTTTTTATATTTGGAGAGCAAAATAACTGATGAGGGTCGAAGTAGAGAGGATATAGAATGTAGTCTGGCAATGGCAAGGAAAGCGTTCTGAGGAAGAGAAATTTGTTAACACCGAGTATAGATTTAAGTGTCAGGAAGTCCTTTCTGAAAGTATTTGTATGGAGTGTAGCCATGCATGGAAGTGAAACATGGATAATAAACAGCTTAGACAAGAAGATAACAGAAGCTTTTGAAATGTGGTGCTACAGAAGAATGCTGAAGATTAGATGGGCAGATCGTGTAACTAACGAGGAGGTACTACGTAGAACTGGGAAGACGAGGAATCTGTGGCACGACTAGAAGAAGGGATCGGTTGGTAGGACACGTTCTGAGGCATCAAGGGATGACCAATTTAGTATTGGGGGGCAACATGGAAGGTAAAAAACGTAGAGGAATACCAAGAGATGAATACACTAATCAGATTGAGAAGGATGTAGGTTGCCGTAGGTACTTTGAGATGAAGCAACTTGCACAGGATAGGATAGCATGGAGAACTGTTTTAAACCAGTCTCTGGACTGAAGACCACCACAGCAACATCTAGAATTCACCGATATAGAAGATCAATTCTAGTTAACGAGTTCATTATTAGTAACCACTTCGCAAACGTTCAGAGAGGAATTACAAGTGCAGAAATCGTATTACATTTGACACCCCGGTGAAAAAATGGTCTAAGTAGTGAACCATCGAATGGATGGAATCAAATGAATGATATTAACTTTTTCGCAGTAGTTCAGAGAGCAGTTGCGATTGCAGAAATCTTATTACATTTTAAAAATCTGCTGAAAAAAACGATCTATTTAATGAACCATCGAATAGTTAGAATATCTATTCTAACTATTCGATGGTTCATTAAATAGATCGTTTTTTCAGCAGATTTTTAAAATGTAATAAGATTTGAGCTACGTAGCAGGTCAATTTTAGTTATCAATTCCTATATTAATAACTTCTTCGCAGTAGCTCATAGAGCATTTGGTCCTGCAGAATTCTTATCACTTTTCAGTGCACAAACCTGTTGCAAAAGCGCTCTAAATAATGAACGCTAGAATGGTCGGAACTGATACGTAGCACTGACCTACGTGGGAAGTCAATTCTAGTTACTGGTTCCAACTATTCAACTATTGACCTATATAGGAGGTCAATTCTATTTACCGATTCCAGCTAGTAAATGGTTCATGATTTTGGACGTCTTTGCAGTAAATCTGAGGACTAGGTTTTAGTATGATTATTAGATTTCTTATTGATCTGTGAACTGCTGCGAAAAAATAATAAATATTGAAGTTACCAAGTTTTCTTCTCATAGTGTAAGGTGTCAGGCAAATCCAACACCTTCCATGAAAACCCTGACATGATAAGCAAATCCAGTAGTATGTCACATAGCTCCGAATAAATCGTGACATTAAATTAACCAAAGTAATACATGTAAAGAGTGAGCAAATGGAATACCACAGACTAACACAAGAATGCCTAAATGCATGTCATACCTTCCCACCGTGAGACAGACACAGTTCCGAGGGGAGAAACGAGAACAGAAGCCGAGAGCAGAACCGTGTTAAGCTAGGAGGCCCTACGATAAGGGACGGAGACCCACGTTTCCAGCTAACCACCAGGACCACCCCCCAGCCCATGTTAAAAGCTAGAGCCCTCCATAAGAACAGTATAGATCTTACGATAACACTAAAAGGGCCACACCAGCCGCAAGTTTTAGCGTGAGACTTTTTCGCGTCTCTGTTACGTTGCAAACGTTAAAAACATTGCCCCACCACGAAAAGTAACCGCCAGGTCCACCCCCCAGCCCATGTTAAAAGCTAGAGCCTTCCAGAAGAACAGTATAGATCTTACAATAACACTAAAAGGGCCACACGAGCCGTAAGTTTTAGCGTGAGACTTTTTCGCGTCTCTGTTACGTTGCAAACTTTAAAAACATTGCTCCACCACGAAAAGTATAACGTTTCTCATTGGATAGACAGAATGTTTGTAGGGGGAGCTTAAGGTTAACATTGAGACCCTGATTGGTCAGATGAAAACACAGCCAGATAGTTTTTTTTAAACCTACATCGGTAAATTGTAGTAAGGAGAAGTTAGGAGAGAGTTGCTTCTGAGACGGCGAGCTGTATGGAGCTGTGCTGGCCGCCACCCCCTGACGAACACCGACAAGGTAATGAACGCACGCGATGCCGCATTTTTGAGCGAATAAGGCTTGACTCAGAACTGCAGAAGTCTCATCTGTTACATCCCCTTTTTACGTAATACTGGTGTCGATCGTCAATTAAATCTCATGGTATTCACATTTGCTACATAAGTTAAAATCTGAAACGCGATGATTTCTCTGTTATATAATTACTGAGAAGCCACATCAGCCACTGTAATTTACGACAAGTTAGATAAGTAATTAAAGATAATTGAGGGTCACTGTAGACCATTTTCATAGTTTTTTCTTTTGTGAAACTTAATTTAAACTTAGATTATAGATGTGATATGGCATAGGTCATCCTTCGATCCATTGTAGAACTTGGAAACCCGCTCAGGGAATATTCGTTCACATTTTTGTTGAACGCAGTTGGTTTTTATCATCCTATATTACAATATTTCCTTTTATCAATATTGCGATTTATAAACAATGTTTTGTGAGTAGAATAAAATTTCCAATGGTAAACTTAACTGCTTTTTCGACGTTGTTTTACCAGATAACTAAATATAGGAAAGCCTTGAACCACTTCCACTAAATTTAGTTAGTATTAAGATTCCTTTACAGGGAGTGCAGTGGAGCTGACGCTGAAATCATTAAGAATTTGGTTATATCATCGCTAGTCTCACTGAACCCTTCTGAACTCTACATGTCATGTGTGGTCTGGCGTCTCAACAGGTCCCAGGTTCAAAGTAGTCAATTCCCTAAAAAACACGCTCAGAGCGTCGTTGCGCGAAAGTGGTAGGGAAACCCGACATAGAACAACAGACACCGCGCAGAATGTTAGAATAGAAGATAACAGAATAACAGCAAACATAGAAATCTTATAGCACTTAGGTGCACACACTTCCTACAATAAAGGTCTAAATGACAAACGATGCAATGATTGGAATCGGTAACCAGAATGAAGCTACACAGGTTAATTCTATTTACCGATTCCAACATTTATTATTTTTTCACAGTAGTTTAGTGAGCAGTTACAAATGCAGTCATCTTATTTCGTTTCAGGGGACACACCTACTGGAAAAACGATATACGTAATGAACCATGGAATGTTTGGTCTCGGTAATCTACATATCTAAATTCCAACTATCAATTCCATCTTTTCCATAAATCTGTACAGGGCATTTTTAATTACCGATTCTACAAATCATTATTTTTCTGTGTCTTTACAGCATGTGTAGTGGTATCTTGCGGGATTTCTATTGCTCTGTTACTTTCTGTACTGTTACAATAAACAGTTTATTTTCGCAGAAGTACAAAGAGGAAAGAAGCAATGCAAATGCACGAAACAAACAACTGCAAACACATGTTGAAAAAACTTTTATACCTTTGAATCGGCAAAAGAATTCACGTATATAGGACAAATTTGCTGATCCACATCAAAGAACATTATTGTCCAAAGTAGTAGAAAAAACAGTTCCAAAGATAGAAATCTTTAAAAACATCACAGCACGCCCAAATACGAAAACGCAAAAGTGACAAACTCAAACTTGGAACTAGACCACACGTAACTCACACCAGCTACTATAGCTCTAAAGTGACTAATCATAGATTTTGTGTCTAAAGAATGAAAGTAAAATTGATAGAAGTATGGTAGAAACATCGAAGTGGGAAAAACAATTATCACGCCTTCGGTTCCTTAAAAAAAAAAAGCCTTGAAGGATCGACGATTCCTGTCGTACGAGGTTGTGTAGCCGGCAGTTACGGATTTCTTCACACAGCAGGGCACGGTGTTTTACAAACAGTTATCCTCAGTCAATGGGACGACTGTCTCTATGCCAACGGCGATTTCGCCCTATAAGCATACCGATTCTGGACTGGACTGCGTTCGAACAGAAACTTCTTGATCGCCTCTTATTGTTGTTGTTGTTGTGGTCTTCAGTCCTGAGACTGGTTTGATGCAGCTCTCCATGCTAATCTATCCTGTGCAAGCTCCTTCATCTCCCAGTACATACTGCAACCTACATCCTTCTGAATCTGCTTAGTGTATTCATCTCTTGGACTCCCTCTACGATTTTTACCCTCCACGCTGCCCTCCAATGCTAAATTTGTGATCCCTTGATGCCTCAGGACATGTCCTACTAACCGATCCCTTCTTCTAGTCAAGTTGTGCCACAAACTTCTCTTCTCCCCAATCCTATTCAATACCTCCTCATTAGTTACGTGATCTACCCACCTAATCTTCAACATTCTTCTCTAGCACCACATTTCGAAAGTTTCTATTCTCTTTTTATCCAAACTATTTATTGTCCATGTTTCACTTCCATACATGGCTACACTCCACACAAATACTTTCAGAAACGACTTCCTGACACTTAAATCTATACTCGATGTTAACAAATTTCTCTTCTACAGAAACGCTTTCCTTGCCATTGCCAGTCTACATTTTATATCCTCTCTACTTCGACCATCATCAGTTATTTTGCTCCCCATATAGCAAAACTCCTTTACTTCTTTAAGTGTCTCATTTCCTAATCTAATTCCCTCAGCATCACCCGACTTAATTCGACTACGTTCCATTATCCTCGTTTTGCTTTTGTTGATGTTCATCTTATACCCTCCTTTCAAGACACTGTCCATTCCGTTCAACTGCTCTTCCAAGTCCTTTGCTGTCTCTGACAGGATTACAATGTCACCGGCGAACCTCAAAGTTTTTATTTCTTCTCCCTGGATTTTAATACCTACTCCAAATTTTTCTTTTGTTTCCTTTACTGCTTGCTCAATTTACAGATTGAATAACATCGGTGAGAGGCTACAACCCTGTCTCACTCCCTTCCCAACCACTGCTTCCCTTTCATGTCCCTCGACTCTTATAACTGCCATCTGGTTTCTGTACAAATTTTAAATAGCCTTTCGCTCCCTGTATTTTACCCCTGCCACCTTGATAATTTGAAAGAGAGTATTCCAGTCAACATTGTCAAAAGCTTTCTCTAAGTCTACAAATGCTAGAAACGTAGGTTTGCCTTTCCTTAATCTTTCTTCTAAGATAAGTCGTAAGGTCAGTATTGCCTCACGTGTTCCAACATTTCTACGGAATCCAAACTGATCTTCCCCGCGGTCGGCTTCTACCAGTTTTTCCATTCGTCTGTAAATAATTCTCGTTAGTATTTTGCAGCTGTGGCTTATTAAACTGATAGTTCGGTAATTTTCACATCTGTCAACACCTGCTTTCTTTGGGATTGGAATTATAATATTCTTCTTGAAGTCTGAGGGTATTTCACCTGTCTCGTACATCTTGCTCACCAGATGGTAGAGTTTTGTCAGGACTGGCTCTCCCAAGGCCGTCAGTAGTTCCAATGGAACGTTGTCTATTCCCGGGGCCTTGTTTCGACTCAGGTCTTTCAGTGCTCTGTCAAACTCTTCACGCAGTATCGTATCTCCCATTTTATCTTCATCTACATCCTCTTCCATTTCCATAATATTGTCCTCAAGTACATCGCCCTTGTATAGACCCTCTATATACTCCTTCCACCTTTCTGCTTTCCCTTCTTTGCTTAGAACTGGGTTTCCATCTGAGCACTTGATATTCATACAAGTGGCTCTCTTTTCTCCAAAGGTCGCTTTAATTTTCCTGTAGGCAGTATCTATCTTACCCCTAGTGAGATAAGCCTCTACATCCTCACATTTGTCCTCTAGCCATGCCTGCTTAGCCATTTTGCACTTGCTGTCAATCTCATTTTTGAGACGTTTGTATTCCTTTTCCCCTGCTTCATTTACTGCATTTTTATATTTTCTCCTTTCATCAATTAAATTGAATATTTCTTCTGTAACCCAAGGATTTCTATTAGTCCTCGTCTTTTTACCTACTTGATCCTCTGCTGCCTTCACTACTTCATCCCTCAGAGCTACCCATTCGTCTTCTACTGTATTTCGTTCCCCCATTCCTGTCAATTGTTCCCTTATGCTGTCCCTGAAACTCTGTACAACCTCTGGTTTACTCAGTTTATCCAGGTCCCATATCCTTAAATTTGCACCTTTTTGCAATTTCTTCAGTTTTAATCTACAGTTCATAACCAACAGATTGTGGTCAGAATCCACATCTGCCCCTGGAAATGTCCTACAATTTAAAACCTGGTTCCTAAATCTCTGCCTTACCATTATATAGGGTGTCCCAGCTATCTTGTCCACCCAAAATATCTCTGGAACAATAACGGCTATTGGAAAACGACTTTCACCGGTATAAATGTAGGGCTGGGGCCCATGAATGTACATATTTGGAAACATTCTAAAACGAAAACATATGTGTTTTTAACACAAACTAATGTTTTTTTAAATGGACCTCCTGTATTTTTTCTTCATCAATCCATAGCATGACAAAGCACATACACAATGGCGTTGATTGCATCGCAATATTCCCATTACATCCCGAGATATTCAGACGCGAAGTTGACGCTTGAAACACCCGACATGCGCTGCTAGCGCACGTCCTGAGGCTCAGGCGTGAACCCCATGCTGCCCGTAATCGCAGCAGACCGTATTATTCGTTTCGGACCTCTTGATAAGTATGGAGGTGTGATTACACATGTCAATCACATCGCGATTACGGGCAGCATGGGGTTCACGCCTGAGCCTCAGGACGTGCGCTAGCAGCGCATGTCGGGTGTTTCAAGCGTCAACTTCGCGTCTCAATATCTCGGGGTGTAATGGGAATATTGCGACGCAATCAACGCCATTGTGTATCTGCTTTGTCATGCTACGGATTGCTGAAGAAAAAAAATAGGAGGTCCATTTAAAAAACATAAGTTTGTGTTAAAAAACACATATGCTTTCGTTTTAGAATGTTTCCAAATATGTACATTCATGGGCCCCAGCCCTACACTGATACCGGTGAAAGTCGTTTTCCAATAGCTGTTATTGTTCCAGAGATATTTTGGGTGGACAAGATAGCTGGGACACCCTGTATAATCTATCTGATACCTTTTAGTATCTCCAGGATTCTTTCATGTATACAACCTTCTTTTATGATTCTTGAACCAAGTGTTAGCTATGATTAAGTTATGCTCTGTGCAAAATTCTACCAGACGGCTTCCTCTTTCATTTCTTAGCCCCAATCCATATTCACCTAATACACTCCTGGAAATTGAAATAAGAACACCGTGAATTCATTGTACCAGGAAGGGGAAACTTTATTGACACATTCCTGGGGTCAGATACATCACATGATCACACTGACAGAACCACAGGCACATAGACACAGGCAACAGAGCATGCACAATGTCGGCACTAGTACAGTGTATATCCACCTTTCGCAGCAATGCAGGCTGCTATTCTCCCATGGAGACGATCGTAGAGATGCTGGATGTAGTCCTGTGGAACGGCTTGCCATGCCATTTCCACCTGGCGCCTCAGTTGGACCAGCGTTCGTGCTGGACGTGCAGACCGCGTGAGACGACGCTTCATCCAGTCCCAAACATGCTCAATGGGGGACAGATCCGGAGATCTTGCTGGCCAGGGTAGTTGACTTACACCTTCTAGAGCACGTTGGGTGGCACGGGATACATGCGGACGTGCATTGTCCTGTTGGAACAGCACGTTCCCTTGCCGGTCTAGGAATGGTAGAACGATGGGTTCGATGACGGTTTGGATGTACCGTGCACTATTCAGTGTCCCCTCGACGATCACCAGTGGTGTACGGCCAGTGTAGGAGATCGCTCCCCACACCATGATGCCGGGTGTTGGCCCTGTGTGCCTCGGTCGTATGCAGTCCTGATTGTGGCGCTCACCTGCACGGCGCCAAACACGCATACGACCATCATTGGCACCAAGGCAGAAGCGACTCTCATCGCTGAAGACGACACGTCTCCATTCGTCCCTCCATTCACGCCTGTCGCGACACCACTGGAGGCGGGCTGCACGATGTTGGGGCGTGAGCGGAAGACGGCCTAACGGTGTGCGGGACCGTAGCCCAGCTTCATGGAGACGGTTGCAAATGGTCCTCGCCGATATCCCAGGAGCAACAGTGTCCCTAATTTGCTGGGAAGTGGCGGTGCGGTCCCCTACGGCACTGCGTAGGATCCTACGGTCTTGGCGTGCATCCGTGCGTCGCTGCGGTCCGGTCCCAGGTCGACGGGCACGTGCACCTTCCGCCGACCACTGGCGACAACATCGATGTACTGTGGAGACCTCACGCCCCACGTGTTGAGCAATTCGGCGGTACGTCCACCCGGCCTCCCGCATGCCCACTATACGCCCTCGCTCAAAGTCCGTCAACTGCACATACGGTTCACGGCCACGCTGTCGCGGCATGCTACCAGTGTTAAAGACTGCGATGGAGCTCCGTATGCCACGGCAAACTGGCTGACACTGACGGCGGCGGTGCACAAATGCTGCGCAGCTAGCGCCATTCGACGGCCAACACCGCGGTTCCTGGTGTGTCCGCTGTGCCGTGCGTGTGATCATTGCTTGTACAGCCCTCTCGCAGTGTCCGGAGCAAGTATGGTGGGTCTGACACACCGGTGTCAATGTGTTCTTTTTTCCATTTCCAGTAGTGTATGTTTCCTTCTCTCCCTTTTCCTACAGTCGAATTCCAGTCACCCATGATTATTAAATTTTCGTCTCCATTCACTACCTGAATAATTTCTTTTATCTCATCATACATTTCTTCAATTTCTTCGTCATCTGCAGAGCTAGTTGGCATATAAACTTGTACTACTGTAGTAGGCATGGGCTTCGTGTCTATCTTGGCCACTATAATACTTTCACTATGCTGTTTGTAGTAGCTTACCCGCACTCCTATTTCTTTATTTATTATTAAACCTACTCCTGCATTACCCCTATTTGATTTTGTATTTATAACCCTGTATTCAGCTGACCAAAAGTCTTGTTCCTCCTGCCACCGAACTTCACTAATTCCCACTATATCTAACTTTAACCTATCCATTTCCCTTTTTAAATTTTCTAACTTACCTGCCCGATAAAGGGATCTGACATTCCACGCTCCGATCCGTAGAATGCCAGTTTTCTTTCTCCTGATAACGACGTCCTCTTGAGTAGTCCCCGCCCGGAGATCCGAATGGGGGACTATTTTGCCTCCGGAATATTTTACCCTAGAGGACGCCATCATCATTTAACCATACAGTAAAGCTGCATGCCCTCGGGAAAAATTACGGCTGTAGTTTCCCCTTGCTTTCAGCCGTTCACAGAACCACAACAGCAAGACCGTTTTGGTTAGTGTTACAAGGCCAGATCAGTCAATCATCCAGACTGTTTGTTGCCCCTGCAACTACTGAAAAGGCTGCTGCCCCTCTTCAGGAACCACACGTTTGTCTGGTCTCTCAACAGATACCCCTCCGTTGTGGTTGCACCTACGCTACGGCTACCTGTATTGTCGAGGCACGCAGGCCTCCCCACCAACGGCATGGTCCATGGTTCATGAGGGGAGGGATCGCCTCTTATATAATATTCGAATTTAGATTATGGTGAAGAATTCTGCAGCAAACCGACATTATGAATATTGATCTCTAATTTTGCGGGTCCATTCTTTTATTCTTATATACGAAAGTCCACTACGCCTTTTTCCAGTCTCTTGGGACTTTGCACTGGGCGAGACATTTCACGATAAACGTAAGCTAAGCGAGGGGCAGCGTCGTGGAGGACTTCCTATAAAACCGTACTGGGATTCTATCCGGAGCTGGCAACTTTTTTTTTCCAACTCTTTCAGTTTCTCTCTCAACGCCACGTACACCTATTACTATGTCCTCTCTTCGTGAATAATTTTTAAAATATGAAATTTAAAACCTCATTTTACCTTTTGCTGTATTCTATTTTCACACTAGATTAGTCAAAAAACTGGCTCTGAGCACTATGGGACTTAACTTCTGAGGTCATCAGTCCCCTAGAACTTAGAACTACTTAAACCTAACTAACCTAAGGACATCACACACACCCATGCCCGAGGCAGGATTCGAACCTGCGACCGTAGCGGTTGCGCGGTTCCAGACTGTAGCGCCTAGAACCGCTTGGCCACACCGGCCGGCTTAGATTAGTCGACGAGTGACTGAATACAATCCTATGGCGTACTTAACGATTTGAGCTGCGACGAGAATTTGTCTACACCATTGTCACACCCTAAATAATTGAAGGAGATTGGCCCTGTATTTTTGTTCCCAACGACTATTTTTGATGTTATAGATTCATTTTCTCAGTATGTCACTACATAAGTTTCGTCAGTGGATATTTTTACGCGTTTTTTTTCACAGACCTGATTAATGAGGTGTGCAGAATGCTAGAGGCGATTCCCGGCGTATAAGACGCACCGGCGAAAAAGAGGCAACACTTTTTAAGACGTTTTTAGGGAAAAATTTATCACTTCATACATCTACTGGAAAACAGTTATTACTCATTTGTGCATGGGAGTCAAATATCTATGCAATATAGGTAAAAAAAGGGTTCACCTTCTCATTTTCGTCCTCAAAACCGCAGAATTCATCTTCAGAGCTGAAGAAAGAAAAGCTTCGAGCCGCCATGCTAGAATCTGAATCTTCATACAATTAATTATCCTCTGAACTATTCTGTGCATCACTGATTTTATATTTCTTATACGATTTAATCACTGAGTTTTTATCGAGTCCCATTAAGCTTTGGCCCACTCACAAAATCGAGAAATGATATGTTTCTTCCTCCTCCCCGACGATGTAGTTTCAAAATCTGTAGATCGCATCCGTCTGTTGCACTCTTCCTTCATAAGACCCTTAAATGGTCTGTTGATACATACATCTAATAGTCGAAGTAAACTAGTTAGTCCTCCTGGAAATATAGCTGAGTCTTCAGTTCATTCAGTCTGTTTTTACTGTTTTTAACGTTTTCTGTTCTGTGAGAACTAAACTGATCCCGTAATAAAGGGCAGGCTTCGTCAATAGGCCTCCAGGTCACCTAGACCAAATTTTATCTATCCACAACCTCATTGCTCCACCATCCGTCCAGTCTTTATTGTGCACTTTATAATTGCATCAATTGTTATTTAACAATAACTTTGTTATTTGTGACCTTGTACCCTTGCAATTCGCAGTTCTGTTTGTAGGCATATCGAAGGTTAGCGGAGTTTCGTCGAAGTTTCCAGTTTGCGGAAGTTTAAACTTTTCTATCGAGCCAGTGAAGTCGTCGATCACTTTTTCGTAGTAGATATTGCTTTCGCTTTACAAATTATCATTTTCGCAGAAACTGAAATTCTCGCTTGTTTGTTCTCTAAAATCCAACTAGTGAGTTCTGCTTCAGTTTTTGACCATTTAACAGTTCGACTTCTCATTATGTTCACTGCGAGCTGCTTTCTTTAAAACATCTTCCCGTTTCCGCCACGTTCTTATAATTTTTTCAGTCGGAGGTGTCCCGAAATGCCTTTCTACATCCTTGTTTCTATTCTCTTTAGCATATGGAATCATTGCAGCTTAAATGCAGTAATGTAGTAATGCCGCTTCTCAGCCATAGTTTGCAAATGAAACCATAATTTAGGTACGACTCAAGTGGATATCCACACTAAACAACAATTACTGAAGCCGGAACAAACGATATAAAACTTTTCACGACGGAGCATGTGCATCCATTGAACTCTACACAGTTGGAATGATCAAGATTCGCAAGGCAACTGACAATAAGTTGCTTCAAGCCGAAACATAGAAATTTTGAATAAACTGAGCTTACTGGATTTGTTTGTTGGTTTATTTCATAATTGTTTGCAAATAACATGTTTAAACTTTTTTCTGTGGTTAATTTTATATCTGTATGAATATTTAGTTTTGTTGTAACGCCACTTATGTAAAGGGCAAAAAATGTTGATGAAGAGCGCAGTCTTGTTTATTGTTATTTCTTTTCACTCTATCACTAAATTTATTTCTGTTCGTGTCTTTTCACATAAAGTTTGAATCAACTGTACAAATTGTTAAGCCGCAATCTCTATCGACTGGGAAACTACGCTGAGGAAACCACAAATACAAAGAATGTTCGTAGTCAAAGGGAATTAAAAACATATTACAAATCAAACCATTGCAGCGTGGTTGTGAACCATCAGGTTCATCATTAAGAAAGCATCTCGTTATGATGATACTTTTAAAAACTGCGGTGATGGTGCTTCTAAAAGATGAATCTAGTGGTAAACATTTTTTTTTCGGCCAGAGTTCCATGTAAATGCATTTGGTCGTATTCCTTCAAGTAAGAATCATAAGGAGAACACATTCGAGGGCAGTGGTGTGTACTTATTTGTCTCGATAACAACTATGCCTTTACACCTTCCGTGAAAGTGAGAGAAAATGGGAAGAGTAATACTTGTTTGGGACGTATGGCTTTTACATTATGCAACTTCTGTACGCACAAGGAAACAGGTTCAGGGTGCAAGGAAGTAGGTTCAAACCTGTGTTCTTCACCTCAGATCCTACGCGACTGTCGAAAGTCTGGGACTACGACGTTATCGCGTAGTATGAGCTGACGGAACAGAAACGAGGAAAGTGATTGGGTAATGGCGTTGACTTGCTTTCCTGTTTGCGAAGCTTCCCGCTTTCGACATAACAGTAGGCTCGTTGTGACGTAGGACTGGAGTCGTCTCGCCTGGCATATCGCGTCAGCCATTCAGAAAACGGAATTACACGCACCTCAAGCATCTACACTGTAGAACATTATAGCAAGCAACAGCCCCATTCGCTGAATATCTAAACAGCATAGGCATTGGTAAGGTGGTTCTCAGCTATCTTGTCAGCATGCAAAGCTCACTGATATAAAGTGATAGAAAAAGTTTTGGAGTACACTCTTGACTTGCACAGCGTGCATTTGCTTGTTAATCGGAAACGTCATTCTGGGCTCACAGGAATGACTACGTACAGCCACCTGTGTAAATCTTCATTTTCAATGTAGTTCAGAAGAGCGCGTTATCTCTCCAATCGTGAACTGGATAATGCAGCTTTAGTACGCTGTTCACATATTCCTGACATACTGTCGGTTGAGAGCGACGAACGCACTCAGAAAACATTATCCCATTCAGACTATTTTCGCAGTTCTTTATATTTTGCTTACTGGCTACCGACTCTCGTACCAGATATCATCATACCTTCCTATGATAAAAATATCACGATGCACAGTTAAAATAATAACGTAAGAAACATTTACAAAATATTTTTTCACGATGATAGTAAACGCAAGGTACAAAGTGCATCATTAAAAATATAGGCAGCCCCTTACCTCCGGCGTGCAGTCGTCATGCTCGCTTCCGAGATACATGTGGCATACGCTAATAGTAAAGGTCAATTCTACGCTTTAAATACGAACAAGTTGCGCCGCAGAGAGCCACATCGTTCACATGGACACTGCTGGGATAAACAAGAAACTGGCAGTGTGGCCAAAGATTGCCAACCGACAATTGCAGAGTAATACACAGCTACACTGTGCTACTATTCCCTATGGATGCTGGAGATCTTTTCAATACTAATAACGTTGGTTTCTAATACACACGGTGTCCGATTTATCTTGTTCACCCAAAATAACTATTTTCTGATGCGTTAAATGTGAAATTGTTTCAACCAAAGGCTTTTAACATCAATGGGTAGTTCTTGCTGAGGATATATGTTTTATGAATCCCTGCAGGTGTAGGGGATACGGGGTAGAGATTAAATTTTTTAAATGGAACCATGTAAATTTCATTCACGAATATACTCATCCTCTCCAAGAGCTATTCAAAAATGTATCATTTACCGATGAACCTAGTAGCTACGGAAGTGATAAATAATACATAACATCTCTGATTTAAATGTCACTTCAGTGAATTTCATAAATTAAATCATTTGATCTCTTCAGGGTGCGTTTGAATATTTTTCAAATTACCAAGACACACTGAATGCAACAGTCCTGTACTGTACGGTGACTGGATCTTGTTATTGTACAGTACCGCATTACAGTAGTTACGACAACGCAGAAGTAACAGTGATCCTTGTAGTAACTTTTATTGCGATACTACCACTACATGAAAAACGGAGCGTTTACATCAAATGCTGAAAATGGTGACCATCGGAATTCATACGTAGGGTCACTCTGTGGATGAAGGACGCCCTACGTGGTACTACCACTAGCTCTGTAATTCCTGTTGAAGCATTAATAATGCGTTTCTGCATTTCCTCTGGTGTTGTTGGAATATTTTTATAGACAGTATCCTTGACTAGCTCCCCAGAGAAAAAAATCGTCTGCTGTACCGTAGTTGTGCCTGAACGAAATTTCGCACGCTTGCAGCAAATTACAGTACAGGTATGTACAGTAGAGTACAAGGAAGACATAATAAAGTAATTATCATAATGTTTCGTAACAGTGTACTACCGCCATGCAGTTACTAAGTTACTGTGATGCACGACTACAGCGCTAAAGCAACAACAAATTAGGTGCGCTGGGGTGAGAGTAGTACCTGTGGAAGCTCGGTTTCTTCACAATCTGTGTACTCTTTATCGTTTGCACATCTACAATTACTGACAAAAAAGGTACTGTGTGATACATTTTTGAACAGCTCTTGGAGAGCGTAAGTGAATTCTTGAATAAAATTTACATGGCTGCATTTGAAAAATTTAAACTCTATTCTCTGATCTACATCTGTGGGGATACATAAAACGTATACCCTCAGCAAGAATTATCCAATAATGTTAAAAACATTGAAACAATTTTGAACTTAATTCATCAGAAGAAACTTATTTTGGGTGAACAAGATACATGGGAAACCTTGTGTAATGCTGTTATTATGAACACACATACTTGGTTAAACGATTCATGCTCACATTGATATTTTATAGTGATATAAACAGTATACAGATGGTAAATGGAAAATTAGCAATCCAGAATCGTTTTTTTGCTTTTATTGTTTTATTATGTTGGAGACTGTTTTATTCTTTGTTTTGTTATGCATTTTCTTATGTATTTTATTTTGCACGGTTACTTTTAAATATCTGTTACACTGAGATTCTTTTTAAGAA
This sequence comes from Schistocerca nitens, assembly GCF_023898315.1. Taxonomy (NCBI): domain Eukaryota; kingdom Metazoa; phylum Arthropoda; class Insecta; order Orthoptera; family Acrididae; genus Schistocerca; species Schistocerca nitens. Next base: position 832,585,463 of record NC_064614.1, read on the forward strand.
GAAAAAGGGCACTCTATACATAGGGGGCATTCGTATCACTGCTGGTTGCAATTTGTGATCTTTACTTTTAGTATATGACACATCTACTTAGGAAGCAGGCATGGCAGCTGCGATCCATGGGTAAGGAAGTGCTTATATTTTAAGGTTCCACTCTGTACCATGCGTCGCTATCGTAGACAAAAATAGTTTGTAAATGTTTCTTAAATTATTACGTATTTTAAGTACGTTTTGCGTTGTTTAGATCAAAGGATGACATAGTGGTGCTATTTGGTATCAAAACCATTAGCCGTCAGGTAAAACAAAAAAATTACGACTGTAAATTAGAGCCAATAATTTGATCTTAGACCAGGGGTCTCCAAACTTTTTAGACCGCGGGCCACATTGACTGCTCCATGAAGTCATAAGGGCCAAGATCTACCTAGTGATTAGATTAGATTTACTTTCATTCCAATTGATCCGTAGTGAGGAGGTCCTCCAGGATGTGGAACATGTCAGAAAAACAACAATACATGACAAATATTTACAACTAAAACAAATAAGCTAATGTACCATTCCACAGGTCCCAAGTGGAATGATCGTCATTTTTTAATGAACACTAAGAGTCATTTTACAAATGCTAATGCACTGAATTTAAAATAAAAAAGTTTTTTATTTATTTATAAGGTAATACAACTACTGTAATACTTATTTACAATGAACACATTACTGCACTGAAATGGTGCAGAAGTTAGATTATACTAACACACACACACACACACACACACACACACACACACACACACACACACACACACACACACAAATTTTCAATGAACACCTTACTGCACTGAAATTGTGCAGAAGTTATGTTGTACTTATATACAAATCAGTTGGTTTTACTAAGAAATTCATCAATGGAGTAGAAGGAGTTGGCCACCAATAAATCCTTTAGGCTTCTCTTAAACTGAATTTCATTGGTCGTTAAGCTTTTTATGGCTGCTGGCAAGTTATTGAAAATGTGTGTTCCTGAATAATGCACACCTTTTTGTACAAGACTAAGTGACTTTAAATCCTTGTGAAGATTATTCTTATTTCTAGTATTGATTCCATGAATTGAGCTGTTGGTTTGAAAAAGTGATATATTTTTAATGACAAATTTCATTAAGGAATAAATATATTGGGAAGCAGTAGTTAGTATCCCCAGTTCCCTAAACAGGCTTCTGCAGGATGTTCTTGAGTTCACACCACATATAACTCTCACTGCACGTTTTTGTGCCCGGAAAACTTTAGCTTGGCTTGATGAATTACCCCAAAAAATAATCCCATATGACATTATGGAATGAAAGTAAGCATAGTATGCCAGCTTTTTCATTTTTATATCCCCTATGTCTGACAAAATTCGCATTGCAAACAGAGATTTGTTAAGACGCTTCAGCAGTTCTGTGGTGTGCTCCTCCCAGTTGAATTTATTATCAAGCTGTAATCCCAAGAATTTAACACTGTCCACTTCTTCTATCTTGTTGTCATCGTATGTTAGACATATACTCTTGGGGCACCCCTTACAAGTTCTGAACTGCATGTAGTGTGTTTTTTCAAAGTTTAGTGACAAAGAATTGGCTAGGAACCAGTGATTAATGTCCACAAATATTTTATTGGCTGATCTTTCTAAGACTACATTTGACTTGCTATTTATTGCAATGTTTGTATCATCGGCAAACAAAACAAACTTGGCATCTGGTAATGTTACTGATGAAAGGTCATTGATATACACAAGAAAAAGTAAGGGCCCCAAAATGGAACCTTGTGGGACCCCACATGTAATTAGTTCCCAGTTGGATGAGGCCTGATAGCTTGATACATGTCTCTTTCCTAATAACACCCTTTGTTTCCTGCCAGAGATATAAGATTTGAACCATTTTGCAGCATTTCCTGTTATACTATAATATTCTAGTTTACTTAAAAGGATATTGTGATTTACACAGTCAAATGCCTTTGACAGATCACAAAATATACCAGTTGCCTGCAATTTTTTATCTAATGAATTAAGCACATTTTCACTGTAAGTGTAGATAGCCTTCTCAATATCAGAACCTTTTAGAAATCCAAACTGTGACTTTGACAGTATGTTATTTGAGATAAGATGGTTATAAAGACGACTGTACATTACTTTTTCGAAAATTTTTGAGAATGCTGGCAACAGTGAAATTGGACGGAAATTTGATGCTATTTCTTTATCTCCCATCTTAAACAGTGGCTTAACTTCAGCATATTTCAGCCATTCAGGAAATATTCCACTAATAAACGACTGGTTACACAGATAGCTTAATATGTTACTTAGCTCAGAATCACATTCTTTAATTAACTTTGTTGATATTTCATCATACCCACTAGATGTTTTTGATTTTAAAGATTTTATGATGGACATTATTTCTGTTGGGGTAGTGAGGGTCAAATTCATATTAAGGAAGTTACTTGAAATGTCTGGTCTAAGGTAATCCATAGCAGCATCTACCGAACCTGACAACCCCATCTTTTCAGTAACAGTTATAAAATGTTTGTTAAAAAGTTCTGCAACACTATACACATCTGTCACCAATGTATCATTTACTCTTAATGCTATTTCTTCCTCTTCATGTCTGGTTCTACTGGTCTCCTCCTTCACTATATCCCATATTGTTTTTATTTTGTTATCTGATATGACTATCTTTTCCTTGTAATATATTTGCTTTGACATCCGTATTACAGTCTTTAATATTTTGCAGTATTTCTTATAATGTGCTATAGCATCAACATTGGAAATGTTTCGGAGTGATAGATACAGTTTTCTTTTTGTTTTACAAGATACCCCTATTCCTCGAGTAATCCATGGCTTCTTTGTAGACTTTGCTCTAACCTTGGTAAGTTTTGGGGGAAAGCAGTGTTCGAATAAGGTAAGCACTTTATTAGCAAAAATGTTATATTTTTCATTCATGCCATGAACGCTGTAAACATCAGTCCAGTGAATGTCTCTGAGGAGTGTCCTAAAATAATCAATTTTTGGCTTACTGATTACCCTTTTGAGCTCAGATTTAACAGATTTTATATCCTGTTCAGTATTAACATTTAACAGAAGGAACTGCATGTCATGGTCTGAGAGGCCATTGACTATTGGTTGTGTAATATAATTTTGTTCATTGGACTTTTCTATAAAGATATTATCAATGGCTGTTTGTGAGCAAGTGGCTATCCTAGTGGGGAACTTTACTGTGGGAATTAAGTTGAATGATAGTGTTACTAACTCAAACAAGTTCTTATTGGGAGAGTCTTTAAGGAAATCTACATTGAAATCACCAGCAACCACTATTTCTTTGTTTTTGGTTGTTAAATGGGCCAGTACAGCTTCAAGGTGGTTGACAAACAGATTAAAGTTACCTGCAGGTGCTCGATATACACTTAATATTATGAAGGATTTTTTGTGAAATTCTAATTCTGTTGCACATGCTTCCATATGCTGTTCTAGGCAAAATTTATGAATGTCTATGTTCTTAAATTTATGACAGTTCCTGATGAATGTGGCAACTCCTCCTTTCTCCATTTCTGATCTACAAAAGTGAGATGCTAACCTAAACCCTGTAACACTTAAAAGTTCTATACCAGTGGTCACATGATGTTCAGAGAGGCAGATTATGTCAGCTGGGTTTGAAGACTCTAATTCATCTATGCAGATAGTTAATTCATTAATTTTATTTCTCAGTCCTCGAATATTTTGATGCAATAAAGATAGCTGACATTTCTCATTGACTGAGTTAAAATTGGGTGTAGTTAAAATATCTGCTGACAGTTGAAAATTCTTAACCAATGGCTGTTTATGCTGATGTAATAAGCTGGAATTATGTTTTTTGATTTCTTCCTCAAACTGAAGATTTGTCTCAGTTCTAACCTCTCTTAAAATTTGCTTTCTTTCTGTCCTCCCTACCCTAAAAAAGGGTCTTTTCTGAATCCTATAACCACTGGTATTTTACCACTCATGACAGTGCCTCCCCCCTTTAACTTTCCTGCTATTTCCCCAGCCAATTTACCCTTCCCCTTCCTGTTGAGGTGAAGGCCATGCCTAGTATAATCCCACCTACTGAGAGAATCAACAGGAACCACACCAATGTGTGACCCCGCACCCGACATGAGCAGCCGTTCCAGCTCCAAATTAACTCTCTTGACAGAAGAGTTCAAATGAGGTCGGTCATGGCGCCCAAGAACAGATACAAACTCAACACTAGTATGCTTCGATGCTGATGCAATCTTCGCCAGGTCACACTCTATACTGTACCCAGGATCTCTGTCAATACTGTTACCTGCCCCACCCACTATAACCACGGTGTCTTCCTTAGTGAAATCTTTGCAAAGTGATCCTAAATCCTCTGTCACCTGCTCCAGACCAGCACTAGGTTTAAAAAAATTGGTGACCTGGTATTCTGATCCTAGTTCATCCTGCAAAAGTTGGCCAACACCTCTTCCATGGGAACTACCTAACAACAACACTTTCTTTCTCTTTACTGATTTCCCTACATTCTTACTTTTCAATTTGCTGCTGAAAGTTTGTTGTGCCCTGTCTACACCTGCAACTGCTTGAGGCTCACCAGCTTCTAACTGAAGCAACAGGTCAAATCTATTTTCCACATTCACCATAAAGCTGTCAGACAAAGTTCTAGGCCTGTTCCTCGTGTTGCCTGTTGCCACTTCCCACCTCTCTTTACCCTTCTCCATCCTTAACCTGTCAAGATCTCCCCTGGCCTTGTCTAACTCAGCCTGAAGGGCGGCAATTTTCCCCTCCTGTTCTAGTATCTTCCTATCTCTACTACAAATCCTACAAAACCACTGATGAGTCTCATTTACTTCCCCTATTCCCACGCCACTACAGTCACCCACATGAAAAAACTACAGCACCCATCACACCAAAGCCCCGACCTAACAATTCTACGGCAAGTCAAGCACTTTTCACTCATGATAAACGTAATAGTTTATTAAGAATAAGTCAGTTAAATTACAGATAAACACGAAAATATGGTTACACAAATTTGGCCTATACGCAACTGTTTACACAACTGTGTGTAAACAAAAACAAAAGTGCAAAGTTTCTGAAACAACAACTTAAACTTTACGCTACTTTCCGGAAATGCTAGTTAAATAATGAAGAGGTACGCTAAGTTAAATTGCTGGAGAGAGCAAGGAACAACTAAACGAAATTCTATAGATTTGCTTCAGCAGAACGTAAACAGAAAATACGACTGTACGGTCTTTTCGTGTTTTCTGCTATATTACGTAATGAAAAATGAAACCTTCAATGGTAGACTTAAACGGCACACTAATACACTTATTTACCACGTATTCAGTACTAATCCATATGTTTTATAATCTAAAATGACTTATCTTTACGAGAACACCAAAACTCGCGCTAGTCGCCTGGCTGCAGGGCTGCCAACAGTGGGATTAAAGCACCCTAACACTCCATGATCACCGTAATGTAAGGCTAAAGGAAAGATGAAATTGCAAAAGTCTAAGGTTATGGAAATAGCTAGCTAGCACTGAAACGAACTACGATTTTTATTTAATTACATAATTTTGATTGGTGGACGTACCTGACCGAAATTCTGGCGTATTTTACTCTGGCGAATTTCACCGACAAAAAAGTATCTCACTGCACATTCTGTATGTATTTTACAACGTAATCAAAAGAAAGTGAAACCTCGCTTAAGAAGCATCTTCCATAATAATTGATTACTAAGGCTAGTCGCTGAAGTGGCGTCCATTTGAAAGACTTGCACCAGACTCGTGAGTAGAATAAAATTCAAAGAATTTTTTTATTTGTTTTCGCCAAACTAGTCTGTTAACCGTTCTTTTTTTTTCATTATTGCACAGAGAATGGTCTGTCTGTTTATTGTGGATAGCCACAAGTTTAACCATGACCTTCCGCTTTGTAAGGATAGAGCTCCGCCGGCCGCGGTGGCCAAGCGGTTCTAAGCGCTTCAGTCCGGAACCGCGCGACTGCTACGGTCGCAGGTTCGAATCCTGCCTCGGGCATGGATGTGTGTGATGTCCTCAGGTTAGTTAGGTTTAAGTAGTTCTAAGTTCTAGGGGACTGATGACCTCAGATGTTAAGTCCCATAGTGCTCAGAGCCATTTGAACCCATTTGATAGAGCTCCGACAATGTCGCGGTGTATTGGTCGCGATAGGCCTCGAAACTCAATTGCTGGCAGTTAAGTACCACCTCAAGTATTTGGCGGGCCGGATACCGGGGATGTCTGGCCAGCTAACGCGGGCCGGTTTCGGCCCGCGGGCCGTAGTTTGGAGACCCCTGTCTTAGACTGTTCAGGCTGTCAACATGCCTCGAAGAACTTATGTAGTTTATACCATGCACACACACTCACTTTACGGCAAGAAGAGCCGTCAGCACGTGACGTTGTCCGTCGAAATCGCGTGCACTCCAGTGATGTCATTCGAACATTCAACCACAACTGTGAGAAACGGAACATTGAAGATCTAACTTCTTGTGTTCGCCAGCTGTCAACACCACTAGTTGATGACCGCTACCTACGAAATATGGCTTGTAGGTACTCCGAGGTGAATTAAATAGAATTGCATACTCCCAGTTTTAGAGGCCACTGGGAGAGCTTTGTTGATTCAAATGATATGGAACTCTCTTCTCACCATCAATTCGGCCTCTCTGCGTACGTCGCGAAGAAGAGAACAAACCCTCTAGCAGTGTGGTGTATGAAGAAGATGGGCGAGGGTGTATCTAGGATGGAATCTGTGTCAACGGCATCGGGTACTATTCTACGAAGAATGATCGTCGTAGAGCAGTTCAGATGCGGCCAGGATTTAATATACATGTCACGTACGTGGTCCCACTGATCAGGTACAGAGATTCGGCCACCATAATTTGCGTCCGTATTATGTACAGATGCCGAACGTTTTTCATCGCTTTCGACGGCTTCGCAGTAATGGGACAGGATCCTCTGTCCAGCCATACAAGGTTGGAAGAAGAAAGATTAGTGATTAATGTCCCGTCAACAGCGAAACCATTAGAGTCAAAGCACAAGCTTGGATTAAGATGAGGAAGGATGTAGGGCGTGTCCTTTTCAAATGAACCATCCTAGAATTTGCATGGGGAGACTTAGGGAAATCACGGAAAACATAAATCTGGATGGATGGACGCGGATTTCAACCGTCGTCCTCCCTAATGCGAGTCCAGTGTGCTAACCACTGCCCCACCTCACTTGGTCCCAGCACTACAGCCATTATGTCAGTGAAGGGTTCATTTTTTATTACGATAATAGGCTACCCTTGTTAATTACGATAATACGCCAACCTCATGAACACCTTCCTCCAAACGTCTGCAGCGTCTTGTGCCATAATATTCGGCCAATGTGTGGCTTGACAAACCGCTGGTGAAGGTCTTCTTTCGCTCTTCGTCCCCATTTACCTTCCATGGTGTTGCAGAAGAGCACACAGACCTTTCGAAGTACCTTTCTCTCGAAGGCACAGATTGCTTCTTCAGTTGATACTGATTTCACAACCATTTAAAAGTACTGGCAGTACTAGTGTCATGTACAGATGTATCCTATTCTTCTGTGATGTCAGTCGTGACTTGAATAAGTTGTTCAGACTAAAAAACATACAATTGGCCTTTATTATTCGTTGATGCACTTCTTTCGTCACTGACTTACTTGAAGGAGAAAAGACTAAACTTCGCTTTTAAGACAAAAGAAACTTATCTAAAGACACTGCAGATTTATGGCAGCAGGGTGCATCGAGCCATAGCCAAAGCAAAGACAAGCTCTTTATGTGACCAGCGCGGAAAACACGTACCTCATAATAAAATTGCTGACTCAGTGATTGTTCACGTCCATAATCATATTAATAGTTTTTCCACTACACCGAGTCACTACTGCAGAAGAGATTCATCAAAAAAGTGCTTGGACAGTAGACTTAATCTTAGTTTGATGTACAGATTATTCATTGGTAAGCTGAAGGAAGAAGATCTCAATGTTAAACCTCCCAGCCAATCACTGTACGAAAAAGTATTTAGACGAGACTCTAATCTCAGTTTCAAGCCTCCTCAAAAGGATACATGTCAAACCTGCGACAGCCTAAACAAGCTAATTACAACAGAGGAGACTGTTAGGCCTGGTGAGGTAGACACTGAGAAGCTACAAAGATTAAGAAAGGAGCAGGAATTGCACCACATGGAGGCTGAAGCTGCAGGAGATTGTCTGAAAAGGGATGTGGAGAACTCCAAGACAGAAGATAATCTTACAGTTTTTTCATTTGATTTGTAGACAGAATTACTTCTACCGAAAGTGACGACAGGTGTTGCATACCATAAACGTCAACTCTCCTGCTTTATTCTTGGAGTTCATGACTTTAAAAGTAGAAAGGCAGCAGTGCATTGCTGGAATGAAAGTATTGCTTCAAGAGAAGCTCAAGAGATGGGCTCTTGTATATTGAAGTATATCGAATCTCATGATATTGGTGCAAGGATGTTAATATGGTCAGATTCGTATGGAGGGCAAAACCGGAATTTTAAAATTACGACAATTTGGATGTATTTGGTTCAGTGTGACAAAAATAACATTGAGGAAACTACTCACAAAGTTTTTGAACCTGGTCACTCGTACCTTCTTAATAAGAGTGATTTTGGGGATATAGATAGAAAACTACGGCGTTATCCAGAAATATTTGGCCCACAACAGCTTTATTGTATTATTGAGAATGACAGAGTGAAGAAAGGTAAATTTGAAGTTGTAAAAATGGACTGTAGAAACTTCAAAAGTATTATGGTACTGAAAAAACAATGACTAACAGAAAAATAAATCTTTCTGGAGAAAAGATTGAGTGGCTTAGGATTAAGGAAATGAGATTTTCAAAAGAGAAGCCGGGGATAATGGAGTGCAAAAACAGCCACAATGAAATGGAAGAATATTCTTCAGTGAATTTCAATAAACGACTAAACGCTCAGCACTGTTCTCTCAGCCAAATTGCACTGTCTACACTGTATCCGTCAGAGCGCACTGTACGCCCTGAGAAACTGAAATATATTCAAAGCCTTCTAATAGAGATACCCCCAATAGCAATGGCAGTAAGGAAGAAGATGAGTGATATGGCATCCATATGGGTAATAGGGAAGCATAATCGTCGCTGTAAGCATATTCCAATACTCTTTCCAAATTCCAAAAATTGTTTAATAATGTTGTATTACATAAATACTTTAATTATTTCTGTGTGTTTCAGTTGCCAAGTAGACCTATGTATGAATATAATACAAAAACAAAAAAAGAATTTACTTTATATCTTACAGCTGAAGTACATTAATGTGCTGTGAAAACAAAATAACATGATGTACATGGATATTTTACAATGTTTCTCTGCAGCATTAAGTTTCATACTGTAATTAAGTAATATGCTGCAAGGCTCAAAATGCTTCTAAAAGTTTTTCACACCCATTATGGACCATACCACATGTATAACTATACATATTTTTGAATAAATAAGTTGCTTCAAACTCATAATTTCAGTCCTTTATTTGTCAAAACTAACTAAATATCACTTAGTTCATTCTGGCAAAAGGTCACTCATACATTGTGAATGAAACATGTACGACACTGGTACAATAAACTACAACATTTATTATTTTACACACCGGTTTTTCGGCTGTTAGGCCATCATCAGGTAGAAAGAGAAATATACGTGGCCGTGAAATTTCGTAGGTTCAAACATTTTAAGCCAGTGCACTACAGAGCATCTCAGTTTTTTTCCGAAGATGACAGTTCATTGAAGTAATTCCTCCCCTTTTAAGTCTGAAACCAAACATTAACAGGTTTTATCTTCGGAAACAAATTGAGGTACTTTCTAATAGCTTAGAATCTTTAATCCAAAGTATTTGACAGCCACACATACTTACCTTTGTGCTTGATGATTGTGTAATAGTCTAAAATCTGTTTGTAAAGAAATAAATATTATAGAATGTTACATCAGCGTCGTGTGTGTTTCATTCATAATTATACTCTTATTTCGACTTTTTCATGATTTCACCTTGATCAGTCAAACTCTTGTAAAATCGAACTCTTAGCTATTCGAATTTTTTGATAGACCCGTTGGGCTTCGAACCATCGAGAGTCGACTGCATATTCACCCAACCTGTTCTAGAGAGATCAGCTATTTGAAGTAGAACTTAACTTTACTCTACGTATATACTCCGCTAGCCACCAAGCGGTGTGTGGCGGAGGGCACAATTTGCGCCGAAGTCATATTTCACCCCTTTCGCGGATCGCGCGAGGGAAAAACGTCTGTCTGAACTGATACTCTAAACAATAACACTGATACCAGTCAGGTAAACACCCAGGAAAAAATTCTTACGAATAAACGGAAACAGAAAACCAGGCATTTGTGATTGTAAGTTGTCATTTAAACTCATAGACACCTAATCACTCTTAGTCAAGAAAAATACGGCGCCGAAAAATGCTGCAAGTTTTTGACTTAAAAAGCATCGTTCTCCGTTCTGCAAAATTAACCGAGTCAAATATTCGAATTAATCATACGCACTATTAACAGGCTGGATTTTTTTTTTCACAGGCTGTCAGTTTTAATATCTTGTGGGGAAGTGCACAACAGGACGTGGTCTGAGGTCGATACTGCACCACACCGTCGCAACGGCTGCAGTAATGCGGCCGTACTGATGAGCAGCGGCTAGTTTTTGTGACGTGTGGGCGCGTCCGTAGCAGTTACAGTAAAGTCGCGCGTCAGTGCGTGCTGACGTCAGCAGAGAAACCCGTTGTACGGTGACGCTGCTCTGTGCAGTAGCACGAGTTTCAAATCACATTTTGTGTCTTTCACTCAAATTCAGACTGACCGGATCTGTGCACAGATGAAGTTCTGGAAGTGACGGTAACAAGTTTTGTCAGGCGACAGAGAGACATTTGAATAATTTCCTCTTGAGATGGCTGCATCATAATGTTGTCGCGAACAGCACAGCAGGATAGCTGGAAAAAGAATGTAGTTTACTCCATCCTCTCAGTGGGCCATAGTGGCTTCTGATGAAAGTTTCTTCTGCAACCAACCAAGTAGTCTTCGTGAAATTGCTATGTATAAGTACAAAGACTGTGCTAACGATTCTGAGGAAATGTCGAGAAAACTTTTGTTCGCGTGGCTCTAGCCAAGTGCTGTAGGTATATAAGAACTACTTTCTGATATTTTCCTTAGCTCACTGACGGTCTGTGTTAACCCATCTACTTATCGAAACTCGTTTTACAGTGTTAGCTGCGTTAAATGTTTGGTACTTTGCTTAGTAAATATAGTAGACAGGCAACCAAAGAACAAAGACCATGTAGGATACGAGTATGTTACGCGAAGAAGAAAAATAAATATTTAAATCTCAGTATGTAACTGAAAATTTCTTCGACCAGAAGAAACGGCTCGAGGGCCTGGAACGTCGTTGTGTTTAGAAAAATAAGTATTATGACTGAAGGTGGTTCTTATTCTTGTGTACTTCCATTTATTGCAGTCACGGATGTAGATATAAGACAGTAGATAAATTTCCCTGTTACGTATGTTCCTAAAGTTTCTGGACGCAGAAGTCTATTTATTTCCATATTTTTATGCTCGTTGTGCACGATAACTGTATCGTACTATGCTGTATAACCAGGGAACCTCGTTCTGATATTTTGTGGGTTTGAGAAAGCAGACAAGAACATATCAGAATATTATATTTGGATCGCTTCAAGTAAATGAAATACACGACGATTCAGCAACAGTTTTGAAGAAAACATTCGAAGTAAACGTTCTCTGTATCATATCACGACAATTGCAAGAAAAATTAGTATTTAACGCCCCGCAGTCGAGACACTCATTAAAGACAGAGCCCATGGCTGAATTGCATATACGAACTACTAATACTTTCAAATGGTTCAAATGGCTCCGAGCACTATGGGACTTAACTTCTGAGGTCATCAGTCCCCTAGAACTTAGAACTACTTAAACCTAACTAAGCTAAGGACATCACAAACATCCATGCCCGAGGCAGGATTCGAACCTGCGACCGTAGCGGTCGCGCGGTTCCAGACTGTAGCGCCTAGAACCGCTCGGCCACTCCGGCCGGCTACTAATACTTACCCCAGTCGATTAAACTATATGAACTAATACCCTTTGAGTTGCAATACCAGATAATATTCAATGTCTCACTGTTACTTTACCGTCCCACACTGAGCAGCTCTTTAGCAAGTGGTAAATGACCTGTGAACAAGTATCAGCACTATTCGAAGCTCGAATTGACAAAAAGCCTATCTCAATTTAAACGTCAGCTAGCTCTTGACCGCTGATATAGACTCTGTGAGAAGCAAAATAGTTTATGCTGTTCCTTCCCATTAGTGATGGAGGTATCACGTATTGATCTCGTGTGTGTGTGTGTGTGTGTGTGTGTGTGTGTGTGTGTGTGTGTGTGTGCATGTAAGTAAGGCTTTGTTATTAACATACGTGAGTTAGAGCGCCGTGGACAAAGAAACATATGTGAATGTACTCAGGACATGTTTTTGATTGAGTGATAATGTTACGTTGTGCACAGCTAAGACGGCACAGCTTTCTCACATCTGCCGTATCTTAATAATTGACCGTCAGAAGAGCATCATGCCTAACAGAACCCAGATAATTGTATGAATTTTAACAACTCATTAATAAAAATATTAAAAACTATTTATTGCTGTCACTCCCTGTCCCCCCACCCCCCACCCCCACCCCCCCACCCCCGTCCGAAATGCAGATGCTAACTATGCCTGCGGGTTACACTTGTATTTGATCACAAATGGCACCTGTGCAATATCCTCAAAATGTATCAGTCGTGGGCAGATAATGTTCTGTGTAGTTGTGAATGCATTATGCTGGAGCTAAGTGAATTCCAATATGAGCAAATTGTTGGTGCTCATATGGTGAGTGCCTGAGTAACCAAGGTAGCCAGTATCTGGTGCTTCAAGAGGCCCCGTATACCCCGCATACACGGAGAGCGAGTAGAACATCGTCCGATAAGTCACAACGCGGACGAAATTGTGTGCTGAGAAATAGTGAGACACGTTCATTGAAAAGGATTGTGACGAAAAATAAGCGGACGACAGCGGCAAAAGTCACTGCAGAACTGAATGTCGCACTCGTGAACCCTGTCAGCACCAAAACAACACGAAGGGAGCTCAATAAGTAGAAAACTGCAGCACGAGCTGGAATTCCAAAACCTCTCATCAGTGATGGAAATTCCCATAACTGGAAAAAGTGGTGCGAAACCATAAAACCTGCACAACGGAGAAATTCCACGGGCCACAAGGTTAACTTGATGCTGACACTATAGAATCTGCACTATGGAGCAATTCTATGGGCCCCATGGTTACTTTGAAAAGTCGCATTACTACCAATGATTAAGTGACCATTTAGGTTGATAAGGTCTTTCATATGGTACAATGTTTGTTACCCATTGATGATGCTGTTTTACAAGTCGACAGAACACCTGTTCACACATGTCGCATCGTCCAGGAAATTTCTTATTAGGGTTAAGATGGATCTTTGTATCCCCCTTGGTCTGCACAGTCACGAGACGTCAATATTATTGAGCGTTTGTGGTCTGCTGTGGATAGCAGGATGAGTGATCGCTGTCCACCTCCATCATCGTTACCTGATTTTTCCACTGTTTTCACGAAGAATGATATAATATTCTTTTGAAAACTGTGCAGGAACCGTACCTATGTATTCAAAGAAGAGTGGAAACTGTTTTGAATGCCAGCGGGCTTATACACTGTATTAAGCGTGATAATACGTTGTGTTTGTGATATTTCCATGCTTTCGTCCAACCCTTGTAATTCTGCGTCCATACTCTGCAAACTACTGTGAATGCATGGTTAGAGGTACCCTCTGTAATAGTTACAGGGAATTCTTCCCATTCCATTAACTTATGGAACACAGGGGAGAATGTTTAAATGTCTCCGTGCGTGATGTGGCTAATCTAGTCTTGCCCCCATGATTACTACTGGAGTGATACGTAAAGGGTTATAGTATATTCTTAGGCGCATTATGCAAAGCTGGTTCTTTAAACTCTGTAAGTACTCTTTCTTTGGATAGTTTGCGTCATCTTCAAGTGCCAGCAAGTTCGGTTTCTTCAGAATCTCTCTGACACTCTCCCGTGGGTCAAACAAAGCTGTGACCTTTCGTGCTGCCCTTATACCTTCACATTCAATATTTCTTGTTAGTCCTATCTGTTAGGGTCCCACACACTTGACCAAAATTCTGGGATGAGCCATATGAATAATCTGTAAGCAATCTCCTTAGTATTTACGTAGTATTGTACTTATATAACGAAGTCTGCCACCTGCTTCACTGACGACTGAGCCTAAGTGATCGCTCCATATCGTATCACTACAGGTATTTGTATGAGTTGATCGGGTCCAGTTGTGGCTCGTTGATATTTTAGTCATACGATACTACGTTGTTTGTTCTGTGAAGTACACAATTTTACGTTTTTGAACATTTAAAGCAAGTTACCAATCTTTGCACCACTTTGAAATCTTATCAAGATTGCATTGAATATTTTTGCAGCTTTTTCAGACAGTACTTCATTATAGGTAACTGCATGATCTGCGGAAGTCTGAGTTTACTAAAACTATTGTCTGCTAGGTCTTTGGTATAAGACATGAAGAAGGAGGGTCCAAGCATACTTTCCTGGATCAGATACAATGTTAAATCTACATATGTCGACGACTCTCCGTCCAAGATGACATATTACTTTGAAAAATGTAATGCTACCTCCTTGAGCTGCTCATTAAACTCTTTATTTACTTCATCATGTTAGGCGAAATATAACATCAGATCATAAAACAATGAATTGCGGACTAATATCATATCGTAATACAAATTTCATCGTTAATCTATAAAAACTATTCTAAATAGTGCAACCATTCATGTTATAACTGCAGTCAGCGTTAACGTTGTGAACATGTTCATACCACATAGAGCCGGCTCACATCTATAGCACAAGTTTGTCTCATAACGATGTTCACCAAAATAGTCAATTACCGTGAATGTTTAAATTTCAGTAACAGTCATAATACTGCTTAAAATGAAACTAAACTCTAACTTGCTCAACAAAATAATCTCATTTCGTTTTTAGGGTTGTGTACCTTGTTGTTGTTGTTGCTGTGGTCTTCAGTAAAGACTGGTTTGATGCAGCTCTCCATGCTACTCTATCATGTGCAAAATTCTTCATCTCCGATTAACTACTGCAACCTACACTCTCCCGAATCTGCTTAGTGTATTCATGCCTTGGTCTCCCTCTACAATTTTTAACCTCCGTGCTTCCTTCCAATACTAAGTTGATGATGCCTTGATGTCTCAAAACGTGTCCTACCAACCGATCCTTTCTTCTAGTCGTGCCACAGATTCCTCATCTTCCCAGTTCTTCGTAGTACCTCCTTATTAGTTACATGATCTACCCATCTAATCTTCAGCATTCTTCTGTAGCACCACATTTCGAAAGCTTCTGTTCTCTTCTTGCCTAAACTATTTATTATCCATGTTTCACTTCCATGCATGGCTACACTCCATACAAATACTTTCAGAAAAGAATTCCTGACACTTAAATCTATACTCGATGTTAACAAATTTCTCTTCTTCAGAAACGCTTTCCTTGCCATTGCCAGTCTACATTTTATATCCTCTCTACTTCGACCTTCATCAGTTATTTTGCTCCCCAAATAGAAAAACTCATCTACTACTTTAAGTGTCTCATTTCCAAATCTAATTCCCTCAGCATCACTTGATTTAATTCGACTACTTTCCATTACCCTCGTTTTGCTTTTGTTGATGTTCATCTTATATCCTCCATTCAAGACATTGTCCATTCCGTTCAATTGCTCTTCCAGGTCCTTCGCTGTCTCTGGCAAAATTACAATATCGTCGGCAAACATCAAAGTTTTTATTTATTTTCAATGGATTTTAATTCCTACTCCAAATTTTTCTTTTGTTACCTTTACTTCTAGCTCAATATACAGATTGAATAACATCAGAGGCAGGCTACAACCCTGTCTCACTCCCTTCTTAACCACTGCCTACCTTTCATGGCCCTCGACTCTTATAACTGCCGTCTCGTTTCTGTACAAATTGTAAATAGTCTTTCGCTCCCTGTATTTGACTATTGCCAACTTCACAATTTGAAAGAGAGTATTGCAATGAATATTGTGAAAACCTTTCTCCATGTCTACAAATAGTAGAAACTTAAGTTTGCCTTTCCTTAATTTATATTCTAAGATAAGTCGTAGGGTCAGTATTGTCTCATGTGTTCCAACATTTCTACATAATCGAGACTTATCTTCCCCGAGGTCGGCTTCCACCAGTTTTTCCATTCGTCTGTAAAGCATTCGTGTACTTTTGAGCCGAGACTTACTAAACTGATAGTTCGGTAATTTTCACACCTGTCAACACTTGATTTCTTTGGGATTGAGGGTATTTTGCCTGTTTCATACATCTTGCTCACCAGATGGTAGAGTTTTCTCAGGGCTGGCTCTCCCAACGCCATCAGTAGTTCTAATGGAATGTTGTCTACTCCAGGGGCCTTGTTTCGACTTAGGTCTGTCAAACTCTTCACGCAGTATCACATCTCCCATTTCATTTTTATTTACGTCCTCTTCCATTTCCATAATTTTGCCGTCAAGTACATTGCCCTTGTATAGACCTTCCATAAACTCCTTCCACCTTTCTGCCTTCCCTTCTTTATTTAGAATTGGTTTCCCTCTGAGCTGTTGATATTCACACAAGTGGTTTTCTTTTCTCCAAAGGTCGCTTTAATTTTCCTGTAGGCGGTATCTATCTTAACCTTAGTGACATATTATGCCTCTACACCCTTACATTGGTCCTCTAGCCATCCCTGCTTGGCCACTTTGCACTTCCTTTCGATCTTATTTTTGAGCCGTTTGCATTCCTTTTTGCCTGTTTCATTTACTGCATTTTTATATTTTCTTCTTTCATCAATTAAATTCAATATCTCTTTTGTTACCCAAGGATTTCTACCAGCCCTCGTTTTTTTACCTACTTGATCCTCTGCTGTCTTCATTATTTCATCTCTCAGAGCTACCCATTCTTCTACTGTATTTCTTTCCTCCGTTCTTGTCAGTCGTTTCCTAATGCTTTCTCAGACGCTCTCTTTAACACCTGATTCCTTCAGTTTATGCTGGCTTCATCTCCTTACATTCCCACCTTTGTTTGAGTTTCTTCAGTTTTTATCTACAATTCATAACCAATAGATTGTCGTCAGAGTCCACATCTGCCCCTGTAAATGTCTTACAATTTAAAACGTGGTTCCTAAATCTCTGTCTTGCCATTATATAATTATCACATTTGTAGCTTTATCCTATCCATTTTCTTTTTAAAATTTTCTAACCTACCAGCACGATTAAGATTCTGACAGTCCACGCTCCGATCTGTACAACACCAGTTTTCTTTCTCCTGATAATGACGTCCTCCTGAGTAGTCCCCGCCCGGAGATCCGGATGGGGGACTATTTTACCTCCGGAATATTTTCCCAAGAGGACCCCATCATCATTTACCCATACAGTAAAGCTGCATGCTCTCGGGAAAAATTACGGCTGTAGTTTCCCCTTGCTTTCAGCCGTTCGCAGTACCAGCACAGTAAGGCAGTCTTGGTTAATATTACAGGGCCAGATCAGTCAGTCCTCCAGACTGTTGCCTCTGCAACTACTGAAGAGGCTGCTGCCCCTCTTCAGGAAGCACACGTTTGTCTGGCCTCTCAACAATACCCCTCCGTTGTAGTTGCACCTTCGGTAAGGCTATCTGTATCGCTGAGGCACGCAAGCCTTCACACCAACGGCATGGTCCATGTTTCTGTACCTTAGCAAGTAAAAAACGGAATCCTTAAAAGGTCGCTTTGTTGTCCATATCTTTTATGTTTGTCAGATCGTTAGGAACCTTCGTTTCAGGAACGGATAGACGTATCAAATCGAAATTTGTGTCGTATACTAAGATCTACGGTACCTTGGCGAGAAAAGCATTTGAACTTGAAAGGCAATGCAATCAAAAGATACGGCCATTTACATCACAAATTTTGACACGCGAAACCTGTCTCACCAAAAGGTACAAGGTTCTTCCCGTTGACCTACAATCATGAAACTTGGCAAGAAAGAAGGTTTCACACAGTACAAGAAAAGGAAAACAAATCTTAAAATCGTTACATTGTAGTACGGTATTACTTGAGTATGCAGGCTTCCTAGACACAACAAGATTGACGAGGAGGCTGGACGAAAGATGGACGATGAGGCTGGACGAGAGTCAATTTTATAATTTCTGAGTGCTCTATTAAGCCGGTGGCGTAATAAGGCCAGTAGATGAAGACCAAAAAAGGTCGAATGTTGTATAATAATGTTTGCAGTCGAAAATTTTCGTACAGTGGTAGGAGGGAGAGACACGAACAACTTACTAGAAATTCTGATCAGCGGATCTGATTCTCACGGTGGAGGTGCGTTTGATCACTTTTGTACGTTTTTATGGAATGACTCGAGAACTACGGCCTCTAGCGAAAACTTATCCCAAGACAAAAATTAGCTACATTAAATTTATTACGAAAAGGTTCTGTTTATTTTTTTCTGTAGAACTAATAGTGTGAGCACTGCGATCGAAGAACATGAAAATCTCGCGTGTGGTTCCTCAAGGCTAGGTATGTCATTGCGGGTTGCTTAGAACGACATCTGCTGGGGCAGCTGAATCGCGATGAATTTGTAGGACGAAGTAGAACACCGAGAATCTCTCAGAAGTCGTTCCGGTAAACCTTCTGAGATTTTTGTATGAGGGACTCATACTCTGCAGCGAATTAGGAAGGAATTGTGTAATTATGGTTTATTCCGTTGGTTACCGTAGTCACCCTTCTATATGTGAAAATGGCTTCACATCAGTGCAGAAGCCTGTAATATGCAATGAACAAACCTACGATACACAACACAGAGTGTTAGAACAACCCTCTTTTTCTTTGCATTCAGTGACTCTACTATACACAAGATGCACAGTAGCCAACTGTTTATCAATAAAACTGTCCGTAGTATTGCTGAGTGGCACTGTAAACGCGCAACTGACACTGCCGGGAAAAAAACCGAGCAGTACTGAATGAAAACTTGAAACCAGTGAGGTAAAGAGGGCATTACTGTTATTAACAGCGTGTACCGTGAGCGAATGCAAACAAGACACATAGCGCATACCGCCGAAATTTGCATTGCTGTGCACCATTTTCAGTGCATTACAGATACAAAACTAATTGAGCAAGAAACCAAACGAAATTCAATACCTCTGTAACGAGTCGCCAGAGACCCTGGAACCCTTATACCAAAGTACTCAGATGGTATCACTTAACAAAATCTGAATATTGCCGGTGAAATTCTGCTTCACCTTGTATTATATACACCGAAGCACCAAAGAAACTGGTATAGGAAAGCGTATTCAAATACAGAGATATGTAAACAGGCAGAATACGGCGCTCTGGTTGTCAATGCCTATATAAGACAGCAAGTGTCTGGCGCAGTTGTTAGATCGGTTACTGCTGCTACGATAGAAGGTTATCAAGATTTAAGTGAGTTTGAACGTGGTGCTATAGTCGGCGCACGAGCGATGGGACGCAGCATCTCCGAGGTACCGATCAAGTGGGGATTATCCCGTACGACCACTTCACGAGTGTACCGTGAATATCAGGAATCAAGTAAAACATCAAATCTCCGACATCGCTGCCGCCGGGAAAAAGATCCTGCAAGAATGGGACCAACGACGATTGAGAAGGATCTTTCAACGTGAGAAATGTACCCCTTCTTCAAATTGCTGCAGATTTCAATCACGGGCCATCAACAAGTGTCTGCATGCAAACCATTCAACAAGACATCTTCGATACGGGCTTTCGGAGCCGAAGGCCCACTCGCGTACTTTTGATGACTGCACTACACAATGCTCTACGCCTCGCCTGGGCCAGTCAACACCGATATTGGACCATTGGTAACTGAAAACATGTAGCCAGGTCGGACGAGTCTCGTTTTAAATTGTATCGAGCGGAAGGACGTGTACAGGTATGGAGACAGCCTCATGAATCCATGGAACCTGCATGTCAGCAAGGGACTGCTCAAGCTGGTGGAGGCTCTCTGTAATAGCGGCGGGGGGTGGGGGGGGGGGGATGGGGGAATCAATTGGAGTGATGGGGGTCCTGATACGTCTAGATTCGACTCTGACAGGTGACACGTACGTATTCATCCAGTCTGATGACCTGCATCCATTCATGTCCATTGTGCATTCCGACGGACTTGGGGAATTCCAGCAGGACAATGCAACACCGCATACGTCCAGAATGCTACAGTGTGGCTCTAGGAACACTTTTCTGAGTTTAAACATTTCAGCTGGCCACCAAACTCCCCAGTCATGAACATTATTGAGCATATCTGGGTTGTCTTGCAGTGTGCTGTTCAGAAAAGCTCGCGCTACCTCGTACTCTAATGGATTTATGGACAGCCGTGCAGAATTCATTGTGTCAGTTCCCTCCAGTACTACTTCAGACATAAATCATGTCCATGCCACGTCGCGTTGCGGCACTTCCGCGTGCTCACGTGGGCCGTACACGATAATAAGCAAGTGTGCCAGTTTCTTTGGCTTTTAAGTGTATATAAGATTTGTGCACTAATCTTCACGATGCAGTTGCTCATATACTAGCAAATCAAAAATGTCTTACACAAAATTTCGTCATTTACATATTTCCGGCAGTAAATGTATATTAAAGATGGGCAATCTGGCAACATTGTAATCACATGCACAGTAACTACCTCTGTCAGCTTGTTCCAGTAGCGCCGCGCGTTGATGCAATGGATAGCGTTTTGGCTTACTTTGCAGGATGTCGATGGTTCGGTTCTGGGTCGAGGCGTATTTGCTTTTACAGGGCTATTACAAATGATTGAAGCGATTTCATAAATTCACTGTATCCATTCTTTGACATATGGTCACGACACACTACAGATACGTAGAAAAACTCATAAAGTTTTGTTCGGCTGAAGCCGCACTTCAGGTTTCTGCCGCCAGAGCGCTCGAGAGCGCAGTGAGACAAAATGGCGACAGGAGCCGAGAAAGCGTATGTCGTGCTTGAAATGCACTCACATCAGTCAGTCATAACAGTGCAACGACACTTCAGGACGAAGTTCAACAAAGATCCATCAACTGCTAACTCCATTCGGCGATGGTATGCGCAGTTTAAAGCTTCTGGATGCTTCTGTAAGGGGAAATCAACGGGTCGGCCTGCAGTGAGCGAAGAAACGGTTGAACGCGTGCGGGCAAGTTTCACGCGTAGCCCGCGGAAAATTGGCTCATGCCACAACTGGAGACCGACAGCGCCGACTTCATCTTTCAACAGGATGGTGCCCCACCGCACTTCCATCATGATGTTCGGCATTTCTTAAACAGGAGATTGGAAAACCGATGGATCGGTCGTGGTGGAGATCATGATCAGCAATTCATGTCATGGTCTCCACGCTCTCCCGACTTAACCCCATGCGATTTCTTTCTGTGGGGTTATGTGAAAGATTCAGTGTTTAAACCTCCTCTACCAAGAAACGTGCCAGAACTGCGAGTTCGCATCAACGATGCTTTCGAACTCATTGATGGGGACATGCTGCGCCGAGTGTGGGAGGAACTTGATTATCGGCTTGATGTCTGCCGAATCACTAAAGGGGCACATATCGAACATTTGTGAATGCCTAAAAAACTTTTTGAGTTTTTGTATGTGTGTGCAAAGCATTGTGAAAATATCTCAAATAATAAAGTTATTGTAGAGCTGTGAAATCGCTTCAATCATTTGTGTATTTGCCAGTATCATTCTGCCGCATAACACTCTTGTACACACCCTTTCTTAATCCACACGTATCAGACATTTACATAGTATAGTGTAACGGTGAGCATAAGAAAAAATGTGGTCAGACAAGTTAGAAACAGATAGATGAAACAAATGACCTGTCATAGGACAGAATAACTACATAATTAATATCAATTTCGAGATGCTAAAAATGATTGCATAGTTAAATAACTCAACATATACTAGTCATTTATACTTCATGCAGTACGTCCGTACAGATGTAACACATCAGCACCAGTTAGTTCCATATTAATGATCGTATGACGTTTGCAAAAGAATACGTTGTCCTCAGAGCAGATGCTAAAAGCGATCTCCTGCGCGTCCAGACATTGCGCGACCCGCTGGATCATACAGCTCTGGTAACATGGTTGCACCCTACGTGTGGAGGTACACCATCATGTATGAACCATCACCTGCGCCGAATGTGAAGTGGAACATCTTCCAGTGCGTCAAGCAAATAGTTTGAGGGGAATGCGTGATACCTTCGTGCAGTCAACCGGTGAAGCAACAAGCAGGGACCCAAACTCCTATCTACCAATATTCCGGTCCAGACGTTGATGCCAATTCGAACTTGACTTCCACGGTCGTGGGTGACGTGCGGTTTAGCGTCACACCAATGGTGGGCATTGTGCATACAGAGGACACACTCACGAGTGAACGCTGCTTCATACGACCATACTACAGTGTTTATGAATTCTTCGTTGGCTTCCTGTTGTTGTTGGAACCATTCAGAGAACTGCATCCGCAGACGGCTGCCTGAAGGATGCTGTTGTTGCGTTAAAGAATAATGACAGGGGTTGGAGCCCATAATCGTGCAGCACGTCAGCTGCCTTGCTACGCTGTGTGTACTTCGCTTGGGTTCTTGGTGTATGACCTCCAGAATAGCTTCTTCAATAGCTGCAGTACAGCGAGTCTGTGGACGACCTCTGTCATCCAATGGTGGAAGGAGAGAACCTGAAACTTCCTGGCAGGTTAAAATTGTTTTCCGGACCGAGACTCGAACTCGGGACCTTTGCATTTTGTGGACAATTGGTCCACCGATTTTACTTTTTATTTATCTCGTTTTGTTCTTTATTGTTCGTTGCACTAGTTCGGGCCGGACGTCCCAGAACGTCTGTTCAGGTTCAGCGTTGATCTGTTCACTCAGATTTTTATTACAGAGGGTAGCAAACCCTTTGCCTGAACATGCTGAGCTTCCGTGCCGGCTACCGACTGAGCTATCCAAGCACAATTCACTAGCCCTCCGCACAGTTTTACTTCCGTCAGTACCTCGTCTCCTACACCCCCAAACTTCACTGAAGCTCTCCTGCAAGTCTTGCAAAGTCGCAGGAGAGCTTCAGTGAAGTTTGGGAGGGAGGAGACGAGGTAGTGGCGGAAGTAAAACTGTGCGAAGGGCTAGTGAATTGTGCTTGGATAGCTGAGTCGGTAGAGCAATTGTCCATGAAAAGCAAAGGTCCAGAGTTCGAGTCTCGATCCGGCACACAGTTTTAATCTGCCAGGAAGTTTCATATCACTGCACACTCCTTTGCAGAGTGAAAAATTTCATTTAGAAGAGAAGCTCCAGATGACGAAACACGTTTTTATGAGGATGACGTCGACCAGGATATCTAGAAACACATTGAAGAGCGGCAATACCAGCCTGGTTATCAGGAGCGCCAAGGACCAGACGCATACCCTCACATTCATGGTTTACATATGCCAAACGTCTGTCGCACTATTTAGAGTAACAGAAGACGAAAATACGATATGTGTTCGAATGTACGTGGAGTCTCTCACGATCGCGTTACTGAGCTAGTAACTAGTCCCTTTCTGGTGAAAAGCGCATACAGTATAAATACGTCATCAGTCGCAGCGGGCTGTTCCACCTAACGCGCATCGCTTCTCTTACAGCTTTTCTTCTAAATGATTCATCGCGACACTGCCAATCGTGAAATGTTCGTTTTCGAGTATCACAGTTTCCCTAACGGTAATGGAAGTGATGTTTCTACATTCCCATCGATAGTAATAATGTTAATAATGATGCACGTAGATACTTACTTAACAGAATGTGCTTATCAGACTCAGTGCTGAAAGGCATTATTAGTGGTTCCATGGTGATAATACATACAGTAGGTGACCGAGTTTGGAAATTATTTGCAAAGCACGGTGCTAGTCCTAATGGTGACGTTAGGCCCTCACAAAATGTAATGGACCTGAACATGGCAAGAATATTATTTGGTACTAATCTGTGCGACCACTGGGGGAGGGCACATAGTATCTAATAGATGTAGTGATGCGAAACAATTTGCGTCCATGACGTGCAAAAGGCTTCTTTAAAAGCTGACCAGTGTCAACGATAGGGCTTCCATTCCCAAGTTCATAGTACGTAAGTGCAAATGTTTTGTAAAAGAACCACTGTAACCATCGTATGATGATTAAGACGCCAGTTGCCGTACCACGCAGAATACGTTTAGCAAATAAAAACAAATACGCCTCGACCCAGAATCGAACCCTCGACCTCCTGCATGCGGACCCAAAACGCCGTCCACAAAAACCAACTGCACAGCACTGCTCCTGTCTGCTGACTGAGGTAGTTAATGACAAATGATCACAGTGTTGGCAGATTGCCAATCTTAAATGTCCACTTACTGCCGCAAATATGCACCGGACGAAATTTTGTGAGAGACGTTTTTATGTTGCTAGTATCGAGCTGCGAAGTCAGAGTGCATGTGTGTGTAATTTTCATCAAAATTGTTGAAATAACACCGAAATTGGAACAGTAAAGGTAAACATTTCGGTATGTAATAATAATACTCGAAATAAAAACTTTCATGTTACGTGACTACCACTGCCGCCGGGACGTCCGACGTTACACGTAAATACCGTAATATTGCGGACCAAGGGTATACCCAGAGAGGAGCACTCGTGGATCACTCTCCCCCGAAAAAAAAAAAAATAAAAAATAAAAAAGCTGGAGTGAAGTATAAACGATGGACCTTAAGGGGTATCACATGTTCTTCCAGAATAAATGCCGAGAACAATGACAAACGGAATGAAGAAAAAAATGATAAATGGTGTGCCTGGAATCTGAGAAGATGAGGGATCGAATCAACATCGAAGGGCCGTTTACGTAGCCTTCACCTCTCAATGATCTGAAGATTCGCTAGGAACGACAAGTAGATCGAATTCCACGTTAAACTGCAGGCCCTCTCCCCCCCGTAGAGTTACTGGCGTAGGTTATGGACACTTAAATCACCGAAGTGGCGCCCAATTGAGACTTGCGCCAGGACATTTGAAGAAAACCAGAACATATATTGGGTATTGACTAGTAGCAAGTGTACCAAAGGCATATATCGTCAAATCTCAGTACTATTTCGTCATTCACTTCAAAAGTAACAGGAGTTGCCCTTTCCCTCCCCGGGTCAGGTCCTGGGTACGCTCTTCATATGTAGAGAGAGACCAGAAGAGGCGAGCGTACTCTAACCTTGGACCGCCTGGCGCCTGAACTGTTTTTAAACATGCTGCAGTTGAAGGTCAGAAGCAGACGCTCTTCGGACCAGCCTCTGCATTCATAACACGTGTCAAGACTCTGCAGTTCGCGAGGACTGCTGCCAGTCTGTCGGAGCGTTTGTTTATTTGTGGCGACAACGTATGGTTAACCAAATGATCTTCTCCTCAGTACAGTTTGTTTTCATTGTCATTTGTTCAAAAAAATGGTTCAAATGGCTCTGAGCACTGTGGGACTCAACATCTGTGGTCATAAGTCCCCGAGAACTTAGAACTACTTAAACCTAACTAACCTAAGGACATCACACACATCCCAGCCCGAGGCAGGATTCGAACCTGTGACCGTAGCAGTCGCGCGGTTCCTGACTGAGCGCCTAGAACCGCTAGACCACCGCGGCCGGCATTGTCATTTGTATGCTACAACAGTTGTCTGCAACATGGAAAAGGAATACAGTAAAGAAGAATAGGTAGCTTTAAGAGATTAAGTAGTAAAGGCAGCAGAGGATCAAATATGTAAATACACAAGGCCTAGCAGAAATCCTTGGGTATTACAGGAGATATTGAATTTAACTGATAAAAGTAAAAATATAAAAATGCAGCTAATGAAGCAGGCGAAAGGAAATACAAACGACTAACAGATGAGAATGGCAGTAAGTGCAAAATGGCTGAGCAGGAATGGCTAGAGGACAAATGTAAGAATTTAGAAGCATATTTTCCTAGGATGAATACAGATACCACCTACAGTAAAATTAAAGGGGCCTGTGGAGAAAAATGAAGCAGCTGTATGAATATCAAGAGATGCAATGGAAAACCAGTTCTAAGCAAGGAAGAGAAAGCTGAAAAGTCGAAGGAACACACAAAGTCTACACAAAGAAAATGAACTTGAAGGCAATATTACAGAAACGGAAGAAGACACACATGAAGACGAGATGGGAGATATGATACTGCGAGAAGAATTTGACAGAACACTGAAAGACTTAAGTCTAAACAAGAGCCTTGGAATATACGACATTCCGTCATAACTACTGACACTCTTGTGAGACACAGCCCTAACAAAACTGGTGTATGACATTTGAGGGGGGAGGGATATCGTTAGCCTTCAATAACAATATAATAACTTTAATTACAAGGAAAGAAGGTGGTGACAATGTGTGAATATTGACAAACAGTTAGATTAATAAGTCATGATCGCAGAACACTAACACGAATTCTTTGCAGAAGAATGGAAAACCTGGTAGAAACCGACCTCGAGGAAGATCAGTTTGGATTCCGGAAAAATGTAGGAACACTCGAGGCAATACTAACCCTACAATTTATCTTACAAGACAGGTTAGGGAAAGACAAACCCACGTTTATAGCATTTGAAGACTTAGCGAAAGCTTTTGACAATGTTGACTGAACACTCTCTTTGGAATTATGATGGTAGCAGGGGTAAAATACAAGGAGCGAAGGGCTATTTACGACTTATACAGAAACCAGACGGCAAGAAACCAGACGGCAGTTATAAGAGTCGAGCGCATGAAGCAGTGGTTGAGAAGGGAGTGAGACACGGTCGTACCCTATCAAGGAAAGCATATAAAATCTTTGCGGTTTCCCGATGACATTGTAATTCTACCAGAGACAGCAAAGGACTTGGAAGAGCAGTTGAACGCAATGGAAATTGTCCTGAAAGGAGCATACAAGATGAACATCGTCGAAACCGAAACAAAGACAATGGAATGTAGTCGAATCAAATAAGGAGATACTGAGGGAATTAGACTACGAAACGAGACACTTTTCTCTTTGCGCTGTAAAATAACTGATGATGGCCGAAGTAGAGAGGATATCAAATATAGACTGGGAAGAACAAGAAGAGCATTTCTGAAGAAGGGAAATTTATTGAGATCGAATGTAGATTTAAGTCTCAGGAAGTCTTTTCTGAGAGTATTTGGATTGTAGCCATGCATGGAAGTGAAACATGGACGATAAACAGTTTAGGCAAAAAGAGAATAGAAGCTTCTGAAATGTGGTGCTACAGGAGAATCTTGAAATCAGAGAGGTAGATCACGTAACTAATGAGAATATACTGAATAGAATTGGAGAGACAAGAAATTTGTGTCACAATTTGACCAAATGAAGGGATCGAGTGATGATCGGACACGTTCTGAGACGTCAAGGGATCACCAACGTAGTACTGGAGGGAAGTGTGGGAGGTAAAAGTCGTAGCCGGAGACCAGTGAATACAGTAAGTAGATTCAGACGGATGTAGGTTGCAGTAGTTATTCGCAGATGAAGAGGCAGGACTAGCTAGACGAGAAATGCAATGTGTAGAAGCATGCGCAACTAGGGGAATGATAGATGTCACATACAAGAAAATTAAAGAGATCTTTGCAGAAAAGAAACGCACCTGCATGAATATCACGTCCTCAGATGGCAAGCCAATACTAACAAACGAGTGAAAAGTGGAAGAAATATATAGACGGCTAGACGAGGGAAATGAACTTGGAGGTGATATAATAGAGGTGGAAGAGCAAATAGATAAGTTGGGAGACATGAAACTAAGAAAATAAGTTGACAGAGTGACCTAAGTGACAACAAATCCCCTGAATCGGAGGACATTCCCTAAGATTGATTGAAATCCGTGGAAGAGCCAGACATGACAATATTATCCCACTCCGTGTGCAAGATGCATGAGGCATCTGAAATGCCCTCAGACTTTTGGAAGAACGTAATAATTCCAATATCAGAGACGGCAGGTGGCGACAGGCGTGAATATTACCGTACCACCAGTGTAATGAGTCACAATTGCAAAATATTGACACGAATTATCTATCTACATATACTTGACTACTCTGCAGTTCACATGTACTCGTAGGTGCCTGGCAGAGGGTTCATCGAACCGCCTTCAGACTGTTTCTCTACCGTTCCACTTCCAGACAGAGCGCTTGAAAAACCGACACGTAAATCTTTCTGTGTGAGCTCCGGTTCATCTTATTTTATTACGATGATCATTGCTCCCTATGTAGGAGGAGCAAAAAAAAATTTTTGCTTTCGCAGGAGAAAGTTGGTGACTGAAATTCCATGACAGGATCTCGTCGCAACGAAAAACCCCTTGGTTTGAACGGTTGCCATCCGAACTAGCGTGTCATATCCGTGTTACTCTCTTCCCTATTTCGCGACAGTACAAAAGGAGCTGCCCTTCTTTGAACTTTTTCGGTGTCCTCCGTCTCCCCTACACGGAAAAAATCCCATACCTCGCCGCAGTACCCCGGAAGAAGGACAAGCGTAAAGTAAGCAGTCTCTTTAGTAAATCTGTGGCATCTTTAAATATTCTGCAAACAAAACGCCGTCTTTGGTTCGCCTTCCCCATCCCATATTCTATGTGTGGTTCCAATACAAGTTGTTCGTAATTATAATCTCTACATTGAGACAGCCTTGTGTGATCGAAACTTGACGGATTCCGTTTAGTACTCAATTGGATCATCTCGCAGTTTTCATTGTTTAGAGTCAATTGGTTGGTTCAAATGGCTCTGAGCACTATGGGACTTAACTTCTAAGGTCATCAGTCCCCTAGAACTTAGAACTAATTAAACCTAACTAACCTAACGACATCACACACATCCATGCCCGCGGCAGGATTCGAACCTGCGACCGTAGCGGTCGCGCGGTTCCAGACTGTAGCACCTAGAACCGCTCGGCCACCCCGGCCGGCTTAGAGTCAATTACCACTTTTTCGCATCATCTCACGCTTTTCATTATTTGGAGTCAATTATCACTTTCCGCACAATACAGATATCTTGTCTAAATCATTCTGCAGCTAATTTTAATCTCCTGTGATTTTGACAGATGGTAAACGACAGCATCATCGGCAAACAATCTAAGTGGGCTGCTTACATTGTCTCCTGAATCTATATCTTACGAGCAGCACAGGGCCTATAAAATTTTTATAAGTAACGTCAGATATCACTCCTGTATTACTCGACGACTTTCAAAGCACGCAATTTAATTAAAATCCGCTTGTGAGGAACAATGTCAAAAACCTACTGGAAATCTAGAAATGCGGAACCAATTTTACGTCCCCTGTCGATAGCAATCATTACTTCTTGTGAATAAAGAGCTAGCTGTGTTCCACAAGAACTATATTTTCTGAAACCCTGCTGACTATTATTTACAGAAGAATGGAGAAACTGCTTGAAGCCGATCTCGGTGAAGATCGGTCTGTGTTCCGGAGAAATATAGGAGCACAGAAGGCAATACTGACCTATGACTTATTTTATAAAATGGTTGACGAAAGGCAAAGCTAAATTTACAGCATTTGTAGATTTAGACAAAGATTTTGACGAAGATGAATGGAGAACACTCTTTGAAATTTTGAAGGTGGCGGTAAAAAATACATGAAGCAAAAGGATATTCTCAACTTGTACAGAAACAAGACGGTAGTTACAAAAGTCGAAGGACATGAAACGGACGCTCTGGAAGAGAAGGGAATGAGACAGATTTGTGCCCTATCCCCGATTTTATTCAATCTGTAGACTGAACAAGGAAATTAAAGTTCCTAAATCTCTGTCTTAGCGTTATGTAATCAATCTGAAACCTTCTAGTGTCTCCAGGTCTCTTCCACGTATACAAACTTCTTTTAAGATACTTAAACCAAGTGTTAGCGACGATTAAATTATGCTCTATGCAAAACTTTATCTGGTTGCTTCCTCTTTCATTCCTTTCCCCCAGTTCATATTAATCTACAATTTTTCCTTCTCCTTCTTTTCCTCCTATCGAATTCTAGTCCCCCATCACTGTTAAAATTTCGTCTCCCTTAACCATATGAATAATTTCTTTTATCTCGTCATACATTTCTTCAATCTCTTCATCATCTACGGGGCCGGTTGGATTTTATAACTGTGGTGGGTGTGAGCTTCGTATCTCTCATGGCTGCAATAATTCGTTTACTATGCTGTTCATAGTAGTTTACCCGCATTTCTATTTTTGTTATTCGTTAGTGTATCTACTCCTGCTTTACCCCTATTTGATTTTGTTTTTATAACCCTGCATTCACTTGAGTAGAAGTCCTGCTCCTGCCACCGAAATTTCACTAATTCGAATTACATTTAACTTCAACCGATGCATTTCCGTTTTTAAATTTTCTAACCTACCTGCCTATTTAAGTGATCTAACATTCCTCCTGAGTAGTCCCCGCCCGGAGATCCGAATAGGGGACTATTTTATCTCAGGAATATTTTATCCAAGAGTGCGCCATCATCAATGAACCATACAGCGGAGCTACATGCCCTCGGGAAAAATTACGGCTGTAGTTTCCACTTGCTTTCAGCAGTTCGCAGTACCAGTACAGCAAGGCCTTTTGGTTGATGTTACAAGGCCAGGCCAGTCAACTACCGAAAAGGCTGCTGCCCTTCTTCAGGAACCACACGTTTGTCTGGTCTCTCAGCAGATACCCTTGCTTTGTGGTTTCACCTACGGTACGACTATCTGTATCGCTGAGCCAAACAAGCCACCCTACCCCCTATAGTTCATGGGGGTAGACGTCTGAATTACCTTTTGCCTGCTTCATTTGCTGTACTTTTATGTTTTAGCCTTTCGTCAATGAGATTCAATATCTCTTGTGTTATCCAGGGGCTTATATTAGGCTTGATGTTTTTATCTATGTGATCCTCTGCTGCCTTTCCTATTTCCTTTCTCAAAGCTACCATTTGTCTTCTATTGTATTCCCTTCCCCTGTTTCAGTCAAACATTGATTCTTGCTCTCAACCGACTCAGATTCCTTCGATTTATCCAATTCCCGACTTTTTTCCGTTTCTTCAGTTTTAATGTGTAGTTCGTAAGTACGTAAGTAATAAATTATGACCAGAGTCCACAACTGACCCTAGAAAAGTCTTGGATGTTAAGAACTAGTTTCGAAGTCTCTCTCTTGCCATTACATAATCAATCTGAAATCTTCCAGTGTTTCTAGGTCTCTTCCAAGTGTATGTAAGTAACCTTCTTTCATAATATATAAACCAAGTGTTAGCGATAGTTAAATTATGCTCTGTACAAAATTCTACCGGATGGCTTTCTCTTTCCCTCCTTTCCCCCAATCCAGGTTCTCCTACTGTTTTCCTTTCTCTTTCTTTCCCTGATACAGAATCACAGTTTCTCATTACAATTACTATTCATCTTCCTAATTTCTTTAATTACGTCATCCATTATTTCAATCTGTTCATCATTTGCGAAGTTAGTTGGTATATAAGATTGTACTACTATGATAGGTGATGGCTTCGTGTTTACCTTGGCTATGATAATGCGTTCACTATGCTGTTCGTAGCGGCTTACCTACTGGCATTTTATTTTCTTATTCAGTATTTTTTCTACTCCTGCATTATCCCTTTTGACTTGATGTTTATAGTCCTTTACCGACCTGACCAGAAGTCCTGTTCTTCCTGCCACTACGCTTAACTTGTTCCAAACATACCTTACGTCAATCTATCCATTTACCTTTTTAAATTCTCTAACCTGCCTACCCTATTAAGTGATCTAACGTTCCATTCCTCGACCAAAATAACGTCAGTTTTGTGTTTCCTTAAGCTGACTTTCTCCCTTGTAGTCCTCGCACTGAGTTCATAATGAGGGATTATTTTACCTCCGGATTATTTTACCCAAGAGGATGGCATCGTCATTTAACCATAGAGTAGAGTAGAGTAGAGTTGCGTGATATCGAAAAAAAAAGGGAAAAACGGTTGTAGTTTCGCCATGCTTTGAGCCATTCGCATATCAGCACAGCGGGGCCATATCGGCTAATGTTACAAGGCTAGATCAAAAATCATGCAGACTGCTGCCCCTGCTGCTACTGGCAAGGCTACTGCACCTCTTCAAGAACAACATGTTTGTCTGGCTCTCCACTATACTTCTCCATTGTGGTTGCTCCTACGCTACGGCTATTTGTATCGTTGAAGCGTGCAAACCATGTTACTTCGCTAAGGTTCACGGTTCATGGGAGGTGGAGGTGGAGAATTTTGTACAGAGTATTTTTCAGTCAGCTCTAATACTTGGTTTCAGATCACGAAACAGGGTTGTATACATGGAAGAGAGCGGTAGACAGGAAAGTTTCAAATGGATTACATAATGGTAAAATATAAATTTTGAAACCAGATTTAAAATGGCAAAAAATTTTCATCGATATATGTGGATTCTGATATAAAAACGAAATAGTAGAAATGTAGTAAATTAAAGTAATGGGACTCTTATAACTTGGAAGATTCGGAGGTAGCTGAGAGGTTCGAAGGTAGCATTAGCTAACAATTGATAGAAACAAGGATAAGGAACACAACTGGACAACAATGGGTAGCTTTGAGAGACGAAATAGTGAATGTAGCAGAGGAACAGGTAGGAAAATTGGCAAAGCCAAGTACAAATCTCTGGATAACATAGGTCTGAATATAAGCGAACTATCAGTTTAACAGATCATGACAAAATCATGGCAAAGTACTGACATGAATTATTTACAAGAAAATGGATAAACTGATAAAAGTCGAAATTGGGGAAGATCAGTTTGGTTTTCGAAGAAATGTAGGAACACGAGAGGCAGTAGCGATAGTACGACTTGTCTAGAAGACAGACTGAAAAAAGACAAATTTACGTTTACAGCATTTGTAGATTTAGAGGAAGATTTTGACAATATTGAAGGTTTGAAGGTAACAGAGGTAAAATACAGAGAGACAAAAATTATTTACAACTAGTACAGAAATCAGGCTGTGGTTATGAGAGTCGAATAACATGGAAGTTTGAGTTGAGAAAGGAGTGAGACACGGTTGTAGCATACACCCGATGCTATTTGGTCTGTAAATTGGGCATGGAATAAAGGAAAACAAAGAAAAATTAAGAGAGAGAATTAAAGCTCAGGAGAAGAAATAAAAACTTTGAATTTTTCCGATGACATTGTAATTCTGTCAGAGATGGCAATGGACTTGGAAAAGAAATAGAGCAGAATGGATAGTGTCTTGAAAAGAGATTGTAAGATGAAAATAATCAAAATTAAAGCAAGGATAATGGAATGTAACCGAATTAAATGAGGTGATAGTGGAAATGAGACACTAAAAGTGGAGATGAGTTTTGTTATTTGGGCTGCAAAATAATTGCTGAGCAGTTTAGGAATTGCGATATCTTTTCTAAAGATATTTGTCAGGATTGTAACCTTGTATGGAAGTGACACGTGGACGATAAGAGGTTCAGACAAGAAGAGAATAGAAGCTTTTGAAATATGGTGCAGTAGAAGAATGCTGAAGAGTTGATGGCTAAATCGACTAACAAATCAGAAGGTACTGAATCGAACTGGAAATAAATAAATAAATATATGTAGGGGGTGCAACTTGAGTGAAAGAAGAGATCGCTTGATAGGAGACTCCCTGAGCCATGAACGCATTGTCAGTTTTATAATTGAAGGAAGTGTGGAGACTACATATTCTAGAGGAAGACCAAGGGATGAGTACAATAAGCAGGTACAAATGGATGTGGGCTGTAGAGGTATTCGAAGATGAAGTGCCTTGTTCAGGATAGAGTAGCTTGGTAACCAGGGTCAGACTTGTCTACAGATTGAAGACATCAACAACAGTACCAGAACGAGCTTCGAGAGACAAGTCTCACCACAAAGCCATTTGTTTGCATCCGGAAATACCTTATTGAGCATACAAATCTTAACCGATCGTGGTGGTGCAGACATTATGGCACTTGACAAGTGGATATCAAATCCACGTCCTACTCATTCAAGTGTTCGTGTTCACGGTTTTTCTTCTGAAGGTAGGGATTAGCTGGGAGGGGCTGGAGTCTTTCCTTCATCAAGTCATGTCCACGTTATTTGGCATTATTCTACAGATCAGCTTCCGCTCCACTGGGTGTTGAGTATAGTAAACGTAAACTTCCTGTGCGTGTAAAACACATCTTGATTATCAATTATCTGGCTATATTATAAAGCTATAATTAAAGTTCCGAGCCTTCGAGGTTAAAATTATGCAGGTGTTACTGCCTATTGCAGAGAGTAATTTGAAATAATCAACCAACTATCATAAATGAATATTTCAGGCAGTACGAGCTACTGAATAAGCAAAGCATGTTAGGTACGTGCTTGTAAATTGTTTATGGTTCATAACAATTAACTGTCGCATCACCGTTGCTGGCACTGTGTTGAAGAAATAAAAAGACTGCTGTTATGTGTGGAGTTAGTCGAAGAACTTCCAGATATGCACTTAACGTGATGTCCAGAAAACCGAACGAATAAACAGATAAATACACTCCTGGAAATTGAAATAAGAACACCGTGAATTCATTGTCCCAGGAAGGGGAAACTTTATTGACACATTCCTGGGGTCAGATACATCACATGATCACACTGACAGAACCACAGGCACATAGACACAGGCAACAGAGCATGCACAATGTCGGCACTAGTACAGTGTATATCCACCTTTCGCAGCAATGCAGGCTGCTATTCTCCCATGGAGACGATCGTAGAGATGCTGGATGTAGTCCTGTGGAACGGCTTGCCATGCCATTTCCACCTGGCGCCTCAGTTGGACCAGCGTTCGTGCTGGACGTGCAGACCGCTTGAGACGACGCTTCATCCAGTCCCAAACATGCTCAATGGGGGACAGATCCGGAGATCTTGCTGGCCAGGGTAGTTGACTTACACCTTCTAGAGCACGTTGGGTGGCACGGGATACATGCGGACGTGCATTGTCCTGTTGGAACAGCAAGTTCCCTTGCCGGTCTAGGAATGGTAGAACGATGGGTTCGATGACGGTTTGGATGTACCGTGCACTATTCAGTGTCCCCTCGACGATCACCAGTGGTGTACGGCCAGTGTAGGAGATCGCTCCCCACACCATGATGCCGGGTGTTGGCCCTGTGTGCCTCGGTCGTATGCAGTCCTGATGGTGGCGCTCACCTGAACGGCGCCAAACACGCATACGACCATCATTGGCACCAAGGCAGAAGCGACTCTCATCGCTGAAGACGACACGTCTCCATTCGTCCCTCCATTCACGCCTGTCGCGACACCACTGGAGGCGGGCTGCACGATGTTGGGGCGTGAGCGGAAGACGGCCTAACGGTGTGCGGGACCGTAGCCCAGCTTCATGGAGACGGTTGCGAATGGTCCTCGCCGATACCCCAGGAGCAACAGTGTCCATAATTTGCTGGGAAGTGGCGGTGCGGTCCCCTACGGCACTGCGTAGGATCCTACGGTCTTGGCGTGCATCC
The DNA here is from genome assembly GCF_023898315.1 of Schistocerca nitens. Classification (NCBI taxonomy): domain Eukaryota; kingdom Metazoa; phylum Arthropoda; class Insecta; order Orthoptera; family Acrididae; genus Schistocerca; species Schistocerca nitens. Next base: position 832,621,084 of record NC_064614.1, read on the forward strand.
GTGCGTCGCTGCGGTCTGGTCCCAGGTCGACGGGCACGTGCACCTACCGCCGACCACTGGCGACAACATCGATGTACTGTGGAGACCTCACGCCCCACGTGTTGAGCAATTCGGCGGTACGTCCACCCGGCCTCCCGCATGCCCACTATACGCCCTCGCTCAAAGTCCGTCAACTGCACATACGGTTCACGTCCACGCTGTCGCGGCATGCTACCAGTGTTAAAGACTGCGATGGAGCTCCGTATGCCACGGCAAACTGGCTGACACTGACGGCGGCGGTGCACAAATGCTGCGCAGCTAGCGCCATTCGACGGCCAACACCGCGGTTCCTGGTGTGTCCGCTGTGCCGTGCGTGTGATCATTGCTTGTACAGCCCTCTCGCAGTGTCCGGAGCAAGTATGGTGGGTCTGACACACCGGTGTCAATGTGTTCTTTTTTCCATTTCCAGGAGTGTATTTCAACAATGGCGTTATAATAACAACACAAGTCAAAAAAAGTTTTGCATCAGTCTGTTCCGAGAGCTCCGGAACCTGTACAGAAAAATGGAATAGAGATCAACATAAACATCATTTATGCCATTTTTAATGTTCATCAAAGCCACACTTTGCATGTTGTACCACCATACGGCGAGACCTTCAGAGGTGGTGGTCGAGATTGCTGTACACACCGATACCTCTAATACCCAGTAGCACGTTCTCTTGCATTGATGCATGGCCGTGTTTGTCGTAGCATACTATCCACAAGTTCATCAAGGCGCTGTTGGTCCAGATTGTCCCACTCCTCAAAGGCGATTCGGCGTAGATCACTCAGAGTGGTTGGTGGGTCACGTCGTCCGTAAAAAGCCCTTTTCACTCCAAGATCCAAGCCAGGCATGTTAGATAGGGTTCATGTCTGGAGAACATGATGGCCACACTAGTGGAGCGATGTCGTTATCCTGAAGGAAGTCATTCACAAAATGTGCACGATGGGGGAGCGAATTGTCGTTCGTGAAAACGAATACTTCGCCATACTGTCCATATGGTTGCACTATCGGTCGGAGGATGGCATTCACGTATCGTACTGCCGTTACAGCGCCTTCCATGACCACCAGCGGCGTACGTCGGCCCACATAATGCCACCCCAAAACAGCAGGGAAGCTCCTCCTTGCTGCACCCGCTTGGCAGTGTGTCTAAGGCGTTCAGCCTGGTCAGGTCGTCTCCAACAACGTCTCCGACGATTGTCTGGTTGAAAGCATATGCGACACTCATCGCTGAAGAGAATATGATGCCAACGCTGAACAGTCCATTTGGCATGTTGTTGGGCCCATCTGTAATGTGGTGCACGGTGGCGTGGCTGCAAAGATGGACCTCGTCATGGACATTGGGAGTGAAGTTGTGCAACATGCAGCCTATTGTGCACAGTTTGAGTCGTAACACGACGTCCTGTGGCTGCATGGAACGCATTATGCAACATGGTGGCGTTGCTGTCAGGGCTCCTCCGAGCCATAATCCGTAGGTAGCGGTCATCCACTGCAGTTGCAGCCCTTGGGCGCCCTGAGCGAGGCGTGTCATCGACAATTCCAGTCTGTCTGTCTCTCTTCCACGTCCAAACAACATCGCTTTGGTGCACTCCGATACGCCTGGACACTTTGCTTGTTGAGAGCCCTTCTTGGAATAAAGTAACAATGCGGACGCAATCGAACCGGGGTATTGACCGTCTAGGCATGGTTGAACTACAGACAGCACGAGCCGTTTGCCTTGTTCCAGGTGGAACGACTGGAACTGATGGGCTGTCGGACCCCCTCCGCCTAATAGGCGCTGCTCATGCATGGTGGTTTACATCTTTGGGCGGGTTTAGTGACATCTCTGAACAGTCAAAGGGACTGTGTCTGTGATCCAATATCCACAGTCAACGTCTATCTTCAGGAGTTCTGGGAACCGGGGTGATGCAAAACTTTTTTTGATGTGTGCTGAAGATATTTACCATCGAGTAAAGGAACATACAAGCTATTGGACAGTTCAAACCACAGCTTCTCGACAAAGAATCGCTCGCGCAGTACAATTTGAGGAGAAGGTCTTGGATCGGGTGGGAAAAACATTTATCAATTAACTTTCGTCCAGTTGCCAGTGAAATACATACTTCGAAGAATGTAATTTGGATTGTACTGGTAGGGTGGCGATTACACCCTTATCAGAACCAATGTGTGCAATCAGTGGGACCAAATGATTTTCAACCAAGAATTTAATACTGTCAATGGATTATCTGACACAGTGCTGTTGCCGCCCATTTGAATAGCGTACGATACCTGGTGTTCATTTGATGTATTGACCCGACTGTTGGAGACTGCATCTCCTGAATTAGAAATATTTATGTTAAGTATGTGTCGCTTACAGTCACAATATGAATAATAATGTTGCGTCTGAATGTCGCGTATTATTAACAAAAGTATTTCTAACCTGTATAGAAATTAGACAGGGACAGCTCCCGATGAAATGTCTGTTAACAACGCACTGTACCTCTTGTGTTCCACGAGAGGATGTTGTTTCAACACGAGCGTACACCATTCAAATTCAGTATAATATCATTGAGAACGTTGACAATGGATAAAAAAGTACCACCCGTCGCAGCACTGGGAGGTGAACACAATCGCTAGATTTCACTCTTATTATTCTTTTTTCCAGTGCTGTTGGTGCATAAATCCAAGAAGGAAATTGAAAGGGAAATAGTTCATATGGTGTTAGTACCTGCCTCATTGTCAACAGACAACAGGAGAGCTCTGTATGATTTTAACTCTATAGGTCAACATACAAGAAATTGGATAGTTCAAACCACAGCTTCTCGACAAAGAATCGCTCGCGCAGTACAGTGTGGTTCATGGTGTGGGTTCCTGGTATCATGTCCTAATTCATGAACCACGGGCAACGTATGAGTGGGCAAGTAAGTGGTCCTGACAGTCGGGATACCAGTTACTTTGGAATAAGGCTGGGCATCTCGGACATATTCCGAGTCGTGGCCACCTTTGTGCTCAGACGGCAAAGACTACCAAATCCACCGGTTAGTCCCTCAATCATTATGGGTAAAACTCAATGGGACCCGGGGCAAGTAAGGCTAGCAACCTGCTTCCCTGGTACTATAAATATGATGCTGGCAACAATCAGAGCAAAATGCCTCGGACCTTTGGAGGTGACGGAGTCCCACCTCTAATTGACAAACCAGGGACTCCTAAGATACGACTCGGCAAACGAATGGTAACGAGATGGGGAGCTATTAATATCAATGGGGGCTACTCTGGGAAGAAGATAGAGCTGGAAGAGGCTGCAAGTAAGATGGGGTTGGACGTTTTAGCTGTTAGTGACATTCGGGTAAGGGGTGAGAAAGAAGAGGAAGTGGGAGAATACAAGGTCTACCTGTCAGGAGTCAAAGCAGGAATAGCACAATGGGGTGTAGGGCTTTTCATCAGGAAAGAAATGGAACCCAGTGTAGTTGCAATAAGGTATGTAAACGAACGACTGATGTGGATAGATTTGACAGTGCCTAGCAAGAAAATTAGGATTGTGTCAGTATATTCGCATTGTAAAGGGGCTGATCAAGATAAGATGGATAGTTTTTATGACGCATTCAGTGATGTAGTTGTTAGAGTAAAGGACAAGGACAGTGTTCTGCTCATGGGTGATTTTAATGCCAGGATTGGAAATCGAACAAAAGGGTATGAAAAGGTTATGGGTAAATTTGGAGAGGGTATGGATGCCAACAGGAACGGGAAACAGCTCTTGGATTTCTGTGCCAGTATGGGCTTAGTAATCACAAACTCCTTTTTTAAAAATAAGAACATTCACTGGTATACTTGGGAAGGCAGGGGAAACAGATCTATCATTGACTATATAATAACAGATCAGGAATTCAGGAAGGCTGTGAGGGACACATGTGTATTCAGGGGATTCTTTGATGACACTGATCACTATTTAATCTGCAGTGAAATTGGTATTGTGAGGCCGAAAGTGCAGGAGGTCAGGTCCATGTGTAGGAGGATAAGAGTGGAGAAACTTCAGGATAAGGAAATCAGAAACAAGCACATAACAGTGATCTCAGAAAGGTACCAGTTAGTTGAATGTAGTCAATTGCAGTCACTAGAAAAGAAATGGACAAGGTACAGGGACACAGTACTAGAAGTGGCCAAAGAATGTCTTGGAACAGTAATGTGTAAAGGTAGGATGAAGCAAACAGCTTGGTGGAATGACACAGTCAAGGCAGCCTGTAAAAGGAAAAAGAAGGCATATCAAAAATGGCTACATACTAGAACTCAGGTAGACAGAGAAAGTTATGTTGAAGAAAGAAACAAAGCCAAACAGATAATTACAGCATCCAAGAAGAAATCTTGGGAAGACTTTGGAAACAGGTTGGAGACCTTGGGTCAAGCTGCTGGAAAACCATTCTGGAGTGTAATTAGCAGTCTTCGAAAGGGAGGTAATAAGGAAATGACAAGTATTTTGGACAGGTCAGGAAAACTGCTGGTGAATCCTCCTTGGGCAGATGGAGGGAATATTTTGAAGAGTTGCTCAATGTAGGTGAAAATACGATCAGTAATGTTTCAGATTTCGATGTTTAATGGGACAGGAATGATGATGGAAATAGTATCACATTTGAGGAAGTGGAGAAAATGGTCAGTAGATTGCAGTGCAATAAAGCGGCTGGGGTGGATGAAACTAAGTCGGAACTCATCAAATACAGTGGAATGTCAGGTCTTAAATGGCTACACAGGATAATTGAAATGGCGTGGGAGTCGGGACAGGTTCCATCAGACTGGACGAAAGCAGTAATCACACCAATCTTTAAACATGGAAACAGAAAAGATTGTAACAACTACAGAGGTATCTCTTTGATCAGCGTTGTGGGTAAAATCTTCTCAGGCATTGTTGAAAGGAAAGTGCGAGTGTTAGTTGAGGACAAACTGGATAAAAATCAGTGTGGGTTTAGGCCTCTTAGAGGTTGTCAGGACCAGATCTTTAGCTTACGGCAAATAATGGAGAAGTGTTACGAGTGGAACAGGGAATTGTATCTATGTTTTATAGATCTAGAAAATGCATATGACCGGGTTCCTAGGAGGAAGTTATTGTCTGTTCTACGTGATTATGGAATAGGAGGCAAACTTTTGCAAGCAATTAAACGTCTTTACATAGATGGTCAGGCAGCAGTTAGAGTTGACAGTAAATTGAGTTCATGGTTTAGAGTAGTTTCAGGGGTAAGACAAGGCTGCAGCCTGTCTCCACTGTTGTTCATATTATTTATGGATCATATGTTGAAAACAATAGACTGGCTGGGTGAGATTAAGATAGGTGAACACAAAATAAGCAGTCTCACATATGCGGATGACTTAGTTGTGACGGCAGATTCTATTGAAAGTTTGCAAAGTAATATTTCAGAGCGAGATCAGAAATGTAAGGACTATGGTATGAAGATTAGCATCACCAAAATAAAAGTAATGTCAGTGGGAAAGAGATATAAACGGATTGAGTGCCAAATAGGAGGAACAAAGTTAGAACTGGTGGACGGTTTCAAGTACTTAGGATGCATATTCTCACAGGACGGCAACATAGTGAAAGAACTGGAAGCGAGGTGTAGCAAAGCTAATGCAGTGAGCTCAGCTACGATCTACTCTCTTCTGCAAGAAGGAAGTCAGTACCAAGACTAAGTTACCTGTGCACCGTTCTATCTTTCGACCAACTTTGTTGTAAGGGAGCGAAAGCTGGGTGGATTCAGGTTACCTTATCAATAAGGTTGAGGTTACGGATATGGAAGTAGCTAGGATGATTGTAGGTACTAGTAGATGGGAACAATGGCAGGAGGGTGTGCACAATGAGGAAATCAAAGAAAAACTGGGAATGAACTCTATAGATGTAGCAGTCAGGGCGAACAGGCTTAGATGGTGGGGTCATGTTACACGCGTGGGAGAAGCAATGTTACCCAAGAGACTCATGGGTTCAGCAGTAGAGGGTAGGAGGTGTCGGGGCAGACCAAGGAGAAGGTACCTGGATTCGGTTAAGAACGATTTTGAAGTAATAGGCTTAACATCAGAAGAGGCACCAATGTTAGCACTGAATAGGGGATCATGGAGGAATTTTATAAGGGGGACTATGCTCCAGACTGAACGCTGAAAGGCATAATCAGTCTTAAATGATGATGATGATGATGATGAAGTCAACATAAGATACGAAACTTCCACCACATCAAACAGCGAAATTTGAGTTTTTGACTCTACACATACAAGTGCACTACGTGAGCTCCGGCTCGGGTATAATACGATAAACGATGTCGCGGTAATCCCGCTCCCTCCAGACTATCTCAAGTAGGTTGTTGAGAGATTTTTCCTTTCTGACAACTTCAGTGTCGTACCCCTTGACGAATCGCCAGAAGATAATCAGGCACTAATTCAGAAGCAGATGGTCTAGTACAGAATTTATTGTGTGTGGTCGACGTACAGCGAATCAGTGGGCCTGAAAAGGTGTTGGAAAATATTACAGTGACATGCTAGCTCCATTGGACGACAGACGCGGTTGTGTCGTAGAAAAAAATTTATATACCTCCTCTAAAATTAAGTCACTGATTTTTAAAAGTGCCTAAAATTTATTTAAATGTTTCTGTACCCTCTGTGATCTCTTATTTTTTTCTGACATACCAAGCTAATGCTGGAACAGTCGGATCTAGCTTCAAGATCTGTCCATCGGTATTCCCGCAGACCTCCTGCTTGGACATTTTTAATGCACAATCTATTTAAGAACTGTAGAAAGAGATGTTCCACTATATTTTTTTGTATAAATTTCTCTGTTATTGGTAGCTTTGAGAATGAGTAACAGTAACTGATCGTGCTACCCAAGGTGTGTTCCATGATGAATACCCTGAGAAGACATTGACGTATAAGGTCAGTAGCAAAGAGGCATCTGGGGTAGGTGAAGACGGTACCGGGAAGCTGCCAGCCGTCTCCCTGGGATCAAAGGTCTGTAAGAGGTGGCGGCTGGATGCCTCACCTCCGCCTGCTTGTGGCTGACGTGGCCAGGCACGCTAGTCTGTTCCAGAATATCGGCGCTCCAGGAACCAAGTGGACATATCAGCTCAAGTAGAAGGCTGTGAGGCTCTATCACAGCATTAGTATTCAGAAATCATCTGTGAAACGTTTGTGCAGAAAATTCACATTCTTAGCTGTAAATAATTATACATATTTTCCGCAAATTTTGCTTTGGGAATTATTAGGCCATCCATCAAATAATGTTCATCACACGTCCACCTACATCAACCTTTTTCTTGAATCTGAAGAAATTATTACTCTGCCATTCACCACGAGAAAAGATGCAGGCATCTGTCATACACTTTTTCCAAGTGACGGAAACATGACAGATTTCACAGTTTCGGTGATAAAGAAATTGCGAATTAGTTCAACAATAACTGCATATGTCCCAATAAATTTTTCCAGAGAAATGTATTTCAATTCGTTTCACTGGCTTTTGGAATTGTACTTTGTTGATAAACCAAGTACAGCAGCTGAGAATACTTTCCTTTGTTTATTCTGCGAATTGGCAGGCACATTTACACAAATTTTTCGCAGATGAAGTTAATGCACACAATTATTAACCAAATTTTAGAACAGGACAGTAATGAGAAACACATGTGGTTTATCAGACAGTAAAGCAAATAAGTACACGTTCTTATAGTGAACGTCACACTTCCTGGTTGGATAAGTGGGGTAGTTTAGAGGCACGAAAGTCACCCTAGTGGTGTCCAATTGGAAGACGTGCACCATGGCATTGGGCCACAAGAAATAATATTATTATTAGTACCTTTATGACGTGAAAACGATATCTTAGACCGAAACTTTCACGAGAAATGCAGCAAGTGTGAAATCAGCCACGAAAATCTGTTATTTTAAGACCAGGTGAGATTCAATAAATTGACAGGTGAATGATATAGATGGCAGTAATAGAAAGAAAAATGAGAGATTGCAGGCCACTCTCACTTCTGATTCAGTATTATGCCACTTTGTGTTTGTAGGAAATACAATCTTTTTGCGATTTGACTTCATACATTATGATGAAATGGTAGCCAGTAGTTTATGGTCTTCTTTGCACGTCTAGGGAAGGAAATATGGTAAGCTTTACCTGCGTTCAAAGGAACAGAGTGCCGACTTAGACGACTGCAGTAAAAGCACGGTTTTGGTGGGTCGAAAAAGCACTTTTTTCTACCTAAACGGTGAGGATACGTTTCCAGAAGGCTGCGTGCCACTGCTGCATTGTGCAAAACACAGTAAGTTGGCACCGGACAGGAGGCTGGCGTCCAGGTATATGGACCAGCGCCGAAAAGTCGCCGACAGAGCATTGTAGGCCGGAAATAAAGCAGAGGATGGGCCCTTGTTTTAGGAGCTATCCTCCAAAGGAATGTAAACGTTCAGCAGTTTTCCATGGGACAGGGAAACTGGCGTCCAGACGTCCAGACTCTGTTTCAAAACATGTTTGTCAACACATGACGGTTTGGCAAGATTTTGGCTGTTCTTTGGAAACTTTGAAATGGATGCAACGGCGGATATAACAGGCTGTTTATGGAGGGTTGTGTTTCCACCATGTATTTTGTTAGCAAAAGACATGGCAAATGTGTGGGAAAGAGGCTGCGAAGATGAATTTTTTTCCGTTTTCTGCCAATTAACTTTAAAGTCTCTGATTGGTCAAATCGCTTTGCAGTGCAAAGACCATTCTCCGAGCTTAGAATGCAGGGCTCCAGTTCATGATTGGCTTGCGCGAAAGTGGGGGAAGTCAAAATAGAGAAATGTGCTTTTGGAACCGAGCTGAGAAGGAAGTGAGGAGAAAGGAAGAAAGAACACTCTTGTTCAAGTCTCTTGTACTGGCGCTTCGTTAGTAAAGAACCGGAGGTCTCTACCTAAATGTTGAGACTTGTGTCCTTTGCTAGTGTGCGACTTAGAGCCTGTGCCTGTCACCTCCTAAACCAACTTGCACAGTCAAGGCATGGAGTCAAATTGGTTTGGCAGACCAGCAAACGGGTCCACCTGCACGATGGAATTCACTGGGGCTTCAGAGGCTAATAGGGAAGCACCTGCGCTCTGGATTAACCAAATGGGAGATGGCGTACTTGCATTTTTTTGGAACGCTTTAATAACAGATTGCCGCTGTCCATGACTTAAGTCGCCGAACACATTGTGGTGTGCCATCTTGACCAGCAGGAGGGTAAAGTATTTGCTGCTGCGACATAGGGCTGTAATACATATTTCTCAGCACGCTGTTCTTTCGAACCATATTTTTCTTGGTATGGTAGAATATATATGTATGGTGGTGGCATAGTTTGGTGCCATAAGCTGGATTCACCTGTATGAAGTCAGATAGAGCGATTAGTGTTCTGGTTAGTGTCGTGTGTCGATCCCCAGCAGATCACTTTGTCTACCATATATCCTATGTAAGTAAGGCGTTTGTTAAATAAAAAATGTTTGTGTGATGTTTCTTTCATAATTTTGTTGTCTTGTCATGGTTAAGATCAATAAATCGATTGTCAATTAGACTACAACTTCTCCCTGAGTTCCAATTAACAGTTCCTTCCCATTTTATTATTGCAGTATTGATCTGTAACATAAGGAGTAGCTTTTCACTTGGTGTCCACTGTGTGGATCTTTTACTGCATTAACGATAATCGTCTTTCAAAGAATGCCATATGAATAAATTTCTAGGCTTACATTGTGCATGAAGAAGCCTTCAGGCAGGACAAATTTTATTTCTGTGATATGGATAATTATAATTGTATTTACTAGAAGCCAATAATTATTTGGCAAATTTGGAAGGAATACTTGTGCTTTTCTTATTAGTGATCAAACAATACATAGTTTGCAGCACACATGTATGTACATAAACTTTAGGGCCTTTAGCTTTTACTTCATTTTAATTTTTAAACAAGTCAGTAAAACTATAATCAGCGAAGTCCTTCTCAGAACCACTTACAAGGGATGTGCGTGGCATCTCATACATAGAACTGCACGAAAATGTGCTTAGAATATAAGGTGATATATCAAAAAACAGTGTTATAAGCCTTTTGCGTGCAAAACTGCGCTTCTTACCACGGAGGACTTCTGAGTGATCATTTTTTCGAGATGTAAGAAAGGTATTTTGGTAACCCCAAGAAACCAAATATCGATATAATAGTACCAAAAAGATACTGAAGTCCGCAAAATATTGCCAAACTCTTGATGAGTGCTTGTTAGGCAATATAAAATTTACATGAGAAGGATTGTTGATTTTGCAAGACTACAATGTGAAAGATCACAAGTCAACTTACACGATCTTCATTTCATCATCATACTTCACTCTGTGCTATGCAGTCAGCTTTCTGCAGCGAATTAAAGGCCTTTGTTACAATGTGCTTGGCAAAAGACGGGTTATGACATTGGCATAAGCAAGTCAGTGTTTGAAAATGTAATAGATGTGGCATCTGATATTGGCCTGCTTGAGTGCACTAGTGATGAGTAAGTGGACTGTACCATTGGTGGAGCCTGTATTGTTGCCAGATAATCTTTCCCTCCCCCTTTTGCTACCCCATTCCCTTCCTCATAAACAACAAGAAACTCAAACCTGGGGTGTGGCCATTATAATACTGGCTGGGACATAGTGGTGGAGCTGAACTGGTTGCCAGATTTCGAAATATCTTAATGGGTATAAACAAACCACACTCCAATAGGCGACTTGTGCTCTTTTACAACATTTATTGAAGCCAAATTTATTACTCGGTTGTCTTAAAGGCTGTAATTTATGATCCACTACCTAAGCATGGCTACCTCTATAGTTATCTACATCTACATCTACATCCATACTCCGCAAGCCACCTTACGGTGTGTGGCGGAGGGTACCTTGAGTACCTCTATCGGTTCTCCCTTCTATTCCAGTCTCATATTGTTCGTGGAAAGAAGGATTGTCGGTATGCCTCTGTGTGGGCTCTAATCTCTCTGATTTTATCCTCATGGTCTCTTCACGAGATATACATAGGAGAGAGCAATATACTGCTTGACTCCTCGGTGAAGGTATGTTCTCGAAACTTCAACAAAAGCCCCGTACCGAGCTACTGAGCGTCTCTCTTGCAGAGTCTTCCACTGGAGTTTATCTGTCATCTCCGTAATGCTTTCGCGATTATTAAATGATCATGCAACGAAGTGCGGTGCTCTCCATTGGATCTTCTCTATCTCTTCTATCAACTCTATCTGGTACAGATCCCACACTGCTGAGCAGTATTCCAGCAGTGGGCGAACAAGCGTACTGTAACCTACTTCCTTTGTTTTTAGATTGCATTTCCTTAGGATTCTTCCAATGAATCTCAGTCTGACATCTGCTTTACCGACGATCAACTTTACATGATCATTCCATTTTAAATCACTCCTAATGCGTACTCTCAGATAATTTATGGAATTAACTGCTTCCAGTTGCTGACCTGCTATATTGTAGCTAAATGATAAGGAATCTTTCCTGCCGGCCGAAGTGGCCGTGCGGTTAAAGGCGCTGCAGTCTGGAACCGCAAGACCACTACGGTCGCAGGTTCGAATCCTGCCTCGGGCATGGATGTTTGTGATGTCCTTAGGTTAGTTAGGTTTAACTAGTTCTAAGTTCTAGGGGACTAATGACCTCAGCAGTTGAGTCCCATAGTGCTCAGAGCCATTTTGAATCTTTCCTTTTATGTATTCCCAGCACATTACACTTGTCTACATTGAGATTCAAATGCCATTCCCCGCACCATGCGCCAATTCGCTGCAGATCCTCCTGCATTTCAGTACAATTTTCCATTGCTACAACCTCTCGGTACACCACAGCATCATCCGCAAAAAGCCTCAGTGAACTTCTGATGTCATCCACAAGGTCATTTATGTATATTGTGAATAGCAACGGTCCTACGACATTCCCCTGCGGCACACCTGAAATCACTCTTACTTCGGAAGACTTCTCTCCATTGAGAATGACATGCTGCGTTCTGTTATCTAGAAACTCTTCAATCCAATCACACAATTGGTCTGATAGTCCATATGCTCTGACCTTGTTCATTAAACGACTGTGGGGAACTGTATCGAACGCCTTGCGGAAGTGAAGAAACACGGCATCTACCTGGGAACCCGTGTCTATGGCCCTCTGAGTCTTGTGGACACACTTATTTTAATTAATGTAATTTTTGGCCCACCATAGCTTAATTAAAATGTCTGCTTCATTATTTAGCCTTATCTTAATTAACATAATTTGTGACCCAATATGTATGTCACTATGAAAACATAGCTGCCTCTATATTTATGTCACCTTTACTTCAATGGCCATAAGTTAGGATACCACATGGACACCAGATGTTTTCCCTCTTGCCTAATGTCGCCTTTATATTTATCGCTATAATTTATACACAGGACTGGATGACATAATGCCTTCCTAAGATGAGTCCTACTCCATTACAGTAGATATGTAAAAAGGCTACAAATTGAAAAAAAAATTCAAGTAGGAATCTTTCTCCAAACACACACTTGTATGTACGAGTACTACATTAAAAATACGCTGTAGCTCACAAAGGACATCAATAAATTACACTTTGGAGGTGCATAAACAACAAATTTTTGGATCCACCAAGGGGTGGGTGCTGAGGAATTGTTAGGTACTTAGGCAGGAAGCGGAAATAAGTAGATCTTAGTGACACTGTTGTTTTCTTAATGTAGCACATCGAGTCCTGGAGAATCCATTCTACTGGCAAAGTTGCCATAAATAACGACAATAGAGATAGGCTACTATAAACAGTGCTGAGGCTTCGGATAATTGGACTAGTAGACTGGATTGGCCTCACTGTGGTGTCTTCCTGTGCTGGCTCGGTGCTGGCACTACATGCGTGTGCGGCAGGAGATGCGTATGCGAGCTGACTGTGGATTGGCAGGGCCACCACGTGGTTAACTGTCAACTTCAGGATACATTCTGCCTGGCATGATATCGATACTGTACGACACCACACAAATTATACTGACTGTTCTGATATCTCCTATGCCCCTGAAGAAACAGTTTAAATAAACAGCTTTATCTAGCAATTGGACAACTTGTGCTGTCAACATCACTGCTAGGATTCAATAGAAACCATTACCTCTCTACCATTAAGCAAACACTACAGCACAGAGTGACCGTGTGTGCCTCATCATGCTGTATGGATTGTGCTGCGTTGGAGAGCCACAGCTGATGGCTTCCAGTCCAGTTGAGCAGGGCCAGGCTATGACAGCCACTGGCCGCCTCGCCACACTACCTGCAGCCTTGCTGTGGTCGATGACACTGCCGCAGTGTCAGCCACCACCTAACGACTCTAACTGACTACGAGATGAAGTGTGGGATGTCTTTAATCCTTAACAGTGCAGCCAAAAGCATCATGTGAGGTTAGGGAAGCGGCCAGCAGGTGCATGTAGGTAAACAAAATTTTCACTCCACCCTTCAATAACAGGTACAGGTGTGTCTGCATGCCCAAAACCACCAGCTCAAGGCAGCATCAAAATTAATGCTAATAGTTTGACAATGATGAATAATGCTTAAGGAAACTATATATAATTACAAAGCTTATTTGGGAAGTGTATATGTGCAGACTTGCTTCCCTATTAGTTGCTTGCAGCTGGACATGAAATGTATGTTCTGCGTACACTATCCAGTTAAAAGTACCTGGATACATAGTAGCGGACATTAATGTGGAACGTGCCTACTAGTTGAATAGTACACTCTGTTTAAATTAATAAATTCATTACTGATGATAGAACAAAAGCCATTTTGTAAACAAAGGCATTATGTACGCACATATCAAACCATTTATCGGGTACACAGCTCAGCCAGAGTGTTATTTGGACTTATACATATGGAATTCTCGGACTGGTTCCTCATTCTGCAAGAAATGGGATTCCGTAGTAGAAAGACAACACAGTTCTCGCCAAACGCTGTTGGATAATTTTAGAGAACATTCGTTAAAAGTAGACGGCTTATCTCTTCTACTACCACTGTATATCTCACATAGACGCTATGGCAATAGCACAAGAGCGATTAGAGTGCATGCAGACAGTCACTACTCCACTGCTAAGTATGTGTATAGAGAAGAAAAGCAGCTAAAACCTCTACCAAGTGCTCTTTGCCATGTATGGTGACTTGTGGTATTTGTATGTAGGTATAGATGTGACGAAAAGTGGGTTCAGTACTCCGAGGTCTGCATCACATGGCAGTATTACACAGAACAAGAAGATTACCACAATCGTAATCTACCTGTACACAGCACTATACTTGGAATCTCTAGGCCCAGACTAAAGAATAACCCTCATTAAACGTCCATATTAGATATAATTTCTCGTATTTTCTTGTTGTGGCCATTTTACGAGACATGGCTGGAGAAACTGATTCTTTTTACAACATACGCTCTCTAAAGTTTAACAGTAACCCTCCCATTACATGTAACGCCTCTCTTGTAGTGATTGGCACTGGCGTCTGTTGTTTAACATCTCCGTAATGTTCTCGCTCCATTAAATGGTTGCACGCGTGCTGCACTTTTTGGAACTTGTCTGTCTTTTCTATTAATCCAACTTGTTGAGGGTATCAGGCTGAGGCGCAATATTAAAAAAGTTAGTCGAATAAGTGCTCTGTAAGCAATTTTTTATCGATAGTTTAATATTTACCTTATCCTGTTATCCACTTTTCCCACTATTTCTGTTACATGGTCGTTCCCCTTTAGATTGAGCTAGACTCTTCCTCCTAGGTACTTTACTGTTTGTACTGACAGCAGTGATTTATCACAACGAACGCAATAGAACAGTAGAGGGTTTCTTCGCCTATTTATATGCAGTACATGAGATTTAGTTGTGTCCAGTCCAGTTGTGTGCAGTCCCTGCATAAATCCTGTGGGTACTCCAACTTGTGGTAGCTTTTCCTTTGATATTTACAGTAATTGCTGATATTCTATATTCCCCACTCACAGCCACATTTTTCATATACTGTGTTTAAGGCAATATGTCACCCTTACTTGTACATCTGCTATGGCCAGCTCTTTTCTCAGTAGCAGCTATAATCCTGAACGTTCTGCCAGGCACTTAAGTGCTGACTGCAAAGTAATCATGCAAATGTTACAGTACTTGTTTTCGACATATACTCCAGTTTTGGTTTTTTTGACTTCGCTTTCTCTTCTATTTTCAGTTTTCTTTTGTGTGCACCCAACAATTTTTGTACATTTAAAGGAGTAATTTCCCTAATAGGGAATGGTTTAATCCATTTGACACATTGTCTCCTTTAACTAAAACCTATGAAATAACGACGTTTATGGAAATCAATACTAACATGATAATATCTATATTTGATAGTATTGGGGAGAATTATGTCCTGGATTGAGAAAAATATGCTTTTCCAGCTTATATAAGAATATACAGCCTACAGTTGCGGGTTAACTTTATCGCTTACCTAGGTTTCAACGTTGGTAATAACGTCTTCGTCAGAACCTGCAAAAAGTTAATATTATAATGTGCTAGTAAATTATATTAGATATGGTCATCCTACAGGATGCAACGTGTAGTACTTACATAAAATATTATTTAAATGTTTGCCTAAAACAAGCCATGTCCTAAGTCAACTTTATAAAACTTGATGCATACCCATAAGGTTTTGTCACTTCTATTAAACAAGGTGTAGCAAATTCACTTTAAGCTCGTTGTATGGGCCTCGTCGTGTGACTAGAGACTGCGGACCGCGCTGACTTATCACAGTCTTTCTCAAGGGAATGAACCAAATTTTGCTTTAAACTATTACTCGTCGAGAAGGAAATTTTAAAACCTGAAGTTTTCAACAGGCGAGGCGAGGGCTTCGCGGTCTGCCTCACAGAGGGCGGCGCGCATGCGCGAGACGTATAGAATCAAACTCTTAATACGCACGCGTCAGATAACGACTACGCATGACTGCGTTTTATATTCTACTATAGAGCCTTATAAACTGACCAACAAATCTCGTATGAACATCTGTAGGAAAGGTTCTATTATTACAGAAACTGTAATGGTCACATGCATTATGAATTATTGTAAACCTAATATATGCTGGAAGCCTTCGCAGTATGTCCTATTTTTTAGATACAGTTGATCGTTCAATAAATTGCCTCTATCTGTAATTAGGTGTGCATAAATTTGTAGTTCCTCAAGCGTGTCGAGTCTGTATCCCTTAACTTCATGATGTAGTAGCTCTATGTCACGTAAAGGTTTAGGTGTATGAGCCATTTGCAGCAGATGTTCCGCAAACGCTGACCCCCGTGTTCCTACGCCCTTTATTGGAAGATGTTCTTTAAACCTTACTGCTATAGCTCTGGCTGTTTGACCTATGTAATAACATGGGCAATCATCACACATAATCTTATATACGTCTGATTTCGCTTACTTATCACAGTCTTTCTCAAGGGACTGAACCAAATTTTGCTGTAAGCTATTACTCGTCGAGAAGGACATTTTAAAACCTGAATTTTTCAACAGGTGCCCTATCTTGTAGGAGACATTACTTATATAAGGAACCGACAACCATTTCTTGGCCTGATCTTGGGTTTGAGTATTTGTGTTTACTGAAGTCGTTGTCCTTTTTCGCGTTTTCTTATGATATAACTGCCTCACTATCTTTGGATCATAGCCATTATTCTGTGCAATATTCTCGAGAATTTGTAATTCTTTTTCGAGGTTAACATCTGACAACGGGATAGAAATCGCCCGATGCATACTAGAGTAGAAAAACGCCATTTTATGCGCTTGCGGGTAGGTTGAATCGGCCGGGATGATGTTGTCTGAATAAGTTGCCTTCCGGAATATGTTGAACTCTATTTTAGCATCTTTAATAGTCAACGTTAAATCAAGATAATTTAGTGATCTATCAGCTGATTCCAATTCTTGTGTGAATTTTATTTTTTCATGTAGACTGTTAAACGTTGCGAAAATTTGCTTTATTCCTTCTAGAGAGTTTTTAACCAGTAGAAGAATGTCATCCACGTATCTCGCATAAAAGATGATGTTGTTCACTAATTCCGGGTAATTTCGGACATGGACTCCCCATAGCTAGACCACATGGCTATGAATATAATTTTTTATTGAACGAATGATACTGGAAGGTATCAGGTTCAAGAATCATAAAAGAAGGTTGTATACCTGGAAGAATCCTGGAGATACTAAAAGGTATCAGATAGATTATATAATGGTAAGTCAGAGATTTAGGAACCAGGTTTTAAATTGTAAGACATTTCCAGGGGCAGATGTGTACTCTGACAACAATCTATTGGTTATGAACTGTAGATTACAAATGAAGAAACTGCAAAAAGGTGGGAATTTAAGGTGATGGGACCTGGATAAACTGACTAAACCAGAGGTTGTACAGAGTTTCAGGGAGAGCATAAGGGAACAATTGACAGGAATGGGGGAAAGAAATAGAGTAGAAGAAGAATGGGTAGGTCTGAGGGATGAAGTAGTGAAGGCAGCAGAGGATCAAGTAGGTAAAAAGACGAGGACTAATAGAAATCCTTTGGTTACAGAAGAAATATTCAATTTAATTGATGAAAGGAGAAAAATATAAAAATGCAGTAAATGAAGCAGGCAAAAAGGAATACAAACGACTCAAAAATGAGATCGACAAGAAGTGCAAAATGGCTAAGCAGGGATGGCTAGAGGACAAATGTAAGGATGTAGAGGCTTATCTCACTAGGGGTAAGATAGATACTGCCTACAGGAAATTAAAGAGACCTTTGGAGAAAAGAAAACCTCTTGGATGAATATCAAGAGCTCAGATGGAAACCCAGTTCTAAGCAAAGAAGGGAAAGCAGAAAGATGGAAGGAGTTTATAGAGGGTCTATACAAGGGCGATGTACTTGAGGACAATATTACGAAAATGAAAGAGGATGTAGATGAAGATGAAATGGGAGATACGATACTGCGTGAAGAGTTTGACAGAGCACTGAAAGACCTGAGTCGAAACAAAGCCCCGGGAATAGACAACATTCCATTAGAATTACTGACGGCCTTGCGAGAGCCAGTCCTGACAAAACTCTACCATCTGGTGAGCAAGATGTACGAGACAGGCGAAATACCCTCGGACTTCAAGAAGAATATAATAATTCCAATCCCAAAGAAAGCAGGTGTTGACAGATGTGAAAATTACCGAACAATCAGTTTAATAAGCCAGAGCTGCAAAATACTAACGCGAATTATTTACAGACGAATGGAAAAACTGGTAGAAGCCGACCTCGGGGAAGATCAGTTTGGATTCCGTAGAAATGTTGGAAAACGTGAGACAATACTGACCTTACGACGTATCTGAGAAGAAAGATTAAGGAAAGGCAAACCTACGTTTGTAGCATTTGTAGACTTAGAGAAAGCTTTTGACAATGTTGACTGGAATACTCTCTTTCAAATTCTCAAGGTGGCAGGGGTAAAATACAGGGAGCGAAAGGCTATTTACAATTTGTACAGAAACCAGAAGGCAGTTATAAGAGTCGAGGGGCATGAAAAGGAAGCAGTGGTTGGGAAGAGAGTGAGACAGGGTTGTAACCTCTCCCCGATGTTATTCAATCTGTACATTGAGCAAGCAGTAAAGGAAACAAAAGAAAAATTCGGGGTAGGTATTAAAATCCTTAGAGAAGAAATAAAAATTTTGAGGTTCGCCGATGACATTGTAATTATGTCAGAGACAGCAAAGGACTTGGAAGAGCAGTTGAACGGAATGGACAGTGTCTTGAAAGAAGGATATAAGATGAACATCAACAAAAGCAAAACGAGGATAATGGACTGTAGTCGAATTAAGTCGGGTGATGCTGAGGGAATTAGATTAGGAAATGAGACACTTAAAGTAGTAGATGAGTTTTTCTATTTGGGGAGCAAAACAACTGATGATGGTCGAAGTAGAGAGGATATAAAATGTAGACTGTCAATGGCAAGGAAAGCGTTTCTGAAGAAGAGAAATTTGTTAACATCGAGGATGGATTTAAGTGTCCGGAAGCCGGGGTTTAAAGGGACTTGTATGGAGTGTAGCCATGTATGGAAGTGAAACATGGACGATTAATAGTTTGGACAAGAAGAGAATAGAAGCTTTCGAAATGTGGTACTACAGAAGAATGTGAAGATTAGATGGATAGATCACATAACTAATGAAGAGGTATTGAGTAGAATTGTGGAGAAGAGGAGTTTGTGGCATTACTTGACAAGAAGAAGGGACCGGTTGCAAGGACATGTTCTGAGGCATCAAGGGATCACAAATATAGTATTGGAGGGCAGCGTGGAGGGTAAAAATCGTAGAGGGAGACCAAGAGATGAATACACTAAGCAGATTCAGAAGGATGTAGGCTGCAGTAGGTACTGGGAGATGAAGAAGCTTGCACAGGTCAGAGGAGCATGGAGAGCTGCATCAGATTAGTCTCAGGACTGAAGACCACAACAACAACAACAACATTGAATGAAAAATAATTGTATTTAAGAGTCGTTCTCAGAAGTAACATTAGCTCATCAATTTCTATGGTGGATAATGTTTTGTGGTACCTTAAGTTTTGTTCTATAATGTTCAAGGTCTGACCCACTGGTACGTTTGTGTACAAGCCAATGATGTCAAATGACACCACTTTGGTGTTTTCGGAACATGTTACGGTTTTAAGTCTGCTGGCTACGTCCACTGAATTTTTAATCGAAAAATTATATTGAAACACAAAATATTCTTTAATTTTATAATGTAAGTGTCTCGCTAATTTATGATACGCAGTATCGGTGCTATCCACAATAGGGCGGATCGGATGGGAAATTTTGTGGAGCTGAAAGTGACTCCTTAACGTCGGGGGCTTGGGGTTCATGTTTATCAATGCCTTCTCTTCAAAGAACATTTCCGTTTTCTGAATATATTCTTTTTTTGTAGAAACGATAATCGTGTTCCCCTTATCGGGCTTAGTTATTACTAAGAAATAATGAAGCCCTAATTTACAGCCTCTAAGCTGTCTGATAGTTTACAGAATATATAAGGATTGCCAGAGATTCCAATGGAGCATACCCACTACTATTTGTTGTCATTTAATGCACTCAGACTGTCTTCTACAGGGTCAAAGACATCATGCATTGCACAGTTATAAATATTAGCTTCTAGTCTGGTGATACCATGTCCTTTAGCCAAGGAAGACGTAAACATTTCTCATAGATGCATGTCAGGGCACTTTTATATAAATCTATAAGGCGATTACCAATAACTTCTTCCACTCCAGGGGTTTTGATTTGCCTACAACTTTCTTATAGACCTATGTTCTACAAAAGCTCGTCTATGACGTCAGACTTATTGCTGCTTACAATAACATTTTTGCTTCTTTGGTAGTCTTTTTCTTGCATACAGAAATTGTGGTGTATGTTACGCAGTCACACATTTCCATTCTGTTAAATATCCCAGCAAAATTTTGCATTTTATACCCATGACTATAAGGTAACAGTCTTCTATAAGAAGCTGTTGCAATAGTCCAGAATATGCCTCTTGCTGCCCCGTTATTGCTCCCATATTGGAGAAATGGTAGTTTTGTCCTGACACTCTGTCCTCTATTAAAGTATACATATGTGGTCTCACCCCCTCCTTATATTGTGGGTAATCTTGTTTGACGGCTTGTGCTAACATCACTTTATTGGACCCATGAAATATGTTATTTGACTTGAAACACAGAACGCTCCGTCCTTCATCTTTTAAAGTATAAATATTTCACGCCCTGTTCATCTTATATATGAAGTGCTTACATTAAAGTCGCACGGCTTCTGTTGCAAATTCCGACCATGTCCTCTGTACACTGCTCTTTTAAGTGTATCAGTAAATCAGTGCCCTATTACTAAAGTGGAAATTGCAAAAGATTCTGCCATATGGATGTAGACAACGAATTATATGATTTTTAAGTTATGGAGGGTTTGTGCGGTAACTGAACCAGATATTCACTACACTATACATCGCACTGCTGCCTCTAGTTGTTACTGGGTCAACTAATTGCGATATGCTTTAAGTGGATTCGACTGATGTACTATGCTCACATCCCAGAGCAGTTATAACAGATGATACAAAACTGTACAGTGCAGACATAAATTCTTAACTATATACTCTGCAAGGAATAGAGTGGTACATCTTAACGCTGTGGAAGACTGCATCGACAAATAGTGGTACTGTGCAGGCTCTAGTCTGATAGTTCCATATTTTGACACTAGGATCATAGTTCTTTTATGTTGGCCAGTATTTTCGAAGGAGGTGTTGAGATCATGATTTAATCACTATGAGTTGATCTATCTAGGTACAATCTGCCTCAGTATAGAATGTTGATTTGTAATGCCCTACTTTAACAAACAGCAGCCATATGGATTGGGTTTGTATATTATTACACAACATTTTTGCTAACTCCGACATACAATATGTGCCTGTGTATTTCTAATGCAATGTAAGCTATCCAAAATATCCGAAACACCTTCTTATCTTGTATGTTGAAAGGATCCTGCTAGCTGTCAGTTGGTCATTACATTGAGAGCAACCTCTACTTATACCGCTTGCTTAATTTCAGCCGTATCTAATGGGAAGGAAGTGGACAAGACAACGATAATTATCAGAAGCAATTGCAGAAAATCAAGATTTCCCCCAACAAATTCTCTGATTTTAATGTAGATCGATTTCCTTGTCTAGACAGAGTATGAACATTTTTTATTACTGACTATAAGAGATTGACTAATCACGTAATTTTAATTTTGGCTTCAGCCCTGAGTTAGGTCACAGTTTTGGCACGCCCGTTGTTTAGGAGGAACGCATCGATCATGGAAGATTGCCTTGCCTTGCCCTTTTGAATGTTGTGTGGACAGACAGGCAAGTTGTTCTGGCTGGCCACACCGCGACAAGTCGCTCTCGGACAGTAAGAGCATGGTGGGGAAGGGAGATGCTTCTACAGGTGTCTGGCTGGCTGGCGAGGCAGAGGCGAGGTGCCAAGCTACAGTGACGTCCCTGCTTGTTGTCTAAGAATGGGTGCTTCTGACTTGAAGGTGCCTAGAGGGGCAGCGGAGGAGGAAAATGTTTCTCGGTAGATACTTAAATACATTCTCGGGTTAAATAGCTGAAAGAGAAGCCCTCTCTTTAGTACCAACATAAGGAAGTTTTCTAACATGATCCAAATTCCCCGACAAGCTGTCACCAGGGCAGTTTATTACACAGACACTCAGGGCCTGTCTCGCTCCTAGTATTCTTCTTCCCTCTGGTTATAATTTGTTAGAAATTGTCACTAGAACTTGTTGGGAAGGGTAGACAAAAAGTTGTCCTCTATCTGCCCTGTTGCCTAGTCTCCGAAATTTAACATAGAAGGGATATGAACTGAAAAGAGCCTCTTGCTTGATTGGCTGGTTAACTGTTGTTAGGACGTTACCTAGCAGAAAACTGACTTACGCGCTTTCTTACGCAGAGCTCAGAAACGAAGGAGCAGAATCATTTGAGTTTTCGGTTTTGAAGTAGAAGCAGGTTGTTGATCGACTGTGAAGCAAGTAGACGCATGATTGTAGTAGCGTGTTTATTCAGGTTTTAGATTCTCAAGTAGAGGGACTTAGTTGTTGTATTCTAAAGCAAACAGATGCAAGACTCTGATGCTAGCAGCACTGCGACCTCTGCCACTGGAAGATCAACTCCTGATGAATGACGGTGGAGATTCCAAAGACGGAGGGAGCCGACTTTTTGATGATCTGTGCATCCCTGCAAGTTATATGTTAGATTCGATTAGACCTTGTTTATTCTGAGACACAAGCTTTTAGTCTGATGAATTTCGGTAATCTCTTTAAAGTTAGGATTCTTAGTTCGCGAATGGATTACGGATTAGATACTCATATCCCGATGCTTATTTTCGAGAAATTCTTTTGCAAATGCTGAACAGATGGCTTTGGTTCTCTTTGGAATCATGATTAACCTTCACGTATCTATAATATGACGATCCATGCAGTTGGTTATTGTTCTGTCCCTGATCCCCAGTTATGAGAGAGAACGGACTTCCAGTTGTCTTACCCACTTTCTATGTAGCCCATGCACAGGAGAGTTTTCTACACTGAAATAGTGGTCCCATCAGGAGATTAATAATTATTTGACTTTTTTATATGTATGTCAATATCACATAAACTGTTTTGTCATTTATAGCACCATGAGGAATATGCAATGATCGAAATTAGAATGAATTAGTAATTTCCTTTCTGTAGATAACATATTTCTCTTATTCATCAGTTAACTGAGTTTAACAGTGCTGGCACTTGCAGTTGTATTTATATTTGAATACTGGGCCAGTTTCACTCCTCCAAATTCAGAAAATGGTAATATATACAGTGTCCTATCTGACTCTGCCTCTCATATATAAATCAGAAACGAAACAAAAGCCCCCGATATAGGTGCATTACCGGCCAATTGCATTTTTCACATTTTGTTTTATTTCGGAAATATATGGGGTGGTAAAGTTAGGACATACTATATATGTATATATATTTAACTCCGATCATGACAGTTGATTATTTATAAACTCCCTCCCACCACGTTTAATAGACATTTAATTTAGTTTACCCCGCCAGAATTAATTATGTAGCTATAACGTTTGCAGGGAAAACGAGCCAGCTGCCACTGGTCCGCAGCATCACAGAAGCAGTTGAGCCTAAATGTTGCCGTTGCTTGTGAAACATCTGTTTCGCCTCCAGCAGTGCGGCACTTGGAGAGGCCGACCGCTATGCAGACTGCTGACTAGATGGACCCTTGTGGTGGTGGCGGCGTCTCTCCTCCCAGCCCTTTGGTTGTCATGCATGGCCTGAGAATTCTGATGACAGCAGGTTGGTGTCCATTACCTGTGACTGCAGGTACCACCTATTCCCGAAGCAGTCATGTCCTGGACTCCCCAAGCCGCTAACACACAATGAGGGAATGAAGAGAAAAAGGTGCCCATCTCCACACTGACCTACTGAAGGCCAAAAAAAAAAAAAAAAAAAAAAAAAAAAAAAAAAAAAAAAAAAATGCTCCTGCTCCGCGCAAAGTAGAGCACTGCGGACTTCTGATTTTTTTATGGTCACAGGATGAAATAAGTTGCGAGTCATGCTGCATGATACTGTTAGTGAGGCACTTTAAATAAAAAAATGCTCAAATATTAATCACTCTCGTTAGAAAGTGATAAGGCATACAGCTTGATGCTTGGACAATGTGATATTGGATTGGAGATACCCCCACCAAACTATGTATGTGTCAAGTCTGAGCAATGGGCTGTTTACTCAGATGTTGTGGTGTGCTTGGTGCCTGGACAATCTGATTATTATCATCAGCAGTCATACCTATCAGCCCCAAAGACATCGTGAATGGGAGCATGTCCATCACTTGCATGCCCTCTCCTCTTGACTGACTTGTTCTGGCATTGTGGTAATCACCAACATCTATGGGTGACAGCACTGACTCAGGACGTGTCGCTGATATTCCTGTGGCGGAAGATTGATGCAGAGAAAGTGGCCAAGTCGAGACCAAGAGTCCAGCAATGACCAGATTGGATATTCTGGCACTGACACTGTCATTGTCGGACCCTATGATATCGTCAATAACAATAAGTGCGATGGACCCATCACAATGCCCTCCAAGTAACTTTCAGAAGATTAATTTTACCCGTGGACCCAAGAAGACATCCACGTCCTGTGTGACTGTGCTGTCTGTGATGTATGAATGTGACCACCTGAAGTGTGTGCCAAGTAGTATAGTCTATGGCCAAGTAGTATACTCTAAAGCCCTTACGAAGAATACATCCACCTCAGTGAGAGAGATGTCGAGGTTACTATCGCATTTCACATCATACACAGCTTTGGTGTAAATGTTTTCTACATCTACATCTACATTTATACTCCGCAAGCCACCCAACGGTGTGTGGCGGAGGGCACTTTACGTGCCACTGTCATTACCTCCCTTTCCTGTTCCAGTCGCGTATGGTTCGCGGGAAGAACGACTGTCTGAAAGTCTCCGTGCGCGCTCTAATCTCCCTAATTTTACATTCGTGATCTCCTCGGGAGGTATAAGTAGGGGGAAGCAATATATTCGATAGCTCATCCAGAAACGCACCCTCTCGAAACTTGGCGAGCAAGCTACACCGCGATGCAGAGCGCCTCTCTTGCAGAGTCTGCCACTTGAGTTTGTTAAACATCTCCGTAACGCTATCACGGTTACCAAATAACCCTGTGACGAAACGCGCCGCTCTTCTTTGGATCTTCTCTATCTCCTCCGTCAACCCGATCTGGTACGGATCCCACACTGATGAACAATACTCAAGTATAGGTCGAACGAGTGTTTTGTAAGCCACTTCCTTTGTTGATGGACTACATTTTCTAAGGACTCTCCCAATGAATCTCAACCTGGTTCACGCCTTACCAACAATTAATTTTATATGATCATTCCACTTCAAATCGTTCCGCACGCACACTCCCAGATATTTTACAGAAGTAACTGCTACCAGTGTTTGTTCCGCTATCATATAATCGTACAATAAAGGATCCTTCTTTCTATGTATTCGCAATACATTACATTTGTCTATGTTAAATGTCAGTTGCCACTCCCTGCACCAAGTGCCTATCCGCTGCAGATATTCCTGCATTTCGCTACAAGTTTCTAATGCTGCAACTTCTCTGTATACTACAGCAACATCCGCGAAAAGCCTCATGGAACTTCCGACACTATCTACTAGGTCATTTATATATATTGTGAAAAGCAATCGTCCCATAACACTCCCCTGTGGCACGCCAGAGGTTACTTTAACGTCTGTAGACGTCTCTCCATTGATAACAACATGCTGTGTTCTGTTTGCTAAAAACTCTTCAATCCAGCCACACAGCTGGTCTGATATTCCGTAGGCTCTTACTTTGTTTATCAGGCGACAGTGCGGAACTGTATCGAACGCCTTCCAGAAGTCAAGGAAAATAGTATCTACCTGGGAGCCTGTATCTAATATTTTCTTTGTCTAATGAACAAATAAAGCGAGTTGGGTCTCACACGATCGCTGTTTCCGGAATCCAATTTGATTCCTACAGAGTAGATTCTGGGTTTCCAAAAACGACATGATACTTGAGCAAAAAACATGTTCTAAAATTCTACAACAGATCGACATCAGAGATATAGGTCTATAGTTTTGCGCATCTGCTCGACGACCCTTCTTGAATACTGGGACTACCTGTGCTCTTTTCCAATCATTTGGAACCCTCCGTTCCTCTAGAGACTTGCGGTACACGGCTGTTAGAAGGGGGGCAAGTTCTTTCGCGTACTCTGTGTAGAATCGAATTGGTATCCCGTCAGGTCCAGTGGACTTTCCTCTGTTGAGCGATTCCAGTTGCTTTTCTATTCCTTGGACACTTATTTCGATGTCAGCCATTTTTTCGTTTGTGCGAGGATTTAGAGAAGGAACTGCAGTGCGGTCTTCCTCTGTGAAACAGCTTTGGAAAAAGGTGTTTAGTATTTCAGTTTTACGCGTGTCATCCTCTGTTTCAATGCCATCATCATCCCGGAGTGTCTGGATATGCTGTTTCGAGCCACTTACTGATTTAACGTAAGACCAGAACTTCCTAGGATATTCTGTCAAGTCGGTACATAGAATTTTACTTTCGAATTCACTGAACGCTTCACGCATAGCCCTCCTTACGCTAACTTTGACCTCGTTTAGCTTCTGTTTGTCTGAGAGGTTTTGGCTGCGTTTAAACTTGGAGTGAAGCTCTCTTTGCTTTCGCAGTAGAAGTGTAGGACAAAAATTTTCATTATGTCACTTCTTTTCACATTACTGTATGCCTTAGGAAACGAAAATTATTCTCATGCTTTTGTAATTAGTACTACTGCTACTTTTCGTTTCTAAGTCGCATATCTTTCTCTTGACTCACTATAAGTTAATGCTATGGACATTTCTGTGTTGTGCATCTGTGTTCTAGGCTAAGTACACTTGCTCCCTTTACTACCAGTTAGCACTGTATATATGTATTCCTGCTTCCAAATTCTCAGTTAATCACAATCTAGCATTTGATTCGGTATCTCATTTGAACTGTGGTTTTGTATGTTACTCAAGTCTCACAGCTTTTGAGTGTAGCACACCCACTTTTATGTTGCTGTCATGTCATTGTTGTATAGCACCCTTTAGTAGGAGATCATGACGTTTGGTCTGTAACAATTTTTCATGATGTGGATATTTTGTGTATTATGTTCCATATGTTACTGTTTTGTCTCTTATTTCAAACACTGTTTTCCATTAATGTCCAATCAACCTCAGGCATGTTTTAGTATTATATCTTGTTTCTGTTTATCTTTCAGATGTTTGGGCATATGTTGTGGAGTATACGCCCTCACTATGGACGAAATGTATTTTCACTGCGCAAACACTTCTCCATAGATGTAATCAGTATACACTAAACAGAATATGGCAGCCTTGTCCCATTTCGATGAATATCGACTGTCGTTTCTTTCCAGCGATATTCAGGATACTGATAGTCAGAGGCGCATGTATTACTGGAGCCTGGCGTTTGGTGAGGTAAGATGGCACCGTCAAGAACTTTCCGTATGGTACTAATACGATTTTCTAAAACGAAATGACATTGTAAGCTTTGCGATTTAATCCAAACAAATACTGCAGTTGAGCTAATATTTGAGTACCAGTTGAGTTTAACACATACATTGTAGAATCGTGTTAAGAGAAGAACATAAAGTTACAAACATACACGTTTAAAGCACACTGTAGTTTTCCTAAGAAAACTCAAATGAATAAAAACAGTTGTTATCAACATAAATTAATACTTTATACTTACAGAAGCATTTTCAAAACGAGTGTACTGTTCTAAGAAAATAAGAGCCGGATCGGAAGTGGTTAAAACATATCATTAAGCTACGTCTGTTATTACTAGACCCATTGAACCCCTTAAATTATACGTGCACTATTTAAATACTGGTGGCACTTCAGGTAAGACAAACTGTAATGTAATTACTTAGGCTTACATACAGTACATAAGCAAATATATGTAAGATGTTTGTACTTACGCATGCACTGAGACATGTTCCTTTTCTCGTATCATCCATCTACCGAACGAAAAATTGCCACCAAACACGGCACATGTTTGACCATTATGTCAAAACTCCAAAGGTAACTTTGTTTTGTCAGTTTATTCCTATTTCTCAGAAATTTTCTATCAGTAGACAACCGGCTGTTTACAAGTCCTTTAGAAATGTAATATGGAGAGGAGTGCCAATGTGCTGGCTTGAGTGGCAGCAATGATTTGTACATGGTACGACTGTGCTGACAATCTGGTAGTCGTTTGTTTCACTCTGGAACATATTAAATCTATTCCATTAGAACTGGTTTAAGGCAACTGGATAATTCTGAATTTCTGAATTCTGCCATCTGATTAAGAACATTACCACCATTTTTTTTTATTATGAATGAAAATTTCCATTTCTTCCTGATATCCATTGTTTTACTTTTCTCCGATCATGTGAGAAATTTCGAGGTTCATTTTGGTTTTCTGAGGGTGGCTTGTGTCTTTATTCTGTGTTGCTACTGGTGTGTTGTTACGTTTTCCCAATCTCTAGCAATCTGTATGTCTTTCAAATTGAGTTCTGAAATTTCTGCCTGTTTGGCCTATGTAATATATGTTTAGGCTGCAAGTAATTTTGTAAATGCCAGATGCGTCAAGATCTGTCTCTGCTAGTTTTATGTTATGAAGAAGCCTCGTACTTAAGTTGTTGGTAGTGCATAAGCTGATTTTTGCGCCTGTGTTTTTGAATAGCCCAGCTAATTTATCAGACATGGCATTTTTACTTATTTAGCTGTTGGGGAAAGCTCTCTTAGTGACTTAATAGCTGAAATATTTATCAACCATATAGGGAATGAAATACTGAAACTAAGAGGTGGAATCACAGGCAAAGTTAACTTCTATAAGAGGTATATGGGTGACACCCTTATTCTATTTGATGAAGTAACAACCCCCTTTAATAAATTAAATAGCCTGCTTGAAAAATCCAATTCAGTCCTGAATATCAAGAGAACAGGACAATACGTTTTCTTCATAGGAAGATATTAAAACAGAACTAGCGGGTGTATTTAGGTGTTCACCAAAAACCTGTTAGTACAAACACCATTACACATACATCACCTACAAAAAAGCTTCATATAGATCACTTCTATACACAACCCACAAATTTCTACTTCCATATGCATGATCAAAACTGGAAATAGAAACCATAAAATGTACTGCAAAATGGATATGATCCTTCACTCATTAATAGAATGTCACAACAGGTAAAAAACTGAACGAACAACTGCCAAATACACTTACAACAGACAGCGCCCCAGTGATTAAATATGTGTAAATGACATATCTTGGAATAATTTCAGTTGAATTAGCTAGGTTATTCAGAAACACACACGTAAAAATTAGCTTCAGCATCACCAACAACTTAAGCAGGAGGGTTATCTGAAATATAAAACCTTCACATATAGACAATGACGCGCTGGAATTTGCAAAATTACCTGCAGAAAATGCAACGAATATTATATAGGCCAGACTGGCAGAAACGTCAAAATTCGATTTAAGGAATACGTAGACTGCAGCAAATCCGCAAAACATAATAAAGATATATGCCGTCCTTTGCAAAGCGAAGACAACCTTGAAATTTTACAAAAAGTCAGAGAAAGTAAAACAATGGATATCGTGGAAGAAATGGAAATTGTCATTGGGAATAAAAAGAAATTGGTGGTAATATTCTTATAAGATGAGGATTAAAATTTAGAATCTTTAGTCAGCCTTAAATCAGTTTTAATGCAACAGATTTAGACGTGAAAAAACCAAACGACTACCAGACTGCCAGTATCCCGAGTATCGCTGGAAACGGTGGTGGACACCACATGCTGTAAGGCGCTATGTTGTATTTAAGGTACACTGTTTACATCTGTGAGGAAATGTCTGTGCAATGAAAGTACATCGAAAACAGTATTAGATTGAGCAGTCCAATAGTGTAAAGATAAACGACAGCTCCCCCAGTGTACCAATGATGCAGATGAGACCTTGGGACGTCAAGATCGTAGTGAAAAACCAACATGTAAAAAGTATATCACACGATTATCGCACCATAACAACTCATGCAAAACCATCTGAAACCCAAGCAGGATGTGGTGTCAGTCACAACAACGAGAGACAGCTCCACACCAGCTGGAGACAAAACTGGAAATAGATTTCTGGTCACCCGCTGACCAGCTCCTCCCCCAAATATCCCAATAGCCACTCCAGCATCAGAACAGTGAAAGGAACAGTTTTAATTTCATTTAGACTAAGATTTTATCTTTAGGTAACCTCTTCCTGGTGGTCTATGTAGGGAACAGGCTTGTTTCCCCTGCTCTTCCAGCACACATAGTTACTACACTGAATGTTGAACTGACCCACAGGCTCCCGACCGAAAGCTTTTCAAAGCAAGTACCGACATAAAAACATTTATGTTTCTGTTATCTCTCGCATTCGCTCGACACTCGACTTTTTGGGCTTTTTCGATTCTTTCGACGCGAGATTTTCCATGACTTGTGTTTTCTATAATTCCGAGCATATTTACGAGTCAAATGAAACGACATCTTTCATTGTTTTGTAATTCAATATTGATTTCCATTTATATTCATGTTACTAGTTTTGTTATCTCACTTCAGGTCCTGCTAATGCTTTGCAAGCTCTTCACAGTGAGATCCGAATCAATGTCCTATCTAAACGGATTTCCACGTTACAGTATTTTATAATTTTGTACAACTCAACATCGTAACAATCACGTGCATGCGACTACACTAGTACAGTGACGTCACAGGCAAAACAATAGGCCTACTGCGTGGACGTGATATGTCCATTGTGTGCTCAAACACAGGTCATTGTATTTATTTACTCATTTATCCTTGCAAGATAAGGGTTATCAGGCACTCTCCTACATCTAACCAAGCGTCCTACATACTCGTGTTTTACACTACATGTACACTGAGGGGCCAAAGAAACTGGTATAGGCATAACGTATTCAAATACAGAGATATGTAAACGAGCAGAATACGGCGCTGCGGTCGGCAACGCCTATATAAGACAACAAGTGTCTGGCGCATGTGTTAGAACGGTTACTGCTGCTACAATGGCATGTTATCAAGATTTAATTGAGTCTGAATGTAGTGTCATAGTCGGCGCATTAGCGACGGACATAGCATGTTCGAGGTAGGGATGAAGTGGGGATTTTCTCGTACAACCACTTCACGAGTGTATCGTGAATATCAGGAATCAGGTGAAACATCAAATCTCCGACATCGCTGCGGCCGGAAAAAGACCCTGCAAGGCCTGAGGAGAATCTTTCATCGTGACAGAAATACAATCCTTCCGCGAATTGCTCCAGATTTCAATGCTGGGCCATCAACAAGTGTCAGCGTGCGACTCATTCAACAAAACATCATCGATCTGGGCTTTCGGACCCGAAGGCCCACTCGTGTACCCTTGATGACTGGACGACACAAAGCTCTACGCCTCGCCTGGTCCCATCAACACCGACATTGGACCATTGATGGCTGCAAACATGTAGCCAGGTCGGATGAGTCTCGTTTCAAATTGTATCGAGTGGATGGACATGTACGGGTGTGGAGACAACCTCATGAATCCATGGCACCTGCATGTCAGCAAGGGATTGTTCAAGCTGGTGGAGGCCCTGTAATGGCGTGGGTCGGGGGGGGGGGGGCAGGAGGCGGTGCAGTTGTAGTGATATAGGGGCCCTGATACGTCGAGATTCGACTATGACAGGTGAGACGTACGTAAACATCCCGACTGATCACCTGCATCCATTCATGTCCGTTGTGCATTCCGACGGACTTGGGCAATTTCAGCAGGACAATGCGACACCCCACACGTCCAGAATTGCTACAGAATGGTTCCAGGAACACTCTTCTGAGTTTAAACACTTCCGCTGGCCACCAGACTCCGCAGACGTGAACATTATTGAGCATATCTGAGATGCCTTGCAACGTGCTGTTTAGAAGAGATTTGTATCCCCTCGTACTGTTAAGGATTTATGGACAGTCGTGCGGAATTCGTGGTGTCAATTCCCTCCAGCACTTCTTCAGACATTTGTTGAGTCCATGCCACGTCGTGTTGCGGCACTTCTGCGTGCTCGCGGGTGCCCTACATGATATTAGGCAGGTGTACCAGTGCGATTGCAGTCTTTCTCGGCGTGTTCCACTGATGTATTCTTCTCGGATTATCAGCCGAGTGGTGGCGTCGTCTTGTCGCAACGTTTCAGTGAGTTTCGTACCCATCATCTTCGCCAAAATATGATGGCTACAAAACTCATTGAAACGTTGTGACAAGACGACGCCACTAAGCACGTTATAGCAAATTTAGAAAATAAAAATTACAATAGTGCAGATAAAAAAACATGCGCGCTGTTTACATTCGTACATGATAAATGCAAGAATAACTAGAGATTACTATAATGTAACTTATTAATTATAAATGCCAGAAGCTGTGGGCAAGAAGAAAGAGGTCAAGGAGCGAGAGAAAAGGGAATGTAATAACACACAGTTAAAGACTATAAGGGAGAATAAAATGGCGTGACTCGAAGAGAAAGGAAAAGAGAAAGAAGCGTAACTGGAACAAGATAGGAGCATTGGCTCTACTATTGGTCACAGAGAAAGTTGACCATGTATTTTCATTCTTGGGAAAACACAATGAGGGTGACTGAAGAGACTGCTTCAACTTCTTCTTAGAAGCAGCAGGACGCCGGATTGCGAGAGGAGTGCACGGAAGCTTATTGCAGAGGCGAACAGCAGCAATAGTGAAGGAGTTTGCAAATGTTTTCGTGTTAGGAATGGGTGTAGCTACGATACTACATAAGTAATACCTTGTGTTTCGATTATCATGAGACGAAATGTGTTTAATCTGGTGCTGGGGTTCTTGCATACTGAGGAGCCGGTGAAGTAGACATAACGTATGGTAGTCCGTTAACTTGTCTGGCCGCAACCAACCTAACTGGCTGTACGAAACGCTGACATGGTCCTATCGACGAATATTGTAGATGTAGCGTGCACAAGATTTCTTGATTACCTGCAACCGTCTTGTGTTTTCATTGCTTGTGCCATGATGAATTACATTAAAGTAATGGAGATTCGATAGAAAAAGTGATTACACGAGTTCGCACGAGTTCGCACTTCATATCCAGTAGAAATATATATAGAAATTTTTTGAGGGCATAGAGGCAAGCGGAAGTCATTCCGCACATGGTGACAGTATTATCTGCCTACTTAAGATGCTCATCCAAAGCTACATCTAAGTTCTTCACTGCTTTCCGATAACGAATTGGGATACCATCAAGCTGAATGAGAGTCAGATGTCTTTCACCCATGTTATCACTGAAGACAGATCGTCATTCATCTGGACAAACGTAGTATTTATGCCTTCAGGTGTGGCTTTAGGTAGATCTGGACGTCGTTGGCATGGAAATTATATTTACGAGAAGGAAAAACCGACACGTGGAATATAAAAATAGGCGTAAGACTGACGGCTTGCGCTCCTGAAGGAACATGCACCAGGACGATTTTTATTCCTACAGACAACAAACTGCAGTCCATTTAGGCATCATTAATTTCGTAGAGACTGAAATCTGACGGCATTTTAGATATTTCCATATCACCTACCTGTGTCATGAGCCTCGCCCATCTCGATGTGACTGATTTCATTATTCTTCTAATAGGTGGGCCTTAGACCTCTCATCATTATACCTTCTTTGAAACTTCTTCTTTCACAGGTTGGGCCAACACTTGCTCGAAGTATTTGTCTGACAAAGGAATTTAGCATTCCAATATTTTCTCATGTTAATAACCAAATGTCTGAGGCATTGATAAGCAAAAGCTGGTTTTATAAGTGCTTTATGTATAGTTAATTTAATTATACGTGTTCAAAACCCCGAGAAAAAGGTTTTTTAATGTAGAAGTAGGGTGTGTGGGTTGCTATTAACCTCTATTTAATTTCATAAGAGGTGTTATTTGAGTGGGTGAATGTCGATCCCAGATATTTAAACTGACGAAGTCTCTCAAAAGCGTAATTTACTAGTGTTTTTGAGACACGTTCTCTAGACGTCCATTCCCAGCAGCCGTGTATTATGTTTTTCAGCTGATAACAAGCCATACGGGCGCGCTTGTGTCGGCCTTTTGGACCGCGCCCGTATCCCGTACGTGCGCAGCCTTTCCAACCGCTGAAATTTGTTTTCCCGCATGCTACACGATTGCTGGCTGTAGGAGATAAATGCAGAGAAAAATGGCTCAGATGTTGACCGTGGACAAAAAATGGCTATCAGGAGAGAGACTTCTTGTGTTAACACTCTAGTAGCTGGCAGTGCGCCGGAGACCTGAATTAAAACTTAGAACATTTTACAAACAATCCTGTCGGAGGAACATCCGCAGCTGAGTATTGTAGCAGAAGTTCAAAAAGCCGCTTCATTTGTAAGGTTCTTTTTATTTTAAAATTCGACAGGATTCGGGCTCTTATATGCCCATTATCAGGTGTTATAACTTTGTGCTGTGACCTGGAGCGCCGCGGTGGCCCAATACAGGACGCGGTGTATCAGCAGCCAGGGCAGAGCACAGACCCCGTGTCACAGCACAATGTTGTAACACCAGATGGTGGACATATAAGAGCCCGAAACCAGTCGTGTTTCAAATAAAAAGAACCTTACAACTGAAGCGGTATTTTCAATCCCTGTTAGAACTTTTTAACGTATTGACCAAATTGACCAGACCAGACGCCGCCTTCAAGTAACCCCCTGAGAAAAGGGCTTAGCAGTACCCTTCTCAGGCACGCACCCAGAGCCGAGAGACCCCTAGACTAGAGTGACCACATAGTCGCATTCGTATTTCATGAGATTAAATGTCTTGAAACACTGCGTATGGTCCCTCAGCCGTGACATGCGTGGGAGGGGTTGCAAGCCCAATAAATTTTGTGCTACTGGAGAGAAGCCGATATCAGCATATACAGGAGTGGAGGTGGCAAATGGACTCATCCACAGGATAGAGGACAGCAGCTCTTAATGGAATATATGGAGTTTGCTGGACGAGGGAACGCTTGCCATAAATAACTTTTTTAGAGTTCAGGTGCGGTCTTTTGGCCATGAGAATTTTGGGAACGACCAGGGACCTATATACGTGATGAGAAGCTGAAGATGTTTACACAGGACGTCAATTCCTAACTGTCTGTACGCTGTTTACCAGGCAAGGGAATGCCAGCCACAATAACTTGCACGAGAACTGTGGATGGTATTAGACAGTTAAAAAAGATGTTGAATGATAATCAGTTTTGTGGAAAGAAGGGACTGGGTAGCCGGCCGCTGTGGCCTAGCGGTTCTAGGCCTTTCAGTCCGCAACCGCGCTGCTGCTACGGTCGCAGGTTCGAATTCTGCCTCGGGCATGGATGTGTGTGATGTCCTCAGGTTAGTTAGGTTTAAGTAGTTCTAAGTCAAGGGGACCGATGACCTCAGATGATAAGTTCCATAGTGCTCAGAGCCATTTGAACCATTTCGTTAAGTCCCATAGTGCTTAGAGCCATTTGAACCATTTTTGAAGAACATGTGCTAATCGGATGTACAGCCACACCCAAGAGAAGAGCCCGTGACTGGTCATCAAGACAACAGAGGCCAGAGTCCGGAGGCGACACTGGACTTAGACGTGATAGAGCAAGGATATCAGTGACCGCCTTGATGAGATTTGGCGTCTGAGCACCACTGCCACTAACGTCAGATATTCTACTCCGGTAGCTGACAAAGACAAGCACCGCCCGTTAGCACCCATGGCACGGCCGGGAGACGAGTCCAGCTGGAGCAGCACTAAATAAATGAATTGCACTATACCACTCTTTCCAAAGTCCGCCCGTCAGTCTTGTTTGTCTGTTGGTCAACATTATTTAGAAACCTAGTAACGACCCTGACATCTCTCGTCACTGATAATGCGCAAATTATTATTTTATTTGTCTAATAACAGTATTCTAAGAAATATAGTGACGGAAAAAATCGCACACCAAGAAAGTGTTGTGCGACATATAAGAAAGTTGGTAGGCGTATTTAACATATGAAAGATGATGTCTATTCAGATTCCAAGCCAGTCTCGTAAGAGTGGCGCTAGTAGCCCCACTGTGAGGATGCAAATCAGGTTTGCTTTAAATACACACTGTAACGGTCTTGACCGTTAGTTACCTTTCAGATTGGACGTGGTGAGTTAATGTTAGTCAATAACGATTTTAAGGCGACAAAGATGCCATCATCAACGCCTCACTGAGTTTGAACGAGGTCATTTAACAGGATAGCCGGTCGACGTGCCCGAGTGGTTCTAGGCGCTTCAGTCCGGAACCGCGCAACCGCTACGGTCGCAGGTTCTAATCCTGCTTGGGGCATGGATGTGTGTGATGACCTCAGATCCATAGTGCTCGGAGCCACTTGAACCATTGTTTAATAACAGGGCTACTAGAAGCCGGATGTTCCTTCTGCGATACTGGAGAAAGAATTGGCAAGAATGTAGCCACTGTACATGAGTGCTGGCAGCGATGGTCACGTGAATTTATGGTCGCAAGAGCACCGGGCTCCGGATAGCCACATGGCGCTACCGAGGGGGAGGACCATCGTGTTCGGCATATGGCTTTAGCGCATCGAACTGCATCTGCAGCAGCTATTCCGGCGGCAGTTGGCACCATAGTGACACAAAGAACTGTTACAAATCGGTTATTTCAAGGACAGCTCGAACCAGACGCACTGTCGCGTGCATTCCACTGATTCCAAACCACCACCATTTGCGATTTCAGTCGTCTGAAGCAAGCGCTCATTGCAGGACGTTTTCTGATGAAAGCTGGTTATGCCTCTTTGGCAGTGATAGCAGTGTTTTGGTTCGAAGGAGCACAGTTGATGGGCTGCATCCAACTTGTCTGCATGCTACACTCACTGGACCTACACCTTGAGTTACGGTCTTGGGTGCGATTTCGTACGACAGCAGGAGCACTCTCGTGGTTATCCCACGCACACTAACTGCAAATTTGTACGTCAGGTTGGTGATTCGGCCAGTTGTGCTGCCTTTCATGAACAGCATTCCATGGGATGTATTCCAACAGGATATCGTTCGCCCACCTACCGCTATTGGGACCTACATATTCTACACAGTGTCGACATGTTGCTTTGGCTTTCTCGATCATCAGATCTGTCTCCAAGCGAGCACCTATGGGGCATCATTGGACAACTCCAACGTCATCCACAGACGACATTAACCATCCCTGTATTGACTGACCAAGTGCAACAGGCATGGAACTCCATCCCACAAACTGACAACTGGACCTGTACAGCACAATACATACACATTTGCATGCTTACGTGCAACGTTCTTGCGGTTACGCTGATTATTAATGTACTTGCATTTCACATTACCAATAACTTATCTCGCTCTTACATTAACCTGTGATAGCTAGAACGCAAAATACGGGAGGCGATCTAAATTATTAAGCAGCCAGGCAACATCAACAGAGAAGATGGCTATAAACTTCCGGCGTCCTGGCTGACGGCCATCCCAGCCCAACGGGCCGCGAGCGGTCGCGGGGCAGAAGCTACACGGGACACGGACGTATCTGCACAAACAGCTGTAGAGCAACTGTCAGTCCACTTCCGCGCACACCAGGAGGAAAACTTGCTGACCAGAAGCCGAATGCTGATTGGCGACCAGCTACCAATCGTTGTCGATATGGACATCCACGAATAGCCTCATTCTTTCCATCTTCCCTTACGTCATGACTAGCTAATCATACTAGAGGGCCAATTAAAAGCTTTACAACAGTGACGTCAGACATCGATAGTCTGTAATAAATAGAAGCACCTAGCCCCATACAAAACCAGTTGTGCCCTGAGGAAGGCCGTTGCAATTCGCCCGAAAGGTCGGTTTTCGTTTATTATTGTTGTTAGTTTTTAGCAATGACGGGGCATAATACCCAGAAGAATTTTAATCACAATGACAGCGGCCACGGGAGCCTACGTTCTTATAATAACCTGTGATCTTGCAATATTAATCACTTAAATATGTTTCCTAGACAAACGTATTCCCGAAATTTCACTACTCTACCTTAATTATATTTTGGTGATAAGATTTTCCTCTGTCAGTGTATATGTATATTTTGTTGTCGAAAATGAAAGTTTGCGACAAATTTCATTACATTCCCGCGGCTAGCGCTTCAAATCCGTTTAGTTTATAGGTAGATGCCGTACTCAAGCCCAAAAAAATGGTTCAAATGGCTCTGAGCACTATGGGACTCAACTGCTGTGGTCATCAGTCCCCTAGAACTTAGAACTACTTAAACCTAACTAACCTAAGGACATCACACACATCCATGCCCGAGGCAGGATTCGAACCTGCGACCGTAGCAGTCGCACGGTTCCGAACTGCGCGCCTAGAACCGCGAGACCACCGCGGCCGGCGTACTCAAGTCCAAATTAAGATATTTTAATTTAGTAGATACCAGAAGTCAATCTCTACACCTTCCAACAGTGTCTTACAAGCAACCCCTTGAGTGCGAGCTCGCAAGTTCAGTCTTTAGTAAGACTCATTTGACGGTGTTGTGATAACAATTATGAAAGGACAAATATTAGCTGTTAATGACTCACCATGTGCATCAGGAGAGCGACACAAAATGAGTGTTTGGGATGTGCAGCGATCAGCCTTCTATGGAATGTATCTGGAAACTTCACAAAATGGAGATCGACGGCATTCAAGAAATATTCAAAACAAACCACTAGCTTGCACAGTGAACACCGAAGAATAATGGTGCGCCACAGTCGTTACAAAGATTCACACCATCAAGATCGAAGGCGTACTTCTTGGGAGTTACAAACCGTGCAGGACATACAGCACGGTATCCACTCTTAAAGAACGCATGCAGAATCACATGGGTTAACATGTTGATGAGACCTGATGGAATGTGACGGAACGCAACCGAATGCCAAACAGTCTGTCATGGAACCTACCGTGATACTGGATATCCCTTAAGGCGTAGCTGCAGATAGTGCGATAATATGTTTTATACGCGCGGAAAAGACAAACATCCAGAGGCTGAATTTGGCCATTGGTTCCAAGGGATATGAACTGCAATGTCACGCGCTTTTCAGGAGGGATAGTTTGCTCTAAAGAAGTGTGATTTTTATACGCAGTCCAGGAATCAAGCAAAACCATGTCATTTTGACCAGCTATTGGCCAAAAGCAGTCTCATACCATAGTCTCAGTTTTCTTATGCACGTTTTCCCATTCTTGCTTGCTGTGACGTAACTATTCCTTTCTGTCCTTGCAAGATCACGCACACGAGAAAGAATCGTGGGGGACAGAGCACCTCCAACTTCTCGCAGCACAATAAATAACTTCCCAGTCACTGTAGCATCCAGATTAACAGTCGGCATAATTGTATCGATTGCGTTAAGGCATTGACGTTAGTTGATTTTGATACAACTCTCTGTATACCTCTAACTTCCAAGGTTCCTTTCAGATGCAAATCCCGATTGGTTGGAATTAAAAACAAGTTCCTTAGTGAAGGATTTGATAAGTTTATTTATCGCTTCTATAAATTTTCGGGCCGATTCTGCTGTTTGCTGTGCATCGTCAAGTCGATGCTTTGTTTGAAATTTCGTTATCTTACGTCATCCGGTTTGATAGCACAGTTTGAAATTAAGCAGCTATCTACTGATTCCCTTGAAATCAATGAAATCTATGTCGCTCTTAGTAACATAGTAGGTCGCTGTCATGCACATCCTGTAAATTGTATCGAGCATTCTCGAGAAGCGCAAACACCAGTTTTTGTAAGAAGTGCGCCTTTTCCTCCCTTGAACATCCGTAGCTTTTATTATGGTCCGCACGCTCATACTGCTGCGGACTTACTCAAAAATCTGT
Source organism: Schistocerca nitens (assembly GCF_023898315.1). Classification (NCBI taxonomy): domain Eukaryota; kingdom Metazoa; phylum Arthropoda; class Insecta; order Orthoptera; family Acrididae; genus Schistocerca; species Schistocerca nitens. The sequence goes on from NC_064614.1 coordinate 832,661,029, forward strand.
TCATAATTATTTTTTTTTCGTTTTACTATGCTGCTGATCATCTTTCATGTACGTAATTGTGTTTAGTACCTGATCCTTGGACAACGAATATCCTTTACTACATTTCACTGGAGACGGGATTTGTGGCTCCTTGTCCGAGAAGGATGATTAACTACATGGCTCGATACCTGTTTCAGTATCCCTTTCACTTATTAACATTGTCAGACCCTCTGGCTACAATTGTGTACATTAAATTTTACTGAGTCTTGGCTGAAACAGAAGTATTCTCTCCCATTGTAAACCTGAGGTACACATTTGTGAATGTTCAACCTTTACATAATGAGCAAGTTCTGCCAACTGTTGGGCTTCACTGTAAAAATATCAGAAAGTCAGTGTAGCAGAAGGCAGCAGCTCGTTACCTCCAGAATAGACAAATGTGGGTGGTTCGCTTTGTTGTACTGTATAACTGAATTTTTTCGTTATTTTGCATGGCAATTATTGAATGTACATTTTGCTGTTTATTACAATAGAGAATATTTCGTAATCAGTTCATAAAATGAAGTCAAATGTACAAAGTATGTTTTGAAAATGGGTATATATTTTTGTATAAAACTTACATCTAAAATCATTAACGAAAGACCTGAGAGCGTTACTGCATAAATAAAATTTTTCTTCTTCCAGAGAAAATTCACCATCTTCATCATTGTACTCCTCATGTCATTGCCCGCACAGTCGAGCGTATACGACACCACACATCCCACTTGCTAATCTTGCAAAAATCCTGATATTTCATCTGCCTCTTCTTTCTCACTCTGCGAAATTCCTTAGGTTCCTTTCTGACGAAATGTCAACATCGTCAACTGCTGCTGTAGATGTAAAGCAATGTTTGTTTTGTTTATCGTTGCCATTGATGTCCTTTGCGTCAACACCACTAGCACTGTAGCACTGTTGTGAGCCACTCATCGACTAAGCAACTGCGTTGTGGAGCCTCAAGCCGTGATCACCAGTCCTGCCTCCTGTCGACCTTAGCAGTCAATGTTGTTGTTGCATGGCAGACAATATGTGGGGCCTCATTGGCCATTTCCGACATCGCACTCAAGCGGTTCCTTGTTAGTGAGGGTAATTGACACAGCTGGTGGTGATCCGTTCGTCAGTCGAGAACGTTCATGTCGACTTTATTTGGTGTTATTCGGGAGAAGCACAAGTAGCATCTGTACTTTAGTGGACGAATATGTTTACCTTTTTATCATCTTTGCGGCTGAATTGTAGCATGAGCATGACAAAGGCTAAACACTTTGCTAGCCATTGAAATCTCGACACCAGGAACGATAATCCATAACGAAATTTTACTTATTGAGTATAGACAGCATACTAGGATGCATACTTGATTAATTTTTTGGGAGATTTGGGGATACATAATACAGAGAAGGGAACTGAACAAGTCGGGAACGACTTCAGGACTGGCAGTGGCTGGCCAACTGGTCGAGAGCGTCGACGAGTCGCCAGCGAAAAACAGGTGGACAACGCGAGAGAACGACAAACAACGGAGACGGCATGGCGGAAAAACAAGTCCAAAGGGCAAACCAAGATCGAATACTAAGACGTAGTGAATTCAGAAGACCACGATGTGTAGAGAGATCTATACGGTAATGTAGAGAAATCACAACAAATGGACGGAACGGCCACGCTGCTAGCTTTAAAGGGCGGCCATGAGCAAATTACTATTTTATTTATCTAATAACGGTGGACATAAAACATACCAAAAATTCTGCAATATTCGTGAAACCAAAACTTACAGAATGCGCAACGTAATTCTTATTGCTGCTTTCTGGTATAGTTCTACTCACTCCTTACACATATCTAGGGACACTTTCGTTGATTCCTGTGTGTCGTCATCCGGGTCGTCGAGATCTGAAACGTTGTGGATGCTTAGTCATTTGGACGAAAATACAATCAAAACTGATATGCTTTCATATTTTCAAAATTTTTGTTTGATTTGTGCGGGAAGTATCATAGCAAAAAAAAATTATGGCATGTGTACCGCATTTTACTGCGGCACGTAACCCGATCTGTAGGGGAGCGACGCCGTAACGCGGTAATTCATGACCTTGATAGCTAAGACGGCCACACTAGAATCAAAGCATGCCCAATAGAACTTAGTGTTAATACAACTACTCAAACATTTGGCAGTATCTGAGTATTTAGAATAAGCTAAGAAGCAATCGTGACGCGGGAAAGGGTTTGAATGGATATTCATAGACTTAACTTAGCTATTCTCTCAAAGCTTACGTAAAAGTTCCTTGATCGAAACGTAAATACTTTCTTTTGTTATGCCCTGGCGTCCACTGAGCAACTGCAGTGCTGATACGCCACACTATGTCGGTGTTTGCCCAAACTACGGGGGGATGGGCCGTCTATACTGCATGTGGCTTCTCTCCCGGATTTACCCTGTCCAAGTAATTAATTAAATGACTAACTAAACATGCCGCCTTAGGTTCCACGCTCTCATTTCCTTTAATTCTGTAACCACTGAGAGCAAACTTTACACAATTCTACACTGCACAAATAATTCACCGGAGTTATCCACTCAGCACAAATACGTAAATGATGCAACGAACTCACGACAGTCTCTCCGTCTGAATGTTACTAAATTACACGCAGTTCGATTAAAATTGATGTTTTAGTTAATGACTAGACACGCAGGACTAGGTCAGCTGGACACCGACAGAAAGCAAATAAGTTTTTTTAACGGATCATGTTGAAACTCTCCGATGGGGATTTACGACTGACAACACACAGTACCTTTCTTGTGACGACAGATATGCTTGGTTTCTACACTGAATTACATTGAGCTGCTTAAGCTGACTAGCCAACACTTTTGACTGATTATTTACTCGTAATCAACAAAATATGATAGAAATTATTGCTTTTGAAAAAACTGGGATAAATTTATTTGTTTTCTTTTACCTACGATGACAAATTTATTGAGTTGTATACAGAAAAATCAGTTAGGTGCGGCAACGACACGTGATCGACCTATAAGGATCATCAGATTCAAGACTGCCACGTGGTGTAGCCGTGCAGTCTAGGGCGCCTAGGTACGGTTCGCGCGGCTGATCCCATCGGAGATTCGAGTTCTCCCTCGGGCATGGGTGTGTGTGTTGTCCTTACTGTTAGTTAGTTTAACTTAGATTATGTAATGTGTAAGCCTAGGGACCGATGACCTTAGCAGTTTGGCCCATAGGAACTTACCACAAATTTCCAAAATTCAAGTCTACTACTCACTTTTACATTCAAGCATATTTTACAAGTTCATTTTTTTAATGAATTAAATTAGAATGTGATCATCCATTCTTGAAGAAATCACAGTTAACTATATTTGATAGTTCCACTGTAGCTGAGCTAGTGTAAGAAGAACTGATCTCAAAACTATAACATCAGCTGATTTTCGAAACACCGATTAATTTCAATACCCAAACGCAAAACACAATGCTGTGAACTGGATTAAAGGACAGAATGCATTATACTGGAACCCTCCCTTAAGAGGAGTCAGGTGCATTTTCTCTGGTATTTCAACAGATACTTGCCATTTCGTTTTTGAATCCCATAGATGGAGTCAGCCCAAACAATTACTATTCGTTATGTCTTTCATGAGATTCCCAGTGACAGCACAAAGTGTCGGTTTGTTTCCCATTACAAACAAAATTATTTTTAAATTGGAACTTTCCATGCCCATTCGATAGAGCACATCCAAATTAGTCTAGTCCGATATTCGTTCTATCCATACGGATTAACAGGGACAGTGAAACACAAAGAATAAACAGCAATCCTGAAACGACTCAGTAGCGCCGCATGCTTGACCGTGGTAGTCAGCGCTCGCCAGGGCAGTGTTGCGCTGCTGGAGTATTGTTTATTCTTCGTGTTTTACTGTCCGTGTTAATACGTATCCACAGGGCGTTCGGAAATTCCCATCACAAACTCATGAACAGGAGTGACTGTGGTACTCTAAGGAGGCATCACACACCCGTGTTGGAAGAGGCCGTACTGCACCGCGTTGAAGAGAACTCGTCAACGATTATATGTACAATTTCTTTGGCTATTAAGGAGTGGAACGCCTAATAAATTACTTGTAAAATGGTCATGTTACCAACATATTTTCGAATGGTACGTTTCCGGACTCGGGTTCCAAATCAAAATATTTTCTACTCACTCCCGTATATGAGTCCTAGAAGTTTGTATCGGGAATTTACTAACACTCTGTGCAAAACGAATTACGTAATAGACTAATCTGGGACCACTCCGACGTATGGGCATCTAAAATTCTGCATTTATAATAATTTTGTTTGCAATGGGAAACAAACTGATGCTTTCCTTGAACACTGAGCATAGCATGAAAGAGGTGATGTGCACTATTTGATTAGACTGATTCCAGCTACACAATGCATAATCGGAATTGTAGATATATTCTGAAACACCAGAGAAAATACGCCTGACGGCTCTCTGGTGAGTCACCCTGTTTGCTGACAGACGATACCAAAACAAGGAACATCTTTTGGCTGTACGTCACTGCACGACGTTGCAGGTTACAAAAACAATATATATATACATCTACATCTACATCTACATCTATACTCCGCGAGCCACCTTACGGTGTGTGGCGGAGGGTACTTATTGTACCACTATCTGATCCCCCCTTCCCTGTTCCATTCACGAATTGTGCGTGGGAAGAACGACTGCTTGTAAGTCTCCGTATTTGCTCTAATTTCTCGGATCTTTTCGTTGTGATCATTACGCGAGATATATGTGGGCGGTAGTAATATGTTGCCCATCTCTTCCCGGAATGTGCTCTCTCGTAATTTCGATAATAAACCTCTCCGTATTGCGTAACGCCTTTCTTGAAGTGTCCGCCACTGGAGCTTGTTCAGCATCTCCGTAACGCTCTCGCGCTGACTAAATGTCCCCATGACGAATCGCGCTGCTTTTCGCTGGATCATGTCTATCTCTTCTATTAATCCAACCTGGTAAGGGTCCCATACTGATGAGCAATACTCAAGAATCGGACGAACAAGCGTTTTGTAAGCTACTTCTTTCGTCGATGAGTCACATTTTCTTAGAATTCTTCCTATGAATCTCAACCTGGCGCCTGCTTTTCCCACTATTTGTTTTATGTGATCATTCCACTTCAGATCGCTCCGGATAGTAACTCCTAAGTATTTTACGGTCGTTACCGCTTCCAATGATTTACCACCTATGGCATAATCGTACTGGAATGGATTTCTGCCCCTATGTATGCGCATTATATTACATTTATCTACGTTTAGGGAAAGCTGCCAGCTGTCGCACCATTCATTAATCCTCTGCAGGTCTTCCTGGAGTACGTACGAGTCTTCTGATGTTGCTACTTTCTTGTAGACAACCGTGTCATCTGCAAATAGCCTCACGGAGCTACCGATGTTGTCAACTAAGTCATTTATGTATATTGTAAACAATAAAGGTCCTATCACGCTTCCTTGCGGTACTCCCGAAATTACCTCGACATCTGCAGATTTTGAACCGTTAAGAATGACATGTTGTGTTCTTTCTTCTAGGAAATCCTGAATCCAATCACAAACCTGGTCCGATATTCCGTAAGCTCGTATTTTTTTCACTAAACGTAAGTGCGGAACCGTATCAAATGCCTTCCTGAAGTCCAGGAATACGGCATCAATCTGCTCGCCAGTGTCTACGGCACTGTGAATTTCTTGGACAAATAGGGCGAGCTGAGTTTCACATGATCTCTGTTTGCGGAATCCATGTTGGTTATGATGAAGGAGATTTGTATTATCTAAGAACGTCATAATACGAGAACATAAAACATGTTCCATTATTCTACAACAGATTGACGTAAGCGAAATAGGCCTATAATTATTCGCATCTGATTTATGACCCTTCTTGAAAATGGGAACGACCTGCGCTTTCTTCCAGTCGCTAGGTACTTTACGTTCTTCCAGAGATCTACGATAAATTGCTGATAGAAAGGGGGCAAGTTCTTTAGCATAATCACTGTAGAATCTTACGGGTATCTCGTCTGGTCCGGATGCTTTTCCGCTACTAAGTGATAGCAGTTGTTTTTCAATTCCGATATCGTTTATTTCAATATTTTCCATTTTGGCGTCCGTGCGACGGCTGAAGTCAGGGACCGTGTTACGATTTTCCGCAGTGAAACAGTTTCGGAACACTGAATTCAGTATTTCTGCCTTTCTTCGGTCGTCCTCTGTTTCGGTGCCATCGTGGTCAACGAGTGACTGAATAGGGGATTTAGATCCGCTTACCGATTTTACATATGACCAACACTTTTTCGGGTTCTTGTTTAGATTGTTTGCCAATGTTTTATGTTCGAATTCGTTGAATGCTTCTCTCATTGCTCTCTTTACGCTCTTTTTCGCTTCGTTCAGCTTTTCCTTATCAGCTATGATTCGACTACTCTTAAACCTATGATGAAGCTTTCTTTGTTTCCGTAGTACCTTTCGTGCATGATTGTTATACCACGGTGGATCTTTCCCCTCGCTTTGGACCTTAGTCGGTACGAACTTATCTAAGGCGTACTGGACGATGTTTCTGAATTTTTTCCATTTTTGTTCCACATCCTCTTCCTCAGAAATGAACGTTTGATGGTGGTCACTCAGATATTCTGCGATTTGTGCCCTATCACTCTTGTTAAGCAAATATATTTTCCTTCCTTTCTTGGCATTTCTTATTACACTTGTAGTCATTGATGCAACCACTGACTTATGATCACTGATACCCTCTTCTACATTCACGGAGTCGAAAAGTTCCGGTCTATTTGTTGCTATGAGGTCTAAAACGTTAGCTTCACGAGTTGGTTCTCTAACTATCTGCTCGAAGTAATTCTCGGACAAGACAGTCAGGATAATGTCACAAGAGTCTCTGTCCCTGGCTCCAGTTCTGATTGTGTGACTATCCCATTCTATACCTGGTAGATTGAAGTCTCCCCCTATTACAATAGTATGATCACGAAACTTCTTCACGACGTTCTGCAGGTTCTCTCTGAGGCGCTCAACTACTACGGTTGCTGATGCAGGTGGTCTATAGAAGCATCCGACTGTCATATCTGACCCACCTTTGATACTTAACTTAACCCAGATTATTTCACATTCGCATTCGCTAATAACTTCACTGGATATTATTGAATTCTTTACTGCTATAAATACTCCTCCACCATTGGCGTTTATCCTATCCTTGCGGTATATATTCCATTCTGTGTCTAGGATTTCGTTACTGTTCACTTCCGGTTTTAACCAACTTTCCGTTCCTAATACTATATGCGCACTATTTCCTTCAATAAGCGATACTAATTCAGGAACCTTGCCCTGGATACTCCTGCAGTTTACCAATATTACGTTAACTTTTCCTATTTTTGGTCTCTGAGGACGGACGTTCTTTATCAACGATGCTGATGTTCTCTCTGGTAAGCCGTCAGGTATTTTATCGTTTCGCCCAAGGGGGGGTCCCTCTAACCTAAAAAACCCCCGTGTGCACGCCACACGTACTCTGCTACCCTAGTAGCTGCTTCCGGTGTGTAGTGCACGCCTGACCTGTCTAGGGGGGCCCTACAGTTCTCCACCCAATAACGGAGGTCGATGAATTTGCAACCATTATAGTCGCAGAGTCGTCTGAGCCTCTGGTTTAGACCCTCCACACGGCTCCAAACCAGAGGACCGCGATCGACTCTGGGCACTATGCTGCAGATATTAAGCTCAGCTTGCACTCCGCGTGCGATGCTGGTTGTCTTCACCAAATCAGCCAGCCGCCGGAAGGAACCAAGGATGGCCTCAGAACCCAAGCGGCAGGCGTCATTCGTTCCGACATGTGCTACTATCTGCAGCCGGTCACACCCAGTGCGTTCAATAGCTGCCGGAAGGGCCTCCTCCACATTACGGACGAGACCCCCCGGCAAGCACACCGAGTGCACACTGGCATTCTTCCCCGACCTACCCGCTATTTTCCTGAGGGGCTCCATAACCCGCCTAACGTTGGAGCTCCCTATAACTAATAGGCCCGCCCTCTGTGACTGTCGGGACCTTGCCGGAGAATCGGCCACTGGCCCAACAGGCGAGGCATCCTGTGGTGGCTCAGAAACGATGTCATCACCACTAGGAAGCACCCCGTACCTGTTGGAAAGGGGTAAGGCAGCTGCCACGCGGCCAGATCCCACCTTCGCCTTTCGGCCAGGCACACGCGAGCCCACCACTGTCCGCCATTCACCCTGGAGTGATGGCTGACCGGTAAGATGCTCACTGCCGGAAGACGCAGCGACATCAGGGGTTCCATGTGATTCCAAGGCCACCGAAGTAGGCATAGGTCTCACCACAGTTGCCCCAACGCCACTACGAGCCGACGCCTGCGCCTCGAGCTCGATGAGCCTAACAGACAAAGCCTCCACCTGCCCCCGAAGAGTGGCCAATTCTCCTTGCGTCCGCTCACAACAACCACAGTCCCTACACATGACTATGTTTACCCTACTCTATACGGTGACAAATTCCCAAGATAATCTTCTGATGAGCTACTCTGATAATCAAGAAACACTCACTGAAATACGAGACGCGAAAACTACGCTAGGTTTTCCCAGAAAAACTATTTAAAAGCTAAGCGCAGCAAATAAGTACAAAATAAATTTCTCTCCTAACGATCAAGAACTGTTAGTTTCTATGCAGAGCAGATAAACACAAATAGAATCCCTTCCTTAGTGGAAGGTCGTAAACAAAATGCAAAATAAACGCTTTATACAAACAGTACTCGCTGCTGCTGGTGCTCTCGCTCTGGCTGTCACAAGACAATATATATATATATATATTGTTGTGGTCTTCAGTCCTGAGACTGGTTTGATGCAGCTCTCCATGCTACTCTATCCTGTGTAAGCTTCTTCATCTCCCAGTACCTACTGCAACCTACATCCTTTTGAATCTGCTTAGTGTATTCATCTTTTGGTCTCCCCCTACGATTTTTACCCTCCACGCTGCCCTCCAATACTAAATTGGTGATCCCTTGATGCCTCAGAACATGTCCTACCAACCGATCCCTTCTTCTAGTCAAGTTGTGCCACAAACTCCTCTCCTCCCCAATCCTATTCAATACCTCCTCATTAGTTATGTGATCTACCCATCTAATCTTCAGCATTCTTCTGTAGCACCACATTTCGAAAGCTTCTATTCTCTTCTTGTCCAAACTATTTACCGTCCATGTTTCACTTCCATACATGGCTACACTCCATACAAATACTTTCAGAAATGACTTCCTGACACCTAAATCTATACTCGATGTTAACAAATTTCTCTTCTTCAGAAACGCTTTCCTTGCCATTGCCAGTCTACATTTTATATCCTCTCTACTTCGACCATCATCAGTTATTTTGCTCCCCAAACAGCAAAACTCCTTTACTACTTTAAGTGTCTCATTTCCTAATCTAATACCCCCAACATCACCCGACTTAATTCGACTACATTCCACAAGGAACCAAGAAATGCAGCGAGCACAGGACAATCAGCCTCATTTCACATGCAGCCAAAGTGATGTTAAGAATAATTAATAAAAGACTTGAAAAAGTAATGGAGGAGAATCTCGGCGAGGAGCAGTTTGGCTTTAGACGGAATACGGGCACCAGAGATGCAATAGGGCTCCTACGAGTCTTGGGAGAGAGGTTTATTGAAAAAGGAAGAGACCTATATATGTGCTTCATCGATTTAGAAAAGGCATTTGACAATGTGGTTTGGGACAAGCTGGCGACTATAATGAGGGAAAAGAGAGTGGACTGGAAAACCAGAAGACTTATAAAGCCATTATATCTTAATCAAAAAGTTTCAGTTAAAGTGAGAGGAGAAAGTACAAACTGGATCAGACTAGGAAAAGGAGTAAGACAAGGATGCTGTTTATCACCTACTCTTTTCAACCTCTACTTGGAAAATATGATTGACCAATGCTCATTAGATGACAAAGGAGTAGAAATTGAAGGAAGAAGAGTGGGGTGTAAGAGATTTGCTGATGACGTGGTCCTTCTAGCCACAGGAGAAAAAGAATTACAGGATTTGCTGGACACCATTGCAACTAACGGAAAAAATAAGGAATGAAAATTAACAGAAATAAAACAAAAGTATTAGCACTAGGAGGAAATAAAAATTATGCTGAATGGAGAAACACTAGAACAGGTCCAAAATTTTAAGTATCTTGGAAGCGGGATAGACGCCGACTGGAAGTGCACCACAGAAATTAAAACAAGGATAGCAATGGCAAAAGAGGAGTTTTATAAGAAAAGGAGAATCTTCTGCAGCGGTCTGGACAGAGAACTCAGAAAGAGACTCATAAAATGTCTTGTATGGAGTGTTCTTATATATGGCGCTGAAACATGGACTATGAGGAAAAAAGACAGAGAAAGGCTGGAGGCTTTTGAGATCTGGACATGGCGGAAGATGGAAAGAATAAGTTGGATGGACAGAGTAAAAAATGAAGAGGTACTGAGAAGAGTAGGAGAGAAAAGACAGTTACTAGATGTAATAAAGAGAAGAAAAAGAAATTGGATTGGGCATATATTAAGAAAGAATGACGGACTGATAAAAACAGTTTTAGAAGGTTATGCAGAAGGGAAAAGGAAGCGAGGAAGGAAGAGATTCCAGATACTGGGCCGGCCGCTGGTGGCCGAGCGGTTCTAGGCGCTTCAGTCTGGAACCGCGCGACCGCTACGGTCGCAGGTTCGAATCCTGCCTCGGGCATGGATGTGTGTGATGTCCTTAGGTTAGTTAGGTTTAAGTAGTTCTAAGTTGTAGGGGACTGATGACCTCAGAAGTTAAGTCCCATAGTGCTCAAAGCCCAGATACTGGATGACATGATGGACGGTACAACATACAGCAGCCTTAAGTAGGAAGCAATAGATCGCAGAAAATGGAGAGGCAAAGGAGCTGCAAATATATATATATATATATATATATATATATATATATATATATATATATATATATATATATATATAAAGAAAAGTTCAAAGACTTATTATTACCTATGATTACGTGATAAGCAAGTGACTAACTAAAAAACTAGAAGGACGTTTAGTACAAAAATTTCAACAGTTATCCTTAAAAGACAAAGAAGAAGTATTTATTTCACATAATTTCGAGGAAAAGGACAGGGAAACTGAAGTACCAGATCACTATAAAAGTCTTAGTTTTGGACAGTTTGTTAGCAATGGATATTCGTTAAAAAATGATCACAGTTAAAGAACTCTGCTGGTTCATTCTCAATTGGTAACATATGCCGAATTCAAATGTGGTCGACCTCGAAGATCATCCAAGCGAAGTACTCCGTAAGAGTACAGCCACAGACAGAAGCATCTACATCTACATCAACATCTACATTTATACTCCGCAAGCCACCTAACGGTGTGTGGCGGAGGGCACTTTACGTGCCATTGTCGTTACCTCCCTTTCCTGTTCCAGTCGTGTATGGTTCGCGGGAAGAACGACTGCCTAAAAGCCTCCCTGCGCGCTCGAATCTCTCTAATTTTACATTCGTGGTCTCCTCGGGAGGTATAAGAAGGGGGAAGCAATATATTCGATACCTCATCCAGAAAATCACCCTCTCGAAACCTGGACAGCAAGCTGCACCACGATGCAGAGCGCCTCTCTTGCAGAGTCTGCCACTTGAGTTTGCTAAACTATCTCCGTAACGCTATCGCGCTTACCAAATAGCCCTGTGACGAAACCTGCCGCTCTTCTTTGGATCTTCTCTATCTCCTCTGTCAACCCGACCTGGTACCTATCCCACACTGATGACCAATACTCAAATATAGGTCGAACGAGTGTTTTGTAAGCCACTTCCTTTGTTGATGGACTACATTTTCTAAGAACTCTCCCAATGAATCTCAACCTGGCACCTGCGTTACCAACAATTAATTTTATATGATCATTCCACTTCAAATCGTTCCGTACGCATACTCCCAGATATTTTACAGAAGTAACTGCTACCAGTGTTTGTTCCGCTATCATATAATTATACAATAAAGGATCCTTCTTTCTACGTATTCGCAATACATTATATTTCTCTATGTTAAGGGTCAGTTGCCACTCCCTACACCAAGTGCCTATCCGCTGCAGATCTTCCTGCACTTCTCCGCAATTTTCTAATGCTGCAATTTCTCTGTATTCTACAGCAATATCCGCAAAAAGCCGCATGGAACTTCCGACACTATCTACTAGGTCACTTATATATATTGTGAAAAGCAATGGTCCCATAACACTTCCCTGCGGCACGCCAGAGGTTACTTAAACGTCCGTAGACGTCTCTCCAATGAGAACAACATGCTGTTTTCTGTTTGCTAAAAACTCTTCAATCCAGCCACACAGCTGGTCTGGTATTCCGTAGGCTCTTACTTTGTTTATCAGGCGACTGTGCGGAACTGTATCGAACGCCTTTCGGAAGTCAAGGAAAATAGCATCTACCTGGAAGCCTGTATCTAATATTTTCTGGGTCTCATGAACAAATAAAGCGCGTTGGGTCTCACACGATCGCTGTTTACGGAATCTGTGTTGATTCCTACAAAGTAGATTCTAGGTTTCCAGAAATGACATGATACGCGAGCGAAAAACATGTTCTAAAATTCTACAACAGATCAATGTCAGAGATATAGGCCTATAGTTTTGCGCATCTGCTCGACGACCCTTCTTGAAAACTGGAACTACCTGTGCTCTTTTCCAATCATTTGGAACCTTCAGTTCCTCTAGATACTTGCGGCACACGGCTGTTAGAAGGGGGACAAGTTCTTTCGCGTACTCTGTGTAGAATCGAATTGGTATCCCGTCAGGTCCAGTGGACTTTCCTCTGTTGAGTTGCTTTACTATTCCTTGGACACTTATCTGGTGCGGCTGGAAGTTACAAGTGTATGAGGCAGCTGACTGGCTCAGCGCCATAGCCGGAAGGAGACGATACAAACAGGAGCTACAAAGGAACCGTGTTCATAGCCCTCGATTTGCAAAACAAATGGACAGTATACTCTCGCAATTTTTCCGTGCTTAAGACTGAAGTGCGAATGCGTACAGTGTGTACAGTAATTCATAAACTGATTTTGTTTGTGACGTGTTTGTGTAATTTTAAATTTACCAAATATATAAAAAAAAGTGTTCAGTGTGACTGAATGGCATGTGGAGGGGGCGGGTTTCAATTCCCGGTACTGCGACGGATTTTTCCTTGGTGCTAGGACTGGTACGGGGTCCACTCAGGACTCGTGATGCCAACTGAGGAGCTACTCGAATGAGAAAATGCGGTTCAAATGTCCAGAGGCCGACAACTGCTGCGAGAACGGAGTGCTCACGCCACGCCTCTCTACACCACGTCCAAATGACCGTACTGGATGTGGACGACGTGGAGGCCAGTCACTCCCTGCCGCGGCCAGAACAGCGGAGCTTTCCTGTATCCTTTCCAAGTTACACTGCTCGGTATACTGTTTCGACGTATTCTTTCCCTGTTAAAGTCGAGTCATCTGAATGGAATTCTGTATTCTGTTTTGGTCTTCTTCATCGGTATTTCTACCTGACGACACATATCGATTGCAAAGTTTTCGGTTCTCTCTGTCTGTGCCCCTTCAGTAACCTCGTTCATTTTCAAAGCCACTCATCATTCCCAGATTTTTTTTCCTACAATCTTTCTTTCGCTGGCTCTTCGATGCAGGCAAATTCTTCGCAGTATGTGTCCCAGTCAAGATGTATTTCACATTTTATCATTTACACTAGTTAAATTTCCTCTCAGAAGCGTTTTTATTGATCATTCTTTTGGTCGATCCCACTATTGACATGTATATAAAAAACCACAGATATATTTCTGACTGTCCATGAATCGCTTCTGTATAATATTCCATTCCATTCAAAGTACTCGGCGAGTCTGTTTCTTAGTTATACCGGAATTGTTTTGGCTTTCAACAAACATCGCATATATTAATAAGCTCTTTCACACACAGATATTCTAATTCTCATGTCCTCCACAAGTTTTCCATTATCCGTCAAGAAACTTGCTAAATACCGAAAAGATTTTGCATGTTCTAAAATCTTTTCTTCCAGTGACTATTTAGTGGAACTTTCATGTTTGCTTATTCTCCTGTATCATTGTTATTTTAATTACACACTCGTTTCCCACATTTTTCGTATGCCCCGATGATACATTTCAGTTCTTCCTGTGATTCAGTTAACTCTGGTTGATCATCTGAATGATTCACCCAGTGACATCATATTCAAATATCATAATGGTTGCTATCAAATATGATTTAATACATATTAGCTCCTATGATTGTTTTACGTACCAGCTATTATGATTGTTGAGTATTCTAGCCCATTAAACAGTTTTCCAAATGTAGATTAGGACCCCACCTTTTAAAATGCGACGCATTTTAACTTCCTTCACTTCATTCTACACACACTACGGATGATTTGGTTTCAGTGCTGTAATTCTATGACCTATGCAGGTACATAGAATTTTTTTTTGATGTTGCAATTATTACTTCCGAAAATAGGACACTAGTCATATTTAGACAAAATAGAACTTATGGTCGAATTCATACATACTTACATAACTCAGAAACTCAAAATACCATAAACAAATAAATTTCATGAAAATGCTGTTCGTCAAGAAGATTTTTCTGAATATCTGCTGGAAATAACATTTGGCAAAGCACTGCAGTTGATGCAACGCAGCATAAATATGATATCCATGTTCACAAGATGATCTTTTTAGTGTCAGAGAGCATCCTGCTCCCTGTGATAAGACGGAAACCTTTTGTATCTCACATAAATTTACGCCAGAAATAATAAAATCTCTGAAGTAAACTGCACGATGAAATACGGTACCATAATGTCGGTTACTACGGTCGAACAGTCTCACATAGTACAGCAGTAACGAGAGAATTTTTACAAGTTAAGAACGTATCATGGACAACGGTTCGTATCTAATGACGAGACGGGACTTGCGAATGTGTTCAACATGTGAGGATGATGTCCGTTTGGAGGACATAGGGGACTAGAGTCTGACTATGATAGGGACTTGGAAGCCTTGCGCTCAAATGTGGCGCAAGGAATAGATAACATTCCTTCGCAATTTGTGAAATCATTGGGGAAGGAGTCAAGTGAGTATTCAGATTAGTGCATAGGATCTATGAGCCTGGAGACACATATTCGGGCCTTCGCGGGTATACAGTATGTGTAGGTAAAACGAGAACTATGGTATGAGAAACGTGACAGCTCATGCATCCCACTGGTTGACCAGAATAATGTCGTGAAAGAATAGAAAAGAGGATTGACGAACTGTTTGAAAACGGTATGCTTGATAATGGAAAAAAGGCTTACGAAAACCGAGATCTTTAACAGAATTTGTCGACCTAGAAAATAATGACTGCAGGTTCATTTGATGCCAAGAGCACCGTGACATTGGGCTGCAGAGGCGGTTGAAGCCTTTTCTGCTGGACACAAACAAGAAGAGCGTTCTAGCAATTTACTCTGAAACGAGCAGCAGGTGCACGCTTGCCTGTGCGGAGCGGAACGGAAGGAGAATGGCGGGGGACTGCCCCGCAGATCTGAGCTGGCAGCTAGCGATGAACGTGCTGTTCTCCCATCGACCACAGTACGAACCTCGCGCCAACGGCAAGAGTCAACCTCGAAACATGCTGTAGGTCATGCCATAGTTAAAATCAGTCTGAGTTTACTTCGGCCACGTTCAATTGAACCGAAAGACAGCTGCAGGAAATATTCATGAGGAGGTTCTGGGTGTGCTCTCAATGCGTTCGATCGAAAAGAGATGGAAGGTAGTTTATAAGAGAACGCGTCAGGAAGTGCATTCTCAATGAAGGAGCACAAGCTCAATTGGAAAGTAATTGAGACGCAGGATGGCCGTGCCCTTCGCAAGAGAAACATCTCAGAATAAATCGCAAATGATTCAGAGAAACTGGGATAACTTAAATCTCTATGGCAAGACAGACTTGGACCTCCGCTCTTATACGAGAAATCTAGATTGCCATACGCGCAAATCCTGCACCTGTCCCCTTTGCAGCCAACCTAAATATCATAAACAGAACTCCTATATCAGAACTTCAACTACCAAAATTCATCTTACTGGTGTTATCCAATCTGCTCCCGCTATTATATGTCCGATTATGGTAACACTGCAAGAAGTGTGTAAACCAAGAACAACTCTGCACCATAACTTCATTCTCTACAGCTCCTATGAGCTACTTCTTAAATGTGATGTTACCTAAAATTATCTTTCATGCGACTTTAAGAATTTCGAAACAAAAGTTTGTTACATTAGCTTGTTACTTGGGCCATGCATATAATTTCAAATCAGAGAAGCACTCTCTGTTTGTTCACATACCTGTCACATCTCAGAAGATTTGTATTAACCATGAAAAATGGTTAGTGAACTGACACACTTTTGATCCTTTTTATAGTGCTGAATTTGGTTACTGATAACTACTTTTTCAGAACATTATTACAGTGTTTCACCTCCTATTTGGATAATATCATATACACTGATCAGCCAGAACATTGTGATCAACCACCTACTATCGATGTAAACCCGTACAGGCGGTAGCAGCGTTGCGTGGCGAGGAATTATTTCTAGTCAGACAGACGCACGGTGCATGTAGTATGAGAGAGCGTGCTGTCCGTGTGTAGAATGGGGAAGGCGCGCGATCTAACTGAATCTGATCGAAGGCAGATTGTGATGACCCGGAGGCCTGGCACGAGCATTTCTCATACCGCGCGACTTGTCGGGTGTTCGAGGAGTGCTGTGATGAGTGCCTTCGACAAGTGGCGAAACCAAGGTGAAGCAACGCCCAGACGTCGTGAGGTTAGGTGGCCACCCTTCATTACAGATGTCGGACGTCGTAGGCTGGGCAGACTGGTAAAACAGGACAGATGACAAACTGTGGCGAAAATAACATCGGACTTTAATGCTCGGCACAGTCAAGTGTGTGAAGGCACAGTGCGGTGGACACTCCTAACAGCGGGCATGCGCCAATTTTAACAGACCATGTACCCCCCTTCATGATGATCATGACTCCCAACACAGTGGTATTTTTCAGCAAGATAATGCGCCATGTCACAAGGCCAGGAGTGTGATGGAGTGGTTCGAGGAATACAGTGATGTCTCGGCCCCCCAACTCGCCAGATCTGAACCTGATCAAACACATCTGGAGTGTGATTAAACTTGGCGTCAGAGCTCATCATTGCCCTTCCCAGAATTCGTGGGAATTAGGTGACTTACATGTGCAGTAATGGTGCAAACTCCCTCTAGCGACCTA
Organism: Schistocerca nitens; assembly: GCF_023898315.1. NCBI lineage: Eukaryota > Metazoa > Arthropoda > Insecta > Orthoptera > Acrididae > Schistocerca > Schistocerca nitens. The sequence continues at coordinate 832,678,334 of NC_064614.1, forward strand.
CCAAGGCCTCATTGCTTCCATGCCATGCCACATCGCCTCTGTTATCGGTGCCATAGGTGGACATACCGGCCGTTAGGTAGGTGGTCATAATCTTCTAGCTGATCATTGTGTATCATTCGATGTTGTCGAATGAGTCTTCAGTCATCTCGTGTTTCCTCTCGTTTCTTTTATCTTCAACTCTACTTCTGCCCCTTTCTGTTGGTCCGTGCCTTGTTTACTCTCGTTTCCCTTCCTGCAACATACTCTTAAATTTCGAAGTGCTCCTGATAGATATAATTCTAGCTCGTGTGACAACACGGTCTGACTTATCTTGTTTAATAATCACATTTTGTACCTAACCATGTGATGTGTGCTTTTACCTCTCAATTTGCACCTTTTTTCATCTCTTACATCTCTGTGCCTCAGAGACTCCATGCTCTGGCGAGCCAACACATTCACATCCACATACATCACTGTCTACTTATTTTAATAATCCTTTCTGGGCACATTCTCAACGGTCTGCGACCAAATACAAGCTGCATCAGTCACCAGGATGGATAGATGTTGCCAATCACTAATCTTTCCCTGATGTTAGGAAATTTTTCGGTAACCCCATGCATCAACCACCAGGATGGATATATATTGCCGATTGATGTTACGAAACATTCGTAAACCCATCTTCTAGTATTGCTGTCAGCATATACGCCCACAGATTCACAGAGTTTCTCTTTGTTCTGTCTCTGGGGGCAGTACATCACTCTTCTATGTCTTACGATAGAGTCCATTGGCCAAATCCCTTAAATGACCATGAGGTCATCTTCTAATACGTAGGTCCTTCTAAGTCATAGGAGACCCCTCTCTGTGCCTGTCATAACATTTCCACCAGGGATTTCACCTCAGTCTATGAGTCCAAACACTACTTCTGTGTGCCATGACACTATGTACGTGTGAAATATTCTCATTCGCTGTAAAGGCAGTATAAATCTGTTTTGGACTATATTCACGATTTTTTTTTGTTATGACCGAAGCTCTGGTGCTGACATTTTAATATGAGATGGGAACTTTTGCTTTAGTTTAACGTCTAAGTATCGGCGATCCTTATAGTCTGATCCCCACCGCTCGGCACACGAGGATCCCTCTGAGTGTGTGTAGAAGTGTTTATGTTCTGGCCCTACCAGGTAGGGAGCATGAATCACCGAATTGTTAGGCATCAGAACAAAGGTTATTTATGGATTCCTGAAAGACTTTCTGTGCCATAGCATAGTCTGCAAAACGTTAGTCAAGTTGCACCAAATCCAGTGGAAGGACGTGTGCTCAAAAGTATATGAACGTTCACGTAACACTGACGTAGATGCGATGTATGCAGCGTTACAGTAGCATAGCACTGGATTTATCACAACATAACACAGATGTTTCATTACGTTAGTGTCACCATGCGCTGCTGAGACCTATAGTTAATTTAATGCTTAAAATTACCAGTATTATTAATCTATCATATACTGTTGCTCTCCATTCAAGGCCTGTGGTCTGTAGTGAGGGGATCTCGTGCTGTATGGTAAGCAGAGTTAAAAACAAGTGGTTTGATAGTGCAAAATAACGACGTTATATCATAGTCTACAAAATTTTAGTCGAGGGATTCTCTCCCTGCTCTTAGGCATTTAGCTCTGCATTTAAAATAAATGATGTTATTATCAGACTACCACATTAACTGCTGTCTGTATGTGTATGCACACCTTGTAGGCAACATATCAGTAGAATGATAGCTCAATAGTGTATAATTTTTTTGCGAACACATCGAGACAAAGTGTAATGTATCATAAGACATGTGCAAATACGCCGATTACACAGTAAATACGCCAATGAATGATGTATATCATCTGCTGTGTGTGTGATTGCGACTCTATCATTTCTCAGCACCGCCCTGGCCTTGGTGCACACTTGTTGCATTATTTTTTTTATTTTTATTCTTTATTTTCTTTGCGGATGTAGCACTTTAGCCCACGTCGTGTGTCACTCCTTTGAACTTGAGACAGACGCCGGCATGTGCTTATCTCGTGGGTTGTCATATGAGCGCTTGCTGCGTGGCATCTGACGGTCCTGCTTATTCCACTTCAAGTTGTACACAGAGAGACAATATCGATAACCTGCTTCTGTACGAGAACTGTCAACAGAGAGCTTTGCCTTCTTCCCTGTAGTCCTGACATTCCGATAGTCAAAATGTATTGTGACAAAATGCGCAATGAATGGAATATATTCAAACACCTCACACTGGAATGATGTTTAATATGGCATATGACATATGTAAATACTCTGCCTAAAATGCCGAACTTGTAGTGAGACGGTCACTATGATACGCTATCTGCAAAGACCACCCAAGAAGTATAAGAAGACTGAAGGTAGGGATTTGTATTGTTGGACTATTCTGTACCACAACATAGTGACATACGTGAGCTGTTCCCAGACACTGAGTTCCCACTATCATCATCATCAGTACCACTTGTCACAGTGCTACCATAGCACACCGCACCTGTTAAGGTAATGTTATTCTGAGTAGTGTACGATCTAAAGTCGTGTGGCTGTAAACGTTTGCCTTTAGGTTTATCCTCAGATCGACGGTTGAGCGTAATGATGGCGATTGAAAATGTAGTGCCTTCACACAACAAATGAAGTGTATCATGTGAGGATTTCTCAGATGTATATGCAGTGTTCAACAGTCAAAAATCTCCTGTACTACTGAACCACCAAAGGGTATGTGTTGGAAACTGCCCGAAAACAGTTAACATATGAATACAGCAACTGGAATACTGGTGCCTGCACTCGTATTCAGGAATCTGCATTTATAAATATAACGCATGGTAGCTTAGCCATTCAGAGTGTTGAGGATGTTCCTGAATTTTTTAGGAAATATGTGGTATGCACATACAGAACTCAAACGTCAGAACATCTCAGAGAACGGTTTTGTCAAAAATTTTGTTGAGTGTTATACCTCATCACTGCTTCACATATGTAAAGAACCCTGTGCAACTGAATTTCTGAATGAGGTAAAGGTGTGTGTGTGTGTGTGTGTGTGTGTGTGTGAGTGTCGCGCGTGTGTGTTTTATGGCAGCATGTTGAAAAAGGTGCCATAGCTGAGATGTGACGAGTGAGAATGCATGATCCACTTGGCTGAACATGCTGTTTAAGATTACTGTTGTCGATATCAGATTTATGATGGCAGTTTATTCATTTTCATTTGCTCCCCTTTTTATGTATTGTATAATTGTTTTATGCCTTAATGTTGTCTGTACGGATAGTTGTATGTTTAATGCAGTTCTGACCTAAGAAAAAAGTTTTTTGTTCTTCCTTATGAATAATGTTTTAACTCTATTCTCAGCTCAGAAGTAACTAGTACAATTCCACATTCTACAACGTGCAAACAAGCAAGTTCAGTGTACGGTACTGGCAATAGACAGCTGGATATACTCATAAAGATAGCTGCAGAAAACAACAATAAAATGAAAAATAGTACACAGTAAAACACGAGCTTTTTACTGCATGGGAGCTGAAGCCCTTTCCAGAGGACGCCACCTTCATAAAACACTATGTGTATGGGCGGAGAGGCTTTGGGATATGTTGATGCTAGCTGAGATCCTGGTAGGGTTACCCTTACCCTTATTGAGGAGCCAGGTGAAGTACATCCCTAATGACCTTTTATTCCCTTTCCTTTCCTTATCCACAAGATTCTTTGGGGTATCAAAAAATAATTGTCTCTTGCTACCCTTAGTTATTCCTTTCCCACCTTCTTCATCAAAGGATAGGAAGAACTCTGAGGCATGGAGAAGCCAGTCTTCTTAGGGGAAGAAAACAATGATGACAAATCCTGGTCCTCCAGGTTGGGGGTTGTGCAATTGGCCAGCTCCCCATCCACAGAGAAAGACATCCAGCTACAATACACCTCCGTTTTCAGATGATTTTAATGGAATTTGACAACGGAAATGGACTTTGTGTATTGGTATGTGGAATTTATAGTCATTCAGTATAAACAGCAAGAATTTGTAATAGAAATCAGACAGCACAAAATTCATGTGACTGTACCTCCCAAAGCAATAGAGAAGGGTACTGGTAGTGAACATCTGCTGGCATTTGTCCATTATTTTAGTGATCATCTGCTGGAGTTCGAACATTGTTTTAGAGGAGTGGACAAAAGCAGTAGGGCGAGAGCTGGAGTATACAGCATTCTAAATAAACGATGATCAAAATATGCAACCTTGCGAGAAGCAGTTAATGAAGGGCTGATTAACTTCAGTCTGGGAGCTAGAGCCGGAATATAGCGATGTTTGGGTGTATGCATGGCTGAGTAATAGCCACTGAAGCCACAAGACGATTTTGAGCGTATGCTGCCTGAGACTATAGAAGCCATTCAAAGAGAAGCTATTGGGCTATTGGGATGTATGGGGAGAATGTTAGGAATGGGAATGGGAAAAGGTTGATGGATTTCTTGGAGCGGCATGAATTACAAGTGGAAAATACATACTTTACCTACAAACATAAACACAGCATGTGGCTGGCCACATTTTCCAGACTATACTACGATGTCATTATTTTATACCTTCAGAGTATCTTAGTGCGCCACTTTTATTAATTCTACTTCTCATAAGGCACCTCATCCCCTCACTACACAACGAATATAGAGCAACAGTGTATGATTAATAAATAAAGCAGGTACTTTTAAGCATGAAATTAACTATCGATCTCAGCAGCACATGATTACACTGATGCAGTGTGACGTCATAGTAATGTCAGTGTAATGCCAGTGTTACAGCGGCGTAACCTAGCGTACATGAAATATATGCTGTTATGGGATTATTTGTTATTTCGGATACCTTTGGGCACAGTTTCTCTCACAGAATTTGGCGCAACTCGACTAACATTTTGCGCACTATGTTTGCATCATTATTTTATACTGTGTGCTTCTCACTGCAGTAACCTGTAATTGCAGTAATAATAAAAAAGAATTTGTTATGAGAAATACCTATACCCAAATCCTCACACCACAGAGCGCTGAGCTACAATAGAGTATATTGCCCGGGTAGCCATGGGGTCTCTTCATCCTTTCAAGAACATTAAGTGGAAATAACAGTGATGGCACTTACTCAATCTAATTGTAAAATGAAAACTAATCAAAGGCTGAGAGAGGGGTTGGCCTTTTCACTGTCGCACTCAGACCTGCTGGACTATAGCAAAAGCAAAACAGGGGTTGGGATGGAGACGATGTCCTCCTCAGTAGTACCCACCCAGAGAACCGAATGGGGGACTGTTTCATCTCCGAAAAATTTTACCCAAGAGTGTGACCTCATCATTTAACCATACAGTAGTGCTGCATATCTTCGGCTGCAGTTTCCACTTGCTTTCAGCCGTTTGCAGTACCAGGACAGCAAGACCGTTCGTTTTGGTTGATGTTACGAACCTAGATAAGTCAATATCTACATCTACATTTATACTCCGCAAGCCACCCAACGGTGTGTGGCGGAGGGCACTTTACGTGCCACTGTCATTACCTCCCTTTTCTGTTCCAGTCGCGTATGGTTCGCGGGAAGAACGACTGTCTGAAAGACTCCGTGCGCGCTCGAATCTCTCTGATCTTACATTCGTGATCTCCTCGGGAGGTATAAGTAGGGGGAAGCAATATATTCGATATCTCATCCAGAAAATCACCCTCTCAAAACCTGGACAGCAAGCTACACCGCGATGCAGAGCGCCTCTCTTGCAGAGTCTGCCACTTGAGTTTGCTAAACATCTCCGTAACGCTATCACGGTTACCAAAAAACCCTGTGACGAAACGCGCCGCTCTTCTTTGGATCTTCTCTATCTCCTCCGTCAACCCGATCTGGTACGGATCCCACACTGATGAGCAATACTCAAGTATAGGTCGAACGAGTGTTTTGTAAGCCACTTCCTTTGTTGCTGGACTACATTTTCTAAGGACTCTCCCAATGAATCTCAACCTGGTTCCCGCCTTACCAACAATTAATTTTATATCATCATTCCACTTCAAATCGTTCCGCACGCATACTCCCAGATATTTTACAGAAGTAACTGCTACCAGTGTTTGTTCCGCTATCATATAATCGTACAATAAAGGATCCTTCTATCTTTGTATTCGCAATACATTACATTTGTCTATGTTAAAGGTCAGTTGCCACTCCCTGCACCAAGTGCCTATCCGCTGCAGATATTCCTGCATTTCGCTACAAGTTTCTAATGCTGCAACTTCTCTGTATACTACAGCAACATCCGCGAACTTCTGACACTATCTACTAGGTCATTTATATATATTGTGAAAAGCAATCGTCCCATAACACTCCCCTGTGGCACGCCAGAGGTTACTTTAACGTCTGTAGACGTCTCTCCATTGATAACAACATGCTGTGTTCTGTTTGCTAAAAACTCTTCAATCCAGCCACACAGCTGGTCTGATATTCCGTAGGCTCTTACTTTGTTTACCAGGCGACAGTGCGGAACTATATCGAACGCCTTCCGGAAGTCAAGGAAAATAGTATCTACCTGGGAGCCTGTATCTAATATTTTCTTTGTCTCATGAACAAATAAAGCGAGTTGGGTCTCACACGATCGCTGTTTCCGGAATCCATGTTGATTCCTACAGAGTAGATTCTAGGTTTCCAAAAACGACATGATACGCGAGCAAGAAACATGTTCTAAAATTCTACAACAGATCGACGCCAGAGATATAGGTCTATAGTTTTGCGCATCTGCTCGACGACCCTTCTTGAAGACTGGGACTACCTGTGCTCTCTTCCAATCATTTGGAGCCTTCCGTTCCTCTTGAGACTTGCGGTACACGGCTGTTAGAAGGGGGGCAAGTTCTTTCGCGTACTCTGTGGAGAATCGAATTGGTATCCTGTCAGGTTCAGTGGACTTTCCTCTGTTGAGTGATTCCAGTTGCTTTTCTATTCCTTGGACACTTATTTCGATGTCAGCCAGTTTTTCGTTTGTGCGAGGATTTAGAGAAGGAACTGCAGTGCGGTCTTCCTCTGTGAAACAGCTTTGGAAAAAGGTGTTTAGTATTTCAGCTTTACGCGTGTCATTCTCTGTTTCAATGCCATCATCATCCCGGAGTGTCTGGATATGCTGTTTCGAGCCACTTACTGATTTAACGTAAGACCAGAACTTCCTAGGATTTTATGTCAAGTCGGTACATAGAATTTTACTTTCGAATTCTTCACTGAACGCATCACGCATAGCCCTCCTTACGCTAACTTTGACATCGTTTAGCTTCTGTTTGTCTGATAGGTTTTGGCTGCGTTTACACTTGGAGTGAAGCTCTCTTTGCTTTCGCAGTAGTTTCCTAACTTTGTTGTTGATCCACGGTGGGTTTTTCCCGTCCCTCACAGTTTTACTCGGCACGTACCTGTCTAAAACGCATTTTACGATTGCCTTGAATTTTTTCCATAATCACTCAACATTGTCAGTGTCGGAATAGAAATTTTCGTTTTGATATGTTAGGTAGTCTGAAATCTGCCTTCTATTACTCTTGTTAAATAGATAAACCTTCCTCCTTTTTTTTATATTCCTATTAACTTCCATATTCAGGGATGCTGCAACGGCCTTATGATCACTGATTCCCTGTTCTGCACCTACAGAGTCGAAAAGTTCGGGTCTGTTTGTTATCAGTAGGTCCAAGATGTTATCTCCACGAGTCGGTTCTCTGTTTAATTGCTCGAGGTAATTTTCGGATAGTGCACTCAGTATAATGTCACTCGATGCTCTGTCCCTGGCACCTGTCCTAAACATCTGAGTGTCCCAGTCTATATCTGGTAAATTGAAATCTCCACCTAAGACTATAACATGCTAAGAAAATTTATGTGAAATGTATTCCAAATTTTCTCTCAGTTGTTCTGCCACTAATGCTGTTGAGTCGGGAGGTCGGTAAAAGGAGCCAACTATTAACCTAGCTCGGTTGTTGAGTGTAACCTCCACCCATAATAATTCACAGGAACTATCCACTTCTACTTCACTACAGGATAAACTACTACTAACAGCGACAAACACGCCACCACCGGTTGCATGCAACCTTTCCTTTCTAAACACCGTCTGTGCCTTTGTAAAAATTTCGGCAGAATATATCTCTGGCTTCAGCCAGCTTTCTGTACCTATAACGATTTCAGCTTCAGTGCTTTCTATCAGCGCTTGAAGTTCCGGTACTTTACCAATGCAGCTTCGACAGTTTACAATTACAATACCGATTGCTGCTTGGCCCCCGCATGTCCTGACTTTGCCCCGCACCCTTTGAGGCTGCTGCCCTTTCTGTACTTGCCCGAGGCCATCTAACCTAAAAAACCGCCCAGTCCCCGCCACACAACCCCTGCTACCCGTGTAGCCGCTTGCTGCGTCTAGTGGACTCCTGACCTATCCAGCGGAACCCGAAACCCCACCACCCTATGGCGCAAGTCGAGGAATTATCCTGACAGTTGCCCCTGCAACTACTATCTTTATCTTAATTTAAACATGTATATCCTTAATTAAATAGAAAACCTTAATCATCATGTTGTAAGACACTCGGAGAAATCAAATCACAGTATTATGTAACTGTAGGATGTGCATGTTCATTGATTTACGAAAACAGTGTAACTGTGGGTTAGTTTATGCAGTGAACTAGAGGTTTTGAAGTCTATTGCGCGAATACAGAAGTCTGCCTGAGTTTAGTAGTTGATATGCTCACTGTAGTCTGAGTTCTTTTCGTTGCTTTTTGATCAGGTTTTTAAAAGTGCTACACTGGGAAAAAATTGTGTAAGTTCACAAAAGGCCCCAATGTAAACTGTAGCATACAGTGTGCCTTTGGGTGATTCGCTGACCTCCCCCTAACCTTCCTCTCCCTTCTCTTGTCCAGGGGTAACCTTGACACGTGTCACCAGTGAGCATGAATATGACCTGCACGATTTCGTGAGCTGTAATATGACATATAAAAAAGGTCACTCGAAGGTAGTCTCATTATCCCACTGACGCTCTACTGTTGTCATCCTCAGTGAAAGTGAAGAAGAGTTACAGGATCTGTTGAATGGATTGAACAGTTTAATGAGTACAGTATAAGGATTGAGAATAAAGCAAAGAAAGGCGAAAGTAGTGAGGACTAGCAGAAACGAGAATAGCGAGAACCTTGACATTAAACTAGATGGTCACGAAGTAGACGATGTTAAGGATTTCTGCTAACTTGAAACCAAAATAACCCATGAGGGATGAAGCTAGGAGGACATAGAAAGCAGACTAGCAAAACTGGCATTCCTGGGCAAGGGAACAAACATGGGCCTCAATCTGAGGAATAAATTTCTGAGAATATACGTTTGGAGCACAGTACTCTATGGTAGAGAATCATAGACTGTGGGGAAACCAGAACAGAAGAGAATCGAAGCGTTCGAGATGTGGTACTACAGAAGAATGATAAGGTAAGGAAAGAGGAGGTTCTGCACAAAATCGGCGAAGAAAAGAGCATATGGAAAACTCAGACAAGAAGAAGGGACAGGATGACAGCACGTGTGTGGAACAACTTACGTGATACTAGAGGAAGCTGCAGAGGATAAATACTGTAGGGGAAGAAATAGACTGAAATACATCCTGAAAATAATTCAGGACGCAGGGTGCAAGTGTTACTCTGAGATGAAGAGGTTGGCGTAGGTGAGGAATTCGCGGAGGGCCACATCAAACCAGTAAAAAGGCTGATGGATCAAAAATTAAATTTTATGTTGTGAGCTTCTTTAAGAGTTTTGTCTGTAATGAGATTTTTCTCTTTACTATCTTTAAAATACATTTTGCAGGAGTTACGTGCCTGCAAGGTTGATTTTAGACTATATTTTATTTTATATATTTTAATAAATATTGTGGAACATAATGCACACCTAATCATCCTAGTCCTACCAGTCCCCCACCACTCTGTAACAAATATGAGCGGCGTTCAATAAACAATGCAACACATTTTTGTCTCAGTCCATTTCGGTTGAAAGAAAGCGGAATTTTTTGTAAGACATCGTGGAATATTTCCGTTTCAGCACCTTTAGTTAATGAAGTTCCGATAGGTAGGGACGCAATACGTAGCCTTCAAAATGGCGTCTGTAACGGAGGTGCGATTCAAGCAGAGAGCTGTCACTGAGTGTATTTTGGAGGAAAACCAGAGCATCGAAAATATTCATAGGCGTTACAGAATGTCTACAGCGACCTGGAATTAAACAAAAGCCCGGTGAGTCACTGAGCGAGGCGTCTGTCATGATCGGAACGAGGTCGCACAAACCTGTCCCACCTCCCAAGCACTGGCCGGCGCACACAGCCGTCACTCCTGCAATGTTGGAACGTGCGCACACATTCCTTTGAGGTGATAAGTGCATCACAATCATACACCTAATTGCTCAACTGGACATCTCTGTTGGTACTGCTGACACATTCGTCCACCAGGTGGCGTACTCAGTGGCGTGTGCCCTCTGGGGTCCTCGCCACCTCACAGAAAAACATAAAAAGTAACGAAAGACCGTTTGTGCGGAATTGCTTGCCCGCTGCGAGACTGACTGTGACCATTTTTGTCGAACATCGTCACAGGCGATGAAACATGGGTTCATTATGTCGGACTGGAAACAGGCCACCAACCCATGGAGTGGCACCACACCAACTCTCATCCGAAGAAAAAAGCTCAAAGCTGCACCCGCAATTAGTTTGTCGCAAAAAAAAAAAAGAAATGCAGTCCAACTTGTCGATGACAAAGCAAGGCCTCACAGCGGTCTGCGCACCCGATAGCAACCCGCACTGTACAGGACAGGCATCACTGCTACTCCTGGTCTTTCCTTCAACAAACCGAAAATTTTTCCAGACATAGACAGCACTTAGCTCTGCCCCGATATCTTTTAAAATGTGCATTTGTAGGCCGTTCATATCGACGGATACTAATATTTGTCTACACTTATCTGTATCTAGTTCTTGATTTTCCCATAACAAGTCTTTATCCACATCAAGACCATTCCAGAAAAATCCGTCCGTCTCTGACACCGATGGAGGTTTATCTAGTGGTTTTTTAATATCCTGTTCTTGGACGTTCATAATTTCTATCTGCCTGTCCTGCGGTTGTTGAAGCCGTTTTGACCCCAACAATCAAACCTTTTTAATCAATTTCTTCGATTAACGAACCATGTATTACCAAAATTCGCTGTCAAGTCAGGTAAATTTTCTTCGGAAAGATGGCTACCGTCTTCCTAATTGTTTGGGGAAATTTGCTCTTTTTCTGCTTCTAATTCTTCTCCCGAGCTCATGCAACCCATACCGTTCTCGTCTGACTGTATGACGTCAGTCTTAACCTCGCAGACGTTGTAATCTACGTGGCCGTCAAGTAGTCGTACCCGGTCATCATCGGCAAACTCGTCTTTCCCCTCTTCAGGATTTTCGCCTCGGTTTTCTTTAGGACCAGCGTCGTTGCTACAACATTTGGACAAGTCTGCCTCTTCGGTACGGGGCTTTCTGTTTCTTCATAAACGCTAATTTCATGCCGGTTGAGAAGCGTCATTGTCCGCTCTCCCCATTAGTGCACCTTTTATAAAGTTCTCTGTATTCCTTCATTTCGTCGTATATCCGATCGAACTGACATAGCCACATCACTTCGGGTAGCGCGTTGCCCTGGGCGATAGCCGAAGTTTTATCCGATATCGGCTTCTATCATTTCTTTGGCGAATCACGCTGTAGTGAAGCCTTCCTTTAACAGCGGCCGCCTCTTCCACAATGACCGGTACGCTATTTTCATCGTTATTACTGACAGTGATCACTTTGTCGACTGCGGTTTGAAATTATTGTTACCGCGGATGCGTTACTCTCTCTTTCTTCTTGCACATTCTCCTATCGCTGATTTATCCATTCGGGTCTGTCATAGCGACGTTGCCTAGACTTCCTTCTCGGCCGCCACGGTCTTCCGACGCCTGGTGGGCCTTATAGCAGCGCTACTAATGGTTTCCCTGATTAACACAGATAGGTCCGTTTCTATCCATCTATCGCAATTCCTGATTTTCCTCCTACCTATTAACATTCTGCTGAGAACCACGTACCATATTCACATGACACTTGCCTTGCCAATTCTACTATTATTGTTCTCACGATGACTATAATTGTTGCAGTGGTGCGAGTTACTATTACCATGGTGGTGGTTACCGTTATTGCCATGGTTACTGTTATTTTGGTTGTTGTCGTTGTGATAATTGCTGCTATTAGTACGGCTTTTAAAATTTTCGCAGTTAGTCCGCTAATTATCTTCATCTTCGACCTTTTTTGAGAAAGCAGTAATTGTTACGTACTGCCTATGTACCTCTTCGAATCATCTGGAAGCTTCTTCCACAACTCTCAGACATCTCCCACTCAGTCCGTCGATCATGCAAATGTTCCAATTTCCGGATCCAATTTTCGCAAAAATTCTTTCATCGAACTGCGCGAGTTAGCGTCGTAGAATTTTGACACTACGAAATCCCGCCATACACTCTCCTGCTTCTGCTCTGACCAATACTCTTTCGAGTACGCATTCTTAGATTCTTAAAAAAAAATGTTCAAATGCGTGTGAAATCTTACGGGACTTAACTGCTAAGGTCATCAGACCCTAAGCTTACACACTACTTAACCTAAATTATACTAAGCACAAAAACGCACACCCATGCCCGAGGGAGGACTCGAACCTCCGCCGGGATCAGCCGCACAGTCGATGTCTGCAGTGCCTTAGACCGCACGGCAGATTCTTAAAAGCTCAAGCTCGCAACATCAAGGTTTAAGCCCCATCGCTTAGCCCCGTCCGCAAGCACGCCGATTACAGCGTTAATATTTCTCATATCTTGTCACGGTTCAGGCAATACCCTTCTTCAATTTTTAATGATGTCGGTAGCGTGATAACCACCCTGATTTTTGAGGGGATCGAAACGCTACTGTTCAAATGTTCAAATGTGTGTGACTTCTTATGGGACTTAACTGCTAAGGTCATCAGTCTCTAAGCTTACACACTACTTAACCTAAATTATCCTAAGGACAAACAGACACACCCATGCCCGAGGGAAGACTCGAACCTCCGCCGGGACCAACCGCACAGTCCATGACTGCAGCGCCCGAGACCGCTCGGCTAATCCCGCGCGGCGAAACGCTACTACTTCGCTTAAGTTTCAGTAATATGTGCGTCGCATGACACATGGTACAGCTTTTCGTCTAATCTCTTTTCTAGTTCTGTCACTTTTGCAACTACTTGGCAAGTGGTCGTCGCTAACGTTTCCACTTCCCTCTTTTTTTCATCACATGTAGTCAGCTATTTCTTCCCTCTAGTATCTATATCTGATACTACAGTTTGCACATTCGTTACTTATTCGCTATAGTCTTTTCGCGCTAATTCTACCTTTTCAATCACTTTCTTTCAATAACGGAATCAACTATCTGTTCCAGTTCCTGTTCTATCCTCTGTACTTCCGTCTCAAAATGACTATTTATGCTTCATATTTTTGACTGTGCCTCTGTCATATTCTGCTTAAGATTAGAGATTTCGGTGTTCAGCATAGTTATTCCTTTCTTGATTTCATCTACTTTCGATGTAACAACTCCAAAATTATTGTTAACAATCTTGATTGCTTTGTCCTTTGCTTTTAATTAGCTATGCATCAATTTTACTGTTAACTGATCTGGACCGAGCTTTTATTGATACGGACTAAGCATTAAATTTACTCATCAACATGCTTAAAATCTAACTTATATTTTCAGATATTCTGGTTTTCATCTAACTCCGGTTCTTTCTTAACGCTTTCCTCGTATCCACCGTCAAAGGATTCGTTTTTGATTTTTATTCCGAATTCCGTAGCATCTGAAAATGCCAGGAATTCCATTTTGGTCAGTTCCTGTGTTTCAGGGATAGTGTCTGCGACTCTAGCTGCCGGTTCCTCAACAATGGGTTGCGCTGCCAGCGTTTCCCTCTGTTCTGCCGATTGTTCCCCGTTAATTAAAATCAAATTAGCAGTTTCATTTGTGTTCATGTTGCCTCTTTTACTGAAATTTTGTGCCTTATTTCCACCACTTAGTATTGTCATGCGTGAGCAACTTTATTCGTAGCGAAAGGCTTTAATTCACTACGAATATGCACTACGCAAAATTCGTGCCAAGGACAATGCCAAATTAATACAGTCTTGTCATGGTCGCCACGTGTAACCCCTCCCCCCTTCCAAATCAGCCTACAGGACTGCGATATAATTAACAGTGGTCTCGTATGCTTATTAGAGTTTTACATTGAGTAAGGCTATCGTAACCGAACGAAAATAATACAGGTTAGTAGGAGGAAATTGTACAACATACCCTTCTGAAGGAAGAATTTATTCTAAACCTAATGTAAATACTGATAGTAATTTGGACATAAGTAGAATATAGCGCAATCGCAGGCGAACCGCATAGAGGGGATAAGGGTACCACGTAATATTTAATACAAAAAATACTGTTATGGACTCCATGTGCAAAGATCAACAACTGCAAAGCTACTACCTTTTCGTCGTTGCTATCGATACATAAAAATGAAGTTCCAGCAATTAACAAAATTTTATTACATTACACTCAATTACAAAATGCGTAAATAAATAGACTATTACATCCTTACATATTAAATATAGTTTCCGTAACAAAGCCTGCAGATTCAGAATTAGAAGAGCAATACAAGTTATCAACGGATATTCACCAGCGAAAAAGTTTGGATGACGCAGAACGTATTTTATCTGCATTTCCGTTGTTACAAACTGCAGTTTCCTATTAGCTGACGTGGTATTTTAGCTAACATGTATTTTATGGAATGATAATATAGGCGCTTTCGATGTGGTAATAACAATGACATAACCACAGTGTTGTTGTGTGTTTGTGTGTGTGTGTGTGTGTGTGATTATATATTTTTAATAGACGTTTTAGATGTGGAAAAGTATAAGCTAAACCAGTATTGTCAATATCTTTACATATTTTTCTGAGATAGTTAAGACGGGATGGTAACACTGTGAGACTTGACAAGCGAATCACTGTATCTGACATGTATTTTGTATAGTTGCAGAACAGTAAAGGAGACAGTTTAGATGTGGAAATATTTAATTTGTGGCTCCATTGTCTCTTGTAACTGTGGTACAATGATATTATCATGCTGTTTAAGAAGTGCATCTTTACCTGCAGATTAGATCAGCAGTTGTGTTACACCCATTTTAATTAATAATACAGACATTTTGGATGGGAAATCTTTAATAGTAGCATCCCCTCTGTCTTGCATCAAGTGTGGCACAAAGATCGAACAATGCTCATTCAGAAGTGAAAGATACAAAAAAATAAAACGGGAACTCGCTATATCGTTTTAATGGGCGATAAAATACTTGAATGTGATTGGCTGTTTCATTTTAATAGCTGCTAAATAACTGGGTTGTGATTGGGAGATCTAAATATACGTGTGTTGGATTTCTTATTGGTCTGCATCCAAGAGTGAGGTGGGGCTTAAGAGAGTGGAGTGACATGGACGTCACTCATGCTGCTGCCACCGATGCAGACCTACCCTACTTGTAAACAGCTGATAGGCGGGAGGTAAAATTATTGCTAGAGCTGACATAGCTCCTATTGCCACCATCTCTTTAAACATTGTTTCAAAAATACTTTTACAAACTTTGGGGACTGTTTCCTTACACCAAAACAATTAAAAAAAGGTAATATAAACATACGTTCAAGAATTCTTTGCTTCAGAATTATTAACAAATGTTGATTTTCAGTGACTTTCCATGTACAACCCAACAATTCCTCTTATCTATGCATCAATTTGGCTTATTGTTTCCCACATGGCATTGTGTTGCCAGAGAGACTTGTTCACATTCGTCATTCGTCTGTGTTCCACTTGTCCACTGTGTACATGTATTACAGGTAGTGCGTGAATTGAAAGTGTTCCATTCAAACGTGCTAGGAAATTTATTCCATGAGCGGGCTATGTATTTTACGTTTGGCTGCACAATTGGGAATGGACATGAGGCTGCATGGCTATATCGGACGGAGTTTACAGACCGAATACAACCAAGTCATTCAACCCTTGGAGCCGTGTATCGTCGCATTGCCGGGACAAGGTCCGCAGAACCACATGAAAGATCGCGTGTTACTCATACGCCTGGCCAGGAAGAGCAATTTCAACGGGCTGGTGAAGAAGAGCCAGGTATTTGCGCAACAGAAGTGGTCCTGGCATGTAATACGTTGTCAAGTTCAGCATGGATGATACTTCTTGAGCAACATATGTATCTGTATCATCCTCAGCCTGTGCATAACCCTACATCTGCCAGTCACCCCCCATGAGAAAACTTTTGCCGATGGTGTGTTGCAAAAACTGTCTTTTCAGTTTTGTTCACAGAAGACGCGGCGTTTGGAAGAGATGGAATAACAAAGGTCCACAACCAATACATATGGGCCGGTAGCAATCCTTATGCTACAGTACAGGGCGCACAGCAGCATCTATTTAAATTTAATGTGTGGGCTGGATTTGTAGGTAGCTATCTGGTAGGGCCATACACAGAACATCCTCCAAGACCTACTAGAAGATGTGATACTGCAAATAAGAAGAAATATTTGGTGTATGACTGATGGAGCTCCAGAACATTTCTGTCTCAATGTTCGAGATGCGCTGGTTGGCATTTAGCATGACAGATGACTAGGTATCGGAGGAGCAACTTCATGGCTTGTACATTGCCCCGACCTCAATCCTTCAGATTGTTATCTCTAGGAGCATTATAAACAAGTAATCCTTCGACGTGTCATGTAAGCCTGTGCAACCATTCGAAATGGGCAGACTGTATTTCAAAGGGTACGACAGTCCATGATTCGGCAAGTGTATGTGTGTTTAAAAACAAGACGTGGACATTTGGAGCATTTATTATGAGTTTATGTGTTAATGAGTTCCAGTCAACTACATTTTAAACCTTAATTAGTAACGCTAAAATGAAGGATTATCACGTGTATATATGAATTTTTTTCTTGCCTTGGTTTAAAGAACCTGTTCCCTAACTTTGTAAAACTATTTTTGAAACACCCTTCATAGTTCAAATAGTTTGTAAGACATACGATTTTAAGTTAAGAGTAAGGAGTTCTGATTCTGTTGGGTCCATCTGGCCTGAGGTTTGACAAATAAACCCGTTGTCTAAAAGATTTTCCCCTCAGTAATTTTGATTAAATAAATTTTTGATTTTTGGAATTCCATTTTGCTTAAAGTTCCCCCTTTCGCAGGGGGTCATTGAATATTTGATGCTCATTTTGGTTATGATTTATGAAATTTTGTTAATGGACTTACTTCCCAAATTTATTTTGAAATACTATTCTGCTTGCGATACACCCGAGTTCGCATTAAAAATATCTTTTAATGACGGATAGCTCATTTCAGCTGAGGCATATGTATGCATACACATATATTCTGAACTCAAGTTTTTAGGCATTGTATTTTTTATGGGCTAAGCGCCGGCTGGATGAGGATGTTTTTATCAGTGTGCAATACTGCATGTTTTGGTAAATAAAGAATATTGTTGTATTGTATCCTCAGTTGGGTGCAGATATTTCACTCCAGTAGCTGTCTGTCCTGCTATCGCCTATCAGCGCTGACCGTCTTTTCTCACAGTAGGGCAACTGTATTGACAGTTATGGCGATTACTTTTGAAATTATAAAAAAAGTTTACCTACTATTTCTTCATCTGTCTTGTTTTTATTTGATTGCCCCTTATAACATAAAATTGTGCAAGACCTGACCACAGTTTATGTCCAGACAACTTAGAAATACGCGTATCCTGTAGCAGAACATTCTCTGATAACCTAAATTGCTTCAGTGACTGTTGCTTTCATGGCGTTCATGTGTTTTCTTTCTGGAAACGTTACCCTTCGCTTGTCTTTTGGAGATAACAAGATAACTTGAGATCGCACGATTACGTTGGAGAAAACTCTCTTGATAATGTTTTCGCTACATAGACTTGCGATGCATGTGACATCGTTGTACCTCAGCGGGTATCTCTACTGGAAAATTTCCTTTCTTTCAGCTGTCTCATAAGGACGGAAAATCTTAGCAGCTTTTCTAAGTACTGCAGAGAGACGGGGAGAACACTTTACATGTACCATGACG
Organism: Schistocerca nitens; assembly: GCF_023898315.1. Classification (NCBI taxonomy): domain Eukaryota; kingdom Metazoa; phylum Arthropoda; class Insecta; order Orthoptera; family Acrididae; genus Schistocerca; species Schistocerca nitens. The sequence continues at coordinate 832,696,446 of NC_064614.1, forward strand.
CAGCGGTATCCATGTAATACTTCAGAACGCAGTAAAAATTGACGTTGATTGTCCACTGGGAATAAATGTCGGTAAAAATTTACTTCAACGAGAAAGATTTTAGGTATGAAAAGTAAAGACAAGGACAAATGCATGACACATGGAATTACGTCAGTGCAGGTACTGCAAAGAGAAAGTAATTGGAGAAAATTGGGGGAGTACTTTTGGAACCGCATTCCGGGTCTGGGGTACACGGAGGCCACTGGCTTGGGCCTCAATTAGCCGCCATATTCTCCGGATTCGAACAAATGCGATTCCTTTTTGTGGGGCTACATTATAACATAATAACCCCGAAACCATTGCTGATCCGAAAACAGACATTCAGGAGGTCATCGAGGGCATCGATGTTCCGACACTTCAGCGTGTCATGCAGAATTTTGCTATTCGTCTGCGCCACATCATTGACAATGATAGCAAGAACATCGGACATGTCATAACCTAAATCCGAGTATCTGTAGTGGCGTTTTATGTTGAATAACGTGTGTGCACCACGTAGTTTGTAACTAATTTAGTTTTCTTTCAAAATAGTTCAATAACTGTCACACTGCAAGAATGAATAAAATGAAGGAGCTATTTCATTTTATCTTCTTTGAATTTTTGTTTCAGATTTAGCTTCTTACAGTCTGACGAGGCAGCAACGTAGTCTTTACAGTTCGTTGTAGATAAATATTTCGAACTGAAACAGTTCTAAAAATCTCTCAGAGCCTAGACAACGCTTCATTGGAGTCAGGACGGTTTAGTTATGATGGGGAACTATCACATTTGTAATTATTTGATATCTTTTCTTTAGCTGAAATTAAAGGGTAATATTACAGTAGCAAAAACTGTGCTGAGTACAAGACCATTGAACTTGAAATTAGTGTCACCTATTAATAGCAAATGTTATTAGTTGGTATGAGCAAAGAACAATGTGAATGTAGTTTTTTATTTTTATTTTTTTGAAGAAAAGAACGTTCCTAAGGAATAGAATCGAACGGAGCTGAGACAGGTTTGTGCTTATCTTCCAAGGGCCACGACGTTATGATATTCGGATGGCGGAGGAGGGGGTGATAGTGTCTTTTGCGTTACATAGCCCATACACTCAGCAAGAAAACAGACTGTGACTTAGATGGAACATCTGATAACGAATATCGGAATGATAATAACTGCTACTGTAATACTTTAACATGATATCAACAGCTGAAAGTTTGCTGATGCGAATGAGGCTCAGGTTAGTGTACACTATTTGATCTAAAGTATACGGACACCCCCATGTAATGCGAAATCGACCACTAGATGTCAAGAGAGGCGGACCCGACGGTATAAAAAGAAGCGGTGGCGCCAGCACAGAAGCAACAACCGCAGAACGGATGGGTCAGAAGAGCCACTTCGAACGTGGACTGGTCACTGAATGCTACCTGACTAACAAATTCAGGACTTTAAAACCCCTCTGAAGGTGCCCCAGTCGACTCGTGGTGAGGCGACTGTGAAGTGGAAACGCGAGGAAACAACCACAGCTAAACCAAGGTCATGCAGACCTCGTGTACTGACGGACACGGACCGCCGAGCACTCCGGAGGGTGGTTGTAAAAAAAATCGCAAGTAATCAGCGGAAAGTATAACTCGTGAGTTCACAAGTGCTACCAACAGTCCAGCTAGCATAATACTATGCGTATGCAGTTAAAAAGATGGGGTACAATGATCGAGCATTTGCTCATAACCCACACATTTCTGTTGTCAGTGCTAAGCGACGCTTGAGGTGGTACAAAGAGAGATGCCACTGGATATTGGACTACTGGAAACGAGTAATTTCAAGTGATGAATCACACTACTCCCTATGGAAACCCAATAGAAGACTTAAGATTTGGTGAATGCCAACAGTGAAGTAAGGATTAGTGGTGTTTCGGTATAGGGGAGTTTTTCGTGATCAGCTTGTGGTCCCTTCATTGCGCTTGAAACAAAGTAGCTAATTGCGAAGAGGATATGAAGACATTTTGTAGCATTAATAACTGCGTACAGTATGGGAACCATTCGGAGACAATTATTTGCATTAGTATGAAGAAGCACCCTGTCACAAAACAGCATATGTGAGACAATGGTTGGAGAACAATAACATTCCCGAAAGAGACTGGCCTGCTAAGAGTGCCAGCGTGAACCCCTTGGGACACCTCTGGGATGTGTTAGAAAGTCAACTTTGCGCCACTGCCTTTTCTGGTTTCGGCTCTTGAGGAAGAATGGGATGCCATTCCTCCACAAAATTCAGACACCCCATCGAAAGAGTCCCCGTTAAGATCGAGTTGTCATAGGATGGGCACACTATCCATTAATATCCACTGATATGTGTGCTGATATATTGTATGAGATAGTGTGTGGAACACGATGTATATAATATGTGTTTCATTAGAGTGAGAAATTGAGATACCTCAATTGGAGTTGTGTAAAAAACGCTAAATAAATTGAGAGCTCAACTCGATGTATTTCATTGCAGATCTCTGCGTACAAGTGCTCATTCTGTTTGGTGTCGTCAGTTTATTTTCCATTTTCAAAAGGACTGTTTCTGATTACTGATTATCTATTTTGCTTTCTTCAGTGACTGAAGTCACAGAGATTAGAGCCCGCTAACATATACCGATTTGTGTACACTCTTCGCCATATCTTATTCTTTGTGTATAACAATGGCAAGAAGTATGTTAAGACAATATCTTCGGACGAAAATTTTGGGACACCTGGAGTAGTAAGCAACGTTCTTAACTAAAAATATTTTCTGTCAACTTTCGTTTCTTTTCCGTTATTTATACAATGCCGTGTTGATTCGCACAGCTGACTCCTTATCAACTTTTCGAGAACAGAGTTGCCACGCGTAACCGAACAGCTCTCGAGGAATACATAAAACCTGCTATCGTATGTTACTTGTTATCTTACAGAGACCGTTCCTGCAGCTGCATCATGAATGAATCTCCGTTCCGAGAAGATGATTTTTGGTGCCTCTGAATCTGTTTGAGAACCGATGAAACCAGATACAAATGTGAGACGGCAGAGATCATCTTATTCATTATTAAATACTTAAGAATTGTGTAAAAATCGCAATTATGCTATGCACAAGAATTGAATTTTACTGTATTTCAAGTATTGTATTTTTCCCCTTCAGAACAGATTCCAGCATTCAGATGGTTTCTCCTAGAAATAACAAATTCTGTGTTTCGCACTGTGTGTGATGTTAGGAGTAGGCTAGTCTTCTCTACCAAACCGTAGCAAAACTTGTGCAAAATACCGAACTCCATGACTGCGTTCAAGGCTTGCTCGCAGCATTCTCCCTCTTAATCTCCTAACAGGCAGGCATTAGCCCACCTTAGTTTAATGACATATTCTCGAACAAATGAGTACAGGAAAGAAAGAAGTAATCTTGCTACAACAATTAAGAAATTTTTAAAAATAAGTTTCAAATACAAGAGAACAATACTTTGCACTTGGAGATACAGCAATAAAACAGCATAGCGACACGATCATAACAGGACGTTGAAATAGTCAATTAATCATCAAAATAATTATTAGTGTTATTTAGAAACAAAAGACAAGTGCGATTGAGTGACTGAATATCACGCCAGCATTAATTTTTAAAATGAGTTTTGTTATCTGGCCATACTCAATGTGATGCCGGTTGATAGGTATTGAACGGAATGCATCATCTTCGCACTCGATAGATGACTGGCTATGAGAAACCGAATGGTTAGTCAAGCAGAGATTTATTAAAAGACGTTAATTCTTTTTTTTTGGATTGTGTACCTAAGACAACAAATAGAGTTGAGAGCTAGGCAACGTCGTGGATCTTGCGTGACAACATGATTTTACAACTGATTCTAGCAGCACCAGACAAAGAAATAGGAATGATGGAAAGGAGGCGGTACCAGTCCCTTACATGCCTTTACTTCGTAAGGAAACAGAAGATAATCAGAAAGAAAGTTCTAATTTCCGTGACCAGCCTGTCAAGGGATGGCCCTGCCAGACTCTCAGCGTTTTTAAGCGGGAATAGCTGGGAAGTTTCCACCTTCTGTCCCCCCTCGCCATTAAGAATCCTTTAACAATGTGTGTCCATAGGCCTCAGAGGGATGGCACCACGAGTGGATTTTAGTTGTAATGAGAGACTGGCGATACTTGAAGAAATCACAAACCGAGTTAATATCATGAAATAAGGTATATGGATCGGTAGCCAGGGTAATGAGGAATTATATAATGTAGTTCTCAGTCCCCTGTTTACGAGGGAAGGCAGCAAAATTGCATAACCTTCTACCCCGCCTGTCGGCAGCTCATTCTCCAACGCAGACATCGATGTCGACACCGCTCAGTCGCTGACACATGTGCCAGTAGACCACGGCACGAGCTAGGAACCGCTCGCAACATCTAGTGGTGGTCTCAACTAGCGCGCGTGGCCAGTACGTAGGTACCGCACCGGCCACGCAAGAACTGTTCGGAACATGAAGTAGCTGGTGACATCTTAGTGAGCGAGGACACCTGTCGTCGCCTGTGGACTTCACTACGTACGCCTACGGCACTGCTGCACTGGAGGACTTTGTTATTGTGTACGACGACCTTGTCTTCGATCCTTGGACATTCTGTTGAATCTATTTTGTTCTGTTATGGGCTCTAGAGAACTGACTCGATATGGAGAGGCAGTGTACTGTTTCACTTGTACTGTGACGAAGTTGAATAAACCAGCGTATTCCTGAATTTCAGTGTCAAATATTTCACATAATTAAATATTTTATTGTCCACTATAATGTCTGGGATGTAGTGTTACGCAATGAAAGCCATGGTTTTCACTTGGAATGTCGTGCAGTTGTGGTCTTCCTACTGAGGAGTGGTTTTCACAGTTCTGCACCATAGTCTATCCTGTGTATCTCTTATATAATTATTGTAACCCATGTACACTTGAACGTGCTATTTGTAGTCAAGCTTTACTATCCCTCTACAGTAATCACGCATGACACTTCCCTCCTTTACTAAATTAGTTCCTTGGCATCCCATGATGTGTTCCATCAGTCTATCCATTCCCTTACTCAGCTAGGCATAAAGCTCTTTTCACTTTAGACAGACACAGTACCTCTTCACTGGTCACTCGACCTACTCACCTTACCTTCAGCGTACCCGCATAACAACACATTTTAAAAGCTTCTGTTCTCGTCTTGTCAGCTCTGTTTACATCCACTTTGTTCTTCCATATGACGCACCACTCCAGAGAAATAAACTGCTGTTAATTAAAACTACAACATCAGGAAGGATGAAAAATAACGAAATTTTATTTATTGTTCGTGTACAGTATAGTAGGACGAACTCGTGGTTAAATTTGTTGATTATTTCAGGGTATACAGGGTACAAAATTTGGGTAACAGAGCTGCCATCTCAGGCAGCAGCAGCGGCTCTTATGCGGTTGTGCGTCGGATCGAACTCAGATTGGATGGGAGGTACGAGACAACCACTCCATGCCGCTTCGGGTATGTGGGAGAGTTTATCAATCGAGTCTTTTGACAACATTTGACACGATATTTTCAATGTGTGAAAGATTTTAAGAATGTACTGATTATGGCAACAGTCTAAGAACCTCCGGATCCATGTAGGTCAGGACGGCATAAACAAATATATTTTTAATTTTTTCTTGTTGAAATATATCGTCATGGAAACCGCGAAGATTGGGCACAGCCACCGACCTTAACACGTCAGAAATTTAATTTCCGAATGGCACCTACATTAGTGGTTATGTGAATCAGAGGTGATCGTGTTGGCTAACTAATGGCCCCATATGTAATCAATCTAGCTTCTGGGCCCATGCGATCTTGACGAAAGAAACCTGATAATTTTAGTTTTCCTTGGAGCCTCCACACACGTAGATGCCCATAGTTGTGCAGTGACCACTGGTCACAACTGGGTTCGTCTTACAAGACGACGTGGTGCTGCTCCTGTGTGTAGTGCTTTCATTGCATTAGATTGCATATAATTTTTGTTCCAATAGATCCATACTGAGGCGTTACTCTTGGATATAGAACAAGTCAGAAAAACAAGAATATACAATAAGTATTTAAAAATAATACCAATATAACTTCAGTAGATCCAAAGTGAAATGATCACGTATGTAGAATAAGTAAAAGAAAGTAAACATTTTTCATTAAAAAGGTTACAAATAGTTTGTCACAAATCATGTAAATGTTCAATACACTGAGGTGCGTATGATAATTCTTAGGCTGTTGTAGCCATGCATCATTTTACAGCACTTATTCACAACTATCACATTACTGCACTGAATTTCTACAGAAGTCTGATTGTGTTAATACTCGCATTATTTGATGTTATTAGTAACATTAACCAATCTTTCCAGGATTATACGTGATTTTCTAGTTATTGTAATATTTATCTCATATACAAACAAAACAAACCTGGCATCATGTAATCTACATATGGAAGGTCATTAATACACACAACAAAAAGTATGAGCTCTGGGGTGGAACCTTGTGGGACACTACATGTAATTAGTTCGAAGTTGGATGATGCCTGGTAGCTTAATACGTGTCTCTTCCATTTTCTGTCAGCGATATAGGACTTGAGCCATTTTTTGGCATTTCCTGTCGCCCATAAGATTTACATAGTCAAATGCTTTTGACAGATTACAAAATATATCAATTCCCTGTAATTTATTGAATGAAGTGTATTATCACTGGATGTGTAAATAGCCTTCTGAATATCAGAACCTTCCGGAAATCAGATCTGTGATTTTGACAATATATTATTTGCTGTCAGTTGGTTAAGAAACAGACCGTATTTCCCTTTTTTCAAGAATACTGTGAAAAGTGAAGTTGGACGGAAATTTGGCGGTATTTCTTTATCATCTTTCTTAAATAAAGCCCTAACTTCAGCATATTTCAACCATTCACGAAATTTTCCGCTGATAAACATTTGGTTCACAGGTTGTGTAATGTGTTACTATACTCGGCTATACTCTCTTTTATCGACTTTTTTGATAGGCTGTTTTATTTTAAAGATTCTAGAGTGAACCATATTTCTACTGGTGCATATTAGAGAAGTTATTTGTAATGACTGGTCTGAGGTGCTCATAGGCAGCATCTACTGAACCTGACAACCCCATCTTTCCAGTAACAGTTACGTAAGTTTTGCAAGTTACTGTTAATGCTTTTTGCCCATACCCATGCCTGATTATACTAGTCCCATCCTTCACTGTATTCTATATTGTCTTTGTCGTTATTTGAAGTAATTACCTTTTTCTTGTAAATGCATTTGCTTTAATGTCCTTATTACTGTCTTTAATATATTGCAGTAGGTCTTGTAAAATGCGATGGCGTCAACATCAAACCTTTTTCTAACTGACACACACAATTTCCTTTTCGTTTTACAAGATACTTGACTAACCTATGGCCTCTTTGTAGACTTTGGCCTAATCAGGGTTTGACTGAAGCTGGGGGGGTATTTAGATAAGGTATGTAATTTATTAATAAAAGTGTTACATTTTTAATTTATGCACTGAGCACTATGTACATCGCCCGCTTCATGTCACTGAGTGGTGTCTAAAATAATCCATTTTTTGGCTTACTGGCTACCCTCTTGAATATCAGTTATGTTCATTATTAAGGTTTAAGAAAAGAAACTGCATGTCATAGTCTGAGAGGCCACCGAATATTGGTTTTGTAATATAATGTTTTTTTTGTACCTTTTTATAGAGATGTTATTAGCAGGCGTTTGTGAGCCACTAGCTACCTTAGCTGGGAAGTCTACGGTAGGAATTACGTTGAACGATAGTGTTACTGACTAATAAGTTCTTACTAAAAGAATTTTTAAGGAAGTCTACATTAACATCACCAGTAACCACGTTTTTGTTATTGTTAAACCTGCCAGTAGAGCTTCAAGGTGGTTCAAATGGTTCAAATGGCTCGGAGCACTATGGGACTTAACTTCTAAGGTCATCAGTCCCCTAGAACTTAGAACTACTTAAACCTAACTAACCTAAGGACATCACACACATCCATGCCCGAGGCAGGATTCGAACCTGCGACCTTAGCGGTCGCACGGTTCCAGACTGTAGCGCCTAGAACCGCTCGGCCACCCCGGCCGGCTTCAAGGTGGTTAATGAATAGATTGGAGTAACCTGCAGGTGCTCAGTATACATTTGCCACTGTGAAGGATTTATTATGGAATTCGACTTCTGTCGCACATATTTTCTAAATTCTCTCTCAGCAAAATTTTGTGAATATCTATGTTCTTAAATTTATGACAATTTCAGATTAATAAGACAACTCCCCCTGTCTGCAAAAGTGAAATGCTACACTAAATCCTGTAACACTTAACACATCTACATTAGTGGTCACATGATACTCAGAGACGCAGATTACTTAATCTGGGTCTGATGACTATAACTCATCAGTACAGACAATGACTTCATTAATTTTACTTTTTAGTCTTCAAATATATTGATATACTAAAGATAGCTAGTGTTTCGTAATGACTGAGTTAAAATTTGGTAGAAATAAAATTTCTACTGATTGCTGAAAATTTTTAACCAGCAGCTATTTGTGATAATGCACTATGTCAGAATTATGCTGTTTGATTTCTTTCTCAAACTGAAGTTTTTTAGATCCTAACCTTTCTTAAAGCTTGGTTCCTTTCTGCGCTCCCTACCCTAAAATAGGTTTGTTCTGAATCCCATAACCTTTGGTATTTTTTCACTCATGGCAGTGCCAACCCCCCCCCCCCCCTCCTTAAATTTTCTGCTATTATACCAGCCACTTTACTCTTCCCTTTCCTTTGAAGTGAAGGCTGTGCCTAGTATAATCCTATTTACTGATAGTGTCACAGAGAAGTCACCTGTATGTGACTCTGCATCTGACATAAGCAGCCGTTCAAACTCAAAATTAAAACTCACAACAGATGAATTGAAACGAGGGCCGTCATGGCGTCTGAGAGCAGAGACAAACTCAAAATTAGTTTGTCTCGGTTTTGATACTGATTACACTCTTATATTGTATCCGGGATCGCTGTCAATGCTGTTACCTGACCCGCCCATTATAATCATGGAGTTTCTCCTGGTGAAGTCTTTGCAAAGTGATCTTAAATCCTCTGTCACCCCTTCCACACCAGCATTAGGTTTAAAAAATTGGTGACCTGATAGTCTGATACTAGTTCATTCTGCAACAGTTAGCTACCGCCTCTAGCATGAAAACTACTCAACAACAAAACTTCCTTTCTCTTTACTGACCTCCCTACATTCTTACTTTTCGATTTATTGGTGAAAATTTGCTGTGCCATCTCTACACTTACATCTACTTGAGGAACATAACTTTCTAACTGAAGCAAAAGGCCGGCCGGAGTGGCCGAGCGGTTCTAGGCGCTTCAGTCTGGAACCGCGCGACCGCTACGGTCGCAGGTTCGAATCCTGCCTCGGGCATGGATGTGTATGATGTCCTTAGGTTACTTAGGTTTAAGTAGTTCTAAGTTCTAGGGGACCGATGACCTCAGATGTTAAGTCCCATAGTGCTCAGAGCCGTTTGAACCATTTTTTGAAGCAAAAGGTCAAACTTATTTTTCACATTCACCAGAAAACTGTCAGATGTAGTTCTAAATGTTCCTTCTATCACCTGTTGGCACTTATTACTTGTCTTTACCATTCTTTCTCTTTAACGTTTCCAGATATTTCCTTGCGTGTGTAAATCAGCCAGAAGAATAGCCATTTTTCCCTCCTATTCCACTATCTTTCTATCTCTGCTAGATTTCCTGCAAAACCACTGAAGAGCCTCACTTAATTCCCTAAATCCCACGGCACTACTGTCACCCAAATGGAAAATAACTACAGCAGACATCACACAAGACCGCTAACTTCGCAATTCTATACCAACTCAGACATTTTTCGCTCATGATAAATATAATGCTTTAATAAGGCTATGACAAATTATCGATAAACAAGAAAACACGTTTACAAAAGTTTGATCTATAGGCAACTACAATTTCGGGAAAAAATTCTCAACAACCAGAAGAAGTTGTGTTACGGCGAAAAGCACACCGTTGTCAACATCTCACTGTGTTTGAACGAAGTCTTGCAATAGGGCTACGAGAAGGTGAATGTCCCTTCTGTAATACTGCAGGAAGTCTTGGCAGGAATATAGTCGCTGTACTTGACTGCTGGCGGCGTTGATCACGAGAATGTACACTCGCAAGAAGCTGGACTCCGGATGGCCGCACCGCTCTTTAAGGCGATTTCTTTTGAAATTATAAAAAAAGTTTACCTACTATTTCTTCATCTGTCTTGGTTTTGTTTGATTGCCCATTATAACACAAAAATGTACAAGAAATGACCGCAGTTTATGTCCAGACAACTTAGAAATAAGCGTATCCTATAGCAGAACATTCTCTGATAACCTAAATTGCTGTAATGACTGCTGCTTTCATGGCGTTCATGTGTTTTCTTTCTGGAAACGCTACCCTTCGCTTGTCTTGTGGAGATAGCAAGATAACTTGAGATCGCACGATTACGTTGGAGAAAACTCTCTTGATAATGTTTTCGCTACATAGACTTGCGATGCATGTGACATCGTTGTAGCTTAGTGGGTATCTCTACTGGAAAATTTCGTATCTTCCAGCTGTCTCATAAGGACGGCAAATATTAGCAGCTGTTCTAAGTACTGCAGCGAGATGGGGAGAACACTTTATGTATATCAGGACGCAGCGGTATCCATGTAATACTTTAGAACGCAGTACAAATTGACCTTGATTGTCCACTGGGAATAAAAGATTTAAGTTATGAAACGTAGCGACAAGGACAAATGCATGACACATGGAATTAGTCAGTGCAGATATTGCAATGAGAAACTAATAGGAGAAAGTTTTCAATTGATTCTCGTAAAGGAAACGGTAAAACTTCACCCCTTGTAGCGACACTGTTCATGCGATTCTGAGATGTTATGTTGTGAAACTGAGTACATGTACAAATCGGAAATAATTCCTCCTCAGCTAGAGATGTCGAAATGCAGCTTATGGATGAGACAAACTTATGAATACGGATCGTTATATCATACAGTTTACGTTGGGACCTTTTGTGAACTGACACAATTTTTTTCCAGTGCGGCCTTTTTAGATACCTGATCAAAAAAACCAACGAACAGAACTCAGTGAGCATATCAACTACTGAACTCAGGCAGAATTCTGTATTCGCGCAATAGACTTCAAAGCCTCTAGTTCACTGCACAAAATATCCCAGAGTTACGCTATTTTCGTAAATCGATGAACATGTACATCATACAGTTACGTAGTACTGTAATTTGATTTCTTCGAGTGTCTTACAACATGGTGATTTAGGTTTTCTTTTTAATTAAGGAAATATATTTTAAAATTAATATAAAGATAATACTTGCAGGGGAACTGTCAGGATAATTGACTGATCTAGCTTTGTAACATCAACCAAAACGAATGGCCTTGTTGTGTTGATACTGCGAACGACTGAAAGCAAGGGGAAACGAAGACATGCAGCACTTCTGTAGGTTAAATGATGAGGTCACACTCTTGGGTAAAGTTCTTTGGAGATAAAATAGTCCCCGGTTTCCGGGTGGGGACTACTCAGGAGGACATCGTCATCAGAAGAAACAAAACTGGCATTTTACGGATCGGAGCGTGGAGTGTTGGATCCCTTAATCGGGCATGTAGGTTAGAAAACTGAAAAGGGGTAATGAATGGGTTGAAGTTACATTTAGTGGGAATTGGTGAAGTTCGGTGGCAGGAGGAACAGGTGAATACAGTGCAGTTAATACAAAGTCAAATAGGGGTAATGCAGGAGTTTGTTTAATAATGAGTAACAAAATAGGTATGCGGGTAAGCTACGATGAGCAGCATAGTAAACGTATTACCGTAGCCAAGGTAGAAACGAAGATGATGGGGGACTGGAATTCGATAGTAGGAAGATGAAGAAAAGGGAAAATAATAGGTGTACATGGAGGGGGGAAAGGAAAGAAAGAGGAAGCCACCTGGAAGAATCCCGCGCAGGACCATAAAAGAAAATTGTACACGCTGAAGAGACTTGAAGACACCGGAGGTTTTAGATTTATTACGTAATGGTTAGACAGCGATTTAGGAACCAGATTTTAAATTGTAAGACGTTTCGAGGGAGAGGTTTGAACTCTGACCACAATTATTGATTATGAACTATAATTAGAATGAATAAATTGGAGAAAAATGTTAAGAAGTTTAGGAGATGGGCCAGGATAATTGAAAGAACCAGGGATTGTGATAGTTTCAGAGAGAGCATTAGAAAACAGTTGACTAGAACAAGCGAAGGAATACAGCAGAATACGAATGGGTAGCTTTAAGAAATGCAACAGTGAAGGCTGCATAGGATCAAGCAGAGAAAAGAGACAAGGCGTAATGAAATCCTTGGATAACACGAGAGATATTGAATTTAATTAATAAAATTTAACAATTCAGCAAATGAAGCATTCGGAAGGGAATAAAAGACGTTAAAGAAACCCAAAATGACAGGAAGTGCAAAACATCTGAGCAGGAGCGGTTAGAGGACGAATGTAAGGATTTACAACCATTTTTGTCTACGGAAAAACAAATACGGCCTACAGGAAACTTAAAGAGGACTTGCGGAAAAGAGGAACAGCTGTATATATATCAAGAGCTCAGATGGTAAACCAATCATAAGCAGGAAAGGAAAAGCTGAAAAGTGGTAGGAGTTTATAGAGGGTCTGTACAAGAGACATGAACCTGAAAGCAATCTTATAGAAAGGGCAGTGGACGTAGATGAAGATCAGCGGAGAGATATGATACTGACAGAAATATATGACAAAGGTCAAATTAATGAAGTACCTCATTTCTAAGAAATTTATCGTGAAGAAATAGCGACGAATAACATGATCATTAATGATTTCACCTCAAACGTTGATATGGAACAAAAGACATCAGACAAAATTAAAACAAATGCCAAGATCATCAGTAAAGAAGAACGTAAGTAAAAATAGTTGCCTGACATTCGCTTTGTAATCAGCAATCAATACAGGGAATTTCTTCCGTAATTCGCTAACGGAGGATTTTTGGACGCATGTTCATACTGACTTTTTGTAATGTATATTGTGTAATTATTTTACAGTATGACCTGGTCTTCGTATCATTCGCAGTTAGCTTCGAGCTTTATGAATCTGTCGCATTACAATAATAACCTCAGTTTCCGTTCCGACGTATCTGATTCATACGCTTGCATTCTCATGAAGCCAACTGGAGAAACGGCCGTCGAGGTTTCGCTGCGTATGGGGAAGGTCGAACTAATGATGTTTTAAGTACTCTGTGTTATCAACGCGCGTGACGTTCATAGCTGCAGCATTTTCATGGAGGGAGGCACACTATTTTTTGGAAAGAAGCGAGTGACAGGATGACGATCTGGGAGACACTGGCTGATCGCTTTCCTTGCATCCTACACAGTAAAACATTGATGTGCAAAATTTAAGGACGAAAGTGCTACCAAGTAGTATAACTAGGTGAAACGTGGACCATACATAGAAAGAACTGCTACGGTGCAGTGCAGAAGGTAACTAAATGTAAAAGAATACACACTGAGACGAACAGATGGAAACAGTTTTATTTAAAGACAATAACTACACCGAAGTCACAACGATTTATGATGGCCTAGTGGACATTAAAAAAGGGTGTGTGATGATAACGGACAACAATGCATTCTCTGCAACGTACTCCCACGCTGGTCACAAGGCTCGTACTCGGTTTGGTGGTAGGGCGAGCCATTCCTCCATCAGCGCCTTTGACAGCTGATGGACGGACGAGTGGCTCATGTGGACGTGCTGAAATACGTCTCCCAAAGCGTCCCATACCTGTTCCATGGGATTTAAGTCTTGGGAACGGGCAGGCCAGTACATTCGCCGGACGTCGTCTCGTTCCAAGAACTCCCCCACTTGTGCTGTTCAAAGCGTTCGAGGATTGTCGTCCATAAAAATGATGTCTGGGTCTAATGCACCCCTAAAACACGCACATGGGAAAGGGGTACAGTGTCACAAAAAGTAGACCCATGGGTGTATCTTCCTCAAAAATCTGAACGAAAGTATGTCGTGCAACATTATACTTCCCCATACCAAAATATATGGACCACCAAAATGACGTCGTCCGAGCATGTTCTTGGATGCATTGTGTGTTTTACTGTGGTAACTTTTGACTGAGAAACAAAAAACCGAGCGGTAACATTTCACCTGCGGTCGTCATGTAGGTACCTCTGCAAGGAGTTAGGAATTTTAACTGCACAATCGCAATACATATATTCGCTTAAAAAATTAGTGCCGGCCATTGTGGCCGAGCGGTTCTAGGCGCTTCAGTCGGGACCACGCGACCGCTACGGTCGAAGGTACGAATAACGCCTCGGGCATGGATGTGTGTGATGTCCTTAGGTTGGTTAGGTTTAAGTAGTTCTAAGTTATAGGGGACTGATGACCTCAGATTTTAAGTCCCATAGTGCTCAGAGCCATTTGAACCATTTCAAAAAATTCGTCATAAATAATATTCACAATTTGAGAAGAATAGTGATGCCTACGCCTACAACAGTAGAAAAAAATGACTTATTCATCATTAAAGCTATCAGTCGCTCAGGAAGGAGTTCAATATGCAGCAACCAAAAGTTTTGATCAACCGTTAAATAGCACAAAATGTCTGACGGATTGGAAAGCAGGTTTTAAATCTAACCTAAAGTCATTAACCTTGACAACGCCTTCCATTTCACGGACGAATTTTTATTTGAAATGAGGTAGTCCGTAAAAAAAGGACAATCCAAGTTTTTAGTTGGGTGAAGTGGCCTAAAATAACGTATTCATTAACATTAACACTGGTTGTGTGAACGTATCCTGTAAACTGACTCGTTCCACATAGGCTCAGTAAAGGAGTCCTTCAGATGATCTATGGAACATGGAACTAACTTCTCGCGACTAGCCATATGAGGGTATGTCCAGAATCACTTCTCACACTGAATCTGCTACATCCGAGAAGACTACACGATCCTTCTCGCTAATTCAGTCCCTATGTTCCTATAACCATCGTACGGTTCCGCCAATGTGCGGTTGTCAATGGAAAACAGTGTACTGATCGTCGGGCAGAGAGATCCCCCCCCCCCCCCCCCCTGCAATCGCCGTTGCTCTGTGAAGCGTTGTACGTGGGTCTCTTCTTGCCTGTTGAACAATGTGGCGGTCATCTGCTGCTGTAGTTGACCGTGGTCTTCCGTCTCCTCTTCTACTGGCTGCAGTGCCTATGGTTCTGAACGCTCTTCATGCTCTTGAAATAACCCTGTGAGCAATAGCGAATTCCTGGGCTACTTTCGTTACACTACATCCTCTTTGCATTTCCTCTATGATTCTACCCCGTGAAGTCATCCGGATGTTATCTCCTGGCCGTGTTGCAATGTAGAACAGTTACACAGTGCCCTGTTAACTGCCTGCTGGTTAATACGCGCTGCCTTTTCCCGTTCCCCCAGCTGACTCGTGTTGTGGGGGCAGTCCCATTTGACGCTACAGCTACCCACACCCCACGCAATGTGACGTCCGCTTTTTGTGCACAACTGGCAGATCTGAGGCAATACGCTGCCGAACTTCCATTCATTTCCATTGAGTTGTTCATGTGTTATGTTACATTGTGTCTCTTGTTCTTTGCAGAGGAGAGTACGAGACAGAATAAATGGATTATATAGTGCAGAAATCATATTTTATTTCAGGCTGTGGAACGTTACTCTACGAACAATATATTTGGATGAGAGACACTTCCACGATAGTACGTCGTAACGATGTTGACAAAGGAACGACCAGACAGCTGACATCTCCGACTCCCCGCATCAGACAGATATGACTCCTGTCACCATGAAGGAAACACGAAGCGACTATTCGCTATTCGTTTGATACAACAGCGCTTAGAGAAAGGGTGCTACCTCGCAAATTTACACGTGAGGATAGAGAAAATGTTCCTTTGCAAATTCATTTCATTTATTACACTTCTAGGAAGTAAGTTTACATTCCTTTGAGCAACGGACAACTTGGCTGAATTAAGATAGCGCGAAAGTCCTTGTTTGCTTACGGTTTGATCTGTACTTTCCAGAGTTATGCAACAGGCATTTCGAGCGGTGCTCTGTATATACTTCCTGTATTAATATCGGTGACCCCTGTGACGGCAGTCAAAATGACTGTCCGCTGACTAACTTACACCTTGACAGAACTTGCGGGAAACATTTCTAAATGTTTGTCATTATTTCGACAGTGGGTCCGAATGTAGCAGCGTCGAACAGCTCGACTTGCTATAATCAGACTCCTTTAAAAACATTTTATCCTTTATAATTTTTTTTGTTCTTTTGTGACACCTTTTCTGCACATACAGCACATACAATCATCATATAAAACTGTTAAGTTCTTATTACGCTGTATTTCGCTGTACACGGCATGGCTTTCGAACTATTGATGATAACTGTATAATTACCTTGCACTGAAATATTTTATTTAAAGGAAGATTCACGATTTTAAAGTCTTGTAAACCACATACACTTCAAAATTTTATCTGCAAGTAACTATTTGTTTCATGAGTGATATACCTTGTTTAAAAATCCTTCATTCCCGTCTTTCTACGGAACGTACTATCTTTCCTGAGAACTGTGTAATTTAAAAGTCAATCGCATAAAAAATCTAAAATGTGTTAACCTAAAATCCTTTAGTAAATCTAGTAATTTACCTCTGAGTTTTCCTATTACAAAAATGCAAATTTCCCTAGAACAACGCGTTAATTTATGGAATATTCAAATGAGAATATTTAATTTTCTAGGGAGTTCTTGGCGGGATTTTATCAATTCAAGTGCAGGGAAAAGCTTCGGCTCCGTAAAACGGAACTATTGTTAGTGGTAATTTCATGGACATTCGACCACTTGTTAACCACAATAGTGTTTGAGTCTGATGTGGATCTATCTTCTACATTTTTCAGTGTATTATGTTAATATCTAAAACTCAATAACTTTGTATTTTAATGTTCTGTGACATCTATCTCACGCGGTTCTTAAATAGCCGTCGCACACAAAGTCAGGAGTCAGTTGTCACCCGTCATGCAATCCGCATAATTTATATGTCAGTCAGCAACTAGCGTTTCAAGAGCGAATTTACACTCCTGGAAATTGAAATAAGAACAACGTGAATTCATTGTCCCAGGAAGAGGAAACTTTATTGACACATTCCTGGGGTCAGATACATCACATGATCACACTGACAGAACCACAGGCACATAGACACAGGCAACAGAGCATGCACAATGTCGGCACTAGTACAGTGTATATCCACCTTTCGCAGCAATGCAGGCTGCTATTCTCCCATGGAGACGATCGTAGAGATGCTGGATGTAGTCCTGTGGAACGGCTTGCCATGCCATTTCCACCTGGCGCCTCAGTTGGACCAGCGTTCGTGCCGGACGTGCAGACCGCGTGAGACGACGCTTCATCCAGTCCCAAACATGCTCAATGGGGGACAGATCCGGAGATCTTGCTGGCCAGGGTAGTTGACTTACACCTTCTAGAGCACGTTGGGTGGCACGGGATACATGCGGACGTGCATTGTCCTGTTGGAACAGCAAGTTCCCTTGCCGGTCTAGGAATGGTAGAACGATGGGTTCGATGACGGTTTGGATGTACCGTGCACTATTCAGTGTCCGCTCGACGATCACCAGTGGTGTACGGCCAGTGTAGGAGATCGCTCCCCACACCATGATGCCGGGTGTTGGCCCTGTGTGCCTCGGTCGTATGCAGTCCTGATTGTGGCGCTCACATGCACGGCGCCAAACACGCATACGACCATCATTGGCACCAAGGCAGAAGCGACTCTCATCGCTGAAGACGACACGTCTCCATTCGTCCCTCCATTCACGCCTGTCGCGACACCACTGGAGGCGGGCTGCACGATGTTGGGGCGTGAGCGGAAGACGGCCTAACGGTGTGCGGGACCGTAGCCCAGCTTCATGGAGATGGTTGCGAATGGTCCTCGCCGATACCCCAGGAGCAACAGTGTCCCTAATTTGCTGGGAAGTGGCGGTGCGGTCCCCTACGGCACTGCGTAGGATGCTACGGTCTTGGCGTGCATCCGTGCGTCGCTGCGGTCCGGTCCCAGGTCGACGGGCACGTGCACCTTCCGCCGACCACTGGCGACAACATCGATGTACTGTGGAGACCTCACGCCCCACGTGTTGAGCAATTCGGCGGTACGTCCACCCGGCCTCCCGCATGCCCACTATACGCCCTCGCTCAAAGTCCGTCAACTGCACATACGGTTCACGTCCACGCTGTCGCGGCATGCTACCAGTGTTAAAGACTGCGATGGAGCTCCGTATGCCACGGCAAACTGGCTGACACTGACGGCGGCGGTGCACAAATGCTGCGCAGCTAGCGCCATTCGACGGCCAACACCGCGGTTCCTGGTGTGTCCGCTGTGCCGTGCGTGTGATCATTGCTTGTACAGCCCTCTCGCAGTGTCCGGAGCAAGTATGGTGGGTCTGACACACCGGTGTCAATGTGTTCTTTTTTCCATTTCCAGGAGTGTATTATGTTAGAGTGTCTGCTTCAGCGTTAGTCAGAATCTTAATGCGCTAATGGAAATTCTTAGTTGCAATGACAATTACAGTCAAAAGAATATTACAGAAATACTTATTAAGCTGTGAACCGCCACTAATCAAATTTTGGTAGGCTGCTTAGAACATACGTATGCCACTGACCCGCGAATTATCTGAAAAGTAAATTGGACAATGTTGCTTTCAGTCATTTATTGACCGTCTAAAGCAGCTAATAGTCATCAGGATTGCTGAGGGCCCGCATCTCGTGGTCGTGCGGTAGCGTTCTCGTTTCCCACGCCCGGGTTCCCGGGTTCGATTCCCGGCGGGGTCAGGGATTTTCTCTGCCTCGTGATGGCTGGGTGTTGTGTGCTGTCCTTAGGTTAGTTAGGTTTAAGTAGTTCTAAGTTCTAGGGGACTGATGACCATCGATGTTAAGTCCCATAGTGCTCAGAGCCATTTGAACCATTTTTGATTGCTGAGGCAGAAGGAGATCTATGAGACTTATCAGGCGCAAAATAGAGCGATTAAATTCCGAGGTTCGTCTAAAAAGTCTAATTGCCTAAAAAAGTGAGCTTACCTTTGGGATTCGTGAGCAGTATAAGTCCTTTGCAGTGGAACTGACTCTTGTACCTTCGTAGAGCTTCTGTTGGATAGTGTTTTTTTTTCCTACAAAATACAGAAGTTACACGAGGCCACTTTAAGCTCACTCCTTTCCTAAAATTGTGGTTTCGGAATTTGAAGCAGATCTTCTGTCACATTTAATACACTGTGCCATTCGTCGCGGTTTCTAGGCCGCACGAGATGATGCACTGGGCATACATTAGAAGAGGGAGAGAATCAAGCTCGTCCGTATCCCTCAGATTCATATTTTCTACGGTTTCCCTGAATTATTCCAGGTGAACGCTAGGAAGTTCCGTCACGGAAGTGCGCGTCCGCTATCCGTGTGCAACTTAGCCAGCGCTTTTGCCTCTAATGGTCTCGCTATCTAGGGGACGGGGAGTTCTCATCACCCCAAGCTTCCTCTTAGTCATTTCCGGGTCATTTTCCTTTCTCAGAAGCTGGTGGACCAACTCCAGATTTTCGATACGGACACAGGAGTATTGATTGCAAGATAATACTACCCGCCATGTGCCGCAGCTTTATAGGAATGATGGGCAGCTAAGTTAAACAAGGTTCTGAAGCTTCGTTCTGTCGTTTATTGCCGGCAGGAGTGGCCGAGCGGTTCTAGGCGCTACAGTCTGGAACCGCTCGACCGCTACGGTCGCCGGTTCGAATCCTGCCTCGGGCATGGATGTGTGTGATGTCCTTAGGTTAGTTAGGTTTAAGTAGTTCTAAGTCTAGGAGACTGATGACCTCATATGTTAAGTCCCACAGTGCTTAGAGCCCTTTGAACCACTTGAAATAACGACACAAAATTCAGGTACCGTTTCCGATGACCCATAGACAATATTAGTCTTCATTTCGATAACAGTATATTAACTGATGAATAGTCGCTCCAGTTTGTAGAAAGTTCTTTGATTTACTCCACGACCGACTTTGACTTCCTATTGAATCCTTTTCAAATGGAATCTGAAACTGACAAAGCATTATGTTGTACGTAATCAGACTAAAATATATCGGACTTCTTCAAGCCTCAAACGTCTACGATGTACTTATGCAAGCTGAAACAATGAATGAAAACTTGCCCCAAGGCCAGAATTCAAATCCGGGTCTCCTGCTCACGAGGCAGATGCGCTAGCTTCTACGCCAACGTGGCACAGTTGCTTTGCACAATTACACGGACTATCGTAGCCCACCTTCCCCTCGAACCAAACTCTCTTTCACGCTTCAGTCCACTGTGAGAGCCTGGCGGGGTGGCCGAGCGGTTTTAGGTGCTACAGTCTGGAACCGCGCGACCGCTACGGTCGCAGGTTGAAATCCTGCCTCGGGCATGGATGTGTGTGATGTCCTTAGGTTAGTTAGGTTTAAGTAGTTCTAAGTTCTATGGGACTGATGACCTCAGAATTTAAGTCCCATAGTGATCAGAGCCATTTTGAACCATTTGGAGACCCAGGCTCGAATCCCTGCCTTGGTACAAATTTTCATTCATCACTTTAGTCTGTATATATACATCATAATTGTAAATAAGGATGTAATGAATATTTAAATAATTTATGTAACAGGAATGTAGAAGTTACAACATAAAAAATACTTTACATCTACACGTTTACAGTACAGCTACAAATAGAATACAAAAGGAAAAAAAAAGACAAATCTCAAATTGTGCTGTTGTGATACAAAGTCCAATGATTAAGAGAGTAAAAATCACAAAAATTTAAAATTGATGTACTCACCAAAATTGCAGGACAAATGGGGGTGTCATGGTTCCAAAATTTGAAGATTTTCGTAAAATAAAAATGTATAGTATAAATTAAAAGCACTGGCATTATAAAGCATTAAAATGAATTATATTTTGATACGATGGAAATTTTAAACTAAATTTTTTATCAATGAATAGCTAAACTTAAGTAGGAGACACATCAAGTTACGTAACATATTACCTATCCGATGGAAATGAATGAAAATGTGTGAACATGTTGCCTGAGGTCTACCAGTCAAAGGTGGACATCAAATTGCGTGACGTCAGCTTGCCTATAGCGCTCAATGGGGCTGCCCCCCCCCCCCCCCCCCCCCAAATGAGGCAGGCGAAGGAACGGGAAAGGTATGTGTCAATCAGTAACAAGTAGCGAAGCTCTGTGATGGTGTCCTTTATTACAACCTAGTCCGGAGACAAGATTTGGATGATTTGAAAGGGAGAAGAATCATTGGGAAACTGGGAGAAGGGTGAAGTGTGATGTGCGCAGCCCAGGAGTCTGGTATTAGCCGCAACGTTGTTTCACTAGCATGGGGAGCGTTCCCAGCCACAGGCACTGCTGTTTGCAGGAGGGGACGTGGTCCACAGCGGCCAGCTTCAGCAACATATGTCCGCTGCACTGTGCAACAGACAAGCAGGCACACATGTCTAACAGCGGGAGCAGCTGCAGCCGCATTCAACAGGACTGCAAGGAACACAACCTCACCTTCCATAGTGGGACGGCGATTGCCTTCGGGTGGTATCTCTGGCCGACGACCAGTTCATTGTGTTCCGTTGACACCAGCACATCGGCGGCACCGGGCGATGGTGCCAGGAGAATCGTCGCGTGCTCTTCTCGGATAAGAGCAGATTCAGTCTCAGTAGTGATTCTGAACATACACTCGTATGGCGAGAGGTGGGAACAGGTAATACACCCAGGAACAAAGTCGATCACGATCGTTTTGGTTGTCCAGATGACTTTGAAGCAACATACTGCATACCTAAAGTAATATGTTTTACTATGTGGAACACTGGTTGAACTCACTCGGGAAAAGAGTTCTCTTTCTGTCGCCCTGGGTCAAACAAAATTTACAAATTGTTTTTTAATCAACAAGTAATTTAGCGACGCAAAAAATTACGATTGACGGTTGCTGCACATTGCAGAAACAAGCATTTGAAACAGATAAGAAGCTCGGACGTCTTCGATGCCTATCGTCCATGCTCGTTGAAGAGGAAATGTTAACGTTGAAACCGAACCACATCGGACCAAGAGAACTGGTGGATTGGGAAAGACATAGAACTCGCATTCAGATATACCAGCCTTCAAATCTTCACTGGCCATCCGTATTTTAGCTTTCCAGTCGGCTTTTCACGTTCGCGTAAGTCTAATACCGGGATGGATCCTTCGAAGAACGGCACCGCAGAATTCCTGCCATGTTATTCCACAGTCCGAGCTTATGCTTAGTCTACAACGATCTCAATTTCATTGGAGTCTCTTCTCCTTTTCTTATTTAGAACCACATCGGTTTCAACTGATTCTGTGCCACTGCCGGGGTGGGGTCTCTTCTGTTTTACGTTTCTCTAGCCAGAATTAAGTCAGCGATGGTCAAACCTTCCTTTAAATGACTTTGCAGCTAGTGTTGATAACAGGAATAATTTTCATGTTGGACTCAAGCTTTCATCTAAGACAGTGGTGCCCTATCTTCCTGAGACCATTACCCCCGAGTTCAGTCAGACATAAGTTAGTACCGCCTCCTCTCCCTCATCTCCAACCCCCCCTCCCCCCTCCACCACATCAGCATAAGGCCTAAATAAACTTTTTTTTTAAATAATAAAAGGTAAATGATATTTTGTTTGCATAGCTTTTTTTACCATGAACTATTGATGAATGAGTCAATTGGAACTGTTTATTTCTAACAACACTTTTTTATACGACGATGAAGCAATTGTCAGTCAATGAAGTTAGCTGTTTACTATCTTTGACCCACTGGTTTAATCTTCATACTAGTTACTGCCCGCCATCCACGTGGAGCACATATTGGTCTCACCGGAGACTTCTAGTACTGAGCCACACAAAATTGATTTCATCAAGGTGTACGGTCCTGAAGATAGCGTTGACGCAACTTCGAAACTAGTTGCCAAATAAATACAAAATCTTAAGTGCAGCTGGAGGACTTTCATTTTTAATAAAAATTATACCAGCTGTGTCCCACCATAATCCAATTTAAATATGGATGTACGAAGATTAAATATGTGTTTAGTGAGTGGACTACGTGAGGAAAATGTTGTTCATAAATTCCTTTGACAATGTATGACATCCGGTACACTGTCCCATGTTAACGCCAGTATTGTTTTTTTTTAATGTTATTATTGGTAACTTATGTAATCAATATTACAGTCTTGAGAAATAGTAGTAATGGTCTTTAAAGATATTCAGCTTCGAGAACGAAATGTAACTGCACCGTTATGTTTTTACCCCTCAGAAAATTTCATTTTCCCCCTTCGGAGGTAATTACCTCCAGTCTATTTTCACATTATGTAGAAAGGCCTATACCACATGTGAAAAGTTCGAATCCACAATTTGTGTCTGCAACAGAGCGTCCTTTCATCTGCATTAACATGGCTACGGAGAATAGTTTTTGTTCTGGCAGCTTGTTATTAACGTTAGCAATAGCTGCGAACAGAGTTGGGAAAACGTTGAGGATGCTCAGTGTGGAACAGGACCTAATGGATCTTATGTCCTCAGGTGACAGTCTTATTTGGGCCGATGTTACGGGCACGGGCATTCTGTACAGCATAGCGAACCCAAATTTGTTCGTATAGACTAAACATCAAGAAGGAGAAATTGAATTAAGAACCATGGCGCGTCATAACTTGCAGTTAACTTAGGCGGTCTTCTAATCGAATAGCTTACGGAGCTCAAATGCTTTGAATAGTCTGCGCAACAATAGTCTCAGAACAAGCCTATTATAGGATAGATCGAACAACGACCGACCACATACGAGTACATCTCGTTAAAAGCTTTGTACGTCAGGTGAAAAATGAAAGTGTTAGTAAAACCTAGGTCATGTATCTCCTACGTGCTATTTTAACTTGGAAAACATGGACACCTCTTTCGCCAGAAAAAACTTATATTACAGATGGACGCTTCTATCACCTTGTGAAAGATGTTTGACATAGCATAGTGTGGTTACATCTAATCAAAGTCAGATTCAGAAACATTGCACTGTCGAAGAGCAGCGACGAAAGTGTCGACAACAATGACTAGTAATGTGTGGATGATAGCCAGGATCAGAAAGGAAAATGAGCTTGTCGTACGGGATGTCTGTAGCTAATTCAACAATCAAAATTTCAGAGGTTGTTCCTTAATACCTTCTGAGTAGTTTGGTGTAAGGCACCGGCGCTTTTCAGTACCCCGTTACAACGTAACGGTATTTCGTTTGATTTCTTATTCTCATATACATGGTGATTCACAGTTCATGTTACACCTTTACCTCAAATTAATACATTTATCAGTCTCCATCATCCTCGAAAGTTTTTAACGTCATCACGAAATTACCCTGTATATACATACATTTACAGGCTTCGGCGCCTGTGACTTGACACTGTGTAGCGTCGTTGGATGACGTTTTTTGCACTTGGGTTGCTATGTAAAACCTGGTCTGCTAACTCCCTCCTAAAACCTCTATAGCTGTGTAACATGAATTGTGGAACACCCTGTGTATTTTTATCTGTATTCGCTGGAAATATTTGCTGAACAGTACATATGTCAACGGTATATGATGCGAGTTGTGTTTGTAAAGAAACTTGTTCCATCCAGTCACTTTGTTTGCTGAAGACATCTGACACACACACACACACACTTCAATCTTCTCCTTGAAGTTTCTTTCGATACTGCTCGGCTCTATCTCGGATTTGTTTTTCCTGCTGTGTTAGTTGTAGGTTAACAGTGATGCACAGAAGTATGAATAAATTTGATGATGGTGAGTTGACCAATAAGTACATTGTCTATGGGTTAACTGGCAGAACAGACTGAATACAATGTGGTAAAAAATATACTCCCATTATCTGAGGATTGTTGAATTCCTCAGTGGTTTGTGTTGTACAATCTGGTGATTGCATATTATAGGCTTTTTCACTATTTTGAAAGTGTTTTTACAGAAACGAAGGAAAATAGTGTAACAAATCGAGTCTTTAAGTCATAATAACTTTCTTAATCTGCAACGAGCCAAAGGGGACGACGAGTCCCTTGAACCAAAATAATCGGAAAATATCCCCGAATAATATCCGAAATTTGACGGAATTTGGATTCGGCACGTATACGGCGCCGTTATATGAACAAGCTCAGCCTCACTTTCACTCACAAATATCGAGGAAAAATCAGATTTGTGTATGCTTCGAGGGTAACTTTCGGTGCTAGCACATCCAGGACTTTCCTCTTAGGATTGTGATGCGAAAACTTAACAATCTAGTATGTGAGTATCTCTGCCTGCTAGAAATTTATTCACGAAACTAGCACGACGTGGAGTACCTATAACATGAGTATATCACTCCAGTTCCCAGACTGCAGTCTGATTGTGTATTCACTGGACGCTGTTGGCATTTGTATCCACATGTGCACAGATACTCCGCAGCCCACAGTATGGTGCATGGTGGAGGATACATTGCACCACTACTAGTCATTTGTTTTCCTGTTCCATTCGCATAGGACTGTTGTTCCAGTACTGCCACCACATACCTTTCATTGTAACCTGTAGAGGCCGCTTGTCATACAGAGGATGACATGAGCGAAATCCATCTGAGTCACAGGATGGGAAGCCGATTCACTTAATGTGTGTCCATATGAGAGCATCGCAACCCATTGACGACGTTCTGTATGCCAACTACAATGGAATACATCACAGCCGCTGTACGGTGAACTTCGTATCCATATCACTGGGGCATGTGCCACAAAACGTCATTAAATGAACGATATAGCACCGTAGCTCATGGTAGCTGTTAGGATAAAATATTAGTTATTCTCTTAAAAAAGCGTAGAGCGGTTGAGACTACAACGCTGATTTAAGTCATTGTAATGAAGTGGATGTACCAGTCGAATGTATTTATTAAGCGCGGTAACATGGGCAGACGTGGACGCATCACAGAATGGCTGAAAGGAGGGATCGTGAGCCGGCCGCTGTGGCCGAGCGGTTCTAGGCGCTTCAGACCGGAGCGGCGCTGCTGCTACGGTCGGAGGTTCGAATCTTGCCTCGGGTATGGATGTGTGTGCGATGTACTTAGGTTAGTTAGGTTTAAGTAGTTCTAAGTTCTAGGGGACTGATGACCTCAGATGTTAAGTCCCATAATTCTTAGAGCCATTTGAACGATTTGGGGGGTCGTGCCAATGACCACACTGAAAATGAAGTTGCTCGATTGGTCGGTTTATGAGCGCGCATACTGTCCGGCGAGTGTACAAGGAATGGTGTACCAGTCATAGCCACGTGACACAGCGTAAGAGACAATAGTAGTCGGAAGAGCTTAACTGACAGGGATCGGAAACGATTCTTACCACTTCTCAATGACACAGTGAATCGAGGTGTATCTCAACAAGTTCCCTAGCGAACATTGCGAAGGAAACTGAATGCAATAGACTTTTGGAGTAGAATATCTCGCGAAAAGTCTTTGCTCACAGCGGCACATACTCTAAAGCAGCACTTCTTCAAGGGCAAAACCAAGACTGGAACTGGACAGCAGCTGCTGGAGGCATGTAGTTTGATTCCCGAGTCTCGATTGTGCCTCTTTTCAAACTACGTACGTAAGGCGTCATATAGGCTGTCAGTGGACGAGACATTTAACACGCAGTGTGTGGATAGCGTGATACAGGCTAGAGGTGGTACTGCAATTTTTTGGTGGCTTTTATCGTACCGTGTCTTGCACGCCTCATTTATGTTACGGTGATCATGAACCAGGATGTTCATTTCAACATTTATGTGATCAAATGTTGCTGTTTCTTCTACAGCTTCACGATCAGTACGGAGTGGGCGCTTCTGTCTCCCATGATAACAACAGCAGTGTTCGCAGTGCTGAACGCATATATTCCTGGTTTGACGAAGATTCACGACGCCTATAGCATCTCGACACTCCCTTGAAACCACTCGATATTAATTTGAATTGCTCTGACGCGCAACAATCCACATCCCCGCAATTCTAATAATAAATGACCGTCTTCAGCTACATAGGGCGCGCTTGAGGAAACTTTTGGACCTTTTTCCTCGCCGAGTTGAGGTCGTTATCGAGACTGGAGGCGGTGTTACAACATATTAGCGTGATGGCCCCTGGGGATGAGTAATATTTTACCCAGTACACTTATCACTGCAATAGCCTATCGTGTTGTCCAGGTCTGTAGTGCGCCCGCGGCGTTGCGTGAGATTAACCCTGAGGGCGATGTGTCGGGGAGTGCCCGGAGCTACTGGTTTGGCGTAGGGAGAGCGGGCAGCGATCGGCCCTCATTTAACGGAGCGCCCCGCAGCCGGCAGCCAGTGCGTCTCCAGAGCCCGCAGTGCGACCATGGCCAGACGAGGAGCATCACCCGCCTACTGCGCGTGCGCACTCGCCTTCTTCGCAGCGTTCGCCACGACTGCAAGCGCCCGTGAGTACACCGCCATCGCCTAGTTCACGGTGGCGTGGCCCTCACATTCAGCTCGGCACTATGCCGCGGTTGATTGATGTCCATTGTGGTTGATCTGCTATACGTAAACAGATTTGTGAAGCTGTAACCTGATATTAACAAAACTTAGATAAGAACACAGGAACAGTTATGAAATTGTACGTTTGACGTTGTAGTGTCCGAGGAGTAGAAATGTAAACCAGTTCGTATGTAGATACACCTACGATTACAACATATACTATGTTTTAAATTTACACACTACACCAAATTGACTGTGAGGACTGGGACATTCGAATACTTTCATTTAGTCTCGTGAAACTTATCTTAGTATTTACAGTGCTAATGTTTTTCAGTCTTATGTTACCGCCTCTGTACCTATCCAAAACGTATTTAATTATTGCTTCTCACTGTTCTGGAAAACTGTACGTAAAGAAACATAAACGTTATGCTTCGAGGGGTGTTTAGCTGGACCTGATGGACGCCACCACCACCTGTTGGTCCAAAGTACAGCTCACACACAACGAACTTCATGTTTTAATAAAACTGTTTTTAGTTTTTGACTCTTCAGGTAATCTAGTTGCGGAGGAAAAATCAATGTCGAAAAACATTTCAAATGCAGCTGGGTCATAATTTTATTATGTAGCTACAGTAATAGTTCAAGTCAAACGTTCTTATATCTTATAGACATTACCACATTTACATTTTGTAACGATCAACCTCATAAAAATATGCTTAATATGGTGCAGAGCAGAAGTGGAAAATGAAAATAGTTACGCACTGCAATTGTGACAGGTTTTATCGAGTTATCGACCACATTTGCTAGGAGAGTGAACATGTTACGTTAACCGTAGTACGTAAAGTCCTTACTCAGTATCGTGTGTAATGAACACCGAAAAGCCGCACATGTCATAGTACCAGTATAGCGATTTCGGGCAGCTCGTCTTAACTGTAACCAACACTACTTCGTATCTGCGCCCTAGCAGATGACAGGGAGATATTTGTTACACCTACTTCGACTCTGCAGGCTGTGAACAGTACGGTGTTCTTCCTGTTTACGCTGTTTGTGGTTGTGTATTATTTGGTTAGCTTGTGAATTGCATTATGTCGAATACAACTATTTGTAAATGTCCATCTTCACCAAACAAATTTTACAACTCACAATTACCGCTTTCAGCTGCTGTCATTTTAAGATGATATTTATATGGATACACGGTATGTGCTTCAGCACTTATATATATATATATATATATATATATATATATATATATATATATATATATATATATATATATATATCCACTAGAATATTTTGAGATCTGAAGACGGCAGCAGCCGAAACCGGTAATTGCGAGTTGTACAAAATATGTGATCAAGCGGGACCTTTACAAATAAAGTGCCATAACATGATCGCGGACTCATTTACAGACTTTGTCTTCAGTTGATAAATGTGTAATAGAAATCATGGTGCAAAATGTCTGTGTGTATTCATTTAGAATGCTACTAACGAGCCACGAAATGGATGAAACATCAGAAAAAATTACAGTAAGGAAGTTTCCCGTATGAGAAAAAATGTTACCTCTAAGATAAGTTAACAATAATCCTCTGAATTACTTACGTCTTTAGCCAGTAAGAGGATCCTTCCACGTTGATCAATGCTAGCAGAGGAACCTTCGTGGAGTATTGTAATTGTGTGGCAGTTAGGGACCAATGCGATGTAGATAAAGATTCATTCTGCATAGCAGACGCAGAAAACTGAGCCAATGATCCAAGTTGCACGTCTTGCCTCCAGTCTGTTTGAGTGAGGGCTGTCTGGCTGGTTAACGACCGTAGGAAGTCTCTAGGAATCCTTTACTTTTGCGCTTTAGAACGCTGCTACTGAAATAAAATTGATGTCAGCTGAAAGATGAATTTCACAGATCAACCACTATGCAGAAATAATTTCAAAGCCGTTCCGTAAATGATGCCAAATCAAAAACCTCTGTGGGAAAATTACGAATTCATAATCTTAAAATACAGAAATTAGTTCTCGTTATTAGCGGAAGAGGCTGTGACAGCATCTCATTAAACGTTGTTTGATATCAAAATCGTTTCTATTTATTGTGAATAGCGCAAATAATGTCGAA
Source organism: Schistocerca nitens (assembly GCF_023898315.1). NCBI lineage: Eukaryota > Metazoa > Arthropoda > Insecta > Orthoptera > Acrididae > Schistocerca > Schistocerca nitens. The sequence goes on from NC_064614.1 coordinate 832,726,161, forward strand.
ACGATGTTAGTGTTGCTATCAAAACTTTTTATATGCACATAACTGGCGCGGAAGTATCAACAATGATCGTTCTGTGAAACATCCAGACGGATCCTTAAGAGTTTTTAGTGCGACCTATTCATTCTATTTGCTAGCTTTTTATGTTTTCCATCCAACATTTCATGTGATATCCCTTGACAGTTCAGAAGCGCGTGCAAAGTGTTAGGTCCTATGAGGCATAATGTGCAACTACGTCAAATAACCAAAGCTCGACAATTAAAGCTGCAAGGTTGAGAGCCTTGCTTGTGACCTTTAAATGAATCCGTGAGATTTCCCGTCTGCTTTTCAGAACTGTAACGTGACCCCCACTCAGTATGTGTAAGACGTCTTTAGTAATATTTACTTTTTGTTTCAATCTAAGGTGCTTATTTGGTTGGCAGCGGGTTCGCAATTGACGCATTACTACTTCCTTCAACAAGGGAACCTCCCCATCGCACTCCCCTCAGATTTAGTGGTAAGATGAGCCATTGAATAGCCGGTCAAAAACTGAACACGGATCAAGCACGAAAGAAGGTGTACTGAACTGTGGAAAAAAGAAGTAAGAAAGAAGCAGCGAATGGTCCAAAATCGATACGTGCAACATCGAGCAACTGCGCGTGCCCGTGGCGTCGAGGTTATCTGGTCACAGTGTTTGACTGCGAAGGGGTTATATCCGGGTCCAAATCTTCCTGCCTTCTTTTTTTCACAAAATTATGAACTGTTCGCCCGGTCATTGACATGTCTGTTTGCTGTGTTCAAATTTGTGTCTGTGTCGTCGTGTAACGTTCGTTTGCAACAGCGACATCAAACGAAGGGACCTCCAGACGTACTTAGCTCTTATTTGTTCCATTCAAGTACCGCGTGTAATACCTCTTGCGTTCCGTTTTGGAAGTTTTGACTCTTGAATTTCTTCATTGTAACATGGTTCATACCAGTTTATTTGTTAACTTGATTCCCGCGAGATGTCTATTCGGCATCTCGCCTGTTCTCACTATTCATCAAGTTTTATTTGCGACGTTAATATATTCTTCCACATGACTCATATTCTATAACTATTGTTTAGTATGACAACTGCCGAAAAAACAGAAGAAGAACAGACACGTCAATGACCGGAAGGACAGTTCATAAATTTGTGGAAAGAAAGCACGAGGGAGATTTGAACAGGTGTCTCCCGCTTCGCAGTCCGAAACAGTGACAACACAAGTCACTTTGCAAGCCGTTCGATGTTGTACATCCTGAGCTTGACCGTTCACTGCTTCTATTTTACCTCTTTTTTCACACCAGTACATCTTCCTGTTTTCATGCTTGATCTGCCTTCCACTGGCCCATTTTACCACTAAATCTGAGGTGGTGCGACGGGGAGTTTCCCATGTGCGTACCTTTGTCTTCGCACACTTCCAATGAAGTGAAAGAAGCCACTTTTTAGAAAGGTATGTAATTTCAGTGTGTTAACACTAATAATTAAAACGGCGAGTACTCATAAAGCGGGGTGCAGTGTTTTGGGACAGAAGACTTCTTCACAGCCGAAACAGCAGCGCGCGTTACCAGAGCTAACGGCAGACGTCAGAGCATGCGTAACAGTTTTCGCCGCCGCCAGATATGGAAAGTAGTTTCTAGTAAACCGTTATGGGGCAGTGTGTGACAAACTATGTGCTTTTCTCAACAGCTCCGCTAGGTAACCTGTGAATGCACGGTGTCCACCCAACCTGAATAAATGTTTCGATAAATCTATCAGAACGTCATCTCCAGATACAAAACTAAAACTCCGCCCGAACAGGCCATGAAGGCCGAACGGTACAGTTCGGCCGCCGTGTCATCCTCAGACCACAGGCGTCACTGGATGCGGATATGGAGGAGCGTGTGGTCAGAACACAGCTCTCCCGGTCGTACGTCAGTTTACCAGACCGGAGCCGCTATGTCTCAATCAAGTAGCTCCTCAGCTTGCCTCACAAGAGCAGAGTGCAAACCGCTTGCCAAGCGCTCGGCAGACCAGATGGTTACCCATTCAAGTGCTAGCCCAGCCCAACTGCGCTTGACTTCAGTGATCTAACAGGAACCGATGTTACCAATGCGGCAATACCGTCGGTATCTCCAGATATAGCCACTGTATTTAAAGACTCTGGGAAGGAGTTAAGGAAACGCCAATCGATATACAAAATACGAAATGATATTTCTTGCAGGAACATCCTACGGTTTTCATTTATATGTATTTCCTCCTGCTCTTACATCACTATCATACAAATAATGGGTGAAAGTGTTTTTAACAGTGTGTTCGGAGATTTCCGCTACAAACTTCTAGGATTTGTAGAGCGGACTGAGTATATAATATTTTGAATAGGAGCCCCGACGGTTTGAGAGTTCAACTCATCCACTTCTGTTTGGGGAATTGAATTAGGCGAGACGCAGTACAATTGTTACGTACAAATTCAAAACGGAACGTAACGAAATATCCGTTTCATTTAAACACATTTGTTTGTATTATCATTCAAACATTGCGTGCTTACATTATTCCGAAACAAAAAATAATCCAGCATACTTTACGTACAACACAATACTGATGCATTACAACAGCGGCTCGATGTGGCGACCACCAACATTGTTACAGACTTTCGAAGCATGTTCTGGTACACACTCTCCATTCCACCTGATGTCTTTTAAGTTTCTAGTGCAGCGGCCAGAGCTCGTGCGAGCAGATCTTCTTCATCTCTAAAGTGACATCAGGTGGCCGTCTGACATAGTATACGTCATTATACCTACCCTGTTGCCTGTTGCACACCAGGAAAGGCAGCTCTCAGACTTTACTCATTTCCTCAGCAGACGTGGAGGTGTTACTCATATAAACTGAAACCGTCCTGGAACGACGATGGGTTCCTATTCAAAACATTACCTATTCAATCCCCTCTATATGTTCTAGAAGTTTGTAAGGGATATTTACGAACACCCTGCATACGTATTAGGAAGACAGATAAAAACGGTCAAATCGGTCGTGAAAAATACATGCCGCTAGTGTCACGTTTAAACTGCCTTGTGTTCGCAACATATCCTTTAAGTCAACATAAGACCACTGATTGGTTACACTGCGATTTTAGCGACTCTTCAGGGCGATGTATTTACAATTTCACCACCCAAATACCTTTTCTTATTTAGGTGAAAACGCTTGTTTATGAGAGCATAAATTCTTCTTGTAACTGATAAGCGTTTTTTTTCAGTATAGGTTTTTATGTTCCTTCTTAAGATGCGACCGATTGGTACATTCCACTACCAATATGCTACATGTTTTCATATAAACGTAGATACTGGAAACCACTTTAAAAACGAAGTACGGAATACAGATATCAGAGTAGGTTAGGTTGTGTTTACCCAATAACTAATAATTCTCACGTAAGTGCGACATGTTAAAAATGAGGATTATTTTTATAAGACTATAGATTGTCTGCCAGCTTGTCTATTTTCTGCAGTATTAACAATATCCTTTTAAGTTTTTACGTTCTTTTTCGTAGCGCTTCTCGTGCCGGCATCTTCAAGTCATTAATTTCGAGAATACTGGAACAAATAAGTCACTTTGTCCACATTATGTTTGCATTATGTACAGGAGGTCCGTCCTGAAACTTTATGCGATTTACCTTCCTGAACCGAGTAAGTTCAACGTTGTTAATTCTCTGGTCGCAAATGGATGATACATATCTTTACTTTTAATCTGAGTTTAGTTTCCATATGTAACAAACTCGAAAAGTTGGGGGAGTTGTACATACAGTGATGGAGCGGTAGCTAAATAATTATACCAGTGATATTAACATAATTATAGTCATATGTGAAGCAGACATTTGCCGGCCGCGGTGGTCTAGCGGTTCTGGCGCTGCAGTCCGGAACCGCGGGACTGCTACGGTCGCAGGTTCGAATCCTGCCTTGGGCATGGGTGTGTGTGATGTCCTTAGGTTAGTTAGGTTTAAGTAGTTCTAAGTTCTAGGGGACTTATGACCTAAGATGTTGAGTCCCATAGTGCTCAGAGCCATTTGAATCATTTTTGAAGCAGACATAATTTGCTTACAAATTCGAACCTTTTGGATGATTTCACTGCACAGCGAAGAAAAAGAAAAAAGCAGTATACAAAGATTTTAAGCTAAACGAAGACGGAAAAGGGTTTATAAATTTCTTTTAATTTAAAAATTTAGCGCTTTGAAAGTTACCCTGTAAACAGATTCCGACAGGCAATCTACAGGCGTAAACTACTTTAAATCACGATTCGAATTTGTTCAAGGGATATAACTTTTAATTAGTCTACATGCAGCATACACACTACCAATGCAGTTCCTTAACTCATCAGAAACAGTAGCGGCACACAGGCATTTCTCAGCAGTGTCAGAGGAGCGACTAGATCTCGGTACGTCTGCCTCGTTAGCCGCGGCATTTTGATCCCGTGTTTCTGTTCCTCAAATCGTGTTCATCACTTGTCGTTTCTTGCATCACATCTGCTTAAGGTGTGTGTGTGTGTGTGTGTGTGTGTGTGTGTGTGTGTGTGTGTGTGTCTCACAGACGTTAGCTGTTCTTGTAACTATAAGCTGACAAGAACTGTTCGAAATAACGCGAACACTGAAACGGTAGAAGCGGAGATAAGCTATTTTGATGGACGGATAACCATGCTTAAAAGTATAATACCTATATATACACTACTGGCCACTAAAATTGCTGCACCACGAAGATGAGGTGCTACAGGCGCGAAATTTAACTGACAGGAAGAAGATGCTGTGATATGCAAATGATTAGCTTTTCAGAGCATTCACACAAAGTTGGCGCCGGTGGCGACACCTACAACGTGCTGACACGAGGAAAGTTTCCAGCCGATTTCTCATACACCAACAGCAGTTGACAGGCGTTGCCTGGTGAAACGTTGTTGTGATGCCTCGTGTAAGGAGAAGAAATGCGTACCATCACGTATCTGACTTTGATAAAGGTAGGATTGTAGCCTATCGCGATTGCGATTTATCGTATCGCGACATTGCCGCTCGCGTTGGTCGAGATCCAATGACTGTCAGCAGAATATGGAATCGGTGGGTTCAGGAGGGTAATGTGGAACGCCGTGCTGGATCCCAACGGCCTCGTATCACTAGCAGTCGAGATGACAGGCATCTTATCCGCATGGCTGTAACGTTTCGTGCAGCCACGTCTCGATCCCTGAGACAACAGATGGGGTCGTTTGCAAGACAAAAACCATCTGCACGAACAGTTCGACGACGTTTGCAGCAGCATAGCTGCATCAGCTCGGAGACCATGGCTGCGGTTACCCTTGACGCTGCATCACAGACAGGGGTGCCTGCGTGGTGTACTCAATGACGAACCTGGGTGCACGAATGGCAAAACGTCATTTTTTGGATGAATCCAGGTTCTGTTACAGCATCATAATGGTCGCATCCGTGTTTGGTGGCATCGCGGTGAACGTACATTGGAAACGTGTATACGTCATCGCAATACTGGCGTATCACCCGGCGTGATGGTACGGGGTGCCACTGGTTACACGTCTCGGTCACCTCTTGTTCGCATTGTCGGCACTTTGAACAGTGGACGTTACATTTCAGATGTGTTACGACCCGTGGCTCTACCCTTCATTCGATCCCTGCCAAACCCTACATTTCAGCAGGATAATGCATGACCGCATGTTGCAGGTCTTGTACGGGCCTTTCTGGATACAGAAAATGTTCGACTGCTGCCCTGGCCAGCGCGTTCTCCAGATTGCTCACCAACTGAAAACGTCTGGTCAATGGTGGCCAAGCAACTGTGGTATCGTGTTGAAGCTGCATGGGCAGCTGTACCTGTACACGACATCCAAGCTCTGTTTGACTCAATGACCAGGCGAATCAATGCCGTTATTACGGCCAGAGGTGGTTGTTTTGGGTACTGATTTCTCAGGATCTATGCACCCAAATTGCGTGAAAATGTAATCACATTTCAGTTATAGTATAATGTATTTGTCCAATGAATACCCGTTTATCATCTGCATTTCTTCTTGATGTAGCAATTTTAATGGCCAGGAGTGTAGTTTAGAAACCCCGTCTACTGTCTACTAATACAGTTCAGTCCATTTACCGTGAACTTTCTCACTTTGGGGCCCAAAGCAGATTGACTCTCCCAAAGCATGCCGCAGTTCAGATATGGGCTAGACAAGCAGGTGTATCGAAGCTTTTCTTTCATCTGTGGCATACTGGAAGAAGACGAGTATTTCTAGGCAGTGTATAATATACTGAACACTGGCAACAACCGCTAAGAAAGAAATGAGAAAATAACATCTGGGCTAGAGTGTGGTATTCGACCCTTTTACTTCCTCTCGATTGTCCAGGAATTTTGTTTGTCACGACAGACTAATTGTAGCGTAGTCAGAGATGTGCCTTACGTTCGAAGGTTATAATTCTGGTTTTGAGTAGGAAAAGCCAACGTATGTGAGGTCCACATAAAGGTTTCGCCAACAGATTGATTTGTCGCCTAACTTATTATTTACGTTCGCCCCTTATTGATGCACTTTTAGTCATAAATCTGAAACTGCAAGATAAATTCAGACAACCAATATATGGTACTGGACAAGTCTCTTACGAGTATTTTGATACATAAAGTGTATCGCGCATCAAGTACGAAAACTGCAGAAGGGGCCCCACTACGTCACTTCCACCAAGAATGAGTTTTAAGGAGCTTTCATTTCAGGTGTAAAAGATGATGGCTTCATTCTTTTCATCGCGCCACACACATTAAAATGAAAAGGAAACTGCGTGATCAATATAAAGGATGCGAAACACGTATTTTTGTCCACGGGGGTTATCTCATGTTACTCCCCAAATGGCGTCGATATAAGGAACACCCTACGAAAAACGGAAAACCTCCAGTGGTGATATAGCTCTAGGGGAAACGGCAACCAGTAATCCTATTATGCTAGAAACGCTTATTTAGCCAGTAGATGTGGTATTCCGTTGAGCCTTTGGGCCGTTAAAAGCCAGTTAATGGTTACATACTTCAAATGTAGGTGGCAGGTTGACAACAGGACGGCACAAGCGTCTTTGTTCACAAATTAGTGAAACTTCGGCAGAAAGTGCCGTGGAGTTTCGTGATACATGCATCAGCGGTATGTCCCTTGCAGCAGTTTAGACACTCCTCGGAGCTATCCTATCGTAGTAGCTATAGTTAAGCAGCGAACACGAAATAACATGAAACTTCCAGGCAGATTAAAACTGTGTGCCGGACCGATACTCGAACTCGGGACCTTTGTCTTTCGAGGGCAAGTGCTCTACCGTCTAAGCTACCCAAGCACTACTCACGCCCCCCTCCTCACAGCTTCATTTCCACCAGTGCTTCGTCTCCTACCTTCCAGGCGTGGGCGTGAGTCGTGTTTGGGTAGCTCAGACGGTAGAGCACTTGCCCGCGAAAAGCAAAGGTCCCGAGTTCGAGTATCGGGCCGGCACAGAGTTATAATCTGCTAGGAAGTCACATATCGGAACATACCTCGCTGCAGAGTGAAAATTTCATTCTGGAGACAAAATATCATGTAACTACTGTATTGTCGCTTTTCTAAGTGTTCTACATACAACTCCTGAGACAACATAAATTCCTTGTATAGACAGACGAGGTGTAAATTTCTCGTTTGTCCTTGGCCCAAATATAACTGAATCCATTTTTACGACACAGTGTGATTTTGTTGTGCAGGTACACAGCGCAAAGAGCCATTAAAAAGCGTCTACTATTGTGGAGGTCTGCGAAGATACATTCAGAAGTGCGAGCACGGATGAATGAATCCTCATTGTCTTATCTTCCGGCACGATAGCACACGACGACCAACACACAAACTAAGAGCTTGCGAAACTTTCTAACCTTAAAGTAAGCCATTCAACCTCACTTTTTGCTAATTTCATACTGCAATGCATATAGAAATTACACGCGAGAGAAAATCAATGGATGATGTTATTATCTGGACAAATAGTGATAAGTTTTCACAATAGGACATACACTCCTGGAAATTGAAATAAGAACACCGTGAATTCATTGTCCCAGGAAGGGGAAACTTTATTGACACATTCCTGGGGTCAGATACGTCACATGATCACACTGACAGAACCACAGGCACATAGACACAGGCAACAGAGCATGCACAATGTCGGCACTAGTACAGTGTATATCCACCTTTCGCAGCAATGCAGGCTGCTATTCTCCCATGGAGACGATCGTAGAGATGCTGGATGTAGTCCTGTGGAACGGCTTGCCATGCCATTTCCACCTGGCGCCTCAGTTGGACCAGCGTTCGTGCTGGACGTGCAGACCGCGTGAGACGACGCTTCATCCAGTCCCAAACATGCTCAATGGGGGACAGATCCGGAGATCTTGCTGGCCAGGGTAGTTGACTTACACCTTCTAGAGCACGTTGGGTGGCACGGGATACATGCGGACGTGCATTGTCCTGTTGGAACAGCAAGTTCCCTTGCCGGTCTAGGAATGGTAGAACGATGGGTTCGATGACGGTTTGGATGTACCGTACACTATTCAGTGTCCCCTCGACGATCACCAGTGGTGTACGGCCAGTGTAGGAGATCGCTCCCCACACCATGATGCCGGGTGTTGGCCCTGTGTGCCTCGGTCGTATGCAGTCCTGATTGTGGCGCTCACTTGCACGGCGCCAAACACGCATACGACCATCATTGGCACCAAGGCAGAAGCGACTCTCATCGCTGAAGACGACACGTCTCCATTCGTCCCTCCATTCACGCCTGTCGCGACACCACTGGAGGCGGGCTGCACGATGTTGGGGCGTGAGCGGAAGACGGCCTAACGGTGTGCGGGACCGTAGCCCAGCTTCATGGAGACGGTTGCGAATGGCCCTCGCCGATACCCCAGGAGCAACAGTGTCCCTAATTTGCTGGGAAGTGGCGGTGCGGTCCCCTACGGCACTGCGTAGGATCCTACGGTCTTGGCGTGCATCCGTGCGTCGCTGCGGTCCGGTCCCAGGTCGACGGGCACGTGCACCTTCCGCCGACCACTGGCGACAACATCGATGTACTGTGGAGACCTCACGCCCCACGTGTTGAGCAATTCGGGGGTACGTCCACCCGGCCTCCCGCATGCCCACTATACGCCCTCGCTCAAAGTCCGTCAACTGCACATACGGTTCACGTCCACGCTGTCGCGGCATGCTACCAGTGTTAAAGACTGCGATGGAGCTCCGTATGCCACGGCAAACTGGCTGACACTGACGGCGGCGGTGCACAAATGCTGCGCAGCTAGCGCCATTCGACGGCCAACACCGCGGTTCCTGGTGTGTCCGCTGTGCCGTGCGTGTGATCATTGCTTGTACAGCCCTCTCGCAGTGTCCGGAGCAAGTATGGTGGGTCTGACACACCGGTGTCAATGTGTTCTTTTTTCCATTTCCATGAGTGTAGAAGAAGCTAGCGTAACTGCAAGAGTTACAAAAAATCTTGAGGACAAATGGAAGCTTTGTGCGATTTAACAACCCAGGCTATTTCGTACTTGAAAAGTTAGTGAACTCATTTTATAGACTGTTTGAAAATAGCCATAATAATTGTTACAAGCACAATGTAATTTCAGGATATTGATACTTTTCCTAATCAAAAGCGAAACGCTTCACAAAATATGGGTTGCAGCTTTCACTCAAACAAGCGAGTCCGCCGCTCGTGGTCTCGCGGTAGTGCTCTGGCTCCTGAGCACGGGGTGCCGGGTTCGATTCCCGGCGGGATCTGGGAGTTTCACCTACACCGAGATGAGTGGGCGTTGTTGTGTCGTCTTCATCATTATCATTCATGCTCATTACTGTTGGAGGAAGGCAACGGCAGACCACCTCCATTAGGACCTTGCGTAATGCGGCGGTGCGGGTCTCCCGCATCGTTCCCCTACGCTCTGTCAAGGCGTGTGGGACTTCATTTTCATTTTGTGCGCATTTTTGTTTAGTCTTGTGTTCCACGACCTGGTGCTACCTTTCCAGCTGAAGCCACTTGGGAGACATATTGTCAAGTGTCGCTTCGTTTCCTGTACTGCCTGTGATGAATTGGTGTGTTGTGTAGTGTTTTGTAGTTTCGTATATTGATTACAGGAGGCAGAGGATGAAACAAGGTCCTGCACACTATCTACTCCTCTGGAATATCACTAAGGGAGACGCAGACTTGAATGTACTCATCAACGGGCGGATCACCAACAAAGACGTTACATACATTCAATAGATGACACTGCCGAGAAGTTTGGAGTAACATAATTGCCATTATATGTAATAACTATGGTACAGAACGTTTTGTAAGCGCTAGGAGATTAATACAATTTGCTTCTTCGTTCATTTGTTACGTAAACATTTCCAGATTCCTAAGAATGCGCATCAGAATCAGTTTTAATCGTCTCCACGTCAGTGGAACTAAATGACTCTACAGCTTGCTTAGTGTCTCTGAAATGATGCTGCATGCAGAACCTTTTTAGGTAGAGACCGCCTGAAATGATGGCAGAGTAGGGACTCGAAAGATGCGTAAACACACAGCAGATAAACACGAAGTATAAGCCTCACTTTGTAATTGTAAGTAACAGTTGACAAGACGTTAAATTATCACTTATTCTCTGAAGTAGCAGTAATGTCGTTTTAACTTCTAAACATTTGCAGACGAATCGTAAGGCTGAGCTAGATGCATTTGTGGGGCTCTCATTTTCGGATTTTCTAATGGTAACTATTTTACATGTACAACGATAGTGGTTTGTTTGCCCATGCAATATATGATTGATGCAATGACTTCTAAAATGAAAAAAGTAACAAGTACCGTAATTAACTATATTGAACATTTTCCATATAGTGACAACTATATATATATATATATATATATATATATATATATATATATATATATATATATATATATATATATATGTCAGGCTTTCGAAAGCACCATAGTACAGCAACTGCATTAATCAAAATAACTGATGACATTAAACATGCTATGGACAGACGTGAAGCTACCATCCTAACACTGCTTGACTTTAGCAAGGCTTTTGATACAGTTGACTTTGATATATTACTAATTAAACCGAGCGAGGTGGCGCAGTGGCTAGACACTGGACTCGCATTCTGGAGGACGACGGTTCAATCCCACGTCCGGCCATCCTGATTTAGGTTTTCCGTGATTTCCCTAAATCGCTCCAGGCAAATGCCGGGATGGTTCCTTTCAAAGGGCACGGCCGACTTCCTTCCCTGTCCTTCCCTAATCCGATAAGACCGATGACCTCGCTGTCTGGTCTCTTTCCCCAAAACAACCAACCAACTAATTAAAATGAAACAGCTGAATTTCTCAAACAGCGCAATACTTTGGTTCGACAGCTACCTCAAAAACAGAAGTCAACAAGTCATATGTGGGTCGGAAAAGTCATCATGGAAAAACGTGCGCTCTGGAGTTCCCCAAGGCTCCGTCCTTGGTCCATTACTCTTCTCACTGCACATTTCTCCAGTGATTCACTCCTGCAACTACCATCTATATGCCGACGACATCCAACTGTACATAAGTGCAAGCCCCAAGAACATTGCTGACGCAGTAGCGAGTATGAACGCAGATCTTTGCTCTGTTTCTCGATGGGCACAGAACCTAGGTCTGAAACTAAACCCCAAGAAATCCCAGGTCATACTTATATCTCATCCAAAGTTAATCAGCCGGTACTTTCGCGAAACAGTCCCTCAAATACTCCTCAATGGTACCCAACTACCATACCAAAAAACAGTAAAAGACCTTGGAATAATCTTGGATGAACACCTAAACTGGGAAGAACAAACAGTCACAGCTTGCCGGAAATCGCTCTCCTCCCTACATGCAATTCAAAAATTTAGTCAAATATTTCCAACCCATGTTAAACAAACATTAGTCCAAACACTAGTCTTGCCTAATCTTTACTACTGTGATGTTGTTCAACACGGCACAAATAGTGAAAATTCGAGATGCCTCGAGCTAGTGATGAATGCTTGCGTTAGATACGTGTGCAATATACGGTTGTATGATCATATCAGTCCTTCATACTCCCAGCTAGGTTGGATACGCCCACATAAGGCACGCGATCTCCACACGATGTGCTTATTTCATCGATTTCTTAGCCACTGGTGCCCCCAATACTTATCTTCTCACATTAAACACCTATCATCATTCCACAACCGCAATACCAGATCGAATACGTCTAGCATCTTGGCTGTACCTTTACATAACACAAAATCTTTCTCCGTGTCATTCTCCATCTCAGCCATACGACTATGGAACACGCTCCCCTGTGATCTGCGTCTTATCCAGAACCACTCAACATTCAAGAGGGAACTCAGAACTTACATATTAGGGACGGTATAGCCACCATTGTTGTGCCCCTCTCATCTCTTTCTTTCTCCTCTCCATCATAGCTTCGAATTTAACCATTCCATTTCTCTTCCTCTAACCTATCTACCTCTTCTATATCTCTTTCACACCATTCTATCGTCTTATGTCTCTGCTCGATGCGAATAACTCACAAGCTGCAAGAACATAACGAGAAAATTCCCAACTAGCAATAGGACTGACATTCATAAAAGAAAAATATGTTTACTTTTATATACATAGTCATTACTGTTATTATTATTATTATTCTTGATTGTTATAGTTATTTTTTGATTGTTATAATTATCATTGTACTACTGTTGTAATCTCTATTTCCTTTTCTTTAACATTAATACTGTATAACACGTTATATGTCCTTAACGTTCTGTAGAAACTTTAATTCGTTCAATCTGAGTATGCCTGGTTGCCAGGTAAAATAAATGCATAAATAAATAAATATATCGCAAGAATTTCGTTAGGCATCTAAATTCAGGTCTAAATTATAGGTTGATGTGTAAGTTCTTAGCGTTTTTCCGTAAGTTTAATAAACGCAACAGATACACATAATAGAGACTTAAGTTATCAATGATATATTGTCCTTCACTATTTGAAATAGTCTACCAACGCTAGGGTAGATTCAGCGACGGTAGAAGTAACATGGTTTTGAGGCGAAGAACTCGTAGAGTCATGTTCAGAGTGCATTTTCATCCGGAAAGGAAGTTCCTTGAATACTTTTACAGAGCGGAAAAGGTGAAAATCTGAGGGCCCAAGATCAGGTGAATATGTGCGTGCGGAATGACTTCCCAGACCAACTCCTGTAGTGCTTTGCCGGCCTACCGAGCGAAGTGCCCCAGCGGTTAGCACAGGGGACCCGCAGTCGGGCCGACAACGATTCAAACCCGCTGCCGGCCATCCTGATTTAGATTTTCCGTGATTTCCCTTAATCGCTTCAGCCAAATGCCGAGATGGTTCTTTTCAAAGGGCACGGCCGTGACGATTTCTTTTACCATCATTCCCTAATCCGAGCCAGTGCCCCGTTTCTAATGACCTTGTCGTCAACGGGACGTTAATCTCCTCCTCCTCTTCTTGTTAGCCTAGCGGAATGCGGGCCGCCGGTATCACGGAATAGCATCGCTTCACGCTGTCTTCCTGGTCGTTGTTCCTGGACTGTGTACGCAGGCCGTCTCAGTTGTTGACAGAGACTGTCAGCAGTGATGGTTACACCTCGGGGAAGCAATTCGTAGCACACCACACCTTCGCCTTCCCGCTAGATGCATAACATTATTTTTTGTGGACGTGCGCAGGTCTTTGTACAGCGAGTTGCGCTTTGTTTGGGCTCCACCACTCATTTCTTTTCTTATGTTAGCATAAAGACACCATTTGTCGTCACCAGTAACGATACAGGATAATGGTCGGTATTGTTTACTACCCTATTGATGCCAAGCAAGCTGAGATGCGCTTATGGCCACCCACGATTTTTGTGATTTTGGCTCAGAGCACGCAGTACTCATACACCCAATTATTGAACATTCCCCTTTCCAAGTAAATGTTGCACTGTCGTGGAATGATCATAGTTCATCACATCTGCGAATTATCCAGTCTGCTGACGTGCATTATTGTGGATTAATACGTTTAAATTATCTCCTTCAAACCTTGAAAGTCTTCCTGAGTGCGGAAAGTCACTAATGTCAAAATGATCTTCCTTAAACTGAGAAAACCATTTCCTTGTCGTGCTCCGTACAATAGCTTCTTCTTCATACACGGTGCAGATATTTCTGGCTGCCTTCGCTGCTGTCACCCCTCTTTTGAACTCAAACAGAACACTTATGAAATGTTACGATTTCTCCGCTTGGCGCTCCATTTTCTAGCGTACACAGTTTCACTCACTATCTCCAAATGACGAAATGACTACATGTGAACTCAAGTAGCAGCAGTGAACTACAAATAAAAAATGACAATCGATAAATAAAATGTGCTCTCACAGGGCGCATGCTGTGAAGCTGTCATGTCATTTACAGTATCACTTCTTTCTTGCTATATGAAACAAACTGAAATGGTTAAATCGAGGAATTATTAATCACAAATGAAACTTATAGCTCGTCTCAAGATGAATTTAGTAATTTTTTTCCCTATACAGGACGTTTCACTAAATAATTAAAATCTTTGTGATCAAACCGTGAAACGCGATGTGTACTTGCAGTGTTCAAATGGTTCAAATGGCTCTGAGCACTATGGGACTCAACTGCTGAGGTCATTAGTCTCCTAGAACTTAGAACTAGTTAAACCTAACTAACCTAAGGACACCACAAACATCCATGCCCGAGGCAGGATTCGAACCTGCGACCGTAGCGGTCTTGCGGTTCCAGACTGCAGCGCCTTTAACCGCACGGCCACTTCGGCCGGCTCTTGCAGTGTGGCAGGCCTAAGATTTTCAGTGCAGACTAACTAGAAATCAGTCAATAAAGAAGCCAATTGCTTCTGTGGAGCGTCAGTTAGTACTTCTTCCAAGAAATAGGCTTTCGGTGTGGCTGTGTAGGGTCACTGACCGTGGCCACATAAACGCAAAACAACCTTTTCGAGTACAACATGATGTTCGTCGATTTAATGTATTCATCAATATATTATTTGCTTTATATGATATAATTCTAAATTGAAATGTTGGAAAGTATTCACTGAGATACTGACAGTTAGTAGGTTCAAAGGTGGATCCATACTTAACGAAGCCATCGCCCCATGTCTTCTACTGTCATTCTCAGATTCTAGTTCGCATAAAAATATCAAAACTATGAAGTAGTCGATGTGATACACTGTGTTGTGCCTTCAGAAACAATTTATTGTTGCTTTGTATGATACAGAATTTGAAACATCTCTTGCATCTATCATTTAAATATTAGTTTTAACGGACTGTTCTACCATCAGCAGAGTCCATTTACGAATTGGGGATAGATTAATTTTTTTTTGCTATTAAATATAAGTGGAAAGCAGTCCCCCCCTAGCCGAGTGGTGAGCGCGTCTGACTGCCATACAGCGGGACCAGTTTCGATTCCCCGCCAGGTCGGAGATTTTCTCCACTCGGGAATTGGGCGCTGTGTGTTGCCCTCATCATTTTATCATCATCATCGCCACGCTAGTCGATCAGTGTGGCGCCAAAAGAAGAGACTTGCATCTCGGCAGTCGAACTTCCCTAGGTGTGGTCAACCAGCCATCAATCATATTTCATTTCAGTGGAAAGCAGTATGAAACGATAGCTCACTTGCTCTTTTCACGCCCAGAGTCAGCTTGTGTCCAAGCTGTGTGCGCCATTTCATTCTGCAATTTAGCTGTACTTTGAGAGGCACTGGTATAGAAACTCGGGGCTTCCCTGACGGCTGTTTTATGAGCAGCGTTTTAAATTCTTTGTTCAACTCCGCTGAGACCTTTGTCGAAAAGCCAGGCTAGTTCTGCACTTGAGTCACCCTTATCACACGGTCGAAAAGTACAAGAGAGAGAAAATAGAATTATTGCGAAGGCTCTACTGGAGTACTGGAAATACTGTCCGACCGACCAGCGTAAGCATGACGACGCAGAAATTGTGCAAGCGTTGAATGAAAAGTAATGCCTCCTCCTTGGGTAATTGGGTTTAGATGGGAATATTTTAATAAATCAAACTCAGAAATAATCCTTAGAATGTGATCTTTAATTACCAGTATTCACTTTTCCACATAATCACCAGCCAATTGCCGGACGGTGTGGCCCAGCGGTTCTAGGCGCTTTAGTCTAAAACCGTGCGACCGCTACGGTCGCAGGTTCGAATCCTGCCTCGGGCATGGATGTGTGTGATGTCCTTAGGTTAGTTAGGTTTAAGTAGTTCTAAGTTCTAGGGGACTGATGACCGCAGATGTTAAGTCCCATAGTGCTCAGAGCCAACCAACCAGCCAATTGGATACATTTCTGTCAATGATGAACAAGTTTTCTGATGCCGTCACGGAAGAAGTCGACACTCTATTTCCGCAACCACATTCTCACATGGTCCCCATCAGAAGCATAATGATGTCCCTGCAGATCGTCTTTCATTATTGGGAACAGGTGGAAGTCAGACGGTGCTAAATCTGCAGTGTATGGAGGATGCCGTACGTTGGTGAGATGCAGTCTCTGAAGTTCTGCTGTGGTGGCACGTGAAGTGTGTGGTTTGGCATTGTCATGCTTTCGGACCCTTTTTAGTCGTCGTTTCAGAGTTCGCAGCGTTGTGATGTAGCGTTCTGAATTTATTGTTGTTCCACGATGAAGGAAATCAACATGGATAACACCATCTGTGTCCCAGAACACTGTAGCCACGACTTTTCCAGCTGAGGGCTGCGTCTTGAATTTCTTTTTCTGGGGCGATTCCTTAAGCCGATATTCAATAGACTTACTCGCCCATCGACGCACAGTACTCACATCAACACAAACGCCAATAACTGCTTTGATTCTCTCATGATTCTCCTTTGGGGTGACACTTTCTGCTGTCAAGAATTCAATGACTGCACGTTGCTTAAATCTCATTGACCGACCGTCTGCACAGGGTTCCATACTTTACACTGTAACAACACAACCGTTCAATGCTAAGGCTTCGCGCCAAGTGGAGCTGTAGAGAAGAGGCTACGGAACAAGCCAGTACCTGCCGCATACCAATGCTGCCGACTGTTGAATAGTTACGATAGTGGAGGCATTACTTATCGGTCAACCCTCGTACATAAGCACTGCTGTCATGTCATCGAAGCGTGCGTCCGTGAGTGCAAGCATGCGTGCGTTCGCTCTCTCTTCCTCCCTCCCTCCCTCCCATGCACGCTCACACAATTTAATGGTGCGGGCTGTTATTCAGGCGGTAAAGAGTGAGCCCATGCAGACAGATATAGAATCCATGGTTATTGGTTTCCTGTTCTTTGTTTGCGCACGTAGCAGTGACGTTCAGAGACCATGACGTAGACAGGAAGCTGAAGCATCTAGGGACAGACCTACATATACGCTACAGATGTGGAATAATGTAGTAGACAAAGGTTGCGAAACAGGAGCGCTTAACAGACAACAGCCAGTATACCTCCCTGCAAAATTCACAAGTATTCAGGAAAGAGTGCCCATGATTTCTACCACTGCCCATTCCAACCCATACTGACTTCGTATGAGAATAATCATGACACGACTGCGGAGAAGGAATTCCCGCATCCACTGGTGACATTGCTAAAGAAATGTAAATATTCCTTATGAAGTGGCAGAAAGGGATTGAAATGCCAAAAATTCCTACAGTACAACCTGGCGAGCAAGCAAGGGTAAATATGCAAATGATTTCCGAAGGTAACTTTGAAGTAGATAAAAATCTTGATTGAAGAACCATTGACAAGTCGGGGATGCGAGATCTAGCGAGTTAGTATTTACAGACAGAACAGGAAATGGTAAATCCTCTGCATTGTGCCATCTGTGTGATTACAGCATCTAAAATATTTTTGTTTAAAAGTAAGAAAGCCGTAATTAACTTTGAAATGTTTCGGAATTATGAGTAAACTTGTGCGAACATTGGGTATTCGAAGTTGCAGGTGATTTTTTGTTAGTTATAAGGACATAGTGGGTTGCGTTGTCAGGCGTCTGGGTGATAAAGCTGAAGGTCATGGACCTTAGGCGCGCGTTTTGCATGGAGCCGGTTCCTACAGTCGGCCACGCGATGAAAAACAACGCAGTACGGCCTACTTGAGCAAGCCAAGCACCGTTCTCGCGGATGCGTGCCTCCCGCAGCTGTGGCGGAAGACAGAGGACCACGTCACTCTATTCCGAGCACCGCATAACAGAAAATTAAAAGTAGTTCAGGAGGCGACAGTTGACGGAACTGACGAAACGGGTCAACTCATAGATAATTTGTCATGCTTTTAATTTTGGGCCGATTTTCAGCATATAACGCAGCAGTGACTATGCAGCAACTTTACCTCACACGAGAACAGTTTGATAAGCATGATGCTGGAACAAGCTATTGAAAAAGTGCAGACAGTTCTTCTCAGCATTATCTTCTTGAGAGATGTACACTTAGTCCTGTGATTTTCATAGATTTTTTCTTTTTTGTACCCTTGTGATATCATATTTCATCACCCTCAGTATAACAGGTATTTATAGAGGCGATCATTTCATCTTTTGACGAAAAGTTTTTGCCACCAAGACAACTGTAACGTAGGGAATACAGAAAGATGGCTTTGGATTAAATCGCGAGAATGAGGGTCTGCCACACCAGGTTAGATCCCTATTGACACATCTCACCACTGAAGAGCTGTGGACTTGAACGTTGTCCTGTTGAAGGAGTACGTTCCTGTATGCCAGTTTTGGTCTTTCTTCTATGACTTCCTGTTTCAAGTGAACAGAAAGAGTAGGAAAGGAAGTCCCAATTATGGTTCTTCTTATGTTTAAATAATGTATCAAGATTATAAAACTCCCTTTAACGTTGGTTTTCATGCCGCAGTGCAGTAGTAGGCGTAGTCTTATTGCACGTTGTAGGAGGTAACGACAGTTTAACGTGGACTGCGAACCACGGTGTAATTCAGCATTTTGCACAGGTTTGTATATCACCTACGAGAAATTAAAGAAGCGATAGGTGGTAGAAACCATCCAAGGACTCGCTAGAGATTGAACCTTGGAGCACTGAATTTTTAGTCTGAAACTCACCCACGTATTCATAGCACCGCACACAACCATTATGACAATAAATCTTCCCACTATATGGACTTTGCGCAGCAACAGCGATATATTTTCAGTAGGAAAAAGACAGTCTGCGTTTCAAAAATAGCATAGGCTATATTGACGCGTCTCGCCTTTCTAAGGTACCTTCAGAAATCCTGCAAGGAAAAATACATGAAAACTGATTATATATGTGAAGATGGTATCTGTTCTTCCGAAAGAACAGATACCATCTTCATATAGTTAAGGCTAACCGGCCATTGACCTTTTTCTGTGCGGATGCACACGCATTGCCCGAGCTCTTACGGGACTCGGTAAGATTGTCTGCCGCGAGTAGTGAGTGCAATGGGCAGGAGCACTACGAATGTAGTGTGTGAACATTAAGTTGGGAATGTGGGTCTCACGGGGAGCGTGCAAGAGATAAATACCTGCAGTCGCACTATCCTCTGTGCCCTCGGTGGCTCAGATGGATAGCCGGCACGATAGCTCAGCGTGTTCGGTCAGAGAGGTGGTTGGCCTCTGTAATTAATAAAAAAAAACTGGGTGAAAGGATAAACAACGAACTTGAACGGATGTCAAGTGACGTCCGCAACGACCAAACGCAACGATCAACAACGAACAAAATGAAAAAAATGGCCGCCACGGTAGCTCGGCGTGTTCGGTCAGAGGGTTAGCTGTCCTCTGCAATAAAAAAAAAACTGAGTGAATCGATCAACAAAGAACTTAAACGGATGTTTTACGACGTCCGCCCCGAGCAGATGCAACGAACAAAAGCGAACAAAATGAGATAAAAAAAAAGAAGATCGTTAGAGCGTCTGCCATGTAAGCAGGAGATTCAGGGTTCGAGTCCCGGTCGGAGCTCACATTTTCACCTGTCCCCGTTGATGTATATCAACGGCTGTCGGCAGCTTAGGGTCTTGATTTAACAATCATTTCATTCAGATTCGGTATATGGTCCTATGTAGCATAAGAAAGTTGTAAAAACCTTTTTACAATACTATAAAAGCATCAGATTGAATGGGGACATACGTATAGGAACTGCAGGTATCGCATTAGTCATAAAGTAGTCGAAATTTTGGTGCGCACCTAAAATGCGAAAGTAAAAGACATTGCCATAGACTAGCAACGAAGAGCGAAATTGCAAATTATTAGTGGGGCCGTGAGAGAGGCGCCGATTCTTGCCTTCGGCGAATGCACGAAGCTATGCTTAGATAGGACAACACTTCCAATCAACACAAGTACTCGAATACAAACTGCAGTAGTCGTTAATACATGGCCGCATTTCCGCACGCTGCGTGTAACCGGCAGGCAGGACGCCGCCGATGCAGCGGACGAAAGCTCTTCTAAGTGACGTTTACCTGTTTGACAGTACAGTAAATAACAATAAAAAAAGGACATGTAGTGACAGTCAAAGTCAATACAAATAAACAATGGATTTAAAATAGGTGATTACAATGGAACAGATGTACGAACAACGAAAGAAGAAATTAAGTAACTAAATTGTGGCGCCATCTGTTGGTGTCAAAAGTAAGGACAAGACGTCCGTAAGAAATACATGGACATAATAGTTTGTTTAGAAAACAGACAAGTTACTTACAAAATTCCGTAAGTCAAAAGTAAAATATAGGATATAGAAATAAACTGGCGTCTTTATGAGGAGAATTATGCCACTGCTCAATTATACTCTTCGAAAAACTATCATCATTCCCTCGTAAAATGTCTGATTCTTGGTAATCAGCTGGTCACTAAGACTAACATGTTTAGCTACGAGAGTGCTCCACATTCTCCAATTTCTCCAGCAAAGCCAGTTTTTTACTCTTGGGTGCGAGATGAAAAATTTGAACCTATTCTAGTACGGGCTCTGCGTGCCTGCCATCTTTTAAACTCTCGGTGAATTAAGAATTATTTTTAATCGTATCTTTTTTAGTGAGCATATGCTCCAAAAATCTTGTTCTGGAGATCCAGCCGGTCTGTACCATGTAAGACGTAAGACATTGAGTGCATCATAATTTATGAACGCTGGAATGAGAGAATTTGTCATTACATAGCTGCTCATTATGTATAAAGTAATAGTGGATTTTAGTATTTTACAAAACGTTTTACCATCTTCTTATGCTACATAGGGCCATATCCCTATGCAGGATTTCTGAAGATATCTCAAAAAGGCAAAAGACGTCAATAAATCCTATGCTATTTTTGCAGCCTAGAATGTTTCTGCCTACTGAAAACATTGTGATAATCCCAAAATGCAGTGGTTATCGCCTTACCAGCATCGCCTTACCGCCTTACCAGTCTTCATCGGAGTACTCTCATCGACCTCCGTCTCTTTCGAGTTTCAATTGGACTTGCTATTGACAGCAAACTTCAGTAGCACTCCTGCAGTTACCCATTACAGAAATAACTTGCACTGCAAGCTGTCACTTTGCTGCGACCTTTATTCTTAGCAATATTTTTGATCCTGTATAATCCAGCCTTGCAAAGCCGCCCTGCATAACATATATGATATGTACTATACTTTCTTGTCGTGGTAGGTCACATATTCCTATTATATGTGACAGTTACTCTGCCACACATATCCATATATTTTTGTGTGTTGTACAACTTGGTTCACATCTATATATGCATAGTCCTCCAGAGCATAGTATCATTTGCCCCGACCTATGGCACCTGAAAGACGACTGTATACTTATCATACCTAGACTGCGGTTCTTTTTAGCCTCACCAGACTCAATACATAATATTTGCATTCTATACTATTAAACTTAACCTGCGGTTCTTTTCAGTCTCATCAGGCTCACTACATAATATTTGCATTCTATACTATTAAACACAGTTGCTGTGAATAATTATACCTCAGGGCTTTAATAATCTACAAGGGAAGGTTTATGCATACATAGTAGTTTCATGTTATATACTGAACCTATGCACTGCAAGTTCTATTTCGTCATTGTCCAGAGTACGTTTCATATCTCTTAGCCCCCCTCCTCCATATGCAATGCTTTATTATATCTAATACAGGGCTGTGTGTGGGTTTTGGTGGGCACTGCTGTTTGGGGCCAGCCTCACCACAATAAATGAGACTGATGTGCTCAAGAGAGTGTAAATACGTCAGAATTTTCCATAAAAATCCTGAGCATGGATTTTTCAGTAAAAATTATTAAACCATGACAATTTATTACGGAATTACTGTTGTTTAGTATTAAATAACTGCAGTTTTAACCATTCCCTACTCTGTGTTTTCTAAGTAGCGTAATAGTTGATTCTGTAGTATGAGTTAGACTTGGAAATATTTGGATTTTAGATTTTTTTAACCTTCTTGGGCAATTTATTGTAAAATTTTATTCAGATGTAGAACATTTTTTGTTTTTTTCTTATTTTTGTTTAATTTTGATGAATGTAAAAACTCTCGTGTTAACACACCATCTCCAGGATGTAGGAGGAATGCTGGCCCTGGATTGAGAATGTCGGGCACATTAAAGATGAAAGCTGGTGTTTCAGCCAGCCTGGATGTGGTTTTTAAGCAGTTTCCCACATTCAACCAGCTGAATACGGGATTGGTATATATGTTCCACCTCAGATATAGTAATCGCAAACATTTACAACACGTCTGCACACTTTTTCTTGAGAAAAAATTAGCTGCAGATAGATGGGGTACACAAATTGTGACCTGTGGGTAGAGAGGGGAGGGGGGGGGGGGAGGACAGAAGGGGTGGCAACAGCCACTGACATTGCCATATTAAAAAGTTAACATGCCAACCTTGTGACAATACGGGATAAAGACCAGAAAATAACAATAAAATGTACATTCCCTGTGGTATCACAGATTGATACTGCACCCACCAGCGTGTCACAGTTGGCAACGGGAACACACGTTTCCGACAGACACCTATAGCAGTCACGCAGAGAACCAGCGGATCCAATGATGCACGCCCAGTGTGCCACACCTTCAGCGGCTGTGACTACCAGCAGCCTCTGCCGCCGCGATATAAGATGGCCGGTGGCAGCTAAATGCCGCAATCTTCTAAAGGCTTGTCTTAGTCATTCTTCGACAATCCGCTCGTGCATTAGTAGTGGAAGCCTCACATTGCATGGTGTTTGTAGTTCGCTTCTCGTAACAGCTGGACTTTGTTGCTGTTTGCTCTTTTGTAAAGTTTCTTCGCAGTGCTTGGAGTACACTACAAGGTAAGTAAAACTTTTGTCCGACTCGCTAATGATCTGCTCCTGTCCTTCTTCCCTACGTCGGCAGCTGCTGCTCCGCGCAGTAGCCCACCTCTCCTTATTATTGTGTACGAAGTAGGACGCAACACTCTCCGTAAAAGTAAGCTCAGTAAGGCTCTTGCTCCATGATCATTGACGCTGCTGTTTGGGAAAACTACTGATGTTCCGTCATGTGCAAAATAAATGGGTTGGTGTACTCATACGGTGGTGCAGCTATAAATGACAGCTGTTTAAACAGATCTTTACAGCGAGTTGAGTTACTATTTTTTAATTATAATGACACTTTTCTGTAGGATGAGGACTGTGTCCGTTTTGTGTACGACAGCCACTCCCCAGGAAAGTGTTCCGTAATTATAGATGCAGTGCATACAGGAGTGGTAGGTACTGTTTACTCTTAAGACTTCCAGATTGGCACACCGTGCTACAGCGAGGCCTTTGTCCTCAGTGCGGTGCGAGACGCCTTGCGTGAAGGTGGCGGAGTGCGGCTGGCTGGCCGCGCTGCTACGTCAGGAGCCGCGGCCTGCCGGCGTCGAAGAGGCGATGCGCCGCCGCGTCTGTGGTTGGCAGGGCCGCTTCGTGCTCGTCTGCTGCGGCTCGCCGCCGAACCAGCCACAACCACAACCACAAGCACCGCCGGAGCCGCAACCACTGCCGGAGCCGCAGCCGCAGGATCCCGCCTGGCCACAGAACCCGCTGCAGCACCCCAACATACGGCTCCTGCCCATGTGAGTGGCGCCGTTTCTTGCTTTCTGCTCTTTCAATCTTTCGTTCTGGCCAGTTACAACTGGCTACAAGGTGAATCCCAACTCCGTCGATAAAATTTCGGACGTTGTGTATCCATATTTTCCGTGTATTTTGGTGTACCAGTGGTTTCTGATGGCTCGTTACAGACAAATAAATACTGATTTAATCCGAATGCTTCTCGTTGACAGGTGTATAGCATACACACTACTGGCCATTACAATTGCTACACCACGAAGATGACATGCTACAGACGCCAAACTTAACCGACAGGAAGAAGATGCTTTGATATGCAAATGATGAGCTTTTCGGAGCATTCACACAAGGTTGGCGCCGGTGGCGACACCTACAACGTGCTGACATGAGGAAAGTTTCCAACCGATTTCTCATACACAAACAGCAGTTGACCGGCGTTTCCCGGTGAAACGTTGTTGTCGTGCCTCGTGTAAGGAGGAGAAATACGTACCATCACGGATTGTAGCCTATCGCGATTGCGGTTTATCGTATCGCGACATTGCTGCTCGGGTTGGTCGAGATCCAATAACTATTAGCACGATATGGAATCGGTGGGTTCAGGAGGGTAATACGGAACGCCGTGCTGGATCCCAACGGCCTCGTATCATTAGTAGTCGAGAACACAGGCATCTTATCCGCATGGCTGTAACGGATCGTGCAGTCACGTCACGATCCGTGAGTCAACTGATAGGGACGTTTGTAAGACAACAACCATCTGCACGAGCAGTTCGACGACGTTTGCAACAGCATGGATTATCAGCTCGGAGACCATGGCTGCGGTTACCCTTGACGCTGCATCGCAGACAGGAGCGCCTGCGATGGTGCACTCAACGACTAACCTGGGTGCAAGAATGGCAAAACGTCGTTTTTTCGGATGAATCCAGGTGCTGTTTACAGCATCCGTGTTTGGCGACATCGCGGTGAACGCACATTGGAAGCGTGTATTCGTCATCGCCATACTGGCGTATCACCCGGCGTGATGGTATGGGGTGCTATTGGTTACACGTCTCGGTCACCTCTTGTTCGCATTGACGGCACTTTGAACAGTGGACATTACATTTCAGATGTGTTACGACCCGTGGCTCTACGCTTCATTCGATCCCTGCGAAACTCTACATTTCAGCAGGATAATGCACGACCGCATGTTGCAGGTTTGTACGGACCTTTCTGGATAGACAAAATGTTCTACTGGTGCTCTGGCCAGCACATTCTCCAGATCTCTCACCAATTGAAAACTTCTGGCCAATGGTGGCTGAGCAACTGGCTCGTCGCAATACGCCAGTCACTACTCTTGATGAACTGTGGTATCGTTTTGAAGCTGCATGGGCAGCCATCCAAGCTCTGTTTGCCTCAATGACCAGGCGTATCAAGGCCGTTATTACGGCAAGAGGTGGTTGTTCTGGGTACTGATTTCTCAGGATCTATGCACCCAAATTGCGTGAAAATGTAATCACATGTCAGTTCTAGTATAATATAATTGTCCAATGAATACCCGTTTATCATCTGCATTTCTTCTTGGTGTAGCAATTTTAATGGCCAGTAGTGTCGATTTAGTACCCAGTAGTGACACGTGAAAAATGTTTGGTGGATCGGGTCTCGAACCCAAGTTTCCTGCTTATCCCAAGTGGTTGCCATAACTTCTTCTGCTATCCGTGCACCCTCCGCGACTTTCACATGTCACAGTGACTACATCTTTATATTGTAGATCCAGCATAAATCAGGTAGCAAATCTATACCTAGTGCTATTTTGTCGAAAACTGACATTTTGTGACAGTGACTGTGTACAAAACACAGGTTGGTTCTTGAAGACACGGTAACAGCAACTGACCACCTTTTATAACGTTGTTTATGTACATAAACAGCGCCGTGACAGGTTTCAAATTAACAGCTTCATCATAAGAGGGCTTCTTCACGTTAAGATACATTTTTGTTGTAGTTTACATTACTTTCCACTTTGTTACGTCCACTGGCGTAATATTTATTTGTGGATATCTGTCTCTCATCATTTACTTTGCTTCGATTGTACACCATAATATTTACATTATTTCATGGCAATTACACTTTGTAACAACCTGGCTGCTTTATTTGTGTATCTTAACTGTAATAATTTCTCATTTAAGATAAACTGTAAGCAATGGAACTTTTGCACTTTGTAAATTTGTACTGCCACTTCGCAGCACATATAGAAATATCTCTGAGAGACATATTCTTTGACACTGATAGGGGTGTGTGTGAGTGGTACTTTACATTATGTGAATACATATATATCAAAGAAGTGCTTATACACACTGAGGTGAAAAAAGTCTCGGGATAGTGATATTCACATCTACAGATGACAGTAGTATCGCGTACACTAGGTATGGAAGGGCAGTGCACTGGCAGGACTGTCATTTGTACTGAGGTGATTCACGTGAGGTTTCCGCCATGATTCCGGCCGCACGACGGAAATTACAGATTTTGAACGCGGAATAGTAGTTGGAACCAGACACTTGGGACGTAATGTTTCGGAAATCATAAGCGAATTTAATATTCCGCGATTCACAGAGTCAAAAATGTGCGGAGAACACCAGATTTCCAGCATTACCTCTCAACAAGAACAACGCATTGGCTCATGGCCTTCACTTAACGACCGGAAGGAGAGGCGTTTGCGTAGAGGTGTGTCCTAACAGACAAGCAACACTGCGTAAAATAACCACAGGAATCAATTTGGAACGTACGACGAACGTATCCGTTAGGACAGTGCGCCGAAATCTGGCGTTACTGGGCTATGGCAGCAGACGACCGACGCGAGTGCCTGCTCTAACAGCACGACATCGCCTGCACCGCCTCTCCTGGGCTTGTGACCATATCCGTTGGTCCCTAGACTACTGGAAAACCGTGGTCTTGTCTGATGAGTTCCTATTTCGGTTGGTAAGAGTTGATGGTAGGGTTCGAGAGTGGCTTAGACCCCATGATGCCATGGACCTAAGTTCTCAACAAGGCACTATGCCAGTTGGTGGTGGCTCCATAATGGTGCAGGTTGTGTTCGCATGGAATGGACTGGGTCCTCTGGATGTTCGGCTACGTGGAGACCAGTTGCAGCGGTTCATGAAGTTATTTTCGCAAGGAACGATGGAATTTTTATGAATAACAGTGCGCCATGTGATTCGGGTAGAAATGTTCTCGGTTGGTTGAGGAGCATTCTGGAATTCGAGCAAATCGTTTGGCCACCCAGATCGCCCACCACGAATCCCATCGAACATTTATGGAACATAATCGAGACGTCAATTCGTGCACAAAACCCTGCACCTTCAACACTTTCGCTGTTATGGACGGCTACAGAGGCAGCATGGTTCAGTATTTCTGCCAACGGCTTGTTGAGTCCACTCGCGCCGTTTTCCTGCATTACGCCGGGCCAATGGAGGTCCTACAAAATATTAGGGCGTATCCCATGAGTCTTGTCACCTCAGTGTGTGTCACTATTCGGTAGTGAATCTATATCTAATACAGCTGATGCCAAAGAGTTCTATCGGCGAATAAATTTCGAAGTATTTCGTACAGCCGTGGATCGTCAACAGCGTCTCTTTAAGACATGCATGTAAGTAGTGGTTTACTCGTTATGTTACTCACCCTTCAGGATAGCTGTGCGTGTTGAAGAGCCGTTTCCCATATGGGGAGCTGCGCCAGCCCTGGCTCGACTCCTCCTGGCAGATTAAGGATGAGGGTTGATGTGTAGGACAGCCTGGATGTGGTTTATAGGCAGCCTCCCATATCCAACTAGTCATGCCTCAGTTGCACTGTTCGAAAACATTTTGAAAGCTGTGACACTCCTCCTCATGAATAACAGTACACGTAGGCAGCCTGGGTACGTACATTCCTTCCCGGGGCAAGTGGGGGGGGGGGGGGGGGGTCGATAACGTTGTGGCGACTGGAGGGGCATCCCACTAATGCACAGTTGTTGTTGTTATCTTCCATCCAGACACTCGTCTGGAGCAGCTGCCCATGCTATGTGCCAGCGACTTCATCTCCGAATCACATTTTTTCAGTCACCAGTCTTTTGACTGGTTTCATGCGGCCCGCCACTAATTCCTCTCCTGTGTCAACCATTTCGTCGCAGAGTAGCAGTTGCACCCTATATCCTCAATTATTTGCTGGATCTATTCCAATTTCTGTCTTACAATTCCTCTCCAGATTCTGCCCTCTACAGCTTCCTCTAGTACCATGGAAATCATCTCCTGATATCTTAAGAGACGTCCTATCATCGTGCCCCTGCTTTCCATATGTTCTTTTCGTCGCCCATTCTGCGGAGAACCTCCTCATTCCTTACCTTATAAGTAAACCTAATTTCCAACATTCTTCTGCAGCACCACATCTCAAATTCTTCGATTCTCTTGTGTTCCAGTTTTCCCACAGTCCAGGTTTCCTCACCATGCAGTGCTGTGCTTCAAACGTACATTGTCAGATTAAGGCCAATGTTTGATACCAGTGGACCTCTCTTCTCCAGGAATGCCCTTTTTACCAGTGCTGCTCTGCTGTTTATATCCTCTGTGTGTGTTGGGTTATTTTGCTGCCTGGAAAGCACACTTTCTTAATCACATCTGCTTCTTTATCTCTGACTCAGATAAGTTTCTCACTCTTCTCATTTCTTCTACCTCTCATTAGTTCTACACAGATACTCCGCAAGGGACTGTACGGTGCGTGGCGGAGGGTACCATGTACCATTACTAGTCATTTCCATTCCCGTCCCACTCGCAAACAGAGCGAGGGAAAAAATGATTGTCTGTATGCCTCCGTATGAGCTCTAATGTCTTGTGTCTTACCTTCGTGGTCCTTACGCGCAATGTGTATTGACGGCACTAGAATCGTTCGGCAGTCAGCTTCCAGTACTGGTTCTCTAAATTTTCTCAGTAGTGTTTCTCGAAAAGAGCGTCGCCTTCCCTCCAGGGATTCCCATTTGAGTTCCTGAAGTAACTCCGTGACACTTACGTGTTGTTAGAACCTACTGGTAACAAATCTAGCAGCCTGCCTCTAAATTGCTTCGATGTCTTCCTTCAATTCAACCTGGTACGGATCTCAAACACTCGAGCAGTATTCAAGATAACGTCGCACCAACGTCCTATAAGCGATCTCCTTTCTAAAATTCTCCCAATAAACCGAAGTCGAAGCCTTCCCTACCACGGTTCTCACATGCTCGTTCCACCTTATATCGCTGTGTAATGTTCCGCCCAGATGTTTAAACGACATGACTGTGTCAAGCAGGACACTAGTTATACTGTATCCGAACATTACAGGTTTGATCTTCCACATTTAGGACTAGCTGCCACTCATCATTCCGACTAGAATGTTGTCTAAGTCGTCGTATATCTTCCTATAGTCACTCAACTAAATCATCAGCATCAGTTTGCTGCTCATCATGTCCGCCAAATCATTTATGTATATAGAGAACAACAGCCGTCCTATCACACTTCCCTGGGTCACTCCTGACGATACTCTTTTCTCTGACGAACACACGCCCTCGAGGACAACATATCGGTTTCTATCACTTAAGAACTCTTACAGCCACTCACATATCTGCGAACTTATTCCATATGCTCGTACCTCCGTTAACAGCCTGCAATGGAGCACCGTGTCAAATGTTTTCCGTAAATCTAGCAATATGGAATATGCATGTTGCCCATCATCCGTAGTTCGCAGTATATCTTGTGAGAAAAGGGCAAGCTGAGTTTTGCACGAGCGATACTTTGTAAAACTGTTTTTATTCGTGGAGAAAAGGATCTCGGACTAGGGAAAATCTTTTATAGTAAAATTGAGAATATTTTGAAGGATTTTGCAGCGAACAGAAGTTAGGGATATTGGTCCGTAAGTTTGCGGGTCCATTCTTTTACCCTTCTTATATACTGGAGTCACCGGCGCTTTTTACAGTCGCTTGGTACTTTGTACTGGGCAAGAGGTTCACGATAACTGCATGCTAGATAAGGCGCCATTGCCGTAGCGTACTCTTAGTAAATCGAACTGGGGTTTCATCTGGACCTGTTGATTTATTTGCTTTCAAATCGTTCAGTTGTTTCTCTACGTCAGGGATGCTTATTTACTATGTAGTCCATATTTGTGTCTGTCCGATGATTAAATGATGGTATGTTTGGACGATTCTCCTGTGTGAACGATTTCTTGAATGTGAAATTTAAAACTTCGGCTTTCGTTTAGCTGTCTTCAACTGCCACACCAGACTGATCAACAAGAGACTGAATGGAAGCCTTAAAACCGCTTAGCGATTTTACGTAAGAACAGACTTTTCGCTGGTTCTCTGCCAGGTCTTTCGCTAAGGTGTGACGGTGGTGGATGTTGAATGCTTCTCTCATAGATCTTCTCACATTCTTTTCACATTCTCAAGTAACCTCCGCTTGTATTCATTTGTGCGTTCCCTTTTGAACAGAGAGTACAACAGCCTCTGCTTCCTTAGAGACCTACGATTGCGTTATTAAAACACGATGAATCTTTTCCACCATTTATCCACATCCTAAGCACATAACTCTCCAGACCACGATTTACAACGTACTTAAATTTACAGTGAAATGAACACCCTTAGCTGCTTACAGGCGATGACATACGTCACCGGGAACAGATGAAAGTGTGTGCCCCGACCGGGACTCGAACCCGGGATCTCCTGCTTACATGGCAGACGCTCTATCCATCTGAGCCAACGAGGACACAAAGGATAGCGCGACTGCAGGGATTTATCTCTGGCACGCCTCCCGCGAAACCCATATTCTCAACGTATTGTCCCGCACTACATTCATAGTGCCCCCGCCCATTGTACTCATTACTCGCGGCGTGTTGCCGATTCCCGTAATAGTTCGGGCACTGTTTGTGCATTCGCACAGAATAAGAAGATGGTCAGTGGCCGTTGAGCCTTAGCTATATATATATATACTAAGATGGTGTCTGTTCTTTCGGACAGATACCATCTTAGTATATATGTACTTAAATTTTTCCCAAATTCCTCTACATCCACTTCACTTTAAACTAAGTGACGTCAGTTCACTGTCTAAGTGAGATGTTAATAACGGCATATCTGCTCTATCTAGCAGAAACGTTCTTCTAGCCTTCTTGATTGATTTATTAACTTTCGTAATCATAGTTGCTACAATTATATCATGATCGCTTATCCCCATTTCTATAATGGCAGTGTCGATAAGGTCTAAGATATTTCCACTGTGTGTGGCCGTCCGAGCTGCTCAAGACATTTTTCAGAAAACGTGCTCAAAAGTATTTCATGTAACTGTCCTTATCCGCCTCCCCCCAAATCCATTGACATCCCAGTCTATACTCGGTAGGTTACAGTCGCATCCAAATACACATATCAAAAAAAGTTTAGCTTCACCCCGGTTCCCAGAACTCCTGAAGATACATGTTGACTGTGGATACTGTATCACAGACACTGTCGCTTTGACTGTTCAGAGACGTCACTAAATCCGCCCAAAGATGTAAACAACCATGCATGAGCAGCGCCTATTAGACGGAGGGGGTCCGAGAGCTGATCAGTTCCAATCATTCCACCAGGAAGGAGGTAAACAGCTTGTGTTGTCTGTAATTCAACCATGCCTACGTGGTCAGTACCACGGTTTGATCGCGTCCGCATTGTTACTTTTTGCCACGAAGGGCACTCAACAAGGGAAGTAACCAGGCGTCTCGGAGTGAACCAAAGCGATGTTTTTCGGACATTGAGGAGATACAAAGAGACAGGAACTGTCGAGGATATGCCTCGCTCAGGCCGCCCAAGGGCTATTACAACAGGGGATGACCGCTACCTACGGATTATGGCTCGGAGGAACCCTGACAGCAACGCCACCATGTTGAATAAAGCTTTTCGTGCAGCCACAGTACGTCGTGTTACGACTCAAACTGTGCGCAATGGGCTGCATGATGTGCAACTTCATTTCCGACGTCCATGGCGAGGTCTATCTTTGCAACCACGACACCATGGAGCGCGGTACAGATGGCCGCAACAACATGCCGAATGGACCGCTCAGGATTGGCATCACGTTCTCTTCACAGATGACTGGCGCATATGCCTTCAACCAGACAATCGTCGGAGACGTGTTTGGGGGCAGGCCTGTCAGTCAGGCTGAACGCCTTAGACACACTGTCCAGAGAGTGCAGCAAGGTGGAGGTTCCCTGATGTTTGGGGGTGGCATAATGTGGGGCCAACGTACGCCGCTGGTGGTCATGGAAGGCGCCGTAACGGCTGTACGATACGTGAATGCCATCCTCCAATCAGTAGCGCAACCGTATCGTCAGCATATTGGCGAGGCATTCGTCTTCTTGGACGACAATTATCGCCGCCATCCTGCACATCTTGTGGATGACTTCCTTCATGATAACGGCATCGCTCGACTAGAGTGGCCAGCATGTTCTCCAGACATGAACCCTATGGAAGATGCCTGGGATAGATTGAAAAGGGCTGTTTATGGACGACGTGGCCCACCAACCACTGAGGGATCTACGCCGAATCGCCGTTGAGGAATGGGACAATCTGGGCCAACAGTGCCTTGATGAACTTGTGGATAGTATACCACGACCAATACAGGCATGCATCACTGCAAGAAGACGTGCTTCTGGTTATTAGAGTTACCAGTGTGTACAGCAATCTGGACCACCACCTTTGAAGGTCTCGCTGTATGGTGGTACAACATGCAATGTGTGGTTTTCATGAGTAATAAAAAGGGCGGAAATAATGTTTATGTTGATCTCTATTACAATTTTCTGTACATGTTCCGGAACTCTCGGAACAGAAGTGATGCAAAACTATTTTTGATGTGTGCAGTATTGCGTGATCGAGGTATTATCGCGCTATTGATCGGGGAGTTCCTTTGAATGATTCTAGAACTGTCACAGGAGAATCATGTGGCCGGTAAAACCATCCAACAATTAACTTGGTTTCACCTGCACCTGTTATGCGCGACCAGATTAATTCACTGTCACATTCTACTTCGATCTCAACAGAGACAATATTTTTGTCAACTGAATTGAACATTCCCCCCCCCCCCCATGGCATCTAAACTGTCTTTCCGATATACGTTCCACATCTCGCTGAATATCTTCCGTCTCACTGCTTTACTTTTTCCATATACGGTTCTCATTAGCCTCTTCATTTCATTCAACGCATCCTGTAATTATTCCTCACTTTCACTGAGAATAGCAATGTTATCAGCTAATCTTATTATCGATATCGTTTTACATTGAATAGTAATCGCCCTCTTGAACCTTTCTTTTATTTCCGTCATTACTTCTTTGGCGTATAGACTGAACAGCAGAGGTCAAAGCTTAGACCCTTTCTAATCAAAGCACCTCGCTTTTGGTATTCTAGTGTTATTGTTCCCTGCTGTTCTTGTGTATATTGTATATTACCATCTTTCTCTATGGCTTACCCCTTTTTTTCTCAGGATTTCGAACGTCTTGCACCATTTTACATTATCGAACGCTTTTTCCAGGTCGACAAAGCCTATGACCGTGTCTTTATTTTTCTTTAGTCTTGGTTCCATTATCAACCGCAGCGCCAGAATTGCCTCTGCGGTGCGTCCACCTTTCTGAAAGCCAAACTCATTGTGATCTTACAGGTCCTCAATTTTCTTTTCCATTCTGCTGTATGTTGTTCTTGTCAGCAACTTGCATGCATGAGTGGTTGATTATACCATAAATCTTGCACTTGTCGCCTCTTGCTATCTTCAGAATTGTGTGGATGATGATTTTCCGAATGTCTAATGGTTTGTCACGAGTCTTATACATTCTATACACTACCGTCATTGGTGGTTTTGTTGCTGCTTCCTCTAGTGATTTTGGAGTTCCGATGAAATGTTATCTATCCCACTGCCTTATTTAATATTAAGTCATTCAAAACTCTTTTAAACTCTGATTCTAATACTAGATCCTCTATCACTTCACTGTCTACTCTTGTTTCTTCTCTTATCACGTTATTATACATGTCCTCTCACTATCAGAGATCTTCAGTGTCCTCTTTCCACCTATCCGCTGTCTCCTCTGCATTTAACAGAAGATTTCCCATTGTACTCTTAATGTAACAGCGTTTGCTTTCACCGAAGGTTTCTTTGACTTTTCTGTTTGCTAAGTTTGTTCTTCCACCAATCATTTATTTTTAGACTTCTTCACCTTTTTCATGCAGCGATTTTGCCTTAGTTTCCCAGCACTTTCTACTTACTTCATTGCTAAGTGACTTGTAT
The DNA here is from genome assembly GCF_023898315.1 of Schistocerca nitens. Classification (NCBI taxonomy): domain Eukaryota; kingdom Metazoa; phylum Arthropoda; class Insecta; order Orthoptera; family Acrididae; genus Schistocerca; species Schistocerca nitens. The sequence continues at coordinate 832,760,386 of NC_064614.1, forward strand.
TTCTGTATTCCTGAATTTCCCAGAACATTTTTGTTCTTCTTTCTTTCGTCGATCAGTTGATGCATTTTATCTGTTACTCAACGTTTCTTCGCAGTTTCCTTCCTTGTACCTGCCTTCTCCTTTCCAAGTTCAGTGACTGTCATTTTTAGAGATGTCCATCCCTCATCAACGGAATGGTCTACTGAGCTATTCGTTATCGCAGTATCTGTGAGCTCAGTGAACTTCAAATGTATCTCTTCTTTCCTTGGTACTTTCGTATTCTACGTCTTTGTGCATTGTTTCTTCTTGACCAGTCTCTTAAACTTCAGCCTAATCTTCAGCACTACTAAATTGAGAACTGAGTCTATGCCTGCTCTTGGGTACGCCTTACAATCCAATATCTGCCGGATAATGACGTAATCTAAGTGGAACCTTCCCGTATCTCCGGTACTTTTCCAAGTATACCTCTTCCTCTTGTGATGAACAGAGTATTCGCTATTAGTAACTGAAATTTATTGCAAAACTCAATTAGTCTTTCTCCTCTCTCATTTCTACAACTACTGGTAAGTCGATAACCACTGCAACCTAAATCCTTTTGAACACTCTCACTGTACTCGTTTTTTACTCCCTCCCTACAAGTTGTACCCCCCAACACAATACTAAATTTGTGATTCCTTGGTGTCTCAGAATGCGTCCTGTCAGCCGATCCCGCATTTCAGTCAAACTATATCACAAACTCCTTTTCTCCTCAGTTTCATTCAATACCTCTTCATTAGTTACGTGGGTTATCCATCCAATCTTCAGCATTCTTACTTAGCGCGATCTTTAAAAAGCATCTGTTTTCTTCTTGAGTTCCTGTCGTGCATGTTTCATTTCCGTACAAGGTTGCACTCAAGGCAAATGCCTTCAGAACAGACTTCCTAACACTTAAATTCATATTCGATGAAGACAAATTACTCTGCTTCAGAAACGCTTTTCTTACAATTGCCATTGTACATTTCATACAGGCCACTTTCTATTTAGGACATCATAAGTTATTTTGGTATCTGAATAGCAAAATTCATCTACTATTTTTAGTGTTGCATTTCATAATTTAAGTCCTTCAGCGTCGGCTGATAAAATTAGACTACGCTTCGTTACCCTTGTTTTCTTTTTATTAAATTTCATCGTATATCTTCCTTTCAAGACATTATCCATTCCGTTCAACAGCACTTCCATGTCCTTTGCTGTTCCTAACGAAATTAAACATTAATGACACAGGTGATCCATTCGATAGATACAAAAGTTCTGGAAGTTAAAATCTTCTGAATTGTTAGGCCGCGTCATAGTTCTTCAAATTATCGATGTTTCGACCCCTCTGCTGGGAATTTCTATAGGATCTTGTGGTGTCCACTGAAGATGGAACATCCTCATAGGTAAAATATTCTACAGGTAATGAGTACTCGGTCTGCGTGGACACCAAAAGGTCCTGAAGAAAATCCCAGCAGAGGCGTCGAAACGTCGATCCTTCGAAGAAATATGAAACGGCGTAACAACCCAGTAGATTCTAACTTAAATAACAGCGACCACGAAAACCTGCATACACAAATATTTCTGTTTGTTTAGTTCTTTTTTATCTTAAGAGTTTTGAAAGCTATTTAAGAATCCGTCCAATGTCATTTGTACTTACCTGTTAGTTTTTAAATTCGTGGAGGTACGTAACATGACTATGGTATTCAAAACTGGAAGACTGTGTGTGCCGCTAGAGGCCTCGTTCCTTGCCTCTCACGGGAAAGCTCATTTCTGTTCCTTGGACGGCGCGCTTGTGTGTTGCAGGGACACGTGCGGACAGGACGACTCAGACCGCATCACCCGCGGCAACGTGACTGCCGTCAACCAGTACCCCTGGATGGCGCTGCTTGGCTACTCGAACGGTAAGTTCCACACCCCACCGTTATTCGCCTCATATACAGCGTGCGGTGCTCGAATCCGGACAAATTTCAATTTGAATTTTCCATCATATCATAGTTCCGCCGGAGGTCGCCATTGGCGTTCTTGAAAGCCATAGCTAACAGTCAGAAGCTCAAAATGGCCGAGATGTTACGGGCAAGTGCGGAGTACAACCGAAGAGCTGCGATTATCGAAAGTCTTCGCGCTGGGCGTTCGCCTCCTGTAATGGCTCGATTCTTCGGGTATCCAAGATCAACTGTTTACGATATTGTGACCAAATATAATGCTTCGGAGAAGTCTGGGATTCACATCCTAGCTGTTGTGTCCAGTGAGGGTGATATCATGCCGCCACATATCTTTGAAAAGGGGCAAAGTGTCACAAAAGAAGTTTATCTGCAAGTTTTGGCGAATGTCGTGAAACCGTGGATGGTAACTGTGGCATATGTCTTTCAACAGAACGGTGCGCCGGCTCATACGAACCATCTAGTCCAAAACTGGCTCTCGGTTAACGTTGACATCTTCTGGTTAAATGAGTTATGGCCCCCCAATAGCCCGGATTTGTATCTCCTCGGCTACTACGTTTGGAGCGTAGTCGAAAGAGTTACCAAATAAGACGCATCTTTACGCACCGCTATCGAAGCAGCATTTACGAATATGGGCAGCGCTGTTTGCTTGCGATAGCTTCAGGACACGATTACAGGCGGTTATTGCGGCTGGAGGGCGCTACATCAGGTAATGTAGCTCTTCAAAGATACCACTACTTACACGTAAAAGGAGTTTAATTTTAATTCGTATTTAATAAATTTGCTTTTAAAAAAGTTTCATTTGTCCGGATTTAAGGGCCGCCCCCTCTATTCCTTATTGCTGGCAGTTGCTATTTCTTTTCTACTTGCATGACGAAGGTTAAAGTTTTCCCATGTTCTGGAGACGTTGTTTATGCCTGTGACATATTTTGTTAAAATTCTCTGATGAATTTTAAATAACTATAGAAGCTTTTGACGTCTTCCTCCGTTCTCATCAGAAGCTAATTAATACTCTTACCAGAGCTGAATTTCTTTACCTCCTGAATGAGGTCATCACGGCGTATTCGGCCAACTGTTACACACTCAGTACAATAACAATATCATTAAAAATAGCTGGTATCTGCGAAGATGACGGAGAAAGTGTTCGAAGCTTCAGTTACCATTTTATCGTAGCTTGAAAAGAAAACAATGATAGTTCCATAGCACTCTTACTTTAAACTTGCGGATAGCACAAGGAATCGATAAGCAGTTGGCAGTTATTTGCTCTGACAGTTTATTTGAAATAGGCTTTACACCGTAAACTGAGGACCGTTTTAACAAAACTCAACAAAAGACATCTACAAAATTTTACGGGAGAAGTATTTTTTAGTTGTACTCAATATTTTTGGTTGAAAAAGTTAGAAAAAAATAATACTGGTCTTCCATATACATTATGTGATCAAAAGTATCCGAACACTTGGTTGAAAATGACTTACAAGTAGGTAGCGCCTTCCATTGGTAATGCAGGAATTCAAAATGGTGTTGGCCCACCCTTAGCCTTGATGACAGGTTCCACTTTCGCATTCATAAGTTCAATCAGGTTCTGGAAGGTTTCTTGGGGAATGGCAGCCCATTCTTCACGGAATGCTGCACGGAGGAGAGGTATTGATGTCGGTCATTGAGGCCTGCCACGAAGGCGGCGTTCCAAAACATCCCAAAGGAGTTCTATAGGATTCAGGTCAGGACTTTGTGCAGGCCAGCGCATTACAGGGATGTTATTGTCGTGTAACCACTCCGACGTACAACGTGCTTTATGAACAAGTGCTCGATAATGTTGAAAGATGTAATCGCCATCCCAGAATTGCTCAACATTGGGAAGCAAGAAGGTACTTCAAACATCAATGTAGGCCTGTGCTGTGATATTGCCACGGAGAACAACAAGGAGTGCAAGCCCCCTCCATGAGAAACATGACCACACCATGACACTACCGCTTCCGAATTTTGCCGTTGGCAATACACAGGCTGGCAGATGATAATCACTGGGCATTCGCCATACCTACACCCTGCCATCGGATCGCCACACTGTGTACCGTGATTCGTCAGTTCACACAACGTTTTTCCACTGTTCAGTCGTCCAATGTTTACGCACCTTACACCAAGTGAGATGTCGTTTAGCACTTATCGACGTGATGTTTGGCTAATGAGGAGCCACAAGTTTTCTCACCTCCCGCCGAACTGTCATAGTACTTGCAGTGGATCCTGATGCAGTTTGGAATTCCTGTGTTATAGTCTGGATAGATGTCTGCCCATTACACCTTACGACTCTCTTCAACTGTCGGCGGTCTCTGTCAGTCATCAGACGAGGTCATCCTGTACGCTTTTGTGCTGTACGTGTCCTTCACGTTTACACTTCACTATCACATCGGAAACAGTGTACCTAGGGATGCTTGGGAGTGTGGAAAACTCGCGCACAGAAGTATGACACAAGTGACACCCAATCACCTGACCATGTTCGAAGTCCGTAAGCTCCGCGGAGCGCGCCGTTCTGCTCTCTCATGATGTCTAATGACTACTGAGGTTGCTAATATGGAGTACTTGGCAGTAGGTGGAAGCACATTGCACCTAATTGAAAAACATATGTTTTCCTGGTGTCTGGATACTTTTGATCATATGGTGTAGATAAGGATTGATGAACGAATAATTGAAGTGCATCAGTAACAGCCGTTATTGAGAAAAAAAGTTACAGAATACAAATTTTTGAAAAACTGAACATATCCACTTTTTCATGGATGTTTCTTCTTTATTTAGTTGAGAAAGGTGTTATAAATACATTTTCTAAGAATTTAAATTAAGTGGACTCTATTAGTAGACTCAGAAGAAAGCCACATAACTGGGCCGAAACGTTGGTTTCTCTAGTATACGTGTTTACATTTTGACGGAGTACCATACTCAGTAAGCTTTTATGTCTAATGGGAAGGTGTGCATTTTTACTTAAGTATAAGAGTAGAGGGGTATGAAAGAGAAACAGTGGTTGCGAAGGGAGTGAGACAGGGTTGTAGCCTATCTCCGATGTTATGCAATCTGTGTATTGAGCAAGCAATATAGAAAACAAAAGAAAAGTTCGGAGTAGGTATTCAAATCCATGGAGAAGAAATAAAAACTTTGAGGTTCGCCGATGACATTGTAATTCTGTCAGAGACAGCAAAGGACTGGAAGAGCAGTTGAATGGAATGGACAGTGTCTTGAAAGGAGGGTATAAGATGAACATCAACAGAAGCAATACGAGGACAACGGAATGTAGTCGAATTGAGTCGGGTGATGCTGAGGGAATTAGATTAGGATATGAGACGCTTAAAGTTGTAAATGAGTTTTGCTATTTTGGGAGCAAAATAACTGATGATGGTCGAAGTAGAGAGGATATAAAATGTAGACTGGCAATGGGAAGGAAAGCGTTTCTGAAGAAGAGAAATTTGTTAACATCGAGTATAGATTTAAGTGTCAGGAAGTCGTTTCTGAAAGTATTTGTATGGAGTGTAGCCATGTATGGAAGTGAAACGAGGACGATAAATAGTTTAGACAAGAAGAGAATAGAAGGTTTCGAAATATGGTGCTACAGAAGAAAGCTGAAGATTAGATGGGTAGATCACATAAGTAATGAGGAGGTACTGAATAGAATTGGAGAGAAGAGAACTTTGTGGCACAACTTGACTAGAGGAAGGGATCGGTTGGTAGGGCATATTCTGAGGCATCCGGGGATCACCAATTTGGCATTGGAGGGCAGCGTGGGGGGTAAAAATCGTAGAGGAAGACCAAGAGATGAATAAGAGATTCAGAAGGATGTATGTTGCAGTAGGTACTGGGAGATGAAGAAGCTTGCACAGGATAGAGTAGCATGGACAGCTGCATCAAACCAGTCTCAGGACTGAAGACCACAACAGCAACATATCTTTATTAATTAACGCGTCTGTTTTAAGTCCCTTTCCTACAGACTGCGATCTTGTCCACCGCCAATCTCCTTAGGTAGTACACCCTCCAGCTTATAACTTTTGACAATAAGGCTGAATATGTTTCCGGACACTCCTGGAAAAAAATATATAAAATAAATATAAAATATTGAGACAATTATTTTCATTTTAGAAACTTTTTGTTTAGGCTATAAATAAAATCAGACTTACTAACAACTTTTCTACATGTTGAGGCACATAAAGGACTTACTCGGCCTTCTTCTGTCCAGCGAGTGCAGCAAGGTGGGGGTTCCCTGCTGTTTTGGAGTGTCATCATGTGGGACCAACGTTTATGGTTCCGAGAGTTCCGGAACCTGTACAGATAATTAACTGGAATACAGATGAACATAAACGTCGGTCCCACATAATGCCACCCCAAAACAGCAGGGAACCTCCACCTTGCTGCACTCGCTGGACAGTGTGTCTAAGGTGTTCAATCTGACAGGCTTGCCCCCAAACACGTCTCTGACGATTGTCTGGTTGAAGGCAAGATGGAGGTTCCCTGCTGTTTTGGGGTGCCATTATGTAGAGCCGACGTACGCCACTGATGGTCATGGAAGGCACTGTAACGGCTCTACGATACATGAATGGCATCCTCGGACCGATAGTGCAACCATATTGACAGCATACTGGCGAGGCATTAGTCTTCATGGACGATAGTTCGCGCCACCATCCTGCACATCTTGTGAATGACTTCCTTCAGGATAACGACATCGTTCGACTAGAGTGGCCAGCATGTTCTCCAGACATGAACCCTATGGAAGATGCCTGGGATAGATTGAAAAGGGGTGTTTGTGGACGAAGTGAGACACCAACAACTTCAGGGATCTACGCCGAATCGCCCTAGAGGAGTGGGACAATCTGGATCAACAGTGCCTTGATGAACTTGTGGATAGTATGCCATGACCAGTACCGGCATGCATCAGTGCAAGATGACATGCTACTGGGTATTAGAGGTACCAGTGTGTACAGCAATATGGACCATCGTCTCTGAAGATCTCGCTGTATAGTGGTACAACGTGCAAATTGTGGTTTTCACGATCAATAAAAAAGGCGGAAATGATGTTTATGTTGATCTGTATTCCAATTTTCTGTACAGGTTCCGCAGTGATGCAAAACTTTTTTTGATATGTGCAAAACTAAACTCCGTCCGAACAGGTCTTGGAAGGCCCAGCGGTACCGACATGGCCGCCGTGTCATCGTTAGCACACACTCGTCACTGGGTGCGGATATGGAGGGGTAGGTGGTCAGCACACCGCTCCCCCGGCCGTATGTCAGTTAACGAGACCTGAGCCGCTGCTTCTCAATAAAATAGCTCCTCATTTTTCCTAGCAAGGGCTGAGTGCACCCCGCTCGCTAACAGCGTTCGGCAGACTCTATGGTCACCCATCCAAGTGCTAGCTCAGCCCGACAGCACTTAGCTTCAGTGATCTGACGGGAACCTGTGTTACCACTGCGGCAAGGCCGTTTGTACTGATTTGTAATACCTATCTGTAAAAGATCAACTTGTGACTAGTACTGCATATGCCGTTGTTCTCCTTTCCAGCGAAGACCAATGTAAGTTAATAATTTTCAGCTCAGTGACTGTCATAATCTAAAATTCATTTTAGATCGTTGAGAGATGGATCGTTAAGAGCAGAGAGAACGAAATCAGGATTCCCCGAAAATTATGGTGGATGATTCGCTCTTTCAACTCACAGTTCCAATTTAGAACCTGACTGCAATGATAAGCCAGCCGCAGTCTCTCTGTTCATTGGACTCGTCGCCAACACTTCTCTTGGTTGTGTACTACGGTGTGGCTGATATCTATGTGACCATTGCCTATCACAAGCATCGTGTCACCCCTTTTTCCCTCTCTATATCTTATCAGCTACGTTAGTACTGATTGTACTTTGTACTGCAGCAGAGTGTGTCTCTCCTTAAAACGAGAGAGATCATTTAAAACCCACTGGTTCTCTATGATTACTTTTTAAGATGGCATCTGATTTTACAGTGTTATGCACGGATGTTTGTCGTAACGTTCACATTTATCCTGGAGTCCGAATGACCATTACTCGTAAAAATAATTATATATATGTGGTCATGTACTTTAAGACACACGGTTTTCAAACATGCGATTTAACTTTCACGTCGTTACCTCAAGAACAAGCTCCGCAGCGCCTGGACTAAGATATCCTTTGTTCAGAAAGTGCTAAACTGTCGCTGTCATATGCTCCCGCCATTTTAGCAGTTTTCCCTCTAACATTTGATTGAGTGAGTGAGTGACTGCTCTCTTGCGCGCTATGGGGTTTACTAGTACTTTTCCCACTAAAGATGAAAACATTTTTCGGAACTCCTCTGATTGTTATTTACATACATGATGAAGGCATTAATGCTAGCAATTTCAGTCATCTGAAAAGCAAGGCAAGGGCCCAACGTCTGGTTTTACATGATGCTGAATAAGTAGCGCACATTTCATGTGTTGTGTCTACTTCTGTTTTGGTCGTATTATGTACTAACAAAGAAAACAACGCATGACGAAGTAACTATCCGAACGGTACGAAAATCAGTAAATGTGATTCATACGTACTGACAAACAAGTGAATACAACTTCAGAAAAATTGGATGATTTATTCAACAGAAAGAACTTCACAATTTAAGCAAGTCAGTAAAGTGTCGGTCGACCTCTGGCCGTTATGCAAGAAGATATTCGGCCTCGCGTTGATTGACAGAGTTGGTGGTGGTGGTTAGTGTTTAACGTCCCGTCGACAACGAGGTCATCAGAGACGGAGCGCAAGCTCGGGTTAGGGAAGGATTGGGAAGGAAATCGGCCGTGCCCTTTCAAAGGAACCATCCCGGCATTTGCCTGAAACGATTTAGGGAAATCACGGAAAACCTAAATCAGGATGGCTGGAGACGGGATCGAACCGTCGTCCTCCCGAATGCGAGTCCAGTGTGCTAACCACTGCGCCACCTCGCTCGGTGATTGACAGAGTTGTTGGATGTCCTACTGAGGGATAACGTGCCAAATCCTGCCCAACTGGCGCATCCGATCGTCAAAATTTCGAGCTATTTGTAGGGGCCTACCCATAATGTTCCAAACATTCTCAACATTGGAAAGATCTGACGATCTTGTAAGCAAAGGTAGGATTTGGCAAGCACAAAGACAAGCAGTAGAAACTCTCGCCGTGTGCGGACGGGCATTATCTTGCTGAAATGTAAGCTCAGAATGGCTTGCCATGAAGGGGAACAAAACGGGGCGTTGAATATCATCGACATGCCGCTGTGCTGTAAGGGTACTGCTGTGAAAAGGAACAGCACCGCGGACCATCACTCTTGGTTGTCGGTCTGGCGGGCGACAGTCAGGTTGCTATCCTGCTGGCATTCGGAGCGTCTTCAGACACGTAGTTCGCCTGGAATCTCATTAACTGGAGTAGAGGTGTCTTCAGCGACGATTCCCGCTTCGAAATGAGCCCTGATGACCAGCCAAGCGATCAAGCTATCTTCGCTGTGGTCTGCCTCGAATGTTATCGACACCCAAAACAGCGAAACTAGAAACGAAAGAGCCCCAAACTCCTTGTTGCATGAAATATTTCAATTCCAAAACCATTTAGATACCAAAAGTTTCCAGATTTTAGTGCCCTGCTTGGTAATTGCCCGCCAATATCAACAGACCCAGAAAAGACTTGATTTCATTATCATCGGTTGAATTGACATCACAGTATCTTGTGAAATTTAATGCAGAGTGCTCTGTATAAGTTTTGTGCACAATGTAATCGTTCTAATTATTACGTCATATACAAATAGCGAAAAACAGTCGACAGCAGGTTTTGGAGTTTTTGTGACGGCTTTCATACAAGGGAGGTGAATTACAAGAGATGTACACTTACTTCTAACGTTGCGCCTAGGACAGTTTTTCATCCATTTGGTAACCTTATCCATTCCAACAAAGGAATTACGCTTGATTTGACTACATTGTGTACTTACTTGTGGTTCTAGGTTTTCTTCATTCTTCGTTTCCGAGTGGCTGTGATGAGAGAGAACTTAAGAACTCTCTGTTTCCTCTCCACCCTCTTCTTCTCCTTCGGAAGATTCATCCAATCTCTCTTGCAGAAGCTTCCGAAATCTTTCGTATTCTACTTCGTAAGGATCCATTGATGTATTAACCAAACAGGGTGACAACAGACAAGTAGTTGCTACGAAAGACAACACTGTAAGTTTTCTTAGCGCACACTTATCTTAAATGTCGCGCGGGATGTTAACAACGCAAGGCGTATTGTTGCGTATTTTCTTGGAACTCGGGCTTTCATTATAGACTGTACTTTTACTCAAGGCACATACCAAAGATCGTGAAGGTACACTCCTATCCATTACGTAATAATGCATTGATGGCGATGACTGAGGTGTTCTGAACACCCCACGCAATAACTAAAAGGTCTATGTTGGCTGTATAGCTGAAAAAGACTAGTAATTTGGTAACAAACATTGTTCGGCCTGAAGCACAATAATGTTATGATTCCGTAAATGCAGTTTTTGCGACGTTCTGCACACCAGAATGAGGTCGGACCAACTATTGTTTGCTACACCATTTTCCCAATTTTCAAGAGGCGTGCTCGCAGAAACGCAGATTCTTGCGTGTAGATGTAACCGCCAACTGTCCAGTGACACTTGATGTCTAGACGGTATCTCATATCCCGAGCAGTGTATTTGTAATCTCGATAGTACCAACAATAACCGTGCAAATAATGAAACATTATTAAAGCAGAAGAAGGTAAAGTTTTCCTCAGCACACAAGTTGGTTTGAACAACGCAGTGGTTTATTAGGAAAGGCCCCATTGGAGGTGGTATACCTTCCTCAGACCTTCGAGCAGACTTAACCGACCATTTACAGGGCAACCAACAGTTAAATGTGAACTTATTATAACGTGGGAGATTGCCATTTTCCATAGTAACAAATATTGGCAGAGGTTAAAGGAAGGATAAGTGACAGATAAAACTGCGACTGACTGCGGGTCCAATTCCAGGCATTTGGATTCGTAGCTGGAAACGTCACCACCGAGCTACTTATCAGAGAACCGGAAAAACTAGGGCCCCTGTAGCGTCCAGTAGTTCTGTAGTATTTCATACCAGCCATGTGCGTTACCTTTAAAATTAATTCCCTTTAACACCACCATAACAGTTGCAACTTGTGGTGTCACCGCCAGACACCACACTTGCTAGGTGGTAGCCTTTAAATCGGCCGCGGTCCGTTAGTATACGTGGGACCCGCGTGTCGCCATCAGTGATTGCAGACCGAGCGCCTCCACACGGCAGGTCTAGTCTAGAGAGACTCCCTAGCACTCGCCTCAGTTGTACAGCTGACTTTGCTAGCGATGGTTCACTGTCTACTTACGCTCTCATTTGCCGTGACGATAGTGTAGCATAGCCTTCAGCTACGTCATTTGCTACGACCTAACAAGGCGACATATTCAGTAATTAGAATGAATTCTGAACAGACAATATTGTGAATCATGTACCGTCAAGAGCGACGTTCATCATTAATGGATTAAAGTTAAGTATCAAACTACTTACGTCCGCTTTCTGAATTCTAATTCCTTGTCATGTTTCAGACCTCACGCCAGTAAAGTTCTTCCCTCCTCACGCCAGCCTGTGTGACCTAAAACGCGTGCATTTCGGCCTCCAATAGTAACACGGTGTTGGCTCATCAGCCAACACAACACAACTACAATGATAAACCGCCAAATAATGTAATGATTTAAAAGTTTTAGTGAAATATTTTCTAGGTGTTTTGCTGGTGTAGTACTGTGAGGCTTCTCATTTGCAGGCGGACCGGTGTCGTTCCTATGTGGTGGGTCGCTCATCACCAGCCGCTACGTGCTGACCGCATCGCACTGCGTCAACGGCAGGAAGCTCGGCTCCTACAGGGTGTGAGTACACCTCTCCATACTGACTCCCAGCGGCGTGTCATCATCGGAAGAGAGAGAGGGAGGGGAGAGTGAGTGAGAGAGAGAGAGAGAGAGAGAGAGAGAGAGAGAGAGAGACAGAGAGAGAGGGCAACTTTAGACGTCTTGTAGGATCTGTTCTATTAGATGCGAAGACGCAGGCACAGTCTATGATGCCTCGCACGAGTTCACTGAGTAACTATCCATTGTGTGGAAGGTCTGCTTAAGGCTGCTGAGCGCCATAAGGATGCTTGAAGCCCTGTGCGTTCTTCTAGTGGGAGGACTGGACATGAGGGCAACACAATGAAGAGGAATCCAGGTGGAACACTTGACAGTTTATCATTGCTCTGTTTTCTAAATGACAAACACAAGCATTAATCAGTAAGATTCAAGGTCACCAAAAAGTGAATTTAGGGACAGGGAGCCGCCATAATGCCACCACATAAGCGAAGATAACCCATTCACTTAAATATGAAAGCTACATAGTTTCCAACATATAGCTGGAGAGAATAAAGCCATAAATACAAAAATCTGTCAGTAGTAGCAAATTATTTTTGATTGTTCCCACACGCTGCTCAACACCAGTACGTGTCTGCATCGAGACTATGATACTGGGATTTCAGAAATGGCTGGTCAACTGAAAGTGCTTTAAATGCCATTTGATGGTAAGATATACTTGTTCGTAGCTTGGTTGTACTTACTGAAGTCATAACATATCATGTTGTTAATTTGTTGGTTAGGCTTACTAAATATTCGTAACATCAGAGACCCGTAAAAAGCTGCTCATCTTCTGTGAGATGACCTTCTTGGAATCCGAGCCGTTGCCATCTGCTGGTGGACCCTCCACCACATTCTGTCTGGGCAGGTCTGGCCACTCCATATGTAATTCCTCCAGTATGAGGCTTACAGTTGTTTCAGTCGACAGTCAGATGTCAGTCTCGTGGCAGCCCTGAGCTCCTGGCTGCTAACAGTGTGCCGGCCGGGGTGGCCGAGCGGTTCTAGGCGCCGCAGTCTGGAACCGCGCGATCGCTACGGTCGCAGGTTCAAATCCTGCCTCTGGCATGGATTCTGTAATGTTCTTAGGTTAGTTAGGTTTAATTAGTTCTAAGTTCTAGGGGACTGATGACCTCAGAAGTTAAGTCCCATAGTGCTCAGAGCCATTTGAACCAACTAAGAGAGTGCAAACCATTCTACACGGCTACTGTGCGTTGTTTCATAACCTTGGCATCGTGCAATGGAGAGTTTCATGTTATACAATCCAAAAAGCATGGGCAGAAAAACCTAGTTACAGACCAAGAGTACTAAAAATTGGTAATAATAAATTGTAAGCTTATTTATTACTATTGATGATCTATTGAACTGGCTCGATAAGAGCGTCTTGCACGATGTACATTAAACTTGAATATACATAAATCTGAAATTTGAGACTGTCATACATCAAGAAATCGTGATAGAAAGCGACTCTGTGCACCACCAGTGCCAGAGGCAGCTATCAATACACTCTTGAAACAACTTCCCGAGAACACAAAAGTTAGATTGATGTTATGTACACTACTGGCCATTAAAATTGCTACACCAAGAAGAAATGCAGATGATAAACAGGTATTCATTGGACAAATATATTATACTAGAACTGACATGGGATTACATTTTCACGCAATTTGGGTGCATAGATCCTGAGAAATCAGTACCCAGAACAACCACCTCTGGCCGTGGTAACGGCCTTGATACGCCTGGGCATTGAGTCAAACAGAGCTTGGATGGCGTGTACACGATACCACAGTTCATGAAGAGTAGTGACTGGCGTATTGTGACGAGCCAGTTGCTCGGCCACCATTGACCAGACGTTTTCAGTTGGTGAGAGATCTGGAGAATGTGCTGGCCAGGGCAGCAGTCGAACATTTTCTGTATCAGGAAAGGCCCGCACAGGACCTGCAACATGCGGTCGTGCATTATCCTGCTGAAATGTAGGGTTTGGCAGGGATCGAATGAAGGGTAGAGCCACACATCTGAAATGTAACACATCTGAAATGTAACGTCCACTGTTCAAAGTGCCGTCAATGCGAACAAGAGGTGACCGAGACGTGTAACCAATGGCACCTCATACCATCACGCCGGGTGATACGCCAGTTTGGCGATGACGAATACACGCTTCCAATGTGCTTTCACCGCGATGTTGCCAAACACGGATGCGACCATCATGATGCTGTAAACAGAACCTGGATTCATCCGAAAAAATGACGTTTTGTCATTCGTGCACCCAAGTTCGTCGTTGAGTGCACCATCGCAGGCGCTCCTGTCTGTGATGCAGCGTCAAGGGTAACCGCAGCCATGGTCTCCGAGCTCATAGTCTATGCTGCTGCAAACGTCGTCGAACTGTTCGTGGAGATGGTTGTTGTCTTGCAAACGTCCCCATCTGTTGACTCAGGGATCGAAACGTGGGTGCATGATCCGTTACAGCCATGCGGATAAAGTGCCTGTCATCTTGATTGCTTGTGATACGAGGCCGTTGGGATCCAGCACGGCGTTCCATACTACCCTCCTGAACCCACCGATTCCATATTGCGCTAACAGTCATTGGATCTCGACCAACGTGAGCAGCAATGTCGCGATACGATAAACCGCAATCGCGATAGGCTACAATCCGACCTTTATCAAAGTTTGCACAGCATACAAAACATATTTACAGGTGTATGAAACTCTAGGAATTTTCCAGATCTATTAAAAACTGTGTTAAAAATTGAGATAGTTAACTACAAAATTTGATTTTTTTTCTAAAGATAAAGTTTAAAACGTAACAGCTCATTCATTTTTTCATAAATTAAATAGATTCTAGAGTTTCAGACACCTGTAAGTATGGTTTGTATGCTGTGCAAAATTCATCGAACAGTCTATCTTACTTATGAAGAAAAGTGTACCTATAGCCACAAATGCAGCGAATAGTAAGTGTAAAAAATGATGAAATTTCACATGTAAAAAATATTTTGTTATGTTTTTGAACTTCCGCTGCTACGAGTGTGAATGCTGAATCCTTCCTGGTCATGCTGACAAAGTTTTATGAATTTACTTGTAAAAGGATAGACAGTGGTAATTATAATGTCCTGTGGTCCCTCTTCTGATCCCAGTCGGCCCGTTTGACGTCCTACCCCCCCTTAAGAAATAATAAAGATACAGACACCAGCGGTAAGAGCGAGCTATTTCGATATGCAGCAGAAAGGTAGCAAAAGTCAGGAGCTTTATATCGAGTACTTTGATCTGAACGATGGCGGAGACCAACGTATGCTTTTTCCCTGTGTCAGGGTGAGAGTGCGGCTAGGCGAGTGGGACCAGCGCACGGACGTGGACTGTGACGGCGAGATCTGCGCGCCGCCGCCCGAGGACTACGGCATCGAGGAGGCGACGCCGCACCCACAGTACAGGCCGCAGGCCAGCGCCAACGTCGCCAACGACATCGCGCTCCTCAGACTCGACCGGGACGCACCCGATAACTGTGAGTGTACTGCATTTCCACTGCCCTTCCTCGCAACACCTCGGTAGCTGCACTGCCAAGCAGAACTTACGAGTAGAGTGTAATGTTTCATATCAGAATGGCACAGTATATCCAATATGAAAGCGGTTCCATACATATTCCCAGTACTTGCTGCAAAAACGGAAGCACACTGAAGTAACTACCACATCTGATTAACTTGCGGCTGATCCATAAATTGGGAATGTGAATTTACATTTCAAATAACATGGACTCTTTTTCAAAATTTCGTATGCATTCAAGTACAAATTCAAAATGAACAAGCTTTATACCAATGAAAAGGGGAAGTTTGAAAGTTTATGGCGGGCGGCGGCGGGTGGGTGGCGAAGGTTCCAGAAGCGGTCGGTAGAGTTCGCACGCCAATATGGCCGTCATTCCGTTTCACTGTTCGCTGTGAGAGAGATGGCGACTGTGGACCATAAGGTTTTCTGCGTTCTTCAGTTTGCGAAAAATTACTCGCTTATTGTAGTGCAGCGGATATTTCTTACCAAATTCGGTATTCAACCACCAACTCGCAAAAGCATTAGCCGTTGGTTTAAGCAGTTTAAACAGACTGGGACTGTGCCCAAAGAAAAAAGCACTGGCCGACCGCGTGTGTCAGAGGATGGCGCCTGACGGATTCAAGGAAGTTTTGTGCGCAGTTCAGTAAGTCCACCAATAGATCGAGTCGAGAACTTGGAATACCCCAACCAACTGTATGAAAAGTTCTGAGGCGGCGTTTTCTGTACAAGCCCTACCGATTACAACTTGTGCGAGCTCTCAACCCCAATGAGAAAGAGAAGCGTCTCTCATTTCGTGGTTATGTGTTAGCAAAGATGGAGGGTGACGCGTTTGTACAGCGTGTAATTATTGGCGATGAAGTCAACAAACACAATGTTCGCACATTGGGTTTGGAAAATCCACATTAATCATTGCAACATGAAACAGACTCACCGAAGATCAACGTTTTCTGTGTCGTATCCCGTAAAAAGGTTTATGGACCATTTTTCTTTGCGGAAAGAACTCTAACGGGAATCATGTACCTGCCCGTGTTGGAACAATGGCTGTTACCTCAAGTTATGGACTATTCCCAGGACTTCATTTTCCAACAGGATGGAACTCCACCCCATTGACCCCATTGCCACGAGGCCCTCTGACTGACTCCCTTCCTCAGCACTGGATCGGTCGCAGGGGACTTGAGGACCTGCTCCGCATTTCAGGCCGCCCAGGTCTCCTGATGTCACACCCTGCGACTGTTTCTTATGGGGTTATGTGAAGGAAGCTGTTTACGTCCTGCTTCTAACAACCAAACTGAACAATCTGCGGAACCGGATCATTGCTGCCCTTCACTCAGTAACAGCAGATTCGCTTTCGCGTGTGTTGGCTACTGCGTCAATGTTTGCCATGGAGCCAATGGTGGCCACATTGGGCATTTATAACATTTATCACATTTCTAGTTATTAAATAATTATGAAAACTAATTAATTAAAAAGTATTAAACTCATTAAATTGGTATCAAACATTATGAAAAACACTCTTAAACTTCCTCTTCTCATTGGTATAAAGCTTGTTCATTTTGGATTTGTACTTGAATAAATACGAAGTTTGGAAAATGGGTCCATCATTTAGAATAAACCTGTATTGTTCGTAATGGGAACCAAAACATTGTATCTTTATTATTTGATCACATTATTTGTGATCGATTATTAGGAAAAGTGATGGCTGAAAGTCAAAGTGCTCAACAAACGCTGTATGAGGATGTGTCGAAGTTCTCAGTCTGCAAATAAAGATGGTGTTAATATGAATAATATTTTGTTTCTACTATGTGACATAGTAGAAACAAAATATTATTCATATTAACGCCATCTATATTTGCAGGCTGAGAACTTCGACACATCCTCATACAGCGTTTGTTGAGCACTTTGACTTTCAGCCGTCACTTTTCCTAATAATGTATTGAGGAATAATGTACACACATCAAAAAAAGTTTTGCATCACTTCGGATCGGAGAGTTCCGGAACCTGCACAGAAAATTGGAATAGAGATCAATATAAACAATATTTCCACCCTTTTTATTGCTCATTAAAAGCACACATTGCCTGTTGTATCACCATACAGCCAGTCCTTCAGAGGTGGTGGTGGGTTACGTCGTCCATAAACAGCCCTTATCAAACAATCCAGGCATCTTTCTTAGGTTCATGTCTGGAGAACATGCTGGCCACTCTAGTCGAGCGATGACATTATCCTGAAGGAAGTCATTCACAAGATGTTGAGGATGGCGACGCGAAATTTCGTCCATGAAGACGAATGCCTAGCCAATATGCTGCCAATATGGTTGCACTATCGGTCGTAGGATGCCATTCACATATGCCATTCGCATATGGTACAGCCGTTACGGCGCCTTCCGTGACCACCAGCGGCGTACGTTGGCTCCACATAATGCCACCCCAAAACAGCAGGGAACCTCCACCTCGCTGCATTCACTGAGGAGTGTGCCTAAGCCGTTCAGCCTGACAGGGTTGCCTCTAAACACGCCTCCGACAGTTGTCTGCTTGAAGGCATATACGACACTCATCGGTGAAGAGAATGTGATGCCAGTCCTGAACGGTCCTTTAGTCACGTCGTTGGACTCATCTGTACCGCACTGAATGGTGTCATGGTTGCAAAGATGGGCCTCGCCATGGACGTCCGGAATGGAGTTGCGCATCATGCAGCCTATTGTGCACAGTTTGAGTCGTAACACGACGTCCTGTGGCTACACGAAAAGCTTTATTCAACATGGTTGGCCATGCGGGATAGCCGTGCGGTCTTAGGTGTCTTGTCACGGCTCGCGCGGCTGCTCCCGTCGGAGGTTCGAGTAAAAAAAAATGATTCAAATGGCTCTGAGCACAATGGGACTTAACATCTGAGGTCGTCAGTTTCTTAGAACTTAGAACTACTTAAACCTAACTAACCTAAGGACATCACACACATCCATGCCCGAGGCAGGATTCGAACCTGCGACCGTAGCAGTCGCGCGGTTCCGGACTGAAGCGCCTAGAACCGCTCGGCCACCGTGGCCGGAGGAGGTTCGAGTCCTTCCTCGGGCATGGGTGTGTGTGTGATCCTCAGCGTAAGTTAGTTTAAGTTAGATTAAGTAGTGCTTAAGCCTAGCGACTGATGACCTCAGGATTTTGGTCTCATAGTCCTTACCACAAATTACCAATTTTTCCAACATGGTAGCGTTGCTGGCAGGTTTCCTCCGAGCCATAATCCGTAGGTAACGGTCCACTGCGGTAGTAGCCCTTGGGCGCCCCGAGTGAGGCATGTCATCGACAGTTCCTGTCTCTCTGTATCTCCTCCATGTCCGAACAACAGCGCTTTGGTTCACTCCGAGATGCCCGGACACTTCCCTTGTTTAGAGCCCTCTCTGGCACAAAGTAACAACGCGGACACGATCGAACCGCGGTATTGACCGTCTAGGCACTTTTGAACTACAGACAACACGAGCTGTGTAGGTCCTTCATGGTGGAATGACTGGAACTGATGAGCTGTCGGACCCCCGCCTTCTAATGGGCGCTGCCCATGCATCGTTGTTTACATCTTCGGGTGGTCTTGTGACATCTCCGAACAATCAAAGTGATTGTGTCTGTGATACTGTATCCACTGTCAACTCCTATCTTCAGTTCTGGGAACCGGGATGATGCAAAACTTTTTTTGATGTTTGTAAATAAAGCGTCAACTAGATCTGTGGAACACATATTTATGGACTTTTAAGGTAGGTATAATGTATGTTTTCATAAATGGATAAACTGAGATACCTTCCCGCCATAAAAATCTTTTGAACTGTTTATTGCCAATCGAAATATATCAACGTGGCTGAAGGTCTGTGAAGAGGGTTTTCTTCATTTACAACAATAAAAATATCTCACTGTCACAGTCCACATACGAGTGCTGGTCCTTCCTACCCAGTCGCACGGCTACCCAGCCATAGAGAAGACGAAAACGCATCAATCTCTGTCACCAAGCGTGGATGAATTCAGACTATACTTCCCTTGAAGACAAGTTGTGTGAACGATGTCCGAAAACTTGGTCACTGGGTGGCGTTCTCCGTTGTGTTGTACGTACCCTTCTTCTTTATTTTGGATGTGGAGCGGTACTATTCGCTTCAGTGCGGAACCGCGCTGCCCTTACGGTCGTAGGTTCGAATCCTGCCTCGGGAATGGATGTGTGTGATGTCCTTAGGTTTGTTGGGTTTAAGTAGTTCTAAGTCTAGGGGACTGATGACCTCAGATGTTAAGTTCCATAGTGCCCAGAGCCATTTGAACCACTTGTGTGGAGCTGTGAATTGGACGCCTGTAATTCGCTAGGTCTCAATGGCTGTCATTTCGATCTTACGTACTTTTGATTTTATGAGGTCTAAGTACAGGCAGTTATTTTTTGTGGCACACATTTTGCTTATACTTGTTCCCCTGAGAGTGCAATCATTAAATTTTGTTTTTGTTTTTAACATTTGACCTGACATATTTTTTTTACTAAGCAGTATTGACATTACTTAGGGTTATCGTATACATTAATGATGCAAATTTTGTTATATTAGATCTTATAAAAGAGACCCACTTCTGTAAATTCCAGCTTTCATCAGACCAATCTGCTTGCCGGTTACACCTGAGATGAGACAAGCGACGTTCATCGGGAAGAGTCTTGTTGTGGCTGGATGGGGTACAACCGAATACGGTAAGCCTCTCTGTGTGTGAACTGCTGTGGAAAAATGTATTGTCAATAACGAAACAATATCATTGTGTAACATCTTCTTCTTACTCTTGACACTGTTATTTTGGGGTGGTTAAGATAACCATAACTCTAAAGTATTGTTCCTTGACTGAAACAATAACGAAAGAACATGTACTATTGTGGATTTCAAGATTAGCAACAACTATTGTCAACCTCGCTGTATCTCTTGCCTTCCTCATTTTCCCACTGATGCTACAATTAAGAGTAAAGTGGACCTCATAATACATTGCTAAATTACTGTTGTCAAGATGTGGCAACGAGTACGTTTTTCTAGTCAGATGAGTAAAGCTCAGTTCTCTAAATTCATGAAGAGAATTTTAAGTGCAATGATAGTAGTAGTTTTAAAGCTTCTTGTTGATAACTGACGCTCTCCTAGTTTGAATATTCCAAGTGTCCAATCAGCTTGAAGAGCTTTCTTATATAATGAAAATCATTGTGTTTATGATGCTGATAGACTTCTGGGTTGTGAATCAATGAAAACTAATCCGTCACAATTCTTATGAAGTATATGTTCCATAGATAATTTAATATAATAATTTTGATCTAGAACGTGTCTTTTGTTGAAAAGTTCCTTATATTCTTTGAAAGTACGGCATGGTTACGTGGTAGCTCTTTACTGTTAGGATAATTCTTCTTATAGGCAATATTACTTCTGATCAATAATTTATACAGCGTAAATTGAGTCTCAAGAAGATTTGATCTGTCTTGAAAATTATTTGTATTTTCGGACATTTTCAGCGCTTGACAATTCTGAACCAAAACTAGATTATGTAAAAATCAGTGAAGACCATTTCTCCATTTGCTGTTACATTTCTTCTCTCTCCCATAACATGAAAGATAAAACCTGAAATAAGAGATTCACTTTGTTCACATTCTATATGTCTGTTGTCAGCTGTTATCTGCATTTGGTGCTCTTTAGCTACTCTTCATGTGGCGTGAATAGTTTCTGCGTAGACTGTTACAAGGTGCTGGAAATCTGTAAATCCAATTAGGAGATCTGATATTCAATTTTCAAGATCTGTACACATTTACCAATTTTTAAACATATCAGTATAACCATTTCGTGACCTCAAATACAGGTCCACTACGTAAAATGATGAAATTTAATATGTACTTGCCGCGCGGGGTAGCCACGCGGTCTGGGGCGCCTTGCCATGGTTCGCGCAGCTGACCCCTCGGAGGTTAGTTGGTTGGTTTGGGGGATTAAAGGGACCAGACTGCTACGGTCATCGGTCCCTTGTTCCAAGACTTGAAAACACCAACACAGAGTAAAAACGAAAAATTGAAAAGACACAGGACAAGAGAACTGAGACAAAGACCAGACAAAACGAATTAAAAGCACACAGAGTGAGACGGTGGTTGGCCGACCATAGAGAAAAAAAAAGGAAAAGCCAACCACTGAGAAACATATTAAAAACTCAGTCTAAAACTGTAGGCCAAAGGCCACAATCAACACTAAATAAAAATAAACACTTAGAGCAAATGATAAAAGCCCCCTGCCCGAATAAAACGCAAAACTAAGCCTGTCATGGCAGTGTCATCTTGTAAAAGGGCAGGGAGCGTATCAGGCAGCGCAAATGACTGCCTGACCACAGCTAAAAGGGGCAGGCCAACAAAATGTGGGCCACTGTCAAAGCCGCCCCGCATCGACATAGGGGAGGGTCCTCCCGGCGCAGTAAGTAACTGTGCGTCAACCGGGAGTGGCCAATGCGGAGGCGACAAAGGACAACTGAGTCTCTGGGATTGCCTCGCATGGATGACGGCCATACAGTCGTCGTCTCCTTGATGGCATGGAGTTTATTGGGTGCGGTCAGATTGCGCCATTCAGCGTCCCATAGCGCAAAAACTTTGCGGCGTAAGAAGACTCACAAATCAGTCTCCGGGAGGCCAATGTCCAGAGATGGTGGCCGCTTTCGCCAGGCGGTCAACATTTTCATTGCCGGGTATGCCGACAAGGCCGGGGGTCCACACAAAGACCACAGAGCGGCCGCAACGGGCAAGAAGAGTATTCAGGGACGCCTGGATAGCCATCACCAGACAAGAAAGAGGGAAACACTGGTCGAGAGCTCGCAAACCGCTCAGGGAATCGCTACAGATAACAAAGGACTCACGTGAGCAGGAGCGGATGTACTCTAGGTCACGAAAGATGGCGACCAGCTCAGCAGTGTAAACGCTGCAGCCAGCCGGCAATGAACGTTGTTCGGAATGGTCCCCTAGAGTGAGAGCATAACCGACCCGACCAGCAACCATCGAACCGTCAGTGTATACAACGCGAGAGCCCTGATACGTGGTTAGCATGGAATAAAAGCGGCGGCGGAAGGCCTCTGGAGGAACTGAGTCCTTCGGGCCCTGTGCTAAGTCGAGCCGAAGGCAAGGGCGAGGAACACACCATGGGGGTGTACGCAAAGGGGCCCGGAAAGGAGGTGGAACAGGGAAAACCCGAAGCCCGGAGAGAAGCTCTTTGACGCAGACCGCGATCGTTCAACCTGACCGGAGCCGACGTCCTGGCAGACGGACGACCGATTGCGGGAACAGAAGACGTTAATTTGGATGCCCGGGCAAGCTAAAAACATGGGCAGCATAAGCGGCCAGTAAATATTGGCGCCGCAACCGCAGTGGAGGGACACCTGCCTCCACGAGTATGCTGTCCACAGGGCTGGTCCGGAAGGCACCAGTGGCAAGTCGTATCCCGCTGTGTAGTATTGGATCCAGCACCCGCAACGCAGATGGGGATGCTGAGCCATAAGCCAGACTCCCATAATGCAGACGGGACTGGATTAATGCCTAGTAGAGCCGTAAGAGGGTAGATCGGTCGGCGCCCCAGCTGGTGTGGCTCAGGCATCGCAGAGCATTTAGATGCCGCCAACACGTCTGTTTAAGCTGCCGAATATGAGGCAGCCAAGTCAACCGGGCATCAAAAACAACTCCCAAAAACCTATGTGTCTCCACCACAGCAAGAAGTTCTCCGCGGCTCAGGGTGGACTGTTCGGCGCCGGCAGAAATGCATAACGCAGGTCTTGGCAGTCGAAAACTGGAAACCATGCGCTACAGCCAAAGACTGCGCCTTGCGGATAGCGCCCTGCAGCTGACGTTCAGCAGCTGCAATGCCAATGGACCTATAGTAGAGGCAGAAGTCGTCAGCATAGGGGGAAGTGGAGACAGAATTTCCTACCGCTGCAGCGAGCCCGTTTATTGCAATTAAAAACAGGCAGACACTGAGGACAGATCCCTGTGGTACCCCGTTCTCCTGGACTCGGGAGGAACTATATGAGGCCGCGACCTGCACGCGGAAGGTTCGATGCGACAGAAAATTTCGGATGAAATTCGGCAGTGGACCCCGAAGACCCTATCCATGAAGCGTGGAAAGGATGTGATGACGCCATGTCGTATCGTACGCCTTCCGCATGTCGAAAAAGACAGCGACCAGATGCTGACGGGGGGCAAAGGCAGTACGGACGGCTGACTCCAGGCTCACCAGATTGTCGGCGGCGGAGCGGCCTTTACGAAACCCACCCTGAGACTGAGCCAGAAGGCCCCGAGACTCCAGTACCCAATTCAACCGCCGGCTCACCATCCGTTCAAGCAACTTGCTAAGAATGTTGGTGAGGCTAATGGGACGGTAGCTGTCCACCTCCAAAGCGTTCTTGCCAGGTTTCAAAATGGGGATAAAAATACTTTCCCGCTATTGCGACGGAAACTCACCCTCGACCCAAATACGGTTGTAAAGGTCGAGGAGCCGTCGCTGGCAGTCCACTGAAAGGTGTTTCAGCATCTGACAGTGGATGCAATCTGGCGCAGGAGCGGTATCAGGACAAGCGGCGAGGGCACTGTGAAATTCCCACTCACTGAACGGAACATTATAGGATTCAGGATAGTAGGTGCGAAAAGAAAGGCGCCGACGTTCCATCCGCTCTTTAATGGAGCGGAAGACCAGTGGGTAATTGGAATAAGCGGAACTCAGAGCAAAATGCTCTGCCAAGCTGATGGCGATTTCGTCGGAGTCTGTTCAAACTGCTCCATTCAGTGAGAGCGCAGGGACGCTGACAGGGGTCCGATAGCCGTAGAGGCGTCGGATCTTGGCCCAGACCTGCGATGGAGAGACATGGAGAGCAATGGTGGACACATACTGCTCCCAGCACTCCTGCTTGCGTTGGCGGATAAGGCGGTGGGCCCGCACACACAGCCGTTTGAAGGTGATGAGATGTTCAATGGAGGGATGTCGCTTGTGACGCTGTAGCGCCCGCCGGCGATCTTTAATCGCCTCAGCGATCTCAGGCGACCACCAAGGCACAGTCCTCCGCCGAGGGGACCCAGAAGAACGGGGAATGGAAAATTCTGTGGCAGTAACGATGCCGGTGGTGACTGAAAGAGCCACCGCATCAATGGCGTCATTAGAGAGAAGCTCAACAGCGGCAATGGAGGAGAACAAGTCCCAGTCAGCCTTATTCATAGCCCATCTGCTAGGGCGCCCAGAAGAGTGACGCTGTGGCAGTGACAGAAAGATCGTAAAGTGGTCACTACCACACAGGTCATCATGTACTCTCCATTGGACAGAAGAGGCTAGGGCTGCAGATAGAAAGGTCGATGGCGGAGTATGTGCCATGCGCCACGCTGAAGTGAGTGATGGCACCATCATTTAAAATTGAAAGATCTAGCTGTGGCAATAAATGCCCAATGGTGGCGCCTCGACCTGTTGCCACTGACCCACCCCACAGAGAATTATGGGCGTTGGAGTCGCCCAGTAACAAGAAAGATGGCAGCAATTGGGCTATCAGCGCAGCCAGGACATGCTGCATGACATCACCGTCTGGTGGAAGATAGAGACTGCAGACGGTAACAGCCTGTGGCGTCCACACCCGAACAGCGACAGTCTCCAAAGGTGTTCGTAGAGGGACAGACTCGCTGTGCAGAGAGTGAAGGACATAGATACAGACACCACCAGACACCCTTTCATAAGCTGCCCGGTTCTTATAATAACCCCGATAGCCACGGAGGGTGGGGGTTTTCATTGCTGGATTCCAAGTTTCTCTGAAGAGCAATGCGGAAGAAAGGGTAAAGGCTGATCAGTTGTCGGAGCTCAGCTAGATGGTGGAAGAAACCGCTGCAATTCCATTGGAGGATGATATTGTCCATGGCTGAGAAAGGCGTGAAGGGACTGGGAAGGCAATTTACTCCACTTGTTCACTCGCTGCCAACGATTCAGTACCCATGCGAGTGACATCCATGGCGTCTGAGGGACCGGCGAGATCCAGGTCTTCAGCAGATGCCAGAATCTCGACCTCGTCCTCAGACACTGAGCTTGTAGGAAGCGGTGGGACGGGTGCCACCGCAATGTTGGGATTCTTGGGTACCTTTTTTTCAGCTTATCTCGCTGTGCCTTCGGTGCAGGCTGGGAGGGCCTCACTGGGTCAGTCTCAGGGACGGACGACGACCGTGAGGCCCTATGACCAGGGACCAGTGGTTGTTTGAGCCACTTGCGGGTGTCCGCTTTTGTACCGGTCAGAACTTGCAAAGGGAGGTCCCCAAGGGACCCCTTCCTGGCGAGAGGAGCCGAAGAAGACTTACGCTTCTCCAGCTGGGAAGGGGGAACTGATGTCCCTGATGGTTGGGGGGGGGGGGGGGGGAGGGTTGCTCCTGAAGTAGATGGAGCAGGAGCAACAGGGAGTGAAGTGCCCCCTACCATCAAGGGGCAGGAGTGGTCCTCTGGCTCTGAGGGCTGACAGTGTGTGGTGCAGCAATGGGAACTGTAGCAGGAGTGACAGTGGCGGCGTAAGTGGACGTCATGTGTACTGGATGCAGTCGTTCAAACTTACACTTAGCCTCAGTGTAGGTCAGCCTATCAAGGGTCTTGTATTCCATTATTTTCCGCTCCTTCTGGAGAATCTTACAGTCTGGCGAGCAAGAGGGATAGTGCTCCCCGCAGTTGACACAGATGGGAGGCAGGGCACATGGTGTATCAGGATGGGATGGTCGACCACAATTGCAACAGATGAGGGTGGAAGCACAGCGAGAAGACATATGGCCAAACTTCCAACACTTGAAGTACCGCATCGGGGGAGGGATATATGGCTTGACATCTAATGGTACACCATCACCTTCACCTTCTCAGGTAACGTGTCACCCTCGAAGGCCAAGATGAAGGCACCAGTGGCAACTTGGTGATCCCTCGGACCCCGGTGGACGCGCCGGACGAAATGGACACCTCGTCGCTCTAATTTGGCGCGCCGCTCGTCATCTGACTGTAAAAGAAGATCTCTGTGAAAAATAATGCCCTGGACCATATTTAAGCTTTTATGTGGGGTGATGGTAACAGAAATATCCCCCAGCTTTGTACAAGCGAGCAAGGCTCGTGACTGGGCAGAGGATGCTCTTTTTATTAAGACTGACCCTGATCGGATTTTGGACAAGCCCTCCACCTCCCCGAACTTGTCCTCTAAATGTTCTACAAAGAACTGAGGCTTCACAGACGCAAATGATTCCCCGTCAGCTCTGGTACAGACGAGATACCGGGGCGAATACCTTTCACTGTCAGTCATAGCCTTTCGTTCCTCCCATGGTGTGGCCAGGGACGGGAACGATTTGGGGTCATACACATTAACCTTAAAGTGAGCTTTGGAACGCTTAGAGACTGCTGGTGGCTGGCCACCAGCAAGAGAAGATCTGCCACGCTTCATTGCGTGTCATCCACCCTGATGCCACGTACTCCGACCAAGGGCCCTCCCCACGGGCGCCACCCAGCCACAGCAAAGGCCACCTGGCAGGATGGCCATTGCCGGGAGTCCTGATGCCCCAGGGAGATGGGCATCTACTCCTTGGATACGTGGGGAGTTAACGGCGCAGTCATCAGTAGAGTGATCCCTGTGTTGTCAGGGGGCTACAACCAACAGGGTACATGGCAGCCCCACCACAACGGACTGGCTACCGTGCTGGATTTCAGGTGACGTGTAGTCCATGGTCGCCGTCAGTGCAGAAAGTGGCCCTGCCCATTGCTTAGGAGAAAGTGCACGCAGGAACGTATCCATGCCCAAGGGGTGGAGAGCGGGCAGGACTGCAATGCAACAACGAATAAGGTGGTGAAAGTTCTCAATGCAAAATGGACACAATGCACCAAGTACGGCGCCCTTCCCCAATTGGCTCGCTCTTCGGAAGAATTTAGGAAGATGGAGGTCAAACCCGGGAGGGGACCATCACATAGGCCGAAACGTTTGAGACTCCTTTTAGTCGCCTCTTACGACAGGCAGGAATACCTTGGGCCTATTCTTACCCCCGAACCCGCAGGGGGACTCGTCGGAGGTTCGAGCCCTGTCTCGGGCAAGGGTGTATATGTTGTCCTTAGCGTGAGTCAGTTAAAGTTGGATTAAGTAGTGTGTATGCCTAGGGACCTATGACCTAAGCAGTTTGGGCCCCTAGGAACTTACCACAAATTTCCAAAATTTTAATATATACTTAAGCGATGCTGACAGAATGCAGTGTTATCTACCTATCTATGGCGTTACTACAACGTTATTGAGGGAATTCTTTTCGTTAACACGCCTCTCACGCGGTAATTTTCTGAGCCAGGACCACTACATCTCATTAATGTGGCTCTTCAGTCGTGCTCACAAGGCTGAGTGCACTCTGTTCTTGTCCCATTATCAGGAAAAATCGTTGGCGGTACTGGGAATCAAACGTCTGCCTGCCACTTAGGTTCTGGTGTCCACTGAGTCGACTCATGAACACCGTTTAGAAATTAGCATACTCACTTAATATATATTTTCAGCTTTCGTTAATACAACATTTTCATTTCATGATGTTTGGCAGACATTGTCGTTTAATTATTTGTTTTCACTAGCTCTGAAGGCACTTGGGTAGTAAAACCAAAGATCTGGAAAAACGTTTTCATAACAAAGCACTGTCATAAAGGAAGGGAAGCACATATGGTAACATGGATGTTTTCTTATGAAGCGCTATTCGTGCACTAAGACTTTTTGTATTTCTCTCTAAGCTTAGTTACTTGTATTTGCTCTGTCTATCTTACGTTTATGTAATAGCTGCAATGGCGGCGAAGCTTAGTGCTTGTATTTTACGCAACATAACATGTCGATGTCACATAGAACCACTAATTTTCATGTAACGGGTAGATTCTCTGAGTAAGTTAGTGCTTCAGTGTACACATTATTACCTGGAATCGCTTCACCTAAGACAGAAAATGCCACTGAAGTATCTAAGGAGATCGTAAAACCTGCCATTTTGGGTTTCGTGCAAACTCAGTCAGAAAGAACAATGCTGTGGTTTGGCTATGTAGGAGCATTTCATTTCATACTTGCAATCCTAGGTATGATTTATACTGCAGAAACTAGTTTGTCTGTCCTAGGCTGTTTCTGACAAAACCATAAGTAATACATGGATTTTCTAATCACTTTGTGGCTGAAGGTTCCTCCCTAAATGCTCCCACTGTATGTTTTATGTTATGTTGTTACTGCTGCTCATGAT
This sequence comes from Schistocerca nitens, assembly GCF_023898315.1. Classification (NCBI taxonomy): domain Eukaryota; kingdom Metazoa; phylum Arthropoda; class Insecta; order Orthoptera; family Acrididae; genus Schistocerca; species Schistocerca nitens. The sequence goes on from NC_064614.1 coordinate 832,788,971, forward strand.
AAGAGGTGTTCTTCGTACATCTGAGTGGCCACAAAAATTAGTTCAGGAGACAAGGCAAATAAATATGCTAACCAGTTTCTGGCATATTTTTGTGGTACTACTAAGGATCATCATAATCCATAAATCTTCTACAAAGACTGATTTCATCCGAACTTAGTCTTGTACAAAATTCAGTTCCTTGCAGTTTTGTGTAGTTCTTCCTGGAATATTGCTCTCTTTAAATCTATCAGTATAACACATCTGTTACTACATCTGTTTTTTTTATCTTCTGCTTTCCTTTCAATGACAATTTCTAATATTTTATGGAGATAGTTTTTCTTTAGAATACATCCAATAGATTTTGTTTTTTGTTTCTGATTTACTTCAGGAGAGCTTTTGTTTTTATTTCGAAAACTTCCGTGTTCTCTCTACTTGTTCAGTTTCCTCCATTCTTCTCCAGAGCCAGATTTCAAAGCTTTATAGGATTTCACGTCTTACTTCTGCAATGTGTATTTCTTTGTGCCATCTGTAACTACATTCCAAATAATGTATATAATGTCTACTTCTACATCTATGCAAACAACTGTGAAGTGTGTGACAGCGGGTATTTCCAATTGTTCCGCCTATTAATGTTTCTTACCTGTCTATTCACGTTTGGAGGACAGAAAGGATGAGTGCTTACAATCCTCTGTGCATGCTGTGATTGTCTGACCTTGTCTTTGCCGTGACTCACTGATATTATTGTGAAGAGATATTAACGTTTTGCATTTCACCTTTCACAATTGTACATTTCTGTACATTTAAAGTAAGATAATAATCTTTGCACCTCATTAAAATATTAGGAAGACTTGCTATAGTGCTTGAAACATTCTCAGCCATTGTGTTGGGTAATGTCGTTGGAACTGCACGATATTTATGTGATGCAGCTGTTCGTAATATTCATGTGTCATCTGGTAGAAATACTGTGCAGTTTCTACAAAACTATCCAGTACATCACTAGAGAACCTTTGAAATTGTTACTGTGTGGTGGAAGCCTTAAGCAGAACATCTGTTTGGAACCTTGTGCTGAGCTTTCCAAACAATATTTCATTTTAGGTCATCTGCTAAACGTTGTGTTTTACTATTGATATTGTCTGCCACGCCATTAAGAGAAAAAAAGAGCAGCAAGGCTCCCAAGACACTTCCTGGAGCACACTTCAACCGAAAGTCTACATCTGTCGGTGGCTCATCATCAGAGATAACATTCTGCATCCTCTTCACCAAGAAAACCTTATTCCAGCCCCAATTTTCCTTTGGAGCCCCATATCGACATCTACATACATACACTGAAGGCAGCCAAATAGGGCTTAGCGTATCTGGTACCGCATACCTACATCTATATAAATACTCCCCATGCCATTATGTGGTGCGTCGCGGAGGATATCTTGTACCATTACTAGTCATTCCCTTTTCTATTCCGCCCGCAAATGGTGCGAGAGAATAAGGCTGTCGGTATGTTTTCTTACAAACCGTAATTTCTCTTACCCAGTTTTCACAGTGTTAATGCAACATGTATTAGGTGGCTATAAAATCATGCTAGTGTCGTTTGTAAATGAGGGCACTGTAAATTTTCAAATAGCATGTTGCACAAAGAACGCAGTCTTTCCTCCAAGGACTCAACTGAGATCACAGAACATTTCTGTGTGATGATGATGGAACCTACCAGTTGCAAATCTAGCAGAATGCGTCTCAGTTGCTTCGATTTCTTCCTGTAATCTGACTTGTTGAGAATCCCAAACACTCAAGCAATACTAGAGAATGGGTCACACAAGTGTTCTATACTCTATCTCCTTTCTGAAAATTCTCCCAATAAAGCAAAGCGTCTACTCGTCTTCTCTACTATTGTTCTTATGTTCTTGTTCCATTTCATATCGCTTTGCAACATTACGCTTAGGTATTTAAATGACGTGACGTGACTTCCAAGCAAACTCCACTAATACTGTAGTCGACCATTACAAGATTAATTTTCCTGCTCATCCGGATTAGCTTTCATTTTAGTACATTTAAAACAATATGCCATCTGTCACACCCAAAGAATCGTGCTGTAGCTTCCAACGGTCAGTAGACAACAACACTGCACTTTACACTGCAGTGTCAGCAGCGAACGATCACGGATTGCTGCTCACTCTATCCGTTAGGCTGGTCCCGTTGCATTTGCCTGGGGCAATCTTGATGGTGTTGTTGTTACTGACGAACACACACGTCCAGGAAAATGTACTGTGTTTTTTTCTTAAGTCTTCAAACCATTCACATATCGAGGAACCTCTTTCGTATGCTCCGATCTTCGTTGATAGTCTACAGCGGGGCGCTGTACCAGTGCTTTCTGGAAATCTAGCAGTTTGGAAACTCCTTGTTCCCCTTCATTCGTGGTTCACAGGATATTATGTGAGAAAATATCAAGCTGAATGATGCTCTCTGAAACCGTGCCGATTTGTGAAAAGAATTTTTCTGTCTCTAGGACATTTATTGTACGCCTGATTATTGGTTAAAAAGCGCGTGTTTGGGGTTTTCAGGTGACTCCAGCCCAGTGAAGCTGTACGTCGGGGTGCCGGTGGTGGACGAGCAGACCTGCCAGCAGCGGTACTCGCGCTGGAACCGGCGCATCGTGCCGTCGCAGATGTGCGCCGGCGGCAGGGAGGGCAAGGACTCCTGCTCCGGCGACAGCGGCGGCCCGCTCATGGCCATAGAGGGCCGGCCGCCCAGGGCTGTCCTCGTCGGCGTCGTCTCGTTCGGCCCCCGCGAGTGCGGCATGGAGGGCTACCCCGGAGTCTACACCCGCGTCTCGTCCTTCCTCATCTGGATACTCGACACCATTCGGCCTTAACGTCAAGCACACATCATACACCGCACCACACTATATCACTGTCACCTGTCCATTATTCGACTGCGTGCCTGCAGGTGAAATACATGAAATCTCAGATACTAATATGCACATTAATACGACGACTATCAGCGATATTACACCTTATGTTATGTTAACTCAAAGCAAGATCTGTTCTCATGCCATTCCGCACAATCATTTTTAAGATACTGTAATTTTATTACTAACTTTTCCCACGTCAGTTTAAAAGACACAAAATTGGCAACTAATTGTCATTAATGCAGAAAATGAAATACATTAGTGTTGCGTGATCTGCATGTATGGAATGGTCTGAGGTACTGATTATGACGACTAGTAAGTCCAGTAATTTTTAATAAAATCGATTCTGTGAATAGTAGAATCTGCTAAAGGAATATGTATGCCAACTGAAAATCGCCAGAACTAGAAAGGGTTATTGTTGAAATGCATGTGATTCATTTCAAATTATGTGAAACTGTAGTACTGATAACAACTGGTGTATCATCTAACACAATATACCATTCTACTTAGTAACAAAATAAGTTACCCTCCATTCCCATACCTTTCATGGCCTACTTTCAACGATTAAACTTGAAACCTCCCCATAGAAAAATTTATGAATTACTGTGCTGGTAAACCCCTTACGTTATTTGATTTTCAAACAGCTGAGCAAAACTGAATGTACTCAGACATTTCTCTCTTTACTTATTCTGATCATCACTAAACTGACACACAATATATTTAGAGCAACGCAATCTGTCTTTCAATAATCCCTACAAAAGAATGGCCGTGACTAACATTAACCTATACGTTTCATGAATCACTTACCTTACAGAAACCTTCGTAACTCGAACTACTGCAATACAGCGAGTGCCAATACTGCCAGCTAGATAAAGGATTCTAATTACTGAAGGAACTAACTACTGATAGGCATAGTTAGCAAATGAATGATTTTGATAGAGAACAAACAAGTGTTTACCTTAATAGTGTTCAAAGATCATAATATATATACCAGTTCATGACATCCAGTCTTACAACTTTCGTTTTCCTGACGGTCACACGCCCAGATCGTCCGCTCTCAAAACTCTCCCATGTCTCTTCCCACATCCACCACTGCTGGCGACTCACCTCCAACTGCGCAACGCTACGCGCTGTTCGCATCCAACTGCCCAACACTACAATAGCGAATATTCCAACAATGCCAACCAGCCACAGACTGCACACAGCACAGCCAGTGATTTTAATACAGAGCACTACGTGACGTTACCAACATAAAAACCTAAACAGACAAACTTCATCGACATACTCTCACTCAGATTAATTATATTACCAGAAACAGGATTGCTTCGATCATATTCTTGTTGCTTGTTATCCCAGAGAAGACAATTATTTGGAACACTTAATATATTTATGCATTTTATGTATTTTTATTTTACTTTATTTTTACAATTCCAGAACATAAATTCTGTTATCGTTTTCTATAATAATGTTTGGTAGTTGCAGATATGGACGTTTTCAAACACAGAAAGTCATCTCAAACAGTGAAACCATGCTGTATAATAAGACAATTTTACCAAATGTAATTTATTTTGTTGTCTTTGTATCATTATTTATAGACTGTTATATTCGTTACTCATAAATTATAAATAAATATTTTAAAGTATTTCTGGTTTCATTGCTGAGCATTTCTTCCCAGGAACTTCAATTCTTCCTAATGCACAAAGAAACTTGATCACACGAAAGGCAGTGTTACCGGTACATACAATGTAGGCTTTGACGCCTAGTATATTGTGAGCGTAATTTACGATTATTAGACTTTTGCTACAGTTGCAGTATACTATTGCCTCAGAGGTTGTCTTCTGATATGAGAAAAATTATCAATGTGTGACTTGTCATGTACGACGGTGAGTGAAATGAAAACCTTAAATTTGTAATAACAAATCGAAATTTCGCGCCGTTATCCTGTAAGTTGGTAAGCGTGCTACAAACAGCGTGCAGAATGGCCTGCAGGTGGCAGCATAGTGCAGATACACACATACCGATCTGGGATACTGAATGGTGTACTCTCAGTACCCCAAAAAACTCCATGTTATCAAGGAAACAACGAATTTGGGGGGGGGGGGGGTCGTCCATGTGAGTCACTGGCAGGGACTCTGTTCGCTGGCTCTGCATTGGGCATACTTGGCTAGCACATGGTCACCTCCTCCGTTAGGAGGACTCACCTCCATTTCACTGTGGCTCACGTATAACTGTCATCCACCTCTTGTTGGACAGCTCAGTCTTAGCTGCTCTGCGGCAGACTTTTGACCTTCGCAACACGCTGCCTACAGTACTGCGCGACAATGCTTCAATGGCCATTTTAGTTTAACTCTTTATTCGTGAGGTTTTTTTTTTATCATACCATCCCATGTTGGATGTCTGGCCTCCAACCTCCCTACCTGTTACCTCTTTGTTACTCTTGCTTTGTATTTTGTTTGATTTGTTGTTCTTTTTTTCCTTATGTGTGTTCTTCTCGCCTTGTCTTTTATTCTGGCGATTTTAGTATGTTGCGGAGTGGCTAGATCATCCTTTTTATCCTTGTGATCAGCCAGCCCAAGCGATCTGCTATATGATTTTAATACCTTCCTCTATCTTTCCTTTTAGTGTACGTTTTCCCTTTGGTTTGCTTCTTTCATTTTCTGTTTCGGTGAGCTTCTCCATTAGTTTTATGCCCTTTACTTCCCCAACTCCTTTGTTTTTAATTGTTTCACCTTGAGACTTGTTTGCTTGATGAAAAAGGGACTAATGACCCTGTAGTTTGGTCCCTTTATACCCCAAACCGACCAACATACCAAGCGTCCAATTAATAAAACTATCAATTTGGCACAAGAGTTAGAAGCCTGGGTTATTGTTTAAAATGTTTTTAAACTTTTTTTAAGTTTTCTTGGGATTACCTGCGACATTGAAGAGTTCACTAGAATAATTTTATTCATTAGCTGAATAGATTCATTCAACGCCAAACCTTGAGTTTCAAGCTTTTTAATACTTTGCAGCTATATGGGAAAAATGGGTGTTAATTACAGCAATGTATTTTTTTTAATACCAGAATCATTAAAAGCTACTTTGCACTGGCAAACCGCCAGAGCGTCTGCACTATCAAAGTCGTTTAGTACCCCTCTAATGGTATCGAAATGTTCATTGTAAAACAACACATTTTCGGCCTTCGTACCCCAACGAGTTACCACTTGTTCGGGAGGTAAAGGCACATCTGGTAGTTTTCTTTGTAGGTCTTGATGCGAGTAGGAGCCTTTAGAAACACTTTCTTTGTGGATGAAATCAGTTTATTTACATTCAAAAATGTGGGACGTACTTCTTCAGCAAGGTGATGTACTCCATGAGCAAAGCATGTCACATGAATCAGTTTGGGATAAAATACTCAGAGGTATTTTCCTGCTTTGATCATACAGGGAGCAGCATCTGAAATAAACAGAAACACTCTTTCATCTGCAGAAAAATCTGGAAATATTTTTCTAATACCCTCATTCACAAATCTGGCGATCGCAGAATGATTTACCTTTTCAAGTTGTTTGCAGGTCGCTAAATAGGAAGGTGAAAGTTATTCTTTTAAAGCACCAACAATTAAATTTGCGATATAACAGCCAAAAGTGACTGTAGTTTCGTCAGCTGAAATCCTGATAATGCTGTCCTTGAGTTCATTGAGTATCTCTTCCACAATATTTACGTAATTTGTCAGTATGTAATTTTTACGCAATGTTGATTCATCTGGTATATTTTCATTTAACCAATACTTGTGCAGGAAGACTTTGAGGATAGGGTTAGTAAGTTTGCGAATAGCAGTATTGCTTCCAATGACTGATTGACATAGTTCCATGTCAAACCGAATTTTTGGTTACCTTTGGACAAATCCCTGCTACTGCAACTTGCTGTTGTCAGAAGTGGTTGTCGTGATCTTTCTTCTGCATTCTTGCGATATGATGACTTATCTTGACATGCTGGTCTATGTGAAAGTTTTTGTTTTTGCATGAAACGCTTTTCTCGCAAACCCGACAATATAAAACAATTTCGTCATACGTAAATGTTCCAGGATGATCAGCTATCCACGAAACGATGTCTCTTTTCTTGGGCAGCTTGGCGCACAACACATTACATACTACACGTCGCAAACACGTTCAGCTGTGTACAAGTAAACATAAACTAAACTGTAACAATGGACGTGTGACTAATAGCTAAAAATACTGTAAACATAGAGCGAAAATATGCATCATCACTCATTTTTAGTTAAAATATGCAATTATCAGTGAAGAGGAGCCATATGCGACATGCAAATGCATATAATCCGGTCTCAAGTTATCATATTCTTCTGGCAAATAGATACAGCGTTTTTTCTTATCCTTTTTTTTTTATTTGAACTAGCCCAAAAGCGCTATCTGCAGGTGTATAGGAATGATCTCTAATGGAAAAGAATCACTCTACTTGCAAACTGAATTGATGAGCAATCACTTGCAACGTGAAAAGATTACAACAGTTTTTGTTCTGTGATGAACAGCTGTCGCAAAACACTCTTACTGAGTCAATGTGCTTCTTCTTGCAAAGGGGAAGGAGTATTTAGAAGAAAAAGGTCCCACAAAGAAGGACTTATTTTTTAGATCCTGAAACCTCCCCCTCATTCTCTAGTCATCTGTAGAAGTATGTTGTATCCTCATTAACAGTTTTCTCTTTTTTTCATAATCACAGTGCCAAGAATGTAATATACCAACTGCACAGAGCAATAGGCCTGCCCAGTGGTAGCCCTAGACAGAAGTTGATTTTCCACTGAATCAAAATTTACAGGCAGTGCATTTTCAGGCAACTTGTTGAGATTCTGGAAAGTGCCTTTGCCCTGTATTTATGAACCATGCATTGAACAATGTGAGGTGCCATTCTGTCAGCCATCCCGTGGAGCTCAGCGATCATTTCTGTAAAACGTACTGGACAACAGCACAACTTAGACGCCGAGCTGATGCGGTCCTGCCCAAAACATGTGGCTTTCGTGAGCCATTGCAAAAATAGCGAGCACCTGTCGCTTTGGCCTCCGACATCGATATCAAAAGAGAAAGCTGACAGCCAAGGGGCAGTGCTCTGTCCGCAATTCACAGTGACCAGATGTTCCCCCACCTGTGCTGTTGTGAGCAACTGGTCACCTCACAGCCCAAAATTCCCTGCTCGCCTCCTACATGCAACGAACAGAATTATGATATGAGTGCATCCTACTCCCATTTATGTACATACCAGTACATAGCACCTGATTACCTACTTTGCATGGCAGTGGAGTACGGTAGTGAAATAACATTAATTTGCCTGTATGCAAATTTAGATTTTAGAAATGCAAGATAGGCTGGCTTGATGTTCCTTAATAAGTGTATGAAGAGGCCAAAGGGTCTACCATTTTCTACACCACCCCCTCCCCTCCCCCCAATCGCACTAGATTTCTATGCAGTATGTTTGTGCCTCATTTCAGAAACGGGTATAGTGTAGTACAACATGTATTATTATGATAATGAAAAAGTGAATGATGATGTAATTAAAAAGGAAAAAATTAAAGGCTAGTACAACTGCATTATTAGTAAATGTTCTGCGTATATGAAATTGTGCTATTCTTCATTCACTTTACCTTGCGTCACTTCCTTTTTTTGTGTGTGTCCATCACTATGTATATTTTAATTATATTTGTCGTCTTCTGAAAGCTCTTATACTTTTGTTACTCTTACGAAATAGAACTGTGGACTTCCTCTCTTATATTTAAATTGCAGCTGCAGCGAGCTGACTCCAAGGGCACCAGTGCCTTTCGAGATGAAGGAAATTCTCCCAACTTGGCACCACTTCAATGAAAATATTTAATACTGTTATTAAGTCTTTTTTTATTCAGAACCACATGTAATACAAAACGCTCGTAGCACGTCATACTTCGAGTAATACATTTTAACCATCCTTCTACACACAAGAGCGTGAAACCGATGTTTTTTTGTTAATGTATCTGTGCCTTACCATGCATTCATAATTAATGTCTTTGTCGACGCTTATGGTCGGTACTAGCCTCTGTCATTATTGCTGTTTTATTTTTTAAAATAAATTTTGACTTTACCTTATCTGGGGGGTCTTTCACCATGTACCTACAGAAACACGAAGAAAAACTGACACCTAACTTGAACTTTTGACAACATGCCTTTAGGAAAGAGGTTAAGAACTGCAAACCATCTGTCCATTCATTACACTTAAGACAGACAGCACGGAGTCATTGTCTTGGACACCACACTTATTCGCTCAGCTTGCCACACACAGTCTGAGAACTGGCCACCAGACTGCTTCGCAAAATACTTGAAGTCAGTGTGTCAGATTGAACAAAGGCCCTTACAATTAATGTGCACAAATTAAAATTTACAATAATCATGACATCAACTTGTGCTAGTAAGAAAACATCACAGACGTCCACAAAACATAAAAAAAGGAGAACAACACACAGTCTGATTGTATCTCTGGCTAATGGAAGCACCACACACAAACATATGTCCCAGAACAACAAGTGTTTAGTGTCTAATCAGTTAAACGCGATCTAATGTCGAATTATGTTCATAGATTCGAAAAACATTTGTAAAGGAAGCGTCAAACCCCAGGCACACACATTGTAAAAATAGAACAGTGTAGCATAAAAAAATGCAGCCTGATCGAAAACAGTCTGGCTGAAAGTGAACAGACGATGATGTACACCGACATGTAGATTATCACAAAAATGAGTGTGTTCTATGATAGAGCTGATATCTATAAGTTTGTATAATAATAAGAGCGAAGGTCATCATATTTATAAAAGCATTGAATATCATTATATTGCACGGATAATGTGCACAAAGAAAAGACATTTAAACATTATATGGATAAAATAATGCAGATTTTACAAGGCAATAAAACCAAAATCCAGTGTTCATTAAATAGCCTGTAACTGAGAACAAATTACTAGTGTGAATGAGTTAAAGATATCCAAGATACAAATGTATTTATCTATCAGAATAATCAAAGTGTTTATCAGCAAAAAGTAGTGAACTGATCGTATTTCTACCTCATATGGCTTATAAAAATATTAATTACATAAACATAGAAAGAGATAAGAAGCACATGATGAGTGTCTTGTTGCAATGAAAATATGCTGATTTGATTAGTGGAAGACATATCAGAAAACACAATACAGTAACTATGTGCTATTACAGATTGTAAACATGTGTTTATATACATATGATTTGAAACTGGATTGTGTTTTAGTCACCACACCAATCAAGTGCCTACCATAATGACTGTAATATAAAGAAAGTTCCACCTGTATACCTCAACAAAGAACATTCGTTACACATAATGTCTTGAGTGTAGCGTGGTGGGTGGGCTTGTATCAAGGGTGTGGCGAGAGAGGGACAAGAAATTGTAGCCTTCAGTGGAGATCATTCTGGAGCGGTGCAGCTCTCAACTGCACAGACTCTTGCCAGGTGACCATTAGGTGGCTCTTTGGCAGCAAGACATTGTGGAACATGTCTCCCATTGCTACATTCATTACTGTCATCTGCACTGCATGATGATGTCTACATTCCCAGTGTGGTGTACTATTATCTGTGTTCACGAACTGGGTAGTGTGGTGTCATTCAGTCAACTCCACTGCATGGGCATTCTTTGCATCAATTCAGCCCTCTTCAATCAACCAGATGCCAGCAGGTTCATGGGCTGTACATCGCACCCTGCCCCAGGCCAATGAGAATGGGCAGGTGAGGTGTGTAAGCTACTACAGGTGGCTTACACCCGGACGTTCGGCATAGAACCTTATTGTACACCTGACACCAAGAGACCACGCAGGAATTCCGTAGTGCCATTCCTCCATGGTTGGCTATGGTGCTGTAGTGTCTAGCATGACCCATATGTGTGAACGGATCTCGCACCCATGTCTGGCACGCCTTCTCACTGACAGCGAAAGATGCTGTTGCCAGGGATTATGTGAGCTTGGCCACGCAGGGAATGTCTCCAACCTCATGCTGCACATCAGTCCCCCCTCAGATATTCTCTCCCTCCAGCTCACTCCCCTGCCGACTGTTAAGGTTCTGGGCCTTGAGACATCGCTTCTTGAGCTTCACTGTGGATCACTGTACAAAAAAAAGACACATTCTGTTTTTTGGTCCATTTTCCACAACCCTTACAGATACATTAAAACATTTACAAGTTCATGAAAGCAAAGAACAATACATACTATGGACCTCCGTATTTCTCACTCTTGTGAGAGGTAAAAAGGAACAAACTAATGTGAAACAAGGATAAGCTAATTTCTGTACTCATAGATATCTAACGATGAACATGATACACAACATGATCCTAGGGTGTGGCACAGCTAGTGTATCAATTCGGAACAATATTTGAGAAGGCAAATTACTACTCACAATACAGAGGAGATGCTGAGTATCAGATAGGCACAACAAAAACCCGTTAAGGCCTTCGTCAAAAATATACAGACATACGTACACACACACACACACACACACACACACACACACACACACACAGTCGTGCAAACGCAACTCGCACAAACGACTGCAGTCTCAGGCTACTACAAAGAGTGTTTTTCTAAAGCTAACAGCTGCTTCCAATTTTCCAACCGCTTGTCAGCAAACAAAGGGTATTTGTCTCAGAGATTTTTCTCCTCCACAAATGCGATCTGTTCCTCAAAGACTACGCAGTATTATGCTTGGTCATGAATTCTGTTCACAGTGTTTCCATCATATTTTTGTCCCCTGCCTCCCCCCTTCCCTACCATACATGTCCAGTGCACCATCTGTCTTGAAATCGAAGCGAATGGTGTAGCGTGTCAAATGTGGCTTTTTCAGATTGCAAAACCACAACTCTAAAATGTAAGCCAGCTTACAGAGATCTCATAAAGCTTCCTTCCTCAACATTTATGATGAATCATCTACGTCTACCTGATTACTCTGCTATTCACAATTAAGTGCCTGGCAGAGGGTTCAATGAAACACCTTCAAGCCGTCTCTCTACTGTTCCACTCTCAAACGGCGCGCGGGAAAAACGGGAACTTAATTTTTTCTGCGCAAGCTCTGATTTCTCTTATTTTATCGTGATGATCATTTTTCCCTATGTAGGTGGGTGCTAACAGAATGTTTTCGCAATCGGAAGAGAAAACTGGTGATTGAACTTTCATGAGAAGATCCCATCGCAACGAAAAACGCCTTTGTTTTAATGATTGCCACTCCAATTCACGTATCATGTCTGTGTCACTATCTCCCCTACTTCGCGATAATACAAAACGAGCCACCCTTCTTTGAACGTTTTCAATATCATCCGTCAGTCCCACCTGATACACATCCCACACCACACAGCAATACTGCAGACTTGGGTGGACAAGTGCAGTGTAAGCAGTCTCTTTAGTAGATCTGTTGCACCTTCTAATTGTTCTGGCAATGGATTCCAGTCTTTGGTTTGCTCTAACCATAACATTATCTATGTGATCGTTCCAACTTAGGATAATTGTAATTGTAATCCCCGAGAAATTTAGCTGAATTTACGGTCTTCAGTTTTGTGTGACTTACCGCGTAATCGAAATTTAGCGGATTTCTTTTAGTACTCACGTGAAAGCCCGCATCTCGTGGTCGTGCGGTAGCATTCTCGCTTCCCACGCCCGGGTTCCCGGGTTCGATTCCCGGCGGGGTCAGGGATTTTCTCTGCCTCGTGATGGCTGGGTGTTGTGTGTTGTCCTTAGGTTAGTTAGGTTTAAGTAGTTCTAAGTTCTAGGGGACTGATGACCATGGATGTTAAGTCCCATAGTGCTCAGAGCCATTTGAACTCACGTGAATAACTTCACACTTTTCTTTATTCAGTGTCAACTGCCACTTTTCGCACCACACAGATATATTATCTAAATCATTTTGCAAGTTGTTTTGGTCATCTGATGACTTTACAAGACACTAAATGACAGCACGATTTGTAAATAATCTAAGAGGGCTACTCACATTGTCTCCTATGTCGTTAATGTTGATCAGGAACAATAAAGGGCCTATAACAATTCCTTGGGGAACGCTGGATATTACTTCTGTTTTACTTGATGACTTTGAAACAACCCCTTAGAAAAATTAATAAATGACGGTGCTGGAAAACCTCTACGTTATTTGATTTTCAAATAGCTGAGCAAAACTGAACGTACTCAGACATTTCTTTCTTTACTTATTCTGACACACAATTTTTTTATTTAGCGCAACGCTATCTGACTATCAATAATCCCTACAAAAGAATGGCCCTGATTAACAATGACCTATACCTTTCATGAATCACTTACTTCACCAAAATCTTCATTAGTCGAACTACTGCAATATAGCGAGCGCCAATACTGCCAGCTAAATAAAAGATTCTAACTACTGAAGGCTCTAAATACTGATAGGCATAGTTAGTAAATGAAAGATTTTGATGGAGAACAAACAATGTATTTACGTTAATACTGTTCGAAAGTAATAATATATATATATATATATATATATATATATATATATATATATATATATCAGTTCACGACATCCAGTCTTACAAATTTCCTTTTTCTAACGGACACACGTCCAGATCGTCCGCTCTAAAAACTCTGCCATCTCTCTCCCCACATCCACCACTGCTGGCGGCTCACCTCCAACTGTGCAACGCTACGCGCTGTTCACATCCAACTGCCCTACACTACAATAGCATAGCGAATATTCCAGCAATGCCAACCAGCCACAGATTGCACACAGTACAGTCAGTGATTTTCATACAGAGCGCTACGTGGCATTACCAACATAAAAACCTAGTCAGCCTACTTACATAACCCCCATGTTCCCTACAAAAAATTTTACAAATTCTTTTGGGCAGTGCCCAATACAGCGTTGCGCTAAAAAAATTTCATAATTACAATAACAAAGATATTAAATGCACACATTTATTGATACACTGTTGGTCAAAAACAAAAATTGTCCTCACAGTCCATAAAGACAGTCCTGATCATTCATCACAGTGGTAATTGCAGTTTTTTTTCTCAAAGTCTGAGTAGTAAAAGAAAATGCACACGGAAGTAGAGGATTTCCATGCAGTCTTGAAGAAGTAGTGTTGTCCTTCCAACGGAAAGGCAGTGCTGTCTCTTGACATGCAGACAGGTAATGGGCCACAACAGAGCAGCAGAGTTAGTCGAAGTTTTGAAGAATATTGGTAGGCAGGTCATCACAGAACAGACCCACTATAGTCCTGGTAGAGCATATGGTATTGGTGGGCCATCAAAGGTGCAGACCCACTGCAGTCCTTGTAGAGACAGCCAGCAGCCATCTGTTGTGGCTGTGCGGATGCCCAGTCACCATCGAAGAGTCTTGCGGACAATATAGCAAGTCCATAAACCACCACTTGTACACTCACAAACGTTTTGGAATTGTCCTTAGAACCAGCAATGCTGTTAACCAGTCCCTTGCTAAATTATCAACACACGTGCAAGCACTAACAGTCCGTTTTTATCACATATTGTGCATATACTATGACCAACATAAATGTGTGCAGTGAAATGAAACTTAATTTGAAGAACTTGTGTTCATACAATTATAAATTTACAACATAAGATTACAATTACAAAGGTATAAAATACATCATTAAAGAACATAATAGTACAGATAACATTTGTAGTAATACAGGCTTCACAAAAGAATAGAAATAAACATGTACATCAGTGTTGCAGGAATTACGACATAAGTAAATATATAAAAGATCAGAATAACTTTCGAAACATCAACTTCACACATGAGCATTAGAACAGAATAGGTAATGTCTAAACATCTTTACAAAGTAAATAACATAGTATTAGAAAAATTCTACAACATAACTCTTATCAGATAAACACATTAAGACAGGAAGATCACAAATACACAAGGGTACACAAACACATAGCGGAATAACACAAAAGGAAAAAAAACAGTGTATGTTTTACTGCAGAATTTATTGTATTTGATTTGCAAACAAAACTTTCTTTACTTCTTGGAGATCTCCCTTAGTTCATCATTATTCCCAAAAAGTCCTAACTATACCTGTTGTCACTAAATCCTACTTTTTTGTTCACATCCTCTTTCAAAATAAATATTCTTCATTGTACACTACTTTATTTTGTCATACTTTTTTCTGATAGCTTCTCAATGCATTTCTTCCAGCTAATCGCAGCTCATTCCCTAATATAGCCTACCCCCTCTTAAGCTAATTAAAATCTACTGAGCTCAGATATACATACTAAGGGATGAGGCAATGCAGCTGCACAAAACAATTAACACAAACAACAGTGACAAAAAAATTCAGATTGGCAAAGCAAGCAGCAGTGTATCTGAATTAGCAAAGCAAATGCAACATTACAACTAACATGAGCCAATGTGCAGCCTCAAGAAAAATAAATCAGTAGTGAAACTGGCTTAATACAATGTAAAATTCAGTAGAACTACACCTGACAAACAGCAGCAACAAATGCAATAACTTATGCCTAAACATGATAAAGCTCAAGCAGAAAAAATATTACAGTAAAGATAGGAAACCTCTAATACCTACGTCAGATCTTAACACTATAGTGATGCATCACAAACACTTACTCTGTCAAAAAAGTTATCAAATCGTTGAAAAAATTATGCATGCAATTCCTGCAGAGGGAAATGTCTATTTGTGCTCCCTTTTTTTAAAGAAAGTAGATCATAAAATCATTATTTAATACATCTGTAGACAGGAAATAGTTATATTAGTACATCTATTAAATTTTACTTTAACCAATACTGCGGTGCAACAATATGTTCATTTTGTTTAATATATATATATATATATGTTCATTTTGTTTAATATCTAGTTTCTAGTTGCACTGCAGCATTGGTTAAAGTAAAATTTAATAGATGTACTAATATAACTATTTCCCATCTACAGATGTATTAAATAATGATTTTATGATCTACTTTCTTTAAAAAAAGGGAGCACAAATAGACATTTCCCTCCGCAGGAATTGCATGCATAATTTTTTCAACGATTTGATAACTTTTTTGACAGAGTAAGTGTTTGTGATGCATCACTATAGTTTTAAGCAAAGCATGTAACCTCATTCACTAGCCATATGACATTTCAAAAAAATCTCTCAACTACCAAGACAATAGACGTAAAATGTTTCTAATCGCTTCATTAGGCATTTCAGTAAATATCAGAAATTACAAGCTCCAAAGTGTAATCATACGCTTTCAAGTATGAGCGCGTCGTATTTGCGATGCTTTCTACAAAGAAATGTCAATAGCGAAGTTAATGGCCTCTCCTTTTTTTTGTGCTTCT
The DNA here is from genome assembly GCF_023898315.1 of Schistocerca nitens. Taxonomy (NCBI): domain Eukaryota; kingdom Metazoa; phylum Arthropoda; class Insecta; order Orthoptera; family Acrididae; genus Schistocerca; species Schistocerca nitens. The sequence continues at coordinate 832,805,190 of NC_064614.1, forward strand.
GAAAGGCACGGCTTTTTCTTTTCAGGTGACTGTCGTGTAGCAGCGCATTATGTCAAGGTCACTTACCTTCCTTACCGACATACTTACAACGATAGTTTCCACTACAGTGACAGTTTGATACCAATAAAATTTCACAGGTCGAAAAATTACAGTGGAAATGTGTAGAAACGAAATCTCATGAATAGCACTGCTGTGATATACTCACATTCACGCATGGACACACATGTCATAACTCTTAAAGTACGATTCTTGGTTTCCAACATCAGTTTTCACAAACCAGAGTCCCTAACTTCTATTCATTATTAATATACATATGCATACATAATTACATTCCTCATATAGTATCAGCTTATTGATCATAAACATACCTTAACAGCATTATACACATCGTCGTCGTAATAATAACATAATAACAGATCAATCAAATCTCAAAATCGTCGCAACTTCTTTCAACAATTTCAATACCTTCAATAAAGTCATCTACTTCAAATATACCCCAAAAATCATGACCCCTTGCCAAATACAACATTCAAAGCTCTCATAGTATCACAGCGGTTCCGAAAAAATATGAACATTTCACACAGTACAGACAAAATACAATTTCATAAGTGTGAAGTTATTCTTTTGTGTAATTGCGTAAACATGTGTCACTGACGTACTAAAAAAAAAAAAAAAAAAAAAAGTTTATCTGTCTCACTTAGATGATCAAATAGCTGTGTAATTCTGTCTTAGAGAAATAAGGGACAGATGTGTTAAGTTGTATAAGCAAATACCATATTAGCTAGGGCTCCTAGCGCTTACCACATGCTTTATACACAAGTAGGTGTGTAATTGCACCCTCAGGTGTTACAGATTACAGCAATGGAATGAAATGTATCACCGAAAACTTTCTTTGTATCTTTGTAGTTCAAAAATCTTTAAAAATAAATGTTTTAACTACAAAAATTAATCACTCAAATGCGTGTCCTGTAGTGTTAAACTGTGCGTCTTGCTGTAAGATAATTGCCGACCACTGGTGGCCGAGCGGTTCTAGGCGCTTCAGTCCGGAACCACGCGACCGCTACCGTCCCAGGTTCGAATCCTGCCTCGGGCATGGATGTATGTGATGTCCTTAGTTTAGTTAGGTTTAAGTAGTTCTAAGTTCTAGGGGACTGATGACCTCAGAGGTTAAGTCCCATAGTGCTCAGAGCCATTTGAACCATTTTTTTTGTACGATAATTCTGTGGAAGTGTCGTAGTTATCGTCCTCTGTAAGCAAAGTTCTGCAGAAGTCAATGTACTTACCTCATCATAAACAAAAGTGAAATCCTTTGCATATTGATACTGTAGTTATTACATACATTATCGTGATCAAGAAAGTACTATACTGTAACGTATTGTTGTGCTATGGAAAAGGCTGTCTCATTGTAGCTATACCACAAAGTTACTACTAAAACATGTTTTCCTTTCCAGAAGAATTCAGAAAAACTGTGCAGATATGAAACAGATACAGTGCAAAAGCTATAATATAAATTGTGTCACTCATTGGTAGCGTCGTGATATAATCATGTAGCTGTCAAATACACTAACCACTGTGTCATCTGGTATCTCTCAGAAAGTACTTTAAATCCAGAATGTATTTTCAAGTAAACCAAAATGTTGCATTAAAATCTCATCAGCAGTACCGATATATGTTCTAAGTATGTAGGCCTTACCTGTATAGTCGTTACCTAATCATGCAACGAACAAGGAGAAATGTACACATGATAACACTGTGTCGTCTGTTCACTGTAACAATGCATTCGTAATTACTGTCTAAATAAGTTCCCTAGGTTCTTGCCTGTATAGTTGACTTTTAAACATTGTTGCATGTTAACAGTTTCTAAGTGTGACAAAGTGTGCTAGTAACGTGAAGTAAAAAATTTTATGGCAAAGACTAAGTTAAAAAACAGATAATCTCTCAATAAACGGTTTTACATGTGAAATGTGGTGTAAACCTTTACTCTACCTAGTACGCAGAGTTTCAACTTCAATGCAGTTATCATGTGGTGTATGTCACATTCTGTAAGGTCCATTGTAAATCAGAAAGAATTTGTGACTCAAGTGTTTCTTCTTACGTGACAATGAATGAGCATTAATGAGAACTTTCTGACCAATACATAGTTTCCTTGCATTTGCTTTACCTTGTAGTTTTCTCCTTTTGTCTGCAGCAGAATTTATATTTTTAATAGCCAATTCAATTACGTCTTTGTGTCAAAGTTTACGTGCATTCGGAAAAGGTACAAGCTCTCTGATTCTGTTTGGTGGTTCTTCATTCTACAGTACAAGAGTAGGTGGTAAAGCAGTGAAATCATGAGGCATTTCATTCAGTGCATTCGGGAAAGGTACAAGCTCTCTGATTCTGTTTGGTGGTTTTTCATTCTACAGTACAAGAGTAGGTGGTAAAGCAGTGAAATCATGAGGCATTTCATTCAGCACGTTTTGAAATAAGTGTAAATATCTGTCCCAATACTGATGCTTTCTGTGACAATAAAGTCTGCAAAGCTTACTGATTTCTTTCATAATCCGTTCAGACGGGTTACAATGTCGTGAGTACAATGAAATAAAAACAGGTTTGATTTTATGATTCCGAATCATGCGTAACCAAACAGCAGATCTGAATTGTGGTCTGTTATCTGAAATGACTGTACTAACGTGTCCAACTTCACGTAAGAAATTTTTAACAAAGACGTTGGATACAGACCGTCCAGTGGCTTTACGTAACGGTGTGAAAGAAACAAATTTTGAAGTAAGTTCAACAGCGGATAAAACGTACGAAAATCCATTCGATGTTCTGACAAGGGGCCCCAAGAGATCAACAGCAGCAAATTCTTTTAATTAGAAAGAATGATAGGAAACAACGGAGCAAAATGTGAGATAGTAGAAGTTTAGACTTTTGACAAAGTTTACAAATAGACAAGACTCTCCAAATTCTCTTTTCCATATTGTTAAAATAACAAGTCGTCCGAAGAATATGATAACATTTTCGAGGACCAAAATGAGCGTAGCTGAAATGAATGTACCAAATTAGCTTATTAACAAAATCGTCAGGAATGCAAAGTACCCATAGCTTGTCATCAACAGTGCAGCGTTTGAAGAATATGTTATTTCTAACCAGATAATAATGCCAAATCTGTGTGTGTGAGTGTCTTTTTATGTCATTTACTTTTGACGTCTTTCCAAATCGGATGTTTATCTTGTTCATGAGCAATGTCCTTTAAATATGTGGTGATAAAGTTTTCAAAGGTGACTTTCTGAATGTAAAGAATACTGGAATTCTTCTCGAGGTTGCCTTCTGTGTTACTTTTCTCAAGCCCAGCTGATGCCCGTGATAGTGCGTCAGCAACAATGTTCTCCTTGCCAGGAATGTAGACTATTGTGGAGTGGAATTCTTGCAGAAACAATGCCCAACGCTTTAACCTGTCATGATTTAATTTTGAAGACATACGAAATTGTAATGCAAGATGATCACTGTATACTTCTACGTGTTTACCAGAAAGAAAGAAACGGAATTTGTTAAATGCCCAAACGGTAGCTAAAGCTTCTAATTCAGTAACGGAACAATTTTTTCAGATTTTGCTAGCACTCGGCTAGCAAAAGCAATGGTTTTCTGAACAGTAGTGTCATTTTCTATGGCTACTTGAAATAAATGGGCACCAAGACCGACTTTAGAATAATCCGTGCTTAGGCAGAAATCTTGTGACAGATCTGGATGAGCTAGTATTGGCGCGTTAAGCAGCGCTTCTTTCAAAGAATTGAATTCCAACTGTAGCTGTTCGTCCCAGTTCCAAATAGTATTTTTAAAGTTTTAGTGTTACTAGAATTTGCATATTCAGAAAACGACGGTGAAAATTTACGAGACCTAGAAAACTGCGGACTCGTTTTTTTGTGGATGGATCTGGAATGGCTCTGATTGCTTCTAACTTTTCAAGATCCGGCTGAATGCCTTCAGAAGAAATAATGTGTCCCAAATACTTCACCTTAGATCTACCTAATTCAGGGTTTTCCAAGTTAACTGTAATTCCCGATTCTGCAAAAATACGTAACACACTGTTGAGGATGCGATTATGTTGTTCCCATGAGGCTTCTGCTGTTAGAATATCGTCCGCATATAAGGTGATGTGGCATTTTAAGAACTCACGTAATATGGAATTTAGCCTACGAATGAATGCTGCCGAAGATATGTTCAAACCAAAAGGAAGTTTCCGAGATTGATAACAAACGCCGAAACAAAGAAAAGCTGTGTATTTTCTACATTCTGGATGAAGTTAGATCTGATAAAAGCTGTATCTGAGATCGATGGAAGACGACACTTTTACAGCATCAAAATTTTGAAGAAATTCTTCCAACATTTGCGGCCTGTCTGTTTCAGGAATTATGACAGTATTGATGTGTCGCGAACCTAAGACAAGCCTGATCGAACCATTCTTCTTCTCAACAACATCTAATGGATTGTTGTATGAGCTTACTGCAGGCTCAATAATGCCCTCGTCAAACATAGGTTGTGTTTCTGTTCTAACACGGTCCCTATAATGTGCCGGAATTACGTTTGGTCTAACAAAAAATTTAGTATGCTCACGAACACGAAATTGGTACTGAAATCCCTTGATTGTTCCTGTTTTGTGAGTAAAAACTGTGGAATGTGCTTGTAAAATCTCAAAAAGGTCTTGCCTATCAGTGTCATTATAGTTCTCAATTGTTTGAATTTTATTCTGAATTAACTCATTTGTATCAAATACGCCGTCGATATCATCCCTGTCAGTACTTGCAGAGTGATCGTTAGTGTCAAGCTCTGTCAAAAGTTCTGAACTATTGTGTAACAAGAGGTAAAGCCGATTAATTTCTTCGTCATGGTTTGAGAGCCAGTATTCAGATTTCAAAGCTATTGACTTACCTTCTTTCTCTAATCTTACTTCAGCATCGTGAAAGTTTAAGATTGCTTTGTATTCATTCAAAAAGTCTACTCCCAATATAATTTCTGTCGACAATAATGGAACAATAACAAAGTTCATAGATAATTCGTGGTTTTGACACAAGAATTCTAAGTTAGTTTGCTGGCGTACATCTACACTTTTTCCAAAAATTGCACCTTGTAATTTAATCTTACATAAAGGAGGTGTGGGACAATCGTTCGATTTGTTGCATTTGCTAATGGCTGTTTCACTAATTACTGAAATAGGACTGTCAGAGTCAAGTACTGCTGTAAATTTAACATGATTTACTGTAATGTGAATTACGGGATATGCAATGTTGTTTTGTTTTACGTCGTGTTCCTGGAGTAAGATGTCCCAAATGTCTTCCATGTTTACGTAATTAATAGCCACGGCAGCTGCGTTGTCAGCTTGATAAAAAATCACCTTGCCGAGAGGGCCCTGCCCTGTTTGAATCTCACCAGTTCTGATGAAATTCAGGTCTGTCGTCATGATTATATCGTCTGCCATCATGTCGTTAGTTTCCATAGTTTCTTACTTGTTGGTCATGTGGTAGAGAATTTCTCCTGGAATCGTAACTGCGCGGTGGACCGTTGCGTCTGAAGTTATTCTGTGTCCCTTGATAATATTTATTTTGTTTCCCATATTGCCTGTTTCTCTGATTGTCTCTGTTATATTCATTACCACAGAGAGGTGGTCTTCCCTGTAATAATTACTTCTCTGACAACGGTTGTCATAGGGTGGTGTCTGTTTTGGTCACGATCTGCGTTGTAAGAATAGCCTTGTCGTGTCCAGTTACTATTTCTGTCATCACGGAATCGTGACGGATGTGACCTGCAATTGTTGTATTCCTGTTTTTGCATCCCCCGATTGTCAGTGTCAATTTCCAATTCTTGTAACAGTGCCTGAAAAGCTTCGATGTCGTCTTTGCAACGTCCTGCCAAAATAATGTGTCGTAAACGTTCAGGCAATTTAATTAATTATATGCGAATAAGTTCTGAGGGGCTGTATGGGTTTCACAGATACCGATTCTTATGCAACACGTCTTCAAAATATTTGACAAGACTGGAACATTCAGATTGTTCGACATGTTTCATCATTATGATGCTATGTTTTACGCGAACTTGAGTAGCTTGAGACCAATATGCTGAGAGGAAGGCATGACAAAATTCTCCTTCACTGTGACAATCGTGAATGACCGATCGCATTCTTACAGCTGGTTCATTCCTTAAGTAGCCACACATAAATTCTAATCTGTGCTCCAATGACGAGTTGGGAGGAAAACAATGAGAGAATTGATGCTTGTGGATGAATGTCGTAGCCGGAATTCTTAAATGTTTTGAATTTACGTGTAGTAATAAACAGCTTATAGTCAAAATCATCATGTCAGCGAGTCGCATATCGGTCATTGTTACGTCTTTTCGGCGGTTCAGTCTCAAAATTCGGTGCACCTTGCTAATTTCTTTCATGTTTTCCGACATGCCCTGTGTTATTATTTTGTGGCTTCGCCGTATTTCTATGACCCTCTTCCTGTATTGGAGTGCGAGTTGGTTCAAATGGCTTTGAGCACTATGGGACTTAACTTCTGAGGTCATCAGTACTTAGAACTAGTTAAACCTAACTAACCTAAGGACATCACACACATCCATGCCCGAGGCAGGATTCGAAACTGCGACCGTAGCGGTCGCGCAGTTCCAGACTGTAGCGCCTAGAACCGTTCGGCCACCCGGCCGGCGGAGTGTTAGTGTCCTCTGAAATATGTAATTCTTGAATTACTTGTGCCAGCTGATCTTGTACTTCCCGGACTTCTCTTTTGTATTGCGTATTAATTTAATTCTGGTTTTGTTTAAATTTCTTAATTTGTTCATACTCTTCTGTGTCAGTGAAGGCAACGGGTCTTGTGTCATTCAGATCATCACCTACCTTTGTAGATAAGTTAGTGAACTGATCCGAAAGTTCGGCTACGTTCTCCGAAAATGAACTGGTTTCCTCAGTGCGTATTTCTGAACCAAGTTTTAGAGTATGTACTGTGTCCTTTTAAGTTTTCCCGCGTTTTTGCAAGATGCGTAACCGAATCGGTAGATGCAGCTGAGTCAATTTTAGCTTACAATGTGTCGTGATTTTCATGTACAATAGTTTGCAGCTCCTTCATGGCTGCTTCGTTATTCTGTAATACATTTTCATGACGCGAAAAAACAGGTTGAAAATGCTCACAAATTTGTGTTATTACGTCATTACAGACTTTTTGACATTTAGACTTGATGTTATGGAACTCGGTAGTTAAATATTTACATGTTTGTTGAAGTGTTTCTTTAATTTGTTTCTGATTTTGCTCCATTTGTTTTTGATTTTGTTTCATTTGTAGCATTAATTGCAATAATAATGTATTAGTGTCTGGAATCTTTTCTCTGTGCTTTTCGGCATTGCATTTGCACCGGCAACATTCGCATTTTGAAAAGCAGAAAATGTGTCTTGACTTAACTGAGAAAAAGGTGAGGACGCAAAACCTGAATCTACGATATTTGCAAGATTGTGTCCTGTCATTTAGGGTTCCTGAGGTGAGCTGTTGCCGACCGATCGATCGACAATACTACCCTGTTCACTAGCTGTTTCACTGTCTACACGATTATTTATTGCCTGGTCCAATACCCTATGCACAATTACCAAGTTACTACTTTGAATGTCTGTTAATTCATTACACAGTGGTGCTGATAAGCTACGCTCGTCATCACTATCATTTCTCAATTTACTTTGGAGCCTAGTGTTACGTTTTTCACACGCCATAATTATCACGTATTTCACACGATAACAAGAAAAGCACAATTTGAAGAGCAAAAACAAGAAAACACATTATCATTGTACTGAAAATAATATCTAATTAATTGCAAGAACGGCTGCGAATTTTTTGCTGCAATTCTACATGCATGGCACAACTGTTTTACTGTACAGCAATGAAAAACTACAACTACAAAGCAATTCTCTCTACAATTACCCGCTAGCAATAAACAATAGCTACACTAATTAAACAAAATACATGAAAAAATCAGAAGATTCCAGTGAGGTGTCCTCGGCTAAGGGTCGACAGCCGGCCGGAGTGGCTGTGCGGTTCTACGCGCTGCAGTCTGGAACCGAGCGAACGCTCCGGTCGCAGGTTCGAATCCTGCTTCGGGCATGGATGTGTGTGATGTCCTTAGGTTAGTTAGGTTTAATTAGGTCTAAGTTCTAGGCGACTGATGACCTCAGAAGTTAAGTCGCATAGTGCTCAGAGCCATTTAAGGGTAGACATATGTAACATCCCCTTAGAAAAATTTATAAATGTGTAGTGGACTGACAAGGCAGCCAGTCCACAGAGACGGGTAGCCGAAAGGGCACACGTACACACACGCCGACTGGCGCGAAGTCTGGAACAGGATACGTGATGAATGTGATAAAGAAAAGAACGTAGCTACTAGAACACTTAACTTTTATATCGTCCTTTGGTATACAGCATTCTGGATGATACAAGTGAGACTCTATCTTGAGGTACATGCAATGGTACAAATGGCGCCTTGCTAGGTCGTAGCCATTAACTTAGCTGAAGGCTATTCTAACTGTCTCTCGGCAAATGAGAGAAAGGCTTCGTCAGTGTAGTCGCTAGCAACGTCGTCGTACAACTGCAGGCGAGTGCTAGTACGTCTCCCGAGACCTGCATTGTGGTGGCGCTCGGTCTGCGATCCTAACAGTGGCGACACGCGGGTCCAACATGTACTAATGGACCGCGGCCGATTTAAGCTACCACCTAGCAAGTGTGGTGTCTGGCGGTGACACCACGAAATGACAGTGCTGGAAAACCTCTACGTTACTTGATTTTCAAACAGCTGAGCAAAACTGAACGTACTCAGACATTTCTCTCTTTACTTATTCTGATCATTAATAAACTGACACACAATTTTTTTATTTAGTGCAACGCAATCTGACTTTCAAAAATCCCTACAAAAGAATGGCCCTGACTAACAATAACCTATGCGTTTCATGAATCACTCACCTCACAAAAATCTTCGTTACTCGAACTACTGCAATATAGCGAACGCCAATACTGCCAGCTAAATAAAAGATTCTAACTACTGAAGGCATTAAATACTGATAGGCATAGTTGGCAAATGAAAGATTTTGATGGAGAACGAACAATGTATTTACCTTAATAATGTTCAAAAGTCATGATATATATGTCAGTTCATGACATGCAGTCTTACAAATTTCCTTTTTCTGAAGGACACACGTCCAGATCGTCCGCTCTCAAAACTCTGCCATCTCTCTCCCCACATCCACCACTGCTGGCGGCTCACCTCCAACTGCGCAACGTTACACGCTGTTCACATCCAACTGCCCAACACTACAATAGCATAGCGAATATTCCAACAATGCCAACCAGCCACAGATTGCACACAGCACAGTCAGTGATTTTCATACAGAGCGCTACGTGGCATTACCAACATAAAAACCTAAACAGCCTACTTACAACTTTCCGTCTATTAGTACGAACTGTGACCTTTCTGACAGGAAATCACGAATCCAGTCGCACAACTGAGGCGATTCCCATAGGCACACAGTTTGGTTAGAAGACGCTTGTGAGGAATTTGACATCCCCTGTCGATAGCACTCATTACTTCATGAGTATAAAGAGCTAGTTGTGTTCCCCAAGAACGATATTTTCTGAATCCGTGCTATGTGTCAGTAAATCGTTTTCATAGAGGTACTTCATAATGTTAGAATGCAGTATATGTTCCAAAACCGTACTGAAAATCGACAGTAGTGATATGGGCCTGTAATTCAGCGGATTACTCCTATTTCCCTTTTTTGGTATTGGAGTGACTCGTGCAACTTTCCAGTCTTTAGGTACGGAACTTAGTGTGGGCAAGCGGTTGTATATAACTGCTAAATATGGAGCTATTGCATCTGCATACTCTGAAAGGAACCTGATCGGTATACCATCTGGACCTGAAGCCTTGACTTTATTGATTTAAGCTGTTTTGCTATACCGCGGATATCTACTTCTATGTTTCCCACCTTCGCAGACGTTCTTGGTTGGAATTCGGGAATATTTTCTTCGTCTTCTTTGGTGAAGGAGTTTCGGAAAACCGTGTTTAATAACTCTGCTTTGGTGGCACTATCATCAGTGACTTCACCGTTGTTGTCACGCAGCGGAGGTATTGATTGCGTCTTGCCACTGCTGTGCTTTATATATTACCAGAATCTCTTTGGGTTTCGCCAGATTCCGAGACAGAGTTTAGTTGTGGAAATTATTAAAAGCATCTCGCACTGAAGCACGCTCTATATTTCGAACATCTGCAAAACATTACCAATCTTCGGGAATTTGCGTTCTTTTAAATTTGGCATGCTTTTTTCGTTGCTTCTGCAACAGTGATCTGTCCCGTTTTGTGTACCATGGGGGATCAGTACCATCACTTATTAATTTATGTGGTATATATCTCACAATTGCCGTCGATACTATCTCTTTGAAATCATTCCACATCTTCTCTACGATTACTAGATCAGATCGCAAGGCGTGGAGACCGTCTCTTAAAAAGGCGTTAAGAGAATTTTTATCAGCTTTTTGAAACAGATGTACTTTGCGTTTCTTTTTGATGGTTGTGGGTGTTACGGTATTCAGCCTAGCAGCAACTGCGTTGTGGTCGCTAATCCCCGTATTCGTCATGATACTACCTATTTGTCCCGGATTATTTGTTGCTAAGACGTCAAGTATGCTTTCGCAACCATTTAAGCTTCGAGAAGACCCATGAACTAATTGTTCAAAATAATTTTCTGAGAAATCATTCAGTACAATTTCGGATGATGCTTTATGCCTGCCGCCGGCTTTAAACGTATAATTTTTCCAGCATATTGAGGGTAGATTAAAGTCGCCACCGACTATAATTGTATGAGTGGGGTACCTATTTGAAATGAGACTCAAATTTTCTTTGAACTGTTCAACAACTACATCTTCTATGTCAGGGGGTCGGTAAAACGGCCAAATTGATAGTTTAGTCCGATTGTCAAGTATAGCCGCTACCCATACTATTACGCAGGAACTGTCTCCTTCAGTTTCACTACAAGGCAAACTACTTCTGACAGCAATAAATACTCCACCACCAACTGCATTTAATCTATCCTTTCTGAACACTGTTAGATCGTTTTAAAATATTTCGGCTGAACTGACTTCCGGCTTTAGCCAGCTTTCTGTACCTGTAACTATTTGAGCTTCAGTGATTCCTATTAGGGTTGGAGCTCTGGTTCTTTCCCAACACAGTTACGACAATTTACAATTACAATACCGATCGTTTCTGCAACTACCTTACTGTGTTTCAGCTTCCCCCTTTTAGACGGACGCCCTTTCTGTGTTTTCCTGAGACCCTCTAACCTAAAATAAAACGCCCAGTCCCTTCCACACAGCCGCCGCTACCCGTGTAGCCGCTTCCTGTGTGTAGCTGCTTTAAAAAGTCACCAACAGTCCAGTACAATACTGTCGAGTTTACCTTTCAGATCGTTTGTTTTTACCGCTTTAAAGACACTATGATCAGTTTTGAGTTAGTAACTTAGATATATACAACAGGTCAGCAGCTGACATAGATTCCAACCAGCCTGCAATATTTCACAGGTGGCTATTCGAAAATAGACAAATGTTTCGTAACTAAATACTTCAACGAGTGAACTAAGATTCTGACACACTGACATAGCAACTTTGGTTTTTTGCGCTAGTTGCCAACTGACATACAGTAGAAGTTTACGGATTCAATAACTGGTGACAGCTGATTCCTAACTTTTTCCATGGCACCTATTTATGAACTGAATGGGGCGGATATTACAAAACATTTAAATACGAGGCTATTACGTTTCAGACGCCAATATAAAAGACTGAAAAAATATGTAACACGGATTTACGTCGGGCACAGACGCTGTTGTGGAACAAGTCCTTTAAATTAGTGAAAATAATAGATCTGTTTTATGAGGGGAAATTTTTTGCTTGCACTTGCATCTACTAAAGGTTGCCAAGAATTATTTGGGAACCTAAATTTTCTAGTTTGAATATTTCGTAAATTAATATATTATTCCAGAAAAATTATATGCTCTAGAAGTACGAAAAATCAGGACTACAAAACTATAATACAAGATTTAGGGGAGAATTTCATTACAAGGTTCAAATATTCTGGAAGGCGATGATTTACAATGTGAATAACTTTTGGATCAAATAATTTTCATAAAAATAACACATTGTTTATAAAGGCGTAAATAAAGACATTTAAACAAGATAGGTCTGTGCATAAGCAAACAGTTAGTATAGGTTCGAATTTGGAAGTGCACATGGTGTATATGACTCTAAAATCGCGAACATTTCTCTAAGCAAAATTTTCCTTATTAATTGTGTGCAGAATTTGCGTTTTGTGTCCGCAACCTCGGTCTAACAAGTTGAAGTGTAGAGAAACGACAGATGTCTGCTTGCTTGTAGGTTCCTGTAGAATACGACACGCAATATTAGCTTTTTATGTGACAGTCTTATTGTATTGAACTGGGGACCTAGAAAGCACGGAGAGGCTTTTCGTCCCCGCTGTAGCCCTCAGTGGTTCACAATTCCACAACAGGCTATAGCAGTCCACTCACCCCACCGCCGCCCCACACCGAACCCAGGGTTATTGTGAAGTTCGGCCCCCAGGTGAGTAAAACTTTGAAACTCGTATCTATTTTGTACGAGTTGTAAATAAATAGTTGCCATTATTAAAGTTCCAACCCTCATATTTAAGATATGAGATTTTTCCCTTTGCCTATTACCATTCTTTTTCATCAGGATACCTGTTATATAGCAAAGGACTAAATAAACTCTGTCGGTCGACCTGAGAGCTCAAGAGGGAAACCTGACATCAGTAAATGTATCTACAAAAAAATCGTACTTCTATTCTAGATCACGAGAGAAAACATCCATTAGACATTGCCCTTCCCAACAACGCCCAGGTTTTCCTTCAGTAGATATTCTTGTCACCACTACTGACTTGTCCGTTACCTGGTGGTTCTATTTCTAAATAGAATTAGTTGATAGCCTCCCTATAACAAAGTCTATTTTACATTGGATAGTATCACACACCTTTCTTGCTTCACTTCCTTTAGTGGATCCAGGTTTTTTCCGCTATCAGTGTATTCTAGAATTTTCATGTCTATTCTCGCTGATGATGGAACTTGTGTTCGTAGAAGCGGATGGATGTGATTTTCTCGGTCTAATTACATTGTTCATCATTTTGGATGTAGTCTGTATTCTTGCGGTCCGTTCCTTATCTCTAGTATGTTCAATACCTCACCTATTCTTCTGCCTAAATTATCTGTGCATGGTACCGTTCGAAAGCCGAAATAAATTGGTGCTGTTCTACACTTTTGGAATACATGAGTTCAATTCTGTCCTCACGCGCGACGAACAGTAATTTCGAAGTATGGCAGTGTCTGATTGACTTTTCACCAGAATATGTGTTGTTGAAAGAGATAATAAGAAAAGTTTTCTGTTTCTGTATGTACCGCTTGGGAGAAGAAAGTATCTCCATATAACAAATAAAAATGAGGTACGGTAATTTATAATAGAATAATTTTACATTTTGAACACCGTTACAAATAGAACCACAGAACTGTGAGGCTCGCAAATGTACAGTTTACAAGTACAGAGATATTTCTAGCATTTCGTATTACTAGCCATCAAATTGTCGTTGTTTGGCGTAGCTGTGCAAGCAGGTGATGGAGGTGTAGTTTGTTAGTTGTTTATTTAGCTGCGGATAATTTACAAAATAATATCAGACATGTCATATTAGCTTAGAAAGGAAACAAAAACTATTAACTATGGTACTTCATACACTATATAATACTGTCGTATCAAAAAATAATTTTACATTATTATTCTGTATCACATCACTGGTCACCGCCCACAATACACCCACGCGCCCATCGTGCGCACACGCTTACAAATTATTACGGTTGCCATCGGGATCTTGACAATACTTCCGCCTTTTCCGTCAGATTCTTCATGTTGTGCTACCTTGGTCGGTTTGGTCGATATGAAAATGCTGAGGCAGCATCTCACCACAAGGAATAAGATGTAGAGCACTAGTGAACTGAAAGACATTACAATTTTCCATCACAGATCCTAGGCAAAGATTTAACGGTAAGAGTAATTAAATCGGGACACTTTCTTTTAGAATGACGTAACGTCAATTTTAACAACTCTATACTCTATGTTCTCTACCTAATCCTTGACATTGTAGTATGAATTATTTAAGAGGTATATCTCAACTGTTTTTAAATACACCGACGAAGAAAGAAATGCCAACACCAGAAAGGAGTTCTGTGATATAAATGAAAGTTGACAGGCGTGTTTCTAGTTGTGCAAGACATTGTCTACTCAGATTCACCAGTCACATAAGAGTGGCGCTTGTAGCTTCACTATGAGGATGCAACTCAGGTTTGCTTTAAATACGCGCTGTAACGGTAATGAGTGTTAGTTACCTTTGAGGTTGGACGTCGCGAGTTAATGTTAGTCGAGAATGACTTCAAGGTAACAATGACGCCATTATCAACACCTCATTGAGTTTTAACGTGGTCGTGTAATAGGGCTACCAGAAGCTGGATGTTCCCTTTTGCGATACTGCAGAAAGACATGGCAGGTTCAAATGGCTCTGAGCACTATGGGACTTAACTTCTGAGGTCATCAGTCCCCTAGAACTTAGAACTACTTAAACCTAACTAACCTAAGGACATCACACACATCCATGCCCAAGGCAGGATTCGAACCTGCGACCGTAGCAGCATCGTGGTTCCAGACTGAAGCGCCTAGAACCGCTCGGCCACCCCGGCCGGCGACATGGCAGGAATATAGCGAGGTACATGAATTCTGTCATCGGCGGTCACGATAAAGTACGGTCGAAAGGAGACTGGGCTCCGGACTACCACGTGGCACTACCGAGCGGAAAAACCATCGTGTTCGTGGTATGGCTCTGGCGCTTCGTGCGTCTGCAGCATCAATTTGAGCAGCAGTTGGAACCACAGTGACACAACAAACTGCTACAAATCGGTCACGTCAAGGACAGCTCAGAACCAGACACCCTCTAGCTGAATTCCTTTGACCCCAAAGCACTCCCCTTTGGCATCTTGAGTGACGTCAAGCAAGATCTCATTAGAGGGCAGGGAGGGCGTCTGTTGTGTTTTCCGATGGAAGCTGCTTCTGCCTCGGTGCCAGTGATGACTGTTTGTTGATTATAAGGAGGTCAGCTGGAGGTCTCTAACTAACCCATCTGCATGCTATAAACATTGGACCTACAACTGTATATAAATCCAGTCTCGGGTGCGATTTCGCACGACAGCAGGAGCACACTTGTTGTAATCCCGCGGCCCTGAATTTAAATTTGTTTGTCAGTCAGGTGATTCGACTTCATGTGCTGCCATTCATGAACAGCATTCCAAGAGATGTTTTCCAACAGGATAACGCATCCTACAGACCGCTCTTTTAACCTGTCGACACGCTGCATGGCGTGCTCGATCACTAGGTCTGTCTCCATATGGGACATCACTAGACGACAATTCCAGCGTCATCTACAAACAGCATTAACCGTCCCCGTATTGACCCAGCAAGTGCAACAGGCATGGAACCCCCTCCCACAAACTGACTTTCCAGTTCCTGTTCGATGTTTTGGCGGTTACACTGGTTGTTAATGTACCAGCATTAAACATAAGCAATGGCTTATCTCACGATTACATTAACCTGTGATCTTGCAATGTTAATTACTTAAATGTGTTACATAGACAAATGTATTCTCGAAATTTCATTACTCTACGTTAATTATCTTTTGGTGTTACAACTTTTTTCCGTCAGTATGAAAGGGGACTGTCCCATTTGCCATGACTATTTTCAGGTAATTTTGTCCATGAATGTGAATGATGTTGGCAATTTGATAAATGTACTCAACCACTGTGGTACAGTGAAGCGCCAAAGAAACTGGTATAGGCATGTGTATTGAAATACAGAGGCATGCAGACAGGCAGAATACGGCGCTGCGGTCGGCAACGCCTATATGAGGCAACAAAGGTCTGGTGAAGTTGTTAGATCGGTTACTGCTGCTACACTAGCAGGTTATCAAGAATTAAGATGAGTTTCAATATCGTGTTATAGCCGGCGCACGGGCGATGGTACACAGCTTCTCCGAGGTAGCGATGAAGTGTGAATTTTCCCGTACGACCATTTCACGAGTGTACCGTGAATATCAGGAAACAGGTAAAACATTAAATCTTCAACGTCGCATGCTGCCGGATAAAGATCCTGCAAGAACGGGACCGACGACGACTGAAGAGAATCGTTCAACATAACATAAGACCAAACCTCCTGCAAATTGCTGCAGATGTTAATGCTGGCCCATTAAAAAGTGCCAGCGTGCGAACCATTCAACGAAACATCATCGATATGGGCTTTCGGAGCCGAAGACCCACTCGTATACCCTTGATGACTGCACGACACAAAGCTTTACACCTGTTGCCTGTGAACATCATCACTGAAATTGGACTGTTGATGGCGACAGCTACATGAATGTAACTACAGGGCTGGATACATATCGTTTTATTTATGTTATGCACTTTAAGGATAGAGATGAATACTTAATACCGACAAATGTTAACAAAATGGCGATCAGCTGTATACTTGCTGAAGCAATGTGGTTAAAATATATCAGAATTTTACTGACAGGTCTCATATACGAATAATATGGTACCTAAGCAACAAGCAAATAGTTTGTATTGCATGTGTTAGGTGTTGTTGTTGTTGTTGCTTTGGTCTTCAGTCCAGAGACTGATTTGGTGCAGCTCTCCATGCTACTCTATCCCATGCAAGCTTCTTCGTTTACAAGTAACTACTGCCCCCCTACATTCTTCTGAAACATCTTTTGGTCTCCCTCTACGATTTTTACCGTCCATGCTGCCCCCCCCCCCCAAATCCTAAACTGGTGATCCCTTGATGCCTCAGAACATGTCCTACCAACCGATCCCTTCTTCTAGTCAAGTTGTGAAACAAATTCCTCTTCTCTCCAATTGTATTCAGTACCTCCTCATTAGTTAAATTATCTACGCATCTCATCCTCAGCATTCTTCTGTAGCACCACGTTTCGAAAGCTTCTATTCTCTTCTTGTCTAAAGTATTTATCGTTCACGTTTCACATCCATAGATGTCTAGACTCCATAAAAATACTTTAAGAAAAGAATTCTTGATATTTAAATCTATACTCAATGTGAACAAATTTCTCTTCTTCAGATACGCTTTTCTTGCCATTGCCAGTCTACATTTTATATTCTCCTTACTTCGATCGTCATCAGTTATTTTGCTCCCCAAATAGCAAAACTCATCTACTACTTTAAGTGTCTCTTTTCCTAATCTAATTCCGTCAGCATCACCTGATTTAATTAGACCACATTCCATTATCCTCGTTTTGCTTTTAGTGATGTTCATCTTACAGCCTCCTTTCAAGACACCATTCCTTTTAACTGCTCTTCCAGGTTCTTTGCTGTATATGACAGAATTACAATGTCATCGGGAAACCTCAAAGTTTTTTTTTTCTTCTCCATGGATTTTAATTCCTACTCCAAATTTTTCTTTTGTTTCCTTTACTGCTTGCTCAGTGTATAGAGTAAATAACATCGGGGATAGGCTACAACCCTGTCTCACTCCATACCCAACCACTGCTTCTGTTACGTGCTCGTCGACTCATAACTGCCATCTGGTTTCTGTAGAAATTGTAAATAGCCTTTCGCTTCCTATATTTGACCCCTGCCAGATCCAGAATTCGACAGAGAGGATTCTAGTCAGCATTGTCAAAAGCTTTCTCTAAGTCTACAAATCCTAGAAACGTTGGTTTGCCTTTTCTTAATCTATCTTCTAAGATAAGTCGTAGGGTCAATATTGCCTCACGTGTTCCCACATTTCTACGGAATGGAAGCTGATTTTCCTCGAGATCCATTCGTCTGTAAAGAATTCGTGTAAGTATGTTGCAGCTGTGAATTATTAAACTGATAGTTCGGTAATATTTCACACGTTTCAACACCTGCTTTCTTTGGGATTGTAAATATTATTCTTGAAGTCTGAGGGTATTTAGCCTGTCTCATACATCATGCTCACCAGAAGGTAGAGTTGTGTCAGGGCTGGCTGTCCCAATGGTATCACTAGTTCTAACTGTTGTCTACTCCCGGGGCCTTGTTTCGACTTAGGTCTTTCACTGCTCTGTCAAATTCTTCACGTAGTATCATATCTCCCATTTCATATTCACCTACGTCCTCTTCCATTTCCATAATATTGCCCTCAAGTACATCGCCCTTGTATAGACCCTGTATGTACTCCTTCCACCTTTCTGCCTTCCCTGCTTTGCTTAGAATTGGTTTTCCATCTGAGTTATTCATATTTATACAAGTGATTCTCTTTTCTCCAAAGGTCTCTCTAATTTTCCTGTAGGCAGTATCTATCATACCCCTAGTGATATATGTCTCTACAGCCTTACATTTGTCCTCAAGCCATCCAAACTTAGCCATTTTGCACTTCCTGTCGATCTCATTTTTGAGAAGTTTGTATTACTGTTTGCCTGCTTCATTTATTGCATTTTTATATTTTCTTCTTTCATCAATTAAATTCAATATCTCTTCTGTTACCCAAGGATTTCTGCTAGCCCTCGTCTTTTTACCTGCTTGATCCTCTGCTACCTTCACTATTTCTTCATCTCTCAAGGCTACCCATTCTTCTTCTACTCTATTTTTTCTCCCGTTCTTGTCAATCGTTCCCTAATGCTCCCTCTAAAACTGTCTACAACCTCTAATGCTTTCAGTTTATCTAGGTCTCATCTCCTTAATGTCCCACCTTTATGCAGTTTCTTCAGTTTCAATCTACAGTTCATAACCAATAGATTGTGGTCAGAATCCACATCTGCCCTTTGAAATGTCTTACAATTTAAAACCTGGTTTCTAAATCCGTGTCTTACCATTATATAATGTATCTGAAACCTTCAAGTGTCTCCAGGCCTCTTCAACGTAATATATTAGATAAGGCTTTTAAACAAGGCAAATGTGCGTGGGATTATATGTTTTTCAGGACAATTCATTATGGCGCTAAGATGTATGTAACTAGTTATCTAATTCCTTTGTAAATTTCTTTCATGTATTCTGGACATGAATGGTAGATGATCTTGACTAATACACACACACAAACACACACACACACACACACACACACACACACACACACACACACACATAAACACACACACAGACGAATCTCAATAGAAAGATAATGCTGGATGGCTTAATGCAATTTGCTGTGGCTCTGTGCTGAGTGTCATACCAAGTCTCAGCTTGTGAAAGATGGACCAATGGAAATAGTGCTTATTATGACAGTTCTACAGCAATGACAATAGGCCTTCTAATTCTTGGTTGTCAGTGGATGTTATGACAAGATACTCCATCCTCCCTTAGTCTGCCTGGATAACTTTCTTATTTTGAGCTCTGTGGATTGTCAGTGAAGAAACTGAACGCAAAGTACTATGCTCCCTGAGTGTGCCCCAGAAAAGTGCTCTTGCTACCATGCTGGTGCAATTGTGATAAGTGTGTGTATGACAAAACAGTGACATGTGTGAAATTTTCCTGTGATATTTGTTTCTTACGTTGCATGACGTTATCCTCATAGATTTTCTCAATAATTTTTAACAGACAGTTCTAAGTATTTTTGTACCATACTGTAAATGTACGTATCTTTTTTGCTTTATTTGAACTGATAAGAATATTCACTTGTCTTCATAAGAGTTTCTTAAATATTTAAACAGACAGTTAGTTGCTTTGAAAAGTTTTGTACCATGTTCCATGGAATTTGTGTATCTATCTTACTTCATTTGAATTGACAGGAATTCTTACTTGTCCTTACAGATTTCTTCTAAGCAGTTGTACAGCTAATTGTAATGACTTTGTAGTGTTTTATACCGTATTGTAAAACTGTATGTATTTATGCCCTGTATCTGACTGAATTAGATTACAGATTTACCACAGCAAATATCTGATTTTGCCATGTCTCCTATTACACAAAAAATGTGTAAAATGGCTTATTACTGGAAGGTTTGTACACTTGTTTGCGTATATGTACTGTTACTTGAATTTCAATTCATGTACCATATTTATATCACTTTGTACCTGTTCACCGACAGTCGTCAACCAAGTCAGGTCTTTGTAACCAAACGTTTTGTACCCTGCTTTTGTGATTGTCTCTTTTGAACAACTTTTTGAGTGACTCCTGCTATTGAACCAGTAGAAAACACACTGTAAAATTCTTGTTTAATAGGGAAGGTGTGATGAAAAGGGACATTTTCCATTACGATTTTCAGATAGTCTTCGCCATAAATATGAATGAAGTTGAGAATTTGACAAATGAGCTCTGCCTCTGTAATATTATATTATTTGGTAAGAGAGGTTACTTCTCTTGGACAGAGTAGCAATGTGTGCTGTATAGTATAGCAAAGTACTTGGTTTGTCTAGGATGGAAGCTGGCCTGCAGTGTAGTGGAGGCAGCATTATTTGAAAAGCATTTTGTTACGATATGTTTTGAGGAAAGAAAATCAGATTATGTTAATCGAAGAACGTCAGTAGGTCAACTTTTAAGGTAACCCAGTTTTTTATTTATTTTTAACTGTATAGCTTTTTATTGTTAGTACACTGCATATGATTGGAGTTTACTGTTATAACACAACTTATAGTTTTGTCATATTGCTGAAGCAAGTGTCAAGGGAAGTAATTGTACACAGGGAAGTTATTAAGAAATATTTTTCTAACTTTTCTGGGTGTGAGAACTTCATCAAAAGCAGTATTGTTTTCAAGGCTTAATGAAGCACAGTTAAACTCGGAGTCATATTCTCATTTGTCAGTCATTAAGATTAATTCCCCATTTTCATTTACTTTCGTGACTGTGTTTGCTTACTCCCAGTGCATATCACTCGTTGTGTACTGAGAAGTATTTATATGAAAATTGATAAGATAGCTTCTCGTATTGCACATCGCACACGTTGAACAAAATTAATGCTGTCTCGGTCCAGATTAGCACAGAGTTCCTCATTAGATTGCAGGATGAGGTCAATATGAAAAATCACTTCCTGGGCAATATGCGGTGACTGGTAAGGAGTAATGAACATCCAAACACCGCCAAGGCGATCACAATCACAAAGTGCTCCAGACTGTGTGGCATAAAAACCTTTGGTCAACAGGGAGCCCGACCACATCTTACTGAGACCTCACTTCACCAAACCTGTCCTCGATATTCTCCACAAAAAGCAACGGCTTTTTGACACGGTGAATATGTCCCCGTCCACCCTAGCACAGACCAGGTAATGGGGAAAGTGTTTCATTCCAAGACAGCTAATCTGGCTCTCCTCCCAGGGTGTAGCCAGGGAAGGGAAGGCTGCAGGATCATATGGAGAGCATTCAGTGATCCACTAACAAGAGACAGCCATTTGAAAATGGCCAGTTTTTTGCAGCTTGATACGCTTCATGTGCTAAGCATCCTACCTGATACCACCCTCTTCCCATGCGCGCCACCCAGCGTCAGTAATGGCTGTCTGGCACAGTCGCCTTTGCTGAGAGTTCCGAACCTCCAGGATGACAACCCACAACTTCTTGGTATACATGGGAAGGCAACGGCTCAGGTATCAGTAGCGTGATCCCTGTCTTGTCAGGGGGCTCTGCCAGATGGCTACACAACAGCTGAATCACACAGATTGGCTACAATTGCTCGTGACCTACATGGGCGGAGGGAGCTAGAGCCGGGAAGTAAGAGGGGAAGGAAGGGACAGGGAGAGGAATAAACACATACGTGGTAAGGAGCGAGTTCTTCCCGAAGTGTCTCACACTAAAGACAGAAAATTTAGATGTGGAAGTCAAACCCCAAGGGGGTACCAAAAACGACAAGAAGGATGAAAGAACAGGCAAGATGAGCAAAATCATAAGGAACAGAAGGAACCAGGTGGATATCCCACTCGATATAAATAAACGCACAGCGAGAGAGGAAGGAGGTGGCAGCGGGGAAGAAGCCAGGATGAGGAGGAAGAGGAACGGTCAAGGAAATGCTGCCCAGGAAGGTATAATCTGCTGCAATAGCTTGGGGCTCCATGCGCGTCATGGTAGAACTCATGAGAGAAAAGAGAGCCTCCTGGGGAGGTTTCATTTTTGACTTTAGCATCTCCTCTCTAAACTTTTACTATGGCTTTCACGCAGGGTGTCTTTACCTAAGTAATATTTCTATGTTATAAATTTTTTCATCTTGGCTGACGTTCCCCTCAAAGTTATTTCTCCGTGTATTATTTTATGGGGCTTTTGGATTTCATACTGATGAAGACATCTTTAGAGGTGCCGAAACCAAGGCACTTATTTGGAATCGGCCGGCTGCTTTATTTCTCCATTGAAAATTTACAGAGTTCCACTGCTTTACACGGAAATTAAGTTCCACAAAACTATACTTTTAGTACGAGCACAGTGATACACATCATCTCAAAAAACAGAATACTGCCAATGTTCTGCCAAAGTTTGTGAACCAGGTTATAACATTCAAACACAGAGACTGGACCGTCGGTGAAGCTGCTAAGGCCAGGTGGTGTCTGTTGAGGAGACACGGGTCGGCGGCAGGCAGCAACATCGTAATGGAGTGATGCCCATCCATAGTTGTGGCTCTACCTGAACTGAAATCTGCACCGTGGTGCGCTGGCTTAAATCGTGTCGCGCGGCGGGATAGCGCAGGAACTGTCGCAGATGCAAATAGGTTCGACCTGGAGCGCGATCCCTGGTGACCCCGTTAGGGCCGCCCAGT
Organism: Schistocerca nitens; assembly: GCF_023898315.1. Lineage (NCBI taxonomy): Eukaryota > Metazoa > Arthropoda > Insecta > Orthoptera > Acrididae > Schistocerca > Schistocerca nitens. The sequence continues at coordinate 832,828,007 of NC_064614.1, forward strand.
GGAACTGCTGCAAAACTGTTTACTGGTGCTGAGCGGTTGTGTGGCATGTTGTGTACCAGATGGTACGCCGCAACATGTCACAAATGTCTATGACTGCTATACATCCTGTCACTCTCTACGCCACCGAGTGCTGTCCAGAGAGAAAAGAGGTAGGGCAACGGTTGGGGATCAAGAAGGCCATAATACTTGGCTGGACAGGTAGCACCTCTCTGCTGGATCACTTTTCGAACGATACTATTAGGAAAGATTTGGGGTCGCACTGATCCAGAAGAAAACGCAAAAAAGCCTTCTACGGTATTCTGGACATGTGCTGCACACAGAGAACGCGAACATTTACAAAGACAGCACACACAGTGGAAGTCATGGGAATGAGATGCGAGGTGCCACATAGACAGCGAAGGGCCGACAATCTGCACAACGACCTGAAGGCTGTAAACCCTAATCTAGCCGTGGCCCACGATCGAACAAAATGGAGACAGCAAAACTACTCAGCGGACCCTGCCACCAGCAGAGAAAAACGTTAAACAAAAAGAACGCATATAATTTATGGCCGTTATCTGCTACTTCCCTCGCATATTAGTAATTCTGTAAAGATGAGAGCTTGTAAGTAAGTAAGCTGTTAATTTTACGAGGTGTCTGGGTGTGTAATCGTTGAGAGGTGTATAAAAATGTATGTAGTGCCGATATGTAGGTTCCTAATGAATGTGTTTATGTTATTTTGCTGTATTTCGAATCAGAAAGCATGTATTGTATTTCCTAATTATATTTAAAAATGCCTCTATTCATTATATTCGTGCAGAAGCAGAGCTTTTAGGGGTTTCTTTGGCTCACCTAGTACTGGATGTGAGATTTTGCCACCATAACAACATATCCCAACCGCTACTCTCTTCCATTTTAATATATTATGGTGCTTACATTTCTTATTCATCCTCCTAAGATGACTAATTTATGATTAACATTGTCTGTTGATAGATCATAATCAGAGGCAGCCTCACCAGAAGCGTCCCACGTTCCACATGTAAAGGTACGACTCCCTGTTTGTCTAGAGCCTTTAAATGACGCCGTTGTTGTGTGTCTTCAAGCGTTTGGAAGCTGTAAGAGATATGTGATGCTCAGCATCTAAAATGATACGGATATGTGGCATTTCTAATGTCTCTGTAACTCTTAAGGACACTTGACGTTCTGCATTCAAGTTCCGGCGGGCATGACAGTGCTATGTGGTTTGTCGGATCAGAGTAACTTCCGTAGTTTGAGCTCTCTTAAAACTATATGCTAAATCAGACTTACGTTGGCGAGACTTATGATAATAGTTTGAACTATGGTCCGCTTTTCTTGTTTTACCTCAACCAAAACTCTCGAGCTATGCCAGGTGGTGTTGGAACTCAATATCACAAACCACGCGCACAATGAAGATGGGTTTGCACTGTCAAGGAATAATCTAAAAGACACTAAAAGTTGCCACTTACGTATACCTTGATTAAAAATGTTTATAATATTCAAAAAGATAAAACTTTTTAAAGTATCCTATGATCTTCCTCAGCATTCAAGCTACCTACGTAACAAATTTATCAAAATCGGTTCTGTGATTTAGTCGTGAAAGCGTGAGAGACAGAGTTACTTTCGCGTTTACAATGTTAGTAAGGACTGAGAATCTGTTAGACCGACAAACATTATGTTACTCTTGACAAGGTCGTTTTGGATCGATACGGCCACAATCAGTACCTGTTTCTTGGAAGATGTACTAAATGCCACTCCACGGTAGCAACTGTCTTATTGATCGATTGCTTACTCGTTCATCTGCACTTAAATCTACCACGTTACAGGTAGACGTCTCCAGATTCGAGTTTCAGTGTTTGGTAACAATGGCTTTGAATTATGTATTGAAATGTTTACCATGATTGCAAAAAAATACCAAAGGAATCACGGAACGAACTGTAAGTTTCAGGGATGAGTAATATTTCTTCATTTTGATTTGATACTTAGAGCAAGAAAGAAATGATATCACAGTTTCACAGAATGAGTCGTGTGGAAGCATTTGTAAAGGGGAGAATTGCAGAACAAGTTTAGTACCTGAACAAGTCAACATGACTGTCAATGGATGCACAGTCCGAATTCAGATGCCTATCGAAATGATACTTTTAATTTAGTTGTCACTGGATTCAGAATGTCAAAGCTAAGCTAACTACTTGTCACTCTTGTCACTTTAGAACTTACCACATTTAGTACACATTGCTTCGGCAAACAAGCAACTACCATTGTATACTCTTTCGTATAAAACATGGCCGGCGGTCGTCCACCACATACTAGTTCCGCTCGTTGCTTAAAATTCTAAGCGTCTTTCGTCTGTATGCTGCACTACTGCAAGCCCCGGTAGCACAGTACAATGTATTTCACTTTCTGACACACCGGTGAAGACAGTTGGGTCCAATAAAATTGTTAGCGAAAGATTTCCTTCTGCCCTGTCACGGCGCACACGCCAGAACCCAGCGCGGCCTGCTCCCCGGCTCCCGGCAGCGACTGCCACGGCGCGCCGGCGCTACAGTCCCTCGCCCCGTGTCCAAGGCTCCAACTACCGCTCAGCGCTCACGACAGTATTGAATGCTTAACTGTTGTCGCTCCTCTTCAAAAAGTATCTACGATCTGCGTATCATGGCCGGTAGGACCAGAGGCTCACAACACTTTTTAATATGATGAGTATGCTGTAATACTAATATGTAAGACATCAGTGTGGCTCAAGTTTAATTCTATAGTTTCAGAGCTAATCCGAATACTTAGCTACTTTTTTTAATGTTAATATTATTAGTATATTATAAGATGAACATCAACAAAAACAAAACAAGGATAATGGAACGCAGTCGAATTAAGTCGGGTGATGCTGAGGGAATTAGATTAGGAAATGAGACACTTAAAGTAGTAAAGGAGTTTTGCTATTTGGGGAGCAAAATAACTGATGATGGTCGAAGTAGAGAAGATATAAAATGTAGACTGGCAATGGCAAGGAAAGCGTTTCTGAAGAAGAGAAATTTGTTAACATCGAGTATTGATTTAAGTGTTAGGAAGTCGTTTCTGAAAGTATTTGAATGGAGTGTAGCCATGTATGGAAGTGAAACGTAGACGATAAATAGTTTAGACAAGAAGAGAACAGAAGCTTTCGAAATGTGGTGCAACAGAAGAATGCTGAAGATTAGATGGGTAAATCACATAACTAATGAGGAGGTATTGAATAGAAAGGGGGAGAAGAGGAGTTTGTGGCACAACTTGACTAGAAGAAGGGATCGGTTGGTAGGACGTTCTGAGGCATCAAGGGATCACCAATTTAGTACTGGAGGGCAGCGTGGACGGTAAAAATCGTAGAAGGAGACCAAGAGATGAGTTCACTAAGCAGATTCAGAAGGATGCAGGCTGCAGTAGGTACTGGGAGATGAAGAAGCTTGCACAGGATAGAATAGCATGGAGAGCTGCATCAAATCAGTCTCAGGACTGAAGACCACAACAACAACATTATTAGTAATGCTTTATAGCTCGTTTCCTCTACTTTTAGAAGTGGTTTATGTTATTTTTTTCGTCAGTAATTTGTATGTTTTCCTCAAGTCAAAGCGTGTAACTGTCGTGTAAGATACTGATACTGTCGTTTGATTTCTTACGGTGGATGTATGTGCAAATACTTTGGAGTATATGTTCCATAGCAACACCAGGCAACTATACATTTTGATGTCCGCTTGCGGATTCAAGGAGAACTAGATCCTCATTGAAAGTGATATTCCAGGTCTTCAACAAGTTTCAAACCAAAGAAACTGCGCATTTTTTAACTTACCCAAAGTGTAAGAAATGTGCTAATGCCAGTAACAGCAAACTTCTACGGGAGTGCCTAATTGGTACTATACAGATTTAGCACAGAGAATCGATAGTCACTTTATAAATATTGCACTGAAATATGGCAGCTTCGTGATCAACGAAACTCAGATTCGTTGGTTATCGAGTCGAAGGTCTTCAGAGACGTTTGTATGGTGAACAACGACATTATCCGTGAAGCGGTTGCCTAGGACAATTAACACAGCTTACTGAATCGAGCTGGTGAGAAGACTTGACGTGTAAACGTTTATTGCAGAGCTTCGTACAGAGTTTCTTCTAGCAATTGGCAGCTCAATTAAATAAAACTGGAAATCAGAATTTAATATGCACTTGTCCACAATGCGATGTGAACTGACAGCTAGCACAGCGCATGCATCACATGTGCGGAACCATTGAGATAGAGAATCATCATCATTTCATTCCCATAGACGCGCAAGTCGCCGAAGTAGCTTCAAATCGAAAGACTTGCACCAGGCGAGCTGTCTACCCGACGGGAGGCCCTCGTCACACGACATTATTATAGCGAACTCTACCGCCAGTTCCCTCTCCTTCCGTTGAGCTTCATAGCACAACGTTAAGGGTAAGAACAGTGTTTTTATGTGAAGTACGGCAGTCATGAAGTCCAAAAAGTAAATTTCCTGTTTCAGTGTCTCATCTTATGTACTGCATGTCATCGAAGTGGAAAGGAATGTGAAGCGAATTTAGTACAAAAAATTCAGGAACACGCGGAATTAAATGCACTGTGCGAAAGATTTACAGTGACGCTGCCAAATCTCGGCTGTGCTGGAGGTAGCTTTGTAGCGAAATGCTTGTCGTGCGGATCTTATAGGGGGCTCTGCAGGAACGGGGTGAGGGGGGGGGGGGAGGGAGAGGGGGGGGGGGAATGTGAGAGGGTGGAGGTCGCGGTCGCGCGTGCATGTGGTTCTCATGTAACGTTGTATTCTGACAGTTTACAGCGTCGCCTTTCAATCCGTTCCCAAGGCATTCAATTACATTTGATAAAGAATTTGTCATATTTGAAGCTCTCTGACGTCAAAGATGATCTCGACGGCTTCGTTCTAACATTTCAGCACAGGGATAGCAAAGCTATTAAAATTAGTTTCCACTCACGCTGCGTATGGCATGTCAAATACTGACACATATTTTTCCATCACGATTACAATTTCCCCAAAATACCTAAAACACTTACTTTGATAATTTTCAAGGAAAGTTTATTTGAGGCGAATGAAAAGCAACTGGAAATCAGTCTAGCCCCACACATTCAGGAAACAATAGAATATCGAACACACGCAAATAGAATTTCATGAGCATAACGAAAAGGCAGAGTTACGTTCGTGGGAATGGAACGAAAAATAAGCGCAGTTAACTAATTATTCGATGCCCCCCAGTAATCAATTCATTTGAGGATGCAGAAGAGAAGAAACGAATAATTACGTTCATTAACACAGAAACTAACCTGTAAATGTGTGCCTTCAAACGCATTCCCGTTACGATCTACACTCCTGGAAATTGAAATAAGAACACCGTGAATTCATTGTCCCAGGAAGGGGAAACTTTATTGACACATTCCTGGGGTCAGATACATCACATGATCACACTGACAGAACCACAGGCACATAGACACAGGCAACAGAGCATGCACAATGTCGGCACTAGTACAGTGTATATCCACCTTTCGCAGCGATGCAGGCTGCTATTCTCCCATGGAGACGATCGTAGAGATGCTGGATGTAGTCCTGTGGAACGGCTTGCCATGCCATTTCCACCTGGCGCCTCAGTTGGACCAGCGTTCGTGCTGGATGTGCAGACCGCGTGAGACGACGCTTCATCCAGTCCCAAACATGCTCAATGGGGGACAGATCCGGAGATCTTGCTGCCCAGGTTAGTTGACTTACACCTTCTAGAGCACGTTGGGTGGCACGGGACACATGCGGACGTGCATTGTCCTCTTGGAACAGCAAGTTCCCTTGCCGGTCTAGGAATGGTAGAACGATGGGTTCGATGACGGTTTGGATGTACCGCGCACTATTCAGTGTCCCCTCGACGATCACCAGTGGTGTACGGCCAGTGTAGGAGATCGCTCCCCACACCATGATGCCGGGTGTTGGCCCTGTGTGCCTCGGTCGTATGCAGTCCTGATTGTGGCGCTCACCTGCACGGCGCCAAACACGCATACGACCATCATTGGCACCAAGGCAGAAGCGACTCTCATCGCTGAAGACGACACGTTTCCATTCGTCCCTCCATTCACGCCTGTCGCGACACCACTGGAGGCGGGCTGCACGATGTTGGGGCGTGAGCGGAAGACGGCCTAACGGTGTGCGGGACCGTAGCCCAGCTTCATGGAGACGGTTGCGAATGGTCCTCGCCGATACCCCAGGAGCAACAGTGTCCCTAATTTGCTGGGAAGTGGCGGTGCGGTCCCCTACGGCACTGCGTAGGATCCTACGGTCTTGGTGTGCATCCGTGCGTCGCTGCGGTCCGGTCCCAGGTCGACGGGCACGTGCACCTTCCGCCGACCACTGGCGACAACATCGATGTACTGTGGAGACCTCACGCCCCACGTGTTGAGCAATTCGGCGGTACGTCCACCCGGCCTCCCGCATGCCCACTATACGCCCTCGCTCAAAGTCCGTCAACTGCACATACGGTTCACGTCCACGCTGTCGCGGCATGCTACCAGTGTTAAAGACTGCGATGGAGCTCCGTATGCCACGGCAAACTGGCTGACACTGACGGCGGCGGTGCACAAATGCTGCGCAGCTAGCGCCATTCGACGGCCAACACCGCGGTTGCTGGTGTGTCCGCTGTGCCGTGCGTGTGATCATTGCTTGTACAGCCCTCTCGCAGTGTCCGGAGCAAGTATGGTGGGTCTGACACACCGGTGTCAATGTGTTCTTTTTTCCATTTCCAGGAGTGTATATATTTAATGCGTACCAACTAACCTGTCCATTAGATTCATGTTTCCCTCGTGTTTGGTCGCTAAATGATGGAAAAAATACAAATCTATATCACTGTTCCTTCGAAACTCCATTTTTGTGTGTTGTTGACCTGCTGTCACTAGGTACTGGATCCAGATTACCAGAAGGCTTAACAATTGTATTCGAAATCGAGTGTCGCAAGTGAAATACGCACTGAATTACTCGCTATTTCCATTTTAATTTACGTTGCTGTCTAAATATCCATTGCCATAAACCATTAGAGCAGCAGCAGAACAAAATTATCAAACATAATCTTCCATTTGTAGCTGCAATACTGTAACCAGGAGCTAAGCCTCCGGTAAACCGTGGTCGTGGTCACAAATTCATAGCTATGTGTAGCAGTAGCCGAGTCCATACTACATTTTCGATTTTCGATTAATCAGTAATATTCTGTGACGCGAATTTATGACTCAGTGCTATATGATCAGAAATTGTTTCAGAGCTATGCCTGCACGCTGGCCTCTCGTTGTACTGGTCTATTCTCGTCACCCTACAAACAAGACGCCAAAGTTACTGTGGGCGAAATACCAGGCATTTCATTGTTCCAGATTCACCGTCCATGTGCATCGGTATCAGATGGGGATAGAAAAGTTCTTGCGTATGAACGAATAACAACAATAATAGTAAAAATGACAAACTCGCAATGCACGAAATTTTTTGCATTACAGTACAAACCTGACGACTACAAATAATTAACAGGTTGCTCCTCATTTTGCACAATGCAAACGTTTTCTTAGCATTTTGTTAGTGAATACCGTCCTGGATGTTTGCTGAGGGAAAAGGCAAAACTGAAGCCATACACTTCGGTAGTCAGAGATCTGAACCAGCATCTACCCTCACCATAGATTAGAAGAAAAACATTGCGCCACAAAGCAAAGACAGCACTGTTTCGTTCAGTCTTCTGGCACTGCTATGGTGGTAGTTGATGCAGACAGGTCACAGCATGGAACACAAACCCTGCATAAATTTTAAGCTTCCTGGAGTCGGAAAATTAATCTTAACATCTGGATGTCGTCAAACTCCACGACTATTGAGATCACATCATTAGTACTCGCATGAAAAGAGAAAACTACAAGAATTCAGCAGGATCACTCTACATCCATCCAGATAGTTTGTGAAAGATCACGAACGCCAAACATCATCAACTATTTTGCAACGTCTCAACTGCAATAGTAACATGAAGTACTTCATGAACAGCTCACTGTATTGTCAGTGCTGTCTCTAGTCTGCTCCAAGAAGCCCTCAGCGGTGCTGCGCTACGAGATGCCAATCTAAGGAACGGCTTGAAACCGACAGCAGATTACAACACTGGAAGATACAAATGAGTTGCTCGCGTATCCAATTCGGTTAAAGCGAAAGCTTATTTTAACAACACTAAAAATGTGTGCAAAACTACCTTGTCCAAAATGCCATGACAGAGTAACATACTGCAAACTGTCGACCTCAAATAGACTGTAACTACGTCTTGTCATAGTCTACTAGAATATCAGAAATACCACCAAAATGTGAAGATATTGTGGACAACAGAGTAATACATCGATACCATAGAGTGCCGGCCAGGGTGGCCGAGCGGTTCTAGGCGCTACAGTCTGGAACCGCGCGACCACTACGGTCGCAGGTTCGAATCCTGCCTCGGGCATGGATGTGTGTGATGTCCTTAGGTTAGTTAGGTTTAAGTAGTTCTAAGTTCTAGGGGACTGATGACCTGAGAAGTTAAGTCCGATAGTGCTCAGAACCATTTGATACCATAGAGTAATAAATTAAACTGTGTATTTATATAAAAAAAATAATGTATGACTACCGAAGCAGAAACAAAACAAACAAAATAAGCAAATGAGCTGTTGTGATCTATCACCAATTTTCACCTCCAGATCTAATGCATAATAACAAGCTTCTTCACTGCTTACTTTGATTTATCCCTTCTTATTTGATACCAAGGTGATGAACAAAATACAGATTCTTGTCATGGGCAGTTGCTTCTGGTGAGTTCAGAGCCTTTCTCTTCTTTTGTTGATGGTGTAACTTGGTATTCACCAAACAGTCGACTATGGCTACTCCTGTGAGGTTGCCAGGAGACACACGACACGGAGGGTTAAGATATGTCACTTACTTGTGACACTTAGCAGCTCAGTTAAAATCGTAGCGAATAGAAATGATATGATAGAGCTTTAGCAGCAAAAATTTAACAGATTTCGAAATCAACCAGTCAGAAAGTGAGCACTGTACAACGATGTGGACAAGGCATTTTTGCACTAAATACTCCCTCATTGCCATAATCATAGCTGATGTAGACAGCTCACAATGTGAAAGCTGGAATTTGGGGTGGCTTATGCATGAAATAAGCTTTGGAACAAGAAATGTTTAGACAAGTGCGATACATCAAGTGGGAATTATTCAGAATATTTCATCAAAATGACAAGAAGAACCAAGCGAATTTAGCAGGATAAATTACTCTCGTGCCTGCATATCAGTGTTATGAGAGTGGAGTTGCCTAACAACGCCTATGACGTTGCATAGCCTTTACTACACTAATGACAAAGAATATTTTTTTCCCTTTCTTTTTCAGAAAAGGCTTTCCAACATTCATATTTATGTTTGATGTTAGCATGTTCATCTTTTGAGAAAACTGTTCTTCTTTTTGCCAGTCTACGTTTTATATCCGTTGTACTTCTACTGACACCAGCTATTTTGCTGTTTACTCCCTCTGCATAGCCTGACTTAATTCTACTACAGTTTATTGTCCTATTTACGGCTGTATATCAAAAGAAGGAAAAGTATCACTAAAAACTAACAGATATTAAAAATATTTTGTGGGGATCCACAGCCTCCAGATGCTTCATAAATGTAAACATGCCCCGGAGTAGGCTGTAACGCGATGTTTATTTAATCGTGCAATTAGCTAATTTCGACTAAGCGTCACTGTCAAGCACCTTTGTAACATCTGTATTTCATGTCATTTTCAAATTACTCTTAATTATAAATAAAAAAAGCCATATTCCGACATGTTACGAAAGGCTGCAAACTACAGTGACACCTGTTAAGATCTTATTCTGAACTTTGCTCTATGTAGAACACAGCCTCCAGATACATTCAGTTTCTGGCAAATTAATTTCAGCCCACCTCTTGATGATGTACTGAATGGATTCAGAACTCCTCTCACCGACGCCTGCCTCGTTTATTTAGTAAAGCGTTATACCGTCTGCCACTTACAAATTAATGCAGACATACAGACAGCTTTTTAATGTCGTAAAGCCTCAAATTGCGTTAGGTGAAAGTTACTCCATACAGCGAGTCAAAAAATAGAGATTACCAGTATCTGAAATTTGTATATGACAGTGTCTCACGCTAGATTGAAAGACAGGATACAATCATGCAGGATTCTAGCAACAAACAACTTCTTCTTGGTACACGTGCAGCAAAGACTTTGCAGCGCCATAGGCACCGTTTAGCATATTTTTGCCATAACAGTGATTTATGGGTGGGAGTGACTTATCCTGCTAAATTAGGTTGCTTTTTTCTTGGCATGTCAATGAAATATTCAAAATAATTTCCACTTAGGTATCGCAATGTATTAGTAAACATATCTTATTCCAAAAAGGTTGTTCCACGCGTAGTCTATCCCTACTCCCAACTACCTCACATAAAATTGTGGCAATGAGAGAATGTTTACTGCAGCAATGCCTTGTCCACATACCAAAGATAAGCGCAGTTAACTAATTATTCGATGCCCCGCAGTAATCAGTTCATTTGAGGACGCAGAAGAGGAGAGACTAATAATTACGTTCATTAACACAGAAAATAACCTGAAAATGTTGGCAGTTGAGATATACCCCTTAAATAATTCATACTACAATGTCAAGGATTAGCTAGAGAACACAGAGTATGGAGTGGTTAAAATTGACGTTATGTCATTCTACAAGAAAGTGTCCGGATTTAATTACTCTTACTGTAAAATCTTTGTCTAGGATCTGTGACGGAAAATTGTAATGTCTTTCAGTTCACTAGTGCTCTACATGTTATTCCTTGTGGTGAGATGCTGCCACAGCGTTTTCATATTGACCAAACCGACCAAGGTAGCACAACACGAAGAATCTGACGGAAAAGGCGGAAGTATTGTCAAGATCCCGTTGGCAATCGTAATAATTTGTAAGCATGTGCGCACGATGGGCGCGTGCGTGTATTGTGGGCGGTGACCAGTGATGTGATACAGAATAATAATGTAAAATTATTTTTTGATACGACGGTATTATATAGTGTATGAAGTACCATAGTTAATAGTTTTTGTTTCCTTTCTAAGCTAATATGACATGTCTGATATTATTTTGTAAATTATCCGCAGCTAAATAAACAACAAACAAACTACACCTCCATTACCTGCTTGCACAGCTACGCCAAACAACGACAATTTGATGGATAGTAATAAGAAATGCTAGAAATATCTCTGTACTTGTAAACTGTACATTTGCGAGCCTCACAATTCTGTGGTTCTATTTGTAACGGTGTTCAAAATGTAAAATTATTCTATTATAAATTACCGTACCTCATTTTTATTTGTTATATGGAGATACTTTCTTCTCCCAAGCGGTACATAAAGAAACAGAAAACTTTTCTTATTATCTCTTTCAACAACACATATTCTGGTGAAAAGTCAATCAGACACTGCCATACTTCGAAATTACTGTTCGTCGCGCGTGAGGACAGAATTGAACTCATGTATTCCAAAAGTGTAGAACAGCACCAATTTATTTCGGCTTTCGAACGGTACCATGCATAGATAATTTAGGCAGAAGAATAGATGGAGGTATTAAACATACTAGAGACAAGGAACGAATCACAAGAATACAGACTACAACCAAATTGTTGAACAATGGAATTAGATCGAGAAAATCACATCCATCCGCTTCTACGAACACAAGTTCCATCATCAGCGAGAATAGACATGAAAATTCTAGAATACGCTGATAGTGGAAAAAACCTGGATCCATTAAAGGAAGTGAAGCAAGAAAGGTGTGTGATACTATCCAATGTAAAATAGACTTTGTTATAGGGAGGCTATCAACTAATTCTATTTCGAAATGGAACCACCAGGAAACGGACAAGTCTGTAGTGGTGAAAAGAATATCTACCGAAGGAAAACCTGTGCGTTGTTGGAAAGGGCAATGTCTAATGGATGTTTTCTCTCGTGATCTAGAATAGAAGTCCAATTTTTTTGTAGGTACATTTACTGATGTCAGGTTTCCTCTCTTGACCCCTCAGGTCTTACGACAGAGTTTATTTAGTCCTTTGCTCTATAACAGGTAATTCTGATGAAAAAGAAAGATAATAGGCAAAGGGAAAAATCTCATATCTTAAATACGAGGGTTGGAACTTTAATAATGGCAACTATTTATTTACAACTCGTACAAAATAGATACGTGTTTCGAAGTTTTACTGACCTGGGGGCCGAACCGCACAATAAGCCTGGGTTCGGTGGGAGGCGGCGGTGGGGTGAGTGGACTGCTGTAGCCTGTAGTGGAGCTGTGAACCACTGAGGGCTTCGGCAGGGACGTAGCCTCTTCGTCGTTTCTAGGTCCCCAGTACAATACAATAAGACTGTTATATGAAAAGCTAATATTGCGTGTCGTATTCTACAGGGACCTACAAGCAAGCAAACATGTGTCGTTTCTCTACAATTCATCAACTTGTTAGAGCGAGGTTGCGAACACAAATCTCAAATTCTGCACACATGACAAATACATGTAAGTTATTCACACAAGTATATAAACTGCGTGCTAATATCTCTGGGAATGTTGGTTACTAAATTACATCGAAAAATTTTGTGATGCTATTGACTGACGAGGGTACAAGAGATCCGAGCAGTTGTTCAAAAATAAGTGGATTAGGTGAAGCATTTCCCTGTTCCTCTCTCCAGTGGCATAAAGCAGGTAGAAATTGAAGTGGGGTCGCTCCACTTGATACAATCCCACAGCTCTAACCATTTTTTTCCCTTTCATGACATGTTTTCCACACATACGACAATTCAATGATTACATAAAACTGAAAAATTCATACTTGTTCTTACTTAGCTAGGCTTCACTGTAAACGGTATAGTTTTTAGATTCCTGATGATAATGATATAATCAATGTACAAGGAAAATTTTACTTAGAGAAATGTTCGCGATTTTAGAGTCATATACACCATGTGCACTTCCAATTTCGAACCTCTACTAACTGTTTGCTTTTGCACAGACCTATCTTGTTTGAATGTCCTTCTTTACGCCTTTCTAAACAATGTGTTGCTTTTATGAAAACTGTTCCAAAGTTATTGACATTGTAAATCATCGCCTTCCAGAATACTTGAACCATAAAATGAAATTCTCCCCTAAATCTTGTATTATAGTTTTGTAGTCCTGATTTTTCGTACTTCTAAAGCGTATAATTTTTCTGGAATAATATATTTATTTACGAAATATTCAAACAAGAAAATTTAACTTCCCAAAAAATTCTTGTCAAGCTTTAGTAGATGTAAGTGCACGAAAAAATTACACCTCATAAAATAAATCTATTATTTGTACTAATTTAAAGGACTTGTTAACCACAATAGCGCCTGTGCCTGACGTAAATCCGTATTACATATTTTTTCAGTCTTTTATATTGGCGTCTGAAACGTAGTATCTTCGTATTTTAACGTTTTGTAATATCCACCCCATTCAGTTCATAAATAGGTGCCATGGATAAAGTTAGGAATCAGCTGTCATCAGTTATTGAATTCGTAAACTTCTACTATATGTCAGTTGGCAACTAGCGCTCAAAAGCCACAGTTGCTATGTCTGCTTTCGAGTCACTCAGAATCTTAGTTCACTCGTTGAAATGTTTAGTTACGAAACATCTGGTTAGTTTTGAATAGCCCCCTGTGACATATTGCAGGCTGCTTGGAATGTATGTCAGCTGCTGACCTGTTGTATATATCTAAGTTACTAACTCAAAACTGATCATAGTGTCTTTAAAACGGTAAAAACAAACGATCTGAAATGTAAACTCGACAGTATTGTACTGGACCGTTGGTGACTTTTTAAAGCAGCTACACACAGGAAGAGGCTACACGAGTAGCGGCGGCTGTGTGGAAGGGACTGGGCGGTTTTTTTTAGTTTAGAGGGTCTCAGGAAACCACAGAAAGGGCGTCCGTCTAAAAGGGGGAAGCTGAAACACAGTAAGGTCGTTGCAGAAACGATCGGTATTGTAATTGTAAATTGTCGTAACTGTGTTGGGAAAGAACCAGAGCTCCAACCCTAATAGGAAGCACTGAAGCTCAAATAGTTATAGGTACAGAAAGCTGGCTAAAGCCGGAAATCAGTTCACCCGAAATATTTTCAAACGATCTAACAGTGTACAGAAAGGATAGATTAAATGCAGTTGGTGGTGGAGTATTTATTGCTGTCAGAAGTAGTTTGCCTTGTAGTGAAACTGAAGGAGACAGTTCCTGCGTAATAGTATGGCTAGAGGCTATACTTGACAATCGGACTAAACTATCAATTGGGTCGTTTTACCGACCCCATGACATAGAAGATATAGTTGCTGAACAGTTAAAAGAAAATTTGAGGGTTCTGGCGCTACAGTCTGGAACCGCGCGACCGCTACGGTCGCAGGTTCGAATCCTGCCTCGGGCATGGAGGTGTGTGTTGTCCTTAGGTTAGTTAGGTTCAAGTAGTTCTAAGTTCTAGGGGACTTATAACCTCAGCAGTTGAGTCCCATAGTGCTCAGAGCCATTTGAACCATTTGAAAATTTGAGTCTCATTTCAAATACACTCCTGGAAATTGAAATAAGAACACCGTGAATTCATTGTCCCAGGAAGGGGAAACTTTATTGACACATTCCTGGGGTCAGTTACATCACATGATCACACTGACAGAACCACAGGCACATAGACACAGGCAACAGAGCATGCACAATGTCGGCACTAGTACAGTGTATATCTACCTTTCGCAGCAATGCAGGCTGCTATTCTCCCATGGAGACGATCGTAGAGATGCTGGATGTAGTCCTGTGGAACGGCTTGCCATGCCATTTCCACCTGGCGCCTCAGTTGGACCAGCGTTCGTGCTGGACGTGCAGACCGCGTGAGACAACGCTTCATCCAGTCCCAAACATGCTCAATGGGGGACAGATCCGGGGATCTTGCTGGCCAGGGTAATTGACTTACACCTTCTAGAGCACGTTGGGTGGCACGGGATACATGCGGACGTGCATTGTCCTGTTGGAACAGCAAGTTCCCTTGCCGGTCTAGGAATGGTAGAACGATGGGTTCGATGACGGTTTGGATGTACCGTGCACTATTCAGTGTCCCCTCGACGATCACCAGTGGTGTACGGCCAGTGTAGGAGATCGCTCCCCACACCATGATGCCGGGTGTTGGCCCTGTGTGCCTCGGTCGTATGCAGTCCTGATTGTGGCGCTCACCTGCACGGCGCTAAACACGCATACGACCATCATTGGCACCAAGGCAGAAGCGACTCTCATCGCTGAAGACGACACGTCTCCATTCGTCCCTCCATTCACGCCTGTCGCGACACCACTGGAGGCAGGCTGCACGATGTTGGGGCGTGAGCGGAAGACGGCCTAACGGTGTGCGGGACCGTAGCCCAGCTTCATGGAGACGGTTGCGAATGGTCCTCGCCGATACCCCAGGAGCAACAGTGTCCCTAATTTGCTGGGAAGTGGCGGTGCGGTCCCCTACGGCACTGCGTAGGATCCTACGGTCTTGGTGTGCATCCGTGCGTCGCTGCGGTCCGGTCCCAGGTCGACGGGCACGTGCACCTTCCGCCGACCACTGGCGACAACATCGATGTACTGTGGAGACCTCATGCCCCACGTGTTGAGCAATTCGGCGGTACGTCCACCCGGCCTCCCGCATGCCCACTATACGCCCTCGCTCAAAGTCCGTCAACTGCACATACGGTTCACGTCCACGCTGTCGCGGCATGCTACCAGTGTTAAAGACTGCGATGGAGCTCCGTATGCCACAGCAAACTGGCTGACACTGACGGCGGCGGTGCACAAATGCTGCGCAGCTAGCGCCATTCGACGGCCAACACCGCGGTTCCTGGTGTGTCCGCTGTGCCGTGCGTGTGATCATTGCTTGTACAGCCCTCTCGCAGTGTCCGGAGCAAGTATGGTGGGTCTGACACACCGGTGTCAATGTGTTCTTTTTTCCATTTCCAGGAGTGTAGATACCCCACTCATACAATTATAGTCTGTGGCGACTTCAATCTACCCTCGATATGCTGAATAAATTATACGTTTAAAGCAGGTGGAAGGCATAAAGTGTCATCCGAAACTGTACTGAATGATTTCTCAGAAAATTATTTTGAAAAGTTAGTTCATGAGCCCACTCGATGCGTAAATTGTTGCGAAAGCATACTTAACCTTTTAGCAACAAATAATCCAGGACAAATAGGGAGTATCATGACGAATACAGGGATTAGCGACCACAAGGTAGTTGCTGCTAGGCTGAATACCGTAATACCCACAACCATCAAAAAGAAATGCAAAGTACATCTGTTTCAAAAAGCTGATAAAAATGCTCTTAACGCCTTTTTAAGAGACGGTCTCCACGCCTTGGTATCTGATCTAGTAATCGTAGAAAAGTTGTGGATTGATTTCAAAGACATAGTATCGACGGCAGTTGTCAGATATATACCACATAAATTAATAAGTGATGGTACTGATCCCCCATGGTACACAAAACGGGACAGATCACTGTTGCAGAAGCAACGAAAAAAGCACGCCAAATTTAAAAGAACGCAAATTCCCCAGAATTGGTAATGTTTTGCAGATGTTCGAAATATAGAGCGTGCTTCAGTGCGAGATGCTTTTAATAATTTCCACAACTAAACTCTGTCTCGGAATCTGGCGAAACCCAAAGAGATTCTGGTAATATATAAAGCACAGCAGTGGCAAGACGCAATCAATACCTCCGCTGCGTGACAACAACGGTGAAGTCACTGATGATAGTGCCACCAAAGCAGAGTTATTAAACACGGTTTTCCGAAACTCCTTCACCAAAGAAGACGAAGTAAATATTCCCGAATTCCGATCATGAACATCTGCGAAGATGAGATACATAGAAGTAGATATCCTCGGTGTAGCAAAGCAGTTTAAATCACTTAATAAAAAAAATGGTTCAAATGGCTCTGAGCACTATGGGACTCAACTGCTGTGGTCATAAGTCCCCTAGAACTTAGACCTACTTAAACCTAACTAACCTAAGGACAGCACACAACACCCAGCCATCACGAGGCAGAGAAAATCCCTGACCCCGCCGGGAATCGAACCCGGGAACACGGGCGTGGGAAGCGAGAACGCTACCGCACGACCACGAGATGCGAGCTCACTTAATAAAGTCAAGGCTCAGGTCCAGATGGCATACCAGCCAGGTTCCTTTCAGAATATGCTGATGCAATAGCTCCATATTTAGCAGTTATATACAACCGCTGGCTCACAGAAAGTTCGGTACCTAAGTACTGGAAAGTTGCTCAAGTCACTCCAATACCCAAAAAGGGTAATAGGAGTAATCCACTGAATTACAGGCCCATATCACTGACGTCGATTTGCAGTAGAGTTTTGGAACATATACTGCATTCTAATATTATGAAGTACCTCTATGAAAACGATTTACTGACACATAGCACGGATTCAGAAAATATCGTTCTCGCGGAACACAACTAGCTCTTTGCACTCATGAAGTAATGAGTGCTATCGACTGGGGATGTCAAATTGTCTCCTTTTTTTTTTTTTTTTTTTTTTTTTTTTTTTTTTTTTTTTCAGAAGGCTATCGACACCGTTCCTCGCAAGCGCCTTCTAACCAAACTGCGTGCCTACGGGGAGTATCGCCTCAGTTGTGCGACTGGATTCGTGATTTCCTGTCAGAAAGGTCACAGTTCGTAGTAATAGACGGAAAGTCATCGAGTAAAACAGAAGTAATATGCGGCGTTCCCCAAGGAAGTTTTGTAGGCCCTCTATTCTATCTGGTATACATTAACGACCTAGGAGACAATCTTAGTAGCCCTCTTAGATTATTTGCAGATGATGCTGTCATTTACCGCCTTGTAAAGTCATGAGATGATCAAAACAAATTGAAACATGATTTAGATAAGATATCTGTATTGTGCGAAAAGTGGCAATTGACCCTGAATAAAGAAAAGTGTGAAGTTATTGTTATGAGTACTAAAAGAAATCCGAGAAATTTTGATTACGCGATGTCACACAGATATGAATGCTGTAAATTCAACTAAATACTTAGGGATTACAATTACAAATATCCTAAGTTGGAACGTTCACGCAAAATTGTAGTGACTCCTATTTTTCGTTGCAAACTTCTTGAATTTTTTCGTAGTGTCTTACTAAAATGCGTGCATCACAATAAGTATGACCATTAGCAAGATGATGGGCACTTTGCCACGAAGCTGACATATAACGTTACAAGTAAGCCAATAATCAAGTATTTTCACTTAATAGTTTCTGTAAAATCGTTTGAGAAAGATTACAAGGTTCGTTTCTGTCAGCGCAGAGCGTCACCAGTCGGCGCGTGCGAAGTTTGTGTGATGATGATGTCCCATACTCCGAGGAGCGTAGAGGACGATGCGGGAGACCCGCACTGCCGTACTAGGCAAGGGCCTAGCGGAGGTGCTTTGCCATTGCCTTCCTCCGGCCGTCATGGGGATAGTATCTGTACGCGTCGCAATATGCGCAGGACTACCGTGACATGTCCGGAACGTGCGCGTCGCGCTGTAGTGTCGTGTCACGTCACACGTGCTATACGTGTCTCAATTTGCGCTTAGGCTAAACATACCATTTCACAATTGCTCGTTCGAACGGTGGACCACGGAATGTTCTGCTGTTGTGACACAGCTCGTGTACTGCTTCAGGATCACACAATGCGTACAGTATTCTTATCCATGACAGTAGTAATTTCTTCAAAAATCTGTGACCAATTGGCTGTCGGCCTCTTCCAGGATAAATTCTCAAAGCACTAGTTAATTCGAACTAGTCAATCATGTTCTTCAAGCCCGGTGTGGAAAAGGACCTATTTGTATTCCTTTAGTGCGTCGATACCCACAAAAAATGGTTCAAATGGCTCTGAGCACTATGGGACTCAACTGCTGAGGTCATTAGTCCCCTAGAACTTAGAACTAGTGAAACCTAACTAACCTAAGGACATCACAAACATCCATGCCCGAGGCAGGATTCGAACCTGCGACCGTAGCGGTTTTGCGGCTCCAGACTGCAGCGCCTTTAACCGCACGGCCACTTCGGCCGGCGATACCCACAAAGAGCAGCGCCACTATTGCTGTTGTTTTGATAAAAGTTCTTTATGAATAAAGTTGTGCTCACCTTGTTCAGACTCATGTTGACTGTTTGCAGCTGTAGTGAGCACTGATGCATGTGTTTCAACCCTTTATCGCCGTAGCAGCGTCAGAGCCTAGTGGCAAGTCACGACACCGACACTGGCGACAACGTAAGTCCAGCAGTGCATGGTCTGAACATCGCTCCCATAATGTTGGGTTGGCCACTCTGTGCATACACAATGCGAGACTACATCATAGTGGCGGCGCCAACATTTTGGTACAGGTAGTTTGACATTACTTTCTTCCAACCTGTGCATGATTTGTATAACTAATATACATGAACGCCTGTGATGGGTACTTCTGAACTATGTTTGTGTTATAATGTCTGCTGTAACAATGCTATCCTCCCACGCAACGATAAAAATAGATTACAGGAGACAGTACACGTGTTGAATCATCCGGAATAACTTCAGTGGCGCTTCAGGGAGATGTAGAAGGAAAATCTGTAGAGAAACGCAAAAATTGAAATATATCCAACAAGTAATTGAGGACGTTGACTGTAAGTGATGCTCTCAGATGAAGAGATTGACACAGAACAAAATGTCGGGGCGGGTCGCATCAAAGCAGTGAGAAGACTGATGCCTCAAAAAAAGGCACATGTACTCCGTGCAGTGGGTTTCCTGTGCTGCGAGGAGTTGGTGCATCGACTTGTAGATAGACACCAGAATTTAATGTAAGCAGATATGTAAAACCAATAGCAGAAATAGACAGACTGGGGGCATGGCAGCCCTCTGATTGTCTGGCGCTTCTTGAGAAGTGCTGGCGTAGTGGACAAGGCCATCTGCCAAGAATTCTATCGTTGACTCATTCTAAAGTTATCTTCTGGCGGAGAGACTTGGTGGAATACAGAAGACTGAGTGGTATACCGCCTTGGTAGCAGTGTAAAAACTTGCTTCTGTCCACAGAACTTAACATTCACTGACGTTATCTACTACAATTGTGAGCTTTCAGTGCCATTAGATGTGCCAACACTTGAAATGCCATACTGGTTTTCTTTGAAAGATGTTAGTAATGTCGATGTAATAAACTTCTATTGTATTTCAAACAGAAACACACATATTGTGAATGAGTCAATTAGACCATCTATTAAAAATGTTTTATTCTTAGGTAGTACTTAAAAATATGTTTCGTAGGTGCTTTTTTATGTAGAAAAACAGACACTGGAAGTTATCATCACTTATCACAAAATAAAAAAAAATATTTATAAAACTTAAGTTAAGAAATGAATTCTTCTTACATGGTACTTCAAAAAAATTTTTAGCAGAAAAACACACATTAGAGCAAAAATTTCATTTATTACAGGGAATAATTAGTATAAAATTTAAATTAATTAAATTTCAAAGAAAGTTTCGTTAGAACTCAAATGACAATTTCTGACTGAGTCCAAACGACCCATACAAAATAAGTGTGTATAAACTTAAGTCTCCCTAATTCCTTCTGTAATTCACCTAACGAAATATTTTCGGTATTTTTGAAGAAATGTTCATATTCACTTTCTTTAACGTTTTGCCGTAAGTAAAGCACCACCACCTTTGTGGACTACAATTTATAAACACTCAGTATGTTACAAGGAACGCAACTTGCAATAGTGATTGCACTATTACGTAATCATTTTGCAGTAAGATGCGGTCTATGTATCATTCCCAATTTCGCAATAAACTGACACTTTATGCACCTTCCACATTCCGATAATAACGTGAATTTCTCTTCTGCTCTGATTTATACTGAGCGCAAAATGCTCTGGCCGCTGGATGTGCAGTCGGCTGGGGAAGTGTGGGGAGTGCGACATTGGGGTGGGGGGGGGGGGGTGAGGGGAATCGCAGAGCGCTGTAGGGAAAATGCCGGTCGCTGGAGGGGAAGTGCCATTCTAAACTGAAGCCTACACTCACATTTTTTTGTAAATATTAAGTGGGGCCCCTCCGTGGCCACACTTGCATGTGACTATTCAAAAAGATCTACTGTCACCTCTGGTTTCTTTAGTATCTAAAAGGAATTCGGCCAAAAATGTAGCGATTTATTTTCGCCTGGCTTGTTAACCTTTTGTAACTTTCAGACAAGTGTCATGAATGGCGAATTTTGAGTAAAACCTACACATTTCTCTGGTTGCCATGTCAGAATTTGCATTTTTTAGCCAGGATACTGCAGGATTTACAGTGTCTCACCTCACTAACATGCTGCGCAGACACAACTGTGAGAGAATTCGGAGACATTGGTTTATTGAGTTTAGTAACTGAGCAACTGAGGAAGAGTGAAGTCAGTAGTTTATGAAAAAGCCCATCCTCAGTAAAAAAAAAAAAAAAAAAAAAAAAAAAAAAAAAAAAAAAAAAAAACACGTGTAGGCCTAATGCCTATGTTGTCCGAAAACCCATAGCTCTTCTCGCTTCACCCGCTACAGATGGCCCTTAAAAGTAATGTTCCTTTATCAAAAAAGTCTTTAGATATTGGAATAACACGGTAGATAATGAAGTTTTACATAATATCGATATGGTAAAAACTTTTTTCTTTGCATGCTATTTATTTGCCAAAATTTCATTTCGATATTGAAACCATTTATGAAATTTGCGGTGTGTTTTGGATATTCCATTACGTCTTTATCGCTGGCGGGGCGCGACCGCAAATGAGTGTGCTACATCAGATCAATTTTCTCAAGATTGGTGACAGGTAGATAGCTCTATCAACGTCTAAAGAAAAATTCAGTGTGTTAGCTAAATTTCATAGGCAACAATATGTTATGTAATATGCACCAAACACAAAATCATAGCGACCTCTATTTAACATTACACTTTTTTCCGAATTTCGAGCAGTGTCTTACTTTGGCGTAAATTAAAGGAAAAATGAAATTTTTTTACCGAAAAGTTCCTGTAAAATTTGAGAAGGACTGCAGGATGCACGTCTCGATTCTGTCACAGCTGACCAGCAGAAAGGCGGAAAGCACTTAGTGGCCTCCCCTCCTGCCCAAACGAATGAACTCGCCCAGCGCTTTGGAGGAAAACTGGTCACACACATCGATCACCGTATCCGTGAAAACCGTCGTGTTTATGCAGGGTACTGGAAAGCTCCAACTAATTATTTTTTAAGTACCCTGTGTTATCATCACGAGTGGCGTTCATTGCTGCGGAACACTCATAGAAGAAGACAGTGTGACTATATCTGGAATGATGGGAACTGCAGGATGATGAACTAAGGGGAACTGCCGAATCCCTTTCTTTGCATTCTGTACAATATTAACAGGACAGTATAAATGTACCACTTACTGCAGAAACTATCTGGTATTTTCGGATGTGTAGCGGCACATTCACGGGAATCTGCGGTAACAGTTTTGAAAAAGGTACTACAAGATGGCTCGCTTCGCAGACTCCCTGGATGACAGTAAAGTGTAATGTACCTTAGATCTGACCCTTGTTGCCATGGGGGAAACACGTCGCAATTATTCGCTGTACGTGTGATTCGTCAGCACTCGCAGAAAGGCTGCTATCTTGTTAATGTACTCTGGCTGAACAGGCCTTCGATAGGCCCAATGGTACCGGCCGACAGGTGTCTCATGCTCAGTCGATAGGCAGCAATGAATACGGACGTGGAGGAGCATGTGGTAAACACATCGCTCCCTCTGCTGTTGTCGGTTTTCGTGACTGGAGCCACCTCTTCTCAATCAAGTAGCTCCTCAATTGGCACCCCCCTTGCCAATAGCGCTCGGCAGACCTGGGCGATGGAACATCCATGTTCAAACCAAGCCCGACAGCGCTTAACTTTGGTGATTTGACGGTAATCGGTGTTACCACTTTGTAAAGGCCGTTAGCCATTAATGGACAAGAGGAGATAGACAGAAAGTACCTTTGCGAAAGTTACTTCATTTATTGCACTTCTTGGAAGTAAGTTTACACTCCTTGGAAATGCGGAGGGTATGGCTACACTAAGACAGTGTGGACATACCTGTTTGTTTACTGTTTGATTTGTACTTTCCAGAATCTGTTTTTTAGTTATGCAACAACCATTTCGGACGGTACTTATCACAGAGTTTCTATTTTACTGTCAGTGATGGTTCAAATGGCTCTGAGCACTATGGGACTTAACATATGAGGTCATCAGTCCCCTAGATCTTAGAACTACTTAAACCTAACTAACCTAAGGACATCACACACATCCATGCCCGAGGCAGGATTAAAACCTGCGACCGTAGCGGTCGCGCGGTTGCAGACTGAAGCGCCTAGAAGCGCTCGGTCACTTCGGCCGGCGTACTGTCAGTGACTTCTGGGACGGCAGTCAAGATATCTGTCGCCTGACTGCCCTAAAACACTAGAAGTTTTATTGTCAGTTATTATTATTAGCCTGGTGAAAGTTTTACGTCAAAAATATTATTATGACAACACTCATACGGAAATGTGTACGTAAATCTCTAACAATATTATCGTTTATTTCTAACAACTACTAGGCTGTCTAGTGAAAGTTTATTATCATTATCATAAAATCTGAAATGTAGCTGTACAGCTTGTATTATGAAAACCCTTTTTCCAAGATGTCAGTATTCAAACATTTCCTGGAACTTCATTCTATTGGACACTCCAGTAATGTGATAGAGAACAAAAAACCAAATTAAATACTTTTCCTATGAATCATGTTTCCGCCGCTCGTGGTCTCGCCGTAGCGTTCTCGCTTCCCGAGCACGGGCTCCCGAGTTCGATTCGTGGCGGGGTCAGGGATTTTCACCTGCCCCGAGATGACTGGGTGTTGTTGTGTCGTCTTCATCATCATCATTCATCCCCATTACGGTCGGAGGAAGGCGACGGCAAACCACCTCCGTTAGGACTTTGCCTAGTACGGCATCGTTTTCCTACGCTCTGTCAAGCTGCATGGGACTTCGTTTCTATTTCCATAAATCAAATAAAATCAGTTCTCTTGTATCTGACTACAATTTTTAAAATATTCTGTAACATCTCGTAACAGCTATAGCGTAATGCTCCTGCACGCAACAGACGACTTACCTCGTCTTGCCACTGCAACTGCATAAATATTCTGTATCTAGCAACTTGCTGAAATAATTAAAAATAAGTACTGCGAGCCATGCAGAGTCCAATGTATAGTCACAACTACAGATGTAACTATTCCCCATTTTTCTTTTTTATAAAGTTGAATGATTGGGCCCTCCCAATCATTCAACTTTATAAAGAAGAGAAAAAGGGGAGGAGTTGCATTTTTACAACAAGTATTAAGCGGCATAAAAAATGAAAGAAATGAAATTTTTTTTAATTTGCTACATTCTGAAAATTGACAATTCACACACTGACAATCTTTACTCAAACCTTTCTTTCCCTTGGATAGTTTAATTAGCAAATACCTTAATTATTCCACAATAATCACAAACCTGCGTGATGACTGGGTGTTGTGTGATGTCCTTAGGTTACTTAGGTTTAAGTAGTTCTATGTTCTAGGGGACTGATGACCATGGATGTTAAGTCCCATAGTGCTCAGAGCCGAGAACAAACCTGGTCACAACAAAAATACGAATATTACTTTCAGTGTATGCAGACACAAATCTGACAAAATCCGTTCAGTGCGCGAGCAAAGAACATCTATGTGCAACAAAAAGCCAATTACCAGAAATTCTCGCTTGATTCAAAACTCTCTTCTGGAGCCACTACCACGGCCAGGGCACGGTTCGACCTCTCCCAGTGTGTGGCTTCTCTCCACGCCGGGCTGTGTTCGACCACTCTCAACAGTTGTTCGCTCGCCACTACTCGCAATAATAATATCTCAGACTCAGAGATGTGTACCCACGCAACAGCAGACTCAATAGCTAACTTTCCAAAAAAAGATATGAACGGCCAACTTTCAGCACCGTCACAGCTTGTTGAGTCATGTTGCTTGCTTCGATCTCTCAATTGTCGGTTGTACCGTTGTGCGGCCATCTTTGTCCGAGAGCGTCTCTGCGGTGCGTCGTAAGTTGGAAGCAGTAAGGGGTCCGTGGCGGGCAGGAAGTGACCACGGAGCGCTGTGTCGTTAGCTGGAAAAGCCTTGAGCCTATTGGAGGAGGCGAGTGTTTTGGGTGGCCAGTGGTGCTGTATGCAAGGAACACGTCGGTGAGTTTTTTGTCCATGCCGGGCTATGTCTCGGGAAGTAAACTAAGGGGGGGAGGGGGACAATCTCAAACATGGATTGCGTGTTCCGGCAGTGGAATTCTGGGGCATTAGTATGAATATTTGGCGCCTTGTTGGCCGTTCCGGTTGGATCTAAATTGATTACATGTTTCTTTGACATTGCCTTCTGTGTAACCTAAATTTACTTTTGATTATGATGTGTCACCAGAGCGATGTTTAAATGTTAGTCAATTTCTTTAAGAGGCCGATGACAGTTAACTGTAGTAAGTATCTGGCATATATTGTGTGTCAATTACCAGTGAAGAACCTTCTGCCGGAAGCCTATTGGCACTTAACTGACGTTTCCAATGAAATACTCCGTTCCCCTCAGCGTGGAAACACGCTAAAATTGCGGCCATCCCAAAGACCGGCAAAGATCAATGTTCTCCAGAAAAATGCTGCCGCCAGATCATCCGCCGGTGGAAATCATGGGAGCATCCACCTGATGGAGCAGGACAGCGAAGCACCTAAGGGTCACCATAGAACAAAGACTCTCCTCGGCACCTCACAGTCGTGACGTCAGAGATGCCACTGGCCGTCTTCGCACTTTATACTCACTGCTGAACCTACAGCCCAGGCTGCCACCACACCGTGGTGTCGCACTGCACGCAACACTGACTCGACTTGTGCTGGAGTGAGCGACGCTGCAAAGGGTCTAGAAACGAGCCCTGAAAACCGCTCTGCGTCTTCCGAATGACGGCTCTACTCGTCTGCTCCACTCGTCTGCTGCACGAAGACGCTGGCATCCCGCTCCTGCAGGACAGTTTCCGGATCAGCGCAAATTATTTTCACACTCACAGCTGATACATGCTGTCATCAACACATCACCTCATGCCGATTCACATATGTAAGGTTTATGTTTTCTTTTTTACCCATAGGAACAGGAGGAACAGCATATTAGTGCTTGCACTGCTCAACACGCAAAGAAAGGAAATCTTGCCAGTGGAGCGTCAGCTAGCCTGTGTCGGTTTGGAGCATTTACTATGGATTAATTCAGTGATGCCATGTAAGGGTAAATTACATTCACTTACTTAATGTCTTCAGATCGAGTATCATAGTATGTTTCCTGTTATTTAATATCATCCGAGTGAATTACTCTTACTAGGCACCAAGTTTATTTCAACTACGACTGGGACGCACACAATAGTTAGTTCTGTCGTTGTGTTGATTAGGTGGACCTCTCTGTTTGCAGTGAAAGAGGATCACTCTGTCGTGTGCGTTCTGGTAGCTTTTCTCGCTTCTCACTCGCGTACGTGTCCATAGTAAGGGCCGCACTAGCTGTGTTGTGCTCAAACGTCACGTGACGGTCGCCACTGACACTCAGTCATACGCGTTAGTTTAAATTAAATAATAAGAAGCGTGACGTGAGGAGCAGCACAGGTAGCTGTGAAGTGGACGACTGAGTGATTTAAAAATGCAAGGTCAGCAGCATTCAAAGTCACAAACAAATTCCTTTATTGAGAATGAGACTTTCACTCTGCAGCGGAGTGTGCACTGATATGAAACTTCCTGGCAGATTAAATCTGTGTACCGGACCGAGATTCAAACTCGGGACCTTTGCCTTCCGCGGGAAAGTGCTGTGAGGACGGGGCGTGAGTCGTGCTTGGGTAGCTCAGTTGGCAGAGCACTTGCCCGCGAAAGGCAAAGGTCCCGAGTTCGAGTCTCGGTCCGGCACACAGTTTTAATCTGCCAAGAAGTTACATTCCTTTATTGTCTAAACTAAATAACATTTCCATCTGAGACGGACGTTGTGGGCGAGCGGTTCTAGGTGCTTCAGTCTGGAACCGCGCGACCGCTACGGTCGCAGGTTCGAATCCTGCCTCGAGCATGGATGTGTGTGATGTCCTTAGGTTAGTTAGGTTTAAGTAGATCTAAGTTGTAGGAGACTGATGACCTCAGACGTTAAGTCCCATAGTTCTCAGAGCCATTTGAACCATTTCCATCTGAATACAAGCACCCGAATTCCATCTTATTACTGAGCTGTTCAAATGGTTCAAATGGCTCTGAGCACTATGGGACTCAACTGCTGTGGTCATAAGTCCCCTATAACTTAGAACTACTTAAACCTAACTAACCTAAGGACATCACACACATCCATGCCCGAGGCAGGATTCGAACCTGCTACCGTAGCAGTCGCACGGTTCCGGACTGCGCGCCTAGAACCGCGAGACCACCGCGGCCGGCTTACTGAGCTGTAATACAAACATTACATAGTTACATATGTCAGTCTTGTTTGCCAGGAATGACGACAATGATCACAGCCAGGGAGTTGCACACACGCACGCATGCACGCACGCACCCACGCACCCGCGCACGCACTCACACACACACACACACACACACACACACACACACACACACACACACACATGTGTGTGTGTGTGTGTGAGTGGGTGCGCGGGTGCGTGCATATATATATAAGAATTGTAACCAAGACATTAAGTAGTTAAATCCAATGTTAAAAATTAAATTTCAGTTCCAAAATTATTTTTGCTCCCTAAATGGTATTAATAGTAATGATGTTGAAATGTAATTTTACAAAAGCAGTAATTTTTGAAAGCAGTAAATAATACAACACAGGAACAAGAATGTTAAATAACTCCAGTATCAAAAATCTGATTTTAATTCCAAAATAATTAATCTTGAGAGCGATAAAATATTACTCCCAAAAGACGATAATAGTAGGAGCAAAAAGTCTCATTTTAAACGGTAATAATTAATTATAGAAAATTTGAGGCAGTCAACAAACGAATAATTTAGAAGATGTTAAAATCATAGCTCCAGAAAAGTAGTACTTGGAAATCAGCCAATTACTCCATAAGGCATTACAGTAGCTAAGCGACTCAACAGGTGACCATCCCGAAGGCGCTGTCACTGCACCACAGTCCGAAATGTCACGCAGATTCGGAGTACAGCATGAACACAAGCGTTGTGTTCCTAGTGCTGTGTAGTACGAAAACAAAATTTTCAAATGGTAAGCATAATAAGAAGAACAAAGGAAAAACAAACAACATGTAGAATAACATCCACGAAACATGTAAGTAGAATTTCCAGTTATTTATATAAGATAGAGAAGCAAACTGTCAGAACTGTTTATAACCTTTATACAATATCGTTATGTTATAAGCAATTGAGGACGACAGGACCACACAAATTGAAGATGTCAGAAAATATCAAGCGCGCGCAAAAACTTTTTCTTCATGAAATAGAACTATTATCTGTGCTAATTTAAAGGACATTCGACCACTTGTTGGCCACAATAGCGTCCGTGAGTAATAAGAATCTTTATTCTATGAGTTTACAGTCTTTTATGTTAATCTCAGAAACGTAATATCTTTTGTATTTTAACAATTTGAAATGTCTGCGCCATGCGGTTCTTAAAATTGGAGTCACGCACACAGTGAGCAAAATTCACCCATCATTCTGGTCGCAAACTTCTTTCAATCGGCAAGTGGCGTTGAAAAATAAGTTACTATGTCAACGTCTCTGCTTCCGTGCCAGTGAGAATCTCAGTTCACTTGACACAATGTTTAGTAAGGAAAATAATGACAGTCAGAAGGATATTATTTAAAAACTTGTTCGATTGTGAATGAAATTAAGTCAGGCTGCTTAGAACCTACGTTAACTGCTGACCTGTGCTCGTGTATCGCATTTACTAATTCAAAACTGATCGTCCAGTGTTTAAAACAATAAAAGCGGATGATTTGAAAAGTAAACTTGGCAGTGTTGTATTGAATCACAAGCGACTTCTAATCAAGCTGCGGGCCTATGGGGTATCGTCTCAGTTGTGCGACTGGATTCGTGATTTCCTGTCAGGAAGGTCGCAGTTCGTAGTAATAGACGGCAAATCATCGAGTAAAACTGAAGTGATATCAGGTGTTCCCCAGGGAAGCGTCCTGGGACCTCTGCTGTTCCTGATCTATATAAATGACCTGGGTGACAATCTGAGCAGTTCTCTTAGGTTGTTCGCAGATGATGTTGTAATTTAGCGTCTAGTAAGGTCATCCGAAGACCAGTATCAGTTGCAAAGCGATTTAGAAAAGATTGCTGTATGGTGTGGCAGGTGGCAGTTGACGCTAAATAACGAAAATTGTGAGGTGATCCACATGAGTTCCAAAAGAAATCCGTTGGAATTCGATTACTCGATAAATGGTACAATTCTCAAGGCTGTCAATTCAACTAAGTATCTGGGTGTTAAAATTACGAACAACTTCAGTTGGAAGGCGAGCCAAAGGTTGCGTTTCATTGGCAGGACACTTAGAAGATGCAACAAGTTCTCTAAAGAGACAGCTTACACTACACTCGTTCGTCCTCTGTTAGAATATTGCTGCGCGGTGTGGGATCCTTACCAGGTGGGATTGACAGAGGACATCCAAAGGGTGCAAAAAAGGGCAGCTCGTTTTGTATTACCACGTCGTAGGGGAGAGAGTGTGGCAGATATGATACGCGAATTGGGATGGAAGTCATTACAGCAAAGACGTTTTTCGTCGCGGCGAGATCTATTTACGAAATTTCAGTTACCAACTTTCTCTTCCGAATGCGAAAATATTTTGTTGAGCCCAACCTGCATAGGTAGGAATGATCATCAAAATAAAATAAGAGAAATCAGAGCTCGAACAGAAAGGTTTAGGTGTTCGTTTTTCCCGCGCACTGTTCGGGAGTGGAATGGTAGAGAGGTAGTATGATTGTGGTTCGACGAACCCTCTGCCAAGCACTTAAATGTGAATTGCAGAGTAGTCATGTAGATTTAGAATGTTTAAAGCGGCTGATAATCATCAGGAGTGTTGAGACAGAAGGAGGTGCGTGTATGAAGGATAAAATAGTATGGATGAGTACCAAGGTGCGCCTCAAAAGTAAGAGTGTTTCAATTTACGATTCGTGTAATGCAGCGCAAGTCCTTTGTAGTGACGCTGACTTGTGGCCTCTCTGTGGGACTTCTGTGTATACTTTTTTCAATTTTTTTAAAGAAACAGAAGCCACACGAGGTTTGCGTAAGTTCGCTCATTTCTTGGAAATGAATAGGTGCAACCCGTCTGCCACCGCTAACTTTCCATCATGAACGAAGTATTAAGAAAGGAACTTGTAACCACACGCTTGGTGGCGAAAGCAAACCTCACTCGGTTATTTAAGTTTGGAAATGAATTTGATGTAGCAGGCAAACTTCAGCCAACTATATCGAGCTATTGTTCACTAACGATCAGTCCAGGCAAACGAGTACTCCTTGCGACAGCGAGAATAAGGTTGCAAGATATCACTGGAAAATGGCAGACTTGTCGTGCTCTATTAGATTCTGGGTCGCAACATGGGCAAAACACCTCAGACTTCAAAGTTAGTATAGCAGAGTACCGATTCAAGGAACAGGTGCAACTCGCGGATCCAGAGTTTTGGTCACCCGCAAAGATCAACGTGTGGTTTGAGAATCTGAAAAAGCTCTTCAGCCACATTTGATACACTGAACCATTCGTTGTGATTTCTAAAAAGCACAAAATTGTGCACTTGACACAGGGGTTGGGAAAAAATACAAAAACACCACAACCAAACTCATTACCAGGCCCAACACGGTGTAGGAAAACCGTTGAGATTCAAAACAACTTTCAGTCCTCTCGAGATGGCTAAATACATGTCCTGTATGATTTTCAAGACGATCTCCTCCTATTCTTCCTGCAAAACTTCGTCAAGTTTAGTAACCATTGTGGATGTGGATATAGATCACACACCCTTCTCTCCTAAGCAGACCAAAAATGTTCAATAATATTGGGACCTGGTCACTGTGGCGGTCTAGCGAGAAGTGCAGCAAAACGCGTCCTAGACGATGCTAGCTTTGTGGACAGGGGTCCTGCCATGTTGGAACACAGCGTCACCATTTGAGAAGAAACATTGTGCCACATTATGGACGTGTTTAGCCAAAATCTTCCCATGATCCTTGGTAGTATTGAGGTCTTGTAGATTAACCATGGGATCCGTGAAATACTAGAGTATGCCTGCCAAAATCATCACCAAACCCTCACCCTGTTTCACTCTAGGCAAATAAACTCATACAGAATGGAATCATTGTGAAACATGATTCGTCTGAGCAAATGACATTCTCACATTCCTCCATAGTCCAAGTTAAATGGTTCTAACACCACGTTTTCATGTTACAGGTATTTGCACTGAAACGTCCCCTTAGAAAAATTATACATGGCTGTGCTTAAACTGACACACAATATTTTTAGCGCAACGCAATCTGACTTTCAAAAATCCCTACAAAAGAATGGCCCTGACTAACATTAACCTATACCTATCAGTATCCCCACATCCACCACTGTTGGCGACTCACCTCCAACTGCGCAACGCTACGCGCTGTTAACATCCAGCTGCCCAACACTACAATAGCCAACAACAATGCAAACCAGCCACAGACTGCACACAGCACAGCCAGTGATTTTCATACAGAGCGCTACGTAACGTTGCCAATAAGAAAACATAAACAGCCAACTTACATAGCCCCCATGCTCCCCACAAAAAATTTTACAAATTGTTTTGGGCAGTGGCCAATAATGATATGATAAAATTTTTCATAATTACAATAACAAAGATATCAAATGCACACACTTATTGATACAATGTTGGTCAAAAGCTGAAATTTTCTCACAGTCCGTACAGACAGTCCTGATCATTCATCACAGTAAAATTGCAGTGTTTTTCTCAAAGTCTGAGCAGTAAAAGAAAATACACACGGAAGTAGTGGATTTCCATGCAGTCTTGAAGAAGTAGTGTTGTCCTTCCAACGGAAAGACAGTGCTGACTCTCGACATGAAGACAGGTAATGGGCCACAACAGAGCAAACCCACAGCAGAGTCATTCGAAGTTTTGAAGAATATTGGTAGGTAGGTCATCACAGAGTAGACCCGATGTAGTCCTGGTAGAGATTACGGTATTGGTGGGCCACCAGAGGTGCAGACCCACTTTAGTCCTGGTAGAGATGGCCAGCAGCCATCTGCTGTGACTGTGCAGGTGCACAATCACCATCGAAGAGTCTTGCGGACAATATAGCAAGTCCATAACCACCACTTGTGCACTCACAAAGTTTTTGGAATTGTCCTTAGAACCAGCAATGCTATTATCCAGTCCCTTGCTGAATTATTAACACACATGCAAACACTAACAGTTCCTACTTCTCACATATTGTCCATATACTATGACCAACAGAAACATGTGCAGTGAAATGGAACTTACAAGTTAATAATATGATGAACTGGTGTCAATTACAATTTTATAACATAAGAATACAATTACAAAGGTACAAAATACATCATTAAAAACATAACAGTACAGATAACATTTGTAGTAACAAGGACTTTACAAAAGAATAGAAATAAACATATACATCAGTGTTACAAGAATTATGACATAAGTAAATAAATAAAATAATGAGAATAGTTTTCGAAACATTAATTTCACACATGAGAATTGAAACAGAACAGAATTAATAATGTGCAAACATCTTTACAAAGAAAATGACATATTATAAACTCAAATTATATTTGAGGATAACAGTATTCCTCGTCATTTCATTAGGAATTTCAGTAAATATCATAAATTAAGAGCTCCACAGTGTTATCATATGTTTTCAGGTTTGAGCGTGTCATATTTAAGATGCTTTCTACAAAGGAATGTCAATAGCAAGGATAATGGCCTCCTTTTCTTTTTTTTTTTACTCCACCTGTGCCTCTGAAAGGCACACACTAATGACTTTTTTCCAGGCAACTGTTGCGCAGCTGGGTGCCCACGATGCATTACGTGAAGGGCACTTAACTTTCTTACCGAAATATTTACAGCACCAGTTTGCACTACAGTGACAGTCTCATATTAAAAATTTAAAGGTCGAGAATTTGCGTTGCAAATGTGTAGAAACAAAATCCTGTGACTATAACAGTGTCCAAAAAATTTTCGCCAGCATTGTGATACATTCAAGTATTTACACACATTTCATAACTCTTAAAGTACGATTCTTGGTTTCCAACATCCTTTTTCACAAGTCAGAGTCCATAATCACTACTCATTATTCATTACCTTATTACACATATACATATTGGCGACACTTCTTCAATATTTCATCATAATAAATATGTAGCATAATCAAATTCCTCATATAACATCAGCTTGTTGATCATAAACATACCTCAACAGCATAATACACATTGTCATCATAATAATAACATCATAACACCCCAGTCAAATCTCAAAAACGTTGTAGCTTTCTGCAATAATGTCAAAACCTAAATAAAAAACCTCTGGTCATTTCTACAGTGTCATCTACCTCCAACGTACTTTAAAAATCATGATCCCATACCAAATACATCATTCAAAGCTCTCATAGTATCACAATGGTTCCGAAAAAATATGAACAGTTCACAAAGTACAGACAAAATACAGTTTCATAAGTGTGAAGTTATTCAACTGTGTAATTACATAAACATCTGTCACTGATGTAGTAAAATAAAATGTTTATCTCTCAGTTAAATGATGAGATAGCTGTGTAATTTGTGTGTTAGAGAAATATGGTACCGATGTGTAAAGTTGTATAAGCAAATATCATATTAGCTAGGGCTCCTTGTGCTTTCCAAACACATGGTACACAAAGTAGGCGTGTACCCTCCTGAGGATTAATGAATAATACCCTCAGGTGTTACAGATTACAGCAATGGAATGAAATGTATCACGGAAAACCTTTGTATCATTGTACTTCAAATATCTTTAAGAATAAATGATTTAAGTACAAAATTAATCATTCAAATACGTGTACTGTAGCGCTAAACTGTGCGTCTTGGTGTAAGATAATCTCTGTGGAAGTGTCGTAGTTATCGTCCTCCAAAAGCTAAGTTCTGCAAAAGTCAATGTACTTACCTCATGATAAACAAAAGTGAAATGCTTTGCGTATAGATATCTTAGTTATTACGCTTATTGCCGTGATGAAGAAAGTACTGTGCTGTAACACATTGTTGTGCTACGAAAAAGGCAGTCTCATTGTAGCTATAACACAAAAGTTACTACTAAAACATGTTTTACTTTCCAGAATTATACAGAAAAACTGTACAGATATAAAACAGAAACACTGCAAAAGCAACATCGTAAATTGTCACTCATTAGTCACGTCGTGATAAAATCGTATAGCTGTCACATAAACTAACCACTGTGTCATCTTGTATCTCACTGAAAGTACTTTAAATCCAGAATCTATTTTCAAGTAAACCAAAATGTTGCATTAAAATCTCATTAGCAGTACCAGTATATGTTCTAAGTATGTAAGCCTTATAGTTGTTAGGTAATCGTGCAACTAACAAGCAAGAATGTACACACACAATAACACTGTGACGCCTGTTCACTATAAAAATGCATTCTGTTTAAAAATGTTCCCTAGGTTCTAGACTGGATAGTTAACTTCAAAACATTGTTGCATGTTAACAGTTTCTCAGTGTGACAAATTGTACTAGTAGTGTGAAGTGAAAATTTTATGGCAGAGACTAAGTTAAAAAGCGGATTATCTCTCAATGAACGGTTTTACATGTGAAATGTGGTGTAAACCTTTACTCTCCCTAGTACGCAGTGTTTTCAACTTCGACGCAATTATCATGTGATAAAGTCGGTAAAGAATACTGGAATTTTTCTCAAGGTTAGCGTCTATGTTATTTTTCTCTGAGCCAGCCGGCACACATGGCTGCCTGCGGTGCGAGTCATTGCCTGTCTCTTTGTTGGCGTGCGTCGTAATTGGGATTAGGAGACCTAACTTCTACAAATTCACCTTGTCGAGAGTGCCCTACTCTGTTTGAATCCTGCCAGTTCTGATGGAATTCAGGTCTGTCGTTTTGTCGGTAGTTTACATAGTTTCTTGTTTGTCGGTCATGTGGTGGAGAATTTCTCCCGGAATCGTAACTGCGCGCTGGACCGTTGCGTCTAAAGTTATTCTGTCTCCCTTGATAATAATTATTTTGGTTCCCATATTGTCTGTTTCTCTGATTGTCTCTGTGTTAGTGATTACCGCGGAGAGGTGATCTCTCCATGTAATTATTTTTTCTCTGCCAACGGTTGTCATACGTGTGGTGTCTGTTTTGGTTACGATTTGCGTTGTAAGAATAGCCTTGTCGTGTCCATTTATTATTTCTGTCATCGCGGAATTGTGACAGATGTGACCTGTAATTGTTGTGTTCCTGTTTTCGCGTTCCGCGATTGTCAGTGTCAATTCCTAATTCTTGTAAGAGTCCCTGAAAAGCTTCAATGTCATCTTTGCAATGTCCTGCCAAAATAATATGTCGTAAATGTTCAGGTAGTTTGATTAAGCAAATGCGGTTGAGTTCTGAGGGGCTGTATGGGTTTGACAGGTACTGATTCTTGTGCAACATGTCTTCAAAATATTTCACAAGACTGGAAAATTCAGATTGTTCGAAATCTTTCATCATTATGATGCTATGTTTTACTTGGTCTTGTGTAGCTTGAGACCAATATGCTGAAAGGAAGGCATGATAAAATTCTCCTTCACTGTGACAATCGTGAATGACCGATCACATTCTTTCAGCTGATTCATTCTCTAAGTAGCCACACATAAATTCTAATCTGTGCTCTAATGACTAGTTGGGAGGAAAACAATGAGAGAATTGATGGAGCCACGCTTGTGGATGAATGTCGTTGCCAGAATTCTTAAATGTTTTGAATTTACGTGTAGTAATGAACAGCTTATAGTCAAAACCATCCTGTCGGCAAGTCGCAATTCGGTCATTGTTACTTCGTTTCAGCGGTTCCATCTCAAAATTCGGTGTACGTTGCCAATTTCTTTCATAATTTCCGAAGTGCCTCGTGTTATTATTTTGTGGCTGTTCCGTATTTCTAAGTTGCTCTTGCCGTGTTGGAGCGCGAGTGTCCTCTGAAATATGTAATTTTTGTATTACTTGTGCCAACTGATCTTGTACTTCCCGGATTTCTCTTTTGTATTGCGTATTAATTTGATTCTGATTTTGTTTGAATTTCTTAATTTGTTCATACTCTTCTGTGTCAGTGATGGCTACAGGTCTTGTGTCATTCAGATCATCATCTACCTTTGTTGATAAGTTAGTGAACTGATCCGAAAGTTCGGCTACTTTCTCCGATAGTATACTTAGTTCCTCAGTGTGTTTTTCTGAACCAAGTTTCAGAGTGTCCATTTGTGTTGAAATCGTATCTACTGTGTTCTTTAATTTTTCCTGAGTTTTTGAAAGCAGCGTAACCGAATCGGTAGATGCAACTTAGTCAATTTTAGCCCACAAGGTCTCATGATTTTCATGAACAGTGGTTTGCAGTTCTTTTATGGCTGCTTCGTGATTCTGTAATGCATTTTCATGCCGCGAAAAAATAGGTTGAAAATGCTCACAAATTTGTGTTTCTACGTCATTACAAACTTTTTGACATTTCGATTCAATGTTATGTAACTCAGTAGTTAAATCTTCACGTTTTTGTTCAAGCGTGGTGTCTAACTTCCGAAGATTTTGTTCCATTGTGTCTAACTGTTGTTGTGTTTATCTCTGGTGTTGTTCCATTGTGTCTAACTTTTGAAGATTTTGTTCCATTGTGTCTAACTTTTGAAGTTTTTGTCCCATTTGTTGCATTAATTGTAATAACAGTGCACTGGTGTCTGAAACATGTTCCTCAGTGCTATTCTGCAATGCATTTGAACCGACAATATTCGCATTTTGAAAAGCAGAAAATGTGTCTTGACTTATTTGCGAAAACGGCGAGGACGCAAAACCTGAATCTACAGTATTTGCAAGATTGTGTCCTGTTATTTCGGATTCCTGAGGCAAGCTGTTGCCGACCAATCGATCGATAATGCTTCCCCGTTCACTAATTGTTTCACTGCGTACACCATTATTTGCAGCCTGCTGCATTTCCCTATGCACAATTACCAAATTACTACTTTGAACATTAGTTAATTCATTACACGGTGGCGCTAACACACTGCTTTCGTCATCACTGTCATTTCTCAGTTTACTTTGGAGCCTAGTATTACGTTTTTCACACGCCATTATTGTCTCAATATTTCACACGACAACACAGAAAAACACAATTTGAAGAGCAAAACAAGAAAACAGATTAACATAACATTGAAAATAGTATCTCGTTAATTGCAAGCGCAGCTGCGAAATACTTGGTGCAAATCTACACGCATGCCACAACTGTTTTACTGTACAACAATGAAAGACTGCAACTACAAAGGAGATTATCTTTACAATTACACACCAGCAATAAACAATAGCTACACTAATTACAC
This sequence comes from Schistocerca nitens, assembly GCF_023898315.1. Classification (NCBI taxonomy): domain Eukaryota; kingdom Metazoa; phylum Arthropoda; class Insecta; order Orthoptera; family Acrididae; genus Schistocerca; species Schistocerca nitens. The sequence goes on from NC_064614.1 coordinate 832,865,635, forward strand.
AAACTACAAGAAAAAAATGAGAAGATTCCAGTGAGGTATCGTGACAGGGTCGCCATATGAAACGTCCCCTTAGAAAAATTATACATGACTGTGCTTAAACTGACATACAATATTTTTAGCGCAACGCAATCTGACTTTCAAAAATCCCTACAAAAGAATGGCCCTGACTAACATTAACCTATACGTTTCACAAATCACTTACCTCACAAAAATCTTGGTTACTCGAACTACTGCAATATAGCGAGCGCCACTACTGCCAGCTAAATAAAAGATTCAAACTACGGAAGGCACTAACTACTGATAGGCATAGTTAACAAATGAAAGATTTTAATAGAGAACAAACAATGTATTTACCTTAATAGTCATCAAAAGTCATAATATACGTATATAGCAGTTCATGACATCCAGTCTTACAAATTTCAAAACTCAGCCATTTCTCTCCCCACATCCACCACTGTTGGCGACTCACCTCCAACTGCGCAACGCTACGCGCTGTTAACATCCAGCTGCCCAACACTACAATAGCCAACAACAATGCAAACCAGCCACAGACTGCACACAGCACAGCCAGTGATTTTCATACAGAGCGCTATTTAACGTTGCCAATAAGAAAACATAAACAGCCTACTTACAGCATCACTGATTTAGTGGTTAGAGCTCGCCCTGCAATTTCCTGCCGCCCCCCCCCCCCCCGATCAATCAACACAGAATTTCGTGCACGTTATGACTTAGTGGATGAAGTTTTTCCGCTTTTCCTGAATGCGATATAAATCTTCGATACTGTGCCTCTAGAAACACGAAACACTCCGGCTGCCTTGGCTATGAAAGCATCCAACATACGAGCACCAACAAGTGGCCACGTTCTGATTCATTCATATTCGATATAACGCACACACAACTACACAGAACGCTGTTCTGAACACGAACTGACACTTGTCACGGTTTGAGAATACTGCACAGACATCGTTCGTCGTCAAATACAACAGTAGGAACTGCAAACTTGTCTAGCTGCTGGACATCTGTTCAACCATGATTTTCTCGCAGTTTTCCACATTTTTGTCCAGCTCCTCTGTACAGTAAGAGTCAAGCTCGTCTATATCACTCAGATTTATATTTCCCGTGGGTTCCCTAAATATTGCCGGCCAGAGTGGCCGAGCGATTCTAGGCTCTACAGTCTGGAACCGCTCGACTGCTACGGTCGCAGGTTCGAATCCTGCCTCGGGCACGGATGTGTGTGATGTCCTTAGGTTGGTTAGGTTTAAGTAGTTCTAAGTTATAGGGGACTGATGACCTTAGATGTTAAGTCTCATAGTGCTCAGAGCCATTTGAACCCTAAATATTCGTTGTCCCTGGAACGCCGAGTTCTAAACATGCCTCCCTTGCTGTTCGGCATTACTGGGTCATTCAACTTTATTAGTAGCTAGTGGAGTGATTCTTCATTTCAAATCAGGCGGGGGAGGAGGGGGGGGGGTATTGTGTGAAAAATAACACTACTCAACATGTGCCGCAGCTTTGTGGGAATTACAGTACGCAGTGAAGTCAAAGAAGGCTCTGTAGCGTCGTTCCATAGTTTATTGCTAACTGGTGTTCAATCTGGCGCGTCCATACTGAGTCTCAACCATTGAACACTTTGCCCACTGCCGACTGTTTTCACAACAAGTTTGTGACTGTGATAGTTGACTGCATCTTTGTCGGCACTGAGGTCAAAACATTTCCATGATATACTTGAACCGGCTGCTAAGCTAAATATAGTAAAGAAGACGATTTAATAACACTCAGTGCTATAAAAAGAAGAAAGGAGGAACAGCGTCATCGTTTACAGATATAACCATAGTGTAGAAAACATGGGAAGAGTGAGCTGCTGCACATGCTGAACAGAGAAAATGGAACTGCTTTCTGTAATTTTCCCTAACTCGCTATAGATAAAAGCCCGGATGTTCCCTTATAAAGGACATAGCTGAATTCCCTCCCTTCCGAACTTCTGCTCCCTCTACAATGATCTCAACAGATGCGGTATGTCAACACCGCTTCTTCCTTTCTTCTTTAGTCTCATCGCTTTCCGCTTTCTCAACTGCTTCTGCATCAAATCTGTGCCTCTTCTGTTTTGTGTTTCTCTCGCAAGAACTGAGTAAAAATTGCCAGTCAGTGGCAATGTTGCAATTATTGAAAACAGAACCAATTTTCGTGTGGAATCGTGCTTTAATTTAAGATCAATGTGGTGGATACTTCTTCCATCCCAGAGACTTTCCTTGGGTTTTTATCGTAAGTTCGATTCCAATCAAATGTCATTTGTCCTGCACCAACACTGCTACCGATTATCATATTGGCAATTTGTTACTAACAGCCGCAACAGCTATGAATAATGTTGGGAATATGTTTGTGAAAATTTTCGAAGGGCAGCGAAGATGGGACGTAATGGACCTTATGTCCTCAGGTGATATTGCCATTTTCGGGACAACGATGTAAATTGAAAATTTGTGGTAAGTTCTATTGGACCAAACTGCTGAGGTCATCGGTCCCTAAGCTTACACACTACTTAATCTAACTTAAACTAACTTATGCTAAGGACAACACACACACCCATGGCCGCATGTAGTGGCCGCATAGTTTGAGGCGCCATGTCACGCATTGCGCGGTCCCTCCCCCGGAGGTTCGAGTCCCCCTCGGGCATGGGTGTGTGTGTTGTTCTTAGCATAACAGCATAAGTTAGTTTAAGTGGTGTGTAACCTTAGCAGTTTGGTCCCTTACGAATTCACACCCACACACACCCACCCACCCACCCACCCACCCACACACACACACACACACACACACACACACACACACACACACATTCTCGTGGGAGGACTCGAACCTCCGACGGGAGAAGCCGTGCGAACCGTGGCAAAGCGCCTAGACCGCACGGCTACCCCGCGCGTCGGCAACGATGGTCCGGCCACTAGCGTTTTAGACAGCATCGCCAATCTAATTTTGTTCGTATGAGGTATAACTCACCACGGGCGTCATAACCTGCCGTTAAGTTTGATAGTTGTGTAATCGAACGAATTACGAATATCAAAAGCTTAGAATAGTCTGTAGAGCAATAAAGCCAGTAGAAATCAGTAGTAGGATAGATGAGTAGCAAGTAACTAATTCTCGTTGAAACTTTGGTGTGTTGGGACAAGAACGAATTTTCTACGCACTGTTCTAACTTGAAAACCGTGGACGCTGTTTGGCCTTGCGAAACATGTATATCGGGTGGAGACTATCCTCTCCCTGAGAAAGATGTTGGAAATAAGATAGCGTGGCCAAATGAGAGACGAAGCCAAATGCAGCCTCGTATCATTGCCGAAGAGCAGGCACAGACTACAAGCACGATGCTCAAAGTTACAGGAATCAGAAAGGAAAACCACGTTGTCGTACGAGCAGTCTGTAACCATTGGAATAGCGGTGGAACCTGAACAGCACATACAAAATTTCAAAGGGTGATGACGGGTACATATTACGTACATTGTTATAAGGTACCGCTGGCCTCCAGTGACTAGTTACAGAGTAATTGCATTTTGATTTCTTATTCTCATTTGTATCTGCACTTGCGCAGATGTCGACGGCATGCGCTGCATGTCTTGTATGGAAACAAACTGGTTCCATTCCCTCACAGTGCTCGCTGCTGTTAACACCAGTAAACACGATATAGTCTGCGCAGTTGAGCTTCAACACCACTACTCGACTTTGTCAAGGTGTTTGTGTTCCCCACGGTGTTAGTTGTACGTTAACAGTGACACACAGCAGTATGGATAAGTTTAATGATGAAGAGCTAGCCGATAAAAACCTTTTGTGTGGATTCAGTGCGCAGTATTGCACACTGACAGAGCAAACTGATCACACTGTGATGGAAGTATACGGCACGTTTTATCTGAGGGTTGTTGCGTTACTCCAACTATGGATATTTTCGTGATTGCAAGCTATGGATTTTTTCGTCGTTGTTAAAGTATTTCCACAGAAACAAAGGTAACTGGAGTCACAAAATAAACCATAAACGCTTTATTACTCTGTAACTGTTGTAGTTTATGCAGATTAACGCAGCTAAATGTCAAGTAACAACTATTTAAGGGACAAAATAAACTTCTGCTTTATTCGCACAACACATATTAATATATTTGCCTACGCAAATATATTACGTTGCGCATCAACAAATACGGAACATGTATATTCCACAGAGTCTAATGCACTCTGCACATCATATCTTGTGCGCCTCTATGCACACTGGAAAATGTTTGTTCACATATCCCCAACACTCCCCTTGAACAAATATTTTTCACATACTCAACAGTATATATCCCAGGTTAAACCATAATGTTTCACCAGCTTCTGAAATTTGTCCTTACTGAGAGACTTGGTTAAGAGATCAGATAAAATTTCTTCTGTGCATGGATAACTGAGGATTATATTTTCCTGTTCCACATGATGTCTTACAAAGTGATGTCTTATGTCAATATGTTTGGATGTTATACTGGTGATATTATTTTTTGCAAGTTTAATAGCTCCTATATTGTCACAAAATACCACATTTGGCTTTAATGTTGGATGAGATTCTATTTCACTCATCAGTGTACGAATCCAAAGAGCTTCTAGGATAGTGGAGGACAAGGCCATATATTCAGCTTCTGCAGTACTCAAAGCAACAGTCCTTTGTCTCTTACATGACCATGATATCAATCCTTCCATTAGTCTAAACCAACTTCCAGTGATGAAGTGTCTGCTTTCCAGCTCATTTCCCCAGTTTGCCTCACTGTATCCTTCCAAATTTACATTTCCAGTTAAGAATATTTTAACTTATAATCAACAGTTCCATTTAAATGTCTGAATATTCTCTTTATTGCCATCCAGTGCTTTTCTCTCGGATCACTGCAGAACTTGCTTACTGCGTTTGTGGAAAATGCAATATCTGGTCTGGAAGCCTGTACTAAGTACAGTAGACTTCCTACAGCTTCCAAATATGATACACTTTCCTTCCATTTCTCGTCATCATCAGTTATTAGTAGTTTTGCATTACTTTCCATAGAAGTAGAAATAGGTTTACAATTTTCCATATTGAACTTTTCTAAGATTTTCCTTATGTACAGAGGTTGATCAATCCATAATTCTTCTCTGTTGGTACTTCTTCGAATCTTCATGCCTAAGAATTGATTAATTTCCCCTAAATCATGCATATTAAATTCTGATCGTAACTGTTTTTTAAAAAAGTCCATCTGGCTTTCACTATTGGTTAAAATTAAAAAAAAAATCACCCACCCATATGTCCATGATTGCAATTTCTTCATTGCTCCTTTTATGATATATACTTGGATCTGCCTTTGACTGTAACATGCCTAGTTTTATTAAAGTTTTATGCAAACATTTATTCCAGCAATGTCCACTTTTCTTTAATCCAGATATGCCTTTCTTCAAGCGCCTAATTCTCCTTTTCCCTTGATAGGGTCGCTTAACTTCATCAGGTGGAATCACATATATTTCCTCTTCCAGCCTTCCATTCAGGGAGGCTGTTTTCACATCCATTTGATGAATTAATAACTTTTCCCTTACTGCAAGAGCCAAAAGGTATCTTAATGATGAATACTTCACCACTGGTGAGAAAGTTTCATTATAACCCATTTCTTCTTTCTGGGAATATCCTTTAACTACCAATCTCGCTTTGAATTTTGGTATTACACTCTCAGAATTTTTAATGTTAAACACCCATCTTGTTCTTAGTGGCTTTTTATTTTCAGGCATGTCAACCCATTCATATGTATCAATATCTACAAAAGATTGCAGCTCCTTTTCAATAGCCTTCGGCCAATCTTGAGCATTTGAACTTGCTAAAGCTTCATCAAATGTGATTGTTTCATTGTTGAATGTTTGGGCAACATACATTTCATATTCTGGATATTCTTTTGGTTTTTCTGTGCATGAAGACCGCCTTAAACAGACTTCCTCTGTCGAATCTTCTTCCTCAATTTGATTCTCGAGTAGCACATCAGCTTCCTCTTTATTCTCATCTTCCTCTGTTTCAGTTTCCATCTCTGTTTCAACACTACCAGCATCATGCTTGGTTGCATTACTGTATCATTTTGACTACTTTCCTTTATTTTAGGTCTATAATCCTCTAAAAATACTACATCTCTACTACTTATTCACAGGATTATAAAATCTGTGGCCTTTTGAATCCTCACAGTAGCCAACAAAAATACATTTTTGAGATTTTGCGTCCCATTTTCCTAAAGGTTTTGGAATCTGAACCATGGTTTCACATCCAAAGACTTTTAAGTGCTTTAGATCCCGTTTCTTCCCAGTCCATACTTCATAAGGTGTATTGTGTCTCACAGCTTTGGTAGGTGATCTGTTGACACAGCCTCTGCCCAAAAACACAGGTAGCTCAGCATCGCTTAACATACGTCTTGCCTTTTCTACAATGGTTATGTTGGCTCGTTCTGCAACTCCATTCTGAGAGGGACTGTAGCGAATGTTAGTCTGGTGCCTAATACCCATTCCATTTAACTGTTCCTTAAACCGTCCGTTTACATATTCTGATCCATTGTCTGATCTAATAATTTTAATTTTCTTCTGGGTCTGTCTTTCGACCATTTTGCAATAAAAAACAAATACATCATTTACTTGATCCTTGCTATTCATAAAATAAACATACATGTATCTAGAGAAATCATCTACAAATGTCAGGAAATAGAAGCTACCTCCTAAGGATTTTTTTCTCCATAGGTCCACAGAGATTTGAGTGTATGAGTTGCAAGACTTCGTTAGATCTGCTCTAACTCGATTTAAATGGCAATCTAGCCTGCTTCCCTTGCAAACACGCCTCACATTGGACATCATTCATTCCATAATTTTCCATCCCAGTTGCCATATTCTTCAGTAAAGTCATACTTTTCCTATTCAAATGTCCAAGTAAGTCTCCTATGCTACAAGAAACATTTTGCAGCATAAACAGAGTGATTTCCTGTTTCATCAGTATTTTGTGGTGTATTCACTTTGTAAATACCTCTTACATCTACTTGCAGTAGCTACAATATCACCGCAAGAGTCTATCACTTTGGCTCCCTCTATATCGAAGATAACTTTATTACCCTTCTTTACTATTTCGCTTACTGACAACAAATTAGTTGCAATATTCTTTACATAATGTACATCACGAGCAGTAACAAATTCCTTTTTCCCATTCACAAGTAAATTAAGATCCACTTTTCCTGCGAGTTCACACCTTAACTTAGATCCCCAAAGTGTGGAAATTCCAATGTCAGTCCTCGACTGAACATCATATCTAAACCTGACGGAGGTTTGGTAATGTGCACAGATGCTCCTGAATCTATGAACCATTCTGCATGATTGTCACTCGCTTCATTTAAATAGTAAAAAACAGAAAATTCCTTACCTTTGTGGGTAGTCTTCCTCTCAGGACTACTAGAATTAACATGCTTCTTTTATGAAACTTCCTGACAGATTAAAACTGTGTGCCGGACCGAGACTCGAACTCGGGACCTTTGCCTTTCGCGGGCAAGTGCTCTACCAACTGAGCTACCCAAGCACGACTCACTCCCCGTGCTGTGAGGACGGGGCGTGTGTCGTGCTTGGGTAGCTCAGTTGGTAGAGCACTTGCCCGCCAAAGGCAAAGGTCCCGAGTTCGAGTCTCGGTCCGGCACACAGTTTTAATCTGTCAGGAAGTTTCATATCAGCGCACAGTCCGCTGCAGAGTGAAAATCTCATTCTGCATGCTTCTTTTATATTTAACTTTTCGTTACAATGTGAAGCGACATTTCCAATTTTCTGGCATCTGAAACATCTTATTGGCTTACAGTAGAAAGCCGACGCTGTTTCCTTTCCTGAAGCATTATAATCTGGTTCATTCTTCACGTCCTGTAGAATATTTACTTTAACGCTATCCGCTGTAATGGGTATTCCGAACTTACCAAATCCATAATCATTGGCGAATATTTCTCTGGTAGTCCAGCTAACAATAAAGTTCCATCCATTCACCGGCAATTTCAAAACCAATATTCCTCAGACGATTGGAGATTGAAATTATTTTATTCACATATTCATCCACGCTTTTACACTTATTCAGTCTTGTGGTTATCAGCTCACGGAGAAATTCTAATTTTCTGGTTAAACCACCATCTTCAAATGCGTTTTTCCGTTTGTCCCATACCTCTTTTGCTGACGTAGCCTTTTCTATGTGAACATAATTCACTGGATGAATCCAAAGCATTAGTTTTGAGTTCGCCTTCCGATCCTTAGTAGCAAATCTTGATTCCGTAGGTTCCAATTTACCGTCTGCGACGTCCCATAAGTCATCCAAGTGCAAATACGCCAGAACGGCAAATTTCCAAGTCGTGTAATTTTCGCGCTACAAGCCGCTCTGTTTGCGGTACCTGTGTTGTAGTCATTTTACAGCTATTTTTCTTCTTCGTATAGCGTACACAATCCAACTTTATACGAACTTCTGCACACCTTAAAGCTTATTACTTCGCTTTAATGCAGTAACTGGGTCCATAACCTGTTGTAGTTTATGCACATTAACGCATCTAAATGACAAGTAACAACTATTTAAGGGACAAAATAAACTTTTGCTTTATTCGCACAACACATATTAATACGTTTGGCAACGCAAATAGTCCGCACCTCGTGGTCGTGTGGTTGCGTTCTCGCTTTCCGCGCCCGTGTTCCCGGGTTCGATTCCCGGTGGGGTCAGAGATTTTCTCTGCCTCGTGATGACTGGGTGTTGTGTGATGTCCTTACGTTAGTTAGGTTTAAGTAGTTCTAAGTTCTAGGGGACTGATGACCATAGCTGTTAAGTCCCATAGTGCTCACAGCCATTTGAACCATTTTTGAACCAACGCAAATATATTACGTTGCCCATCAAAAAACACGAAACATGTATATTCCACAGAGTCTAATGTACTCTGCACGTCATATCTTGTGCTCCACTACGCAAGCTGGAAGATGTTTGTTCATATATCCCCAACAGTAACCAAACAAGAAAGACCAGAGACCCCTAAATCAAAACACTCTGTAAACGTCCCTGAACAATCTCAGAAATTTTGTCGGTGGAATTTCGGTTCGTTCTGTAAACGGCGGGGTTCTGTCTGTGTTTTCACTCAGATGCCACGGATAACACGAGAACGTACCTGATCACTCACTTCACTTCGGAGCATTCAATCATAGTGCACGCGCCTCAGTACTGCTACCATATGTCTACCATTGCTAAGCTGGAGAGGGTTGTTGACCTACAGAGGAGGATGACCAAAGGCCATCTAGTGTGTAGATTGAGGACCCGATTCGCTTAATGTGTGTCCTTTCGAGAGCGTCATACAGCGTGCCGACGTTCTGTATGCCACCAGCGATAGAATGCCACATACGGCACGTGTCACGCATTGCTAATAGCCGCTGCGTGACATATCATAAAAATTCATTCAGTGAACATAGTTTCGCCGTTCACTCAGGTAATCTCATCAAACATAAATTAGTCACCCCTTCAAAACAGCTCTTTAGATAAAGTGGAATGGGCGGGCGACAGGCAGTCATGTGACACCTCACTGCTAAAGTCCATGGCTGCAGTGAAGTGTGCCAGTCGCTTGTAGGCCTACAAGACCAGCACGGTAGGACAGGTGGCAGAATGGCTGGAAGGAGCCATCGTATCTGGACGGACTCAGTGCCACACCGACATGTAGTTGCCCGATTTGTTGGTGTATGACCACGGACTGTCCAGTGTATGTGCAACATGGCGTAAGAACAGTGGTTATAGAAAGAACCTATCCGGCAGGAACTTGAGACGTGTGTCACGCCTTGTCAGTAACAGTTGGTACCAAATGCGACTGTTGCCGCTGTTAGTGAATTTCAACAAGTTTCCGAGCAGCCATTGCGAAGGGAAATGCATGAAATGGGCATTTGGAAGCGGGTACTTGGGGAAAAAGAGATTGATGACCTTGCAGTGCAGTCCCTTTCACTGGAAACCAACGAAATAACTTCGGAAAATGCATTTCCCACTGCGGCACATAAAGCTGCGTCTAACTGATCAAACAGCTCAGAAGTTGAACAACTGGTAGAGGAATGCAGAGAGGTCCGATCAATTGTGATTTTGCCCCTTCTGAAATGAAGCAAACTGTCGTGTCACCGGCGGCCGAATGAGGATGATCTATTATTTTCAAAAAAGAAAGTGTTCTCTATTTTGTGTGGTGCTCTGTAGTGGTAATTGAAAAGTAAATTCTGATAGGAGAAAATTAACTGGAGTGCCGTTAATTAAAAGAAGTAGCCAAGTAAAAAAAAGGAAAAAAGGTAATTTTAAATTATCACACGTCACAGGTAAATTTACCAATAAGAGAGAGAAAATAAATATTTCAAGATAGTGTCTATTCTGCTTTGATACCGTGGGATGGACTGACGGCGTACATCGTTTGTTGGTCGTATGCCGATCATTAATATTACGTGATATGCACAGAAGCGCTGCCTGGAAACTGCCTTTACAGATCGGCTTAACATATCTCAGGGACGCACGAGTGGCTGCTACAAATTCGAATATGAATGATGTTCGGCAGCGGCCAGTGAACGATATGTCGGCAGTCTTGCAGTTCTCCTAGCTGAAACATAGAAAATTTGGCAAGCAAGGTTAATGTTCTTTAAATCAAACATAGGTAAACAATAACGATTATTCATCTATTGACGAAACTTTTACACAGATAAATGCTTTACACACCTTGAAAATATCTTTGAAGTACAGATTCATTCGAGAGAGCGATCATTAACAGAGAGAGATATCGATAAAGAGAGATTCGAGAGAGACAGAGACAGACGCCGCTCGTGTTTATATGCGAGTAGTCAACTGAAGGCAACTTGACTGTCATCTTTCTTCAGTGTCTTCCTGTTCTGGAAGCCTCTTCAGTGGAAGAATGTTCGAGAGACTTCGCTGTGCTGATTTCCGGCTCGGCTGATCGCATGAAACTTTATTGTTGACGCTGCTTGCGCTGCGTCTGATGCATTATTTGCCAATTAAAAAACACAATTGCTAATTTTAACATCTGTATGCTCTCTCACGCCTTGCCAGTAACAGTTGGTATCAAGTGCGACTGTTGCTACTGTTAGTTAATTTCAACAAGTTTACGAGCAATCACTGCGAAGGGAACTGCATGCAATGGACATTTAGAAGCGAGTAGCTTGGGAAAAAGGGACTGGTGACCTTGCAATTCAGCGCCTTTCACTCCAAACCAACCAACCAGCCAACTAACTTTGGAAAAACGCATTTCCCACAGCGACACATGAAGATGCACCTATTCAACTGATGTAATAACTCAGAACTTGGACAACTGGTAGGAGAATGCAGAGAGGTCCGATGAACTGTGATTTTGCCTCTTCTGAAATGAAGCAAGCTGTCTTGTCAACGGCGGCTGAAAGAGGTGTTTAATCCGCCATGAGTGGCCGGTGTAGTTCATACCAGAAGTTGTACCGCGATATTTTTAGGGTGTTTGTCGTACCATGACCTGGGCCCATTCATTCATGTTACCATGAATAATAACCAGGAAGTTTATGTGTTCTTGGTGACAAAGTGAATCCCTTTCCTCTACTTCTTTATGATGATTTTGTTGTGGAAGCTTCCGTCTTCCAAGATGACAACAACAGTATTCCTAGGACTGTACACGTATGTTTCTTGTTTGATGAGAAAGCAGGCCATGTATCGCAACACTGCTGACTCGCTAAATCGCCCATATTAAATAACTGAACCATTAATAATAGAGGGTGAAACGTAGCAATCGACGTGCTCACAATTTGGTAGCTCTAAGAGGTCTAACTATCAATGATAGGTTTCAGCTAGATACGACATGTATGAAGAGACTTCTGGACTCTCTTAGCCGCCGAATCGAGGTCATTATCAAAGCTCGAGCGCAACCTCTCCTGGGAGTGACTAATGTTTTAGCCAGTGCGCTTATCAGAGCTGTAGCCTACCGCATCTACCAGGCTTGCAGCGCGTCGCGTGAGATTAACCCTGATGCTAGCGTGTCGTGGAGCCCCACGCACTATTTATTGGTTTGCCGCCGGAGTAGCGGGCAGAGGTGGCTCGTGGTGTGTGTGTCAGCGGGCTGTGATTGTCGTTCAGATATAACGGGGCGCTCAGCCGTGGGCCGCCAGTGCGTCTCCAGACCCCGCAGTGCAGCTATGCCCAGACGAGGAGCACCACTCGCCTACCGCGCATGCGCAGTCGCCATCCTGGTTGCTTTCGCGGCAACAGCAAGTGCCCGTGAGTACACTACCGTAATCTAGTTCACAGTGCCCCCGCCCTCGTTTTCAGCTCGAAACTACGCCGCCCTTTACTGATGCCCAGTGTAATCTAAAAGCAATTTTTAAAATGCTTCATGAAATTCTAATTTCATTTTAGCAAATCTTAGACAAGAATGTGGGAACTGTGACAAAATTTTCCAAGTTTCTGATATAGTGTCCAAGGTCTAGCAGCTGAAACCAATGTGTGTGTTATAATACCTATGACTACGACATGTACGATGCTTGAAATTTACACACTACAACCAATTAACTGTGAGGACAGCATGATTCAGACAATATAATAATCATCTTCCTAAAATTATCTTAATATGACGTAGGGCCTAAGAGTTCATAGGAAATAGCTACACAGTGCCGCTGTGGTTGGTTCTCTCGAGTTATCCCCCAAATTTAATAGCCAGGTCATCGTAAAACTTTGCTGTAGTGTTGTACATTTCTTTACGAAAACTTTTTGTTTTCCAAGATCGCAACTGAAGCTAGACGCTTTGCCACTATCAAGTTTACAATTTCAAATTGCAAGATAAATTCTAGTAAAATTTATGGAAAGAATCCACAGTAATCAGTAAAAAAGTATGTACACAAAGTTTTTAAGCTAACACGTACTTCAAAAATTGTAGTTACAAAATGTATGCATTAGATACGTCATGCCACAATATATTATGCAGTATGACATATCAACATATTGATATGATGTGTGAACGTGACGAGCCATTTGTCTGCTGACAATATCGGATGAAGCTATCCAGCTAAAGTCAAAAGCAGATCGAACGATATCGTGTAAACGACCTTTGATTCACTGGATGTGCCATCAGGTTGCAGTTAAGTAAAAATACTATACTTTTACAGAAAAATAAAAAATGTGCAGTAGTCAGAAATAGATGTAGGGGATATTACAATGTTTTATACCTGAAATATGAAAATTGTACAATTAGAGCCAATGGATGTTGTGAGTGATAAGCATTGACATTGAAACAGTGCAGTGCATCGGACTACACGTAACTGTCAGACACCACGTGAAACAGTAAAATGTTTGAAAATATAAAACTGAAATACAATGCACCTTTACAAATTTCAATTGTAGTTTATCATGTGTGGTCGCTATACATGCAGCAGATCGTCGGCGTAGTGATGGTACAAATTATGTAACAGAAGATAATTTTGATTAACGTTCAGGGTACCTATAAGCATATTCCGTTATTGGCTACTCTTAAATGTATGTCAGTGCTACATTTTCAATAGTAGCACTAATATAATTAAGCAGACCACACATAATATGCTTTGATAGGAAGCTTACTAAGCAGACATAGGACTACGTAGCATATACTTCATAAGAAAACTCAAATGTGATATTCAGCTTCAAGACAGGACTCTAAAATGTGCTACATTTTTACTAAAAAGCAGGAGATTGGAATAGTACTTAATATTCATATTATATAGCCTTTTCAGGTTTTTCAGACAAGACTTTATGTGCTTTTCTCAGAAAAACTGTTTTCACTTTCTGTCAGAATTACGTTGACTTGTACTTTTTGTACATCCTAAATTTTGTCTGTAATGTATGGCATTCCCTATGTTCCTACCATTTTCTTATGGGATTGTTATTGAATTCTATAGTCAACACGTGGTTGACATTATGTTCTACATCCAACATAACAATGTATTAGTTAACTGTAACATTTCTTTTGCCAAAATAAGTTATAATCGTGTCGTTTTATAATTGGAAATGCTATATTATTACATTTATAAAATATTGCACCTAGAAATTGTGGCTGCCATATTGTTACATAAGTACATACATCCTACGTGTAACATGATACAGAGCTGCACTGCCTACATATTTTTCATTTACGTTGGTTGTATGAAAGCTAGTACTTACAGTTCTCTTTACCTAAAATGGTTCAAATGGCTCTGAGCACTATGGGACTTAACTTCTGAGGTCATCAGTCCCCTAGAACTTAGAACTACTTAAACCTAACTAACCTAAGGACATCACACACATCCATGCCCGAGGCAGGATTCGAACCTGCGACCGTAGCGGTCGTGCGGTTCCAGACTGTAGCGCCTAGCACCACTCGGCCACTCTGGCCGGCTCTCTTTACGTAGTCATTGTGCATCACTCTATGTGATTATGGTACGTGTGCCTTCATACTTATTTCTTTAGCTATTTTTATAACATTTGTAACCACCTTGGACATATTTATAACTGTACTTCTGTACTAGTGCCTTCACACTTACTTGTTTAGTTATTTTGATAACATTTCTAATTGTCTTGGACATATTTATCACGTTACGATCGTAGCTTTCAGTTTCGTATTTTTGGCTGTTATTTCGAATGAAACACTTGCATGCATGTAAGTGAAGCCAATAACCGAATGTGATTTCCGGTACCCTGAACATCACGAGTATTAGTTTCTGTTACGCAGTTTGTACCGTTTCTATGTCGATCGTCCGCTCCTTGCCTAGCGACCGTCCATGATAAACTACAACTGAAATTTATAAAGTTGCATTGTACGATTAGTTCAGTTTAATGTTTTCAGGCATTCTACTGTTTTACGTAGTATCTGCCATTTACGTGTAGTCCGATGCATCGCGCTATTTTTACGTCAATCTTTATCACCTACGCCATCCATTGGCTCTTTCTATCTGTACAGCTTTCATAGTTTACGTATAAAGCATTGCAATTACTCTACATCCGTTATTAAGTGCTGCAACTTTTTTTATCATTCTGTAAAAGTACTGCGTGCTCACTCAACAGCCACCTGATGGCGGCTTCAGTGAATCAAAAGTGGTGCTACGCAATATCGGCCAGTCTGCTTATTGCTGTCAAGTGGATACCTTTATCCAATCCTGCCACCAGGCAAGATGGTGCTTTATGTTGCCGGGTCATATCTTTGTGGTGTTTCTGTTACACTGCACAATGAAGTGCTGCATAGCGTGTCTCATTCGAACATTTCGTAACTACAACTTTTAAAGTACGTGCTGTTCTAATACTCTTTCCGTACATAATTTTTTACTAATGGCTGTGGAATATGTTCATTAATTTTATTTGAATTTCCCTTACAGTTACGAATTGTAAACAGGAACGCGACAAAGAGTCTTACTTAAGTAGTCGATGTAGACACTGCTTTATGCTATGTCGTATATGCTCCTGCAATAATTATTAAACGATTAATTTCGTCTATTTTTTGTATAACGAATATTGGGCAATACATTCTGTATAATTGCGGACCTGGAAATGGCTGTTTCACTGGTCTAAACTAGTTATCGATGTATCCTTCTTTCCTATCTTAGCAAATGAAAAGTTTCCTAAACAAGACTACAGGAGTGTAATTAAAGATTGCCTCCAATCTTTAAGTATAGTGCTGTAGTCTTCTGCAGGAAACGGTTTGTTTGCCAAGATCGGAGAGAAGGATACATCGATTACTGGTTTCGATCAGTGAAATAGCCATTCCCTGATCTGAAATTATACAGAAAGGTATCAGGTAATAACAATCTTGATCATTCTACGTTAAGTTTCTTACTCGAAGTCCTTTGCAATGAATAATGAAAGCGTTGTGCGTGTTAGACATAATGCAATTTGAGCCAAAGAAAGGCGCGAACTTTCTTTGTGCAATGTTCAGTTCGAATGTAAACGGATGAAATACCAACAAATAGTTACTGTTAGTTTACCGAATGAACAAAGAAAGAAGGGGGAAAATGAAGTTGTTCGTGCATAAATTAAATTATCAGTCATCCACAGAGTTATCGATGCCTTTAGTCAATAAATAAGTTCTGCAGCAGTACTTACAAATGCGTTTATCAATGTAGAGGGTGAAAGTTTGTGGCAGAAGGAATTATGTAACAGGGAGCAGTAGGGTACAGATAAAAATTCGTTGTGCATAGGAGAAGCAAGAAAAGATGCAGTTTATCGGAAATGCATCTCTTGCCTCTAGTCGGTTTGAATGATGGCTGCCTGCCAGACTAATGATCGTAGGGACACTCGTGGAATCATTTACGTTTTACCCTTTATTAGGCTGATACTGAAATACAATGAAAGGAGAAGACCACATATGCTGCCACGTGAAAGCTGAAAGATGATGACTTTGGCAAATCAACCAAAGTGCACAAATAATTTCAAAAATGTTCCTAAATATTGCCAACCCAAAATCCCATGCGAAAACTACCAATTCCTAATTCAAAAAGCTGGAATTAGTTCTCGTCTATTAATGTGAAGTCTCTTTAAGTGTGACATTATTTCACAAAATGTTGTTCAGTATCGAAAAATCTTTCCTGTTGGTTATGAAAGAGGAAAATGGTGACGGAGCGATGTTCTTATACTATCCGAACGTATTAATGGTGCTGTCGCGGAGACATCGGGCAATTTGCGTTTCGTGAAACATCCAGACAAAAGCTTGATGAGTTTTTAGCATGATGTATTCATTACTTCTGCTACCTTTTCCATCTAGTGTGCGATGTGATAGCGCTTGACAGTTCAGAAACGAGTGCCAAGTTCTGAGTTATGATGAAGCAGGTTGTCTAACTAATCAAAATAACCACAGATGTGTAATTGACGCAACAATGTTTGAACCCCACGTATGATCTTTAAATGTGTCCGTGGGATTCCCCATCTGATTTTTCAGAACTGCGTTTGAGCCTCATACAGGATATGTAAGAAGCCCTTAGAAATACTTACTTTTTGTTTCAATCTAAGGCACCTGTTTGGTGGGTAGCGGACTGGAAAATCACGTAATGCTATTTTCTGCTAAGTAACTTTTTCGCGGTATCTTGAACCTTCGAATGAAGTGAAAGCAACAACGTATTAGAAATTTATATAATTTCAGTGTGTTGGTTCGTCGGCGCCAGCAATTAAATCAGCAAGTGCTCGTAAAGCGGAGTGCAGAGTGTTGGGTCAGAACGTGCTGGAGACAGTAGTGCGCATTACCAGAGCTAACGAGAGACGTCAGTGCATGCATAACAGTTTTATCCGCGGCCGGATATGGAAAGTAGTTTCCAGTAAACGTTTACGGGACAGGCGACAAAACGATGTGCTGTTCTCAATTGCTCTGCTACGCAGTCTCTGAATGCAGTGTTCATACGATGTGTATAAATGTTCTGATAAATCGACCAGAACGTTAGTGTGCCCCAAGGCTCCGTCCTCTCCCCCATTCTGTACCTTTTGTACACGGCGGACATGCTGCCGCCGTCAGCCCCCGTCCACCTTCTCCAGTTTGCCGATGACACCGCCTTCCTTGCCCTTGCCCCCACCCTACAGCGCTCCCAACACCTTCTCCAATCCCATCTTCACCGGTACACCGCTTGGTGCAACCAGTGGTTGCTCAAGGTCAATCCCTCCAAAACCCAGGCGATCATTGTAGGCAAAACCACCCCTTCCTTCCGCCTCCTTGATTTCTATCTCACCATCTATGGCTGTCCTATCGCCCTCACTCCCACCCTTAAGTACCTTGGCGTCACCCTCGACCGTCGCCTCTCCTGGACTCCCCACCTCCGGACAATCCAAGCCAAGGCACGCTCCCGTCTCAGTCTTCTCAAGCTCCTCTCTGGCCGTACGTGGGGTCTGGACCCCTCCACCATCCTCCACACCTATAAGTCCCTCATCCGCCCTATCCTTTGTTATGCCCATCCGGCTTGGATCTCCGCCCCCCCTACCTTTTATAAATCCCTCCAAATCCCTTTACATCATGCTCTCCGCCTCACCTATCGCATCCGTCTCCCCTCCCCCACGCGGATCCTGTACAATCTCATCCCCTTCCCCCACCTCCTCCTTTTCCTTGAAAGGATGCGGATCCTGTACACCTCCCGCAAACTCGATCCTCCTCACCCGCTCGTCTCCCCGATCCTCTCCCACCCCCGCCCACTGCCGCGCCTGTATTCGCACGTCCCACCCGGTCTCCATCTCTCCACCCTCCTTACCCTCTCCCAAGGTGGCTTCTGCCAGCTCCCCCTCCCTGATGATGTCCTCCTCCCCTCCATCTACCCCTCCTATCAACTTTGACCCTGACCCACCCCCCACTTCCGGTCTCCTTTCCTTTAGGCACCCTACCTCCCTTCTCTTCCCTTCCCTTCTCTTTCCTTTTCCCACGTCCCCTCCCTCCACCCCTCTTCCCCCGGGCTTCCCCTCCCCTTTCCTCCCTCCCCCAATTCTCCCCTGCCCGTGGCATCTCTGCTCTCCCCTCTCGCTATCCCACTCCCCTTCCTCCTCCTCCTCTCTTGGCAGGTCCCCGGACTCGCACACGCATAGTGAACAGTCGTGCGCCGGAGTTCATCGACATCAGTATTTCGTGTGTGTGCTTCGTTTTGTGTTTCGTGCAGTTACGACTCCACTGTTCACCTGTGCCATCGCCGTTCTCCGTGTTTTGTGCGCCGTGCCCACAAGTGTTAGTGTTTTTATCGTCCAACGTGAACGGCTTCATGTTTATTGTTTTTTTTTGTATCTCCATTTTTTGCCCGCCGTTTTTTGTATTGTCTGTATCACCTCTGTCATGTTATTGTTCCACTTAAGGCTGAAGAGCAGCGTAATGTGCTGCTGCCAGCCCGCCTGTATAGGTGATTAAAATTACAATAAAGGAAAAAAAAAAGACCAGAACGTATTTAACGGGTTAAGATCGTTACAGGCGACATAAAAAGACAGTGGGAGATTGTTCGTAATGATGTCACATGCATTCATTTCGCTGTAAGTTCCTACTGCCGTTATATTACTATACAGTAAAGAATAGGCAAAAGTAATTTGTTCTTAAATACGTATCAGGATCAAGACGAAATCGGGAAAATTGGCCTTGAAAGGACATGCCACTAGTCCCACGTTTAAACTGCCTTGGGCTCGCAGCCTGCAGTGGTACGTCACACCAGTATGTTCCTTTACGTCAAAGTAAGACCACATATTACAGAGAGTGAGATTTGGGCGACTCGCCAGGACTATTTATTTCCAGTTTTCCTATCAGAATTTAATATCTTTGCTTATTGATGTGCAAAGTCTTGCTTATGGCAGCTTCATTTCCTCCTGTAATTGCTAAGCGTTTCTTTTTTCACTTCAGTTTGTCACCGTGTGTGTTAAGATGCGAACGAATTATATATTCTAGTTCTAACATGCTGAAAGTCTTCATGTATATTTAGATGTTGAAAGGCATTTCAAAAGATAGTGATTGAGTTCGTGCGAGAATGGGAAATGCCGAAGACATACATTATAGTAGGCCTACGTTAGCATATGTTTACCCAGTAACTAATAACACACAAATTAGAGCAACCATGTTAAAATGTTAATTTTTATGAAATGATAATTAAATTGACACCCTAGCTGCAAACAGGCGTTCATGTACTTCATTGGGGACATGTTGAAATGTGTGCCCCGACCGGGACTCGAACCCAGGATCTCCTGTTTACATGGCAGACGCTCTATCCATCTGAGCCACCGCGGGCACAGAGGATAGTGCGTCTGCAGGGACTTATCCCTTGCACGCTCCCCGTGAGATCCACATTCCCAACATGTCCACACCACTACATTCGTAGTGCGCCTAATAGTTGTTTTGCCCATCATACTCATTACTCGTGGCAGATTAATCTACCAAGTCCCGTACGAGTTCGGGCATAGCGTGTGCGTTCGCACAAGAAGGTCAATGTCCGGGAAGCCATATTTTAACTATATATGACGGTAGTATCTGTTCCCGAAAGAACAGTTACCGTGGATGACCATGCAGCTTTGCTAGAAATGAAATGATAATTAAATGGACACCCTAGCTGCAAACAGGCGTTCATGTACTTCATTGGGGACATGTTGAAAATGTGTGCCTCGACCGGGACTCGATCCCGGGATCTCCTGCTTACATGGCAGACGCTCTATCCTTCTGAGCCACCGCGGGCACAGAGGATAGTGCGTCTGCAGGGACTTATCCCTTGCACGCTCCCCGTGAGATCCACATTCCCAACATGTCCACACCACTACATTCGTATTGCGCCTAATAGTTGTTTTGCCCATCATACTCATTACTCGTGGCAGATTAATCTACCAAGTCCCGTACGAGTTCGGGCATAGCGTGTGCGTTCGCACAAGAAGTCCCGGTCGGGGCACACATTTTCAACGTGTCCCCAATGAAGTACATGAACGCCTGTTTGCAGCTAGGGTATCCATTTAATTATCATTTAATTTCTAGCAAAGCTGCATGGTCATCCACGGTAACTGTTCTTTCGGGAACAGATACTACCGTCATATATAGTTAAAATATGGCTTCCCGGCCATTGACCTTCTTGTGCGAACGCACACGCTATGCCCGAACTCGTGCGGGACTTGGTAGATTAATCTGCCACGAGTAATGAGTGTGATGGGCAAAACATCTATTAGGCGCACTACGAATGTAGTGGTGTGGACATGTTGGGAATGTGGATCTCACGGGGAGCGTGCAAGGGATAAGTCCCTGCAGACGCACTATCCTCTGTGCCCGCGGTGGCTCAGATGGATATAGCGTCTGCCATGTAAGCAGGAGATCCTGGGTTCGAGTCCCGGTCGGGGCACACATTTTCAACGTGTCCCCAATGAAGTACATGAACGCCTGTTTGCAGCTAGGGTGTCCATTTAATTATCATTTCATTTCTAGCAAAGCTGCATGGTCATCCACGGTAACTGTTCTTTCGGGAACAGATACTACCGTCATATATAGTTAATTTTTATAACAATATAGAGTGTCTGTCAGTGCATCCTTGTCCATCAATATCTGTGAAATTATTTTAAGTTATTGTAGTATTTTTGTGTGGTACTTCAAGAAAATGTATCAGCAGGGCTGCAACGATGCTTTTGCGTAGGTTTCCGCAATTTTTTCGAATCTTAGTTGACACGAGTTACTTTGTCTGTCCATCTTACGTTTGTACCATGTACAAGAGATCTGTCCAGAAACTACGTAGTTTACATTTCTGTTTCCGAAACTACTGGGCCAAGCACCTAGAGTAACATCAACGTTGTTAATTCTCTGGACGCAAAAGGACGATTGAGATTTTTTTTGTTTTGTTTTTTGTCGCTTGATGCTTGTTTAGAGGTGAATTGTTGTTGTTGTGGTCTTCAGTCCTGAGACTGGTTTGATGCATCTCTCCATGCTACTCTATCCTCTGCAAGCTTCTTGATCTCCCAGTACTTACTGCAACCTACATCCTTCTGAATCTGCTTAGTGTGTTCATCTCTTGGTCTCCCTCTACGATTTTTACCCTCCACGCTGCCCTCCAATGCTAAATTTGTGATCCCTTGATGCCTCAGAACATGTCCTACCAACCGATCCCTTCTTCTTGTCAAGTTGTGCACAAACTCTTCTTCTCCCCAATTCTATTCAATACCTCCTCATTAGTTATGTGATCTACCCATCTAATCTTCAGCATTCTTCTGTAGCACTACATTTCGAAAGCTTCTATTCTCTTCTTGTCCAAACTATTCATCGTCCATTTTTCACTTCCATACATGGCTATACTCCATACAAATACTTTCAGATACGACTTCCTGACACTTAAATCTATACTCGATGTTAACAAATTTCTCTTCTTCAGAAACGCTTTCCTTGCCATTGCCAGTCTACATGTTACATCCTCTCTACTTCGACCATCATCAGTTATTTTGCTCCCCAAATAGCAAAACTCCTTTACTACTTTAAGTGCCTCATTTCCTAATCTAATTCCCTCAGCATCACCCGACTTATTCGATTACATTCCATTATCGTTGTTTTGCTTTTGTTGATGTTCATCTTATATCCTCCTTTCAAGACACTGTCCATTCCGTTCAACTGCTCTTCCAAGTCGTTTGCTGTCTCTGACAGAATTACAATGTCATCGACGAACCTCAAAGTTTTTATTTCTTCTCTATGGATTTTAATTCCTACTCCGAATTTTTCTTTTGTTCCCTTTACTACCTGCTCAATATACGGATTGAATAACATCGGGGAGAGGCTACAACCCTGTCTCACTCCCTTCCCAACCACTGCTTCCCTTTCATGTCCCTCGATTCTTATAACTGCTTATAGAGGTGAAAAAAAAATTAAAATTTGAGGAAATTGTTGCACATGGAGTTATGCTGTGGTATACAAATAGTTACATCATTGACACCTATAGAGGTAGCGGAATGGTTAGCACACTAGACTCGCATTCGGGAAAACGATGATTCAAACCCGCGAGCGGCCATGCGGATTTAGGTTTTCCGTGATTTCCTTAAATCGCTTCAGGCATATACCAGGATGGTTACTTCCACATCCTTCTCTAATCCGATGGGACCGATGACCTCGCCGTTTGGTCCTCAAACCAACCGACCACCTTGAATCAGAAACGAAATTCGGCTTCCTGTTAGTATTTGTAAACAATACTGCAATCGCAAGAAATTCGGAAAAGACTGAAGACGATTATCATACGGAGCTCGATACTGATAGCCGACAATCGCACGGAAGGTGAACGATACTGTGGAAAGTAGTAGTATAAGATAAAAATACGGGGAGGCGTCCACAAACGACAACAAATGCCTGCTGAAATAAAGGCGGTAACCAACAGGGACACCACGAATACCATCTCGAAATGGATTCAACGCAATAAATTATGACCCACTTTAAACTGTAGGTCTGATTTACCTGGTAGGATTACTGGTATCAGAGGAATACTAAGTATAAAATATTCTGTTGTCAACTATTTCGAGTCCTCTAGATTCGTTAGATTCGTACAACATTTAGTAGAAATTAGAAGACAAGTGGGTGTGAAGAAAGTGACATGGCAACAAACAAGGTATGTTCTATACTAGAATAATCGCCTTGATATCAGAAAGCGGGCGAAGTGGCGCAGTGGTTAGCACACTGGACTCCCATTCGGGAGGACGTCCGTTGTAACCCACGCCCGATCATCCTAATTTAGGTTTTCCGTGATTTCCCTAAATCGCTTCAGGTAAATGCCGGGAGCGTTTCTTTGACAGTACGCGGCCGTTTCCCTTCTCCGTCCTTCCCTAATCCGAGTTTTCGCTCCGTGTCTAATGACTTCGTTGTCGACAGGACATTAAACACCAGTCTCCTTCTCTCCCTCCATATCATTGACCTAAGAGGGAATACAGTGGAAAGCAAAGCAGACATGATGATTTTACCGCTGAGACAGGAGAAAGAAACAACAGACAGAATAAGAAAAATTTATACGAAATGAAAATAGGACAGCAGCGAACTGCATTATCTGACACACCTTTCACTTTTTTTTCACGTTAAAAGTTTAGCCTTCTGAACGTTATTGCTTCAATCAAATTCCAACGCTTATTGTACAGACGTAAAGTCTTTAAATCAAGGTTCGAATCTAAAGAATATAAATTAATTATTCTGCAGCAGCATACACACCTAGCCTCACAGAGTAAAAGGCACACCGGCAACGCTCAGCAGTGTCCGAGGCGCGACTGGAGCTCGGTACTTCTCCCTTGACGTTTCATTACCCGAGATATTTTGCTTCTCGTTTTCCGTTCGGAGCTGTGACATTTTTAGTGTTCACAGACCGTGTTCATCGCCTACCCTTACGTCCCTCGCTCCTATATCCAGGATGTGAGTCTCTCTCAAGGGAGTCACGTCATCTCATAGCCCGCTGACAAGAACAGTTCGAAATAACGCTAACCTTGAAACAGTAGCAGCAGTGGTAACATATGTTAATGGATGGATAAACATATCTAAAAGTGTAACATTTAGTTACGACTAACATATGTATTGTCTGCTAGTGTAGCTGAACGCATTCGTCGTAAACTTCCTTGCTTTGGGAGCCAAAACAAAATGACCTCTTTTCTTTCAAAGCGTGACACACATGACACAGACCCTGCTGGGCAGACACGGGGTTTCTCCCGCCAGAGATCCTGGTTGCGATGAAAGACTCATTGTTGCGTAGCTGAATGTCTAGGTTGGGTTCGTCCGCCATACTACTGCACTTTGTCATATTTGAAAGAAATTCATCGTCAAACTGAAACTACAACACAAATCCGTATAGTATTTTGGAGCATGTTATGTACAATTATCGTGCTTGGTCGCGAAAAATGCAAGGGGTCCACTACGTAATTTTTACCGAGAGATAAGCTTTATGTAGCTTTGATATCATCTTTCAAAGTGATTGCTTTATTGTTTTCCTTGCCGTGCACGGAGTAAAATTGGAAGGAGCTGCGTGTTTAATATAACAGTTTGGAAACATGCATTTTTTTGTATGGGATTGTCTCCGTTTATCCTCGAAACGGTCGCGATGTAAGGTATACTTTACGAAAAATGGGAAAAACCTCTAGTGATGATACAACTCTACAGAAAACAGCAACCAGTAACCTTATTATGCTTGAAATGCTTACTTATCCAGCAGACGAGATAATCTGCTGAGGCTATGTACCTTTGAAAGCTAGTTAATTGATATATACACTCATGTTCAGAAAAAAACAGTCCTTCAACGACTGGAGATGGGACGTTCACATTCAGAGGATATGTAGATTAGTGTGAGCTACAGAAATGATTAGCATTTCAGTCACCTCGGTTCAGAATGTGTCCTATTGCACAGGGTCCGCCATGGGCCCTGATAACGTCTTCCATGCGTGATGGCATCGATGTGTATAAGGCTACAGAGTGGTTCCAGGAATACTCTTCTGAGTTTAAACATTTCCGCTGGCCGCCCAACTCCCCAGACATGAACATTATTGATCATATCTGGAATGCTTTGCAACGGGCTGTTCACAAGAGATCCCCTCCAGCACTACCTCAGACATTACTAGACTCAATGCCACGTCGTGTTGCGGCACTTCTGCTTACACGATATTAGGCAGGTGTACCAGTTTTGTTTGGCTCTTCGGTGTACATGTCCTGTGAATATGAACATACTATTTGTAGTCGTTCACGGAGTTCTGTTCATCTGAACGTGAGTGTATTTCACACTTACATAGCAGGCTAGTATCAGGGTGGCCAAAGCGTCTCTGTTCGGAAATTAGTGAAACTTCGGCACAAAATGCAGTGGAGTATCGTGGTAAATGCGTCAGTGGTAAGTCTGCGGAAGTAGTTTGGATACGCGTCAGATCTAACTTATCACAATAGCTATAGTTAGGTAGGAAACACACGTACATTAGAATTCTTGTCTCTCTTCTAACTTTGTCATTTACAACAACTACAATAACCTAAAGTTTTTGTAGAGAACAAGGTGTTAATTTCACATTTATGGTGGATCCATGTATAACTGAATCTAATTCTGCGTGAAAGTGTCATTATGTTATGCAGGTACATAGTGTAAGTGCCCAAAATGTGTAAGGAAATCACAAACTATTGTGCTGAAGCTGAGATCTGTGAAGATAGCTTCCGAAGAGCGCGCGCGCAATAATGACTCCTCATTCTGTTCCCCTCTTGCACCACAGCACACGACGGCCACAACACAGACTAAAGGAACTGCCACCGATGGCAATCGTAAACGAGAGCCATACAAGCTGTTATTTTAAAAATTTCACGCTGCTCTGTATACACAAAGCACAGTCGAGACAAAAAGCAGTGAGTTTTTCTATTATCTCGATAAACACTAGTAAGTAGTTACTGCAGAACACAGAAGCAGCTAGCATTAATTCAAGAGTTACAGAAAAATCTTGGCTACAAATACAACTTTCCCTCGATTTAACAAGCCAAACTAACTGATTCTTTCTCGAAAAGTTAATGATTATATTTTATACACTGTGTGGAAATAGTCATAGGATATAGTTTACAAGCATAACGTAATTTCATGATACTGATACTTTCTCTAGCGAAAAGCGAAACGTGTCTGATGCAAATTACAATGAGATGACAAAAGTCATGTATAGCACATTTTCAGATGGCGGTAGTATCGCATACACAAGCTATAAAAGAGCAGTGTATTGTACAAGCTGTGATTTCTACTCAAGCGATTCATATGAAATGGTTTCCGACATGATAATGGCGCGGCGGGCATTAACAGACTCTGAACGCGGAATGGCAGTTGGAGCTAGACGCATGGGACATTCCATTTCGGAAATCGTTGGGAAGTCAATATGCCGCGATCCGCAGTGTCCGTGTGCCGAGAATACCAAATTTCAGGCATTACCTCTCACTATGGACAACGCAGTGGTCGAAGGTCTTCACTTAACAACCGAGAGCAGCAGCGTTTGTGTAGAATTGTCAGTGCTAACAGACAAGCAGCATTCCGTAAAATAACTGCAGAAATCAATGTGGGACGTACGACGAACGTACCCGTTAGTACAGTGTGGCGAAATTCGGTGTTAATGGGCTCTGGCAGCAGACAACCGACGCGAGTCCCTTTGCTAACACCGCAACATCGCCATCAGAGCCTCTTGTGGGCTCGTGACCATATCGGATGAACCGTAGACGACGGAAAAATCGTAGCCTGGTTAGATGAGAGCGTTAAGACGGTATGAACTGACAGTAGGGTTCAAAATGGCTCTGAGCACTATGTGACTTAACTTCTAAGGTCATCAGTCCCCTAGAACTTAGAACTACTTAAACCTAACTAACCTAAGGACATCACACACATCCATGCCCGAGGCAGGATTCGAACCTGCGACCGTAGCGGACGCGCGGTTCCAGACTGTAGGACAGTAGGGTTCGAGTGCAACGCAGACCCCATGAAGCCATGGAGTCAAGTTGTCAATAAGGCACTTTGCAAGATGGTGGTGCGTCTATTACGCACTATGTTTACATTGAATTGACTGTGTCCTTTGGTCCAACTGAATCAGTCATTGACTGTAAATGTTTATGTTCGGCTACTCGGAGACCATTTGGAGCCACTCATGGACTTCACGTTTCCAAACTCAATGTCTTGTCAGCGACCCATAATTGTTCCCCCTTTGTTTGAAGAACATTCTGGACAGTTACAGCGAGTGATTTGGCCACCCAGATCACTGGACATGAATCCCATCGAACATTTATGGGACATAATTCAGAGGTCAGTTCAAGCATAAAATCCTCCACTGGCGATGCTGACCCCATGATACCACGGACCCAAGTTGCAGGGGACTAGGAGTAAATGTTGTTGTTGTCATTGTTTTTGCGGTCTTCAGTCCAAAGACTGGTTTGATACAGCTATCCATGCTGCTCTGTCCTGTGCAAGCCTCTACATCTCAGAGTAATTACTGCAATCTACATCATTCCTAATCTGTTTACTGTATTCAACTCTTGGTCTCCCTCTATGATTTTTACCCCCCACCCCCACCCCACGCATCCATCCAGTACTAAATTGGTGATCCCTTGATGTGTCAGATTGTCTTACCAACTGATCCCTTCTAGTCAGGTTCTGCCCCAAATTTCTTTTCTCCCCTATTCTGTTCATTACCTCCTCATTAGTTACGCGATAACATATCTAATCTTTAGCATTTCTCTGTAGCAACCACATTGCGGAAGCTTCTACTCTCTTTTCATCTAAATTGTTCATTTTGATAGATGGCTACACTCAAGACAAGTACTTCCAGAAAATATTTCCAAACACTTAAATCTGTATTCGATATTGACAAGTTTCTCTTCTTCAGAAATGCTTTGCTTGCCATTGCCAATCTCCATTTTATATCCTCCCTACTTCGACCATCATTAGTTATTTTGCTGCCCAAATAGCAAAACTTACCTACTGCTTTAAGTGTCTCATTTTCTAATCTAACTCCCTAAGCATCATGTGATTGAATTCGACTACATTTCATTATCTTTGTTTTCCTTTTGTTGATGTTTATCTTATATCCTCCTTTCAAGACCTTTAAGATTTTTGCCTGCCCAAGCATCAAAGGCTGCTTCTAAATATAGAGATCTAAAGAAGAAACTACTAAGTACAGGTATGTCCATTCAGTTTCATAAGGAATCTGATAAAAGTGGGCTAGTCCCTAATTATGTGAAAGCCTGTACTAATTTCGCAAATTGTAAAAAAGATCCCAAGTTTTTTAGGCATGTAGTTAAAAATCTCATTTATGATCATATTAAAAAGCTTTACGCTAAAAAAGATATTCTCAATGAAGAGGTATATTATCTCTAATTAGAGCTCACAAATATCTTCCATATTAATTATAATTTTAATGCTGACGATTTCTGGATACAGGTTATTGAGCACTTAGAAATTTGTAAACACGGTATACTGCGTAAGCACGAAAAGAAACTTACTAAACTTTTTTCTCTGTATTGTGCTGAAAGTGTCCTCAGAGTACTTTTGAGAAAAGCAGCCATGTATTTTAAAAAAGAATTTTAAATAAAACTAACATTACTTTCACACTAATGAAACTGCCTTACTCGTAAAAGGCCTAAAGTACAATGTCATGCCCAACTTGGCAGACAAAAATGTAATAGAAAATACGCTTTTCGACCTAAAAAATGGTCTTGATTGTATACGAGGGCTATGCCGAAAGTTTTTAGCAGCCCCTAAACCGTAAGGCGGAGGACAATGGGGTTGTTTTCATTCAAAAGAGCGATGTTTTTCGACCTTGGGACGTGCGCGCGTAGCCCCTGGCTAGCGGTAAGGAACCACAGGCAGTGCTGAGTCAGAGACGGTGCAGGATGGAGCTGTCCCGCCGCGACTTACGCGCCATGATTTTTTACGATTATAAAAAGGGTTTAAGTGCCGAAAATACCATTCTTCTTTGCTGCGTATTTTGGTGAAGCTTCCCTTTCTAGGGCCACAGTTGGAAATTTGTTTCACGAGTTTTCGAGGTGTCAGCAGCCAATTGAAGATGAACCTCGTCCCGGTCGGCCAGCAACAGCTGTGACTCCTGAAATCATTGATGCTGTGAGGAAAATGACAATCGTTCGTAGTCACTTAGGCCTCACTAAGAGGTGTGCCCGTTTGGTGCCACATTCCCTGACAGAAAGCCAAAAGGAGGTGAGAGTGGACTGGTGTCGTTTCATGCTCGAAAAATTCAATGGAGGGAAATCCCAAGACACCTACAATATCGTCACAGGTGATGAAACATTCGTCTACCATTATGACCCTGAAACGAACAGACAGTCTTCTGTGTGGTGCTTTTCAGGGGAGGAACCACCCACAAAAGTTCGACGAAGTCGGAGCTCTGGAAAAAGATGGTGGCAACCTTTTTCACAAAGATCGGGCGTCTCACCTCTGTGACCTAGAATACACGTCGTACAGTCAATGCTGAATGTGTAAGTAGGCTGTTTATGTTTTCTTATTGGCAACGTTACGTAGCGCTCTGTACGAAAATCACTGGCTATGCTGTGTGCAGTCTGTGGCTAGTTTGCATTGTTGTCTGCCATTGTAGTGTTGGGCAGCTGGCTGTGAACAGCGCGTAGCGTTGCGCAGTTGGAGGTGAGCCGCCAGCAGTGGTGGATGTGGGGAGAGAGATGGCGGAGTTTTGAAATTGGTAATAATGGATATCATGAAGTGCTATATATATTATGACTATTAAGGTAAATACATTGTTTGTTCTCTATCAAAATCTTTCATTTGCTAACTATGCCTATCAGTAGTTAGTGCCTTCAGTAGTTTGAATCTTTTATTTAGCTGGCAGTAGTGGCGCTCGCTGTATTGCAGTAGTTCGAGTAACGAAGATTTTTGGTGAGGTAAGTGATTTGTGAAAGGTATAGGTTAATGTTAGTCAGGGCCATTCTTTTGTAGGGATTTTTGAAAGTCAGATTGCGTTGCGCTAAAAATATTGTGTGTCAGTTTAAGCACAGTCGTATATAATTGTTCAAAGGGGACGTTTCATATGTCGACCCTTAGCCGAGGATACCTCACTGGAATCTTCTGATTTTTTTCTTGTAGTTTGTGTAATTAGTGTAGCTTTTGTTTATTGCTAGCATGTAATTATAGAGAGAATTTCCTTTGTAGTTGTAGTTTTTCATTATTGTACACAGTTGTGGCATGCATGTAGATTTGCACCAAGTATTTCGCAGCTGCCCTTGCAATTAACTAGATATTATTTTCAATGCTATGTTAATATGTTTTGTTAGTTTGCTCTTCAAATTGTGCTTTTCTGTGCTATCGTGTGAAATATTGTGACAATTATGGCGTGTGAAGACGTAATACTAGGCTCCAAAGTAAACTGAGAAATGACAGTGAAGACGAAAGCAGTGTGTTAGCGCCACCGTGTAATGAATTAACTAATGTTCAACATAGTAATTTGGTAATTGTGCATAGGGAAATGGAGCGGGCTGCAAACAATGGCGTAGGCAGTGAAACAATTAGTGAACAGGGAAGCATTATCGATCGATCGCTCGGCAATAGCTCGCCTCAGGAATCTGAAATGACAGGACACAATTTTGCAAATACTGTAGATTCAGGTTTTGCGTCGTCACCGTTTTCTCAAATAAATCAAGACACATTTTCTGTTTCTCAAAATGTGAATGTTGCCGGTGCAAAAGCACTGCCGAAAAGCGTAGAGGAACAGATTCCAGACACTAATGCACTGTTATTACAGCTAATGCAACAAATGGAACAAAATCAGAGACAAACACAGCAAAAGCTTCAAAAGTCAGACAACAATGCAAACTAGCCACAGACTGCACACAGCACAGCCAGTGATTTTCGTACAGAGCGCTACGGAACGTTGCCAATAAGAAAACATAAACAGCCTACTTAACAAGACGCACAGTTTAGCGCTACAGTACACGTATTTGAGTGATTAATTTTGTACTTAAATCATTTATTTTTAAAGATATTTGAAGTACATTGATACAAAGGTTTTCCGTGATACATTTCATTCCATTGCTGTAATCTGTAACACCTGAGGGTATAATTATATCCTCAGGGGGGTACACGCTTACTTTGTGTACCATGTGTTTGGCAAGCACAAGGAGCCCTAGCTAATATGGTATTTGCTTATACAACTTTACACATCGGTACCATATTTCTCTAACACATAATTACACAGCTATCTGATCATTTAACTGAGAGAGACAAACATTTTTTTTACTATGTCAGTGACAGATGTTTACGTAATTACACAGTTGGATAACTTCACACTTACGAAATTGTATTTTGTCTGTACTTTGTGAACTGTTCATATTTTTTTGGAACCATTGTGATACTATGAGAGCTTTGAATGATGTATTTGGTAAGGGAGCATGATTGTAAAGTACGTTTGAGGTAGATGACACTATTGAAATGAGCAGAGAATATTTTTTAGGTTTTGAAATTATTGCAGAAACCTATGACGTTTTTGAGATTTGACTGGGGTGTTATGATGTTATTATTATGACGACGATGTGTATTATGCTGTTGAGTAATGTTTATTATGATATGTATTTATTATGATGAAATATTGAAGAAATGTCGATGAATAAGGTAAGGAATAATGAGTAGTGGTTAGGGACTCTAGTTTGTGAAAAAGGTTGTTGGAAACCAAGAATCGTACTTTAAGAGGTTATGAAATGTATGTAAATGCATGAATGTATTACAATGCCGACGAAAATTTTTTGGACTCTGTTATATTTACAGGATTTTGTTTCTACACATTTGTAACGCAAATTCTCGACCTGTGAAATTTTTTATATGAGACTGCCACTGTAGCGGAAACTGCTGTCGTAAATATTTCCGTAAGAAAGTTAAGTGACCACCTGCACGTAATGCGTCGTGGGCACCCAGCTGTGTCAGACGCCTGGAGAAAAAGCCATTAGCGTGTGCCTTTTCAGACGCACATGTAGGAAAAAAAAAGGGAGGCCATTATCCTCGCTATTGTCATTCCTTTGTAGAAAGCATCGCAAATACGACACACTCAAACTTGAAAACATATGATAACACTGTGGAGCTCTTAATTTATGATATTTACTGAAATGCCTAATGAAATGACGAGAAATATTTTTATGTCTATACACCTGATTATGACTACTGCCTTTCTAGTTGAGAGATTTTTCTACTAACTTATGAAATGCCTCATGACTACTGAATGATGTTCTTATGCTTTACTTTGTACATAGTTGCTTATTTCATTTGATATCTGGTTTCTAGCTGCACTGCAGCATTGGGTAAAATAAAATTTAATACATGTACTAATATAAATATTTTATGCCTACAGATCCAGTAAATAATTTTACAATTTATTCAAAAAAAAACGAAGGAGCATAAAAAGACATTTCCCTTCACAGGAATTGCATACGGAATTTTCTTTTCAAGTACTTGGTAATTTTTTGGTACAACAACTTCTTGTGGTGCACCACTTTAATTACATAGACATTAAGAAGTGAATAGACATTTCCCTTATCTGCATTGTTGCCTTTAGTGTACTATTTCTTCTGCTTGAGCCTTGCCATGTTTAGGTATAAGTTATAGCATTTGCTGCTGCTGTTTGCCATGCATAGTGCTACTGAATGTCACTTTGTATTACTCTGTTACGCCAGTTTTACTACTGATTTATTTTTCTTGTTTGCTGCACATTGCCTTATATTAGTTGTCATACTGCAATTGCTTTGCTAATTTCTATAATGCTGCTTGCTTTGCAAATCGGCATTTTTTGTCATTGCTGTTTGTGTTAATTTGTTATGTGCTGCTGCATTGCCTTGTTCCTTGGTATATATATCTGAGCTCAGTAGATTTAAGTTAGCTTAAGAGGGGGTAGACTATATAAGAAACTAACTATGATGAATTGGAAGAAATGCACTGAGAAGTTTTACAAAAAAAAGTACAGAAAGCAGGTATAGATAGGACTTTTTGGAAATAATGAAGAACGAAGGGAGATCTCCGATTAGTAAAGAAAGTTTTGTTTGCAAAATACTGCAGTAAAACAAACCCTGTCCTTTCCTTGTGTTATCCCACTATGTGTTTGTGTACCCTTGTGTATTTATGTTCTTCCTGTCTTTATATGTTTATCTGATAAGACTTACATTGTAGAATTTTTCTAATACTATGTTATTTACTTTGTAAAGATGTTTAAACATTATTTGTTCTGTTTTGTTTTAATGCTCATGTGTGAAGTTGATGTTTCTAAAGTTATTCTGATGTTTTATGTATATACTCATGTCGTAATTCCTGTAACACTGATGTATGTGTTATTTCGATTCTTTTGTAAAGCCTGTACTAAAAATGTTATCTGTATTGTTATCTTCTTTAATGATGTATTTTGTACCTTTGTTATTGTATTCTTATGTTATAAAATTGTAATCAAATTAATTAACTTGTAAGTTCCATTTCACTCCACACGTTTCTGTTGGTCATAGTATATGGACAATAGGTGAGAAGTAGGGACTATTAGTGTTTGCACGTGTGTTACAAATTCAGCAAGGGACTGGATAACAGCATTGCTGGTTCTAAGGACCATTCCAAAAACTTTGTGAGTGCACAAGTGGTGGTTATGGACTTGCTATATTGTCTGCAAGACTCTTCGATGGTGATTGTGCACCTGCACAGTCGCAGCAGATGGCTGCTGGCCATCCCTACAAGGACTACAGTGGGTCTACACATTTGCTGACTCACCAGTACCATTATTTCTACAAGGACTGCAGTGGGTCTGCACCTCTGGTGGCCCACCAATACCGTAATCTCTGCCAGGACTACAGTGGGTCTACTCTGTGATGACCTACCTACCAGTATTCTTCAAAACTTCGACTGACTCCGTGGTGGGTTTGCTCTGTTGTGGCCCATTACCTGTCTGCATGTCAAGAGTCAGCACTGTCTTTCCGTTGGAAGGACAACACTACTTCTTCAAGACTGCGTGGAAATCCACTACTTCCATGTGCATTTTCTTTTACTGCTCAGACTTTGAGAAAAACACTGCAATTGTACTGTGATGAATGATCAGGACTGTCTTTATGGACTGTGAGAAAATTTTAGCTTTTGACCAACATTGTATCAAAGAGTGTACATTTGATATCATTATTATTGTAATTATGAAAAATTTTATCAAATCATTATTGGCCACTGCCCAAAACAATTTGTAAAATTTTTTGTGGGGAGCATGGGGGCTATGTAAGTTGGCTGTTGATGTTTTCTTATTGGCAACGTTACGTAGCACTCTGTACGGAAATCACTGGCTGTGCTGTGTGCAGTCTGTGGCTAGTTTGCATTGTTGTCTGCCATTGTAGTGTTGGGCAGCTGGCTGTGAACAGCGCGTAGCGTTACGCAGTTGGAGGTGAGCCGCCAGCAGTGGTGGATGTGGGGAGAGAGATGGCGGAGTTTTGAAATTGGTAATAATGGATATCATGAAGTGCTATATATATTATGACTATTAAGGTAAATACATTGTTTGTTCTCTATCAAAATCTTTCATTTGCTAACTATGCCTATCAGCAGTTAGTGCCTTCAGTAGTTTGAATCTTTTATTTAGCTGGCAGTAGTGGCGCTCGCTGTATTGCAGTAGTTCGAGTAACGAAGATTTTTGGTGAGGTAAGTGATTTGTGAAAGGTATAGGTTAATGTTAGTCAGGGCCATTCTTTTGTAGGGATTTTTGAAAGTCAGATTGCGTTGCGCTAAAAATATTGTGTGTCAGTTTAAGCACAGTCGTATATAATTGTTCAAAGGGGACGTTTCATATGTCGACCCTTAGCCGAGGATACCTCACTGGAATCTTCTGATTTTTTTCTTGTAGTTTGTGTAATTAGTGTAGCTTTTGTTTATTGCTAGCATGTAATTATAGAGAGAATTTCCTTTGTAGTTGTAGTTTTTCATTATTGTACACAGTTGTGGCATGCATGTTGATTTGCACCAAGTATTTCGCAGCTGCCCTTGCAATTAACTAGATATTATTTTCAATGCTATGTTAATATGTTTTGTTAGTTTGCTCTTCAAATTGTGCTTTTCTGTGCTATCGTGTGAAATATTGTGACAATTATGGCGTGTGAAGACGTACTACTAGGCTCCAAAGTAAACTGAGAAATGACAGTGAAGACGAAAGCAGTGTGTTAGCGCCACCGTGTAATGAATTAACTAATGTTCAACATAGTAATTTGGTAATTGTGCATCGGGAAATGGAGCGGGCGGCAAACAATGGCGTAGGCAGTGAAACAATTAGTGAACAGGGAAGCATTATCGATCGATCGCTCGGCAATAGCTCGCCTCAGGAATCTGAAATGACAGGACACAATTTTGCAAATACTGTAGATTCAGGTTTTGCGTCCTCACCGTTTTCTCAAATAAATCAAGACACATTTTCTGTTTCTCAAAATGTGAATGTTGCCGGTGCAAAAGCACTGCCGAAAAGCGTAGAGGAACAGATTCCAGACACTAATGCATTGTTATTACAGCTAATGCAACAAATGGAACAAAATCAGAGACAAACACAGCAAAAGCTTCAAAAGTCAGACAACAATGCAAACTAGCCACAGACTGCACACAGCACAGCCAGTGATTTTCGTACAGAGCGCTACGGAACGTTGCCAATAAGAAAACATAAACAGCCTACTTAACAAGACGCACAGTTTAGCGCTACAGTACACATATTTGAGTGATTAATTTTGTACTTAAATCATTTATTTTTAAAGATATTTGAAGTACATTGATACAAAGGTTTTCCGTGATACATTTCATTCCATTGCTGTAATCTGTAACACCTGAGGGTATAATTATATCCTCAGGGGGGTACACGCTTACTTTGTGTACCATGTGTTTGGCAAGCACAAGGAGCCCTAGCTAATATGGTATTTGCTTATACAACTTTACACATCGGTACCATATTTCTCTAACACATAGTTACACAGCTATCTGATCATTTAACTGAGAGAGACAAACATTTTTTTTACTATGTCAGTGACAGATGTTTACGTAATTACACAGTTGGATAACTTCACACTTACGAAATTGTATTTTGTCTGTACTTTGTGAACTGTTCATATTTTTTTGGAACCATTGTGATACTATGAGAGCTTTGAATGATGTATTTGGTAAGGGAGCATGATTGTAAAGTACGTTTGAGGTAGATGACACTATTGAAATGAGCAGAGAATATTTTTTAGGTTTTGAAATTATTGCAGAAACCTATGACGTTTTTGAGATTTGACTGAGGTGTTATGATGTTATTATTATGACGACGATGTGTATTATGCTGTTGAGTAATGTTTATTATGATATGTATTTATTATGATGAAATATTGAAGAAATGTCGATGAATAAGGTAAGGAATAATGAGTAGTGGTTAGGGACTCTAGTTTGTGAAAAAGGTTGTTGGAAACCAAGAATCGTACTTTAAGAGGTTATGAAATGTATGTAAATGCATGAATGTATTACAATGCCGACGAAAATTTTTTGGACTCTGTTATATTTACAGGATTTTGTTTCTACACATTTGTAACGCAAATTCTCGACCTGTGAAATTTTTTATATGAGACTGCCACTGTAGCGGAAACTGCTGTCGTAAATATTTCCGTAAGAAAGTTAAGTGACCACCTGCACGTAATGCGTCGTGGGCACCCAGCTGTGTCAGACGCCTGGAGAAAAAGCCATTAGCGTGTGCCTTTTCAGACGCACATGTAGAAAAAAAAGGGAGGCCATTATCCTCGCTATTGTCATTCCTTTGTAGAAAGCATCGCAAATACGACACACTCAAACTTGAAAACATATGATAACACTGTGGAGCTCTTAATTTATGATATTTACTGAAATGCCTAATGAAATGACGAGAAATATTTTTATGTCTATACACCTGATTATGACTACTGCCTTTCTAGTTGAGAGATTTTTCTACTAACTTATGAAATGCCTCATGACTACTGAATGATGTTCTTATGCTTTACTTTGTACATAGTTGCTTATTTCATTTGATATCTGGTTTCTAGCTGCACTGCAGCATTGGGTAAAATAAAATTTAATACATGTACTAATATAAATATTTTATGCCTACAGATCCAGTAAATAATTTTACAATTTATTCAAAAAAAAAAACGAAGGAGCATAAAAAGACATTTCCCTTCACAGGAATTGCATACGGAATTTTCTTTTCAAGTACTTGGTAATTTTTTGGTACAACAACTTCTTGTGGTGCACCACTTTAATTACATAGACATTAAGAAGTGAATAGACATTTCCCTTATCTGCATTGTTGCCTTTAGTGTACTATTTCTTCTGCTTGAGCCTTGCCATGTTTAGGTATAAGTTATAGCATTTGCTGCTGCTGTTTGCCATGCATAGTGCTACTGAATGTCACTTTGTATTACTCTGTTACGCCAGTTTTACTACTGATTTATTTTTCTTGTTTGCTGCACATTGCCTTATATTAGTTGTCATACTGCAATTGCTTTGCTAATTTCTATAATGCTGCTTGCTTTGCAAATCGGCATTTTTTGTCATTGCTGTTTGTGTTAATTTGTTATGTGCTGCTGCATTGCCTTGTTCCTTGGTATATATATCTGAGCTCAGTAGATTTAAGTTAGCTTAAGAGGGGGTAGACTATATAAGAAACTAACTATGATGAATTGGAAGAAATGCACTGAGAAGTTTTACAAAAAAAGTACCGAAAGCAGGTATAGATAGGACTTTTTGGAAATAATGAAGAACGAAGGGAGATCTCCGATTAGGAAAGAAAGTTTTGTTTGCAAAATACTGCAGTAAAACAAACCCTGTCCTTTCCTTGTGTTATCCCACTATGTGTTTGTGTACCCTTGTGTATTTATGTTCTTCCTGTCTTTATATGTTTATCTGATAAGACTTACATTGTAGAATTTTTCTAATACTATGTTATTTACTTTGTAAAGATGTTTAAACATTATTTGTTCTGTTTTGTTTTAATGCTCATGTGTGAAGTTGATGTTTCTAAAGTTATTCTGATGTTTTATGTATATACTCATGTCGTAATTCCTGTAACACTGATGTATGTGTTATTTCGATTCTTTTGTAAAGCCTGTACTAAAAATGTTATCTGTATTGTTATCTTCTTTAATGATGTATTTTGTACCTTTGTTATTGTATTCTTATGTTATAAAATTGTAATCAAATTAATTAACTTGTAAGTTCCATTTCACTCCACACGTTTCTGTTGGTCATAGTATATGGACAATAGGTGAGAAGTAGGGACTATTAGTGTTTGCACGTGTGTTACAAATTCAGCAAGGGACTGGATAACAGCATTGCTGGTTCTAAGGACCATTCCAAAAACTTTGTGAGTGCACAAGTGGTGGTTATGGACTTGCTATATTGTCTGCAAGACTCTTCGATGGTGATTGTGCACCTGCACAGTCGCAGCAGATGGCTGCTGGCCATCCCTACAAGGACTACAGTGGGTCTACACATTTGCTGACTCACCAGTACCATTATTTCTACAAGGACTGCAGTGGGTCTGCACCTCTGGTGGCCCACCAATACCGTAATCTCTGCCAGGACTACAGTGGGTCTACTCTGTGATGACCTACCTACCAGTATTCTTCAAAACTTCGACTGACTCCGTGGTGGGTTTGCTCTGTTGTGGCCCATTACCTGTCTGCATGTCAAAAGTCAGCACTGTCTTTCCGTTGGAAGGACAACACTACTTCTTCAAGACTGCGTGGAAATCCACTACTTCCATGTGCATTTTCTTTTACTGCTCAGACTTTGAGAAAAACACTGCAATTGTACTGTGATGAATGATCAGGACTGTCTTTATGGACTGTG
Organism: Schistocerca nitens; assembly: GCF_023898315.1. NCBI lineage: Eukaryota > Metazoa > Arthropoda > Insecta > Orthoptera > Acrididae > Schistocerca > Schistocerca nitens. The sequence goes on from NC_064614.1 coordinate 832,904,380, forward strand.
AGAAAATTTTAGCTTTTGACCAACATTGTATCAAAGAGTGTACATTTGATATCATTATTATTGTAATTATGAAAAATTTTATCAAATCATTATTGGCCACTGCCCAAAACAATTTGTAAAATTTTTTGTGGGGAGCATGGGGGCTATGTAAGTTGGCTGTTTATGTTTTCTTATTGGCAACGTTACGTAGCGCTCTGTACGGAAATCACTGGCTGTGCTGTGTGCAGTCTGTGGCTAGTTTGCATTGTTGTCTGCCATTGTAGTGTTGGGCAGCTGGCTGTGAACAGCGCGTAGCGTTGCGCAGTTGGAGGTGAGCAGCCAGCAGTGGTGGATGTGGGGAGAGAGATGGCGGAGTTTTGAAATTGGTAATACTGGATATCATGAAGTGCTATATATATTATGACTATTAAGGAAAATACATTGTTTGTTCTCTATCAAAATCTTTCATTTGCTAACTATGCCTATCAGTAGTTAGTGCCTTCAGTAGTTTGAATCTTTTATTTAGCTGGCAGTAGTGGCGCTCGCTGTATTGCAGTAGTTCGAGTAACGAAGATTTTTGGTGAGGTAAGTGATTTGTGAAAGGTATAGGTTAATGTTAGTCAGGGCCATTCTTTTGTAGGGCTTTTTGAAAGTCAGATTGCGTTGCGCTAAAAATATTGTGTGTCAGTTTAAGCACAGTCATATATAATTGTTCAAAGGGGACGTTTCAAATGGTACGTGAACGATTGTCTTCCAAAAGTCATCGCCACATGGAAGTCACAGCATCCAAAGTCCAAGAGTGGACACCTTCTGCTGCCTCACGACAATGCATATGTGCACAACGCTGCCAGAACGATGGACTTTCTGGAGAAGGAAAAAGTGCGAGTGTTACCCCATCCCCCCTATTCAGCTGACCTGGCCCCCCTGTGACTTCTTTCTGCTCCTAAGACTAAGGAAAAAATTCGAGGGCTGTGGTTTTCATCAGATGAAGAGGCCATTGCAGCGTACGAGAGTGCCCTAAGTGACATCCCAAAAGAAACTTGCACCGACACATTTTCTAAGTGGTTTCAGAGAATGGAAAAATATATACATGCTAATGGAGAGTATTTTCAAAAGTTGTAAACGTTTTTTGCAAATAAATTTTTTTCACACATTCTGCTAAAAACTTTCAGCATAGCCCTCGTAAAAATGGATAATTCATGTCAGCGCTAGGCATTCTCTCCTATTACAGATATGTCTATGGTATTCTAAGTCATCTACAAAGGACCTGTTGACGGCATTGACCGTATTTTCAATCTCTTCAATGAACTTCACGAGAAAATATCCTTCACCAGCGAACTTGAAAACGAGGTCCGTCAATTGAATTTTCTTGATTTGACGCTAACAGTGGAAGAAAATAAAATCACATTTAATGTTTTTCGTAAATGAACATATACCGATCACATCGTACCTGCATCTTCTGTGCACCCACAATTTCATAAGAACGCTTTCTTTCACTGTCCTATTCACACAGTTACTTCTATTCCATTCTCGAAAGAAAAATTCGTGGAAGGAAATAATATAATTAAAACGATAGCAGTTAGTGACGAATACGAAGCTGCCATATTGGATAACATCCTTAAAACGAAAACTGTAAAAAGAGTTACTATACTCGGCACCTCTATCATTGAGACCAGCCTAAAGAAGAATTTTTTTTTTTTTTATTCCTTTCTTGGGGCCCATCTCCTATCAGATCCAACTCCTTCTTCGTAATAAATACAACTGCAATGTCGCCTTTTCAACCAATAATAGCTTGAAAAAATGTTTTGTTCATAATTTAAAATCGACCCATTCCCCTTTGAAAAATTCTGGTGTCTATTAGATTCTTTGCGATACCTGCTCTTCTTACAACACAGGACAAAAAAGACGTGCCTTTACAGTCAGGTATAAAAAACATCTTTTAAGGAAAAATGGTACCAATACCCAAAATTCGTCTTTTGCTGAATACCTTCTAATTACAGGTCACGCGCCAAAAGCTGTTCACGATATCAACAATTTGCACACTGAGAAGGAAGGGTGTAGATTAGATGTGTTTGAAGACTTGGAAAATTTTAAACATCTTTCTAGAAATGATAGCTTCATTCTTAATGAGCAGCTACAATTACGTAATAAAAGCTTCTTCAACGGCGTTACGTGATATTTGAGTTCGTGTTCCCTCGTGCTGTTACAGAAACATTTCTTCTATCTAAGTCGATTCATAACTGTTTCTTCACTAAATGGTGTATATTAACTACGTTTCATGTTATACCATTTTTCCATTCGCTGAGTTATTCAGCTCCTTTTGTAATTCCGTAACTGCGTTTTCCAGCCTTTAAACTGTACTTCTAAGCTCTTATGTAGACAAATTGTTACCATGTCTGCTGCTGTCAGATAAAATATTGCCTCTTGCTTCATGTATTACACATTTCACCTGTCTTTATTTGGAATGTTAAGGAACCGGTTTGTATTTGCAGCTTCTAGATGTCACTTTTGGTATAACGTTCACCTGCCCGCAACTACTAACGTGGGCGCCTTAGTCTGATGCTACCGCAGCTCGACATATGGTGCAGCCCTTAGTGGCCTGCATCTGTGTGTTCTGTTTTATTATTCTGTGACTACAGCTTTATCGCTTCATAATTATTTTTTTACCTGACATGCCAGTTTTAAATGTTTTAATTCTGATGAAGTCACTCTTAGAAGTGGCCGAAACTTAGGTCAAAAAGACTTCTTTTTCGCGTCTGAGGGCTGCAATTGTTTTAATTTTACCTTGTAACGGTCGCTGACAACGCAGCCATGTTTAAAGCTTAAAAAAAAAAGAAAAAAATTGTCAATTCCATTCAACTGCTCTTCCAAGTCCTTTGCTGTCTCTGATGGAATTCATTGCAATGTCATCGGCAAACCTCGAAGTGTTTATTTTTTGTCTCTGGACTTTAATTCGTAATACAAACATTCTTTTCTTTCCTTTATTGTTTGCTCAATATACAGATTGAATAATTTCGGGGTTAGGCTACAGCACTTTGTCACTCCCTTCTCAACCACTGCTTCCCTTTCATGCCCCTCGCCTCTAGTAACTGCCATCTGGTTTCTATAAAACTTTTAAATAGTCTTTCGCTCCGTGTATTTTACCCCTACCGCCTTTAGAATTTGAAAGAAAGTATTCTAGTCAACATTGTCAAAAGCATTCTCTAAATCTACAAATGCTATACACTTAGATTTGCTCTTCCTTAACCTGCCTTCTGTGGGAAGTAGTAATCACTATTGCCTTGCTTGTTCCTACACTGCTCTGGAATCCAAACTGATCTTCCCCTAGGTCAGCTCTTACCAATTTTTCCATTCTTCTGTATAAAATTTGTGTTAGTAATTTGCAACCGTCACTTATTAAATTGATAGTTCCGTAATTTTCACACCTGTCAGCACAAGCCTTCTTTGGAATTGGAATTATTATATTCTTCTTGAAGTATGAGGGTATTTCGCCTGTCTCTTACATCTTTCTCACGAGAGTTTTGTCATGGCTGGCTGTCCCAAGGCTATTAGTAATTCTAACGGAACGTTATCTATTCCCACTGACTTGTTTCGACTTACGTCTTTCAGCGCCCTGTCAGATTCTTCAAACAGTATTGTATCTCCTATCTTATCTTCATCTACGTCTTCTTTTATTTCCATAATACTGCCCCAAGTACATCTCCCTTGTATAGGCTCTCTATATACTCCCTCCACCTTTCTGATTTACCTTCTTTGCTTAGGACTGGTTTACCATCTGAGTTCTTGATATTCATGGAGGTGGTTCTCTTTTCTCTAAAGGTCTCATTAAACATCCTGTAGAAGGCATCTATCTTTTCCATATTGATATATGCGTCCAAACCCTTACATTTATCTTCTATCTTGTTTATCCATTTTATTCTTCTTATCAATCTCATTTATTAGACGTTTGCATTCCCTTTCTCCTGCTTCATTTACTACATTTTTGTATTTTCTTCTTTCATCAATAAAATTCAATATCTATTTTGTTACCCAGAGATTTCTACTAGCCTTCGTCTTTTTATGTACTTGATCTTCTGCTGCCTTCACTATTTCATCTCTCGAAGTCACCCATTCTTCTCCTACCGTATTCGTTTCCCCCATTCTTCTCAATAGTTCCCTAACGATCCCACTGATACTTTCTACAAGTTCTGGTTCTTTCAATTTATCCAAGTCCCATCTCCTTAAATTCCTGGAATTTTGTAGTTTCTTCAGTTTTAATCTACAATTCCCCTAACCAATAAAATTTGGTCAGAGTCCACATCTACTCCTGTAAATGTCTTGCAATTTAAAATCTGGTTACTGAATCTCTGTCTTATCATTATGAAATCAGTCTGAAAACTTCCGGTGTCCCCAGGTCTCTTCCACGTGTACAATCTTCTTTCACGATTCTTAAACCAAGTATTGGCTATGGATAAATTATACTCTGATCAAAATTCTACCAGACTGCTTCCTGTTTCGTTCTTTTCCCCCAGTCCATGTTCACCTACTATGACTATTGAATTTTCGTCTCCTTTAACTATCTGAATAATTTCTTTTATCTCATCATACATTTCTTCAATCTCTTCATCAACTGCAGAGCTAGTTGCCAATAAACTTGTAATACTGTGGTGATTGTGTGCTTCGTTTCTACCTTGGCTACAATAATGTGTTCACTATGCTGTTCATAGGAGCTTATCCGCCTTCTTATTCATTTACTCATTATTAAACCTACTCATGCATTATGTCTATTTGATTTTCTATTTATAATCCTGTATTCATCTGACGATAAGTCCTGTTCCTCTTGCCACCGAACTTAACTAACTCCCACTATAGCTAGCGTTAACCTGTCCATTTCATATTTTAAATTTACTACCCTACCCGCCCGATTAAGGGATCTGACATTCCACGCTCTCGTTCCATGGAACGCCAGTTTAGTTTTCCCTGATCACGATATCCTCCTTAGTAGTCTCCGCCCGGAGATCTAAATGGAGGACTATTTTACTTCCAGACTATTTTACCCACGAGGATGCCATCACTTAATCGTACAGTAGAGCTGCATGCCCCCGGGAAAAATTATGGCTGTAGTTTCCCCTTTCTTTCAGCCATTGCAGTACCATCACAGCAAGGCCGTTTTGGTTTATGTTACAAGGCCAGATAAGTCAATCATCAAGGCCTATGCCCCTGAAACTACGGAAAAGACTACTGTCCCTCTTAAGGAATTCACGTTTGTTACCCCTCCGTTGTGACTGACCATACGGTACAGCTATCTACATTGCTGAGACATGCAGCCCCTTCTCACCGACAGCAAGGTCCATGATTGGTGGGGTGGGGGTGTGGGGTGTGAGTACATATTGTGAGTACATATAGTGATCATATGTAATGACGATGGTACGGAAGGATTTGTGAGGGATAGCAGAATCACACGACGTGGTTCCCCACTTGTTACGTACACATTCCCATAAAACTAATAATGTGAAGTCGCATCGTTCGTAGTCGTGTCCAAGCCAGTGAAACTAAACGGCGGCTAGAGCATACTTAGTGTCTCTAAAATGGTGCCACAGAAAGAATAAGTTCTTCTAGAGAATGCCGGAATTGGTGGTTGAGTGTGGACTCGAAAAGCAAGGCTGATGAACACACAGCAAAAAATGGTTCAATTGGCTCTGAGCACTATGGGACTCACCTGCTGAGGTCATTAGTCCCCTAGAACTTAGAACTAGTTAAACCTACCTAACCCAAGGACATCACAAACATCCATGCCCGAGGCAGGATTCGAACCTGCGACCGTAGTGGTCTTGCGGTTCCAGACTGCAGCGCCTTTAACCGCACGGCCACTTCGGCCGGCGAACACACAGCAGATAAAGCCGGAGCACAAACAACGCTTTGTACTTGCAAAGTTACAGTTGATAAACCGTTAAAGTATTTTATTTGTCTGAAGTAGCAGTAACGTAGTATTAACTTGTAAATATCTGCTGACAAACTGTAATGCTGTGGTAGAAGCATTCGCAGGCCTCTCGTTTGAAGTGTTTTCTACTCAAAACTATATTACACCTACAATGGAAGTTGTTCGTTTGGCAAAGCGCTGTAAATTGTTTCTCCAAAATGATTTTACAGAGTTTCAGCGGTAATGGAGAAGGGTTCATGTATCAACTGGAGGTGATATACCCTAGTCCGAAAATGTCCGAGTTATTTGCGAAAATCGTTCTAATATCACTGACAAAGGAATACATGTACCGGTACTGTTGTTGCTACGATTTTGGAGTAGGCAACTTTCAGAAATGGTTGTATCGCCCTAAACAAGGAAAAAAGTCTAATTTTGTAAACAAGGGCTTCAAAATGCGAAGTTCGTTAAGGTGCACAATTATTACTTCTCACTGAAACTTACAGCTAGTTACAATATGGCTTTGGATTTTTTAAAATTATATTGGATATTTTAATAAATAAATCAAAACTTTGTGACCGAACAGTGGAATTTCAATCTGTAATGTGTGCCTGTAATATGGCAGGACAAATTTTTTAAGTGCGGATCGATAAATAAGCCAACTGGAGCGGCAGCTAGTACTTCTTCCACAAAACAGGCTTTCAGTGTTGTGCATGTAGCACCACTAACTTTGGCCACATCAAGCTAAAACGGCTTTTTCGTGAATAACTTGATGATCGCCGACTTAATCCATTCGTCAGTATATTATAATGTAACAGGTGATTCTAAATTTTAAGTTTTGGAAAGTCTTACTGAAATAATTGCTCTTAATACGTTCAGATGCAGCTCTGGACTTCACCAAGCCGTCTGCTCGCGAGTTCTACTATCAGTGAGGTTACATCATGGTCAGCTAGATATTCCGAAATCAGATACTGGACTGTAAGGCGTACCCAAGAGCAGATATAGACTCAGAACGCCATTCAGTAAAGATGAAGGATAGAATGAAGTTTAAGAGGCTAGTCAGGAAGAATAGATTTGCATAGAAGTGGGATACGGAAGTACTAAGTAATTGAGAGATACGGTTGAAGATCTCTGAGGCTATAGATACTGTGATAATGAATAGCTCGGTAGCCATTTCAGGTGAAGAGGAATGGACGTATATAAGAAGGAAAACCACAGAAGTAGGAAAGAAAACCATAGGTGCAAGGTACTGTGAAAAAACTATGCGTAACAGAAGAATTTCGCCAATTGATGGACGAAAGAAGGAAGCACAAAAATGTTCAGGGAAATTCAGTAGAACAGAAATTAAAGTCAGTTAGGAATGAAATAAATAGAAGGTGCAGGGATATAAAAAAGTCAAAATAACTTTTGGTGAAATTAAAAGCAAGAGAGGTAACATTAAGTGTGCAGTGGGAATTCCACTGTTAAATGCATAGGAGAGAGCAGATACTTGGAAAGAGTAAAATAAAGTTCTCTATGAAGGGTGGGGCTGGGAAGGGGGGGGGGGACTTGCCTGACGATTATTATGGAGGGAGAAACAGAAGTCAACAGGGAAGAGATTGGTGATCCAATATTAGTCAGAATTTAAAAGAGCTTGGACGACTTAAGATCAAATAAGGGTAAAACAATTGATAACATTCCATCCGATTTTGTAAAATCTTTGAGGAAAGTAGAAAAAAAAACTATTCACGATGGCGTGTAGAATGTATGAGACTCGCAACGTTTCAGACTTTTTGAAAACTATCATCCACACAATTCCGAAGATAGGAAGAGGGGATAAGTGCGTGAATTGTCGCACAGTCGGTTTAACAGCGCATGCGTCGAAGTTCCTTCAAGAATAATATACAAAACAATGGAGGAGAAAATTGAGGATGTGTTAGATGACAATCAGTTTGGCTTTAGGAAAAGTAAAGGCACTAGAGAAGCAATGCTGACGTTGAGTTTGATAACGGAAGCAAAACTAAAGAAAAATCAAGAGATGTTCTGAGGATTTCTCGACTTGGAAAAGGGTTCGACAATGTAAAAAGGTTCATGATTTAGGAAATTATGAGAAAAGTATGGATAAGATACAGGGAAAGACAGGAAATATACAATACGTACAAGAGCCAAGACAGAACAACAAGACTGGAAGACCAAGAAGGAAGTGCTCGAATTAAAGTGCTTGTAGGATAGGGATTTAGTCATTCGCCTCTACTGTCAGGTCTCTATATCGAAGAAGCTTGGCAGAAAGATGAGGAAGGTTCAAGAGTGGGATAAAAATTCAAAGGGAAAGGATATCGATAAGATTCGCTGATGACGTTGGTATTCCCAGTGAAAGTGAAGAAGTAGAACAGAATGTACAGGATGTGTTTAACGGAATGAAGAGTTAGTGAGTACAGTACGTGGACTGAGAGTGAATCTAAGAGAGACGAAAGTAAGGAGAATTAGCAGAAATGAAAACTGAGAGAAACTTATCAGAAATGGGAATTAAGCGGTAGACGAAGACAAGGATACCTGTTATTTAGACATCAAGATAACCCACGATGGACGGAGTACGGACATAAAAAAGCAGAGTAACACTGGCAAAGAGATCATTTCTGGTCAATATGAGTTGACTAATGTCGATCGTAAGCGTTAATTTGAGAAAGAAATATTTGGCAATGTACTTTTGGAGCACAGAATTGTATGGTAGTGGGACATGGAGGTGGGAAAATCGGAACAGAAGAGAATCGAAGCGTTTGAGATGTGGTGCTACAGAAGAACATTGAAAATCAGGTGGACTGATAAGGTAATTAATGAGGTTTTCTGCAGAAAGGGCGAGGTAAGGAATGTATGGAAAACAGTGACAAAAAGAAGGAACAAGGTGCTAGGACATCTGTAAAGGTGTGACCGAATAACGTCTCATCGAATTTGTTTAAAGACTTATGACTCATATGTATATAATGGCTCATAATCGTGGTACCTGAGTGTTACGTTAAGCTGTCGTAGTAGGCGGAATGTCGCTTGTAGCTTAGATAAATAACGGAGAAATTTCGCAGTCAAGGTTTCGTTTTCTAATATGAAACTGCCCCACCATCAGAAGAATATACTTATGCATAGTTAAGTTATTGGAGAGATTTGATATTACTTGATGGGAAAACAATTCTGCTACTGGAGAGTAATTTCAGGTTCATTCAGAGTGCGGGTGACAAACAGGAATCTTTTTGCGACGAAAAATAAGAGGAGAACGGTGTGAAACGATAGTCCATCTTCACATATGGAGATAGATTGTGATCGAGCAGTGTGTACCATCTTATCTTTATATGGCAACTCAGAACTTTCATGACAGTTTTATTCTGTGAACAATGTCGTAAATTTTCAGAATGAGATTTTCACTCTGCAGCAGAGTGTGCGCTGATATGAAACTTCCTGGCAGATTAAAACTGTGTTCCAGGCCAAGACTCGAACTCCGGACCTTTGCCTTCGCGGGTAAGTGCTCTACCAACTGAGCTACCCAAGCACGACTCACACCCCGTCCTCACGGCTTTACTTGTGCCAGTACCTCGCCTCCTACCTTCCAAACTTTACAGAAGCTCTCCTGCGAACCTTGCAGAACTAGCACTCGTGAAAGAAAGGATATTGCGGAGACATGGCTTAGCCACAGCCTAGGTGATGTTTCCAGAATGAGATTTTCACTCTCAGTTGGTTCGAGTCTCGGTCCGGCACACAGTTTTAACCTGCCAGAAAGTTTCATATCAGCGCACACTCCCCTGCAGAGTGAAAATCTCATTCTGGAAACATCCCCTAGGCTGTGGCTAAGCCATGTCTCCGCAATATCCTTTCTTTCAGGAGTGCTAGTTCTGCAAGGTTCGCAGGAGAGCTTCTATAAAGTTTGGAAGGTAGGAGGCGGGATACCGGCAGAAGTAAGGCTGTAAGGACGGGGTGTGAGTCGGGCTTGGGTAGCTCAGTTGGTAGAGCACTTGCCCGCGAAAGGCAAAGGTCCGGAGTTCGAGCCTCGGTCCGGCACACAGTTTTAATTAGCCAGGAAGTTTCAGTGTCGTAAGTTTTGTTCGATTCCCTTGAGACCTTTCCTGAAACGTCAGGTTAATCAGCATAAAAACCAGATTCGATATTTATCTCATATTTCTCTGCCTTGTGATGACTGGGTGTTGTGTGATGTCCTTAGGTTAGTTAGGTTTAAGTAATTCTAAGTTCTAGGGCACTGATGACCATAGATGTTAAGTCCCATAGTGCTCAGAGCCATTTGAACCATTTATCTCATAGTTGGAAAATATGTCTCTCTCTCTCCCTCTCCTCTTCTCTCCCTTACCCTCCCTCCCTCCCTCCCTCCCTCCCTCCCTCTCTCTCTCTCTCTCTCTCTCTCTCTCTCTCCCCCCCCCCCTCTCTCTCTGTGTGTCTCTCCTCTCTCACAACGCACATTTCTACAGTTTGAAGATTGTGTCTATTTTTTTCTGAATGGGGCTACAAGGAAATGATTCCATAATTAAAGATGGACTCCTTATGGGAGCGGTGAAGCCACAGCGTGTCGTGTGTTCTCAGAACAGTGCGAGTCGCCGTGTGTACGAGTGGCGGAGTGTGGCTGGCTAGTGGAGCTGCTGCATCACGAAACGCGCGCCGCAGACGTCGCCGAGTTGATGCGGGGCCTCGTCTGCGGCAGGACGGATGGCCACTTGATCCACGTGTGCTGTGGCTTGCCACCGGGGCAGCTGCAGCTACACGCAGAACCCAAGCCGCAGCCACAGCCAGAGCAACAGGCGCAGCCAGAGGAGCAGGTGCAGACAGAGCAAGGACAGCAGCCAAAGCCAGCTGGGCCCGTCAGGCCACAGGACCCGCTGCAGCACCCCAACCTGCGGCTCCTGCCCATGTGAGTGGCGCCATCTCTTTCCCATGTCTGCTCTTGCTTTCCTCCATACTAGCCAGTTATTATTGGATACAACACGAATCGTACCACCGTCGACCAAATTTCATACGTTTTTCAGCCATACGCTCTGTGTGTTTTCATTTAATTGACCTACAGTGTCCGGTGATCATTATAGAAGTAGTGTACATACGATTTATTCTGTCTCTTACCACATTTACCATTGTTTCTGTGATAATACCTTCAGAATAGTGAAAAAGCCTTTAATACAATGAGTGGTTGTAATGAAACTCCCGCTATTTGAGCGACCCGCCATGAAAAACTAGTGTTCTTAGGACAATGAATCACCATGGGAACATTAGTAAGTACATGCGCAAGAGCAATCATGAATAAACCGTGGAAATTTCCATGTGAGAGGGTAACATTTGTCAATTGCATATTATCTTTACGTTCCATGTCACAAACGTTGGCCAATGTGACAACCTCCTGCATCAAAAAGTGCCGGGAGTTACACTAGAGGTTCCATTTCACAATTTTTTTCAGCACTTTTCGAGCAGTCGATCGTGAAATGTTCAGCTGTCACGACACAGCTCGTGGAATGCTAGAATATCACAGTCCAGCATTCTCAGGCATGGCAACAGTAAATTCTTTAACCGTTTGTGGCGTTACTGGTCGTTGGCCTTTACCTGGTGCAATTCTCAAATTGCCAGTTAATTCGAAATTCCAAATCACATTCTCCAACACCAGCGACACTCACAAGAAGCAGGACCAGTGGTGCTGTTTTTATAAAATAGTCTTATAAGTAAATCACTGCTAATCTTGATCAGACCCTCGTTGACTGTTTGCAATTATAGCACACCTTAATACTTGTGTTTCATCCCTACATCGCCTAATGGAAAGTCATGACTAATACCACTAAAAACATAAATCCTGCTGTGCACAATCTGGACATCATTCCAAAACAGCTGGGTACCCACTTGAGACGTGCTCAATTTTGTCTCAGAAAAAGGGCAAATATGATAAGGTAAAAGAGATACTGGGCACAAAATATGTAGTGAGTAAGAAATAAAGTCATGTATTGATAGAGAATGGCAAGAAATGTGGGACAGAGCATAAACACAGAGCAGAACATACCAGTTCCTTCCTAATACAAAAGAAAGAAGAAGACTGACGTATTTCCTTCTGGCCAGTTGGGATATGGCCCATATCCCAGGTAATTACTAAAAACGTTACAACTCATCACTCACAATTGTGAATGTGGGGCAATCAGCATGCCGGATCACATCATCTGGAATGTGCCGTTAGGCAAGGTGGTACAGACCAGGACCGGAACGCATCTCGTGGGACAGCAGTCTATAAAAGGAATGAGGAACTGTGGCATAAACTGACATCACTTACAGGTAAAATATCAACTTACGAAATTCGATCCTGCATAGCAAAGACACAACCAAGAAGAGGTCGTACTTCATGATCACGAGCTATGTCATGGCACAGTATTCACCTACCGCAACCTCCCTCAATTAAGGGAGCCTCACAGAGGAACGGGAAGGATTTCCTGAGACCATGACAGTCATCTCCCAGTCTGTAGACCTGCGCAGCCTCTGTGAATCCTGAGCTGCATCTCAGCATGCAGGATCTAACCAACCACACAAATGAGATATCTAGCTTGGTTATGATAGCAAGTGCAGTAGTGTAGCATAAGGTTGTGCAGTGAAGTGTCATGTAGTCTAGTCTTATATGGTAGTGCAGTCGTGAATAATAAATTGCAAAATGTGTGCTCCACCAATGCTGTGTAGTATAAAAGACCAGCTGCAAGTGTCTTCTGCATTCTGGATGAAGAGATATCTGTGCACCAGGTAGTCAAACGGTGGAACGTAGACATTTTTTAGATACTATTATATTCTCTTTCAATGCAGACTTTCTATGTAGATTTATCCTCCTTGAACAGCGTAGTACTTAGTTATTACTAACACGTTTGAAATTATGTTAAAATATTGTGTGCTTTATTCATGTGAAACATTCTGTCTGTTCTTTTATACAGATAAGACTAAAACAAAATAAATACCCATTTGGTAAATGAAGTAGCGAAAGTTTAATTGTAACCACCCTGCAGAATCACCAAAACGTAATACAGAAAGTGATGAAACAACCATGAGATGGGAAAGTATTATGTTTATTTTTTTATGAAGCTCTGTGGGTAGATGTGAGCCCGACCTACCTGATCATGGAATGAGTCAGTACATAGTTTGCCGAATACTGATTTGACAATTTACAAACAAAAGAAGTAAAGAAATAATCAATAAGTAAGAAAACGCGAAAAAATTGAGAATACACGATTAAATGAAGCATTACAATGAAAAGCTCTCAACTACTGTGAGGAATCGCGTACAGAAAAGGAGTATCTCACTAGGAAACCTTTAACCATTTGCTTCAATACTTAGGTTTATCTATCAGTTTCTGCAGTTCAGCTGCAAACCTTATGGGAACGAAAGCAGCCAACTGGAACAATGGTTTAGGAGCAGTTATCCAAGTGCATGGTTTTCTCCGTCTAGTGTTCACTGAATGGACTGCACGTTCTTCTAAATAAGCCATTATTATCAACAAAGAGTCTGTTAATGGAATATATGTACATACATGACGATGCTGGATGTCCCAGACACCTCAACAACGGCCTACACAGAGTTCGCAACCTGACACAACAGGTCATTCTGACCCCCATTTTCTGGGCGAAGAATGTTGCTGGTGAGTCCACAGAGCTGCCAGTTAACATACTTGCGGAAGCAATTCAGAACAGTTTCGTTTTGGGGCCCTTCAATTGCATTCAGTGAACGCATACATGACGTGCATATCGGCCAACTCTTTATGATTGTAACTGCTCATACTGCTGTGCACTGTAGTTATGTAAAACTAACGCTGCCTGAAATAGTGGCCCAAGACATTGCTGAACGTAAGTTTCAGGGCAGAGTAATGTGATTATTAGTGTGTCAGCAAGAAACACCTTGAGTGAATGGAAAAAAATTGTTTCCAAATAAGTAATGTTTAAAATAGTTTTAAACAAGTCTGCGATTTGTGTAACAAAGGCGGAACATGGATACCAGCCTAGTATTCACCTATTGGGATGTGAGAAGCCACCTAAAAACCACAACCAGATTGGTGACCGCTTTGACCCTACTCGTTAATCCACTGAGCGGTTTCAGTGTGTGGCTGGCATATCTCCCCAGCCTGCAAGTAGCACTTTAACATGCATGTCTATCCAGCTCTTTGATTAGTAGTAAACAATATATAAATCTTCGAATGATTTCCTCTGTTCTCTCCATTAGGAGCGCATACTGACAGTAGACGTACCCCACAGGCGTATATCAACAAAGTTTCTGTCAGACGCAAATTGCGCTCGTGTGGGATCTGGCAGACCTAACACTGCATGTCTGCTGAGCCATGGCTTCAGCAGTTCTGGACTACAATTGCACTCCACCTGCATGGCAGAGAACGGTAGGATGTGTCAGCTCAGCCCACTTGCACTCGCAGCCACTTTATGATGGGATGCTACACCTGCGCCTTCCAGTCGCGGTTCCAGCATTATCATTCGAGCTTTGGTACAAAGAGACACCTCCTACTTGGCACTGTGCCTCTGTTTCTTGCTGTATTATTCGTAATGAGTCTTTATACACTTCGAAAAATAAAAGTTAAGCAAATCCTCTGTTTCTTGTGATAATTTGTTCGCTACTATTTTTTGCTTCTGTCAAGCTTTCCTACGATGGCATTGCTGCACCACTCTGTAGCCCGTCCCTCCTTACTGTTGTGCTAAAACTCGCAGACAAACATGTTGCACATACCTTACAATTTTTGTTGCAGTGGAATACAGATACAAAGATAAATGAGAGGAACGAGGGAGGGTATGAAATCAAACAAAATGCAATTACTCTATAACGAGAAATCAAAGAGTATGTACCCGTTACGTCACATTACTGAGAAAATATACCAGAACAATGTATGAAATTTTGTCCGAGGAGAACTGAAAAACGTTTATCGCCACCGTCAAAACTTGTACACGTTCTTCGTTCATCAGAAACCATTTTCTCAACACGATTTTGACCCTAGTAAATCGCCATGTATAGGCACATGTGTAACAGAGGTTAAAGTAAACCTGCGTAATCAGTGCAGCTTACAAGAGAGCGATTTTATCCGAAGGTAACAGGACAGTCCATTTGATGTACACTCTGCAGACTATCAAAATGTGCTTTTTAAACTTATACCATGCATTCGACAGGGAATAATATGTATTGTCACTAAAATCATCATTACTTACATTTGACAGGAAGACACTTTTCCATTCTTGTGCTGACGTACTCATGTATTGCAGGGACACATGTGGACAGGACTATTCTGACCGCATCACGGACGGTGTGACTCCCATCAACAGGTACCCGTGGTTGGCACTGCTCTTATACTGGCTAGGTAAGTTCTAAGTCTTACTCTAATACGACTCATATTCATTGTTGCTGACAGTCCCTATCGTGTTACTACTTAATATAAGCAATGTGAACGATTTCTTATCTTCTGGAAACATAATTTAGCTCGATGACATACATAGACAAAATTCTCTCACTCCTTCTTTTTCTTGTGGTTTTGACCTACATCGGCACAGTGTCGGCATACTTATTGACAGATATGGCATGGTTAGTTTAAGCGGCTCCTGGCTGCCCTTCCTACTGCTGCCACATTACCCTTGAGACACAATATGTGAGTATTGGGGCAAGGGGAATTCTGGGACACTCTGCATTGTTGCCAGATGTATCCAAAATTGAGGCGATGACGTCATCCAAGATGGCGTCGTGTAGTATTGGCAACAGTGCATGATGACATATAAGATGGGGGCCACAGCGTCATTCAAGAAACGGAATTTGGCGGGAAGTTTGAATTTTGGTGGGAAAGTGCTGCGACTGCCATCCCCAGAAAAATGGCAGTAAGTTCAAATTCCAATGGGATAATGCATCACACCGTGGTTATCTCTACTAAGCAAAGAAAATCGTGAAAGGATAGCTCACTTGGCTACCTCCACTGATCTGCCAGCTGAGTGCCACTTCCTCCCATGAACTGGCGCCAAGTTTGAATTTTGGTGGGAAAATAGGCCAATTGGGGTTTTGCTGCTAATCTAAGAAAATGGCATGAAATTGAGGACATTTGTACTAACCTCAGTCGCCCGACCGCCACCTCCTCCTAAGGATTTGTGGAAAAAAAGATCTTGGAGATACATCGTAATTTAAACAATTTCATGCAGGAGTGTTTGCTATGACGTCCAGAGCGCAACTGACTTATTAGACATCACCACCATCAGAGAGCGTTCTCATCTGTGACATAATACAAGATTTCAGCAAAGAGTGTGTTTACCATAAGGTGCGGACTCCAACTGACTTAGCACACAGTACCACCATCAGAAGATGCTACCATGACATTAGGTGATGACGCAATTACTGTTATCCAAGAAGGCATCAAACAGTGTGTTCACAACAAGGTCTGGACTGAGTACACAGTACCACCAGCAGAGTGCACTGTCCTCCATTTTGTGACATAATCCAAGATGGTTGGGGGTAAATGTCGGGAAAACGACTCTTCCTGTGCTGGATGTAAGTTTTTATTTTGCAGGCAGTGTCTCCACCATGAAATCTAGACTCCAACTGGCCTAGTACACAATACTGCCACCAGAGAGTGCTGTCGTCCGTTTCCTGACGTAATCCAAGATGGTGGGGGGAAATGGCGGGAAAACGACTCTGGACACAAGTCTTCATTTTGCAGGTTGTCTATCCACCATGAGATCTAGACTCCAACTGACCTAGTACACAGTACTTCCACCAGATGATGCTGTCATCCCTCCTGTGATGTAATCCAAGATGGTGGTCTGTAGGGGGAAAAGGGCGCCAAAATGACTCAGCCTGCGCTGGGCTGCTGTATTGCTGAAGGAAGGACTGCACGCTATTTATTCTGGAACATTTTATTTAGGGATGGAGTATGTTTATCACACTGATACAAAACACTAGGCCTCAAGGGCTTGGGGCCATGTGACACAACCCACACACCTGTAAACTAAATAACGCTCTCAATACACCCAAACAACTGCCCGCATCTCGTGGTCGTGCGGTAGCGTTCTCGCTTCCCACGCCCGGGTTCCCGGGTTCGATTCCCGGCGGGGTCAGGGATTTTCTCTGCCTCGTGATGGCTGGGTGTTGTGTGATGTCCTTAGGTTAGTTAGGTTTAAGTAGTTATAAGTTCTAGGGGACTGATGACCATAGATGTTAAGTCCCATAGTGCTCAGAGCCATTTGAACCATTTTGAACCACCCAAACAACTCCTTAAAAAAACTGGTTCAAATGGCTCTGAGTACTATGGGACTCAACTGCTGAGGTCATTAGTCCCCTAGAACTTAGAACTACTTAAACCTAACTAACCTAAGGACATCACACACATCCATGCCCGAGGCAGGATTCGAACCTGCGACCGTAGCGGCCTCGCGGTTCCAGACTGCAGCGCCAGAACCGCGCGGCCACTTCGGCCGGCCAACTCCTAAATTAACCAAATAATTTCAGTACACACTGGTAAACTCATCCTAAATAATGCATCACAGTGACATGTAAACATGCTCAGTACTCGTAAACTGTCCAAATTAAGCATAACACTGCTTACAGACCTGTTCGCAAAATAATGCAATCAACACACGCAAGCACCCTCCGCCACCCCCCGTCCCCCGCGAAGTGATGCGACCGTCAGCTGTCAAACTACACACAGGTGCCCTCAGGCATCAGGTGGCGACAGCCCTTTCATACTTGACACCAGAGTAACTCCTATTACAATATGTGTTCACCTAGATACTGATGATGACGCGATCAGACGGGAGTGAAGACTTATTTACAGAACACAGACACTCCAAGCTGGGCTGTGTGTGCATCTGGTCGACACAGCCGACGTGAATGGGCGGGCGTGCAGATGCTCCAGGGGACATGCTCAGCTGCGAGTCGCTGCCGGACGCAGGGGATAGTTGTCTCTATTTGCGAGTATACAGTCACGGTTATACCAACGTCATAGAACTCCAAGGTGCATTCACATCCATCTCATATTCGAGACACCTCAAGGCAGCACTTGTCTTTACCGCTGATGATAGAATATCACAGGCTGCTTTCCCCCTAGTGCTTGTAATGGACCATGCGTGACATGTTCAGCCGTGCGTACCAGCCCCAGGTGTGCATATACACAGACATACAGAAAATAGAGCAAACGCTCTCTGAATGTGGACGTGGCTGGATACAGTCGAGTACAGTGCTATATGACGCCTCCCGATCAGTTCATTTGGGATAGGTGTTGGCAGCTGTTCTACTTTTACAGGCAGTTTTAGAACACAGAACGAGACGTTATTTTGCGATCGCATGGATAGATCTGACCTAAAATGGATAGTATTGCGAAAAGAACTGCGGAATAGACGATAGATTGACAGAATATACACCGAAATGCTGTGAAATTGAGGAAATACTTGAGTCTCTTCTGGTTCGAGCCAAACAATTTGTGCAAGGGAACAAGTATGCGGCAACAGGAGGGATCTGGGAAAAGGTCAACATCGAAACGAAGGGAATCAGGGGGATAGTCAATTGTTTTTCCGTTGAGGTAGTATTATAGTGTATGTCTGTTGAGGTACCAGTGATACACGTGAGTATTTGAAGCTTTTCAGGAGGACAGAGAACCATTCACCTCTAAACTTACTTGCATCTCCGTTAAAGGTTAACAAGGAGTGGAGGGGGTGATCGATTGAGATAGAGCTGTAACGAGGTATGATTTAATGGTTGACTGATTGATTCTAAAGAAGGAGAAGCTGGTGAAGGTCAATTTTTTTCCACTGTTCTGTCCGTGTGCATCTGTCATGTGACATGGCCTGCGCTCTACTCATATACAGCCACTTGTTCTGTATGCGGTTTAAAGCACTGTCTACTTTCGATTGTTAATGGTTAACCTGTCGGTCATCAGAGGACTTCCATCTCATGTGTGATGAAACTTGACACATTCCTTTAAACAACTTTGATTTATGTGATATATTCCCCCCCCCTCCCCCCCCCCCCCCCCGCTATCTCATCTTGAGTATAAAATCGAGACTTCAGCTTCATAAATAAGAAATAGGAGCTTGTGAGGCGTTGCAATCCTCTTGTACACATTTGCCCGACAGATGTGCTGTTTACAGAGTTAGTGATGGAATGACTCGTAATTTTCACATGTTGGACGCTGCTGCTATGCGTTTATTTGTTCCCTTGTAGGATGAATCCCCTGCTACTAACGAGCATTTTATATAGGTCTGATGCAGGCATTGAATAACTTCTGAACGGTGTTCGGATGTGAACAGTGGACACTATATGCCTCCGGAAAGCTATATTGTGGTCGTATCACTCAGAGCAAGTGTTTTACGGTTCCATAACATAGTTTTTCGTAGAGAAACTGGGAAGGAGGATGTATGTCATGCGCTTGAAATATATTTCTCACAAAGGAATA
This sequence comes from Schistocerca nitens, assembly GCF_023898315.1. Taxonomy (NCBI): domain Eukaryota; kingdom Metazoa; phylum Arthropoda; class Insecta; order Orthoptera; family Acrididae; genus Schistocerca; species Schistocerca nitens. Next base: position 832,923,654 of record NC_064614.1, read on the forward strand.
TTAACAACGCTACATTTCATACGTATGATAGGTCGGAAACGCAGGTGACCTAACATTATTTGCCCATTTTAAGTGCAGAACGTTGTAGTCTTAGGACTGCATGTGTTCATGTCCTCTCTTACGAATGTCTTCCTAGACTCTAGAACAGTACTTTAGAGTTGATAGCTTGGTTGATTTACATAAAAATGCGTCGAACTCCATCCGTCTGGAGTTCAATCGCCTATAAAAATCATTATTTCTTGTTCTTCTTAACTGTCTGTTATTACATCATAGCACTTTCAAATGTGTTACTATACATCGATAAGGAGTGCTAAGCTGCTCGACATGGATGCATCTCGAGATGGGTGAGAACTTGGAAAGCTCCATTCATTCATGAGAGGTGGAGTGTAGCGGTCTTCTTCTGGTCGGTTGCAGATTAATTCGCTAACGGTGTTGCATGTCCGGTTGGTCAGTGAAAATGTGAGGAGGGTCTTTCACTCTCTGATTTGACCCTAAAACAGCGAGAATGCTCTGTGACTCCCATACACAGAGAGATAGATCGTAAATTAAACACTATGCTTGAGGTGATAGAAATATATGGAGCATTGTCTGGTATACTTTGATGATTTATGTGTTCGAGAATTAACACTGAATGGATGTACTGCACAGTCATCTATCCATGTTCGCACTGATACTCACGAAGTGGAGAAGGGGTGATTTAGCTATGAATCTGAAATTCGGGAAACATGCTGTCACATCACTGGCCAGTGTTGAAGTTACTGTAAAACTGTTCACACTGTCAACTGTGATGCTTATTATTAGAGTACATTGATGGTGTCTTTCCCATCCCATCTGTGCACTGGTTACTACATGATGATTGACTGATATTGATTGTTTGCACTGGGGAAAAGTTTTGGTGGATGGACAGCAACTTCTGGGGTGGAGAGCACCGAAACACTGATCGCGTACATGAGTGCAATATGATGAATCAGTCGAAAGGGAATGCAGAGTTATCAGCTATTCCGTCAGGGTGAGAAACAAGTCTAAATGTAGAGCTCGTGAATCAACTTCGGACCGTATTTGGAGACCTACGCCAATGCGGCAAAACTCTTCCAGTTTGCTTATATTGTAACTGTCTTTTATTTAAAATCAACCGATGTGTGGCGTGTTACGCCACCCGCCATAAGAATATGATTTACACCATGCTACGTCTAGTTTCCTGCGAAAGTTTGCGGGTCAGAACTTCCTAACTTCAGTTTAGAACCTGACACTGGCCTCAAAGTTGTGGCAGAAGAACAAAATGTTTGGCATTGTACAAAAGTGTATTAGAAAACAGTGTTTGAAGCAGGCTTAGAGTGAGCACCTCTTGGGTCTTAGTATAGTCTGTGGGATACGATAATTCGCCTAGACTATAGGTGATCAAACTTTAAAGTGGCCTCTGCAGTGCTTATACATTTAATAGGCGGCAGTAGCAGCAGCAGTTTCAGGTGTAAATTCGGTGAGGGTCGAGGTATACCGTTAGGAATGCTTGGATGGCTGCATGCTACGCTATTTTGGGAAGCATTGCGGAATCTCCATCTCCACTCTGGAGGCCCATCACAGATTTGCGTCATTGCGTCGGCATCGGTGCCTAGGTGACTTCTAAATCGGATGAGCTTTTATAGTTTGTAATTTTTCTATGTTGGGGGTAGAGAATAAAGATGATAGCATGTTTGGCTGATTGATTTGAATGTACGCGGATCCGTAGTACTTGTATGTAGTTTGGGGACGTACCACATTGTTCGTATTTCTGCCGAATGGTCGAAACATACTCCTGTTGCCCAAACTCAGGTCGTCCTGTTTCTACACGGGTTGCAGAAGGTGGTGGATATGTCTTTCTCCTACTTCTGCTCAGTTCAGACTTAAATTGGAACGATCACATGCGCGAAGCTGTAGAAATTGAAGCAGTTGCAAGATGCATAGGGGATGACTAAAACCATGTTGGAATTTTACTGTAGCATCTAGGTTCTGGAAAGGTGACTCGTTTCGAGGTATGGGAGTGCCAGAAATATGATTCACTTGTGGGTGTGATCCGATGCAAGTATGTGCTTGAATGGAGAGACCTGATTCCAAATCAATGACATCATTTCTATTGGATAGCGTAACACTAGAGATCTGAGAAGCTGGTGTACATTTTTCTTCTTATGACCTCAATCGGCACATAATCTACCACTACTGTTTGTGTTCCTTCTCAATCAGTCATCGCCTATAACTCAGTGAATATGTCGCGGAACCTCTGATATGGTATCAAGACAGAATGCGTTACAAATACTATAGAATTATCGGTTTGAGGGAGTGGCAAATACCACTTACATACCACGTTCCTTAGCTGAACCACTTTCAAAATGTGATACTTTTATCACAAGGTTGCGTCGTGGTCTGGTAATACACATTCCCATGATCACCGTCACGGTATTCGTCCAGAAGAAAAACACCTCATTCAGAGGTAATGTCGTACCTCAATTCGTGAATTGGGTATAGCTTTTAACATGGATACTTGTGTGCCCCTGTAGAACCAAGACCACTTCTGACAGTAACATGCAATAGTTGCTGCGATCGGTTTTTTCTTTAACATCTCCCTGATTACGTCTCTCTTTCTATGACATGGTGGCAGGACTTGCAAGACAAACCTAAGAGACATGCACACCCATCGCTGATTTTCGGTCAGTATTATTTCGTATCGCAGGCAATCAGTTATTGATGAAGTATTATACTTAGTTGTAGTAGGGAATGTGTGATATGATCGCATTTGAGCATCAGGCTTTATAAAGTACGCGTTTGTGGAAAGGAAATGACTATGTCCAGTCGTACGGAGGGTATGGATTTGACTTGGAGTACTGTGATAGCAAAGGGAAGAATATATCAAGTCATAAGAAAGGTAGTCATATTTCTATTTCCAGAGCCACTGCTGACAGCAGAGAGTATTTCCGATAATTCGCTCACTGTCGAATGCTGTTCAATTGAGAACACGATCGTAACATTGAATTGCAAGTATAATGATAAAGGATATATGTGACTGGTTTCCTAGAATGATTCCATGTATGCATGGCCTGTGGTGGGAATGATTTACGTTCCCTGTTAACGGCAGCATCCGTTTGAATGCAGAGGCCTGTTGGAGTGTAGGAATGTGAGTTAACTTTGACGTCCTGTAGACGACCGAATAGCGAACTAATACTTAGTATGTGTTGGGCAGCTTTTGTGATCAAGTGGAAAGTTGAGAAGATTGTGTATGGGAGTGGATTTGCGTTGGACTGTTATTCACTCCCATGTAAATTGTTCGGTTGACTGCTTCTGCATATTTCGCTCTTTTATTTTGTTGAGGGAAGATCGATTGTGGTGTGTGCATCTAGCATGTGGAAGACACGTTTTCCTGTTCTCTGGACATGGGAAAGACCTTAGTTGGCTTGTAAATTATAGGGATGATTTGGTATCTGTTACACACCGACATCGGCATTCGAGAGTGGAAATAAGTTTCCACTATTTGTTTGTAGTTACTCAGTGGTATACAGCACACTGCACCTTACAAAAGTTTGGGGATTTGTAGAGAAATAATATCCAGTCTGTATCTTGGGAACTATGTTGCGCTAGCGATCGGTAGGATGCAGCCTAGTGCTTGATATCGAGAAGTACTGTGACAGATAATATTATCACGAACCATGTGAAAACACGTGTGTTCTTGTAATCCCCGAGTCTGGAGGTGTGTGTAGAAAGGCGAGCAAGCAAGGAAGCAGAAACATTAACGAGTTTGTGCCGAGGGAAACGATTCCGAATTTGTAGAACAGTTCTGAAGTGCCACGGGCACCTGTCGGGCGTAAATGCCCAAGTGCTGAGAGGAGTATATATACGAAACTGTCCATCTTCACGGTATATGTACAAATGATGTAAAAGGGATGATTTTGTATGGTGGAGGATGTGAATTGTATTTTTATTACATCGAGAAGGTAGACGGTGATATATTGATGGGTTTGAGAACGGTTTCACACTCTAATATTCAAGCTCCTGTCCTTGGTGGGAGAGCAGTGTAAATGAGTAAAAGTCTTCCCGTATTTGACGATATCCATGGCACTTTGCGAGGGTTAGTTGTTGGTGCAATATTGTTCAGTGCAAAATAGTTTATTGCTGCTGAAAGTCTCGTCTATAGAAAGAAAGAAAAGGCTTACGGTGCTTCCCTAGGACTTGGGAGCATCATGACATATAGCTGGTGTGTGTGTATGCATACCATAATTTTTTGGGTGCTGTACAGATACAAAAGGTAACTGCACTGTTTGTGTAAAATGTGTATATATTGTACTGTAAAGTTACTGTGGCTTACATTGTGTAAAATGTGTATATATTGCATTGTAAAGTTACTATAGTTTGTTATGGCATGACTAGAAAGGATAACTGTGTGTCCTCTCACGAGGGATGTATAGATTCAGCACATCGATAACTGCGAGGATATGAAAGAGAATTTCAAGTGGAAAATTATATGTGCTATAGATACTGAGATTCGTTCCAGAAGCACAGTTGTCAATAGGAGACATTACCTGTACATTCATCAGAGCCAGACTGTAGCAGCAATACTAATATTTAATTGTAGTTACACAGGTAAATATCTTCCAGGCTTCCAATATTCTTGTACGTCTTGTATGTATTTGATGATCTGTAGACAAGTTCACGGGTTTAACTGTCGATGCAGAATAATTTTATCTCTGAAGAAAAGGTGGATTGTACTTCGATACCGGCGGCATCAGTAATTCAGTGCGTAAATTCGATAAGAGCCAATCATAAAGTTCGATTCATTCACATCCTTTGTTCTGGGATATGGGAGCCTCTACATAGCGGTGAGATCATTTGTGTATGTTGAGAGCAGGAAGGCAATCATGTTAGATCATCGAGGAAGCCTGTATTCGGCGTTATTTAGTAAACAGGTTCTGTTAGGGTAAGAATTTTCGTGCATACAAGCTGAGACTTATAGAAAGCGAGTGTTAACTATTTCTGGGACACTATACAATTCCTGCGAGGTCGACTTAGCTGCTATTTTTTACAAAGTTGCCCGCATCTCGTGGTCGTGCGGTAGCGTTCTCGCTTCCCACGCCCGGGTTCCCGGGTTCGATTCCCGGCGGGGTCAGGGATTTTCTCTGCCTCGTGATTGCTGGGTGTTGTGTGATGTCCTTAGGTTAGTTAGGTTTAAGTAGTTCTAAGTTCTAGGGGACTGATGACCATAGAAGTTAAGTCCCATAGTGCTCAGAGCCATTTGAACCATTCTTTTTACAAAGTCATGTAACGTAAGAACAACATTGAGAACATCTTAGATGGCGAGTTGCCACGCAGACGTTTCGCGGCAAGGTGAGGTGTGAACCATGCTGGGGCAGGTATGCATGGCTGAACACATAACACATGGTCCACCACAAATGCTAGGGGGAAAGCAGCCTGTGCTATTCTGTCATCAGCAGTAAAGACAAGTGCTGCCTTCAGGTTTCTCGAGTATGAAGTGTAGTGTATGCAACTTGCAGTTCTGTGACGTCGGTATAACCGTGGTTGTATACTCGGAAATAGAGACAACTTTCCCCTGCGTCTGGCAGCTGATCGCATCTTAGCATGTCCCCTGGAGCATCTGCGCGCCCACCCTATCACGTCGGCTGCGTCGACCAGATGCGCACGCGACCCAGCTTGGAGGGTCTGTGCTCTGTAAATAAGTCTTCACTCCCGTCCGATCGCGTCATCATCGGCATCTAGGTGAGGTCTAGTGTTTTGTAACAGTGTGATAAATATTTCCTGGCAGATTAAAACTGTGTGCCGGACCGAGACTCGAACTCGGGACCTTTGCCTTTCGCGGGCAAGTGCTCTACCAACTGAGCTACCCAAGCACGACTCAAGCCCCGTCCTCACAGCTTTACTTCTGCCACTACCTGTGAGGACGGGGCGTGAGTCGTGCTTGGGTAGCTCAGTTGGTAGAGCACTTGCCCGCAAAAGGCAAAGTTCCCGAGTTCGAGTCTCAGTCTGGCACACAGTTTTAATCTGCCAGGAAGTTTCATATCAGCGCACACTCCGCTGCAGAGTAAAAATCTCATTCTGGAAACATCCCCCAGGCTGTGCCTAAGCCATGTCTCCGCAATATCCTTTCTTTCAGGAGTGCTAGTTCTGCAAGGTTCGCAGGAGAGCTTCTGTAAAGTTTGGAAGGTAGGAGACGAGGTACTGGCAGAAGTAAAGCTGTGAGGACGGGGCGTGAGTCGTGCTTGGGTAGCTCAGTCGGTAGAGCACATGCCCGCGAATGGCAACGGTCCCGAGTTCGAGTCTCGGTCTGGCACACAGTTTTAATCTGCCAGGAAGTTTCATAACAGCACACACTCCGCTGCAGAGTGAATATCTCATTCTGGAGTGTGATAAATGTACTCCATCCCTAAATAAAATGTTCCAGAATAAATAGTGTGCAGTCCTTCCTTACACTACACAGCAGCTCAGCGCAGGCTGAGTCATTTTGGCTCCATTTTCCCCCTACAGACCACCATCTTGGATTACATCACAGGAGGGGTGACAGTACCAACTGGTGGAAGTACTGTGTACTAATTCAGTTGGAGTCTACATCTTGTGGTGGATAGACTGCCTGCAAAATAAAGACTTGTGTCCAGAGTCGTTTTCCCGCCATTTTCTCCCACCATCTTGGATTACATCAGGAAACGGACGACAGCACCCTCTTTTGGCAGTATTGTGTACTAGGCCAGTTGGAGTCTAGATCTCATGGTGGAGACACTGCCTGCAAAATAAAAACATATGTCCAGCACAGGATGAGTCGTTTTCCCGGTATTTACCCAGACCATCTTGGATTACGATATGAAATGGAGGACAGTGCACTCTGCTGGTGGTACTGTGCACTCGGTCCAGACCTTGTTGTGAACACACTTTTTGACGTCATCTTGGATAACTGTAATTGCTTCACCACGTGATGTCACGGTAGCACCCTCTGGTGGTGGCACTGTGTACTATGTAAGTTGGATTCCACACCTCGTGGTGAACACTATGTTTGCTGCCATCTTGGATTACATTACAGATGAGAGTGCCCTCTGGTGGTGGTGATGTGTAGTAAGTGAGTTGGGCTCTGGACCTCATGGAGAACACACCTGCATGAAATTGTTTAAATAAAGACTTATCTCCAAGTTCTTTTTTCCCACAAGTACTTAGGAGGAGGTGGCGGTCGAGCGACTGAGGTTAGTACAAAAAATGGTTCAAATGGCTCTGAGCACTATGTGACTTAACTTCTGAGGTCATCAGTCGCCTAGAACTTAGAACTAATTAAACCTAACTAATCTAAGGACATCACACACACCCATGCCCGAAGCAGGATTCGAACCTGCGACCGTAGCGGTCACGCGGTTCCAGATTGAAGCGCCCAGAACCGCACGGCCACACCGGCTGGCCGAGGTTAGTACAAATGTCCTCTCTTTCACGCCATTTTCTTAGAGTAGCAGCGAAACCACAAGTTGCCTATCTTCCCACCAAAATTCAAATTTAGCGCCAGTTCATAGGAGGAAGTGGCGGTCGGGTGACATATGTTAGTGGAGGCAGGCCGAGTGAGCTACCTCCCCACGATTTTCTTTGCTTAGTAGAGATAACCGTGGTGTGATGCATTATCCCATTGGAATTTGAACTTACCGCCATTTTTCTGGGGGACGGGGTCGTGGCACTTTCCCAAAAAAATTCAAACTTCCAGCCAAACTCCGCCATCTTGAATGATGTCATGGCCACCATCTTGGATATTGTCATGTGCTGTTGCCAAGACTACACGACGCCATCTTGGATGACGTCATCGCCGTCATCTTGGATACATCTGGCAACAATGCAGAGTGTCCCAGAATCCCCCTTTCTCCAATACTTATTTGCACCCCAAGTATCTACATGTAGTATTTATTATTCATGTGAAAGTGAGCAAAAGCTTAAGAAATGCCCGTGATTCGTGTAACTTGGCGGAACTTGGGTACCACCCTGGAATTCACCTAGTGGGATGTGAGAAACCACCTAAAAATCCTAGCCAGACAGGTGACCACACTGACCCTCGTCGGTAATCCTCTGGGTGTATTAGGTCTGGGGCTGGCATGCCTCCCCAGCCAGCAAATCTAAAGCTTCATACGATTTCCTCTATTTTCGTCATCAGGAACTTACTGATGCTGGTAGCAGATGTAAATTTCTTTGCCTTTTCATAAGGTTATCACGACGTATTCAGCCAACTGATACACATTAAATAAAAGAACATCGTTTAAAATAGACAACTCCTACTATAATCACTGAGAAAGTGGTCAGTAGCTTCATTTATCAATCAGTCTTAAAGTGACAAGGAAACGTGAGAGTCCCAACGCTATCCTACTTTAAGCCTGCGGATAGTAGAAGGCAACTATAGAAAGTTGTCTCCAATAGTACACAACATTTTTTTTTAAAACCTACAACGGTTGCTCGATTATAAACAAAACATACAAATTAAACTTAATGAAAAGTAATCCAGTCAAGAAATTTAGTTTTCTTTGGTGAGTACGAATTTCGGTTTAAAATCCCAACAGCTCACTGATTCATGGCAATAGTTACACATTTATACTACGTTTGTCGTAAAAGATTAATGCATGACTACTTCACCAGTTATTGTGCTTCCTATCTTCAGTCAAGACCAATGTAAGTTAGTAACTTTCAGCTTAGGAATTTCATAATAAAGAACTGCTTTTACATCTCTGGGATGTGGCAGAACGAAACCAGAATGCACAGGAAGTTCTCGGAAGCAACGATTCGGTCTGTCATCTCAATTCACAAATAATAATTTTCCTGGAATAAGAAGACTGCCGCAGCAGTGGAATCTCTCCCGTCGCTGAACGTGTGAACAAAGCTTCTGTTGATTTTGATATTCACGTCACTGATGTTACTTTGGCTGCTGTCACTCTCATAGTCATTGTGTCGTCTCCATTTTCCCTCCCACTAACATAATGAACTACGGTAGTACTCATCACATTTTCTATTGCACTACAAAAAGATAATTTGTCTTTGGCGTTGAGTCAACAACGAGGTAAGCAGACACAAACACAAGCTCTGATTAAGATGGGACGTGCTAGGAAATAGCCTGCACACGTTTCAAAGGAACAATCCCAGCATTTGCTAAATCTGGATGGCTGGACGGGTATTTCAACCAGCGTCCTTCTGAATGTGAGTCCAGGGGGCTGGCCTATGAGCAACTCCAGTCGTTGTATTTCAGTACAGCTTGGTCAGATGAAGTACATTGGTTTTATATACTTCGTGTTTGCCATGATTCCTGGTTGTAAGACGTTATGGGCAGCTATTTGTCGAAGATGCTCACATTTATCCTGTAGCCTGATAACCGTAAGTCGAGATTTTGGTCGGTACTCATGGCCTTCATCTACCAGTTAATAATGGCTGTATAGTTGAATACGACCAGTAGTTTACCAATAAAAGTAGTTCAATCTCAGGCAGAGCAGTGTTATTGGTTCATAAACATACTTTTTTAGTGATACGCTTTTCACATATTCAATGCAATGATTTTAATGAGAGAGAGTGTAAGATATAATCTTGATCCGATATTGCTACTACGTTCTCCCAGATGGGATTAGTTGAGGTTACAGAAATCATGAGTAATTATGTGCACCTCTAACTGCCTTTCCCAAGCAGAGTATTTGTGTTCTCGATAATACTAGCTGTAACCGAGCAAGTAATGAAACAACGCAACAGTAAAAAAAGAAATGTCATCAGTCTGTAGGATGGTTTCAGAACCACAGTGTTTTACTAGGAACAGTCCTATTGGAGGCAGTATCCTGTGGTACGCGGGGTATCCTCGAGGTCTCAGGCGCCTTGCCACGGTTCGCGCGGCTCCTCCCCTTCGGAGGTTCGAGTCGTCCTTCGGGCATGGGTGTGCGTGTTGTCCTTAGCGTAAGATAGTTTAAGTTAGATTAAGTAGCGGTTAAGCCTTGGGACTGATGACCTTAGCAGTCCCGTAGGGACTTACCAGTATCCTGTTATCTTCCTCCAGAGCTTCGAACAGACTTGACCGACCAGTTACAGAGGAACGTAAATTCAACATTGACTGCTAGAAACGCTGAAATTCGGCATTATTTCACATTAACAATCATAGCTTGAGGTTAAAGGAAGGATAAGTGACAGATAAAACTCTTAGAACTGATTAAGGATCTAATTAGAGACTTTTGGATTCGTAATTATGAACTGGGCACTGAGCCACTTAGTACTTAGCACTAAAGCTAGAAGGTAAGTTTTGGTGTATAGCCATAATGAAGAATTTCAGACTTTCTGCTATACATCAATGTATATTAATTAGAGAGTCAAGTCTCTCTAAGATATCGTTAATGGTTGCATCATAAACAGCAAACTGCCATGTCATGATTTCAATCTCCTAATGAAATAATTTCTAAAAGTTGTGCTGGTTTAGTGTTGTCACTGGCTGTGAGGCTGAGCATTTTCAGACGGCGGCCACCCCGTGTTGCTGTGCGACGGCGCGCTCATCACCAGGCGCTACGTGCTGACCGTGGCGCAGTGCATCATCAACAAGAGCCTCAAGCGCTACAAGCTGTGAGTACTCCTCACTATTATCACTCCCAGCTGTGTGGCGTCATTGGGAGTCCGTAAGCTTACCAAAGAGAGATAAACATTTGAAGCCATGGTGGGGTTGCAACATTAGATGTGACGATGCCGTTGACTACGTGTCGTACGAAAGTTCTTTTTAAGGCGGGGCATCTGCCGAATGCCATAAGGATTCTCTGACTGCTTGAAACGCTATATGCTCTTTTAATGCTAGGGCTGGACATGACGGATATGCAATGAAGCGATTTTCATGTGAAGCTGCTGGAAATTTATCATTCCTATGCGAAAATCAAATCCATCAACAATCACTAACCAGTCGGGTTTAGAGTCACCGACTAGTTATTTGAGGTGCAGGTAGCCGCCATACTTCCTCAAAAGGGCGATGAAAGCCCCTTCAGATTAATAAAACTGGCAAACTGTGGGGACGGATTTCTGACAGGAAATGGAGGAAAAAAGGTCATATGAACATGTGTTCAGAAATGCATCGTTGCTGTGGTAGATGACGCTGACGAATTAAAGTTCAACTGGCCACGTGCCGCGTGTTCGTCGTGTGTTGTAGGCTGTGTGATTGATTCAGCATGGAATGGTCTGGTATTCATGTCAGGAACAAGCAGAGATGGTAAAGCAAATGGAAATGGAAGAGAGGTAGTACAGCTGTACCAGAACGAGTACCCTCACAGACACCAACTGCATCACACATCATTTCAAGTCCTTTTTGGTCGTATGTGTAATCTCTTATCCTTTCAGAGAGATAAACGTGCAGGGATCGTCGAATTGTACGTACACGATATTTAGAGGACCGGGCTGTACAGTATATTGAGACTAACTTAGTACAAGCTCCAGACAAGTGGTCAGCGAATATGGTGTAAGCCAGAGTACGATTATGTGTGTCCTCCATCAAAACCTCTACTATTGCATTCCATGGAGGCCAATTTGAACATCTGTTGTGACATGGATGCGATGAAGCTCTGTATTGCATTCTGGGACGATTCGTTATCATTGCACTCACGTCGACCATTTCTGTTTGTACTTTCCTTTTTCCTCCATTTACAGTGAGCAATCAGTCCGTGCAGTTTGTCGGTTTATTAATGTTCGCCCTGTATAGTCTCCTACATGCCGCTAGAGAGGGTAAAACTGTATATGCAAAAATTTTGCAGTGGTAGCCCTTTATTCTCGAATTTTCCAATGATTTGTCTTGTGCATCAACTTGCAAGTGCCTATGGTTATAAAGACTCTTGATTCGATGGTTTCATAAATGGCTGGTCAATTGGAAACGCTTTAAATGCCAATTAATGTAAGATACACTCGTAATCAGGTTGGGTGTACCTGCTGTAAGATGACTAAATGTATAATTCTTAATAAAGTTGTGCGTCAAGCCTACTAAATATTTGTAACGTCAAGGATCTCTTAAAATATGTTTATCTTCTATGAGAGGTTCTTCTCGGATTTTCAGTGTCGTTGTGATCTGCTGGTGATTGCTCTTGGAGCCTCCATCACAGCCCGTCTGGCCTGTCCAAGTGTAATTCTGAGCTGTTTTAGTCTACAGTGAGACAGTGTTGTGGCGCGCCTGGGCGTCTGACTAGTAACAGCGTGCAAACCATTTAAGCGTTGTTGCTTCACGGCCTCCCGCCGGAGGTTCGAGTCCTCCCTCAGGCACCGGTGTGTGTGTTGTCCTTAGCGTAAGTTAATTTAAGTTAGATCAAGCAGCGTGTAAGCCCAGGGACCGAGGACCTCAGCAGTATGGTCCCATAGGAACTTACCACAAATTTCCCAATTTTTCTTCCATGGCATCGTGCAGGCGCAAGTTGTGTGTTATATGGTCCAAAAAACACAGCTGGAAACAGCTGCTTAAAAAACATGTATACTAATATCATAATGCATTGTAAACTTATTTGCTGTTATTTAAGTTCTCTGAACTAGATCCTTAAGAGCATCTTTTGTCTTTTACAAAGAACTTGCTGATATATTAATCTGAAACTTGAGTGTATTTTATACCCAAATTAGTAAGTACATCATTCGAAAAAAAAAACTATATGAACCAGCAGTGACACATGTAGCTATACAGATATTCTTGAAACAGCTTCATCAGAATACCCCAAGATCTTGTTCAGTGATACCACCCTCTTAGCTAAATGGTCAGTGGATCTGACTGCCATACAATGGGCCAGAGCTCGATTCCCAGCCAGGTAGGAGATTTTCTGCACTAGTGGACTAGATATTGTTTTGTTCGCCTCATCATTTCGTCATCATCGACACACAAGTTGCCCATTGTGGTGCCAACTGAGAAGATTTGTAACTTAGCTGCTGAACTTCCCCAGGTGAGGACTCCCGGCTAACAATGCGGACAATTGTTTCATTTCACTAACAGGTTGACATGGAAATAAGACCAAAGCTTAAGAAATTCGTTTCCAGTGCGAGACACACTTTAAGGAATTCTGAAATTTTTGTGTTCCAACTCTTTAGACACACATTACTAGTAGCTTGTAGTTTGTGTCGTTTTGTAAAGAGATGTCAAATGTTCACATGTGTGTGAATTCCTAAGGGTCCAAACTGCTGAGGTCATCAGTCCCTAGACTTACACACTACGTAACCCTCCGTTACTCGCGTGAAAATTCGTGACATCATCCCTTGCGCGGATGACTGGTGTCATCCACAAAGCAAGCGGTCTATTTGTACACTTTGAACGGTCTTTATGACTGATTTTATAATTTTTTATTAAATATAAATATAATACATTTAATATTTGTACACAGTATAATATATTCTAACGTTTGAAACAGTTTGACCATTCGAAGAACAACCTCTTCAGCTGAATTACTGGTATTACATGGTCCCTCTTGTTGCTTACCGACATACGGTTCTAAATTCAAAGTGTACGCTGCTTTTACATCAACCAATGCAAACACTTTTAACCCATACTTTGCTGGTTTGCTAGGAATATATTGCCTGAACAGACAGTTTCCTCTAAATGCCAAAAGCTGTTCGTCAACAGTAAGACATTCACTAGGTGAAAAATATTTTTGGCAATTGTTCGTGAATAGTTCAGGTACTTAGCTGATAGCAGCCAACGTGTCAATCTCTCTGCGAACACCTCTACCACGGATATTATCAAACCTCAGACATCTCAACAGAAACCTGAGTCGGTTTTCACTTATGCCTAAATAACATGATACAAGTCCGTTTCCCTTTGAGTTATCCCACAATTTCGATATACTCTTCCTAGAAAATCTCAAAGATCCACATAGATATAATAGACCAATGAAAGCTCTGATCTCTATCGCATCTGTTTCTTTAGCGTTCCTTTCCCTAGAGAATGTACCACGAACTTAATTGATGTATATATTAGTGCATGTTGCCGATAATGCTTATTATGTATTCATCCAAGAACAAATTCAGAATTTCTATTTCTATCTTTTTTATACGAGCTTGATTTTTGGTCCAGGCAAATGCCTGGATCTGCTTCTAACACTGATAGGATATTTATTTTTCCTCCGTTTAGTTATTCCATCTTTTCCTAAACAAATGCATCTTCTTGAGTTACTTCTTCCTGTGATTCATATTCATCATTTTCTGACACTTCTTGTTCTGTTTCTGAATCATGACCGTTTTCATGAACACAATCCTCAGTCTCTGAGTCAGCGCTATCACTATGAGCGTCTACATCACTCAGCTCATTGAACCATTCCACCCATACATTAGGATCTCTACTAAACTATATCCGAGGTTTTTTGCCTTTGAAATTTCTTCAGCAATTTAAAAATAAAGAGAATACTAGGCAGCAAGCAATAAAGTAATACAGACTTACTTTGTTTCAGATTGTGACAGCAAGGCTCACGCGGATGACAAGTGTCTTCCAGACTATAATAATGTTTCATAAACAATGTATCTTTCGTAACTGAAAAACAACAATGATTGTAGTTAACAGCCGCAGAGTTAACAGAAAGATACTGGAAACAGCGCGACATGAATCCAGCCCTGTCAGACAAAATTGAGCGGGAAAGTCATGTGGATGACGAGTGTCATCCGCACGAGCAACGGAGGGTTAAACTAACGTAGACTAAGAACAACACACACACACACAAACACACACACACACACACACAAACACACACACACATGGCCGAGGGAGGACTCGAACCTCCGGCGGTAGGGGCCGCGCATTCCGTGACATAGCGCCTAGACCGCCGGTTCTAGGCGCGCAGTCCGGAACCGTGCGACTGCTACGGTCGCAGGTTCGAATCCTGCCTCGGGCATGGATGTGTGTGATGTCCTTAGGTTAGTTAGGTTTAAGTAGTTCTGAGTTCTAGGGGACTGATGACCTCAGCAGTTGAGTCCCATAGTGCTCAGAGCCATTTGAGCCAGCCTAGACCGCGAGTCCATTCCGCACGCCTGAAGAGATGTCGTCTACCATTTCTTACAGAACTTCGCTTAAAAATATCTTGGGGACGGAAACCAATATAATCATCGAGCTTTGCCTATTTACGTATCTATTACCAAACTAAGCAAAGAGTATTACGCGACATTTCTAAAGAAATAGTAGGTTATGTAAAATTGACTTGTGAGTAGTTCAGTTTCTCATGACTGATAATTTTTTTAAACTAGAACACTATACATAACGGAAAAGAGAACTTTCAAAAAGACTGTAAGATAAAACTTTGAACATAGCTGCTAAAGTTCAGTGACCGTGTCAGAATTGTATTGGAACAAATAAGCCCTCGGTCACAAATATTAAGTCAAAATTGACCTGGATTCGACGCTACTATGAGCGTTGTCTTCAGAATTAGACTAACTGTACTAAAACATATTAGGTACATAGTACATTAATAAAATTAAAGTTTGTACTGACTCGAAAAGACGCAGTACTTACAAGTCACATATTAAAAAAGATCTAAGCCGGAAAGGCGACGTCATGAACGGTTGTGAGTGTTCATGCAGCAAACAAATTCCATACTTAGCAGAAGATAGCAAAACTCGGGACACTATGTCTGGTAAAAAGTATTTCTCTCTGAATGATGGCAGTGACCAACGTTTTCGAGTCAGTACAAACTTTGATTTTATTAACGTACTATACAGGTTGAGTCACCTAACGTTACCGCTGGATATATTTCTTAACCACATCAAATACTGACGAACCGATTCCACAGACCGAACGTAAGGAGAGGGGCTAGTGTAATTGGTTGATACAAACCATAAAAAAATGCACGGAAGTATGTTTTTTTAACACAAACCTAGTTTTTTTTAAATGGAACCCCGTTAGTTTTGTTAGCACATCTGAACATATAAACAAATACGTAATCAGTGATGTTTGTTGCATTGTAAAATGTTAATTACATCCGGAGATATTGTAACCTAAAGTTGACGCTTGAGTACCACTCCTCCGCTGTTCGATCGTGTGTATCGAAGAGCACCGAATTACGTAGGGATCCAAAGGGAACGGTGATGGACCGTAGGTACAGAAGAGACTGGAACAGCACATTACGTCCACATGCTAAAACCTTTTTATTGGTCTTTTTCACTGACGCACATGTACATTACCATGAGGGGTGAGGTACACGTACACACGTGGTTTCCGTTTTCAATTACGGAGTGGAATAGAGTGTGTCCCGACATGTCAGGCCAATAGATGTTCAATGTGGTGGCCATCATTTGCTGCACACAATTTCAATCTCTGGCGTAATGAATGTCGTACACGCCGCAGTACATCTGGTGTAATGTCGCCGCAGGCTGCCACAATACGTTGTTTCATATCCTCTGGGGTTGTAGGCACATCACGGTACACATTCCCCTTTAACGTACCCCACAGAAAGAAGTCCAGAGGTGTAAGATCAGGAGAACGGGCTGGCCAATTTATGCGCCCTCCACGTCCTATGAAACGCCCGTCGAAAATCCTGTCAAGGGTCAGCCTAGGGTTAATTGCGGAATGTGCAAGTGCACCATCATGCTGATACCACATACGTCGACGCGTTTCCAGTGGGACATTTTCGAGCAACGTTGGCAGATCATTCTGTAGAAACGCGATGTATGTTGCAGTGCTCTCCGATACACACGATCGAACAGCGAAGGAGTGGTACTCAAGCGTCAACTTTAGGTTACAATATCTCCGGATGTAATTAACATTTTACAATGCAACAAACGGCACTGATTACGTTTTTGTTTATATGTTAAGATGTGCTAACAAAACTAACGTGGTTCCATTTAGAAAAACGTAGGTTTGTGTTAAAAAACATACTTCCGTGCATTTTTGTATGGTTTGTATTAAACAATTACACTAGCCTCTCTCCTCACGTTCGGTCTGTGGAATCGGTTCGTCAGTATTTGATGTGGTTTACGAAATATATCCAGCGGTAACGTTAGGTGACTCACCCTGTATACCTAATATGTTTTAGTACAGTTAGTCTAATTCTGAAGACGACGCTCATAGTAGCGTCGAAACCAGGTCAATTTTAACTTAATATTTGTGACCGAGGGCTTATTTGTTCCAATAGAGGACTGTAAGATAGTAAGTTTGACACGAGAAGTAGTACATAGGCACCAGCGGTAACAGCAAACGAATTCCATACTTAGCAGAAGATAGCAACACTCGGGACACTATGTCTGGTAAAAAATATTTCTCTCTGAATGATGGCAGTGACCAACGTTTTTTTTCTCCATGTCAGGGTAAGAGTACGGCTGGGCGAGTGGGACCAGCGCACAGACGTGGACTGCGACGGCGACTTCTGCGTGCCTCCGGCACAGGACTTCGGAATCGAGCAGTCCATTCCGCACCCGGAGTACACCCCTAAGCTCTCCAACGACATCGCGCTGCTCAGACTCGACCGCGACGCCCCCTATTCGCGTGAGTGTTTTGCTGCTGGCTGCTCCTCCCCACAACGCCTCTGTAGTAGCACTGTCGAGCAGAGGAGTGTAATGTACCGTGTCAGACTGGTACAGTGTGTCAGACATAAACGCGGCCCCCAAGCCCATTGCCAGCACTAGCTGCAGAAAGAGATACACCCTGAAATGACTATCACACTAGTTGAAATTGAGACGGCTCCATTCACTGACCCAATAAACACGCGCCTGAAGCAACTCATTGTCTACAATAGTAACCAAAACAATGTACACTCCTAGAAATGGAAAGAAGAACACATTGACACCGGTGAGTCAGACCCACCATACTTGCTCCGGACACTGCGAGAGGGCTGTACAAGCAATGATCACACGCACGGCACAGCGGACACACCAGGAACCGCGGTGTTGGCCGTCGAATGGCGCTAGCTGCGCAGCATTTGTGCACCGCCGCCGTCAGTGTCAGCCAGTTTGCCGTGGCATACGGAGCTCCATCGCAGTCTTTAACACTGGTAGCATGCCGCGACAGCGTGGACGTGAACCGTATGTGCAGTTGACGGACTTTGAGCGAGGGCGTATAGTGGGCATGCGGGAGGCCGGGTGGACGTACCGCCGAATTGCTCAACACGTGGGGCGTGAGGTCTCCACAGTACATCGATGTTGTCGCCAGTGGTCGGCGGAAGGTGCACGTGCCCGTCGACCTGGGACCGGACCGCAGCGACGCACGGATGCACGCCAAGACCGTAGGATCCTACGCAGTGCCGTAGGGGACCGCACCGCCACTTCCCAGCAAATTAGGGACACTGTTGCTCCTGGGGTATCGGCGAGGACCATTCGCAACCGTCTCCATGAAGCTGGGCTACGGTCCCGCACACCGTTAGGCCGTCTTCCGCTCACGCCCCAACATCGTGCAGCCCGCCTCCAGTGGTGTCGCGACAGGCGTGAATGGAGGGACGAATGGAGACGTGTCGTCTTCAGCGATGAGAGTCGCTTCTGCCTTGGTGCCAATGATGGTCGTATGCGTGTTTAGCGCCGTGTAGGTGAGCGCCACAATCAGGACTGCATACGACCGAGGCACACAGGGCCAACACCCGGCATCATGGTGTGGGGAGCGATCTCCTACACTGGCCGTACACCACTGGTGATCGTCGAGGGGACACTGAATAGTGCACGGTACATCCAAACCGTCATCGAACCCATCGTTCTACCATTCCTAGACCGGCAAGGGAACTTGCTGTTCCAACAGGACAATGCACGTCCGCATGTATCCCGTGCCACCCAACGTGCTCTAGAAGGTGTAAGTCAACTACCCTGGCCAGCAAGATCTCCGGATCTGTCCCCCATTGAGCATGTTTGGGACTGGTTGAAGCGTCGTCTCACGCGGTCTGCACGTCCAGCACGAACGCTGGTCCAACTGAGGCGCCAGGTGGAAATGGCATGGCAAGCCGTTGCACAGGACTACATCCAGCATCTCTACGATCGTCTCCATGGGAGAATAGCAGCCTGCATTGCTGCGAAAGGTGGATATACACTGTACTAGTGCCGACATTGTGCATGCTCTGTTGCCTGTGTCTATGTGCCTGTGGTTCTGTCAGTGTGATCGTGTGATGTATCTGACCCCAGGAATGTGTCAATAAAGTTTCCCCTTCCTGGGACAATGAATTCACGGTGTTCTTATTTCAATTTCCAGGAGTGTATTTTGATAATTTGAGCAAACTACTGACGATGAACCACTGTTAACATTGTGGATGGACCTAGAAATGTTTGGAAGTCTGCATGAAACTCTGTCCAGAGAAATGTCAAGAAGTTACACGAATAAAATTTTCTTTTTTGCCATGTCAGTATATATTGCGAAATACAGGGGATGGAACAAAATTATAGAAATACCGAAAACACCCCACATTACCACGTCTATGCGATGTAGGATAACAGGTGGCATTCGAAATACCTTCCAGTTTACTTGGAATGGATACATACAGGTCCTGTGTGGTTTTCAAGGACTCTTACACTGTTCTTCCTGCAAAACAATGTCAAGTCCAGGTAACGAAGCCAGAGCTGGATATAGATCACGCACCCCTCTGTGTAAACTGTATCACAAAGGCTCCATAATACCGAGAGCTGATGACTCAGGCGGCCATGACACATGTGACGTTTCACAAAACCAGTCCTTGACGATGTGAGCTGTGTGAACAGGAGCCCTTTCGTCGTGGAACGCAGCATAATTTTCGGGGAAGAAACGTGCTCTATGGGGAGGACCTGATCAGCAAGAATAATCACATAATCCTTCGCAGTAACGCAACCTTGCAGAGTAATCATGGGACCCGTCGAACAGAACGAGATTGGTGCCTAAATCATCACCGAACTCCAGCCATGTTCCACTCTGGGACGTAAATTCGGCCAAAAGTTGGAAATGGTGTGATCTAAGAAACATACCACCAAATAGCTTTATTCCCTTTCTCTATAGTCCTGGGTTTATGGTTTCAGCACAACGTTTTCCTGTTAGACATTTTCATCACTGATACATGGTTTTGGAATTCCAGTTGACCTGCCGACAGAGTTCATAAAGGCGACATTCAGTTCTACAATGATAGTTATGACTGTGGTTCTCTTATTTTCCGTCATAGTCCTCTTCAATGACCGTCCGCCACTGTCACTCAACACACACTTTCGCCCGTTTTGCGACTTAGAGAATGATGTTTCTCCACTTTTTGTATAAGGTGCCTCTTGAAAAACCAAACATTTCACCTCTACTTGGTTGTGGAAGCACCCAAAATGACGATCTGCCCACATGCGAATCCTCCTAGCTCTCACATGATGTACTCACAACCGTAGAAAACACTGTTCAACGTACGACTGACAGTTGCAGCATTGTAAGGAAGTTGCACAGGTGCCTCCTGCGGTCAACCACAACGACGCAGCCCGCAGGCTTGGCTGGCTGTACTATCCTAAAATTCTTTCTAGACACTTTATTGCCAATCCAAATCACTCAATGGAGGTGAAGTATTGTAAATAATTTTCTTTCTTTTACACATTTAAAACTTTTCCGTTGATGTCCTCTGCTCAAAGCTGCCTATGAATTCAGTTTTCTTTGTTTATAGTGCCGAACTCGGGTTGGGAAGCCCATAATTCACTAGGTGTCAGCAGCTTTCGTTTTCACCTTATGTATTCCCTCTTTTTGATTTTCTAATGTATAAAAATTGGCAGTTATTTTATGTATCCTGAAAACTGTTTTTATTAAACAGTATCGATAAAATTTAGAATTGTTGTATACAATAAGGATGTCTGTAGCTGGAATATTTGCTAATAATTTTGTTAATTTAATATTCTTAGAGACACATTCCTTAAAATTCCAGCTTTTATCACACCAATCTGTTTGCCGGTGGCTCCTGAGATGAGGCACGCGACATTCGTTGGGAAGAATCTTGTTGTGGCTGGATGGGGTCACACCAGAGACGGTAAGCACCTCCATTTGTCAACTGCTGTGGAAAATGTATTCTCAATAAAGGAACAATATTATTGAAACATCCTGGCAGATTAAAACTGTGTGCCGGACCGAGACTCGAACTCGGGACCTTTACCTTTCGCGGGCAAGTGCTCTATCATCTGAGCTACCCAAGCACGATTCACGCCCCGTCCTCACAGCTATACTTCTGCCAGTGCTCCAGGAGAGCTTCTGCAAAGTTTGGATGGTAGGAGACGAGGTACTGGCAGAAGAAAAGCTGTGAGGACGGGGCGCGAGTCGTGCTTGGGTAGCTCAGATGGTAGAGCACTTCCCCACGAAAGCCAAAGGTCCCGAGTTCGAGTCTCGGCCCGGCACGCAGTTTTAATCTGCCAGGAAGTTTCATATCAGCGCACACTACGCTGCAGAGTGAAAATCTAATTCTCGAAACAATATTATTGTATAGCGTCACCTTGGTGAACCTCGGCGCTCTTATTTTGGGTTAGCTACTCATCTCGCTCAGACATTATTTATTGACTTAAATAATAATAAAACAATACGTACGGTATGGCGCCAATCTGAAGATTGGCAACAAATGCTCCAAGTTTTAAAACGGTTCTCAACCCCTCAGAACATCTTCTTTCTCTCTTTTTCCTACTGACACCGTCGTTATGGGTAAAATGGACACCATAATATGAGTATATTGGTAAGTTATTGTTGTCAGCATAGGGTAAATAGAAAATTATTTTTATGAAATTTCTGGTCAGGGAAGTAAAGCTCGATCATCAGAATTCATGAGATTTTGAACTGCAATGGTGATGGTATTTTTAAAGATTCTGGTTATTCACTGATATTCCTTTTTAATGTGCTCCATTCAACTTAGTTCGTGACTGATTTTATTGATCCTAGTTTGATAAATCCAAGTGTGCAACCATCTCGAAATGCAATCTTATATAATGACCATCACTGTGTTTGACATAAAAGACTTCTTGGTGGTGAAACAGGCACAACTAATCTTCGATTGTTCTTGTTAAGTGTTCCATAGATATTAACAATAGATGTTGTAATATGAAAGGTTATTTGCTCAGAATTTTAATACATTCTTTGAACGTTGTGCATGACTACATCATAGCTCTTCACAGATAGAATAACTTTTCTCATAGATAGTATTACATCTGTTTAAGAGATTATATGCTGTAAAAAGAGTTACCAAGAAGATTTAACTGCCCTTAAAGAAATTTATGTGGTGTATTTTCAGAGGATGAGGGCCAGAGATGTATTCTGAACCAAAATTAGCTTATGTAGAAGTCAGTGCAAACCATTTTCCCTGCTGCTGTTAGATTTAACTTCCCTTCCATAACATGAAAGGTACACAGCGAAGTGAGAGTTTAGTTTAGTTCACAATTTATATGTGTTTCGTTAGTCGTTCACTGTATTTGGTGCTATTTACGTACTCTCCATGTGATCTGAATGGCTCCTACTTACACTGTTTTGCAATAAAATCCTGAAATATCTAAATCCAATTAGAAAATTCGAACCTAAATTGTCAGGCCGAGTGCGCGTTAACCAATTTGTGGACATTGCAGTACAAGCATTTTATGACCTCACATGCAGGTTCACTGACTGTGCAAGTGATGAAATTTAATTCGTACATTTCGTGACACTGTTTCGTTATCCATCAGCATTATCTGGTTATCGACAAAATTGTTTTGGTTAACACACCTCTCCAAAGCAAGTAATTCTGAACCAGAGCCACTACATTTTACAAGGCTGAGTGCACTCTGTTGCCCTCCTATCAGGAAAAATCCATTGCAGTACTACTCAGCCAACTTGCGTACACTCTTTAGTAATTTCCGCATTAGTGTAACAAATCTATTTCAACTTCCATTAATACATTATTTTTGTTTCATATTATTGGGCACCCGCATGAACTACGAACCTTGCTGTGGTGGGTGTCTTGTGTACCTCAGCCTTGCAAACAGCGATAACAAAGGTGCAACCACAATTAAAAGTTGCCTGCTGAGGGATCAGACAAATGTATAGGTGCTGAAGAGGGAGCTGCAGCATTTCCAATAGTTGCATGGACATCACTCTTGATGATATATTGATCTTTCTTCGTAAAATCAACCAACATGGTCTTTCTGTGCTGGTACTGTGAATGGCTGAAAGCAAGGAGAAACTGCAGCCTAAAATTTTTTTCTGGAAGCATTCAGTTCCACTGCATGATTGAATGATGATGGCATCCACTTGGGTAATATATTCAGGAGAAAAAAAAAGTCTCCTATTGGATCACCAGGTGGGGACTACTCAGGAGGATGTAGTCATCAGGAAAAACAAAACTGGAATTCTGAGGATCGGAGCTTGGAATGATAGATCCTGTAAGCTAATAGGAAAGTAAGTTAGAAAATCTGAAAAAGAAAACAGGTAAGTTGAAGTTACATAAGTTCAGTGACAGATTGGACAGGACTTCTGGTCAGGTGAGAAATGGGTCATAAAAAAATATGACGACAGTAGGAATGTGGGTAATTTACCATGCATGGCACAGTGAATACATTATCATTTTCAAGATACATAGAGCTGTGACCCACCACAGCAGTGAAAAGAGAGAAAAGAAATTATTCAGATAGGTTAGGGAGAGAACAACTTAATAGTCATGGGGAACTAGAATTTGCTAGTGTTGTTGTTGTTGTGGTCTTCAGTCCTGAGACTGGTTTGATGCAGCTCTCCATGCTACTCTATCCTGTGCAAGCTTCTTCATCTCCCAGTACCTACTGCAACCTACATCCTTCTGAATCTGCTTAGTGTATTCATCTCTTGGTCTCCCTCTACGATTTTTACCCTCCACGCTGCCCTCCAATAGTATATTGGTGATCCCTTGATGCCTCCGAACATGTCCTACCAACCGATCCCTTCTTCTAGTCAAGTTGTGCCACAAACTTCTCTTCTCCCCAATCCTATTCGACACCTCCTCATTAATTATGTGATCTACCCATCTAATCTCCAGCATTCTTCTGTAGCACGACATTTCGAAAGCTTCTATTCACTTCTTGTCCAAACTAGTTATTGTCCATGTTTCACTTCCATACATGGCTACACTCCATACAAATACTTTCAGAAACGACTTCCTGACACTTAAATCTATACTCGATGTTAACAAATTTCTCTTCTTCAGAAACGATTTCCTTGCCATTGCCAGTCTACATTTTATTTCCTCTCTACTTTGACCATCATCAGTTATTTTGCTCCCCAAATAGCAAAACTCCTTTACTACTTTAAGTGTCTCATTTCCTAATCTAATTCCCTCAGCATCACCCGATTTAATTTTACTACATTCCATTATCCTTGTTATGCTTTTGTTGATGTTCATCTTATATCCTCCTTTCAAGACACTGTTCATTCCGTTCAACTGCTCTTCCAAGTCGTTTGCTGTCTCTGACAGAATTACAATGTCATCGGCGAACCTCAAAGTTTTTACTTCTTCTCCATGAATTTTAATACCTACTCCGAATTTTTCTTTTGTTTCCTTCACTGCTTGCTCAATATACAGATTGAATAACATCGGGGAGAGGCTACAACCCTGTCTCACTCCCTTCCCAACCACTACTTCCCTTTCATACCCCTCGACTCTTATAACTGCCATCTGGTTTCTGTACAAATTGTAAATAGCCTTTCGCTCCCTGTATTTTACCCCTGCCACCTTCAGAATTTGAAAGAGAGTATTCCAGTTAACATTGTCAAAAGCTTTCTCTAAGTCTACAAATGCTAGAAACGTAGGTTTGCCTTTTCTTAATCTTTCTTCTAAGATAAGTCGTAAGGTTAGTATTGCCTCACGTGTTCCATCATTTCTACGGAATCCAAACTGATCTTCCCCGAGGTCCGCTTCTACCAGTGTTTCCATTCGTCTGTAAAGAATTCGCGTTAGTATTTTGCAGCTGTGACTTATTAAACTGATAGTTCGGTAATTTTCACATCTGTCAACACCTGCTTTCTTAGGGATTGGAATTATTATATTCTTCTTGAAGTCTGTGGGTATTTCGCCTGTCTCATACATCTTGCTCACCAGATGGTAGAGTTTTGTCATGACTGGCTCTCCCAAGGCCATCAGTAGTTCTAATGGAATGTTGTCTATTCCCGGGGCCTTGTTTCGACTCAGGTCTTTCAGTGCTCTGTCAAACTCTTCACGCAGTATCTTATCTCCCATTTCGTCTTCATCTACATCCTCTTCCATTTCCATAATATTGTCCTCAAGTACATCGCCCTTGTATAAACCCTCTATATACTCCTTCCACCTTTCTGCCTTCCTTTCTTTGCTTAGAACTGGGTTGCCATCTGAGCTCTTGATATTCATACAAGTGGTTCTCTTCTCTCCAAAGGTCTCTTTAATTTTCCTGTAGGCAGTATCTATCTTACCCCTAGTGAGACAAGCCTCTACATCCTTACATTTGTCCTCTAGCCATCCCTGCTTAGCCATTTTGCACTTCCTGTCGATCTCATTTTTGAGACGTTTGTATTCCCTTTTGTCTGCTTCATTTACTGCATTTTTATATTTTCTCCTTTCATCAATTAAATTCAATATTTCTTCTGTTACCCAAGGATTTCTATTAGCCCTCATCTTTTTACCTACTTGATCGTCTGCTGCCTTCACTACTTCATCCCTCAGAGCTACCCATTCTTGCTAGTAGGAATAAGAAAAGGAAAAAGAGTGGGTGAAACTGGACTGGGGTATATGTTGAAAGAGGAAGCGACCTGGTAGGATTTAGCTCAGAGCATAAATTAGTCGTTACTAACACTTGGTTTAAGAATCCTGAATGAAGATTGTATATGTGGAAGGGACCTGGAGACCTGGAAGGTTTCGGATTAATTAGAGAGAGATTTTGGAATCACATTTTAAACTGTTCATCATTTGCAGTGACTGATGTGGTATCTGATCAATATCTCTTGTTTACGAATTGTAGATGAAAACTAAAGAAATTGATAAAAGGTACACAATTAAGGTGATGGGACCTGGATAAGTTGAAATAACCAAAGGTTGTTGAGGGTTTGAGGCGGAGCATTAGGCAACGATTGACTGAAAAAATATAGTAAAAGACGATGGATAACTTTGAGAGAGGTAGTGAAGGCAGTAGAGTTTCAGATAGGTAAAAGACGTGACCTAGTTGAAATGCTTGGCTATCACAGGAGATATTGAATGTAACTGATGTAAGGAGTGTAGTATCCTTGTCGAGAGTCTTGTACCATAGGAAGCAAGGGAGTGGATGTTACTATGCGTGGCTGGTATCCTCTTTCTATAACACAAATGCTTACGAAGGCAGTATGGGCCCATAAGGCCATGAATCTGGGGGAAGAAAAGCAACAGAATTACGGGGCAAATGACACCCACGACTTTGGTTCTGGTGGCGGTTCAGCAAACCATCGGGGCCTGCAATCAAGTATATAACAGAGTCAATATGTACCTGGATCACGCCTCCTTCCCAGCGCCCACAGTTGCCATAAGCCCTGAGAAAAACAAGATCGCGCGGCGCAAAGCGATAGTTGTGGGCCATTGGCGCCGCCAGATGCTGCGGTGAGTGTAGCAAGTGGAACAGCGTCCGCTGGTGGCGCCCATACAGAAGTTCCGCCGGTGATAGTCCGTCTCGTGGGTGGGAGAGTTAAAAGGAGAGAAAGAGATGGAGCACTTTCTGTTCACAAAACTGTGCAAAATCGCGCGAAGTGAACTGTGGTCCATTGACCAACACTTGTGCTTCTGGTAAACCTTCTATGCAGAATATGGAACACAATGGTGCTACGTGATATGGTGGGAGCCATAGGCACAGTAAATGGGAAATTGCTAGAAGGGTCTACCACTATGAGCCAATGAATGTCCCAAAACGGCCCTGCAAAGTCAATGTGCACTCGTTGCCACGGCGATTGCGTCTGCGGTCAAGCTGAGAAGGTTTGTGGCGAACCGGCTTGGATTTCCGCGCATGCGCGACACTGTGACGACAAGTGGCCGCGATCGAGCAAGGATCGACTCTACCCGACAAATCGGAGCCTGGTTAAACTTATCGGCCAATATGGCATCCATATCACATTGCCCTAAGATCTGCAATACTTTGGGAAGTGATGAATCAGAGTAATTTAAGATCTCTTCCCATATTCTTCTATCTGGGATGCTGAATATTATTGCATCCCGTATCATGAGATTACTGTAAAAGTTGCTATAACCACACTTAAATTTACACTTTCTAGTCATCTCCGTTAATTCTGTGTACCACTGACGGTACATCTGTTCCGGCTTTTTCTGCAAACGAAATAACTGATATCTAGCAGCATCTACTTGGACTTGCTGGTCATAACACTGAGTTAATGCAATGATCACTTGGTCGTAGGTGAGTTCGTCGGGAGACATAGTTGGGAATAGCATTTGTATTAAGCTGAACACTGCAGACCCCGCTATCGAAAGGAAGTATTGAACACAGTGAACTTGACAATGTGCTTGGAAATGGGTCAGGTATTCGTGCCATCCCTCTTCTGCATCCAACAGTGGTATGCTGGTCGGCGGCACTTGTTGGACTGGCTTGATGGTCGCTTGTGCTGCCGACGCAGCTTGTGCAGCCAGTAGTCGCTGTACCGTCGTCAGTAGTTGGTTCTGAAACTG
Source organism: Schistocerca nitens (assembly GCF_023898315.1). NCBI lineage: Eukaryota > Metazoa > Arthropoda > Insecta > Orthoptera > Acrididae > Schistocerca > Schistocerca nitens. The sequence continues at coordinate 832,951,142 of NC_064614.1, forward strand.
AAAAGCTTGTGTTACATCCATCACATTGGCCGCCTGCGGTTGTGGCGTGAGGGCAGAGGGGGCGGAGAATTCATGGTTCACAAAAATACGTTACAGCAAAAAGAAAGCAAAGCCTCTGAAAAGAGAAATTAGATCAGTTCATCGGTTCTCCTCTTGGAATAAATGCAAGAAAACAACAAGTCAGCAAATAGAAACGAGCCCCTCAGCAAGCTAAAACACAAGAGAAGCAAGCAAACTCATCGTCCATGTTGATTAATTCGATCGTCACTGAATTATCCTCGACGCCACTGTAGTAATCTCATTGCCACTGTAGTGTCCTCGTCGCTACTTTAAAGTCTTCTACTGTAGGAAGCAAGGGAGAGGGTGCTATTATGAATGGTCGATATCCTCTTTCTGCAACACAAATGCACATGTGGATTAACACGTTCTTTATTTACATGAACAGACAGCTGCTACTTAACTTTAATAGAGTCCGCAGCTCGTGGTCGTGCGGTAGCTTTCTAGCTTCCCGCGCCCGGGTTCGATTCCCGGCGGGGTCAGGGATTTTCTCTGCCTCGTGATGACTGGGTGTTGTGTGATGTCCTTAGGTTAGTTAGGTTTAAGTAGTTCTAAGTTCTATGGGACTGATGACCATAGATGTTAAGTCCCATAGTGCTCAGGGCCATTTGAACCATTTTTTCAGAGTCTATGTGTTGTGGTACAAGCTCATCCGTAATAGTCCTCTTTCAGACAATATAGGTAATCTTTCTATAATCTGACGCTAAGTACTGTTATAGACTGCAATAACTATACCCACTCCGCAAGTGGACTGACAGATGCCAAACCAGAGTGCGAGTTAGTGCGTCAGTGACTAAGCCAGTGAGCTAGTACAGTGAGTTAGTGCCAGAGACCCTCCCCTCCAGTCAGCGGCGGCGGCCTAAATACTTGCTGTCGAGAGAGCGTTGGCAGTGTGACACTAGCAGGTGTGTCCTTGGCCTCTCCACTGATAGACGTGCTTGTTCCAGCACCTACTATCGATCTTCGCGCAAAATTTTTGCTGACCGGTGTCCTGGCGACAGCTTACGGCAGCACAAGGAGAAAATACAGAAAGGCAGGGAACGAAGCAGACAAAATGGAATAAAAAGCCAAAAAATGAAATTGACAGAATTGCAAAATGTGTAAGCAAGAATGGTTTGAGGACAAATGTAAGGACATAGAAGTACATATAAATGCGGGAAAGACAGACACTGCTTATAGGAAAATGAAAGAGACATTGGAGAAGAGAAAAGCAGATGGATGAATATCTAGAACACAGATGGAAAACCAGTAAATATCATGTGACTAAGGCCCCCTGTCGGGTAGACCGTTCGCCGGTTACAAGTCTTTCGATTTGACCCTACTTCGGCGACTTGCGCGTCGATAGGGATGAAATGTTGACGATTAGGACAATACAACACCCAGTCCCTGAGCGGAGAAGATCTCCGATCGCGCCGGGAATCGGACCCGGGCCCTTAGGATTGACATTCTGTCGCACTGACCACTCAGTTACTTGGGGCGGCAGTCTGGAACCACGTGACCGCTACGGTCGCAGGTTCGAATCATGCCTCGGGCATGGATGTGTGTGATGTCCTTAGGTTAGTTAGGTTTAAGTAGTTCTAAGTTCTAGGGGACTGATGACCTCCGATGTAAGTCCCATAGTGCTCAGAGCCATTTTTTTTTACAAAAAAAACCGGAGAAACTAGTAGAAGCTAATCTCAGAGTAGATAAATCAGTTCAGAATCTGGAGAAAAATTAGGAACACACGAGGCCATGCTGACCCTGTGTCTTACCTTCGAGTACAGGTTAAGGAGAGGCGAACCTACGTTCATAACATTTGCAGATTTGGAGAAAGCTTTTGACAATGTCGAATGGAATACACAATTTAAAATTCGGAAGATGGCATGACTAAAATAGAGGGAGCGAGGAGCCATACACAGGTACAGAAAGGAGATGGCAGTTATGAGTTGAGGGGCATGAAAGAGAATCATTGGTTCAGAAGGAAGTGAGACATGGTTGTTGTGTGTTTCCAAGCGTTTTTCAGTCTGTACACTGAGCAAGCAGTAAATGAATCCAAGTAGAAATTTGGAGAGGGAACTAAAGTTCAGAGAGAGAAATAAGGAATTTCAGGTTATCTGATGATATTGTCATTCTGAGACAGAGCAATTGGATGGAGCGGGCAGTGTTTTAAAACGAGGATATAAGATGAACATTAACAAAAGCAAAAAAGAAAGGAAAGGTACTGGAATGCAGTCTAATTAAATAAGTTGAAGCTGAATGGACTAGATCTGGAAATGAGACAGTAAGAGTAGTAGATCTGTTTTACGATTTGGTGAGTGAAACGATATGAAATGTAAAATGGAAGTGGCAAGAAAAGGTTTTCTGAAGAAGAGACTTGTGAACATCTAAAACAATTTTAACTATTAGGATGTCTTTTCTGAGGGTAGTTATCTGGAGAGTTGTATGGAAGTGAAATAAGGAAGATACACAGTTTGGGCGAGAAGAGAATAGAAATATATGAATGTGGTGCTACAGAAGAATGATGAAGATTAGATGGTTTGATAATATAAAAATCGAGGAGTAACTTAAAACAATTGGTAAGAAAAGAAAAGTGTGGCATAACTTGACGAAAAGATAGGATTGGTTGATAGGACACATTCTGAGAAATCAAGGTAACATTATTTTTGTATTGGAGGGTAGTGTGGTGAGCAAAATTGAAGAGGAAGACCAAGGGACGAATACGATAAGCAAGTTCAAAGGAATTTGGTTTGCAGTAGTTATTCAGAGATGAAGGGTCTTGCACAGGATAGAGTAACAAGGAGAGCTGCATCAAACTAATCTTTAGACTGAAGACAGCAACAAGTCGTTGGTAGACAGTGCGGTGAAATTAGAGGAAGTGCAGATAATTAATGTCTCTGATATTTATGTGAAAAAAATGTTATTAACATTTTACATCTTTATTCTTCAAGTCTATATATTTATTTGTCAACTTAGCGCTCTGGCGACGAACACATTTCGCCCAACAAGAGACCAGTTTGTTAACCCAGTCACGGTAGAATATTTAAGTTTTTGATGGAGTCACAACCTTTGCTTGCGCTGCTTTATCAAGTGAAACCCTCGAAGGTGTTCTTTATGATTTATAAACGAATGAAAATCAGATGGTGTCAAGTCGGAACTGTATGGAAGATGATCAGTGAAACTGAACCCAAGGCATCGGACTGTTGCAGATGTCGCAGTGCTCGTGCGTGGCATGGCTTTGTCATGCTGAAGGGAGAGGGTTCTCCATGTGTGGAAGAATACTTTGAATTCACGCTTTCAGTTTTCTGAGCTGTTTATCACGCACTGACACAGTTTCGCTAACCCCACTCCCCCCTCATGTTACGCCTTACACTTCAGAGCCCTGTAGCGGCTGAGGGCTGCAAATATGTAGACATCAAGAACAAAAATGTGTAATGTTAATAATGTTCGGTTTATTTCGAAAGCTTTCCCATTATAAGTTCGGAGGCACTGTTTTTCAATAAGGTTTTGTACATCTTTTCACTGGACCCGAAATAACTTGGACAATAAAACAAAAAGTCTGGAAGAATTTTTTCATAATAAAGCTGTTTCGTAAAGTAATTGAAGCATTTATGGTAACTTCTACACATCGTTAGAAATAGCCTATTCGTGCACTTAGACTTTTTGTATTTCTTTTTAAGCTTAGTTACTCGCACTCTGTCTCTTGTCGTTCTTACGTTTAGGTAACAGTTCTATGCTGTACAGTATGATATATGAAATACTAATCTGAGAGTACGTAGTAGATGAAGCTCAGTCACACAGAACCACTGCTTTCCACGTGAGTAGCGACGGAGTAGCTGCTCGGTCTAGGGCGCCTTGCCACGGTTCGCGCAGCTACCCACGTCGGAGGTTCGAGTCCACTCTCTGGCATGGGTGTGTGTGTTGTCCTTAGCGTAAGTTAGTTTAAGTCAGATTAAGTAGTGTGTAAGCCTAGGGACCGGTGACCTCAGCAATTTGGTCCCATAAGAACTTACCACAAATTTCGAAATTTTTCCATGTGACTGGTACATTGTGGGTGTAAAACAATAGTTATACGTCACATTATTACCTATAGTCAGTTCTTCTAAGGCAGATAAGGCAATCGAAACAGCTAATGGGGTGGTACAATCTACCATGTCACACTCTGTGCACATTTAGAAACACCAATGTGCTGGTTTGATTGCGTAGGTGCACTTTATTTAATACCGTAGAAATCACCTTGTCTTTCCAAAGTTGTTTGTGACATAGCTATAAGTAACACACACATTAACCTAAGTAGTTCGTAGCTTAAGCTTTTTGCTAAACATCGCCACTGTATGTTGTATGCAATGACGTTACTGCTGTTCAAGAGAAAGTATTCTTCGTGCATGAAAAGGGTCGCAAGAACGTTTATTTAGTTCAGGACTAAATAAAAGAAAATCAACTACTAACCAGTTTCTTCCCTTTTATTATTGTATTATTAAAAATCAGCAAGATATATAAATTTCCCTAAAGACTGATTCCTGCTGTCTTGGAGAACAAACTGAGGACAGGGACCCATGTCCGGAAAGTCATCTAACGATGCTATAGAGCATCCAAACCATAGGGGACAACGTCCCTTTCGACGACAAAGGAGAATTCTTAAGCTCTACAGTATTGTGACGGGCGTAGGCGCGATTGTTGCAATCTGACGACATAAATACTGCCAGTCCCATCGTGAGGAATTCCATTTAGCAAACGTAAACTTGGTCCATAGTGGGCTGCAATGAGATGTTCATTTAATCGTGGGATAAGCTAATTTCGACTAAGCGTCATTGTCAAGTACAATTGTAATATTTGTATTTCATGTCATTTTCAAATCAGTCTTAATTACAAGTATGAAGTAGCCATTTTCCCTTTATTTTAACATCGTATTCAGAAGTTTGCTCTCTGTGCAACAACATGTTGTTGTACATAGAGAGAACTTCTGAATACGATGTTAGAAGGTGTCCCTGTAGTACGGATCCTTTCGTAAAATGACGGAATATGACTATTTATTACTTGTAATTAAGTGTGATTTGAAAATGACATGAAACACAGATGTTACAAATGTGCTTGACAATGACGTTTAATCGAAATTAGCTAACCGCACGATTAAATAAACATCGCACTACAGCCTGCTACGGGCCATGTTTACGATTACTAAGCTTGTGGAAGCTGTGGATCCCCACAAAGACAAAACTTTAAGTTCCGTTTAGGTCTGTTAGGGCACAAACATACAATAGCTGCAGAATAGGTGGGACAGCCGAGGTGTTCATCCCTGTTCTGTAGCGACATTAGACGCTCCAGGCATGGTTTGTTATCCCCAAAGCACTCCTCAAGACACCCTTCACAACCTGTCGAGGTTGGTTGGTGTCGTTTCGTTACACCCTGTCTGTATATTCGCTCCTCAAAACACCACAGCAACTTTTAGAAGTATATTACAAGATTACAGTTTTTGAATCACGGTCCTATCTTAAATCAAGCTTTCCAATGACACAATTCAAACTGTACCACATCCTTCGAATGCAGATAAATGTTGATAGTAGAAGAGTGTAACGACAACTAATTTCTCAGGTATAGTACACTCCTGGAAATTGAAATAAGAACACCGTGAATTCATTGTCCCAGGAAGGGGAAACTTTATTGACACATTCCTGGGGTCAGATACATCACATGATCACACTGACAGAACCACAGGCACATAGACACAGGCAACAGAGCATGCACAATGTCGGCACTAGTACAGTGTATATCCACCTTTCGCAGCAATGCAGGCTGCTATTCTCCCATGGAGACGATCGTAGAGATGCTGGATGTAGTCCTGTGCAACGGCTTGCCATGCCATTTCCACCTGGCGCCTCAGTTGGACCAGCGTTCGTGCTGGACGTGCAGACCGCGTGAGACGACGCTTCATCCAGTCCCAAACATGCTCAATGGGGGACAGATCCGGAGATCTTGCTGGCCAGGGTAGTTGACTTACACCTTCTAGAGCACGTTGGGTGGCACGGGATACATGCGGACGTGCATTGTCCTGTTGGAACAGCAAGTTCCCTTGCCGGTCTAGGAATGGTAGAACGATGGGTTCGATGACGGTTTGGATGTACCGTGCACTATTCAGTGTCCCCTCGACGATCACCAGTGGTGTACGGCCAGTGTAGGAGATCGCTCCCCACACCATGATGCCGGGTGTTGGCCCTGTGTGCCTCGGTCGTATGCAGTCCTGATTGTGGCGCTCACCTGCACGGCGCTAAACACGCATACGACCATCATTGGCACCAAGGCAGAAGCGACTCTCATCGCTGAAGACGACACGTCTCCATTCGTCCCTCCATTCACGCCTGTCGCGACACCACTGGAGGCGGGCTGCACGATGTTGGGGCGTGAGCGGAAGACGGCCTAACGGTGTGCGGGACCGTAGCCCAGCTTCATGGAGACGATTGAGAATGGTCCTCGCCGATACCCCAGGAGCAACAGTGTCCCTAATTTGCTGGGAAGTGGCGGTGCGGTCCCCTACGGCACTGCGTAGGATCCTACGGTCTTGGCGTGCATCCGTGCGTCGCTGCGGTCCGGTCCCAGGTCGACGGGCACGTGCACCTTCCGCCGACCACTGGCGACAACATCGATGTACTGTGGAGACCTCACGCCCCACTTGTTGAGCAATTCGGCGGTACGTCCACCCGGCCTCCCGCATGCCCACTATACGCCCTCGCTTAAAGTCCGTCAACTGCACATACGGTTCACGTCCACGCTGTCGCGGCATGCTACCAGTGTTAAAGACTGCGATGGAGCTCCGTATGCCACGGCAAACTGGCTGACACTGGTATCTATACTCCGAAAACCACTGTAAAGCATATAACAAAGGTATTTTGCATTGTGCCTCCAATTAACGCTTCCTTCCTCTCCATCTGTGTTGGAGCTCAGGAAGGATGACTGGCTACGTAGCTCCGTTCGGTCTGTAGTTGAGCTAAACTTGCCTTTCCTGTGCTACGGTAACGTTACATATGAGGCTGTAGCGTATTCTCAGATTTCTCAGTTAATACGGATTCTTGAAACTACGTTAGCGAACATTAGCGGGAGAGTTGTTTATCTTCAAGCGCCTGCCAATTTAGGTTTTTCGGTATTCCCAATACTCACTGCCTAGGCCAAACAGACCTGTCCCGTTACATGCTACCCTTCTTTGTATATGTCCAGTATCCTCTGTTCTATTTTCTGTGGATCCAGTATTGTTGAACAGTAATCGAAGAAGGGTCGAGCGAGTTATTTACAACTAATTTCTTTTGTAGACCGATTTTATTTTTCCAGTGTCCTATCAATGAACCGATGTTGGCCATGTTTTACCTTTGACTGAACCTCTGCATTCCATTTCATGTCCCCACAAACTGTTACACCCAGTTTTAAGATGACTGGTTCTTGTTGTGACTCACTGATATTACTGTGAACAGATATACATTTTATGCTTTCTCAGTCGCATAATTTTATTTTTCTGTACATTTAAAGCAAATTGCTAATCCTTATACCACACTGAAAAATATTTCAGTATTAAGAATCTGGAAGGATGTTTGAAAGGTTCTGTGACAGCACATCTGATTATTTAGTGGAAACTACACAGTAATGCTACTAGGCAGTTGCCTGTGATTGTAAAGTGCATGGCGTAGGTTACCTTGTACCGCTAGTAGTCGCTCGCTTTCCTGTTCCTTTCACAAATGGAGCTATGGAGAAACGACTGTCTGTGCCTTCGTACGAGCCATGATTTCTCATCTTCGCTTCGTGGTCCGTACTCGAAATCTAAACTGACTTCAGTAGACTAGAACTGAAGTCAGCCGCAAATGCCGGGTCTCCAAACTGTCTCAATGGTGCTTCGTGAAAGGAACATCGTCTGCCCACCAGGGATTTGTATATGAGTTCACAGAGCATGTCTGTAACGCATCTTTATCGAACCTTCTGGTAACAAATCTAGCAGAACGCTGAATTGCTTGAATGTGTTTACTTTAATTTGACCTGATGTAGATCCCAAACACTCAAGCAATACTCAAGAATCGGTCACACAAATATTGTATTCTCGGTCTCCTTTCTACATCAGTTACGCTTTCATCTAATTTTCCCAATAAAGCAAAAAGGACCATTCACCTTCCCTGCTACTGACGTGAGGTCCCTATTCTATTTCATACCGTTTTGCAACGCCAAGACATTTAATCGACGTAACTGCATCAAGCAGCACACCACTGATACTGCAGGTTTGTTTTTCTTACTTATCCACATTAACTCACATTTTTCCTACAATCAGAACCAGGTACAATTCGAGACACCAAATAGACATTCTGTCTCACTTATCCTGAATCGTCCAACAGTTACTCGATGTCGACACTTTCCCTTATGCTACAGCATTATCTGCGAACAGTCCCAGACACCTGCTCATTGTGTTATTCAGACTGGTCCTGTCGCAATTTCCATTGGGCTCTCTTGACAGTAACCCTGTCTCTGACGAACACTCACAGCCAGGACCCTGTACTAGGTTATATTATGTAAGTATCTGAGCCACTCACGTATCTAGGAACCAGTTCTGTTTGCTTGGACGTTCTTTAATGGTGTGCACTTGGGCACTGTTTCAAATGCTTTCAGGAATTCTGGGAATATGGAATCTCCCTGTTGCCCTTCAGCTACGGTTCACAGGATATTGTGTGGGAACAGGGCCAGCTGAGTTTCGCATAAGTGATGCTTTTAAATTCGTGTTGATTTATCAAAAGACGTTTCAGGGTCTCAAGGAAATCTCTTATATGTCCATGTTTTGGTTAAAAATTACATGTTGGTTTACAGGTTACAACATCCCAGTGAAGCTGTACATACAGCAGCCGGTGGTGGACGAGCAGACTTGCCAGCAGCGGTACTCACGCTTTAACCGGCACATCATGCCATCTCACATATGTGCTGGCAGAAAGGAAGGCAACAACTCCTGCTACGGCAGAAGTGGCAGCCCACTCATGGCCTTCGAGGTCCAACCGCCCAGGGGTGTCCTCATCGGCGTTATCTCGTTTTGCCCCAGTGAGTGCAACAACGTGGACACTCCCACTGTCTACACCCGTGTCTCGTCCTTCCTCACCTGGATACTTGACAACATTAGACCTTAACGTCACACACCACACCACATCATACCATACAACACACATTTTGGCCTGTCATCATGTGCATCGTTTGAGTGGATGCATACAGAAAAGTAAATCAACTCTCAAGATACTAATGTTCGCCTCAGCGATATTGCAAATGAAGAGATGTTAACTCAAAGTATGATCTGCTGTCACGCTGTTTCTCACCATTCCCTTTAAGAAATTCATAGCTTCATTATTAAATTTCCTCTCACTCGTATCGTTATACCTAATTTCATTCTTAAATTTTTTGTAGATTTTTGCCTACAACATACATTTACATCAAATTACCACTAAAGGAAGAAAAACGAAATACACTCCTGGAAATTGAAATAAGAACACCGTGAATTCATTGTCCCAGGAAGGGGAAACTTTATTGACACATTCCTGGGGTCAGATACATCACATGATCACACTGACAGAACCACAGGCACATAGACACAGGCAACAGAGCATGCACAATGTCGGCACTAGTACAGTGTATATCCACCTTTCGCAGCAATGCAGGCTGCTATTCTCCCATGGAGACGATCGTAGAGATGCTGGATGTAGTCCTGTGCAACGGCTTGCCATGCCATTTCCACCTGGCGCCTCAGTTGGACCAGCGTTCGTGCTGGACGTGCAGACCGCGTGAGACGACGCTTCATCCAGTCCCAAACATGCTCAATGGGGGACAGATCCGGAGATCTTGCTGGCCAGGGTAGTTGACTTACACCGTCTACAGCACGTTGGGTGGCACGGGATACATGCGGACGTGCATTGTCCTGTTGGAACAGCAAGTTCCCTTGCCGGTCTAGGAATGGTAGAACGATGGGTTCGATGACGGTTTGGATGTACCGTGCACTATTCAGTGTCCCCTCGACGATCACCAGTGGTGTACGGCCAGTGTAGGAGATCGCTCCCCACACCATGATGCCGGGTGTTGGCCCTGTGTGCCTCGGTCGTATGCAGTCCTGATTGTGGCGCTCACCTGCACGGCGCCAAACACGCATACGACCATCATTGGCACCAAGGCAGAAGCGACTCTCATCGCTGAAGACGACACGTCTCCATTCGTCCCTCCATTCCCGCCTGTCGCGACACCACTGGAGGCGGGCTGCACGATGTTGGGGCGTGAGCGGAAGACGGCCTAACGATGTGCGGGACCGTAGCCCAGCTTCATGGAGACGGTTACGAATGGTCCTCGCCGATACCCCAGGAGCAACAGTGTCCCTAATTTGCTGGGAAGTGGCGGTGCGGTCCCCTACGGCACTGCGTAGGATCCTACGGTCTTGGCGTGCATCCGTGCGTCGCTGCGGTCCGATCCCAGGTCGACGGGCACGTGCACCTTCCGCCGACCACTGGCGACAACATCGATGTACTGTGGAGACCTCACGCCCCACGTGTTGAGCAATTCGGCGGTACGTCCACCCGGCCTCCCTCATGCCCACTATACGCCCTCGCTCAAAGTCCGTCAACTGCACATACGGTTCACGTCCACGCTGTCGCGGCATGCTACCAGTGTTAAAGACTGCGATGGAGCTCCGTATGCCACGGCAAACTGGCTGACTCTGACGGCGGCGGTGCACAAATGCTGCGCAGCTAGCGCCATTCGACGGCCAACACCGCGGTTCCTGGTGTGTCCGCTGTGCCGTGTGTGTGATCATTGCTTGTACAGCCCTCTCGCAGTGTCCGGAGCAAGTATGGTGGGTCTGACACACCGGTGTCTATGTGTTCTTTTTTCCATTTCCAGGAGTGTACATTTGCTATGTGATCTACATGTGTTGAGTGGACTGAGAGGATGATTATGACAGAAGTTTATCTGTAACGTTTTATGAAATCCATTCTGTGAAAAGTAAAATTTGTTAAATTTCTGATAATTCCAAAACAGGAGTTTTAGTGCCAACTCGGACGCCAGAGCTTGAAAGCAGTAATCTGGAGGAACAAGTGATTCGTTGTAAATGAATACTGTACTGCCGAAATTATTGCTGTATCACCTGGCACAACACACTATTCTATCCCGTAATACAGCTAAGTTGTCCTTGTTTCTTCTGCCTCTTCAAGTTCCAGTTTCAAGAATTTAATTTGATCTAGTTGTTCAGACTCACAGGTTTTACATCACCAAAGACTGGATTGCTTTGATCATATTTTTGTAGCTCATGATCTCAGAAAAGATGCTTATTTGCGTCACTTTATTAATAATTTACACCACTTTTTGGGTCATTGCCAGAATGTACATTCTCTCATTTCCTGTGATACTGTTTGCTGATGGAATGTGTGGATGCGTTCTCAATCAGGCAAAGTAATTTTGAACGTTAAAACCATGCTGTGTGTTCAGAGAATTTCACCAACTGTAATCTACTTTGTTGCCATTGTACATAGTGGCACTGATGTATCATAATTTATATACTGTATTTTTGTTACTCATAATTCATAAATAGACATTTGTAAATATATCTTCTTTCACTGCTCAAGTTCATGTAAAACATCGTAGTCGAAGGAATGCCTGGTAACGGCTGATTTTAACTCTATATCCCAATCCACATAAAATTTACGATTGCAGTAGTGTATAAAAAGGATGTTTTCTAGTTAATTTCTTATGTAACTTAGTTAATTTCTTATGTAACGTACCACTGGAGCTCCAACAGTTGCAGTTAACGAGTGTGCAGCCTATAAATTATGACTGCCTGTGAATAAAATGTGGAGCAGTAAACTTGACTCTAGTTTAGTAGCAGTGTAGCATTTTTTCCATCTTTAGTGTTCTGGGGTTAAGGATTTTTTGCCAGGTATCTCCATTTTTCCTAAAGAACAAGGAACTCAGTCACCTGAAAGCCAGTGCCACGTAGACAGTACAGGCTTCAACAACTAATCTATCTACATTGTCGCAGTTAACATTTATTACTGCCTGATGGGTCTTCTTCTGATTCTGGAGAAATTATCAGCACGTGTGAGGTGAGAATAAAACTTCTCAACTTGTCAAACAAACTCTCAGTAAATACAGATTTTGAAATATGTGACTATTCTGATATATTATTGAAGTAGTCAGTAGCCTGTAAGTCTTTCTATTAATGTTTTATTCATACTAGTTTACAGTTCATGTTTTCAGATTCATATGTTGGTAATTTTTACACACTGCATTCATAAACATATTTGCAATAAAGCCCTTTATTCTGCCACAAATATTTACATTTACTGAGTGATAAATTAGTATATGATACCCAATAAACCATATGTCCGATAATGCCACTGCACAATAGCCATCATCGTGACAAGTAACATGCATGCACGTCTGAAGGAACATCGCAATCTTCTTCTTAACAACATCGACACTGCAGTGTCGTATAAATTCATTTCATCTTAAAGTTGCAAGTAGGAATTCGTGGTTGAGTGGGGGCACCGATTTTAAAAATCGTCAGCAGTGGAAAATACATGAATGCGACAGAAATTAGGCTTAGAGTAGTGTTCGAGAGAGAAGATGGCAACCCAAAGGTGTGCTGGGTACGTAACGGCAGCTTCAGCAGAGGACTCTCAAACGGCGGTGCAGGCTTCGGCAGCAACTATGGTTATTACTATAACATAGAGAACTTCAGCGTCAGGATCGACGACAGCTCCAACGTCGGCAGTATCCTTGACTTTCGGCTGAGCGATGGGAAAGGAAAAAGTGCAAGAGATGGACCGTGAGGTATAATCGGTGGACAAGCTAGGGAAGCCTGTGATACCGGACGATCGCTGCATCACGGTCTTCCGTCTGGATTACAATGTGGGCTTTGCGACTAGAAGACGATTTTCCTTGCAGATAGTATGAACGTTCACTACAATCCGAAGGGAAGTTACGGCGAAGGAAACACTAACGGAGAATGAAAATATAAACTGAACATACAGTGGACATGGTGACTTTCGTAGTTAACCCCAAGTACACCTCTGTTCATTGTCAGTACTATACTACTTGATATGTGTAAACAATCCTGGACTCCCTCGAAGAGGTGTTGGCAATATTTTAGCAGAGGTAGTCGGTCATTATCATCTTCCCATGTATGTATGATTTTTGTAGTTCTATCATGTGGACGCCTGCAATGGGTACTTTTGATGTACAACATTCAGTTTGTGTTACAATGCCGGTTTTCACAATATAATCGACTCACGCAGATATTAATACATGGATATATCGAAGTCAGTTTCCACAGATTTCATCTGATTTGTAGATTGTGTCTTATTGTAAAATGTTGAATCAGCATTCTGACCAATACTGCACGTGACCTTCATCAGGATAATTATACAACGTGTTTAAAAATTGATGTCCATAAATGTATGGAAAGTGTTTCTGAACCACAACAGAATAAAAAGTCTATATGAACTTAGGTTCGAAAATCGTTCCTTAGTGAGTCGTAAAGGTTTCTGATAATTCACCAACATACGTTTACAAAAATTGCTGGAAGTGACCTACTCCTCCTTCGAGGCTCGCCCTGAGCGCTTTGCCGACCGGTAATGAAAATTCCAGGAGTGCATCTTATTTGGTGAAATGAGTTTTAGATACACTCTTTCAGAACATCGATATTAGGTAAAGAAGCTAATATACCAAGGATTTTAATGACCCCCACGAGTAAAACTCCAATGTATTAAAATCTGAAATAGGTAGGGCAGGCTATGCAGGAATTCCCCTCGATAAATATCGATTTGAAAACTGGTTATCAAAAATCACCAAACGTTTAAAATGAGATGGGCCGTTATTGTGCGTGAACCATATCCGTTAGATGATGTCAGGAGGTAAATTACAAGTAAATGAAGCACTTCATTTCTGACCAAGCGTTGGGATCTTATTCTAATTGTCGTAAGAAATCAGGAGCAATAAAATGATCATGAAAGATTTGCAACCCAAACATTGATGCTGAACAAAAAACAATTCAACTTAAAACAAATGCCAAGACCATCTGTAAAGAAGAGTATAGATAAAAATGCACGTTTGAAGTGCGTTGTAGAATCAGCGTTCACTGCAGGGAATTCATTGACGAAGGATAAAGGAAGATTGGGTTTAACGTCCCATCGACATCGAGGTGATTAAAGACGGAGCAAAAGCTCGGACTGTGTCAAGAATGGGGAAGGAAATCGGCAGTGCCCTTTCAAAGGAACCATCCCGGCATTTGCCTGGAGTGATTTAGGAAAATCACGGAAAACCTATATCAGGATGACCAGACGCTGGTTTGAACCGTCGTCCTCCCAAATGCGATACCAGTGTGCTAACTACTGCGCTATCTCGCTCGGAATTGATGAAGGATTATTGGACTATTGTTCATATTCACTCTTCGTAAACTTTTTCTGCCAGTAACACGCCACTACATTCACACCAATATGAACACACAGTACATTAAAATGGTCACAGCTGCCGCAGTGTTGTGTAACCGTTTTGCAGTAAGCCTTGGTGTACGTATCAATACAAGTTAGGTAACAGATTCGAGATTCATGCACGTTCCGCTTTCCAGTAGTAACTGCAGTTTTCTTTCTGATATATCTGATGTACCAACTTGCATTCTCGTAAAACAAACTGAGGAAACAGTCGTCGTATTTTCGGCGGGTACGGGGAAGGTCCAACTAATGATATTTTAAGTACTCCGTGTTATCGTCCTGTGCAACGTTCATAGCTACAGCACACTCACGGAGGAAGACACACGTATATTACTCAGAAATACGAAAAGTGGAGGATCGATTTCCTCGCATTCTACACAGTACTACGATACAGAATAAATGGATTACTTACTGCAGAAGCTCTCTGGCACTACAGCTAAAGCGACTGCTAAAGTGACTTATGGATAAGCGACACATTCACGAAAATCTCCGATAACAGTATTCAGAAATGGACTACCAGACTGCTGGCTTCGCAGACTTCCCACATGAGGCAGGTGCGTGCAACGCACCTCAGATGTGACTCCTGTCACCATGAAGGAAACACGACGCACATCTGACATCTCAGACAGCTAATAACTGTTTATTTTAGTATATACATAACTTGTTTAAAATCCGTTATTTCCATCTTTCCAAAGGACGTATTACCTTATCTGAAAATTGTATTTTCAAACGTTATTCACATTCACAATAATACTATTCTACAGTATTCGAACCTTAAAACGTAGTTCTTCCCATAGTGTATGATTCAGTAGCCCTCATTTTTCCTATCTCAAAAAAGTATAATTTTCCTTGAATAATGTATTAATTTGCGAAATATTTAAATTATTAAATTTAAGTTTCCAGAAAATTCTTGGCAGGCAAAAACTTTCACATAAAAAATGGAATTATTATTTGTACTAATTTAGAGTACGTCCAACCACTTGTTATCCACAACGTTTGTGCCTAATGTAAATATACATGCCTATATTGTTTCAGTCCTGTATGTTGATATCTAAAACGTAATAACTTCGTATTTTAACGTTTTGGAATACGAATATTTAGTCCTCGTGGTTCTTAAACACGCTTTAAGGATTAAAGAAGGAATGAGTTGTTATCCGTCACTCGCAAACTTCTATGTCATTCGGCAACTAGCGTTCAAAAGGCGAAACTACTATGTTGGTGTGTCTGCGCCTGTACCAGTCAGGATTTCAGTTCATTAGTCGACATGTTTAATCATGAAGATAAATATAGTGAAAAGTATGCTATTTAAACATCTCTTTAGTTGTGAACAGCCACAAATCAAATTTTGCTGGGCTGCTTAGAGCCTATGTAAGCTGTTGACCTTCGTTAAATGTCTAAGTTACTAAGTAGAAAACAGATCTTCGTGTGTCTAAAACAATAAATACGAATTATGGGAAAAGTTCAATCGCTAGTATTGTGTTGAATCATTATTAACTGTTTAAAGCAACTAATGTTTATCAAGAGGGATGATGCAGAAGGTAATTTATAAGTCATAAAACGTGGCGGATAAGTTTCAAGGTTTGTCTAACAAGTCTAATTTATGGCTAAAACCATGTACTTCGTTTTAGGATTTGTATCAGTTGCACAAATTCTTTGTCATGAGGCTGACTCGTAGCCTCTCCGTGGTGCTTCTGCTGGATAGTTTTTCTGTATACTCTTTAAATGGAACAGCTTCATCACGAGGTCACGTTAAGCGTGCTCCTTCCTTGCGATTATGGTGTCGGAATCTGAACCAGCTCGTTGACCATAATTCAAAACTGT
Source organism: Schistocerca nitens (assembly GCF_023898315.1). Classification (NCBI taxonomy): domain Eukaryota; kingdom Metazoa; phylum Arthropoda; class Insecta; order Orthoptera; family Acrididae; genus Schistocerca; species Schistocerca nitens. Next base: position 832,967,473 of record NC_064614.1, read on the forward strand.
GCGCTTCGTCATATCTAGACAACACGAAATGGAGCGCTGGACGTACATTGGGGCTGGCGAAGGGGGGGGGGGGGGGGGTCGATAAAAATGTGGAATCCCCACAACAATTTTTTACCATGCTTGATTGGTGTAGGAAAACAGTTGGCATTCAAGACAACTTTCAGCCGTTTCGAAATGGATAAATACAACTGCGGTATGGTTTGCAAGGAAATCGTATACGTTTCATCCTGAAAAATAATGCTACTTCAAGTAACTATGATAGTGCTTATTACCAGTCACGAATGCTTCTCTCGAAACCATAGTAAAAATGCAGAATAATATTGGATCTGGTGAGTGATGGAGAGGAGACAAACGTTAATTCATCCTTGTGCTCACAAAAGCAGTCCTGGACAATGCGAGTTGCGTGGATAGGGCCGGCCGGAATGGCCGAGCGGTTCTAGGCGCTACAGTCTGGAACCGCGTGACTGTTACGGTCGCAGGTTCGAATCCTGCCTCGGGCATGGATATGTGTGTTGTCCTTAGGTTAGTTAGGTTTAAGTAGTTCTAAGTTCTAGGAAACTGATGACCTCAGAAGTTAAGTCCCATAGTGCTCAGAGCCATTTGAACCATTTTTTTTTTTTTGCGTGGATAGGGACTCTATTGCCTTGGAACACAGCTTCTCTAATGCGGAACAAATATTGGACTACGGTGGGATAGACGCGATGAGCCAAAAGGGTCACACAATTCTAGGCATTAATGCGACCGTTCAGTGCAACCATGGCGCCCATGGAATACAACGATACGGCCCCCCAGTTCATCAGCGAATCCCCACCATGTTTCACTCTTGGGATGCAAATTCGGCAAGAAGTTGGAAACAGTGTGCAACAGCAGTCTTACCAAATCACGTTCTTCCATTGGTCAATAGTCCACTTTTTATGGCTCCAGCATCAGTTTTTCCCTGTTTCGGGAATTTTTATGTCTTAGTTAGAAAACTGATTTCAGAGTTATGCGTTTTTGTCGACTCCAGACTGTGCACCCGTACCTAGAAATGTATCTTGGTGACCAGTTACTTGAAGTCGTTGAAACTTTCGAATGGTTAGGTATTTTATTTCATCACAAGCTAACTTGGCTGCCGCACGTCCACCGGCTCAACGCAAGTTGCATGAAGAAGCTGAAAGCTTTCCGTTTTCTTAGCCACTCTTCGTGGGACGCAGACAGCACAGTTCTTCTGAGATCACAAAGCGATGATTTTATCGCACATGGACTATGGATGTGTTGCCTATGGGTCGGCAGCTTCGTCTGTACTAAGCCTACTGGACCCTGTTCACCACACTGACGTGCAGTTGCCAATGGGGTCCTTCCGTACAAGTCCCGTTGACAGCTGGTGTCACACCACTTTGGGTTGGACGACAGCACCTTCTGGAAAGTTACGCAGTCACAATTTGTCAGGTGCCTACCCACCCATGCCACTTAACTCTATTTCACGACTAGTAGTTCACTTTGTGCATCACCTAAAACTGGGAAGACCGGATGGGATCTGACTGATATTCTACTGAAGGACCTCCAACACCCACCGTTAGTCTGTGTTCCTGTAGTTCCCCCGTGACACGCCCCCGTGAGCTGTACCCTGCCCTGTGAGACTGGTGGACCTCTTTTCTGGCCCCAAGAAGGATGCTGATCCTACCCTTCTCTGACACCTGTTTCTTTCAGTCCTCCACGATCATCTTAACGCAGTACACATATACACAGGTGAATCGAAAGTCAATAACAGGGTCGGTTATGCTTTTCCACATGCAAGGAGACACGAGAAGCACTCTGTGCCAAGTGCGTGCAGACTACACACTGCAGAATTGGTTGTCATCTCTCGGGCTTTGCAGTATGTCAAATCCCAGGCCACGACGAACTTCCTGATCTGTAGCGTTTCCACGAGTTACTTAGAAGGCATAACCCTGTTGTAATGGGACATCCTCCTCTAACATTACTTTTCTTTAATAGAAATAACCGATACCAGGAATATTTACGAATCTTAAATAGGTGAACATTATTTCCGCTGTTTCACTAAAAGAATTTCATATGATTTTGCATATGATGTATTATATTTCAGGCTAAAATTTATAAAAAGAAATTAATTTTTCATAATCGATACGTACTAACTCTGTATATATAGCTAAAGTTATTCTTCTTTTAGAAATATTCGAAATACCTGGCACTCTTAAAAATTCCTATTATTAATTACCCAATCTCACATTAACTATTCAATTTATTTCTGGATTCATTTACAAAATAATGATACAACTTTGTGTACAATTTTTCTTTTCTCAAGAAAGTTTGTAAACACTTTTGTTTTGTAAATTCTCTGGAATATTGTTAGTACCGCAGAATGAGTAAGAGTAGTGGGCATGCATCTGATGGAATCGCACGTGTTTTTATGTTTGGAAATAACAATGTAAATTTCTGTTTTATGGAAGTGGAGAGTGTAAAGCCAGTGTTATACAGAAGAATGTTGCATAATAAAAATATCAGCTTTAAGATTGTACCCCTAGACCTGACGAACTGCAGCCAACAACGAGAAATGAAGATAAGTGAAAAAGTTATATGTATATCTTGTAGCATGGAGAGCTGCATCAAACCAGTCTGAGGACTGAAGATCACAACAACAACAACTCCTCTCGAAGTGTGTGAAACAAAGCAATTATTTTGAGGATACTGAAAAACTACTGGTGATGTGTGGGTGGGTAAGATTACACTGTGGTATCCCAAACATTTTTGGTCGTCAACATCCAGGAGCTACTGGCTGGAAAGACAGTGCCTTCATCTTGATACTGAGCCACATAGGCATTACAGGTAATGAACTTTCCGACCGTTTAGCTAAAGATACAACTGCAGGAGATCAACTTGTCGTCGGGATACCGGGCACGGACTTAAGATTACAACTCAGATGCAATATTTTGAGGCTCTGGGAATTGGAATGCCAGGCCACTACGACCCAAAACAAGTGGAGAGCGGTTAAATGGTCCACTGAGGTGGAGCATACATCTCGCCAGGCCTCTCGGAAAGATGCCACTGTGTTGTGCCGGTTGCGCATCGGCCACACAAGACTCGCCGAGTTACTTCTGCGTCAGGAAGATCCGCAGCTACAGTAGCCTACTGACGATAGCGCATGTTCTTGTTGAGTATGCCCTGCTAGCCGATCTCCGACCCGCACTCACCCTTACCTATGTAACTACCTCAGTGGTACAGAGGCATAGCACAGGCAAAGATAATCCATGTACAGTGACGGAGGTATTGTGGGCTCTGGCTCTGAGCACTATGGGACTTCTGAGGTCATCAGTCCCCTAGAACTTAGAACGACTTAAACCTAACTAACCTAAGGACATCACACACACCCATGACCCGAGGCAGGATTCGAACCTGCGACCGTAGCGGTCGCGCGGTTCCAGATTGTAGCGCCTAGAACCGCTCGGCCACATCGGCCGGCCGAGATATTGTGGGGCCCATTGCAGTTACGATATCATTGATGGCGATAGCAAACAGCGTTACACTCAGAACCAATCCCAAAGGGGCTCCAGTTTCCTGTACATATTTGGTACTGAGGGTTGAACCTATTCGGACCCATCTTAATCTGAGAGTAGGGATTTCTGGATTAAAAAAAAAGAGATAAACTGTCCAGGAAACCCCAGTCAGGCTGTGTGGATAGGATGTGATGTCAGCAGGTGGTATCGTATGCCTACTGCAGGTCAAAGAATACAGCAATCAGATGATGTTGATGCGCAAAGGCATTGCGCTCTGCCGATTCCAAATGAACCAGGTGATTGTGGTGGACCGGAAAGCCAGAAAGCCGCTTTGGAATCATGACATATGCTTTCTGGCTTCAAGGCACCAGCGAAGACGGCGGTTGACCATTCGTTTGAATAGCTTACGTAGCCTATTCGTAAGAGAGATTGGTAGGTAGTTACTTAAAATTTGTGGGTCGTTTCGAAGTTTCAGGACAGGAATAATAATACCTTCCCGTTACTGAGAGGAAATTACTCCCCACCGCCAAATGCGATTAAAACGCCAGAGGATATATTTTACGCAGTTGCATATGAAGATGTTTTAACATTTGGTTGTGGATTTTGTTGGGTCCAGGGGCCGTATCGCAGTCCTCTGCCAAAGCGCTGCGAAGCTCCCATTCAATAAAAGGGACATTATATGTTAGTGAGCAGGAAACGAGGATGGTAATTATTGCACTTTAGCGAACTGTGCCGAAAAACATTCGCAAGTACCATGGGATCAGTGCAGATGTTACCATTTCAAAGGATGCCAGAAACTGTCGTGGGTGGTGGATGGCCGCAAATGCACACACTTTAGTACATACTTGGGATAGTAGGGTGTAAGATCGTTGTTGAGACATATTGCTCCCAACACTCCTGCTACCTTTTCTTTCGCCCGGTGTATCTTGAATGCCATTAAAATATCCATAGAGGGATGGCGCTTGTGCCGTTGAAGTGCCCTGCGGCGTTCCCCGATAGCTGTGGCTATATCTTGAGACCATCATGGTACTGGCGGTCGGCGGGATGAGCCGGAGGAATAGGGTATCGTTGCTGCTGCAGCATAAGTAACAGCATCAATAGTGTTCTGTACCAGTTTGTCGATGTCTGTCACACAACTGGCTGCAAAAGTAACTGCAGAAGATAAATCCTGCCAATCAGCTTTCCAAAGCGACCAACATGGAGCATGTTCTAGATGTCTGCGAGTAGAGAGGGAGAGAACAATAGGAAAATGGTCTCTATCACAAATATCGCAATGGATGCGCCACTGAATCAGGGATAAGACACTAGGGTTGCAGACTGCGAGATCAATAGCGGAAAACGTTGTGTGGGACACAATGAAATGGATTCCAGCTCCAGTGTTGAGTGGGCAGACGTCCTGTTCTGGAAGGAGGTGTTGTACTCGGCCTCTGTGAGACATGGTGTCGCCGCCCCACAGAGGATTGTGGACGTTGAAGTCTCCCAAGTAAGAGGAATGGGGCAGGGAGCTGTGCGAATAAATCGAACAGCTCATGATAAAGGAAAGGTTCGTCTGGTAGACGTATTACATATTGTCATCCAAACTGACAGGTAGACACTAACGACCACGGCTTCTAGTACGTTGGTAAGGGCACCTGCTCACTGAAAATATCAGAGTGCATGAGGGTTCAGATTCCACTGCACGTTCTCTCGAATACGCGATTAGTACAGTAGAGAGGTGTGCTGCTGTAAACCGTGTTTCCTGAAGCACTATGCCAATTACCGACTAAGTAGCCACTAACTGACGCAGTTCGGTCAATTGGCGATGACAGCCATTACATTTCCATTCAAGGAGCGTTGGAGACAGGTCTGAGAAAGTGGTGAATGGAAAAGATAGGTGTGATTACTTCGCTACCAGGTCATAGTCGACTTGATTGCGTTATCCATCATCCATGAGCGTAGGCTCGACTGATGCAGGGCTGGTGAGTGGAACATCCAAAGACTCAGCGAGAAGTTTATCTTTCTGTTTATCCTTCTGAGACATCGATTTCTGTGAAGCTTTCCTCATGTTATCTTCTGTGGAAGACGAACACCATACTTTTCTTCGGCCCGCAGCCTGTGGCTACTGGTCCTTGTCTTGAGAGAGAGCCACACTGACAGGTGTCCTCATCCCTGACGGGCAGAGAATGACTAGGCATCTGTGGTCACACCGGTGGTTTGGGAACCACCATTGCTATAGGTATAGAGGATGAGGGAGCTGACGTTCCCTCCCCTAACTGTGGGGCATGCCCTGGAATACAACTTGTGCCAGGAGGTGCCATGCGAGACTTTGTCATCGTGTGAAGTGTGCACTGTGAGACGATAGTAGCAAAATTGGAGGCCAAATTAGTCGGATGAAGTCTTTCAAATTTTTTCGTTGCGTCTTGATAAGACAGGTGGTCGAGCGTTTTACACTCTTGAATTTTATTGTCCCTATTGAACGCTGAGCATTGTGTGAATGAGGAGCGTGCAGTTCTTGACAGTTGACACATTGAGGGATTGGTCACAAAGACTGCCCCCATGAGATTCCTGACCACATGCCCTACATATAACCTCATTAGATCAGCAGGAATATCTTTGGAGCTTGAAACATCTCAACAGAGGAGGAAAGTAAGGCCTGAAATCACAACTATAAACCATGGCCTTAACCTTCTCAGGTAAAATGTTGCCGTCGATTGCTAGGATGGATAAAAGCTCCAGTGTGCACTTTATTATCCTTAGGTCCTTCTGGATGCAGTGAACAAAATGGGCTCCATGCCACACCAAATTATTACGCAGCATGTCACCAATTTGTGGCATTAGGACCCAAGGAGGATAGCACCTTGAATTCTATTGAGCTTGTTACGACGAGAAATGGTGACTGGTATACTAACTTCACGCAGGCCGGAAGTGCCAGTGATTGGTTGGCGTGTTACGTTTTGATCAGCAGAGATCTATTTCTCCTCTTCTCTATTGTCGCAACCTCCCCAAACAGATCTTCAATATTTTCAAAGAAAGAAATAGGCTTTGTTGAAGCGAAGAAGCCACCATCAGTGCGGGAACAATCCAAGAAGTCGGCAAACTGTCCATTTCCATTTCTTCTTGCCTGACTCCCGTTTTGATGCTTGGTCAATGACGGAAATATCGCAGAAGTGTAAACTTCTGCATTACAATCACTGTTCCTGACTGATGAGATGGCACGGCCACCATTAAGTTTCATCCGTTTCATTGCGGATCATCTGACCTGATGCCACTCACTGCGACTGAAGGATCTCCTTTTGGGCGCCACCCAGTCAAGGTTAGGGGCACCTAGCACAGTAGCCGTTGCCTAGAGTCTCAGTACCCTAAAGTGACAGGCACCTACTCCTTGACTGACACAGAGAGGTCACACTTTATGCGGTGGCAGTGCAATATTTGCATTGTTATGGGGCTACCACTGGTATGATACATGACAGCCCCACCAAGACGGACTGGATACTGTGGGGCGGCGGGTGGAATAATAGTTAATGTTCCTATTATTTATTTAATGCTGTTGTTTGTTGTTCTCAACACTGGCTCTCTAACTACAATATTGGCAACCAGAAAGTGATTAGCAAAACGTGAAGCCTGTAATTAGAATTCCTAGTGCCCACTTCATCTGAGAAATACATTTATAGATACAACTTATAGCTCTGAGGAATTAGGAGATTGTCTGGGATTCATAATCAAAAACCATTCGCTCTAAAATGTTCACTATATTCTGAAAGTCACGGACCAAAAAGAATTCCACACTATCCAACTACCAGAGCAGTTCAGAGTCTAATGCGCTGATGCAACTATAACTGTTCAAATTAGCTGTTTAAGTGAATGCTCGCCATAATTTGATGATAATGTTCATCAAACGCGACGGTAATAATGGTAGAATGTCTGTCCTGTGGCGGCATGTGAAAATACGACATATGCAAACTAAAGATAGATCATTAACGTCATCCCAAAATTAACACTTCACTCGAAAACGATTTCATGGTTACGCGTATCCCGAGTAACTTATTACTGCATCCGAGGCTGTTTATATCAACGATAGCGACGCGACGCTACTCCTGGCACAGGTGGTGCGCTAATCAGCGTCTGGAGAGAACTGGGTCCTTCCTTCTTCTCATGCAGCGTTCTTACATATAAAGCCGCGGTGTGGACGGCTAAGGGAACGCCTGATCAAATCTACTCTCCCGAGTAGCCGCTGGGCTAGTAATGCACCACTTTAAGTTATCGAATAAATCATTGCTTCCTTTGCTGATGGCCGATGAAGCTTTCAATTTAATTGTGCAATCAGCACACAAGTAAGTAATCATAATAAAAGTCTGACGTGGCTAAGTCAAATATTTTGGGCGAGAGAATTAATTTAATTACACTACAAGCAGTAGACGAGCGCTGAACTTGCTCTTTGGAGATACGCTGTACCTATAGTTTTATAGTTATTCTGTTGAAACTTCTCACATTTTTATGATTATAGCGGATCTCCCTTCTACTTAAATTTAAGCATCCTAGCTTTATTTATTCGAACTACTTAATCTATCTTGCTTCCTTAATTTCTAAGACAAAAACCAGAAAATCATGAATTTCAACTAAAATTTTAATCTGTGAGATCCAGAATACTGTTTCTACTAAATGATTATGCAAAAGGAATCTAAATATAAATTTTTAAGTTTCTAGCTCTTTTCTGTTGCGCCAATGATTTTTACAGAAAAACATCCAAAATTTGAAAATGGTTAAAGTTATTGAACTGATATCCAACACATGTTGATTTTGTATTACTCCTGAGATGCTAGAAACGTTTCAGGTTATTTACTTCATTTTAAAGTATTGCGCAATATTTATGACGTCAGAGCTAGTTACAGCGGACTAGGCTGGCACACAATGGAAAGACTGATGTGAATTTTATAAGGCGTGAGTATGCTGCTTCCCTACATCACCCTCTACTTAATATTTCTGAATGTAAGTGAAAAAAAAATAATTACAAAAAGGGAAGCAAGAGTACAGCTTAACTCCCTATGAAAATTAAAATTGAAATGTAAACATATAGAAATATTAAAAGAAAACTTATTACCTACTTCAATTATTTAAATTGCTGGGATGTTCACTGCCTCTTAAGCAACATTATCACTCAAAATTTAAACAAAAATCAATGAAACACTTTGGCATACATATTGCATTAGACAGACAAACACATAAAAATATATAAAATTATGAAAATATTAAATTCATTAAATTGTCTGTAAATACTTTTTTTACATACATAAATTCAACGAAAGTAACACAGTTATTCATGATACATAAACAGATAATTATATCTTAGCAGTCTTTTCTAAACCTGAAAGAAAATTTCACAAATCATGACAATTTCATTTTTACACACGTGGTTGTAGCCGCTTTGGCTGGCGTTCTACACTTCCATTCACAAGGGTAGAGGAGGGGAAGTTGCTATGGTGTGCGTGCTTCACGTCCACGCTAACTTACATGGGGAAAGGGTATGGGTCACTATGAGTGGTGTCCAAGTCACTCTTCGCTTTCACGCAACTACCAGGCTGCCATTATCTGGTTTGTCCTGTAGAACACACAAAAAGAGTGCCTCAGACTCTGTTCATTTAAAATCTAAGGGTGGGTCACAATGAAATGGGGATATGTATACATTTTATCTTTCAGTATGTTGCTGGAACAAAATTAACAGAACTTTTTCAATTTTACTCTCGCGGTTACTTAACTGTCATAAAATCGGTAAACAAATGGCTCAAAACGCCGTTACTCACGTACTAGAGAAAATTTATGCTCAAGGCATACAAACATGCATTCTATTTAATCTCAATTTATTATTTCTGGGCCAGAACACTGAACCAATGATCGGTACACTCTTGATACATTTGTATTTTATTTACTTAGCTGACTCATCTTCGATTACCTTATTCTTAGAGATAGTATGAGTGTATTTGATTAGTAGTTGTCTTCTCAGCTTCTTTGTACATGTGAGTAACGTGTGGTAATAGTACAGTTCTGAGTGTTCAAAAACACTACGTTTAGTTGACTACTAAAACCACTTATTGGTCTTCTGCTGCTGTGTCAGTTCCACATCTGCAATTATGCACTTACTTACTTTGCTAGTGTATGAACGTAACTAATACTCACTCCATTAAAATGAGGATAGCACATTTATTTCATGTCTATAGTGTATTGCAGCTGATCAGTTTGCCCACATGGCAATCCATTTCCACTCGATCGGATGCTGAAACCACAGGTAGTCTCTCTCGACCTACCACTTAAGTGCATTAAGTAATTATGGCCGAGCGTAATGCTAAATTCCTTAAACCTATAGGACACCATGAGCTGCTCTGTCTCATCTAACATAAGGGTACCTATGGTCGCATTCACGCCTCCAACTCATAACCTCAATACGTGTAGGTGTGTCCTGTCACACACTACACCAAATAACGGCCAGCTCCAACCTTATAAACATTTCAAGGACGTGTTCTTCACGTCTCAACCACAAACACTGTTCAATTCTATTACACTGCCATTCCTTGCTACACAAGGTGAGTTCATTCTTACAACTTATCTGCATAGTTTTCATAACACTAAGCAGTCTCTTTTACTATTAATTAGTTAGCTCTACAGCATACAATAGGTTTCACTGCCACTTCAGATCCTGCTTGTACACGAATTTGAATATCTTTTTAAATTACTGTTGGTGGACCATTTCCAATAAAACAACAACTCTGTACTTATAATATTACCAGGGTTCTATACATACTTGTTACTCAAATACCTTTGTATCTTAATTACATCATACTTCTCTGTTGTTTATGTCACTGTTAGGTTTGTCACATTAGGAATTTTCTTCACTAATCGGTGGATAGAATGGTTACAGAACTCATGGCTTGATAGCAATGACGGAAAATTTTTGTATTGCAAAGAAGGAGTCGGAACGTTGGTGGATAGGAAAGATGAAGATAGAGTGAGACCTGAAATGGGAAAGAAGATCTCACCCAGCTGGGACTGCACAGCTGCCACACTGTTTAGAGGTTACAGAACAATCTCCTCCCTACAGAATTCATTAGCTTAATGCTGGCTTGATAGTCATACCGGAAGATTTTAGTATTTGAGAGTAAGAGCCGAAATTTTGGTGGATAGGAAAGATGAAGAATGAGTGAGACCTGAAAAGGAAAGAAGATCTCACACAGCTGGGACTGCACAGATACCACACTGTGTAGAGGTTACAGAACAACCTCCTCCCTACAGAATTCATTAGTTTATTATTGGCTTGGTAACCATAACGGAAAAATTTAATGTGTTGGAAAGAAGAAGTCGAAATTTTAGGTGGATAGAAAAGATGAAGAGAGAGTGAAATCTGAAATGGGAAAGAAGATCCCACACAGCTGGGACTGCACAGCTGCCACACTGTGTAGAGGTTACAGAACAACCTCCTCCCTGCAGAATTCATTCACTACCTATGAACTTCTTTAGGTCGATCACGTTCCTGAGACCTAATAGCATTTTACTCTTAGGGTACTCTAGCCTATAGGCATTGGCATGTGGTTTTCCTATGATCCTGAAAGGTCCTTGGTATACGAACATGAATTTCTTTGTTTCTGCATTTATTTTCTTTGATTTTTCCTTGGTTTTGACAAGGACTAACTGACCTAATTCAAAACTGGTAGGTACAGCTTTTGCGTCATGACGCTTCTTCCTTTCCAATGCTCTTTTTCTTATATTTGCCCTAGCCTTTAACTTCTTCTCGTCTGTGGATATTTGCGTTAGAATAGGGAATTCTACCATATCTGCAATCACATTGTGCGGTTCTTGGTCAAACATCAATTTGCAAGGCGCAAAACCAGTTGCATCATGCCTTAAGTTGTTAGTTACATTCTCAAAATACTTCATGTGCTCTGCCCAACTTGAGTGTTTCCGAGCACAATAAGTCCTGCAAAGCCTATTCAATTCTATCACAATACGTTCACTCATATTTCCTTGGGGGAAATACGCAGATATTTTCAGATGTTTCACTCCGGCCTTATCCAGACATTCTTTAAATCTATCAGAAGTAAATTGAGGCCCATTGTCTGACAGCAAACTCTTCGGAACGCCAACGTTCATGAAGAAATCTTTTTCCAACTTTTCTACCAACGTTTTTGCATTTGCTCTTTTAGTTGGTTATAGCTTAACATATTTACTAAATCCATCCACAACAATAAAAACATGGGTGCACCCACCTCTCGAAGCAGGAAGAGGGCCAAACAAATCACAAGCCAGTAATTCTAGGGTTTCAGTTGGCTCCACTGAATGCATATCCCCTTGTATTCTGGTGTTAGCACCACGGACTTTCTGGCACACTACACAAGATGCTAGACGCTTGGCAACATGGCGGTACATGTTGTCAAACACAACTTTCTCTTTTAATTTTGCAATGCACTTCTTTGCACCATAGTGCCCATACCTCAGGTGTACATAGTCGATTAGTAAGTCTACATGTTGTGAGGGAAAGCACAGCTTCCACTCAGAAACACCTACCTGTTTCCTCCTAAACAGAATACCTTTATGTCGACAGTAGTATTGCGAAACCTTATGATAGTTCGCATCTCCCAAATAGCTCTTTACTAATTTCAGCTGGTCATCTGCATTCTGCTCACGTCTCAAGTTCTTAATCACCCTCTTTAATGCACTTTCTTCCTTTACTTCGTGCAACGCAAACATTCGTACTTCACTTAGGTCTGTTGCTGTAATTACCGCGTCATCACAGAGCTCCGCACTTCTAGATAACCCATCAGCTACCAAATTATCTTTCCCCTGAATATATCTAACCTCAAGGTCAAACTGCTGGAGATACAATGACCATCTTACGAATCGAGCATTCCTCAACTTACTGGTCTTTAAAAAGGTCAACGACTTATGGTCACTGTAAACAATTATCTTGTGTCCTAATAGATACTGCTCAAATTTCTGTACCCCAAATACAATTGCCAATGCTTCCAGTTCTGAGATGCCATAATTCCTCTCTGCTGCCTGTAAAGATCGACTTGCGAAAGCTATAGTCTTGTGCACTTCTTGTTCGTTCTCTATTTCTACTTGGAATATCTCCACAGCTATACCATAGCCATTAGCATCAACAGACATACAGAATGGTTTTTCAAAATCAGGATGATGTAATGTAGGACTATTAATTAAAGATTGTTTAAACACCTCGAACGCCTGTTGGCATTCTGCTGTCCAAACCCAAGGGGTATTCTTTTTCAGCAGGAGGTGAAGACAGGGCGCATTAAAAGCTTGATCACTAACAAAACGCCTATAGAAGCCGAAAAGACCGAACATCGATCTCAACTGCTTCTTGTTTCTGGAAGCCTCAAATTTTTCAATGACTGCTAGCTTGCCTGGGTCAGGCAGAATACCTTTTCCACTTATCATATATCCCAAGAAACCTATTTCCTCTTTAACGCACTCTGTCTTTTCAATCTTTAGTTTCATGCCACCTCTCTCAATAGCCTCTAACACTTCCTCTAATAAAACTATGTGTTTTTCCCAGGTAGGAGTTGCTATTAACAGATCATCTACGTAGACTGTGATTTTATTAATTAAGGCTGGTCCTAAAACATGGCACATCACACGTACGAAGGCACAAACAGAGATATTAAGTCCGAAAGGTACCACACGGTATTGGTAACAAACTCCTTCGTACAAGAAAGCCGTGTACTTCCTTGAACTTTCCGCAAGTGGCAAATTCCAATATCCACACGTGATGTCCATAGAAGTTAAGAATTTTACTCCCCGGAACTTTTGCAATAACTCGTCCATGTTCTGCGGTCTATCACTTTCCCTAACCACTATTTCATTCAACCAACGAGCGTCCAAGACCAATCTGACACTCCCGTCTCTTTTTGGTACAACAACAAGAGGATTATTGTACTCACTGACCGCTTTTTCAATCACACCCCACTCTACCATTCTCTGTATCTCTTTTCGAACCGCCTCCTTCCTAGCTACATGCATTTGGTATGGCTTCCTGAAAAACACTTGGCCAGGTTTCACCTTTAATTGACATTCATAACCTTTGACCACGCCAGGTCGATTCGAAAAACCTTATGATGCCTTTTTAAAACCTGTCTCAGTTCTTCCTTCTGACTAGCTAACATTTTATCGATTTCCTGCAATTTAGCTTCTATCTTGTCCAAAATAATTGCTTCTTCTTCTTCTTCTTCAGTGTTAGGTTACTTTTACTAAGATTAACACCTTCGTCCCAATATCTCCTATTTTTCAGAACTCGTATAGGCAGCTCCCAAGTTTCATCATTAGTTACTACATGTTTATCAATAAAAGGTACCGTAATTACTCCGGTTATCGGCAAGACCATTTTTAACTGGCTTCTTTCAAAGTCAACAACACTCTGATATCTTGACAAAAAATCTGTGCCAATTAAAACCTCAATACTGAGATTATTTACAATTAAGCATGGATGATCAATTAAATTACCATTAATGGCAGCAAAGCTTCTTGTTTTACCGTTTTTGACACCTTGCCAGTAGCACCAATTATTCTTAGTCCTGATACCCTCATTACGGTAAGCTTGTCTCTACTAGGTAATGTATCAAAGAAGGACTGAGATATCACACTCACCTAACTTCCACTGTCTAAGAGACGACGTACATTGATACCCAACATATTCACTATTATTATAGGGTAGATTATTCTAGGTTGTACAGGTGGTTCCTCAAACTCATCCAATAGATCCTTTTGGATTTGTCTCCAACTAAAGTGATCGTAATCTGTCTTCATTACAGTTAGATCAAAGTGTGTAGGGGTTTCCTGAATTACATTTTCAGCTGCCTTTTCCAGTCGGTCTATTAATTTTAAATCGAAACACCGCACGACTTCATTACATTTAGTTTGCTGAACATGATACAAATTACTGTAGTCTGAGCGATTCTGCGCCTCCAGACTGGGCATAACACTAGTTACAGCTAAACCACTTTCACTATTATCGTCGGGTTCCTTCTCAAATGACAACTGGTCACAGCTACTGGGTTCATCGACCCACAACAGGCTATCCTCTACATTCCCACTTACCTCCTGTCCTAAATCTATTAGTACAGTATCAACATCCTGCACAGGCACTTCAGATAAGAGCACATCATCCTTATCGTAAATATAAGCATGAATTTCTTCTGCTTCTTCACCTAACAATTCAGTATTTTGTAGCTCTTCCCTACCGTTAGACTGCTGCGCCTTCTCTTTCTCTCCCCACTTAGAAAGCGTCTCTAACATGGTATCTATTAAATACTGTGAGTGATCTAATACGTATTTCTGCTGTATCCTTAGATGCTACCGACCCCTCATCCACATGTTCAGTCTGAGTATTCTGATCTGTCTCGCCAATTACTGTAATTACTGGCTTAGGAAAAGTAACCGCCTGGTGAGCGCCAGTGTCCTCATAGACGGGAACTAGTTTTCCTGCCTCGGCCTACTACTGTTTCCTTTATTTCCATTATAGTTAACTGGCACAGCCTTGCTTTCCGCACTGTTGTTTACCTGCATAATTTTGTTCGGAACAAAATTACTATCATTTGGATGCCATTGTTGGTTCTGATAATTATTTCTCCAATTCCTACCTCTCTTAGGATGTCGAACACCTACTGTTCTGATGTTTACATTGCCATTCTGCTCGTTCTTAAAATTACTACTGGTGTTATTACCATTTCTGTTATTACGTGCTTGCCCCTCATTGGCAGCAACACGCTCTACACGTTCCAAATACTCAATGAAACGACCAAGATTGTCTCTAGGGGCAGATATAATTCTAGTTTGCCAATACCATGGCAGTTTGGCTTGAAGACCTAGTATTATCATTTCAGGTTTCAGCTTTTCCGCCTCATGTGACAAACGTGAAATCCATGACCTAGCAAACTCTTTAATAGATTCCATGTCTGCATTGAAGCGTTTTCCACTCCAAAATTCTCTCAACACTTCATTTTACTTATTGCTAGACCAATATTCATTAATGAAAGCTGTTTTAAATTCCGCTAATGTTTTACACTTCAACATAACATTAGCTGACCAACGCATGGCGTCACCTGCTAAATAGCTTCTAATAAATGAGATTTTCTCTCGTTCAGACCAAGTTGGTGGAATCACATCTTCAAAATCGTTCCAGAAATCTAGCGGGTGGATATTTTTATCTGGATCGAACCGCAAGAACTGCCGACATCCGATAAATGCGGCGTTTGCAGCTACAACTTGTTGTATACTACCATTACCAGAAGTTACTGAAGCTACTTTACTCTCAATGTTAGCAATGTTAGTACTAATATTTTCTACTCTCATTTCAACATTATCTACTCTTTGCACAATATGAGTAGTATCAGTTTTGATTGCATCTACTTTTGCTTGACATATATTTACTTTTATATTAACATCTTTAAACCTGTCTGAGCACAGTTCAGATAACTTGTGCTCCAGCTTCGCATCTTCCATTTGGAAGTCTTCGCGAACCTCAGCAATTTCGGATTTTACTGTTTTATACATTTCAGAAAACTGTTGAGCAACCTTTTTCTTAATATCCTCATGATTGTAATCAATTTTATAATTCAAACTGTCCAGATCCTCTTTCAACTTATTGCAAACCAGCCTTGAAGGTATTGTCCATTACCTCCAATCGTTTATTAAAATTAGTTTGGCTGGCCACAATCTCATACTTTAATTCAGCATTACTGCTTTTGACCTCAGTTATTTCAGACTTTAATTCAGCTGTCATTTTAGCATTACTGGTAGCTATTGCTTGTAATATAACATTTAAATCAGTAGTCCTAGTATCTTTGGGTTGCTCACTAGCTGGTTTTTTATCACACTCAGGTGACGAAAAACTAGCTCCAATACCACAATCATCAAAACGAAATGAAACATCTGATTGATCAGTCATATCTAACCTATCCTTTTTAAACTCTACCGCCTCTGATGACTGTTTCGTTTTTAACACATCAGATAAACTATCATCCAATAAATTAACAATTTCTGATTTCTGCTTTACTACAGGGGTCTCTATTGTTGAATCATTGCCCCTTTTCACACTACTGTCAGGAGACAATACTTCATATTTCACTTTAACATTACTATTTTCATGCATATTTACACTTGAACTGTTGTCTGGATTTGTTAACAGACATTGGTTCTTATTTAAGTTTAACCTCAGTTTCTTCTGGCGGTTCCATCGCTGACAGTCTTTTAGTGCAGGTTAGTAAAAATTTTAACAGCTTTTCACCTAACTTAGTTCCTGTTGCACAACGTATGGCGTTGCCAGCGCGGCATACCATGATTACTGATGCGACGTGGCGCGTTGAACTGCAGACGGCACTTCAACGGCTGCTGTGTGTTTGCGTGGTCCGCAACTGCAGGCGCGGCTCCGGTTGCTCCGGCGGACAACTGCGGTTAGGCGAAACTGGCTTCTCGCGATGCCAGCAGCGCCGCTAGGCTCTGTGCCAGCTCCGTCAATCCAGCTTTTCACTTAACTTAGTTCCTGCTGCACAACGTATGGCGTTGCCAGCGCGGCGTACCAGTATTACTGATGCGACGTGGCGCGTTGAACTGCAGACGGCACTTCAATGGCTGCTGTGTGTTTGCGTGGTCCGCAAGTGCAGGCGCGGCTCCGGTTGCTCCGGCGGACAACTGCGGTTAGGCGAAACTGGCTTCTCGTGATGCCAGCAGCGCCGCTAGACTCTGTGCCAGCTCCGTCAATCCAGATGCGTTGTTAATCCATTTGCGTCGTCCACATGCACACGTAACACTATCACTGTTCTATTACTCAGTTGCGTATCGCATTTCACTCCTGAATCCGAATATTTAAAAATCACTTTCACTTTTACTCAGCTTCTTTTCCGGCCGATGCACCATATGTGGGGCGGCAGGTGGAATAATTGTTAATGTTCCTATTATTTATTTAATGCTGTTGTTTGCTGTTCTCAACACTGGCTCTCTAACTACAATATTGGCAACCAGAAAGTGATTAGCAAAACGTGAAGCCTGTAATTAGAATTCCTAATGCCCACTTCATCTGAGAAATACATTTATAGCTACAGCTTATAGCTCTGAGGAATTAGGAGATTGTCTGGGATTCATAATCAAAAACCATTCGCTCTAAAATGTTCACTATATTCTGAAAGTCACGGACCAAAAAGAATTCCACACTATCCAACTACCAGAGCAGTTCAGAGTCTAATGCGCTGATGCAACTATAACGGTTCAAATTAAATGTTTAAGTGAATGCTCGCCATAATTTGATGATAATGTTCATCAAACGCCACGCTAATAATGGTAGAATGTCTGTCCTGTGGCGACATGTGAAAATACGACATACGCAAACTAAAGATAGATCATTAACGTCGTCCCAAAATTAACACTTCACTCGAAAACGATTTCATGGTTATGCGTATCCCGAGTAACTTATTACTGCATCCGAGGCTGTTTATATCAACGATACCGACGCGACGCGACTCCTGGCACAGGTGGTGCGCTAATCAGCGTCTGGAGAGAAGTGGGTCCTTCCTTCTTCTCGTGCAGCGTTCTTACATATAAAGCCGCGGCGCGGACGGTTAAGGGAACGCCTGATCAAATCTACTCTCCCGACTAGCCGCTGGGCTAGTAATGCACCACTTTAAGTTATCGAATAAATCATTGCTTCCTTTGCTGATGGTCGATGAAGCTTTCAATTTAATTGTGCAATCAGTACACAAGTAAGTAATCTTAATAAAAGTCTGACGTGGCTAAGTCAAATATTTTGGACGAGAGAATTAATTTAATTACACTACACGCAGTAGACGAGCTCTGAACTTGCTCTTTGGAGATACACTACAGCTATAGTTTTATAGTTATTCTGTTAAACTTCTCACTTTTTTATGATTATAGCGTATCTCCCTTCTACTTAAATTTAAACATCCTAGCTTTATTTATTCGAACTACATAATCTATCTTGCTTCCTTAATTTCTAAGACAAAAACCAGAAAATCATGAATTTCAACTAAAATTTTAATCTGTGAGATCCAGAATACTGTTTCTACTAAATTATTATGCAAAAGGAATCTAAATATAAATTTTTAAGTTTCTAGCTCTTTTCTGTTGCGCCAATGATTTTTACAGAAAAACATCCAAAATTCGAAAATGGTTAAAGTTATTGAACTGATATCCAACACATATTGATTTTGTATTACTCCTGAGATGCTAGAAACGTTTCAGGTTATTTACTTCATTTTAAAGTATTGCGCAATATTTATGACGTCAGAGCTAGTTATAGCGGACTAGGCTGGCACACAATGGAAAGACTGATGTGAATTTTATAAGGCGTGAGTATGCTGCTTCCCTACAATATCACACTAGATTTTGGGTGCAGAGGTAGATTTATTTGACTGGTAGATGCAAAAGGTAACAGCGAACACCACAGTAAGGCGTCCTTCCCCAAACGACCCGCATTTCGGGAAAATTTGGAAAGTGGAGGTAATACCCAAAGAGAGAACCAAAATTTAAAAAGCCAAAAAATGTGAGGGTAAAAGTGTTACAAAAATGAAAACACCGAAAACCTTCAAAAGTCTGAAGAACAGTCTAGACCAAGGTGAAAACTTACCCCAAAAAAAAATTCATATTAGTCGCCTCTTAAACAGGCAAGGAAGGGCCGCGGGTCTATTCCAGTCCCCGACATCGCAAGGGGTCGTTATGATTTACTGGATGATGCTTTTCCACTTACGCTGTGTGTGGTACAAACCTCCGATACAGTGCCTCTAGAAACACCAAACAATTCGGCTGTCTTGGTTACGGAAGCGTCCATCATTCGAGTACCAAGATGCCACGTTCTAATTTAATTAGCGCCAACGTAATGCATTCACAGCAACACCGAACGCTATTCTGATCACGACTGACACTTGAAACGTACTGAGGACATGGCACAGTTGCCGTTCATGGTCGAATACAACAGCGCTACCTACAGGCTTGGCTGGCATCTTCATTTATGTTCAAACATGCTTTTATCGCATGTTGCCACAGTTGCCCATGTATACAGTATTCGAGAAGAATGAGAATCAATCTCTGTTCTGTCCTACAGGTTTATATTTCCATGGTTCCCCTAAATAATTTCATATGAACGCAAGATGTTTCTTCAGATAAGCCTGTGTCGCCTGTCCTGCTGCACCAGCACTTTGCCTCTGATGGTATACTTGTCGATGAAACATAGAGATTTCTAAGAAACTGTTGGAATAATTCCTCGTTTCAGATTACAAAAAGAGGTGTTGTATACAAAATAATACTATTCACCAAACGTTCCTTTCAACGGGAATGTTGTAGAGCCGTTCTATCATTTATTGCAGTTGAGTGTTTAAGCTGGCGCGTCCACACTGTCTCAAACGCCACACCTGTTGCCTACTCTGCTTCCGACGCTTTTCGCGACGTGTTTGCGGCTGTGTTCGTCGTTAGTGTTGCGGCGGGGCGGTAAAAATAAAGAAGTGCAGTTGAAGAGTTCACAGGAATGTGCGTATACAAATGTTGGTTGAAAAATGTTACTGCAAATTTTGGCTCCCACGTAAGTCTCAGGGGATGATTTCCACACTTGGTGCATAAGTAAACTGTTATACACCCACGCATTAGTTATAGTTTTTGAATTAATTATTCACTCAGACCTGAGTACAGTTAATGCTAGGGAACAAAAATTAGGCGATTATTATAGCAAAATCAGTTTTTCACGACACAGTTCAATCACTATTTATTGGCGTTGTCCTTTTCTTTCACACAGTGAAATCAACACTGATGAGAGCTGCTATAAACGAAAATTACTCAATCAATTCGAACAGAACCACAAGTCCCACTGTCCACTTTGTTCTAACAGTTTTGACGCGAAAACACAGTTCGCCACATGTTCACTTACGACGATGTATACCTCGTAAAGCGTACTCACACAAATAATCGTAGCACTTCCGGTTCACCAAATATATGCTTGCACACTTGCACTATTAAACAATACTCTTTGTCAAAATAAATCAGCGCGAAAAAGAATTCTCAAACGACCACATTGGCCACCCTCAAGTGGCTTGCTCGCCATCCACCCTCCAAAACGACTGACCAACTACTGACCCCTGGCCAAGATGACCGCTCGCTTATATAGGCTCGGACGTCAACCTCCCCCTGGTTATGCAAGTACCAATCTCACCAGTTAAGGTTACAAATGTTGATACATAAATCCCTCGACAGAAATAAGTACACCATTGGAACCGCGCTGAAAAGTGCATCATATTCACTATGTTACATGAATTTCTAGGATTATCCTATCGCCCGTAAATCAAGTTTTAGTTTTTTCAAAGTTTCGCCACTTAGCGCAAATTTTTTTGTTTATATCTGTGCTGCAAAGTTTTAACATATAACTGCATATAGCACAGTTTTTAGACGTAATCTATAGTGATCTACACATTGCGCTGCTCAAAATCTTCATATCTATAATAATTAATTAATTATGGGCGATAAATGTTAATAATGATTTGTAAACAGTGAACAATATTACAAGTTATGTGTATAGTATAACTTAACTAGTTTAAAATACGTGTGATGCCACCCAAAGTATTATATAGTGCCGTTCTTTACATCACGAATTTTCTATTGAATTTTATAAAGAATTTTCCCTCAAACTTTGTTTATTGCTCTTTACGAGCTTAATTATTTATGAATCTTAGGATATGACTATGGAACTTGATCCGCTATGACGAAACGTTTTTAATGAGTGCTTGCTCAACTCTGTAAGTTATTATTTACTATTTTTATTAATCTTTCTGTATTCGTGATATTAATCCATTTTGAGAGTACTATAACTTTCTCATCTCGTGACTTTAAATAAAGATCGATCTTTCAGAAGGTGCATATTGCTGACCACAATCCAGTGCCGCATCGCTCTTCACCGTAACTTACATAGTTTTCGCGTAATGCGCGAAAAACCAAACAGTACCCCAATTTGCGGGCCACGTAGCCGCCCGACGGCGGAGACCATCCCGCTGACACGTTGCAAATCTCGCGCGGGATTGATTATACAATTAGTAGATTAAAAGATACCGAATAAATGATGGAAATGCTGTTGAATTTTACCCGCCAGCACGTACCCTTACGATCTGAACTCATTAGAGTCCTGTGCCGTGTAAGAGAAAATTCTTAAATACCTTAGCAAAGTGTGATCCCTGATTGGTCGTTCTGAAGTTCAACAATTAAAATTGAGACGACTGAACACTTGGGGCTGAATACGTTATTTAATTCACGTTATTAATAAACGGTTGCGCTAAGCTACTCAAAGTCCTTGCTGCAAAGCGAAGTGACCCATTTTAGTAAAAGTATATACACTGAAGGAAAAAAAAGCAAAACCAAGAAGGAGTTATGCGACGCAAACAAAAGTTGATAGGCCTGTTTCTACATCTGAAAGATGATTTCTATTCAAAATTTGCGCCAGTCGCATAAGAGTCGCTAGTACCATCAGTATGGGGAAGCAAATCAGGTTTGCTTTGTTTGTAACGTCCCCAGTATGAAAAGCCTACGTATTACTAAAACTACACGCAAACCGTTATCCAGCTCAAACTGGTATGTTAACCTTTGACCAACCAGAACCTAATTTGAATTCAACTGTAACTTGTCTGAACACAACTTGTCTTTATATAATATAAAGACAAGTTGAACTGAAGTATTATCTGGCCGTAATAAAAATTTCTACTTATCTCGCGTCTCGACAAAGTTGTTGTAGGTATCTCGAAAGTACGACAGCAAACAGCAAGTACCAAGGGACTAAGCTAGATTTTTGTTTTGAAATAAATACTCAAGCTGTTGCATACCACATGGCGCCATTTGGTAATGCGTAATGATAGACAGTCGAGTGGGGAGATTAACTAATCCTATGAAATTATATTCCAAGACAACGATTTTAGAATAAAGAATGTATTCAAAAAGACATAGTAAAACTTCGCGTGATTTTTATAAATAACATTGACCAGAACAAAACTATGCTTAACAAGGTAAACAATTATTTAAAAAGTTTACAATGTTAGCAGAGAACTATAAAAACCCAACATCTTAATCAGTTAATATGTTAATGCAAGACTCGGGAAAGTTGGCTGGTCTTCCTCTCAGCTCTGAGGAAGTGAACAAAGTCAACTAGCTTCCAATAATCATTTCTACAAACTAGCTGCGAAGTGCTGCAGCGTTATCTCAAACTTCTTCTCTATGAAAAATGACATACTTCAAAACTTATATTCCTTTCGCTTTTCAATAAATACATCATATTCATCCTTGCTGTCCTTTACGATAAATCTTTCTTCATATAACGGATACCATCACAGGTCAACATACCACCACTAAATACGTCCAGTGCCTACGACACTTCCAGCTAAGAACGTATCAGACTGCGCAGGGGCAAATACTGTGCCACAACAAGACCAAAGATTGTGTAACAGTAACATGACTTGCTCTCTCTAACACGCACATCGATAACTTACAGAAATCAAAAGACATGTGTAAGTTAAACGGGCGTGAACGTTAGTTTCTTTCGAAACTGGACGTGGTGAGTTGATGTTAAAAAGGTATCCCTTTAAGGCGATAAAGACGCCAGTATCAACATCTCACTGAGTTTGAAGAAGTTCGTGTAACAGGGCAACGAGTAGCTGTCAGTGGTTGTCATGGGGATGTAGGGTAGCAAGGAGGCAGGGCTTCCGACGAGCTCGCGGCACTACCAAGGGATGATGATGATGTTTGGTTTGTGGGGCGCTCAACTGCGCGGTCATGAGCGTCCGTACAAAGTCCCAATTCTTTTCCCGGTCCAATTTTGTACACAGTCCAATTTATTCACTCTCACGAATGAAGATGACGATGATAATGATGAAATGATGACGATAACACAAACACCCAGTCCCCGGGCAGAGAAAATCGCCAACGGGGCCGGAAATCGAACCCGGGACCCCGTGATCCAGGGACACAAACGCTAGCCACTAGACCGCGAACTGCGGAAACTACAAAGAAAGAAAACCGTTGTGT
The DNA here is from genome assembly GCF_023898315.1 of Schistocerca nitens. NCBI lineage: Eukaryota > Metazoa > Arthropoda > Insecta > Orthoptera > Acrididae > Schistocerca > Schistocerca nitens. Next base: position 832,991,001 of record NC_064614.1, read on the forward strand.
TGGCGTCTGGCTGTGGTGTATGGTAATGCATCTTCAGCAGCAATTTGAGCAGATATTGACACCACCGTGGCACAACGAACTGTTACAAATCGGTTACTTCAAGGACAGCTCCGAGCCTTATGCATTATAGCGTGCAGTCCACTGACACCAAATGCCGTCTTTTTCATTTTCAGTGGTGTGAAGCGAGAGCTCATTGGAGGACAGGATGGAGGTCTGTTGTGTTTTGTGATGAAAACTGGTTCTGCCTCGGTGACAGTGATGATCGTATGTTGGTTAGAAGGAGGTCAGCTGAGGGCCTGCAACCAACTATTCAGCGCGCTAGGCAGACACACTGGACCTACACCTGAGTTATGGTCTGGAGTGCGATTTCGTACGACAGCGGGAGTGCTCCCATTGTTATTCCACGTACCCTGACTGCAAATTGTACGTCAGTCTGATGATTCGACTTGTGCTGCCATTCAAAAACAGCATTCCAGAGGGTGTTTTCCAACAAGATAACTCCCGTCCATATTACTCAGTTGTAACCCAACTTGCTTTAGAGGGTGTCGACATGTTGCCTTGGTCTGCTCGATCACCAGATCTCTTTCCAATCGTTCGCACATGGGAAACTCCCGGGTCATTCACAAACGTCATTAACCGCCCCTGTTTTGACCGAGCAAGAGCAACAGACGGAATTAAATCGCAAAAACTAACATCCAGCACCTGTACAAGGCAACGAATGCCGGCTTGCACGCTTGCATTTCAACATCTGGTTGTAAGACTGGTTCTTAATGTACCAGCATTTCACATTTGCAGTCCATTATCTCGCACTTCCATTAACTTGTGATGTTGCAATGTTAATCACTTCAACATGTATTCCAGAAATTTCATTGCTCTATATTAATCATTTTCTGATGTTGCTATTTTTTTCCATCAGTGTAGATGGGGACCATTTTGATATTTATTGCAAATTTTATTCCGCTGCAGAAAATACTGTTTTGTGTTTGTTTATATAGGGCCACTACCATTTTAAGATTAAATCTGCGAGAATGTGTGCTAGACTACTGCAGCAGACGCTGGTAGTTGGTAAGTGCAGGATTTTGTCACTTCCATTACAGCAACCAAGTTGTTGCATTACTGCGAGATGGGCCATGCCTGCTCGATGAAATCTGCTAGTGCAGTGGTAATGCACGATCTTGCATTACAAGGAGAAGATTCCTCCAGAAGTACATTTCAGTGGTGCTGCCGAGTATATGACGAGAAGTAGCACATTGCCATGACAATTACACTACTACTTTGTATAAAAACGATCCAATTTTCTATTCACATTCACACCTCTTCCACTTCTAGGGCGCAGGGCTATACTGGATGAGGGAACCGCACAGAGTCACCAGCAGCAGTCATGCGCTCAGGCCTGCTTTGCAGTTCCAGCTTCTCGCACTAAGTCCGCCCTTCAGACTGCCATAGCACAGCGGGCGTTCCTGACAAACTACAGCAGCAGCCGGACTGCAGCCCTGGAGGAGCAGGTTGCCACCTGCGCACAGCAGCTGTCTCCTGTCAGCACGGCAGGCGTGCCTGCTCGCTACACACAGCTACTGCCTGGGTGCCGTCATCCGTCATGGGGTTGGCTACCTCTGCAAGATTCCTTTTCGTCTTCGTGAACCGTTGACACCCAGAGTTTGTGATCCACGCAACACAGTCGCATGTCAAGCAGTAAGTGAAGGCGTTAGCAATGCTGGACATGTGAGCGCTGCAGAAAGCTGTCCAGTCGCTAGCTGTTAACTTGCCGGCCACCTGGCCTCTTTCCATAGAGTGGCAGCGTGCTCACCTCCCCAGATAGACGCATTGCTGATCTAACAGCGTAAAATAAAACATTAACTGTAACAGCCGCTTTTTTCTGGGCTTTCACAGGTCTGCTGTCCTGCCTAAACCCTCCCTGGTCTGCCCCCTGACACTGTAGCCACCTCCGTCCCTGGAATGGCTACTCCTGGTTAATGTAATTTAGTTTACGTCCTGTTCCGCTATTCGTGAGAAATGTTGATGTTTCTTCATGTGCATAACTGATTGGCAGAGTTACTCACATGGTGCAGTTATAAATGAGAGCTCTTTGAGCACATCAGTACAGGGAGCTCAGTTAGTAGTTTAGTTCTTATTCCAACGGCCCTTTTCTGTAGTCTGATGACTGTGTCCTCATATTTTGTGCGGGGCCTCTAGAAAGTGAGTCCATTAGTACGGATGTAGTGCACACGAGAATGGTGGTGCTACAACGTCCCCTGTGTCCTCGGAGCAGTGCGAGTCGCCGTGTGTGCGGGTGGTGGAGTGCGGCTGGCTGGCGGCGCCCCGCAGGAGCCGACGAGTCAATGCCGGGCCCCGTCTGCGGCAGGAGGGCCGGCCGTTCCCTGCTCTTCTGTCGCGGGCCGCCGCCAGGCCTGCCGCAGCCGCAGCCGCAGCCAGAGACGCGTCAGCAGGCAGGCGGTCCCGTCTGGCCGCACAGCCCGCTGCAGCACCCCAGCCTGCGGCTCCCACATGTGAGTGGCGCCGTCTCTTTCCTGTGTATGCTCGTGTTGCCCTTCATACTGGCCGCCGGCAACCATGGTCTCTGAAGGTCCGTTATAAAGAACTAATATCATTATTATTTACTCGCTTTATTCCTGTGATAATACTTTTGCAACACCTATGAGCCTGCAACATTCAAAGACCAAAATGCACCACACAAAATACAACGTAGTGAACAACCCTCAGATACCAAAACTATTACACTAATGGCCATTAAAATTGCTACACCACGATGATGACGTGCTACAGACGCGAAATTTTAACCAACAGGAAGAAATGCTGTGATATGCAAATGATTAGCTTTTCAGAGCATTCACACAAGGTTGGCGCCGGTGGCGACACCTACAACGTGCTGACATGAGGAAAGTTTCCAACCGATTTCTCATACACAAACAGCAGTTGAGCGGCATTGCCTGGTGAAACCTTATTGTGATGCCTCGTGTAAGAAGGAGAAATGCGTACTATCACGTTTCCGACTTTGATAAAGGTCGGATTGTAGCCTATCGCGATTGCGGTTTATCGTATCGCGACATTGCTGCTTGCGTTGGTCGAGATCCAATGACTGTTAGCAGAATATGGAATCGGTGGGTTCAGGAGGGTAATACGGAACGCCGTGCGGGATCCCAACGGCCTCGTATCACTAGCAGTCGAGAAGACAGGCATCTTATCCGCATGGATGTAACGCATCGTGCAGCCACGTCTCGATCCCTGAGACAACAGACGGGGACATTTGCAAGATAACAACCATCTGCACGAACAGTTCGACGACGTTTCCAGCAGCATGGACTATCAGCTCTGAGACCATGGCTGCGGTTACCCTTGACGCTGCATCACAGACAGGAGCGCCTGCGATGGTGTACTCAAAGACGAACCTGGGTGCACGAATGGGAAAACGTCATTTTTTCGGATAAATCCAGGTTCTGTTTACAGAATCATAATGGTCACATCCGTGTTTGGCGACATCGCGGTGAACGCACATTGGAAGCGTGTATTCGTCATCGCCATACTGACGTATCACCCGGCGTGATGGTATGGGGTGCCCCTTGTTCGCATTGACGGCACTTTGAACAGTGGACGTTACATTTCAAATGTGTTACGACCCTTGGCTCTACCCTTCATTCGATCCCTGTGAAACCCTACATTTTAGCAGGATAATGCACGACCGCATGTTGCAGGTCCTGTACGGGCCTTTCTGGATACAGAAAATGTTCGACTGCTGCCCTGGTCAGCACATTCTCCAGATCTCTCACCAATTGAAAACGTCTGGTCAATGGTGGCCGAGCAACTGGCTCGTCACAATACGCCAGTCACTACTCTTGATGAACTGTGGTATCGTGTTGAAGCTGCATGGGCAGCTGTACCTGTACACGCCATCTAAGCTCTGTTTGACTCAATGCCCAGACTTATCAAGGCCGTTATTACGGCCAGAGGTGGTTGTTCTGGACACTGATTTCTCAGGATCTATGCACCCAAATTGGGTGAAAATGTAATCACATGTCAGTTCTAGTATAATATATTTGTCCAATGAATACCCGTTTATCATCTGCATTTATTCTTGGTGTAGCAATTTTAATGGCCAGTAGTGTATGATGTTCGTTCATTTATCAATTTCCGTGGGGCCATGTGAGCCAGACCTCATAGTCAAAGAACGAGTCAGTACGTAGTTTACAGAATGCTGGTTAGAAGATTTACAAACGAAAGAATTAAAGAATTAATAAAGCGCTTAAAAATGGAGAATATAGCAATAAGCAACCTATTACAGAGCAAAGTTCTCAAATACTGTGAGGGACTCCTGTACAGAATAGGAGTGTGCCAGAATCAAACCTTTCACCTCGAATTTTATTAGTTCGGTTTCACCAGTCAATTTATTCACTTCTGCTGCAAGCCCTTCGGAAATCAAACCAGCAGAATATCGAAAGGCACTGTTTAGTCCATGCAGCGTTCACTGAATGAATTGCAGTTCCTTCTCAATGAGTCGTTATCATTATCCCATGATGGAATATATGTACATGATTGGCCTAGCTAGAATTCCAACACACCAGAAAAACGACCAACGCAACGTTCGCAAACTGACACTGCAGATCAGTCTTATCTCCCTTATCTGAACTCAGAGTATTCTTGTTAAGTCCACAGAGCTGCTTACTCGTATAGTTGTTGGAGTAGCAAAGCATAGCCTCGTTTTGTCGACCTCCATTGCAGTCAGTGAACTCATACATATGGTATATCGACCAAGTCATAAAGTCAACTAAAGAAAAAACTGCAAACAGAAAATATCATTATAACAAAATCTGACCAAGCTAATAGTGTTGTCATCATGAAAACAAAAGAATATGTAGAAAAAAACAGAAGAAACATAAAAACAACATAAAAAAGTTGAAATCAAACCCAACTAACAGATTTGAAACACGTGTTAGAAACACACTAAAAATCATGGAGTACACATTTACAGACAGAGAGAAACAGATACTTGTACAAAAAGAAACCTCAAGCCCCCAACATGAGTTGTCAACCAAAGATCCATAAAGAAAATTATCCAGTCCATCCAATAGTAAATGTCAGAACAGCTCCTACATACCTATTAACAAAACAAATGCAATCACAGCTCACCCAGTATTATACACTAGAAAATGATAGAAAAATCAAAAATACCTCTCAACTGGTAGAACATATAATACACATTAATATCCCTGACACAGCAACATTGTTCTCCTTTGATATAGAAAGTATGTGCAGTTGCATCCTTGTTAATGATACCACAAAAATAATTGAAGAAAACCTGAAAACGCACAACCAGCTACATAATGAACACACAGATGAAAACCATAAAAAATTATTACAGTTAATAACACAACAAAATTATTTTGATTTCAACAAGAATACTACATACAAGAAGAAGGGTTACCCATGGGTTCACCTATCTCAGGAATATTAGCCAACATTTTCATGAATCACATAGAAAAACTAATATTTGAAGACATAATAACAAAGAAAAGTGACAACGTTACCTACTGGTACAGAAACATGGATGACATAATATGCATGGTAGCTGAACCTAAAAACAAAATACAACAAATACACAGAGACATAAATACTGAACAAAAGAACATAAAGTTCACAATAGAAGAAGAAGAAGAAACCACTCTCAACTTTTTAGACTTAATCATAAGAAAAGACAATAACAAACACATATTCGACATATACAAAAAACCCACAACAAGTGACATTATCTCTGGCTACACAAATGTAGAATTTAATGTCGCCTTGACAAGCATTTCCCATAGGCCTCTACTACTATTTTAAGAAGATTCATTTTAATTTGTATAAAACAGCTGAAAGCATCAAATTCAATAACCATTGTAAACATAATTATCTTATGCCAAAATACATAAATGTAAACATCAAAAACAGTTCAAAAGCAGCAAAACTTGCCATACAGGTTGCTAAAAATGTTATCTACTAGTACAGATACATGAATGACATAATATTCATGGTAGATGAACCAAAAAACAGAACACAGCAACTACACAAAGTCATAAATACTGTACACATAAACATAGAGTTCGCAATAGAAGAAGAACAAGAAAACACTCTCAAGCTTTTAGATATAACCATAAGAAAAGATAATAATAAACACACATTCTATGTATACAGAAAACCCAGAACAAGTGGCATTATCTTAAATGAAACTTCAAACATCCCACAGAACCACAAATAAGCAGCAATCAGATACATGTTAAACAAGCTGAACAGGATCCCTCTAAACACTTCTAATTACCAAAAAGAGTTAGCCATTATAAAACAAATGGCATTACAAAGTGGACACAAAGAAACAATGGTAGACAAACTAAAGAAATAATAAAGCGACAAATAAGGAAGAAAACTAACCAAACCACACTGACTCATACAACTTGCACTACAACAAAAAAATGGCATACAGTCACCTACCACAACAAATTCACTGATAAAATAGGAAACATATTCAAAAAACAGGTCATAAACATTGCTTACAAAACAAACAATTCCATATAAAAGCACATCCCAAAACTAAAATCAAAACTAAACAGATACCGACAATGTGGTATCTATCAGCCCAGTTGCAAAGATTGTGAGAAGATACACATTGAAATGACTGGCAGGACATTTGACACAAGAAATAAATAACACATCAGAGCATTCAAATACGGTACAAATCACTCAACATCTGCAGATAATCTAAAAGAAGAACACCATAGACCAAGCAATATAGAAAACGACATGAATATCATAAAAATCATTAAAGACAGACACCTTCGTCCTTTCCAAGAATATTTCCACGTACAAAGAGCATTAACACAAAATAAACAGTTGCTCAATGACCAGATAAATTTTGGAAACCGGACTCTACACAGAATAATTGATGAAATCACTTGAAAAAGAAAAGAACCTTTTTCTTCCTTCACCCCCTCCCACTCTCCCACAACAACCCCCCCCCCCCCTACACTCACACTTTCATTTCACCTCTCGCTCCTCACCTTCTCCTCTAATCCACACTCCATCACACTGCTATATACGTATGTCCACTCATCATGGTTTCTCCCCCCCCCCCAAAAAAAAAAAAAAAAAAAAAAAGAAAAAATCTCCATCGCTATTCCTTCTCTACTCTTATCACAGTATATAAATACACAGAAACGTACTTAAATAGAATTACACACGTACAATAATCTAATTTAAAAATGAATATTGGTATGTCAAAGACAAAGTAGTGAAAATGTTATATTAGCAACACTACAGAACACAAACATCAACACATACATGAAGTACGAAAAAAAAAAGAATACAGTGGTGTCCATAAAAGTGTGTTGTGAGAAATGCATAGTGCTGCAGAACATCTAAAAAGTAGACGAAAATTATCAGTGTCTAACACAAAAAAACAACGATGTGCTAGCAGACGGCATTTCCCTGTATAAGAGAGAAAACAGCGGAAAAATCACCGTAAGTGCAAACTAACATAATCGTAACTAACTGTTTTTCGATCTATAAAACAAATAAAAATGTAAATAAACTTAATTACAGACTACTGATGATGCTTTACCTCAAAAAACCGAAAAGCGTCTGATGAAAAAATCACGCATTTTTGTAGTTGCAACGACGGATCAAAAATACCCTCATGATTGAAAAGAGCCATACTCTGTATGACTTTTATTTTTTATTTTGGCGTTTATATCTGTATCTGCGTAACTAAAACATTCTTTATATTTAAGGTAGCTGCACACCTTTCAAAATACATTCACCTTGATTTATTTTTTTATTTAGATGTGGCTTGTAACCTAATTCATATATTTATATATGTTTAGTCTTAAACACTGACATGCTTTTAACAGAAACACTTGCATGCTCATTTTCGATTAAGCATCACACATAAAAATAAATGTTTCATGACATAACTATTGAAGAATTCCTGGGACATCTTTCTGCCAGTAATTTTTTTAGAATTTTGTTTAATAATGAAGGCAGCAATCAGCAACATTTTCAGTAAGGTACACCTTCACACAAGGTTTGCTATATTATCTTTTTTGTTGACTTTTATCTTTAATTTGCCTTATTGGGGGATTTGTCGACATTTTCATTGCTTGGTCATGGATTTTAACATGTATAATTGCTTAAGTCAGTTTCATATTTTATTGTGTCTTGTCTTAGGTAGATCTCAGTCCAAGTGATTGAATGTATGGTAGGTTGCGAGTGAGATACCGCTCACAATTACGTACAGGGTGGCTCATTGATAGTGACCAGGCCAAACATCTCACGAAATAAGCATCAAACGAAAGAACTACAAAGAACGGAACTCGTCTAGCTTGAAGGGGGAAACCAGATGGAGCTATGCTTGGCCCGCTAGATGGCGCTGCCATAGGTCAAACGGATATCAACTGCGTTTTTTAAATAGGAACCCCCATTTTTTGTTACATATTCGTGTAGTGCGTAAAGAAATATGAATGTTTTAGTTAGACAACTTTTTCCGCTTTGTGATAGATGGCGCTGTAATAGTCACAAACGTATAAGTACGTGGTATCAAGTAACATTCCTCCAGTGCGGGCGGTATTTGCTTCGCGATACATTACCCGTGCTATAATGGTTATAATGGACCGTTTACCAATTGCGAAAAAGGTCGATATCGTGTTGATGTATGCCTATTATGATCAACATGCCCAACGGGTGTGTGCTATGTATGCTGCTCGGTATCCTGGACATCATCCAAGTGTCCGGACAGTTCGCCGGATAGTTACGTTATTTAAGGAAACAGGAGGTGTTCAGCCACATGTGAAACGCCAACCACGACCTACAACAAATGATGATGCCCAGGTAGGTGTTTTAGGTGCTGTCGCGGCTAATCCGCACATCAGTAGCAGACCAATTGTGCGAGAATTGGGAATCTCAAAAACGTCGGTGTTGAGAATGCTACATCAACATCGATTGCACCCGTACCACATTTCTATGCTCCAGGAATTGCATGGCGACGACTTTGAACGTCGTGTACAGTTCTGCCACTGGGCACAAGAGAAATTACGGGACGATGACAGATTTTTTGCACGCGTTCTATTTAGCGACGAAGCGTCACTCACCAACAGCGGTAACGTAAACCGGCACAATATGCACTATTGGGCAACGGAAAATCTACGATGGCTGCGACAAGTGGAACATCAGCGACCTTGGCGGGTTAATGTATGGTGAGGCATTATGGGAGGAAGGATAATTGGCCCCCATTTTATCGATGGCATTCTAAATGGTGCAATGTATGCTGATTTCCTACTTAATGTTCTACCGATGTTACTACAAGATGTTTCACTGCATGACAGAATGGCGATGCACTTCCAACATGATGGATGTCCGGCACATAGCTCGCGTGCGGTTGAAACGGTATTGAATAGCATATTTCATGACAGGTGGATTGGTCGTCGAGGCACCATACCATGGGCCGCACGTTCACCGGATCTGACGTCCCCGGATTTCTTTCTGAGGGAAAAGTTGAAGGATATTTGCTATCGTGATCCACCGACAACGCCTGACAACATGCATCAGGGCATTTTCAATGCATGTGCGAACATTACGGAAGGCGAACTACTCGCTGTTGAGAGGAATGTCGTTACACGTTTGGCCAAATGCATTGAGGTTGACGGACATCATTTTGAGCATTTATTGCATTAATGTGGTATTTACAGGTAATCACCCTGTAACAGCATGATGCGTTCTCAGAAATGATAAGTTCACAAAGGTACATGTATCACATTGGAACAACCGAAATAAAATGTTCAAGCGTACTTACGTTCTGTATTTTAATTTAAAAAACCTACCTTTTACCAACTGTTCGTCTAAAACGGTGAGCCATATGTTTGTGACTACTACAGCGCCATCCATCACAAAGCGAAAAAAGTGGTCAAATAAAACATTAGCGGAAAAAGTGGTCCAAATAAAGCATTCATATTTCTTTACGTACTACACGAATATGTAATAAAAAATGGGGGTTCCTATTTAAAGAAACGCAGTTGATATCCGTTTGACCTATGGCAGGCCATTTAGCGGGCCAACCCTTCAAGTTAGATAAGTTCAAGTTAGATAAGTTTCGTTCTTTGCAGTTTTTTCGTTTAACGCGTATTTCGTGAGATATTTGGCCCGGTCATGATGAATGGACCACCCTGTATACTGAGTATGGCTGCATTTTGCCTCTTATGTTTAATTATTAATGGATAGAATGAATGGGTAATTCAAAGGAACCACTAATGTTATGTACAGATGAGTGAAAGACGAATAAATTGTTGTAAAGGCTAGAAGGAATGTATGCTTAGTATGAACTTACATTGTAAACATCATTTTAATGTGTCATGAATGAGTTTTGCACCCTGGATATATTGATGGAATCAACTGCTTTAATTTTGTCATTGTAAAGAGAAGCAAGACAAGTTACACCGAAATACCTTTATATCGCTCCTCTCTGGAGCCTGTGTATCGGAAGAATGACCCATGCGTGCACAGTGACAGATGGTCTGAAGCGGGTTCAGTCGACTACGTAGCTCTAATTTTCATCCACCAGAGTACAGTAGCAGACAGAAACATTCTAGAAACAACTCAAGAGAATGTTTTTGTTAATTGTTCTGTTTATTTCTAGAAGACTTTTTCTGTTTATTTATGATCGTACAGTTTTGTATATGGTTTTAATAGTGTGAATGATGCGGTATAAAGTAAATATGTCGATCATTGTTATACTGACAAACGCTGTAAGAACTAGTGTCAGAATTTTTTAAGACAGTGTGAACGCAGACGATGGGGAATTTTGTATCATAATATGCTAAGTAATTTTATGGTAAAAGGAAAGCTAATTCGAGTGCAACTGAAAACAGTTAATAACGTAAAGTTAAATAAAATACCAGAATGTTAAATATTTATTTCGGGAAAAAGTACATTTCGGAAGTGTGTTATTTGTTGATCGGTTAGTCATGAAACGCGCGGACTAACGCGGCAGAATGATGTTTTCCTATTGGCCTTAAAGAATACTGACCAATCAGAACGGAGTATTCTTCGCGCCTCTTTTCTCTTGGAGATAGAGATTGCTTCCAGCAGGCTAAAGAACTAGGAGCGCAGCCTATCACTGGTACGGTCGGGTGTAGTATGAGCTCCGAAGGAAGTTATGATTTGCCGGGTTTAGTTGTGCTGCATGCTTCAAAAGTGCTTTAAAGTGAAGGAATATTTATTACGGTGTATTTTTAATGTACAGATTTTTTAAGTAATTTTGTGTATAAGAAAAGACAGTAATTAAGCAAATCGGTGACCAAAAACTTGAGTGCATTAGACACTGATAATCTTAATACTGTGGCGAGCATTTTTATTTAAGAACAATGTATGTTTAGTAGCTGTTCAGATTTCGGGAAATAGGTTACCATAAACTAGCTAACGTGAATTAAAGGGTTTGTGCATGTCTGTGTTAGGATTAGCACGGGCTTGACAGTGAACTTATATTTCTAAGCATCAGAATATACCGAAGTTTTGCCAGTATTTCCACCTTTCATTCAAAATTAGGATCCTTTCCCGATTCTTGCATGCAGCCTCGTAAGAGTCGCAGTACGGTAGGTTTCTGCTCGGCTTTCCTCCCAGCGATCTGTTGCGACGAGTTCACAGGCAGGTGCAGGTAAAATCCCAAAAAGGAACCGCGCCGCCACACATGGTGCGTCTGTGCCGGGAAAACAGTTAAAAAGCCGTAGTACATTGAATCCGTGGTTGAAAGACCGTATAGTGAACGATAATGAAAAATTTAGTAAATCGCTACACGCGGAATTTTGAACGTAAGCCGTTTCGAGTCGCCGGAGAGACTTGCAAGAAATAAGAAGACGTTAAACAGTCACAATAACAACCAGGACGCATCGAAGCAGCATACGGACGGCCTCATAGCGGTGTAAACGAGCAGCAGCGCTGCCAATTACAGGACGAGCGGGGACCTTGAAACTGGTATGGCAGACGAAGGAGGTCGGACTCGCAGTTTCAGCACGCCGCGGCTGCAGCATTTAACGAAAGATAAGTTTGTTACATTTGTTGTGTGTGTGTGCTGAAAGTCTGAGTAACATGGAAAGTGATAAAGATTTTGTAAATACGAATAAAGAGGAAGGTCTCAGTAAGGCCAACCACTTTGCCTCCCACCTGTTCGATGTCTTTTCCATTCCAGATGATCCCCAATTTGATTATCCCCTCTTCCCTAACGTCATCGAACGTACGGATACCTCCACTCCTCCCCTTGCTCCTAGTTTCCGGTACTTGGGCAACACAGCACCATCAGGACTTAACACTCCATTCACTATACAGGACATCTGCCTCACACTCCGCTCTAAACACAACACTGCTCCCAGCCACGACCGCGTTGCCTACTGCCATCTCAAACACTGCCCTAGAATTGGGACAGGGCCGGTCCCATTCCAATTCCGGTACCATTCCAAAGTACCGTTATCCATGATGGCGGCCATGACGTCAGAGACACACACACCCCCGCCTACATATATGCGCTAGTCATGATCATAACACCGCCACCATTCCAAAGCACCGTTATTCAACAACAACAAGGTCGCACCCAGTGTATCCCTATATAAATCAGTGCACGGCCCACCTCACTCTCACACTGCTCGTATACTTCGTCACGTCTTCGTAAATAAACGTACAAAAATGAAGCGCCAGTCGACCTCCAGTGCAGTCACTCAGAACAGGATCAAACGGAAAAGTAATTATCATATTTCACATTATTCTATCTCGTTCATTATCCTTATTATTCCATAAGATTTCGGGATTGCAGCCGGATCTCATCGACTTCTTTCCACGATATTTCGGCTGCCAACCTTACAGCCATCTTCAGGCGAGTGTTTGACACTGGAGATTGCTAGTGCAAGTCGCTCTATTTATACTTAAAAGTGCCGCAGGCGCGCATGCGCAAGTTACCGTAGCATGCGCGCCACCTGTCGATTCCAAGGCGCTCTACAATATTACTGCATCTATGGAGCGCCAACAAATGCATAAAAAAAGTAAAACATGCACACAGATGTGTCCAAAACAATAAAAGGAAAATTTCAATATTAAATTTAAAATTACTTGTCGTTCGACATGTCAGAAGCCATAAAAAGTTTTCTTTTGGTTGAAATTAAAGAAAACAACGGGTCCCAGGCCTTATTCAATAAAAAGCCACCATCACGATTAATGAGATTTTCCGCTAAACGTATTTCGACGGATTCCTTCACAACTGAATCCCAGAAGGATCTCGATGGGGCCAAGATTTTCGTGGCCGAATAATCCATAGCATGTCCTGTGGATATACAATGTTCGGCTATGGCCGACTTACTGGGCTGTAAAAGGCGAGTGTGGCGCTTATGTTCAACGCAGCGGTCGTGTACTGTGCGTGTGGTTTGACCAATGTAGGCTGGAATTTATAAAATACCTTGCGAGTGTGGGAAAGCCTACATTGGTCAAACCACACGCACAGTACACGACCGCTGCGTTGAACATAAGCGCCACACTCGCCTTTTACAGCCCAGTAAGTCGGCCATAGCCGAACATTGTATATCCACAGGACATGCTATGGATTATTCGGCCACGAAAATCTTGGCCCCATCGAGATCCTTCTGGGATTCAGTTGTGAAGGAATCCGTCGAAATACGTTTAGCGGAAAATCTCATTAATCGTGATGGTGGCTTTTTATTGAATAAGGCCTGGGACCCGTTGTTTTCTTTAATTTCAACCAAAAGAAAACTTTTTAAGGCTTCTGACATGTCGAACGACAAGTAATTTTAAATTTAATATTGAAATTTTCCTTTTATTGTTTTGGACACATCTGTGTGCATGTTTTACTTTTTTTATGCATTTGTTGGCGCTCCATAGATGCAGTAATATTGTAGAGCGCCTTGGAATCGACAGGTGGCGCGCATGCTACGGTAACTTGCGCATGCGCGCCTGCGGCACTTTTAAGTATAAATAGAGCGACTTGCACTAGCAATCTCCAGTGTCAAACACTCGCCTGAAGATGGCTGTAAGGTTGGCAGCCGAAATATCGTGGAAAGAAGTCGATGAGATCCGGCTGCAATCCCGAAATCTTATGGAATATTCGATACGCCGGGAAAATTTCAAGAGTCACATCCTTATTATTATTCAATGTTTTCACTTATTCGCTAATATCTAATCATTCATCTTCTTTTTTCAACAGAGTCAAGCGCCACCATGCTTAGCTCCGCAGACGCGTCCGAACCTACATCATCATTAGCTTCGTCAACCATCTCATCCGGACCTACACCAGCGGCAGCCGGCTCATCTGATCCAGTAGCGACCACGTGGGATCATGTAGCCCACCTAGCTCACATGTTGGAGCAGGACAAGGAGTTGCTGCTGTCCGTCCCACTCAGCAACTTGTGTGATGAAGACGCTCGATCTGCTCACCACACAACGACTTCAACCACTGGTGGTGTTAAAGATCAACTAAATGGTGGTCAGTACTGGATGCCGACATATAACTCATCACAATCGAACACTCCCGTGATAGTGCAACCACCGAGTTTAGATACTGTAAATAAAAAGAATACGTCTAGTGCGGCTACGCTATTCACCACGACATATAATTTAACCTCCAGTGGCTCCAAACGTGTGAACATTGCTATAGACGTCCATCATGTCTGGGGGATCCAAGCTATAATGGAGATTGAAAATATTTCCAAAAGTGTTAAAGTCCCGATTTCCGAGTTCGACTGGGCCGGGATCTGCCATGCAGGGCGCTACATCAATCAACAAATGACCACCGAATATGATCCAACTCATTCCCCACCAGACATTCGTCTTGCCGATGTTACACTTTCTATTACTACTGTATATGATGACTGCGCCTTATGCGTTAAATCAGGTGTCGACAGCGTCTATCTAAGACATCCGTCAGTTATCAAATTATTCAACCTAGACTCCTCTATACGGTTTGCTCTCGAGAGACTGAATCGTTGGGTCCCTAGCATAGAGGCAGCATGTAGTGATGTTAAAAACTCTCTACGTGTTAATAATATACATATTGACGATTTTGAGCAGCATCTTCGTTCGCATATGGCCATTAAAACCACAGACTCCCAATTGAAATGCGTGTGTCAAAAACCAGAGTACTCAGAGTCACCTATTGGACTGTGTGAGATACGTGCAGAATTTATTGCCAACCAAAGAGAATTATTTGGTATATATTGTACAGGTTCTAAGAAGAAACGTACAGATTATGATGACACCCCAGAAATAGTACATCCAATGTATGATTTTTAAATAAATAATTTATATCTAATCTTATCTCCTGTTTCTCTTTTATTTCATACCACCACTCCTATTATAATCAATTTGTTCCAATAATTTTTTTAATGCTACTCAAATTATGATCATCTTACTCTTCATACTTGTTTTCTTCGTGTAGACAGTATAGCTCAATCGGTTAAGTGATCGAACTATACTGGCTACACACAGATATTATTATTATTATCCTCCCAGTTATATTTTCTATATATGTCAAGTACTTGTTTGTACATGGCTCATTTACTATCATGGCTGGCTGGGTGAAGCACCCTCGCCACAAGGACTTTGTTGTCGGTGATTGGTCATGTGAAGATTCAAGTGAAGAGCAGAAGAAGAAGAACAAGAAAAACGGAATTCTCCTTCCCGATAATATAAGAGCAATTATTGTAGGCCCATCCAACTGCGGCAAGACTAATGTCCTCATGACTCTGCTAACGCATGTGCACGGTGTCCGATTTGAACATGTCTGTCTATTCTCAAAAACTCTCTTTCAACCCAAGTATCAGCTATTGCCTGAGATATTTCGAGGTGTAGATGGCGTTACATACACAACATTCAGTGAAAGCTCTGATATCCCCCCACCTGAAGAAACAAAACCAAACACAGTATTCATATTTGACGATGTTGCAGTAGAAAAACAAGACCAAATTCGAAAATATTTCTCTTTCGGTCGCCATATGGGTGCTGACGTATTTTATCTAAGTCAAACATATTCCAGAATCCCCAAACAACTTGTTAGGGATAACGCAAACCTCATTATAGCCTTCAAGCAAGACAATCTTAATTTAAGACACATTTACCAAGCACATGTGGGGACGGATACGTCGTTCAATGATTTCTTAAAGATATGTGCAGACTGTTGGAACCATTCACAGTATGGGTTTCTCGTTATTGATAAAACAAGAAAACTGTATGATGGTAGATACAGACGAAACTTTCAAGAATTTTTGCATATATAACAAGGTAATAGACGTTAGCACATCAGTCTACGCCATACCATGGACAAATTCGCGCGTATGTCCACCTCTCAACCTGAGATGATCGGTGTACACAGACAGAACATTCGCTTGTACTTGGATGCGAAAATTCAGGCTATGGCTCTTAAAGTTGCAAGTATGCGCAAGGAACTAGAGATCTATTACCAAACCCTTCTGAGAATGGTGAATGCGTTAAATGAGCTAGTTAATCAAGTCAGTAAGAAAGTAACCGACTTAACTGAAAAGGTTGATCGTATTCGGGGAAAAATAGATGTAGACCTGATTGTTGTCGATAAAGGCGATCACGATCATACTAAGAAGCTGAAGAAAATGAATGCATATATATAAAGCCCCACGTCGCAGAGATGTCTGATAAGTATACGCTGAGATGTCGACGACCAAGCAGAAAGTCATTCAAGCGCGTAAAGCAGTCCGAGAGAAATTACGGCTGCTGAGGTTAGGACATATTGATCGTCAGCAAACACTAAGAGAGACCTTTAATCCCGTTACTGAGTCTCTCCGACAGCTCTCACCAAAAACAAAAACGAACCAAAACGACAGTCTTGCCATTGATGAATTCATTATTAGTCACGCACCAGGTCAGATAGATAGAACATTCGGCGTTAGCCCGGGAAGACCGTACATGTTGGGCGCGCATCCCATAACTGTAACAGAAGACAAAATACAAATAGCTGATAGACAGTTTGACCGAACACCAGGCTTAATGAACCTTATTTTCCTAAGACCAACCAAAAAACCTATAAATTATTCAGTTAGTGATAGGGACACGTACCGTCAAATACTTCACATGACTGGTGTACACAAGATCACCAAAAGCCTAACCAACAGGAAGTATAAAACCATTATAAAACCAATACTTGAAGACCAAAACAGCAACAACGGTGCCAGCAGCGGAGATGGTATTGACATTGGTCTTAAGGCGGTGAACAATCGAATCCCTCAGTATATATATTATGACGACCCCAACGAACTAATAGATCGACTACGTCTGCTCATGGCATCAGCTGCTGCAGGTAATACAGCTCATTCGAATGAAGTTGTCTCCATAATCTCTGAGCTTCGAGAGAGAGGTATCATCGAATAAGTATGGAGACCGTAGTTCGAGAACTACACAAACCAGCACGAAAAACATACCCGCGCAGGCATGTCATGATTGAAGGGTTGGATGACTTGTGGCAAGCTGATCTTGTAGATATGCGACAATATTCACATGAGAATAATGGCTTCAAATACATTTTAATTGTTATTGATACCTACTCCAAATTTGCATGGGCAGTACCAGTCAAGACAAAAACCGGTCCAAATGTCGCTGATGCTTTTGAACGCTTGCTACAGATAGGAACCAATCGATGCCCGGACAATCTCCAAACCGATCATGGTGGTGAGTTCTACAATAGGTACTTCAAGACAGTGATGCAGCGGTATGGAATACATCACTACTCGACATTCACTCACCTGAAGGCAAGTATCGTAGAACGCTTGAACAGAACAATAAAAGGCCGAATGTGGATGCGGTTTAACCTTCGCGGCTCATGCAAATGGACAGATATCCTCCCAGAAATAATTACTCAATATAATAGAACCAAACATAGCACAATAAAAATGCGGCCAATTGATGTTCGTGATAACACACTCATGGATACGGTATACTTTCACATTAAGATACTGGATCCACGCAAACAGAAATTTAATGTAGGTGATTTGGTGCGTATCTCAAAACACAAGACCGCATTTGAGAAATCATACCTACCGAACTGGTCAACTGACGTATTTACAGTTTCAAATGTGCAGCGAACGAATCCTAGAACTTATTTATTGAAAGACAGTAAAGGTGAAGAAATTGCAGGCTCCTTCTACACTGAGGAGATGCAGAAGAGCTCACAACCAGATCTTTTTCTCGTGGAGAGAGTCATAAGACGACTTGGAAATAAGGCCCTAGTCAAATGGCTTGGTTTTCCTGCTACACAAAACAGTTGGATTGATGCCAGGGATTTGCTATATAATGAACATTCATCGCCCACAACCACCACAGTAGCCTGACATGCGCGATCGAAGGCACATTAGAGGAGGCGGTGGTGTTCTGGACAAACTACCTTTGGAATTACACATCCCGGGATATAACTACTGCGGACCTGGGACAAAGGTTCAGAAACGGTTGGCGCGAGGCGGTAAGGGAGTGAATCTGCTTGACGAAGCGTGCATGGAACACGACATTGCATACGAAGCAAATAAAGATCTACCAAGTCGTCACATTGCAGATAGGATTTTAGCTGATAAGGCTAAGGCGATACGGAAAAGAAAAGATATTGGTATAGGTCAACGCATCGCGGCATTCGCAGTTGATAAAACCATGCGCGGAAAAATCAAGTTAGGATTAGGAGTGATGAATTTCAAGCGAGTTATGAACGCTGCACGTCGCGCACTAAACATGAAGAAGAAGAAGGGTTGTTTGAAGAACTGTATCCTGACAGCGATGTATGCAGCTAAAAACGCAATGAAGGACAAAGAATCACCAACTAGAAGAACAAGAAGATCCGTTAAAGCACCTCGCGTTCTACCAATACCCAAGACATCCGGCGGTTTTATTCCTTTTCTCATCCCAGCCCTCTCCGCGCTCTCAGCGGTAGGTTCGCTCGCCGGTGGGGCTGCAGCTATCGCTCGAACAGTCAAGAATGCGCAAAACTCGCAAACCCAGTTAGAAGAGGCGAGAAGACATAACCGCATGATGGAAGCAGCAGTCATTGGAAAAGGCCTATACTTGAAGCCGTACAGGAAGGGTCTTGGTCTATTCATAAATACAAAAAAAGCCCAATAGCGGTCCTTCCAGATCGACCACTCACAAATACAGACCTTCTTAAGTTTGTTAGGCATAAATTCAAGATACCAAGATTCCGTGGTGTGTTTATGAGGGATACATTACCTAAGACTATGTGGAAAACTGGTGAATGCGGTATTGTGAATTTAGATGTTGTCGGAGGTCCTGGCACCCACTGGGTGGTGTACGTTATGAAAGACGCTGGGGCAGTCTACTATTTCGACTCCTTTGGTGACCTGCAGCCACCCGAAGAATTACAGCAATACTTCACTCACAGAAGACATGTACTATACAATTATCAACGGTATCAGGACTTTAATACATACCTCTGCGGGCATCTTTGCATCATCTTTCTCTTGACGTTCACAAAGAAGAAGAAGAAGAACAAGAACTAACGTATATAAGCAGGATGTTTAAACATTCACTCATCAGTTGACGTTCAGATGCAATGTCGTACACTTTGACGTTGAAAGAACGGTCATCTGTATTGCGTGCAAATTACTTCCCACCAATTGATTTGAGTGCAGGTCAATGGAGTGTTGCATTGATTGGACTGGAGACGTACAACAGCATCCCGAATATCACCAACACTAACAGTAAACTGCATCTCGATATTAGTGGTGAAAAAGATATTCTTGAAATAGAATCTGGTGCATACGATATTGACGATTTAAACGAACTCTTAAAACAGTCTGGAAAAGGTATTGAACTACGTGCAAACATCAATACACTTAAATCTGAAATAAGGACTCTAAATGCAACGATTGACTTTAACCAGAAACATTCAATAGGACCCCTGCTTGGATTCACAAGAGGGCAGATTTTGGAGAAAGATCCAACTAAATTTTACAAGTCCAATCAGTCTGTGGATATACTCCCAGTCAGCACAATACGTGTCGAGTGTAACATTGCTACGAATTCCTATCTCAACGATACTCTCATTCACACTATTTACGGATTCTTCCCCTCAGTTGCAGCGGGGTATAAGATTGTTGAGACACCTGCCAATGCAATATACCTTCCAGTGACTGCTCAGACATTGGGCTATTTGGAGCTGCGTATTGTGGATCAGAATAATAAACTTGTCGACTTTCGCGGTGAGGAAATCGTTATACGATTACATCTAAAACAAGATGGGTGTGCGGTATAAAACAAGTGCACGCAATACACAGCGCGCCACTTCGCTACTGAACAGCAAACTGATAACACCTGCTAACTACGAATTTCTTAAATCAGTTTGTCTCAAACCCCGCAATGACGTCATCACTCAATATAACCAATCCATTAGAGTATGATGACAGAATTATACGTCAAGAATACTTCTCTCATAAATCTTACGCTTCAACCACGTTTAACAAGAATGATGAAATCAGGATTGTCATACAGCACCAGGACACACTCACTCTTCCGTGCAAGAGTTTCATATATCTCGAAGGGTCATTCAAGAAAACTGATGGCACCGATACAGTGGGGTCCAAGCTGACACGCAACGCATTGGCATTCCTCTTCCAAGAGATTCGCTATGAACTGAATGGTTCTGAGATTGATCGTACACGTAATGTTGGCCTATCATCGACCCTTAAAACATACGTCTCGGCATCACCAGCAGATCTGCACAGTTTAGAAAATGCTGGATGGTTCATAGACGAGGCGGAGGGTAGAACACCCCAGGAGTACAAGCGATTTACTGCATGCATACCTCTAAAAATACTTATGGGATATTTTGAGGATATGAGACAGATTATTATGAACGCTAAACAGGAACTTATTCTCGTGCGGAGTGCGACAGACAATAACTCGTACATTCAAGGAGCTCAAGAAGAGAATAGGATCACAATCAACAAATTAATATGGAAAATGCCTCACGTCAGTGTATCCGACGAGGAACGTTTGAAGCTTTTAAAAGTGCTGAATTCAGGTACATTTCTGTCACTGACATTCCGCTCATGGGAGATCTTTGAGTATCCAGTGTTACCGACCGCGAGCAGACAAACATGGGCTATTAAGACCTCCAGTCATATCGAGACACCCAGATTCATTATACTTGCGTTTCAGACTGATAGAAGAGCAAATACATCAAACGATTCCACCGTGTGCGATAACTGCAAGTTAACTAACGCCAAAGTCTACCTCAATTCAGAATTCTACCCATATGACAATCTACATCTGCAATGGAATGAAAATGTATACAGCCTCGCGTATGACATGTATGCAAGGTTTCGTCCTTCTTACTATGAAATTGCTGAAGTAGAGGGAGGGGAGTGTCTACTGAGTCCTCGTAAGTTCAAAGAGCTTTCACCGATCATTGTAATAGACTGCTCTAAACAGAATGAGATAATTAAGTCTGGACCTATAGACGTTCGAATTGAATTTGAATCATCGACAAATTTCCCAGAACACACCGCTGCATATGCCTTAGTCCTACACGACAGAATAATCAATTACTGTCCGCTCACAGGTGTTGTGCAACGAGCTGTATAAATGAATATATGCTGTCCTGTGGATTGATCATTTGACGATGGCAACTCAGCCGGTGAAGATCATTGCAGATGTTCAAGGATTCCATGATGGAGAGCGAAGACAGTTCGTATTTAAACAAGTTGCTTTTGTGGCCTACACACAAGACGCAGGAATAATTGAAACCTTCTCCGCAAATATTCGATCACCAAGACCGTTCACGCAAGAGAAATCTTGTAAAACACGGACCAGTGCATTGTGGTTAACTAATTTTTATCATGGAATTCACTGGGATGATCCCGGCATACCCTATAAAGATGTGGTGATCGCACTTAAATTATTCGATCACAAGGACACCATCGTTTACGTGAAGGGAAAGGACAAAACCTCCTGGATGCGTCGAATATTTAAATTTGCATCTATTCACGACCTTGAATGGTACGGATGTCCATCCATCCATCGACTGAAGAACATTTACCAAAAAAGTGCTTTTGTATCTGCATATGAGAATGTAAAATTACTTTTCACTTTTATTAGAAATAAATAATAATTTATAAGATTGAGTGTTTTTTTCTTTCTATGACACCCAACGTCCCTAGTATTGTAAGTTTATTCTTTTTATATTGTATATGAAGGGAACTCCACTGGAACTGTCCGAGAGAGACACATACCCCGGCCTTTGACGTGGAATGAGCCTAATGTCATAGTTAGGCGCGGATGCGTCAGATGCCGATCTCGCGGCCTCCGTCGAAAGCGACAGACACGCGCAGCCGCTGACGCTTGGTAGGGGGTTGCGCCAGTTGCCGGCCTCGCGGCCGCTGTGGAAAGCGATGCGTCAGATTACGATCTCGAAAGTATCTGCTGACGTAGGGCTGTGTGTGTTCGTGACAACTAGCCCAAGTCCGGCACTTGTCATTAAAAGCAGGAAAACTTATAACTTTATGCAGTGCGATGTGGCTGTATGTACGTATTCTACATACATACATAAATAAATTTATAATATTTTTAATAAAAAGAATAATTATTAGGGCATCAAATAATAATAACTTTTTTTTAGAATGAAATAACTGAGTTTATTATTGAATTCAGAATTTAACATTTTTTTCACATTATATATAAATATGAGTTTACAGATATAAGGTTGGTTTTTGACCGAAAATATGAACTTCCGCATCTTTTTACATAATTTTTTAAACCAATTTTAGATAATTAAGAAATATATATAAGCATTCTCTTCAGATAAATTATATATATATATATATAATTTTAAAGCTAATGCAGAGGTACTACTCTATCGTACAAAGTAAATAATATCGCTAATGAAGTTCCACCAGAAAAACAAAACACTTTTAATTAATGCCAAACCTATTTGTTTCAAGTCAATGGCTCTAAACATTTTCGAAAAGAACAACAAATTGAATATATATTTTTTTTCCAAGTAAGTCGATTTAAAGATTTTCAACTACAAGAACAAGGTGAACATATATATTTTTCTTTAAAGTGGTTGCCTGGAAACATTTTCCACTAGAACAAGCAAGTGAACATATAGAAAGAATTTAATTAGTGGAACTCATACGCTTAAAAACTAGTTCTGACTGGATGGCTAGCGGTAGGTGAAACTTACAAACAAAAATCTAAGCTCTATAATGACTAGAAATGAAGCATATATTACGTGAGAAAATTTTATTATTTTTTTTTGTTGGCAAAATTTATAGCCTTTTCATATATATATATATATATATATATATATATATATATATATATATATATATATATATATATATATATATATATATATTAATAATGGCCAACAATATATAGATATAAAGACTTTTTAAATAAGTTTTTTAATTTTATTTATTATGATTTTCTTTGAAAAAATAATGATTATATTTACATACACACACATACACACTTAACACAAGTTCGCGCTCATTCGCACACTCAGACATACATGGAAGCACGCAAACTGATACACACACAACAAAACACTCTCATCCACTATTTACACTATGATAAAAGAGCCATACTATTTCCACGCATAACCCACATTCGGAACATTCACACGCTCATTTCCTCTCTATCACTCAACCAGAGTCCCCAACCCCTACTTTCGTTTCAAGTAAATAGTGTGAGTATGGGAGGGTTCCCACCCCATCCTCACAAATGACTCTTTTATCGTCATGAGGAGACAGTCCGACTTTAGACTGCAGCACAGTGTACACCTCGTGAGCTCGTGATCGAATGCTAGTTTGTTGAACCATGTGTGGACGAGCGCCTTCAACGCTACGACCGTACAGGCACTGCAAATAGTCCTCGACCGTAAGCGCACGAGACGCGATCCGTCTAACGCCCTTTGCCCGCCTCAGAGTGCTCCCGTCTACTGTGCGATATGTATACATTTTCGACCTCAGTCCCACAAACTCTACAATTGGTAAACCATTCGACTCGTCTTTCATGAGACCGATAACCTTCTTGTTCTGTGGAACAATACCATAAGGATTATTGACCTCATAAGAAGAGGTGTCGAATTCTTTACCATTGCACCTAATTACTTCATATGGATCACAGTTCTTGATCCAGTAGATAAAGCTGTCTGTATCCATATAAAGTAATTTTGGATCTACGAAATGAGGTTTCGCAAACTCATAGTGGAATCGGTACATGTAGAATTTGGAGAAATCGAGTATACACATCCCCAAATAGATGGGTTTCACAAACTCTACTGCAGTCTTCGACATCTCCACAGCAACAAAGTTTTCATTGAAGATGGTGGCACGCTTAAAATTTGGTCTGGCTATACATTTTCTCGCACCATAACGCCCTTCCCATGCGGTTCTAATAACAATATCGCGTTCATTTCTTACATTCTGCATAGTTTTCCCGAAAATGGAATTATTCATTAATTTATAAAAGTCTTTTTCAAAATCATTACTCGCGACCGCCCTCTTTTCGGTATTTAGTTCAATATACTCCTTCAACCAGGGGGATTGCTTGAAGGAGATTGCCCGGGTGATTTTAATGAGCTCCATTCCTAATCTGAGGCACTGCTGGAGGTTACGATAGTGAATAATATACCTCTGCTTATCTCCAACAGTGGCCAGCAGTTTAGGGATGGTGCTTCCTCGTGGAATTTGTTGCTCTGGACATAACGGCAAGTCGCTTGTCTCTCCATGCAAATTGTTAGGGTACGCGATGTCTGCCTCAAGCACATACCCTACATCAGAATCGGCCGCAAGACCCATTATCTGTCCACCTAATCTCTTCAATTCGTCTTCAGGCACCCATTGGAACCCGGCAACCGGCAGCGGTTGCTTCATAGCATGCCCATATAAATTGTTAACATCTAAGTACAAAATGTAACTCGAATCAAGGGATGCGTTGTACTCGACACCCATCCGCGGGTTATTTGCCGTGGCGTGCCTGTGAACACATTGACAAAGTCCGCCACGGATCCCTCACTCAAAAAATAGAAGCATCGAAGCATCAGTCAAAAGTTCAATGTTGCAATCCGTTTTTTTGAGCATAGCGTCCTAGGACAACCCAGGTGCCGTGTAATAAAAGGCAGGGTCCAGAGAGTACGTGGCCATACATACACTCCGGAACTTTTCGAAAACATCTGCAAGCAAACGAACGTCCGTGTCCATGTATAACCTTGCATATTCTCCCAAATTGGGGATGTTGAATTCCTGCCAGACATTAACGGCATGCTCATAATCTGTGATAGTTATGGTATCGCCTGTGAGAGTACTGGTAAAAGAAGTTATGTCGGGAAGCCTGGACCGAGCGAGGTGGCGCAGTGGTAGCACACTGGACTCGCATTCGGGAGGACGACGGTTCAATCCCGTCTCCAGCCATCCTGATTTAGGTTTTCCGTGATTTCCCTAAATCGTTTCAGGCAAATGCCGGGATGGTTCCTTTGAAAGGGCACGGCCGATTTCCTTCCCAATCCTTCCCTAACCCGAGCTTGCGCTCCGTCTCTAATGACCTCGTAGTCGACGGGACGTTAAACACTAACCACCACCACCGGGAAGCCTGGTTTCATTGAGTTTTGCCATACTATCAAGATACTCGTACGGGAAAACTCCTTTCCTCGTCGCAAGTTGAAACTTTTCCTCATCGGTAAATGCAGAGCGAGTGATATGCATATCATTCCGAGGTAAAGTCTCAACCAGTTTCTGGAGCGAAGTCTGCATAAATGGTAGAGAGTCAAGGAAGCGGAGCGTAATTTTCGGTGTCATTCGTTTTGAAAAAGAAATGTACTTTTCAACACTTTCAGGCAGGATACTGACCTGAACATTCTTCATACCGAACTTAGCCAAGTGCTCAACGAGAAAATGAGCGTCATACCCGCTCAGATTATGAAAAAAGGCGGGTATATGTGTAGGTAACTGATACTTCAAGTTGCATGCATTGTGGGCTGCACCGCGGAACTTACCCGTAAGATGACAATGGTCTCTACGAGGAGTCTCCGCTTTTCTATCTAAGGCCAGCCCGCAAATATGACAATTAACAGCCTTTTCATACAAGTCATCATTTTCCTTTGATTTGGTCATGGGGATATTGATGCTGTAGAGCTTGTGAACTTGCCATGAAAGTTTTTCAAGCTCAGTGAGAAGCCAAACCGCCGGATCGTCCCCCACATAAGACTGATAGCTATTAAGTTTACAATCACACGCGCATACAACTTGGAACGCCGCCGCATAAGGTACGTGTTTTTGTGTGAAGGTTGTGTGTGAGGCTAAGGGGTTCCCTTCACAACAAGTAATAGGAGCCAGCAAGCATTCAAAATCGGCGTACACAACAAAAGGACAACGCTGCTGGTGGTGAGCATTTTTAAATTTAATGAAGTTATTTTCCTCAGTGGGCATAACAACACGTACCGGGTCCTTGCATGCACAATCTAATAGATGTGTCGCTAATAACTCTTGAGATGAAAAATAATTCAAACACCTTATACAAATATGTTGTTTATGTTCATTTTTACTTAACTGGGAGGAAATGAGTCGGGACATGTCTTTGATCCAGACGTAGTGATAATTATCACGTTCGGAGAAGAGCAGCATGTTGACATGCAACTCTCGCTCACCTGCAAATTTTGAGAAATGGAGGGGGCCTACTACTGTATGCTTGTTCTGCTCATCTGACTTGCTTTTCTTCTCCAGGCCATAAACGTGGACCGATATTGCGGTATTCTGAGCCTCAAACTTAGGTATGTCCTGGATTCTTAAAGGGAACTCTATTCCGTGAAAGTTATACTGTCTCTTAATATCTTTGACCTTGTAACTGCTGGGACGCTCGGGATGATGTTTGTAATTGTAATTTCTCTCGCAAGCCAGGACTGACCATGCTAAACACGCATTATCATAGTTATTTTGAACATTAATGCACGCCTGCTTTTTCTCAATATCTATAGGGAGTTTAATATAACTGGACCCTCCATTCATTGGATCATAGACATGTATATGGATGTCGAGGTGTGGTATACTGCTGAGCGCTTTAGCGGATCCACGTACTTCCATCTCGGAAAATCGGACCATAATAACGCTCAAGATGGATTCTCGGTACCACTCAGCAATCGATGTGCTCCGAGAAATAACGCCATTGTCACCCCATATATAATGCAGAGTAGCCGTCTCCGCGTCACCTTGATGTTTAGGGGGGTGACTCAGTTCACAGCATAATACCGCACTGCATTTAATGGCTTTAAATTCCGGATCTTCTAAGAGTTTGAGGAGCTCGGTCTCCAAGACGGGGAGGCACGCCTCCAAAAACCTTACAGGATCGCGATACCTCCCGCCTGGATTCTCAATTCTGATGAAAGATATTCGCCCCTCAAACGCTCTAGCAACTGCTGAGTATTCTAAGGGAGTCATTACGCCGTTATCCTGATCGAATTCATTATCGATAGGACGGGGGAGAGAACTACCGCTAGCCATAGGGAAATTACTATTATTACTATTGTTACGAGTCCACCCAATAGATGAAGGGGCTGGTGATGGGGGATCGTAATCATCATCATTTGCGGGGAGAGGTATACGTCTCCGAACGCATACCTTGCGTGGGCGGTGGCGGCGAGCTGCTGCTTCCGGAGGAGGAGGGGGTGACAGCCGGCTTGAAGGGCCAGGCTGTGGCGACGGCGGACGGGCTGCGCTGCTGCCTCTACCTGCCGGTGGCGCGGGGGCTCGGTGTTGTTGTTTTTCACAGCCAAACGGTTGCGGCAGCGCTGGGGGAGGAGCTGGCGCGTGTTCTGCATCCGCCTCCCGCGAAGCCCTTATAGGGGTTACGCAAGGCGCTGCGTGTCTTTGCGGTTCGGTGCGCCCGAGTCCCGCCCTCGCAACCACCGATCTAGGAACACGGCCTACGCCGTGTGATATACCTGTAAGATAAATAAGAAAAAAAATAATTTAGTGATTTATATTTAAAAGAGCGATAAATAATAACAATAAGAGTAAATAATGGTAGTTTTGTGAAGGAATGTTAATGTTCAAAATTATTCACCTTCTCCGCT
Source organism: Schistocerca nitens (assembly GCF_023898315.1). Taxonomy (NCBI): domain Eukaryota; kingdom Metazoa; phylum Arthropoda; class Insecta; order Orthoptera; family Acrididae; genus Schistocerca; species Schistocerca nitens. The sequence continues at coordinate 833,019,127 of NC_064614.1, forward strand.
CTGACTCCATGGTTTGAGCAACTCATTGCCAAAATCAAGTAGATCCTCAAACCAGTCAGGTAGGTTGATCTCCTCCTCCTCCTCCTCCTCCTCCTCTAAAGACTGAGTGTCCTGCGTGGCGGGCGCCGTTTGAACGCCACCGCCGCCTCCTTGAACGCTTTGGGTGGTAGAACTGAATGCTGAATTAGGCGCATCTACAAAGAAAAGACCAGCTTATGAGGACTAAATGTATACAATCAGAAAACGGGTATATATTAGATGAAATTATTTAAGTTTAAGAAGTATGTTAGTATTAGAAATGTACTTACATTCGAGCTGCGCTTGAGCCCTTTCCATCTCGAGCTGCTCGTCTAGATCAGCCAAGATTTGATGGAAGAAATCTAGAAAGATGGAGAAGACTGAATATAATATCGCGTATGGAAAGGGAAGTGTGCATTCAGTTAAGTGATAGAGAAATAAGCGGACCAGCAAATTTAGAAAAAAGAGGAAAGAAATGAAATATTTACAAAGAGCACTGCACAACAAATATAACAGACACACAACACGTGGAAGCTCTATCTTTATAGCGGACACGGTAAATTAATTATAACACATCCCAAGTTAGAGGTAAAAAAGGCGTGGATAAGCAATTTTTATAGAGAGAGAGATTCAAAAGGGGTAAAAAACGTAAGCCGGAACACACACAGAACAAGTGTAGGAGCGATCTTTATAGAGAGCATTATAAAAGATATGTAGCACTCATACACAGAGTTAAAGAGTGCAGATATCAGAATACTGAAAATGTACTTACCAGGGAATTGAACTTCGTCCACATGAGCAGGTTTGCTGCTGCTGCCGCTGGCGGATCGTGAACGCTTCATTTTTGCACGTTTAATTACGAAGACGTGACAAGTACTGGACGAACGAAGTATACGAGCAGTGTGAGAGTGAGGTGGACCGTGCACTGATTTGTATAGGTCCTGCCTAGCGCGTGTATGTAAGCGCGGGGTTGTGACATAGAGAGATGACGCTAACTCTCTCTCTCTCTCTCGCACCGCGCCACGGCAATAGGGACTAGACACGCAGCACGTGGTGGATACACTGGGTGCGACCGTGTTGTTGTCGAATAACAGTGCTTTGGAATGGTGGCGGTGTTATGATCATGCCTAGCGCGTATATGTAGGCGGGGGTGTGTGTGTCTCTGACGTCATGGCCGCCATCATTCCATACTTTGGAATGGTGCCGGAATTGGAATGGGACCGGCCCTGACCCAATACTTGCCCTCCCTCCTTCCTTGCAGTCTTTGCCGCCCTCTACAACGTAATCCTTGCCACTAGCTTCTACCCCGACCTGTGGAAAACCTCCCGTAACCTGATGTTCTCCAAACCCAACAAGCCTACATCTGATGCCTCTTCCTATCGCCCTACACGTCTCACTTCGTTGTTCAGCAAGCTATTGGAATCCATCCTTACCTTGCGCATCCACCACCACCTCCACCGACACCACCTCCTCCCCAACACCCAATGTGGCTTTCGACCTTCCTTCTCTGCCGATGACCAACTCCTACGCCTCACCCATCTCCTATCCCTCCAGCTTAACTCCCGTCGCTCCGCCATTTTTGTCTCCCTAGACCTCGAAAAGGCTTACGACCGTGTCTGGCATCCCGGTCTCCTGTTTAAACTCCAGACCTACGCCCTTCCTATCAACTATATCCGTCTGATTGTCTCCTTCCTCGCCCACCGCCCCTCCTACGTTACCATCCATACCGCCAATTCTCGCACCTTCTACCCCTCCGCAGATGTGCCCCAGGGCTCTGTCCTCTCCTCTCTCCTCTACCTCATGTACATGGCAGATACGCCCCCCACCCGATCCACCTACTGCAGTATGCCGATGACACCGCCTTCCTTGCCCTCGCTCCTACCATTCAATGGCCCAACGCCTTCTCCAGAATCACCTTGACCTTTTTGCCATATGATGTAACTAACACTAGTGGGTGTAGTTTTGTAGCACAATCGTCTGAAATATCGTATATCGCTTACAGGCAGTTTTTACGCTTTGATACAACAGGAAATGTACATTCAAAAGAATTTTGAAATGCCTTTTATGGTGCTCTACCTAGTTTGTGGTCAGACAGACCAAAAATATGGTTTAATACGTCTAAATTCTTGGGAGGTGCTAGAATTTGGGGGATTATCGCGACTGAACAGTACGATACTCTACATAAATTTAGAGGCGTTTTTAAAGCATATTGGGACAAGCAAAAACAAATGGATTTGCTAAATAGCTTCTGGGCTGGGGAAACGTTTAATCACAGAAAGGAAAGTGTAAGAGAGTTTGCGTTAAAGTGGATGACAAATCTGTCTTATTTAAACAGTAAAGTCGAGCCAGAACAAATTGTCATGGGCCTGGAATGTAAACTGCCCATGAACTGCCGAAACAAAATTATTGCAGCTCCGAGGGATGACGTTCAGGCCGGCTGTTGTGGCCGAGCGGTTCTAGGCGCTTCAGTCTGGAACTGCGCTGCTGCTACGGTCGCAGGTTCGATTCCTGCCTCGGGCATGGATGTGTGTCATGTCCTTAGGTTTAAGTGTTTCTAAGTTCTAGGGGACTGATGACCTCAGATGTTAGGTCACATAGTTCTTGGAGCCATTTGAACCACTTGATGACGTTCATAAATTCGTTAGTTATTTGGAGAGAATTGAGAAGTTGTTGCATGAGGAGGAGCATGCAAATCGTAATGTAAGATCATAAAATAATGCAGAACCGCGGCAGAATGTAAACTTTAACAGAATTGGCATGTACCGTGGAAACAGCATGAGCAGAGGTGCCGGGAGGTGGCGCTATCCACCAAATGATAGGCGAAATAATGGGGAGCAGGTACACAATTGTCGATCGTATTCTCTGGTGCGAGAGGATGATGTTGCGCCAAGGCGACAGAAAATGGTGGTAAACGTAAGAAATGGTACAGAATCCCGGAATCCGTTAAACTAAATGCCGTCTGTGAAAGGGCTAGCGTTTACAAGACGGGAAGTGGTAATTGGAACCCACTAGCAAAACCATTTGTACGTGTTAGAACTAAACAGAGAGGAGCTGAGAAAGCTAGTAACAACAGACAGGCCGGCCGAAGTGGCCGTGCGGTTAAAGGCGCTGCAGTCTAGAACCGCAAGACCGCTACGGTCGCAGGTTCGAATCCTGCCTCGGGCATGGATGTTTGTGATGTCCTTAGGTTAGTTAGGTTTAACTAGTTCTAAGTTCTAGGGGACTGATGAACTCAGAAGATGAATCCCATAGTGCTCAGAGCCATTTGAACCATTTTTGAACAACAGACAAAACGAGCTACGTAAAAATCTGTACATTTAACGGAGGTTTAGGGGAGTTTTGGTACTGACAAAAAGAAATAAACACTGTACTGCAGGCGAAACGAGAGATGTACATACAACAAAAAAGTTTTGCATCACCCAGAACTCCTGAAGAAAGACGTTGACTGTCGACATTGTATCAGAGACACAGTCCCTTTGACTGTTCAGACATGTCACTAAACCCGCCGAAAGATGTAAACAACCACCCATCAGCAGCGCCTTTTAGATGTAGGGAGTCCGACAGCCAATCAGTTCCAGTCATTCCACCAGGAAGGAAGTACACGGCACATGTTGTCTCTATTTCAACCATGCCTAGACGGTTAATACTGCGTTTCGATCGCGCCCGCATTGTTACTTTTTGCCAGGAAGGGTTCTCAACAAGCGAAGTGTCCAGACGTTTTGGAGTGAACCAAAGCGATGTTGTTCGGACATGCAGAAGATACAGAGAGACAGGAACTGTCGATGACATGCCTCGCTCAAACCGCCCAAGGGCTACTATTGCAGTGGATGACGGCTACATACAGATTATGGCTCGGAGGATCCCTGACAGCAACGCCACCATGTTCAGTAATGCATTTCGTGCAGCCACAGGACGTCGTGTTACGAGTTAAACTGTGCGAAATAGGCTGCATGATGCGCAGCTTTACTCCCGACGTCCACGGCGAGGTCCGTCTTTGCAATCGCGACATCATGCAGCGTGGTAGAGATAGGCCAAACAACATGCGAATAGAGCGCTCAGGAATGGCATCACGTTCTTTTCACCAATGAGAGTGCCTTCAACCAGACAATCGTCAGAGACGTATTTGGAGAGAATGTGGTCAGGCTGAACACCTAAGACCCACTGTCCAGCAGTGCACCAACAAGGTGGAGGTTCTCTGCTGTTTTGGGGTGGCATTATGTGGGGCCGACGTACGCCGCTGGTGGCCATGGAAGGCGCCGTAACGGCTGTACGAGAAGTGCAACCATATCGGCAGCATATTGGCGAGATATTCGTCTCATGGACGACAATCTCCGCCCCCATCGTGGACATCTCGTGAATGACTTCATTCAGGATAACGACATCTCTCGACTAGAGTGACCAGCATGATCTCCAAACATGAACCCTATCGAACAAGCTTGGGATATATTGAAAAGAGTTGTTTATGGACGACGTGATCCACCAACCACTCTGAGGGATCTACGCCGAATCGCCGTTGAGGAGTGGGACAATATGGACCAACAGTACCTTGATGAACTTGTGGATAGTATGGACGACGAAAACAGGCATGTATCAATGCAAGAGGACATGCTACTGGATATTTGAGGTAGCAGTGTGTACAGTAATCTGGACCACCACGTCTGAAGGCCTCGCTGTTGGGTGGTACAACATGCTATGCGTGGTTTTAATGAGCAATAAAAAGGGCGGAAATGATGTTTATGTTGATCTCTATTCCAATTTTCTGTACAGGTTCCGGAACTCTCTGAACCGAGGCGATGCAAAACTTTTCTTGATGTATGTATTAGCAGAAAATGAGACAGAACCTGATTGCCAGAAAGTCTCTAGCAACCAAGTTAAAGTCGAGTCATTTTCTGGGGAAGGAGAAGATACAGCAGATGCAGAATTACAGGAGATTGGTGATGTCAATTTAAAAGAAATACTAGCGTCTATAAATGACGACGTCTGTGAGGCTATAAGGAAGAGGCAGAAAAATGGTGACGAAAATGGGGGTCAGCCAACTAATTGTGGAAAAAAGGAAGAGAGAGAGGAAATGGAGAGTGACGAAACGCCGGAAAAAATTTTTGAATTCTCATTAGTGGTCAGGATAGTTAGTATGGGGGAGAAAAGTGATGTGGGTAATCCTGCAAAAATCTGTGTAATTTCTGGAAACAGGGAAGGTTTCGATAGAATGGAGGTTGTGAACGATTTCTTGAGGAGCGTAGTGACACTAGCAATGAAAGGATAGTGTTGAGTCAGCCAGTAACTAGTCTGGAAGTATGTAACGAAGAAGTACAGTTTTTAGCAGATTGCTGCAGTGATTTATGTGCTATGAGTAAAAGTTGGTTAGAATTGTTGTCAAGTAGAAACGAACTTGTAATAATGCCAGTAATGGGGGTGCAGATAATTGTAGCTACAGGAAAAGTTGAAAAACCTGTTAAACTCGAATTTCTGTTGCCAGCCAAAATAAATGGTATGCAAGTACTCCATAACTTCCTTATAATCCCTGATTTATGTATAAAAATGCTGATTGGCGTAGATTTCTTTAACCGGTACAAAGGGAGATTAAACTTTAATGAAAGCGTAGTAATTTTGGAAATAAATGGGAAAGATGTGGTTTTACCATTCTTTCGGAACCATAATTTGTCTAAAGAAGAAGTAACCAGAATACCAGATAGGTATTTTAGCAGGATGGAAGATTTAGAGGGCTACGATGACTATGGGGATGATGTGGAGGTAGACCCTGAGGAAACTAATGTGGTACAAGGAAAAATAGAACAAAAAGTAAAAGAGGTGCCAGACTTAAAGGAGCATCAAAGGGACGAATTAAAACAAGTGCTACTAGGACACAAAATTGTTTTCTCTGAGCAACCTGGCTTAGTCAAGGAATATCAATGCTACTTGAATGTAAAAGATGACACACCTTTTTTCAAAAAAAACATTATCCATCGCTGAACGACACAGAAAAGTTGTTATAGACATGATACAAAATATGATTAACTGGGGAATTGTGGTAAAGTCTGTGAGCGTGTAGCCGGCCGGTGTTGCCGTGCGGTTCTAGGCGCTTCAGTCTGGAACCGCGTGACCGCTACGGTCGCAGGTTCGAATCCTGCCTCGGGCATGGATGTGTGTGATGTCCTTAGGTTAGTTAGGTTTAAGTAGTTCTAAGTTCTAGGGGACTGATGACCACAGATGTTAAGTCCCATAGTGCTCAGAGGCATTTGAACCATTTTTTTGTGAGCGTACATGACAATCCGGTGACTATATTAACAAAAAAGATGGATCCATAAGATTAGTGTTGGACGCTAGGGCTCCAAATAAAGTATTTTTACCAGAAAGTGATTGGCCAGAAAACATCGATGAGTTATTGCAAAAATTTAAGGGCTCTAATTATTTTACATCCGTGGACGTGATATTGGAGTCTGCCATTGGCCAATGACTCTATAAAATGTACTGCTTTTTTATTCGAAAGCAAATGTTATCAGTATAAGGAGGTACCCTTTGGTTTAAATATAAGTGTGTGTGCTTTTGTCAGAGCTACGTGACAATTGTTGGGGGTGAATTATTTAAGACAATGACAGTGTATAGGGATGATGTTTTAATTTCGACTGCCACATGAGGAGAATATTGTGTTTTGTTAAATAACGTTTTGGACGCTGTTGATAAAGGGAGGTTATAATTGAAATTGGAAAAAACTGATTTTGCTAAGAAAGAATTAAAAATTTTTGATCACATTTTTAGAGGGAAAGGGATAATGCCAGACTCGGAAAAATTGAAGGCTATTCAGGAATACAAAGTTCTGAATTTACAGGCATTTTTTACCAGGGCAATTATTTAATGCGCCACGTTTAAGAAATCTGTTGAAAAAGGATGTACCATTCAAATGGACTAATGAATGTCAAATTGTATTTGAGGAACTAAAGAACGCCTTATGTGAAACCAAATATTTCATCATCCCGATTTTTACAAACCTTTTTTGCTTAATGGCAGATGTGTGTGGACGTGTATGCGGTATTGCAGTAGAGCTGTTTCCAGTGTATAAAGAAGGAGGCTGAGACATTCATAAAATTATTGCATTCTTGAGCAGATAGTTGCAACAATCTGAAAAAAATTATTGCGCTTCGGAACAAGAGGCGTTAGCGATCATTTTTGACTTGGAAAAATTTAAACAATACCTGTTGGGTTGCAAGGTAATTGTATACAGCGACCATAGGGCGTTGACATATTTGCAGATGTGCAAATTGAAACACACCAGACTACCAGGTGGTCACTTTACCTGCAGCAGAACGATCTGGAAATTAAATACACAAAAGGATCTGAGAATTTGGTGGCTGACGCATTATCCAGGTAGGGGGGAGGGGGTGAAGATAATGAGAATAATGAAAATATGTCGACAGACAAAGAAGCGATCCATATATTTGCAACCATTATAAAAATTGATGAAGAGGAACAGTTGAAAAAAGTATGTAAAGAATTAAGAAGGGAACAAAACATTCTACAAGAGAAAAATATCTGCGTATAACTACAGTATCCACGATCGTAGGTCAAATAAGGGATATAATGGAGTGAGAAGGACGGAGGAAGGGGTTGAGATGAAGTTGGGAGCTGTTTATTAAAGTACTTGGCGATAACGAACACCAAGCCAAAAATCTCCACATAATCACAGATAACTGTAAGGGTCAGGCAAAGAATTGGTCTTATTGCCCTGGAGAGGACTCTCGTTGCCACCAAAATATCTGAATCAATGCAGCAGTATTTCTCTGTGGTACGGCATACTAGATTCCCTTGCGATCGTGATTTTGGTCGCATTGAAATTTATGCGAGAAACAGACGTTCAATAGTATGCACGCCAGATTAATAGGCAGAAGTAGTCAAATCTGCTAGTCCAAAAAATTTCATTGTGACGAAAATTCACAGACAAGACTTCAGAAGCTTGGGTGATCTGATCGATACCCACTCTATTCAGACCTGGAGATTACAATCGTTTTAGTAAAGCGACTCAATTTAAGTTTAAGTATAAAGATCCTTTCACGCTAAGTGTGAAGCATTTTTACTCAGATATAGGAACCCTCATGACAATGAATCTACATAGCAAGAGGAAAGGAAGACCTGCTGAACCAGATCTATTCCAGCTGCCCATAAAATATAGAAAGCTACTTCAAATTAATCAGAAAAAGACTGATGACATACTGTCTCTAACAGAAAGAAGATTGTGTATTTTACACAAGGCTTACAATTTATTAAAGTACTGGGTGATCAAAAAGTCAGTATAAATTTGAAAATTGAATAAATCAGGGAGTAATGTAGGTAGAGAGGTACAAATTGACACACATGCTTGGAATGACATGGGGTTTTATTAGAACCAAAAGAATACAAAAGTTCAAAATATGTCCGACAGATGGCGCTTCATCTGATCAGGGTAGCAATAATTAGCATAACAAATTAAGACAAAGCAAAGGTGATGTTCTCTACAGGAAATGCTCAATATGTCCACCATCATTCCTCAAAAATAGCTGTAGTCGAAGAATAATGTTGTGAACAGCACTGTAAAGCATGTCCGGAGTTGGGGACCTGGGAGGCCAAGCATGACGAAAAGTGGCGGCTGAGCACACGATCATCACCAAACGACGCGCGTCTAGCAATATGGGGTGGAGCGCCATCCTGCATGAACATCGTACGTTCCAGCAGGTATTTATCAGCCAGGCTGGGGATGACGCGATTCTGTAACATATCAGTGTACCTCTTACCCGTCACGGTAGCAGTTACTGACGATTTGCTGTCCAGCGCCATCTTTCGAACATTTTGTGAACTTTTTTTTTCTTTTTTTGTTCTAATAAACCCCATGTCATTCCAAGCATGTGTGTCAATTTTTACCTCTCTGTCTACATTATTCCGTGGTTTATTAAGTTTTCAAATTTATACTGACTTTTTGATCACCCTTTATAATTAAAAGCAAGAAGGAAGTGTCTATTTTATCTTCAACATTTTTTATACTTCCATGAAACTTTAAAGTCGCTGTGTCTCAAAACTAGTTGAATGTGCCTTATGAATATATCTTTCCGACCCCTTCAATTATTTTTTTCAGAAATTGGCTCCAGACATAATTTATTGGCATTCATCCAGTGCATGTAACAAAATTTTGCGCAGGTCTTGGATAGTTCTATGAAAGCAACTACTATCATAGGCCACCTATTCCAATGGAATACATGCAGCACAATAGGCAAAATCCCATACAATTATTCTGTGAGCTGAATCACATTTCTTCTACTAACTACACTTTCTCGTTACTGTTATTATTTATTTTGTTATTATCTTTTTACTAGATGAAGAAGAATGTTTATTCACTGTCTATGGCTTCTTACAGATCACTACAAGATTCAAGATGGTAGCATCTCCTGTGGCAGATGACTGAAATCAAATACACCAATGACATGACGAATCACAGTCACGTGTAACTCCAATTATACATCTCGAAGAGATGGAACTGAAGTGTGAACAGATGAACAATACACATTGTCTGTTGGAGGGAGAGAGATTGCCATTTTTGAGTACCATTACATTCCCTGTTGCATAATCCTGCTATCGTATTTTAGTACAGCGCCGTATTATACCATCTGTATTATGCGCTCCACTGCCCCACATGTAAGGGTATCACATACATGTACAGTGCTTCCAGAATTAAATTTTCACTCTGCAGCAGAGTGTGCGCTGATTTGAAACTACATGGCTGTGGCTAAGCCATGTCTACACAATATCCTTTCTTCCAGTAGTGCTAGTCCTGCAAGTTTCACAGGAAAACTTCTGTGAAGTTTGGAAGGTAGGGTTGGTAGAGCACTTGCCCACGAAAGGAAAAGTCCCGATTTCGAGTCTCGGTCCGGCACACACTTTTAATCCGCCAGGAAGTTTCAAATCAGCACACACTCCGCTGCAGAGTGAAAAATTCATTCTGGAAACATCCCCCAGCCTGTGGCTAAGCCATGTCTCTGCAATATGCTTTCTTCGAGTAGTGCTAGTCCTGCAAGTTTCCCAGGAGAACTTCAGTGAAGTCTGGAAGGTACGAGACAAGGTACTGGCGGAAGTAAAATTGTGAGGACCGGTCGTTAGTCGTGCTTGGGTAGCTCAGTTGGTAGAGCACTTGATCGCGAATGGCAAAGATCTGGAGTTCGAGTCTCAGTCCGGCACACAGTTTTAATCTGCCAGGAAGGTTCAAGTACAATGCTGTATGATGTACATCTGGCAGGGGTGAAACACTGCCTTATCAAATGGGGCCTTGCAGGTGGTTTGATAGCTAATGGACCGGCTGTGAACGTCACGTTCACACATCGTGATAAGGCCGTCGCTTGCATGGTACACTACTGGCCATTAAAATTGCTACACCACGAAGATGATGTGCTACAGACGACAAGAAGAAGTGCTGTGATATGCAAATGATTAGCTTTTCACAGCATTCACACAAGGTTGCCGCTGGTGGCGACACCTACAACGTGCTGACATGAGGAAAGTTTCCAACCGATTTCTCATACGCAAACAGCAGTTGACCGGCGTTGCCTGGTGAAACGTTGTTGTGATGCCTCGTGTAAGAAGGAGAAATGCGTACTATCACGTTTCGGACTTTGATAAAGGTCGGATTGTAGCCTATCGCGATTGCGATTTATCGTATCGCAACATTGCTGCTCGCGTTGGTCCAGATCTAATGACCGTTAGCAGAATATGGAATCGGTGGGTTCGGGAGGGTATACTGAACGCCGTGCTGGATCCCAACGGCCTCGTATCACTAGCAGTCGAGATGACAGGCATCTTATCCGCATGGCTGTAACGACTGGTGCAGCCACGTCTCGATCCCTGAGTCAACAGATGGGGACACTTGCAAGACAACAACCATCTGGACGAACAGTTCGACGATGTTTGCAGCAGCATGCACTATCAGCTCTGAGACCATGGTTGCGGTTACCCTTGACGCTGCATCACAGACAGGAGCGCCTGCGGTGGTGTACTCAACGACGAACCAGGGTGCACGAATGGGAAAACGTCATTTTTTCGGATGAATCCAGGTTCTGTTTACAGCATCATGATGGTCACATCCGTGTTTGGCGACATCGCGGTGAACGCACATTGGAAGCGTGTATTCGTCATCGCCATACTGACGTATCACCCGGCGTGATGGTATGGGGTGCCCCTTGTTCGCATTGACGGCACTTTGAACAGTGGACGTTACATTTCAAATGTGTTACGACCCGTGGCTCTACCCTTCATTCGTTCCCTGCGAAACCCTACATTTTAGCAGGATAATGCGCGACCGCATGTTGCAGGTCCTGTACGGGCCTTTCTGGATACAGAAAATGTTCGACTGCTGCCCTGGTCAGCACATTCTCCAGATCTCTCACCAATTGAAAACGTCTGGTCAATGGTGGCCGAGCAACTGGCTCGTCACAATACGGCATTCACTACTCTTGATGTACTGTGGTATCGTGTTGAAGCTGCATGGGCAGCTGTACCTGTACACGCCATCTAAGCTCTGTTTGACTCAATGCCCAGGAGTATCAGCACCGTTATCAAGGCCAGCGGTGGTTGTTCTGGCTACTGATTTCTCAGGATCTATGCACCCAAATTGGGTGAAAATGTAATCACATGTCAGTTCTGGTATAATATATCTGTCCAATGAATACCCGTTTATCATCTGCATTTCTTCTTGTTGTAGCAATTTTAATGGCCAGAAGTGTATTTGTTTAAACAAAGACATGAACGTCTCTATCCAATTCCTACTACACAGCATGCAGTTTGCAACGTAGGGCAAGTCAGCTGCAAGCTTCGAGTGACAACCATACAAGCTGTGTCAGTGGTGTCAGAAGGTTGACAGGATATTGTTGAAAATATTGATAACCTGGACTAGTAACATTTTAGACTTATTTCAGGTAGACTGTGCCATGACATGGGTTAATCATTTAGGTTACCACGAACGTGAACGAGGATGTTTATTATAATATAGTTGGGGACTAACTGCTGTCCTTTCTTCTACATCGAAGATTAGTATGCTATGGACACTCCTTTCTTTCGCCATAAGAACAGCAGTGTTCACAGGACTGCACACATACGTCCCTGATTTAGAGAACAATCGAGCCCCCTATCGCACCTCGAGTGGCTCGTTAAACCAACTGACCTCAGACTCACGGTTAACAACGGAGACTCTTTGAAAAAGCAGTGAAACAAAGCAGTCCACATCCCTGCAATTTGGTAAGTCTCATTAATCTTATAATCAATTAGTGGCTTCTGCTAGATATGGCATACAAGAAGAATCGGACTGCCTTCCGCGCCGAATTGAGGACATTATCAAGTCTGGAGGTGGTGTTAGCGTGGTGTCTCCTGGGAGTGAGTAATGTTTTGTCCAACCTGCTGACGGTAGTGCCAGTCTTCTGCGTCTGCCAGGCGCGCGGTGCGCGGTGTCACGAGACATTCTCTGTCAGGCTGATGTCTCGGCAACAGCTACTGGTTTAGCGCAGGAAGCATTTGTGGCGGCGGTCTGCGGTACGCCTGCAGCGAGCAGTGCGCATTTAACGGAGCGTTCCGGCGCGGGCCGCCACTGCGCCTCCGGAGCCGGCAGTGCAGCCATGGCCAGGCGTGGAGCATCGTTCGCCTACTGTGCGTGCGCGGTCGTCGTCTTCGCAGCCGTAGCAAGCGCCGGTGAGTACACGTAGCCGATGTCTCGTTCACAGTGGCGCGGTCCCCCCCGTTCAGCTGGGAACTAGGCCGTACTTTCTTGCTGTACAATACACTTGGCTTGCTACTAGTAAATCGTCTTGGGAAGCTGGATCTTGATTTAAACAAGTCTTAAATAAGAAAGTAGGTACGCAAACCGATGCAACTGTGGTCATACGTATTATTACGTCGTATACGATAATTTCAATTTACACTCAACAAAGTGACTGCGACGGCCGAAACATTCGAATAGTTGTCCTCTAGTATCGTGAAACCATTTTTAGAATTTACTGTAGTTATTATTTTTGATTATTATGTTATCCTTTGTGTACCTGTCCAAAGTGTTTTTAAGTAATGCTTCTCACTGTTCTGGACTACTGTACGTATAGCAACGAAAGCGTTACGCTTTGAGGCATGTTTAATTGAATCTGCGGGATGCCAGGACTGCTGTTGGTTCAAAGTGCAGCTGACACACAACGAAATTTATATCTTTAACCGTGTTTTCAGTTCCATGCTAGATGTCCTTACGTGAGAAAAATGAACATAGAAAGCCGGCCATTGTGGCCGACCGGTTCTAGGCGCTTCAGTCTGGAACCGCGCGACCGCTACGGTCGCAGCTTCGAATCCTGACTCGGGCATGGATGTGTGTAATGTCCTTAGGTTAGTTAGGTTTAAGTAGTTCTAAGTTCTTGGGGACTACTGACCTCAGATGTTGAGTCCCATAGTGCTCAGAGCCATTTTTTGAACATAGAAAAACATTTCAACTGTAGCTAATTCAGAACTAAATTTTTTCTTTAGCTACGATAATACTGCAGGCTAGACGGTATTGTACCTTTCAGACGTTGCGACATTTATACTCTTCTAATCATCATCCGCATAAAACTTAGCTTAACGGGGCAGGATCTATGCGTACAATGGAAGTATTACGCAGTACACTTGTGGTTGGTTTCCTCGAGTTCATTTCTAAGTGTTCTAGGCAAGCCAACAGCTGACTTAACCATTATACTTGCAATTTCTACACAATAGTTTGTATAATGAACACGAAAAACGCTGCACATGTTAGACATTTAACGATTTGAACCAAGTCGTCTTTACTGTAACACTATTTCAAATATATGTCTGAGCTGATGACAGGGACAGATTTGTTGCATCTCCTTCGACGGAAGAGGCTCTGGACATACGGTGTTCTTCCTGCTTACGATACGGGTGATTGCGCATTTTTTTTCCTTTCTATATGTTTTGCATTATACCGAAAGTAAAACAAGGTGTAAAGATCTTTTCTAATGGTGCGAACAATTCACGAATCTGATGAACACCAGAAAAAAGTTGTAGTAAGGAAGTTTCCTGCTTGAGAAGAAAAAGGTTATCCATAAGTACAGTTAACAATCACCATATGAACTACTGACGTCTTTAGCCAGTAAATGCTTTCTGCAGCAATCTGTTATCCATAGCCGGCCGGAGTGGCCGAGCGGTTATAGGCGCTACAGTCTGGAGCTGCGCGACCGCTCCGGTCGCATGTTCGAATCCTGCCTCGGGCATGGATGTGTGTGATGTCCTTAGGTTAGTTAGGTTTAAGTAGTTCTTAGTTCTAGGGGACTGATGACCTCAGAAGTTAAGCCCCATAGTGCTCAAAGCCATTTGAACCATTTGTTATCCATATCCGCAGACGGCACACGGAGGTGGACTGGAATAATGTGGCAATCAGAGTGTTTTACAGCGCAGATAAATATTCGTTTTGTATAGCAGGCGCAGAAAAAGATACAGTTTATCGAAGCTGCATATCTTGCCCCCAATCGGTTGGAGTGACAGCTGTCTGCCAGGTTGACGATCGTAGAAACACTCGTGAAATCATTTACCTTTAATCGTTCAGAAGGCTGCTACTGAAATAAGATTGAAGAAAAAGTCTAACTAAAACATCTATCCATTATGGATGTGGAACACTACGAATGTGATGGTAAAGGTTCCCAGAAAGTACTGCAATCAGTCGCTTTTTGTTTGGTTCTTCAATTTTTATTGTCCGTTAACGGATTAGAATCGCCTAGCAATTCATTATCAACTGGTACATATTTATTGCATGTTTGCAGCACTGTGGGACTCGTGTAGAGTTATTAGTCTCTGTTAATTTGTTCTTGGTGCACATACTGTTTTGGAAAACATAACGTATGTTTTCTAGTGATGTTAATTTTACAGCCTTTACAAATTTAGCCGCAGGTAGCAACCTCCACATGCTTTACAAAACATAAATGAACCAAAGACCAAAACTAAATACGCGCTAAGTGCTGTAAACATGCAATAAATAAGTACCATCGCTGGGCGATTCGAAATCGGTAATGGAAAATAAAAACTGCATGATAAAACAAAAGGCAACTCGTTGTAGTAATTTTTTGGAACCTGAACTCTAAATAAGCTAATCAATGTAAGTCGAAATCAACCAACGTATAGAAATAATTTCAAAGATGATACCAAATCAAAACATCATGTGCGAAAACTACCAACTGCTAATTTGAAGATGCTGATATTCACTCAGTTTGATGAGTTTTTAGAGCAACGTGTTTTTCTTCTTCCTGTTATCTTTTTCGCCTAAGGTTCTGTTTGATGCCCTTTGATAGTTCAGAAATGCGAAGAAAGTTTTCAGTTGTAATGAAGTAGAATGTCTAAATACAGTAAGGAGCTGCAGATGGACAATTAACGCTACAAAGTTGAAAACCAGCGTATCTCATTTAAAATGCATTCGTGAGGTTCCCCATCTGAACTATATGGGAACCCAAAACAAATCTTTAGAATAGAGTATTTATTTTTCGTTTCAGTCTAAGATGTCTATTTGGTGGGCCGCGGACTCGCATTTTAGCGCACTCTTGTTTTCTACTAAGCATCTTTGTTTCGGCAGGCTTGTGATCCTTCCAGAGAAGTGAAAGTATTTACTTTTTAAAAAACGTATATAATTTCAGTGTGTTAGTGCGTTAGTGATTACAGTTAAAGCAGCATGAACTAGTAAAACGTAAGTCAATGTGTTTGCATACACAGCTGAAATAGTAGCATGCGCTACCCGAGTTAACGGTAGACGTCAATGCGGGAGTAACAGTTTCCGTTGCTTGCAGATATGAAGACATCCACACGGAAAGGTAGTGGCGACTGAACCGTTACGGAACAGGATAGCACAAACGATGTGCATTTCTCAACAGCTCTGCTAGGCGACATATGAATATACAGTGTTCGTTCAATCTGTATAAATATTTCTATAAATCGATCAGAACGTTATCTCCAAATATCTTTACGGTTGTTAACCATACTGGCAAGGGGTTAAGGAAGCTCAAGTCGACATATACAAAGGCAAGAGGATATTCCTTACAATAATTAGGCACATTTTTCATTTCTGTTTAAGTTCTTGCTGCCTTTACATCACTGTCATATGAACATTGAGCGAAAATAATTTGTTTTATACACGTATCAGGATGACAGACGAAAGCGGGAAAATTGCCTGTGAAAAGGTATGCCGCTAAGCTCAAGTTTAAATTGTCTTGTACTTGCAGTCTGCAGTAGCACATCACATCAGTATTTTCCTTCACGTCAAGGTAAGACCAGTGATTAAATACAAGGAGTTGTTGGCGACTCATAATTTCTATATATTCACAATTTTACTACCTTAATAAATACAGAGTGTTCGGAAATTCCTATTAAAAACTTCGAGGACTTGTAGAGGAGAGTGAGAACATAATATTCTGAATAGGAATCCATGTTCGGAAACTTACCGTTTTCGTTCTACGATGGTTTTAATTCAGATGTTTAACTCATTCACTTCTGCTTGAGAAATTGAATTAGCCATGACGCAGCACATTTTTTTGTTTTAACACTTAAACATTACGTGTTTACATTATTCGAAAACAAAAACAATCCAGTATACTGTGCGTACAGAACAGTACCGATGCATCACAGCAGTGGCTCGATGAGAGACCACCAGTGTTTTTGCAGACATTGTATCTACATAGCATGTTCTGGTAGACACTCTCCATCGCAACAGGCCTCTCTTCAGTTTCTGGTGCACCGGCCAGAACTAATGCCAGCGGATCTTCCTCGTTTCTACAGAAGTCGCGCAAATTCAACTTTGCCTACGACGTTAAATACACGCCATACTGTCTACCACGCTGCCTACCACGATTAGAAACTCTGAGATTTTTCTGTTTCCCTCAGCAGACGTGGACGCGTTAAACGTCTGAACTGAAACCGTCGTAGAACGGAAACGGTAGGTTTCCGGACATGGGTCCCTATTCAAAATACTATGTACTCCCTTTCCTCTACAAGACCTAGACGTTTGTAATAGCAATTTTCGAACATCTTGTGTATCTTTCCTTATTCAGATGCAAAGGCTTGTTGACCGGAGCATAAATTCTTCTTGTAATTGATAACTGTTTCTTTTTCCCACTGCAGTTTGTTACCGTGTCTGTTAAGAAGCGAACGAATGACACACTGCACTCCTACCATGCTGGATGTTTTCATGTAAATTTATATACTGAAAGCCATATAAAAGCAAGTGGTTCAGTTCGCGCGAGAATGCGAACTACCGAAGACGGATATCAGAATAGGTTCGTTTATGTATAACCAATAACGAATAATGCACACATGAGCGCAACCATGTTAAAAGCTATTGTTCATTTTTATAAGTAAATGCACCGATTGCCAAGTTCGTCTGTGTTCGTCAAAATCAGTACAGACTTTCCAAGATTTTTTAGTATTTTGTATGCCAACAGCTTCAAGTAATCGTCTCAAGAGGGTTCTGTGTTTCCGTTCCGTTGGTAGCCGCTATTGTCCCTATTCCTGGTGCATTCACTCTGTACATCTTATGCTTGCACTACGTGAGCTGACCACAAATTTTCTACGGTTTTTATTTCTATGTACGAAGCTGTTATACCAAATACCTAAAGTAAGACCAGCGATCTTAATTCAATGGACTTGCGAAAGAACTTGCCCCCTTCTAACAGCCGCGTACCGCAAGTCTCTCGAGGAACGGAAGGTTCCAAATGATTGGAAAAGAGCAGGGGTAGTACCAGTTTTCAAGAAGGGTAGTCGAGCAGATGCGCAAAACTATAGGCCTATATCTCTGACATCGATCTGTTGTAGAATTTTAGAACATGGTTTTTGCTCGCGATCATGTCATTTCTGGAAACCCAGAATCTACTCTGTAGGAATCAACATGGATTCCGGAAACAGTGATCGTGTTAGACCCAGCTCGCTTTATTTGTTCATGAGACCCAGAAAATATTAGATACAGGCTCCCAGGTAGATGCCATTTTCCTTGACTTCCGGAAGGCGTTCGATACAGTTCCGCACTGTCGTCTGATAAACAAAGTAAGAGCCTAAGGAATATCAGACCAGCTGTGTGGTTGGATTGAAGAGTTTTTAGCAAACGGAACACAGCATGTTGTTCTCAATGGAGAGACATCTGCAGACGCTAAAGTAACCTCTGGCGTGCCACAGGGGAGTGTTATGGGACCATTGCTTTTCACAAAACATGTGTAAATGACCTAGTAGATAGTGTCGGAAGTTCCATGCGGCTTTTCGCGGATGATGCTGTAATATACAGAGAAGTTGCAGCATTAGAAAATTGGAGCGAAATGCACTAAGATCTGCAGCGGATAGGCACTTCGTGCAGGGAGTGGCAACTGACACTTCACATAGACAAATGTAATGTATTGCGAATACATAGAAACAAGGAGCCTTTATTGTATGATTATATGATAGCGTAACAAACACTGGTAGCAGTTACTTCTGTAAAATATCTGGGAGTATGCGTGGAATAGTCATATAAAATTAGTTGTTGGTAAGGCGGGTGCCAGGTTGAGATTCATTGGGAGAGTCCTTAGAAAAAGTAGTCCATCAACAAAGGAGGTGGCTTACAAGACACTCGTTCGACCTGTACTTGAGTATTGCTCATAAGTGTGGGAACCATACCAAGTCGGGTTGACAGAGGAGATAGAGAAGATCCAAAGAAGAGCGGCGCGTTTCGTCACAGGGTTATTTGGTAAGCGTGATAGCGTTACGGAGATGTTTAGCAAACTCAAGTGGGCAGACTCTGCAAGAGAGGCGCTCTGCATCGCCGTGTAGCTTGGTGTCCAGGTTTCGAGAGGGTGCGTTTCTGGATGAGGTATCGAATATATTGCTTCCCCCTGCTTATACCTCCCGAGGAGATCACGAATGTAAAATTAGAGAGATTCGAGCGCGCACGGAGGCTTTCCGGCAGTCGTTCCTCCCGTGAACCATACGCGACTGGAACAGGAACGACAGGTAATGACAGTGGCACGTAAAGTACTCTCCGCCACACACCGTTGGGTGGCCTGCGGAGTATAAATGTAGATGTCGATGTTAACAGGATTATTTTTTTCCTGAGCAGGGCGATTGGTATCAGTGTGTAATGTTGTTGCTTTAATTTGTTGTGAAAGCGGTGCTGATATTCAAGACCATAAAAGTGGGTTAAAAGTTGTGAGCTATCTGAGGAAGTTAACCTTGCATTACTGAGCAACTGTTTCACTAGGTATCCAGTCTAGCTTACCAAATTCCCAACCAGACTAACATTAATTATAATCTTTTAGTATTCATCTATCGATAACCAGTGATATATATATATATATATATATATATATATATATATATATATATATATATATATATATATATATATATATAAAGACAATTTAAATAAAAATAAATAAATCAGTTTATATTTGGAAATTTATTTTATCATTGATCACTGAAATTTCAGCATATTAAACTTGATTCATAACTAAACTGGTGCCTTATTTAGGATTGTGAAAATGTGAGTTTTTAGTCTTATGGAACACATCAAATAGGGAGCCAAGATTGGGAGACTGCATACAACACTGCATTCATAAAATAACACACGAAGAACGTTGAAACATATGCAAGAGGAAACTAACCACAACCAACCGATTCAATTTTCACCCAAAGAAGTTACGTTCGTAGCACAATCCTGTCCGTCACGTAATTACCACACACTGGTATACTAAATTCATACTAACTCTCTGTGAAATCTTCCCGAAAAGAATAGCTGAGGGCTACTTTGATGCTTACACCACATGCTTCAAGTGGTCAACTTGGTTTACACAAAGAGTGTAACTGCACAATAATTTTGATAATTAAAATAAATTAGATCGAAAAGCAATTTACAAAAGAAAAACCTCGAACTGGTTACTATCGTCTTACTATTAACCTGATTGGTCTAACAATTGTATAAGCACGTGGTACTGGTCTCACAAAGTACACCCCACGTGGGTTGAACATAAAGAAATGTTGCTATATTGAAAAATATTGTCAAGACGAGACATTATAATCTCACGCACATTCGCATAAAAGATTGATGATCTTAGAGTTACTGATCAACACGTGGTTCCCCTTTACTCATAAAGTAGTGACAAAGCAACTACCGGAAGACATTCTGAAATGTGACTCGAATTACACTGCGTTGCAATTTAAGATAACATTAGATATTTTAGAGCTAAACCTGAAGTAAAGGTGATTAAATTTTCAGGTAGGCTAAACTTAAGAAATCCATTGTCCTACGGACTTAGCAGACACGTGCTTAGCCGGAGATCTTACCACTTCAGACGCTCGCCGCGGACAGACTGCCGCGGTCCCTTCCTGAGGGTGCCTCACAGATACAAACGGTAGTGACCAGAGAGGCAGCTTCCTACACCAACATGACAAGGGACGGACAGGACCATACTAAGGATAGAAACCACTATGCTTTTAGAAAGCGTAGCTACCTGTTCCGACGTTGGTCCTACTGTTCTCTAGCAGACAGGCTTGTCTGCTACCATCAAGCATGCAACTAGAAATACATTTGCTCATTCATCCTCTCACACAGAAGGGAAGGAAGATGACAGTATCTTATATACAGTATATAAAAGAAAGCGGATGTAGGTTCCGTATGAGACTGTGTGACATGAATTACATATAAACTGTGTTTTAAAGTGTAGTAGTGTGACATATCGTTCTTGTTTATGTGTAAAAGTAACACATTTCACTGCTCAGTTTCCTCCCAGATAGTCAGAAACACCACAGTAAATTTAGAAGAGGAATTTATGCCGTAAATGACAACATATTTAAGAAATTAACATGAAAGGAATCCAACAGAGACCTATCAAGTGTTAGAGAATATTGTTGCACATACTGTGATATAGAGCCACATAAATAATTAGATCGTTATAATTGACTAACCTGGCAGTCCTTGATGAAACACTGTATGTTGTATTAACTGAATGAAACATATTTTTACCATTGTTTCATAAACTTTGATTATGTTTCTTACGTTTATTCAAAGTTACTGGGAACGCTATCACAATGAATTTGATAAAATGCGTATGTAACTATGTCAAAATTGTCTACAGGGATAACTTTCATACTTCAAAACAAGAATCGATAGACTAAGAAATTGTATTTTTCTTTGCTTGGTTCCCATCCTTAGAATCTGTTGTTACTGGGAAATGAGCTTATAAGCCGAAACATAGGTCGTACAGTAACAACAAATATCTCGTCTCCTACCTTCCAAACTTCACAGAAGCTCTCCTGCGAACCTGTGAAGTTTGGAAGGTAGGAGACGAGATACTGGCAGAAGTAAAGCTGTGAGACCGGGCGTGCTAAAGAGATTTATGATTTAGTTAATACAGTTACATAATTTAAATTAGCGGAAATATAGTCAAAAGCAATGGAGATATGACTTTGCTAACTACTAGTATGTGAGGGATGATTTCAGTGCACTGAGAGGAAAAAGACACAACAAATAGAAGAAGATTTTACTCTAAACGAAAATAGCACAGCAGCCACTTCCCTTACATGGCGCGAGTTTCAAGCATTATTGCTAGATAAAAATTTAGATTTTCGAAGGTTATTACTTTAATCACATTCCTACATTCAATGTCTACGCCTAAAACATTTTAAATGAGCAGCAAACACACAAAGAAATTTGTGGCTCATTTCTTCTCACACAGTGGAGCCACATTGGCAGCTATCGGCAGTACACGATGTGCGACTCAGAGTTGGTACCTCCGCTTTAGCAGGCTGTCTGCTTCGTTATCAGCGGTGCTTCGCTTCGCAGTTTCCGTTCAGTGCTGCCACATGTTTTCAAACGCGTTCATCGTGTGTCGTTTCTTGCCTCACACTTATGTCCGGGATGTGAGTCTCTTCCACTGAAGTTAACTCACTTTTTACTACACGCTGACAGCCACCATACGATGTAATGCTAACACAAAAACAATAGCAGTAAATATAATCAATATCGATAGATGGATAGCTGAAAGTACAATACCTAGGTATAGTTTAGTGTACACCGTGTACTGTCTGCTAATACGAGTTCATTTATTGTAAACTTTCTCCCTTTGAGGGCCAAAACAAGTTGACTTTACTGCCCGAAAGCATGACACATCTGATACAGATCTTGCAGCGCAGAAATGGAATCAAGTGTTATATTGGAGCCCCTCCCCTTTTCCAATAAGAAACCTTGGTTGCCATGTAACTGTTTGTAGCGTTGCCCGAGCTCTAGGTTATGTCGGAAGATGATATTGTGGTTGTCAATTGCAAAGCCAACGAATTTTAGTTTCGTCGTAGTAACAGACTGATCTGTAGCGTAACTTAAATATTTATGTTCGCACCATATTAACTTACTCTGCCATATTTCATTCTCGTTTCGTCGTGAAACTAAAATTTCAAGATAAATTCAGAAAATCTGGGTTTGATATTGGACAAGAGTGTGTAACATGTGTGTACCGTGCATAAATGTCTAAAAAAACGCAGGGGGATCCACTACATAACTTTAATCCAGTGATGGGTTTTATAGCTTTCCTATCAGCTAAGAAATATTACACCTTTATCCTTTCATTCGCCCCATGCACAGTAAAATGGAACGGATACAACGTGATTAAAATAAAAGATGCGAAAAATTTATTTCTGTACATGAAAACTGTCTCCGGTTACTCTCGAAACAGCAACGATATAAGGAATGTCCCCGAAAAAAGGGAAAACCGTCTAGTGATAATGTAACTCTGGAACAAATGGCAACCAATAACTTTATTATGCTTGAAACGCTTATTTATCCAGTAGATAATATTCTGAGTTTGTGGACTTTTGAAAGTTAGTTAATGAGTACATATTTCACATACACAGTGCAGACTGCCAAAAGACGGCGTAAGCATTTTTGTTTACAAATGAGCGAAACTTCGACAGGAAGTGCAGTGAGGTTTCGTGATAAATGCGTCAGTGGTGTGTCTCCTGTAGTAGTTTAAATATTCCGGGTACTATCTCTTCACCATTAGGCAGCAAACGCAGAATACAGCAGAACTCGTGTCGCTTTTCTATAACATACAGCTTCGGAAACGACGTGAAGTTCTTGTACAGGCAGACGAGGCGTTAGTTTCTCATTTATCGTAGGTCCAAATATAGTTGAGTTTCCTTGTCACACAGTATCATTTTGTTACGCAGGTACACAGCGTAAAAAGTCAAAATACATTATTTAAAAGCATCTGCAATTGTGGTGGAACTGAGGGCCACGAAGATAGCTTCAGAAGAACGCGGGGTCCGGGGCTCGATTCTCAGCCAGGTTGGGGATTTTCTCTGCCCGGGGACTGAGTGTGTGTTGTTCGCATCATTTCATGATCATCATCATTCAGGACAGTGGCTAGATTGGACTGTGCAAAAATTGGAGTGCGAAAAAATTGGGAATTTGTACGGTCGCTGATGACCGCACAGTTGAGCACTCCAAAAACTAAACATCATCAGCATAATCATCATCATTCAGAAGAACGTGCTCGCGCTGATGAATCCTCGTTCTCTTTGTACACGACGAGAACCAGAGCACACGACGACCACCGCACAAAGTAAGGGACTTACTAAAGTTGATAACCACAAATAACGATATACTAGCTCTTTTTAGCAGATTTCATGCACTGTATACGTAAATTATACCTTAGAGCAAAAACGTTGAATAATGCTATTATCTGGACCCGTAGTGTTAAGTTCTTACAACAGAACATAGAAGCAACTCTTGTGGGCTCTAACACCACGGAGCATAAGTACACGGCAGATAAAGTCGAGACATATACGCCACTTAATAATAGCAAACTAAGAATTGAAAAGGAGTCAAATAATTCTTAATTTTGTGTAGTAGCACCAACGTTGTGTTAAATTGTAAACATGTGGTTACAAATTGTAAGGTTGTGTTGGAATCATTGGCAAGTTTCTCATCTCAAGTGTTTTCGACTCATAACTACACTTGTGGTGTCACCGCCAGACACCACACTTGCTAGGTGGTAGCCTTTAAATCGGCCGCGGTCTGGTAGGATACGTCGGACCCGCGTGTCGCCACTATCAGTGATTGCAGACCGAGCGCCGCCACACGGCAGGTCTAGAGAGACTCCCTAGCACTCCCCCAGTTGTACAGCCGACTTTGCTAGCGATGGTTCACTGACAAAATACGCTATCATTTGCCCAGACGATAGTTTAGCATAGCCTTCAGCTATGTCATTTGCCACGACCTAGCAAGGCGCCATTATCAGTTACTATTGATATTGTAAAACATGTACTGTCAAGACCGACATTCTTCATTAACGGATTAAAGTTAACTATTCCACCAGCTATGTCCGTTTTTCTAAATTCTAATTTCCTTGTCCTGTTCCAGGCCTCACACCAGCCTGTGTGAGCTAAAACACGTGCCTTTCGGCCTCCTCCAGTAACACGGTGTTGGCTCTCCTGCCAACCCAAAACATTGGCGACGAGGCACAACCGCGTTCTTCTTTAAACTGCCCTGATTTACTTGCATAATGGCTTCGCCACAATCTCCAGATGTACTGTCCGAATTTTATCGCTTACAGAATCAGCAGACGCAGGCCTTACTGGATGCCCTTGGACAGCTCGTCCAGGGTCAACGGGCAATGCAAAACGATGCGGCAGCCGCCGCTCCACCGCTAACGCAGCCACAAGACGCTGTTGCACCAACTTTTCGTCCTTTTGATGCTGCACTGGAAATCTGGACGAAGTGGTCACGTCAATTTGGATTCCATCTCGCCGCCTACAGAATTCAAGGTAACGAGCGGCAGCCTTTTTTGTTGTCCTCAGTAGGGGTGAACACGTACCATGTGATAGTCAAATTATTTCCCCGACACGACATAGCAACTCTGTCCTACGACGAAATATTGTCTGCATTAGATGCATATTTCAAAGAATCAGTCAATGTAGTTGCAAAACAGTATACCTTCTTTCGTACAAAACGTATGGCAGGTCAGACTAATCGGGAGTGGGTTGCAACCTTGCAAGGCCTTACTAGGGATTGTGCTTTTCAGTGTCAATGTGGACTCCCTTCTTCATATACTATGGTACGAGATGCAATTGCACAGAATGTTTCTGATGTTCGTATAAGGGAACAGATTTTGAAACTAGTCAATCCCTCCCTTCAACAAGTGATGGACATATTGGATCGGCAGGACACACTTGACTTTGCTCAGGAATCATTTGCAACTTCATCAGCTGTGTGTCAGGTTAACTGGCCCGCCGGGCGAGCTGCACGGAGCAGTAAACGGCCCTCGCGCCCAGCCGCGCCGTTGCCGCCAGGCTCTCAGCCACGTGTGCCGCGCAGGCACGCAAATGCAGTGCTAAAATCATGCCCGTGGTGTGCTCCTAGACATTCGCGTAGGAATTGCCCATCACGCCAGGCTATTTGCTTTTTCTGTAATAAAAAAGGACATGTTCAGTGTGTTTGCCAGAAAAAGCTCAGATTGGAAACTCACAACCATTCCAGGCCCTTTGCTTCGCGCCGAATTCGAACCAAGGATACTCAGGCTCGTGAAACCTCGCCCATGGAAATTCATGTAGTTCATTACACTCCGCCGAGTGCTACTCTCTCTGACAGTGACTGTGTTCGTCCCACAAATAGTGTGCATCGACATCGCCGGAAAACCCATCAAGTCGCAAGTGATTATGTACCAGTGTCAGTTCACGTTGCACAAGACAGTCGCTCTTGTCGTCAGCAGGACAATAAACTTTTTGTAGACTTGGACATAAACGGCAAAGTGATCCTATTCCAGCTCGATACCGGAGCTGCAGTTTCACTGATCAATCAAGACACGTACAAACAGCTGGGCACACCTCCGTTGCGTGCCGCAAATGTTAACTAGTTATTGAGGTCAAAAGATCCCTGTGTTAGGACAGTGCGGCCTTCTTGCAACATACAAAGGACACACAAAACTTGTGTAATTTTACGTCCTTCGTTCTTCTACTGCAGTGAACTTGTTTGGTTTCGATTTATTTCAGTTGTTTAACTTGTCTATAGTAAATCAGGTCCTATCAGTAAACCAGACTGTGCCTTCAGATAGTGTTTCTCCTCTATGTGAAGAATTTGCAGACATTTTTGCACTGGACCTTGGTTGCGCTACAAACTATAAAGCACATTTGGAACTGAAAAGCCAGCCGAAGTGGCCGCGCGGTTCTGGCGCTGCAGTCTGGAACCGCGAGACCGCTACGGTCGCAGGTTCGAATCCTGCCTCGGCCATGGATGTGTGTGATGTCCTTAGGTTAGTTAGGTTTAAGTAGTTCTAAGTTCTAGGGGACTAATGACCTCAGCAGTTGAGTCCCATAGTGCTCAGAGCCATTTTTTGGAACTGAAAGTAAACGCGCAACCAAAATTTTTCAGAGCGCGCAATGTTCCCCACGCATTGCGTGATGAGGTCGCAAAAACTTTACACGATTTGGAATCACAAGGTGTAATTGAACGTGTGCAGGCTTCTCTCTGGGCATCACCCTTAGTAATTTTGCCAAAACCTTCCGGAAAATTGATACTTTGGGTGGACTTCAAGGCAACAGTGAATCCACAACTAGTGATTGCAACTTTTCCTTTACCCCGCCCAGAAGATCTTTTTGAGAAACTGTGCCTGGGTAAATATTTTTCATAGTTGGACCTAGCAGATGCGTACTTGCAAATACTGGTGGACGAAGAATCCCAGCGCGTTTTGGTGGTTAACACGCATCTTGGTTTGTATCGATTCAAACGACTGCCATTCGGGTGTGCATCCGCCCCTGCATTGTTTCAGCAATATCTACAAACTGTTTGTGCCTCGGTCCCTACTGCAGCAAACTATCTGGACGATATTGTGATCTCCGGAAAGACGGAAGAAGAACATTTAGCCAATCTCAGGACATTATTTCAGGTCTTGCGACAAAATGGTCTTCGCTTGCGGAAGGACAAATGTGTGTTTTTTGCTCGTGACTTGCCCTACCTGGGACATGTACTCAATGCCCAAGGCATACATCCCAGTCCCGAGCACCTCCGTGCCATACAAGACTTGCCTTCGCCGCAGAATTTGAAGCAGCTACAGAGTGTGCTGGAAAAAATCAACTATTATCATAAATATGTGCCGCATGCCTCTTCCATGTCAGCTCCGCTTCATCGCTTACGCCGTAAAGGTGTTCTGTTCGTCTGGACGACGGAATGCGAACGCGCCTTCCGCCAGTTGAAATCGGCGTTGCTCTCCAATACTTGCCTTACGTCATTCGTTCCCCAGAAGCCCCTTTTGTTGATGGTGGATGCATCGGATTTCGAGATCGGTGCTGTGCTTGCGCACAAAGGTGGATCGCACGATCGCCTCATTGGCCTTGCGTCCAAATTGCTCTCATCTGCGCAAAGAAATTATTCACAGATCGAGAAAGAAGCATTGGCTCTCGTATTTGGTGTTACAAAGTTTCATGATTTCTTGTATGGTCGTCACTTTACCATAATCACAGACCACAAACCTTTGACATCGCTTTTTCATCCGACCAAGCCTGTACCTCCACGTACAGCGCAGAAATTCATTCGCTGGTCTATTTTCCTCTCCCAGTACCGCTACGATATCTTGTATCGGTCCACTGCTAAGCATGGAAACGCAGATGCGTTGTCCCGCTTGCCTGTTTCTGACTATAGGGCATTCGATTCCTCCGAACTTGCTTGCATGTTCATTGATGCGGAAACCGATGACGTGGTCGAATCGTTTCCGATTGATTTTCGTCGTGTAGCTACAGCCACAGCTGCCGACCCTGTCCTTGCTACCGTTCTGCGTTTTGTTGCTACGCAATGGCCCTTTGACGTGGTGTTTTGCTGTTGCGTTCTGATAATGATCAGTCCAGGGTCGTGGTTCCACGTTCGTTACAGTCCTCTGTCTTACAGCTTCTCCACCAAGGACATTGGGGTATAGTGAGAACGAAACAACTTGCTCGTCAGCACTGTACTTGGTTCGGAATCGATGCCACGATTACGAATATGTGCTCTTCTTGCATAGTGTGTACCGAACAACAATCAGCCCCACCGCGGAAATTCTTTGCATGGCCAAAAGCCACTTCCCCTTGGTAACGCTTACACATCGATTTTGCTGGTCCATTCTGGAATGCTCGATGGTTGGTTGTGGTAGATTCATTCAGTAATTTTCCTTTTGTTATCCGGATGGCTTCCACGACGTCATCTGCCACCATCCAAGCGTTATCTGCTATCTTTTGCATTGAAGGTCTTCCACAGACTATTGTTTCCGACAATGGCCCACAATTCATGTCCGCAGAATTTCAGTCATTCTGCAAGGCCAATGGTATTCAACATCTGACGTCCGCGCCGTTTTCGCCACAGTCAAACGGTGCCGCTGAACGATTGGTCAGGACTTTCAAGTCCCAGATGTTGAAGTTGAAAGAGTCGCATTCACGGGTTGACGCATTATTGCTCTTTTTGTCCTCGTATCGCTCTCAGCCCCGAGATGGTCGCTCGCCGGCTGAGTTACTCCACGGTCGTTATCATCGAACCTTGATGTCTTTGCTACATCCGCCGCATCAGGATCCTGTGCAGCGGCAGACACCTGCTTTTGCTCCAGGCGACGTTGTCTATTATCGTCACTACCGAGGTTCACGGCGTTGGCTCGAAGGGCGCATTCTTCGCTACCTCGGACGCGCTATGTATCTGGTTTTGGGCGCCTCTAGTGAGGTGCGCCGGTATCTCAACCAGCTGCGCCTCTGTCGTCGCCGCTCGCCGTCTGCTTTCAGCGACGGTGCCGCCCGGTCAGCGCCCTGGGGACCCATCTACTGGCTCGCCTCATCCCCAGGTGCTACCGACGCTGCCTTCCATTTTGCCCCATGGCGACGCGCCGCCGCCTGTTCTCCCCCCGGCGACGCCCGCAGTGGACGCGTCGCTGCAACCGCCGGGCGCCTCCCTGGGTCACGCGCTGCCGATCGCTTCCCGTGACCGGATGTTCTCCGACATGGAACTATTGCCCGCTCCGGACCATATGTCGTCTTCGCCCGTCTGGTGCCCCGACCCGATGGAGGTCGACCCTTTGGCCCCTCCTGTCTCTCTACGGGCGCATACACCGCATGTTGACGTGCACCCTGGAGCAGGTTTTTAGACGTTTCCTAGCTCCCCATGGTCCGAATGGCAGGGTGCGGGTGGCACAGCCTCGCCTGTTGTTAGGCTCCCCACCTCGTCGCATACGTCAACATGGGGTCCTCCCCACGGCGGGCGGAAGCCTTATGCCACAACCGTACGCCGATTTGCGGGGGAGGAATGTGGTGTCATCGCCAGACACCACACTTGCTAGGTGGTAGCCTTTAAATCGACCGCGGTCCGGTACTATACGTCGGATCCGCGTGTCGCCACTATCAGTGATTACAGACCGACCGCCGCCACACGGCAGGTCTAGAGGGACTTTCTAGCACTCGCCCCAATTGTACAACCGACTTTGCTAGCGATGGTTCACTG
Source organism: Schistocerca nitens (assembly GCF_023898315.1). NCBI lineage: Eukaryota > Metazoa > Arthropoda > Insecta > Orthoptera > Acrididae > Schistocerca > Schistocerca nitens. The sequence continues at coordinate 833,048,618 of NC_064614.1, forward strand.
ACAAAATACGCTCTCATTTGCGAGACGATAATTTAGCATAGCTTTCAGCTACGTCATTTGCTACGACCTAGCAAGGCGCCATTATCAGTTACTATTGATATTGTTAAACATGTACCGTCGAGACCGACGTTCTTCATTAACGGATTAAAGTTAAGTATTCCACCAGCTACGTCCGTTTTTCTAAATTCTAATTTCCTTGTCCTGTTCCAGACCTCACGCCAGCCTGCGTGAGCTAAAACGCGTGCCTTTCAGCCTCCTCTAGTAAGACGGTGTTGGCTCTCCTGCCAACCCAAAACAACACTCATGCTCATAAATTAGGGATAATGCTGATACATGGTGAAACAATGCTCTGGTGGGCGGTTTGCGGGTTTAAATCACCTCGGGGTGTGAACATGCGATGCATTTGACCTAAGGTCGTCGCACGGTGGCGCTGGCAGCAGTCCCCATAGGCAGAGGTGCGTTGGTGCATGTCACAGTAAGGTGCAGCGAGTAAGTGTGCAGATATTTTCAGACGTGCTAATGGTGACTGTGTGTTGAAAATGGCTCAAAGAACACACATTGATGAAGTTATGAGGGGTGGGATATTAGGGCGAGTGGAGGCTGATCAAACACAGCAGGTCGTAGCACAGGCCCTCCGTGTGCCACAAAGTGTGATCTCAAGATTATGGCAACGATTACAGCAGACAGGAAACGTGTCCAGGCGCTACAGTACGGGACGTCCACAGTGAACAACACCACAAGAAGACCGATATCTCACCATCAGCGCCCGCAGACGGCCACGGAGTACTGCAGGTAGCTCTTGTGACCTTACCGCAGCCAATGGAACAGTTGTCTGCAGACACACAGTCTACAGACGACTGAACAGACATGGTTTATTCGGCCAGAGACCTGCAAGGTGCATTCCACTGACGCCTGGTTACAAGAGAGCCCGTAAAGCCTGGTGTCAAGAACACAGTACATTGTCACTGGAACAGTGGTCACAGGTTATGTTCACGTACGAGTCCAGGTATAGTCTGAACAGTGATTGTCGCCGGGTTTTCATCTGGCGTGAACGAGGAACCAGATACCAACCCCTTAATGTCCTTGAAAGGGACCTGTATGGAGGTCGTGGTTTGACGGTGTGGGGTGGGATTATGATAGGTGCACGTACACCCCTACAGGTCTTTGACAGAGGAACTGTAACAGGTCAGGTGTATCGGGACGCCATTTTGCACCAGTATGTCCGCCTTTTCATGGTTTCAGTGGCTCCACCTTCCTCCTGATGAATGATAACGCACAGACCCACCGAGCTGCCATCGTGGAGGAATTCCTTGAAACAGAAGATATCAGGCCTGACTGTTCTCCAGGTCTAAACCCCATCGAGCACGTCTGGGATGCTCTCGGTCCACGTATCGCTGTACGTCTTCAAACCCCTACGACACTTGAGGAGCTCCGACAGGCACTGGACAAAGAATGGGAGACTATACCCCAGCTGCTGCTGGACTACCTGATCCAGAGTATGCCAACCCGTTTTGCGGCCTGTGTACGTGTGCATGGTGATCAAATCCCATACAGATGTCGGGGTACATGCGCAGGAAACAGTGGCGTTTTGTAGCAGATGTGTTTCGGAACTGTTTTCGCTACTTATCACCAATACCGGGGACTTACAGATCTGTGTCGTGTGCGTTCCCTGTGGGCCTATGGTATTAGCGCCATCGGGCATGGGTATGTGTGTTTGTCCTTAGGATAATTTAGGTGAAGTAGTGTGTAAGCTTAGGGACTGATGACCTTACCAGTTAAGTTTCACACACATTAAACATTATTAGCGCCAGTTTCGTGTAGTGCCATGTTGTGTGGCACCACATTCTGCAATTATCCTTAAATTATGAGCATTAGTGTACATTACACATACAGTGGTAGTTGTATGTTTGGCCAGGTAGTATATAATCTATGCGATAGGTTCTAGAATGACAAGTTGTCAGCTATAGTTGACTCTTGCAGTCTAGTGACAATTACATCTAAAGCAACATTTCGACTAACATCTAAATTGTGATAGAGCATCCATTGGCTGATTCATACTGACTCTTTTAGGAACCATAGCTAGTTCTGCAATTCTCCATTAACATCTAGTCCCACAGGACCCATACAGTGAAGCTGTCATTATACCACTTAGATCATCACTTCTTTCTTGTTCTATGAAGTTAAATTAATAGTTAATTCGAGTAATTATTACTCACCCATGAAGCTTGTAACTCGTTACAGGGTGGCTTTGATAATGTTTTCAATTATACAGGACTATTCGATAAATAATTCAACACTTTCGTGACTAACAGTGAACTCGAATCTGGAGGTAGGCGTCTCTAACGTTGCAGATTTAAGATTTCAAATGTTGACCAACTATAAAGGAACTGATAAACAAACGAACTGCTGCTGTGAAGCAGCAGTTACTACTTCTTCCAAGAAAAGGGCTTCTGGTGTGACGTGTGTAGTATCACTGATTATGACCGCACCAACTCAAATCGACCATTTCAAGAATAACATGATGTTTTACGTTTTTAATCCATTCATCAACATATTACGTACCTTATGTGATGTAATTCTAATTTAAATGTTGAAACCATTTATTGACGTTGAGAAACGGTTATGCACTTAACCAATCCATCGCTTCACAACTTCCATGGTCATCCTCAGATTCTAGTACGCATAAAGAACAAAACTTTGAAGTAGCAGATTGACTGCACTATACTGTGCTTTCAGTGACAGATTATTACTGCTATGTGTGCTACCGTATATGACAAGACTCTTGCTGTACCTATAGTTTCTCTTCTTGTACTTATCGTTCAGTAATTAGTTTTAATGGTTTCCTACATATCACAATCAACGTCATTCCGGTGCTAAACTGTTACCTTAAGCTGTCGCGGTAAGCATATATCTGACTTGTAACTTATATACATAGCGAAGAGTTTTTGCAGTTAATTTCACATGTTCTGATATGCAAATGTCCCATCATCAGAAAAGCTCCTTTATGTACAAGAATACAAAAGCTCTGGAGAAACTTGAGATTACTTGATGATAAAATAGTTCTGTCCTCGAGAATAATGTGGGTAAAAGTCCTCTATATACCTGTCGGAGCACACACTGAAGAACAGCCAAAGTGCATATACTAGTTATGTGGATTCTGACCAGTAACGAGACAACTGACCATCACAGTATGTATTCAAACTAACCAACGACAGACGCAATGCACGCTTCCCCTCTGGTATGGAACGACTGCTGCATACGTGCTAGCATTTCAGCGGAGATTTTCGAGCAGACTGCTGTAATACGTCGTTGCATATTATCGATTGTAGTTAGTATGTAATTTTAGACAGTGTCTTTCAGCTTTCGCCACAGAAAAATGTCTATAGGCGTCAAATCCGTGGACCAGGCCAGTTAAGTTACAGGTCCACTGCGTCAATTCCAAAGATCCGGAATAATTCGTGAAGACATGCTGTAGTACTTTGTACACTACGCGCTGAACAGCCATCACGCAGAGGAACGTCGTCTAACATTCGTCGAAGATGGTCTGTTAGGAGGCTTCGATAGTTTTCCGCGTTCAATGTTACGTCTATGAAAAGTCGGCCTTTGAGCTCATGGTTCACTATCTCACACCACATGTTTACACTCCATGGACGTTGACGTTCCACCTGACGAAGCCAACGGAAATTGTCAATAAACCAATAGTGTATGTTTCAGCGGTTTACTTGGCCATAGTTGGTACATGTGACTTCATCACGAAACAAGGTACATGAAACATCTTACGTATCCTGACGTACAGAAGTTAACACGATTCTCGTAATGGTTTCCATGCAGCTCTTGATAGAGAGAGATGTGATTGGGATGGAACCTATGTATGCATGAGACACTTTGCTGACTAATGCCACTTCTTCGTCCAATTCCGATGGACCTGACATGTGGATCAACCGCAACAGCCGCAAGAACATTAATTTCCCCCTCTTCTGTCGTCGTTTGTTTACTTCTGTTACGTAGTCTAGGTGTTACACTAGCACTTACAGGTAACTAATTGAAGAGATTGATAAATAATTGACAAGATCGTTGACATTTATTGGGGTATCCTGCGGCATACACCGTACAAGAACGAACTGCATTCTTCCTACACTCTCCACACCCCATGAGTGTGTCGGTTCCTTCTACACTGCTAAATTCCATTGCCACCTTAAGACCCTCTGCTTGGACTGTCACACACCAAGTGACTAGCAAATAGCAATGCACCCAACGAGTACACTAGCATACTGCAAGCAAACATAACAACATTCTACCTAGCAACTACGCAGTATGAATGGAACAAAGAAGTATCGGTATTGGAAATTTCCAAAATACGATATCTCATAAATGACTCGCACTAGACGCCTGCAAAAAACCCTACTTTTGGTTTGTTAATGTCAACAGACATTGTTACAATTAAAGAGAGTATTTTTGCCAAAACAACACCCTTTCTTATTATTATTACTCTCTGGTGATTTGCTAACAATATGAGCCCTTGACTACCGATCAATTCTGTGAAAACCGCATATCGATAGCACATTCCGTTTCCGCAACATTTGCGGTGCTAGTTTTAGGTTATTCACCTTTGTATGAAAAATTAATGGAAAGCAGTGTGAAATGACAGCTCACTTTCGCTTTTCGCGTCCGGAGCCAGGTTGTACACAGTGTGTGTGCGCCAATCATTTTAAAAAGAGTGGTCAAAATTTGCCAAGACTTCGAAAAGCTTTGCTATGGAAATTCGGAGCTTTCTTTATGGCTGCTTTTGTGAGCAATGTTTTAAGTTTCTTCTACAACTACGTTGAAACCCTCACCGAAAAGCCAGGCTAGTTCTGTACAAAAACCCTAAGACTCGATTTTTATCACACAGGCAGAAAGTGCAAAACAGAATTACTGTGAAAGTTGTACTGCCTGATCCGCCAGCGTAAGCACGAGTACGCAGAAACCATAGATAACCATCGCTCTCAAGTCATTGATGGGCATGTGCGTTATCTCTCTCCCCCCCCCCCCCCCCTCTCTCTCTCTCTGTCACACACACACACACACAGAGTTCGTAAGTGGGGTATTACTGGAGAGGAGAAAGTGTGTGTTACTAACCACGCTGGCACAGTCTACTGTGCACTACTAGCTGTTGCACAGGCAGCAGTGAGGGTGACAGACACTGACGTAGGAGAGCAGCTGAAGCGTCTAGAGATCAACCTACATATACTGTATGCAACTGTTGCAAAGCAAACAGGTAAACAAAGCATGCGAAACAATCGTGTTCAACAGACAACAGCTAGTATTCTGTTCTGCAAAATTCGCGTCGTAAGTAACCAATAAGTAGGCCCATGAATTCTACCGTTGGCCACACCTCGACGTTGTCAGAGCCCATATTGACATCGGTTAAGAATTAATCGTGTTACAACTACAGAGAAGAATTTCCCGCAGCCATCGGTGACAGTACTTGAGAAATACAAATTTTCCATACGAGGATGCTAAAAGGGGTGGAAACGGAAAAGTTTTCACAGTACAATACAACGATAAACCTAGAATCAAAAGACAAATGGTTTCTCAACGGCGTCTTCCAGTTGGGTGAATTTTTTTGAGTGGAGAACCACTAACATGTCAGGGCTTATATGTGTAGCAAGTCGGTAATTACTAGCGTGATAGGAAACGGAAAATTCTGTGTCAACCACTTCCTCATGTAAAGTTGTTTTAGTTTAAAAAGAAGAAGTCTGGTAATTCTTCACAAAATTGTTTAGAAATTCACGAGAAAACTCATGCTATCGTTAGTGTGTCGATGTTGAACGTGCGTATTTTGTTTGCTCGAAGGGTATGCCAGTTTATGTTGATGACACCAGATGAAGACGATAACAACAGACAGCTGAATAAAGGTCAAGGACCTTAGGTGCACGGTTTTCGTGGAGCCGGTTCCTGTAGCCGGCCACGCGAGGAAAAACAACTCAGTGCGGCCAACTTGTACGAGCCAACCATCCAGCTTGCGGATGCGCGCCTGCCGCAGCTGAAACGGAAGTCGGAAGACCGCATCATTCCGCTCCGAGCACGCAACTACCGCGTTGTAAAAAAAACTTTAACAAAAATATTAAATTAGCCCAGCAACCAAAGGATGATGGTCTGGCGACATCTACATCTACATCTCTATCATACTCCGCAAGCCACCTACTGGTGTGTGGCGGAGGGTACTTTCCGTACCACTATCTGATCTCTCCAACCCTGTTCCCCTCGCGTATAGTGCGTGGGAAGAATGATTGTCGGTAAGCCTCTGTACTGGTTCTAATTTCTCGCATTTTCTCCTCATTGTCAATACGCGAGATGTATGTGGGGTGGGGGAGTAATATGTTGTCTGACTCCTCCCGAAAAGTGCTGTCTCGAAATTTCAGTAGTAAATCTGTCCGTGATGCACAACGTCTCTCTTGTAACGTCTGCCTGTGGAGTTTGTTCAGCATCTCTAACGCTCTCTCGCCAGCTAAAGGGTCCCGTTACAAAACGCGCCGCTCTTCGTTGGACCTTCTCTATCTCCTCTATCAGTCCTACCTGATAGGGGTCCCAGACAGACGAACAATAGTCAAGAATGGGGCGATCAAGCGCCTTAGAAACAGCTTCCTTCGTAGGTGAGTTACATTTACGATGAATCTTGTGTCTCTATTTCCCACTATCTGTTTTATATGGTAATTCTACTAAAGGTCCCTCTGGATAGTTACGCCTAAATATTTTACGGCAGACGCTGTCTCCAATTGTTTGTAGCTGTACAGTAGTGGACTTCTTTTCCTCTGTATGCGCAATATATTACCTTTATTTACGTTCAGGGTCAACTGCCCGAGTGTGCACCATTCATCAGTTTTCTGCAGGTCGTTCTGCAAATTCTTACTATCTTCTAGCGTTGCTACTTTGGTATAAACAACTGCATCATCTGCGAATTGCCTTAACGGACATCCGACGCTTTCTACTAGATCATTTATATATATTGTGAACAGCAACGGTCCTATCACACTACCCTGTGGTACTCTGGATATTACCTTTACATTTGTCGATTTAGTTCCGTTAAGCTCAGAGATTTTTGTAATGGCCTCTTATAACTTTGGAATGATTTCCAATATGTAAGGTATTAGAGATAAAGCAACAGCTTGATACCACACAAGAACAGTTTGATAAGATAGACAGAAAAGTGCCAATAGGTTTTTTAGCATGCTCTCCGTTGATGGATACGCACTTAGACCAGGAAGTTTAATACCTTTTCGGCCCACGCAATGGCAGATTTTGTCACCTTCCGCAAAACAGGCATTTGCAGAGGCGTTCACTACATCTTGTAATGACAGTTTGTTGCCACCAAGACAAACTGTCAATTTTCGGAACACAAGATGTTCAAGTGTTAAATGAGAAGAATGAGGAGCTTCCAAACCAGTCCCGAGGGCTGCTGATTCATCTTACCATTGAAAGAGTTGTAGAGCTGAGCGTTGTTCTGTTGAAAGAGCACGTATTTACATGCCACTCTTGGTCGATCTTCGATTATCTCTTGTTTCAAAATAATGTCTGAGGACTATAAAGCTCTCTTTAACGCATATGCTGGTTTTAATGCCACAGAGCTTTAGTAGGAGCAGTGTTATTGCAAGTTGTATGCCCTTGCCATCCTACGTCCATTGAACTAATTTACCCAGCAAGTTATAGGCGGTAACCAAAGTTTAACATGGACTGCGAACCACGGTGTAATTCAGCATTTTCACACGTACACATGTCATTGCGAAAAGTTAAAGAAGCGATAAGTGGGAGAACAATTTCAGGACTCAATAAATATTGTATCCCAAATTTCTGAATTTCTAGTTTGAAACATGCCCACTTATCCACAGATCCCAAAATTCTGCGGTCGTCACCTTAGCAGCAGATAAACAGTCTCATCTTCATAGGAGTATTCTCTCCGACCTTCTTCTGTTTTGAGTTTTACTTGGAGTTTTGAGCGTGATGATGTATCCATGTTTCCTCTTCCTGATAAGTTCAGCTCTGAAATATTCATCGTTACTATTTTGTCATTAATCAGCAAATGAATCGTTCAGATTTTCCGAAATCGTCAGGATGTAGTGTCTTAATCACTCAAGCTGCCTACCGTGTATCTGAGATACATTCGTCTTGTGATCGTCAGTTACCTTATGAATATTTTCAGTGGTTTACTTTCTAGTGGTCTCAGCTCATTTGCCAGAAACCTAGAAATTCATCTGATTATCGAATCAGTCGTCCTATGTAATGACACTAAGTACCAGGGACGAATCGTGCTAAATTAGCTTCAGGTTGTAATGCATACATTTCTCTAATAATATGCTTGGAAGTTACTGTGACACAGGTCGGGATGAGCCAGTGCTGTGTTCCGTACTGTTTATGATGTTAGTACAATATCAGCAGCATACAGTTAAGTTAAGACCTCAAAAGCTGCTGCTCTGCAGATATTTATTTCTGTCGAGATTTTCGATTTCAGTGCGTTGGTTAGTGAGTTGCATATTGATGATAGCACTTTTTTTTCCAAGTAAAACTGACAGTGACAAATGCTAAGATGACACACTACAGTACGCAATGAATGAAACTAAAAGCTGTTTATAGCCCAGACAAAGTGTAACGGTATGGACCAGGTATGACGCGAAATTCACTTCCTTAGGTGCATATTTAGTTGATACAATATTCGTTGATTTCAGCATAAAATTTACTTGATGATACAATGCAGTAATTAGTATTCCGCATGTATCCAACCTTGTTAGCAAATAAAATTGCCGCGCTTGGTAGCCACACGGTTTTACAAACATAGTATCTGAACTGCTGTGTCACTGTACAAGTGTCATCCCTCCCCCCTTCCCCCCACCCCAAGATGATGACTGTGCATCTTCACTTTTATATTTGTTTTTAATTTCCTTGCAGAACGTATACGAGGATTATAGACCATTTTCAACTGACGTGAATTCTTAATTATACGCCGTTTTTCAGTGTGGGCTGTAGTATTGGTGTTTCTGCGTTTTCATATTTCACTACCATTTCATCTTACGTCACGCAAGTTGCGACTGCAGAGTTCTCATAAGCAGTGTACTAGTGGCAGGAATCAGAACTACCATTCTGCTGTTCGCGTTAGACAGCTGAATTGCTGGAATGTGTGCAGTGTCTCTGAATCCCCAGCTGTCACCAGCAGAGGGTGGCGCCACGCAAGGGTGAGTGGGAGAAGGCGCTCATGCCTCGGTATGGTTGAGCACTGATCGCACCTGGCTGCCATCGATTGACGGGTGCGTAGGTTGGGCCAGTGCCCCAGGTTGGCTTTTTGGATGTTTTTGAATTTGCGCCAGCAGGCCAATGCCACAATATTTATTATTTAATGTCGCAAAAATCTGTGCTGACGGCAACAGGCCTACTACCACAGTGTAAACAGAAAAACAATTACAGTCACTTAGTAGTGGAAAGCGCCAGGACCAGATGAGATGCCTCTAAGATTCTACAAAGATTATGCAAAAGGATTTATTCCCCTTCTGGAAGTAATTTATCGTAGATAGATCTCTTGAGCAACGAAGTGGACCTAGCGGCTGAAAGGAAGCGCGGGTCAGTCCCGTTTTTAAGAGAGGCCGTAGGACAGATACACCCAGTTATTACAATTATAGACCTATATCGTTGACGTCAATCCATTGTAGAATTAAATTATGGAAGCCGGCCGCTGGTGGCCGAGCGGTTCTGGCGCTACAGTCTGGAACCGCGCGACCGCTACGGTCGCAGGTTCGAATCCTGCCTCGGGCATGGATGTGTGTGTTGTCCTTAGGTTAGTTAGGTTTAAGTAGTTCTAAGTTCTAGGGGACTTATGACCTCAGCAGTTGAGTCCCATAGTGCTCAGAGCCATTTGAACCATTTTAAATTATGGAACGTGTTTTATGCTCAAGAATTATGACATTTTTCGTGAACGAAACTCTATAAAAATCGATATGGATTCCGAAAACAAAGACCCTGCGTAACTCATCTTGCTCTGTCGCTCCATGAGATCCACAGCGCCGTCGACGTAGGCGCTCAGGTTGCCACCATGTTCCTTAATTTCAGGGAGGCATTCGACAGCGTCCCGCACTTCCATTTACTGACAAAAATAAGAGCTCGTCGAGTATCGGAAGCAGATTTGCGACAGGGTTCAATACTTCCTTCCAGGTAGACCTCCACACGTCGCCCTTAACGAAACAAAATCGACAGATGTAAAGGCAATTTCCGGAGTATCCGAAGGAAATGTGACAGGTCTGATGTTGCTTAAGCATATAAATGGTTTAGAACAAAGCATTGGATGCTCCTTAAGGCTTTTTGTAGGTGATGCGATTGTCTATAACGAAATAGCAACGCCAGAAGATAGTAACTATTTCCACAATGCCCTCCAGAGAACTGTTGAGTCGTACAGGCTCTGGCAGTTCACCCTGAACTTAAATAAATGTAACATAATGCACATACATAGAAAATGAAATCCACTACTGTACAGCTACACTGTTTATGACAAACCTCTGGGAACAGCATCTACCGTAAAATGACTAGAAGTAACTATCCAGAACGACATTAAGTGGGATGACCACATTGAACAAGTAGTGGGAAAAGCAGATGCCAGACTCAGATTCATAGGAAGAACCTTAAGTAAATGTAACTCGTCCAAGAAGCTAGTGGCTTATAAGGCGCTTGTTCGACCGATCTTGGGTATTTTTCACCTATATGGAATCCCTACCATGTCAGAGAGAGAGAGAGAGAAAGAGAGAGTGAGGGACGACTCAATGAAGTGCGGCTCGTGTAGTTACAGGATCATTTAGCAGGCGCAAGAGCGTTACAGAAATGCTCAACAAATTCCATTGTCAGACGTTGGAAGCGAGGCGTTGTGAATCACAGAGATCTGCTATTGATATTTCGAGAAAGCAGTTTTCGGGAGGAGTCGGACAAGATATTTCTTCCCACCACATACGTCATTTGTAGTGACCACAAGCAGAAAATTCGAGAAATTAGAGCCAATACAGAGGCTTACCGCCAATCGTCGTTCCCGCGCTCTCTTCGCGAGTGGAACAGGATTGGAGGGCTCAGTTAGAGGTACGATAAGTACCCTCCGCCACCCACCATTAGGTGCCTTGCGGATTATCGTGTAGATGAAGATGTGATATTATAGGAGTTGGGAAACCCTTGTAGCACAACTGAGATATTTTGAATTTCTCACCAAATTTTGAATTTCCCAAAAGTTTCTCAATTTCACGCCATTTTATATGGAGGGCAATTGGCCTATGTGAGAAAGAGGGAGGTTGGAGGAAATCTGACAACAGCGCATCATGTCATAGAAGAAGGTATAAATCTTACAACAGGGTAGATTGCAACGGAAGTGTCACTGCCTACTTACTCGTGTCTGCTAAAGAGATTGGCTACACTGTACTTGTCTGTACTCTTGTGGAGTATTGGTGCTCGGTATGAGATCCATATCAGATACGACAGAGGATATTGAACGAGTTCAAAGGAGGTTAGTCCATTTTGTACTACTGTGAAGTAGGGGAGAGAGCGCCATGGATATGATACATGAGTTGGGCTGGAATTCATTAAAACAAAGGAATTTCTTTTTGCAATGAGTTATCTCGAAATATCAGCCACCGAATTTCTCCTTTCAATGTGTAAACGTTTTTTGGCAAGCACCTGCATAATTAGAAAATAAAATAAGAGAAATCAGAGCTTGCATGGGAAGATTTGTAGTATTCATTTTTTCCACTTGCTGTTCGGGAATGGAATGCTAGAGAAATCGCTTGGAGGTGGTTTGATGAACCCACTGCGAGGCGTGAATTGCAGAGTAGTCACGTAGATACAGAAGTAGATCCAAAAATTAACATGCAGAGCCCATGCAGATAAGGCACAAAGACCAGTAAAAAGAAAAAGAAAATAAAGAATCTTGGTAAATTTCAGTTCAGTCTGGCTCTTGCATCTTGATCATTGGCACTGGATGTTTCTTCATGTAACAGTAGACTTGCATATGTGCTACTATGATACTGTTAGATATAATAGCTGTCTAAACAGGTCCTTGTGGGGAGCTTGGTTATTACTTTTAGTTGTTATTCTAATGACCCTTTTCTGTAGTTTGAAACAGTGTTCATTTTTTTTGTATATGAAACCCCCTGAAAATAATTCTGTAATTAATGGAGTGGATGTAGGAGTGATATGTGTATTATTAAGACATCCAAAGTGGCATGTGGTGCTACAGTGTGGCCCATGCTCCCAGGGTTGTGCGAGTCGCCGTGCGTGCGGGTGTCAGAGTGCAGCTGGCTGGTGCAACTGCTGCACTGTAAGCCACGGCCCACAGGCCTCGCTGAGCTGATGCGGAGCCTCATATGCGGCAGGGACGGCTACTACATTTTCGTCAGTTGTGGGCCACCACCGGTACAGCTGCAGCCACGCCTGCCGCCACCGCCGCAGCCAGAGCCGCAGCCGCAGCCAGAGGGTCCCGTCTGGCATCACCCCAACACTGTGGCTCCTGCCCATGTGAGTGGCGCTGTCTCTTGCCTGCCTCTGATCTTGTTTTTCCTTACAGTGGCCAGGTATTACTACATACAAGGTGAATCCCAAATCTGTCGCAAAAAGTTTGGAGGTTACTGTGCCTAATTTTTTGTGTGTCTTCTTTTAAAGGACCCACACTCTCCAGGGGCTTGTTACAAAGCAATAACATATATATGATTTACTAAGCTTCCTACCACTAGTTAACTTTGGTTCTGTGATAATACCATCAGAATGGTGAAAACCTGTAATACAAGATCACCAAAATGTACAAAAGAAAAACAAGAAAGTGATATAAATCTCAAATGTGAGGGTACTACTACGAATATTTTTTTATTTATCAGGGTCCGTCAGACTGTGCGAGCCAGACCTACTTGGTTATGGAACGAATCAGTACGTAGTTTACAGAATGCTGATTAGAAAATTTGCAAACAAAGGAATTAAAGAATTAATAAAACATGACAAACTTATGAGAAAACATTAATAAAAACAGAAATTACGTAGAAAATTTCGGAACTAAAGTGAGGAACTCCTGCATATAATAGGAGGAGTGTGTCAAAAGGAAACCTGTTAACTTAGGTTTGGTAGAAATTATAGCTCTGCTGAAAGCCTAGTGAAAACGAAATATGCTGAACAGAGCACATCTTTCTATATACTGTGAAGAAGGTATTATCCAAGTGCAAATAGTCTTTTCCTCTAGTTTTCACTGCACGATTACAGTTCCTTCTGAATGAGTCATTGTTGTCTACAACAAATTCCTGATGAAATGTAGGTACAGAAATGTCAGCCTTAGAATTGCAAGGTACCTGAACAATGATGTACATCAGCATTGTGAAGTGACGCAGCAGGTCAGTCTGATCACTGTTTCCTGTTCTAAGTATATTGTTGGTGAATGCAGAGTTGGCATTTCCCATAGTTGTTGGAGAAGCTCATCACAGCACTCTTCAACTGCTTTCAGCGAATCCGTACATGACATACATGCAGACCAACCCTTCATAGCTGCAGTTACCAATTCTGTTGTGTATCCCTGTTAAGGTACAACTAACACTGCCTGAATGGAAAATCCCAGGTATTTCTGAGTACAAGTTTCAAGGCAGAGTAATGTGAGCATTCCTTTAGTCAAAAACAGATATCATGAGTGAATGGAAAAAGTTTATTTTCAAAAAAGACACATAGTACTTACCTTATTTGCTGTGTGATACAAATATAAATGTAGTGGGTCGAGGGGGGCACAGGGGGGTAGAAAATCAAACAAAATGTAGCTGCTCTCTAATAAGCCACCAGAGACTACACGTTCATTGTACTCTATTAGATAATGCCCCTGAACAGTCTCTGAAATTTTCTCAGTTGAGTTCAGCTTATCTTCTACAGAACTCAAAAATTTATATCGCCACCACCATGACAGACACAGTATTTTTTTCATCAGAATTCTCTTTCTCAATCTGATTTTGGTCGTAGAAAATCGCTACATGTACCTAGTTTTGTAATAACAGTTCAAGTAAACAGGCATGATGAGGTCAGTTTAGAAGAGAGCAGATGTTCTCCAATCCGGAAAGGGACAATGTCGAGCATTTTGTTTCAACAATGGACTACAGCTTTTAAAGTGATATGTGCTAATAACGTAATGTGAATTAAGGAGAATGGCTCTAAGGCAGTTACCTTCCTGGTCCGAGTTGTTAAATAGGATATCTATCACCTGACGATGTGGCTTCAGTTGACACAAAACTGGTCATCACTTTGAATAAAAGTATTTTCAAGTCAGTGAGGATTATTTCATTCAGGAAGCGATATGCTGTCTGTGTACTCTTTTCTATCCGTGAAAGTGTCAAGAACTGTTTAATTATAAACCATGCACGCATAGTGACTTTACCAAAAGAAGGCTGCCTGGCTTCATGAACACAACCATAAGAAGCACCCATCGAAATCCGTTCACTTACAAAAAAACATTAAATTCCTTTTAGTAATCGAATTTTCATGTATAAATCGGCTACAATCTTCTGATTACTTTACACCTTAGATTTGACAAACATGTAAACAAGAAGATGGTTAGATAAGATTTGAAAATATGTGTAAGGTATGTTGCAAGTGACTGAGTGTTCATATTTTCAAAAGTTGGGTGAACATAGTCGTGATATTTGCACATGGTGTGTTAAGCTGTCTTAAGATACACACACAGTATTATCTGCAATACTTGTCTTGCTGCATTTACTTTTCATGTAAGGGTGTAACTACTAAGTGAGTACATTGAGGACACTGGGAGACATTTCGTTAATGTCTTCTAAAGCACTCACAAACTGAAAGAAAAAACCGGAAAAATTGAATTTAAAACTAAACATAGTTAAATTTGCTATCGTTATTAATAAGTTTCTTCGTTCCCTTATATCTGTGTTTAATATTTCCATCTTCGAAAAATTTACAATCACAACCACTAATTAATTCCAGGTGTCAGTGTGTCAAAATAATTTTAAATTTAGTACCAAGCTCCACACAAATTTTTCATCATATCTTGTTTTTAATATTCATAGCCAGCAATGTAGTATAAATTATTTACTTCTTACTAATCTTTTGAAACAAACTAGATGCATTATTGAGCATCTTCAGTAGAGCCTCCATTTATATAAATTAAAGATTTAGTAAGATTAGAAAGTCTCACTTAAAATTATATGCTGACTATCAAATGTTAAATTTCTCTTGCCATACATGACTACATACATAAGTGTATCATTCAGAATTTTGTCATTGAATGTGGTACACAGCTTCATTGTTGTTCTCTGAGTAGTTAAAGCATTCATTCTTGTAGACACACTTATAACATAGTTGGGCAGTTTTCAGTAACTTTGAAGGGACTTACATTGATATAATTACTGAATTATGTTAAAATACTTGAGTACTTTATTTTCTAAGTTTTGGTAGTAACTGCCAGAATAACCACTTATTAGATCTTTTAAAGATACTAATTGTCACCTTCAGTTGCTTTAAAAATGCCACATAATTCATTTCTATGTCTTTCTTAAAATGTAGAAAAGTGTCATGTACTTTCAGGTAATTATTTAGTGGATCTAGATTCCACTTTGTTAGAGAAAAAATTTCATTTCTTCCATTATTTACATAGATATTCTGTAATTTGATGTGATCGAATAAAGAAGGGTCAGTCAACTTATTATTCTTCCTTTTTTTTCTGGAAAGCAACAAAGATAAAATAAGGCACAGCAGATTCTGCAGAATTACAGTAATAGGTGACATCTAGTTCAAAATTTCTCTTTCCATTCAGTCCAGCAGTCTTCATGGTTTGTGGTTCAAAGAAAAAGAAGCTAATTTCGAATTCTTTAGTGTTTTCTTTATCTAGCTCAAGTCAATATTATGGTTCATATCTAAGCACAGGACATGGATTTCTATTGTTTCCACAGCAATTTTATCTTCCTTAGGAAGTGTGGTCACACCTTCAAAACAAACTTGATGCCATCGAAAATTGACACCTCCAGCACTTGAACACCATAAAAAATTACAGTTGAATTTCCTTGAACAAGATTTCTATATAATCTTTGAAAAATCCACCAGATATTTGTAATGGACAAAGTATTTCATTTTTCTCACTTCTTATCTTTTTGTTGAGGGTATGATGTACCATAGTTAACTCACTGGCTAGAGACAGAGTGAATCACTGAAGGACACAAAAGGAAATGAAAGGATGTTCCATTCTAGACCAAATATTGTTATCTTTCTTTATGGTGATAACCTTGAACAGCTGTGCCACACAGTTGTCAAGCGATTTTTATTGAATTTTTCAAGAAATGTAGGATAATCTGAACAATCTTCTCAAAAAATACTAATCCTCATGTATAGCTGAGTACGAGTAGGATGAATACAACCATCTCCAATACTTATATTGATCTCTATGGTATTTTTGGAAGATTTAGGTTATTTTAAATCTTTTCATTAACAGGAAATGAGTAATTTGATAGCTCTCTATTTTGTTTATTATTTATTAAAGATAAAAATTTATTAAGCCATTTGTGGAACAGCTGTTACAGTAGCACCACTGAAGTCAATCAAATGATTATTTTTATCAGTTACAATTATTTCTAAATCCTGAATAGCATCAAAAATTGTAATGTATACATGATAATGTGTTTCATGAATTAGCGGTCCACCAACTTCAGCACTAGGCTTGAATAAAGCAGTAAGATTAGCTTCTTGATGAAAATGATCAGTATGCTTTAAAGACATTCCATAAGCCAAATTAAGTTTATATTAATTTCAACGGAATAAAGTTAGACACGCCATTAGCAACAGCTTTTTATTAACTTCAATTGCTTCACCACTAAATCCAAGCATGCTTCTAATACACCCTGTTATATCCATATATAATTTAATGTTGCTCTATTTAAAATTTCATCTCCTTAGCTGTAAAAATTTGGCTTTCGTGCATGAAAAAAATTTTTAAAACTTTTTAAACTCTGTTGACCTACCGAAATTTCTGTTGTTTCTCCATCACAATATAATTCATTTTCCTTTTTGGGTAACATCTGGAGCTAGAAATGTTGTATAAAAACCGACTAGTGCAACATTGCTGTAAGTATCCCATATAGGAACAGTCGATCTTGTTTTGAGAACACCTGACGTACCACTCAACTGAAATAAGGGAGTCATTTAATTTTGATAAAAAATATTTAATTAAATGAAAACACATTGGGATCCAAAGATAAGATTTCTGTTTGATGTGCAATAATAGAACCAAGTGGTTGTGGAAATGCAAAATTAATGATTGACACTTAAATTTTTGCTCCAATACGGTTGAACTGGAATAAATCAGTCACTTGGATATTTATTGAAATGATGTAGATCGACGAAAATAGTCGAAGATATAAAAAGATGCAAAAAATTTAAGTTAAAAATAACAAAACAGCTACTTCTATCGGATATAGTGATGAAATTATACTAATCGATAAGTTTGAAGAAAATCAGTTTTTATATTTCACTATTTCATTTTTGAAAATCAAGATGTATGTAGAGAATATAACTATATTTATTTACCTCAGACATATTCACAAATACCAAAACAATTAATAAGGGGAATCTAAATATTTTAAACATTCTTAGACAGGAAGACACAAATTTAAGTCACGTGTATCATGACTTTTTTGGTGACGTTTCAAAATTCAACAATTTTAGAGAGAAATGTAGTAAATGTTGGAATGAGGACCGATTCGATTTTTTTACAACAGATATGACTACAACCCCTAAAGAAGGAAACTACATACATAAGATAACAAACTTCTTAACCAACTAAAATTACTTTTACTAATGTTTATATCTTTAATAAATGTCTGCAAAATATGACGCAGTGGTTGTTAAAAAAAGGTGGACAACAAAGAGTGATAAAGGCATAATTAAAAGAATAATTTACAAAGGGAAGAAACAACCTAGAACAGAGTATCAAACAAGTAAAAAATGATCAACCTGTTATTAACACAACTAGCAAAGATGAGATATAGTTTTCAAAGCTACTGAACAAAACAGATGGTTACTCATCGACACCACTTCTATTTTGATGAATTTCACAATATACCACCAATCAAACATTATGAAAGTCTGCAGTATCACTATACTCTAAGTGAATCACCAAATACAATATGTATTGAGAACATATGAAGAAGAGGATAAAGATAGAGAAGTCACTGGGCTATTAAAAAAAGAGGATGGTAATATTGAAAGAATATCTATAAGTGAAAGAACATTAGAATATATCAAACATAGTGGAGATAAAGTTTTTGGATGAAGACCCTTTGGTACATTTTAATTTGTTGGTAAATTACCAGTAAAACTTGATGGAGATATAAACTACTGGCCATTAAAATTGCTACACCACGAAGACGATGTGCTACAGACACGATATTTAACCAACAGGAAGAAGATGCTGTGATATGCAAATGATTAGCTTTTCAGAGCATTCACACAAGGTTGGCAACCGGTGGCGACACCTACAACGTGTTGACATGAGGGAAGTTTGCCGGCCGGGGTGGCCGAGCGGTTCTAGGCGCTACAGTCTGGAACCGTGCGACCGCTACGTAGTGCTCAGAGCCATTTGAACCAGCCATTTGAACCAGCCATTTGAACCAAAGTTTCCAACCGATTTCTCATACACAAATAGAAGTTTAGCGGCGTTGCCTGGTGAAACCTTGTTGTGATGCCTCGTGTAAGGAGGAGAAATGTGTACCGTCACATTTCCGACTTTCAAAAAAGGTCGAATTGTAGCCAATCGCAATTGCGGTTTGTCGTATCGCGACATTGCTGCTCGCGTTGGTCGAGATCCAATAACTGTTAGCAAGATATGGAATCGGTGGGTTCAGGAGGGTAATGCGGAACGCCGTGCTGGATCCCAATGGCGTCGTATCACTAGCAATCGAGATGACAGGCATCTTATCTGTATGGCTGTAACGGATCGTGCAGCCGTGTCTCGATCCCTGAGTCAACAGACGGGGAAGTTTGCACGACAACAACGATCTGCACGAACAGCTCGACGATACTTGCAACAGCATGGACTATCTGCTCAGAGCTACGGTTACCTTTGACGCTGCATCACAGACAGGAGCGCCTGCGATGGTGTACTCAATGACGAACCCAGGTGCACGAATGGGAAAACGTCATTTTTTCGGTTGAATACAGGTTCTGTTTACAGCATCATGATTGTCGCATCCATGTTTGGCGACATCGTGGTCAACGCGCATTGGAAGCGTGTCGCCATACTGTCGTATCACTTGGCGTGATGGTATGGAGTACCATTGGATAAATGTCTGGGTACCTCTTGTTCGCATTGACAGCAATTTGAACAGTGGACGTTACATTTCAGATGTGTTACGTCCTGTGGCTCTACCCTTCATTCTATCATTGCGAAACCCTACATTTCAGCTGGATAACACACGACCGCATGTTTCAGGTCCTGTACGTGTTTTTCTGGATACAGAAAATGTTCCTCTGCTGCCCTGGCTAGCACATTCTCCAGATCTCTCACCAATTGAAAACGTGTGGTCAATGGTGGCCGAGCAACGGGATCGTCATAATACGCCATTCACTACTCTTGGTGAACTATGATGTTGTGTTGAAGCTGCATGGGCAGCTGTACCTGTACACGCCATCCAAGCTCTGTTTGACTCACTGCCCAGGCGTATGAAGGCCGTTATTAGGGCAAGAGTTGGTTGTTCTGGGTACTGATTTCTCAGGATCTATGCACCCAAATTGGGTGAAAATGTAATCACATGTCAGTTCTAGTATAATATATTTGTCCAATGAATAGCCATTTATCATCTGCATTTCTTCTTTGTGTAGCAATTTTAATGACTAGTAGTGTATTAACAGTTGGTAATAGGACACATGAGAGTACAAATGGACTGATGCATATTTTAACTAAAGAAGGATTACTATGGAAGATATGAAAACAAAATTTGATGCTGTTGATTTATAAAATATGCAGATTTTTGTACCACTTAGGTGCCCAGGCGTATCAAGGCCGTTATTAGGGCAAGAGTTGGTTGTTCTGGGTACTGATTTCTCAGGATCTATGCACCCAAATTGGGTGAAAATGTAATCACATGTCAGTTCTAGTATAATATATTTGTCCAATGAATACTCATTTATCATCTGCATTTCTTCTTGGTGTAGCAATTTTAATGACTGGTAGTGTATTAACAGTTGGTAATAGGACACATGAGAGTACAAATGGACTGATGCATATTTTAACTAAAGAGGGATTACTATGGAAGATATGAAAACAAAATTTGATGCTGTTGATTTATAAAATATGCAGTTTTTGTACCACTTAGGTGCATTATATTCTGAAAAGAATCCAAATGAAATAGTCAAGTAAAACATGAAATTAAAAAAAATTATTGTTGATGTCTATTTACCAAAATGAGTTGCACATTTAAACTCAAGTGGAATGAGAAAACAGGTGAAGATTTAATTTTAAAAAATACTGCAAAACCAGTTTTGTATATTTACATGAATAATGTGCTCCAGTAATTTGGTAGATTAGCTGGAAATAAAAATTATTAGAATGGAAAAGCTGGAATAATCCGAATCTCAACAAATAAATTTAATGCTTTTACTGTCAGTAATCCAAGAGGAATTCCATGTTTAATCAAAGTCAATTTACTACAAGCATTTTGTAAAATAAGGAATATGGAAAAGGGTTTGTCAATTCCACTTTGAATCATTTACCATTGCCAGAGATACATCTAACAGTGTTTTTCCACTACAAACCTTGTACTAAACCACAAGAAAGACTAGCATGTAGTGCACTAGATGAAGCTTGTAAAAAGCATGATATTGCATACAGAGATAATAAAAATTTAAAAATAGACATCGAACCATTAAAAACTTTACTAAGCTACAAAAGAGAGAGAGTGTGCTTAAGATGCATCACTTGCCGAAAAATTAACAGCCACAACAATCAGAGGAATAATGAGAGGAAAACAATAATCAGGTATGGGTGTTAATGAAAATACTTGGAGTTTATAAAAATATTAAACCTTATAAAAACTTGAAACTATACAAAAGAGCAATTTCGACATTGATTATATTGAAAGCAATTGAAAATGAAATCAATAATCACCAGTTACATGGTATTGATAACTTTTCACTGACACACAAAAAAGAAAGACAGACAAAAAATCTCTGGCCATTTCCTCATAACACTATATATTCCTGTTGTGAAAAAATACTTGAGATCTAACAAAAAAGAAAGAAGGTTCAGTATTAACACAACATAAAGGTGATATTCCTACATTATTTTTGGTAGCATTACCATACCTATCAACTATTGGTTCACAAGCTGGTGGAGCAGCTAGTGTTGCAAAAGCAATAATGGAGAAGAAAAACCTTGACGCAAAATTAGAAGAACAACACAGACACAATTTAGCACTGAAGAAAGGACATCCAAGAAAAAAATTTCCAGAAAGTAATTCATACATATCCTAATGCATTAAGTAATTCTGGCATACAAAAGCTTGCTAAGCATTTTAAACTTAAACAGCTTAAACACTTTCATGATGTATTTATGCTTCATTAACTACAATATAAATTAAAACATATTGACTGTGGAATAGTTAATCTGGATACATCTGACTATCTTGGTACTCACTGCATATAATATTATTAAAAAAATGATAAAATTTGTGATTGATTTATTTGCTGGCACTGTACTAAAACAACTAGTTAACTGTTTGGGGTAAAAGTTACCTTACTTCATTAATTAGAGAATACAAAATTTTAATGATATAATATGCAGCTGTTTGTGTATATTTCTGGTAAGTCTATTGCCAGATAACTATATTTTTAATGGAATTTTAAATCTAGTGAATGGAAATTTTTGAAAATAAGGTGCAGCCTGAAGGGAGTATGAATAATGGAAAATACAGTAAAATCAATTATTAGCAAGAACCGATTCAGAAATAGGAAGCTTAATGAAACAGTTTTATAAGGAATTGTGTGGAATTTTTAAAGCAACTAAAAGTTGATGATTAGTATCTTTAAAAGATCTAATACGTGTTTACGCTGACATTTTCCAAACAGTACTTAGAAAATGATTTAGCCAATCTTATCAGCGAAACTGAGTACTCAAGTATTTTAACTTAATTCAGTAATTATATCACTACAAAAGATCTTAATTAAAAAATTATGCAGATTCATCAAGATAAATATACTAGCACACGTTAATGAAAAGCTTGAATACAAGTCTTGTATTTACTTTAGGTAGGAGTAATAGACCAGAAAATATAGTACATGATAAACAAATAACTGAATTTAATTTTAGGATGAGAAATGAACAAAATGTGCACAATTAAGATAATGACCTCAGGCTAAAAAGATTTATTGTTGTTGGCAACAATATAAACAATGATTTGAAATTTGTTATTTTGATATTACAGTGACTGTATCTGATAAGCTATATTTAGTAAAAAACAACAATAAATAAATAATACCACAAAATCAACATTTCTAACTATAAGATTAAAAAATACAGTTGCAACAGAATCAGTAGATTTAAAGTTAATTATATAAGTTAAAAATTAATAAATTTTTTATCTATGTAGATGAATAAACATATATGGTACTTGAATTGCAGAACAGATAGTGAAAGAAGTAATCCTCACCCTGCAACAATTAAAAATTGTTGACAGTGCACTTTAGACCTTTACACAGAGTACATGACTGAAGAAAGTAAATTTGTTAATAATTTTCTGTAGATGATGTTCTGTATATTTTTAAAGAAATTATTAATGTATTGTTAATGTATTATGTAAACCAATGAGAAAAAATTTTGAAAGAGGAAGTATTGTTTCATTTGATATAGATGAACTAAGGAAAACAGGTCTAATAGAAATTATGGTAACTTGAAGGAAATATCCAAAATAAAGAAGGGATGTAAATATTTATTAATTATAATTGTTGTTTCTTTTCAAAATGAGCTTCAGCCATTCCAGTTAAAGGTAAAGAAGATGAAAATGTGGCTGATGCTTTTAAAGAAATCTACAAACAGATAATGGAAAAGAATTCTACAATAAATAGTTTAAAGAACTCATAAAAAAATTTAACATCAAGGATTACTTAACTCTTTCAGAAATAAAAGTTCTGTTGCATAAAGATTTTATAGAACACTCAAAGAAAAATGTGGAAAAAATTTGACTTTTAAGGAAATTACAAATGGATAGAGTTAGTCTCAAAAGTAGTTGATGAATAATATAACACAAAACATTCAACAATAAAAAATGAAGCGAATAAAAGTTAATGCTAAAAATTATAAGGCCACAGTTAGTGTATGTAATAATAAATCCAAATTTAAAACAAGTGAAATTCAGGAAATTTAAAGGGATTTTTGGTAAAGGATAAACAGATAATTTGCCAGAGAAATTTTTGAAATTGAGAGTGGTATTCATTCTATTCCAATCACATATAAATTAAAGGCATTGGACAGAGAAGAACCACAGATGACAAGATGTCTTGATATCTATCTTGTGGAGAAGGTCTTGATGGAGAAAGGAGTTAAGGCTTGTATTAAATGCTTGCGTTTTCATAATTCACATAATACACTCCTGGAAATGGAAAAAAGAACACATTGACACCGGTGTGTCAGACCCACCATACTTGCTCCGGACACTGCGAGAGGGCTGTACAAGCAATGATCATACGCACGGCACAGCGGATACACCAGGAACCGAGGTGTTGGCCGTCGAATGGCGCTAGCTGCGCAGCATTTGTGCACCGCCGCCGTCAGTGTCAGCCAGTTTGCCGTGGCATACGGAGCTCCATCGCAGTCTTTAACACTGGTAGCATGCCGCGACAGCGTGGACGTGAACCGTATGTGCAGTTGACGGACTTTGAGCGAGGGCGTATAGTGGGCATGCGGGAGGCCGGGTAGACGTACCGCCGAATTGCTCAACACGTGGGGCGTGAGGTCTCCACAGTACATCGATGTTGTCGCCAGTGGTCGGCGGAAGGTGCACGTGCCCGTCGACCTGGGACCGGACCGCAGCGACGCACTGATGCACGCCAAGACCGTAGGATCCTACTCAGTGCCGTAGGGGACCGCACCGCCACTTCCCAGCAAATTAGGGACACTGTTGCTCCTGGGGTATCGGCGAGGACCATTCGCAACCGTGTCCATGAAGCTGGGCTACGGTCCCGCACACCGTTAGGCCGTCTTCCGCTCACACCCCAACATCATGTAGCCCGCCTCCAGTGGTGTCGCGACAGGCGTGAATGGAGGGACGAATGGAGACGTGTCGTCTTCAGCGATGAGAGTCGCTTCTGCCTTGGTGCCAATGATGGTCGTATGCGTGTTTGGCGCCGTGCAGGTGAGCGCCACAATCAGGACTGCATACGACCGAGGCACACAGGGCCAACACCCGGCATCATGGTGTGGGGAGCGATCTCCTACACTGGCCGTACACCACTGGTGATCGTCGAGGGGACACTGAATAGTGCACGGTACATCCAAACCGTCATCGAACCCATCGTTCTACCATTCCTAGACCAGCAAGGGAACTTGCTGTTCCAACAGGACAATGCACGTCCGCATGTATCCCGTGCCACCCAACGTGCTCTAGAAGGTGTAAGTCAACTACCCTGGCCAGCAAGATCTCCGGATCTGTCCCCCATTGAGCATGTTTGGGACTGGATGAAGTGTCGTCTCACGCGGTCTGCACGTCCAGCAAGAACGCTGGTCCAACTGAGGCGCCAGGTGGAAATGGCATGGCAAGCCGTTCCACAGGACTACATCCAGCATCTCTACGATCGTCTCCATGGGAGAATAGCAGCCTGCATTGCTGCGAAAGGTGGGTATACACTGTACTAGTGCCGACATTGTGCATGCTCTGTTGCCTGTGTCTATGTGCCTGTGGTTCTGTCAGTGTGATCATGTGATGTATCTGACCCCAGGAATGTGTCAATAAAGTTTCCCCTTCCTGGGACAATGAATTCACGGTGTTCTTATTTCAATTTCCAGGAGTGTAGTTGGGTAGATAATAATGAAATTCATTCATAAAAATTTTTATGTACTTGATTAAATGAAGTTATTGAAAATTGTGAAAACTCTTTGATATTTGTGAAATCTTCTCGGGTGATCAGCCGAGTAAAGGCGTCGTCTTCTCGCAACGTTTCGAAGGGTTTCGTACCCATCATCTTCAAGCGAAGTGTCGAGATGCTGTGTTGCGCGGTCCTATAAAGGCTCCTGGACCAGTGACTGATTCCGGGCGCCGACCAATCAGGTACCTGCGGAATCGGCCGCCGCTCCAGTGGTGGGGGGTTCGCGGCGCGGACCGGGCGTCGAGTCCCTGCCGGTTCCTAATACGTCTGTGGCCGCTACCGTCTTCGTGCCGGAGCGTTCTCTTCTAATTTTAGTTATTGCTGGATTCCACGCTGTACTGAGTTGGAAACCAGTGTCTCGATTGATCAGGTTGCTGTTCAACCGAATTTCTACAGCCTCTTTGAAAACTGAATCCCAAAATCCTTTAGCGTCACACAGCTTCTTCGTACCCTCAAAGAGGAAGGTGTGTCCTTCGTTAAGGCTATGTTCCGCTACCGCCGATTTTTCTGTCTGACCAAGGCGTACATTTCTAATGTGTTCCGAGCGCCTCTGCGTGATGCAGCGCTGCGTTTGTCCGATGTATTTCGTACCACATTCACATTCAATACTGTATACGCCCGGAGTCTACAGTCCTAGGTGGTCTTTGACTGAGCCAAGTATGTCCTTAATTTTACTTGGGGCATGAAAAATTGTCTTGATGTTGTGTTTCTCCAGAATGCGGGCAATCTTGGCTGTTGGCGGTCCCGCGTATGGTAGAAATGCCAGGCATCTGGTCTCATCTTCTTCTTCTGGTGCGTCTACCTTCCTGCTCTTGTGTAGGGCGCGTGAGATTTGTGTCTCATTATAACCGTTGCTGCGGAAGGTCTTCCTTAGGTGTTGTAACTCTGCAGGTAGGCTGTCATCATCACAGATAGACTTGGCCCTGTGCACAAGTGTGTTAAGCACTGAGTTGCGTTGTGCTGGGTGGTGGCAACTCTGTGCATGAAGGTATAAATCCGTATGTGTCTTCTTCCTATACACAGCGTGACCCAAGGTGCCATCAGGGTGCCTCTTGATTAGAATGTCAAGGAAGGGCAAGCTTCCGTTTTCTTCCACCTCCATGGTGAATTGTATGTTGCTGTGTATGCTGTTGAGATGTCGCAGGAAGTCTTGCAGGTTCTCTCTGCCATGTGGCCACACGACAAAAGTATCATCCACATATCTGTAAAAGGCTTTAGGTTTCAATGGGGCGGTGTCCAGGGCTATGTCTTCAAAGTGCTCCATGTAAAGATTAGCGATGTCTGGAGCTAAGGGGGACCCCATGGCTACACCATCCACTTGTTCATAAAATTTGCCTCCACACTTGAAGTAGGTGTTTGTTAACACATGCCGGAACAGCTTTATTGTGTCCTCACTAAAGCGTGTTTCGAGCAGCGCTAGGGAGTCTTCCAGCAGTACTCGTGTGAAGAGTGAGGTGACGTCAAAGCTGACAAGAAGATCTTCTTTATCCAGGTGAAAGCCTTGTAGTACCTTCACAAACTCCGCCGAGTTCTTGACATGGTGCTCACAGTGACCCACGATCGGTTTGAGCAGTTGTGCTAGGTACTTGGCTAAACCATATGTCGGTGAGTTGATGGTGCTCACTATGGGTCGCAATGGAACTCCGTCTTTGTGGATCTTAGGGAGCCCATATAGCCGTGGTGGTGCCGGTGCTCTGGGGTACAGCTTCCTGATGACGTCCTTTTTCAGTCCAGAGTCATTGAGCAAGGCGATGGTCTTGCGAGTCACGGAAGCTGTCGTGTCCTTGTCCAGTTGCTTGTAGGCAGTATCTTGTAGCAGTGAGTTTATCTTCTGCCAATAATCTTCTTTCCTCAGTATCACCGTGGCATTGCCTTTGTCAGCAGCTAGAACGACAGTGTCCTCATCCTCACGTAGGGCCTTAAGAGCCTTCCATTCAGCAGACGTTATGTTGTTCTTGGGCATTTTTGCCTTCTCCAGGACCCTGCACGTCTCTCTCCTAACTTCCTCAGCTGCCTCCATAGGGAGGCCGCGCACGGCTTGCTCGATGCTGCTGATAATGTCTCGCTTAGGTAGTGTCCTGGGTACTGGAGCAAAGTTAAGTCCTCTCGACAGCACTGATATTGTGGTCTCGTCCACGGGTACGAAACCCTTCGAAACGTTGCGAGAAGACGACGCCTTTACTCGGCTGATCACCCGAGAAGATTTCACGAATGGAATACGCCGAGAAAGTCTCAAATCACATTTAACTCTTTGATATTGATTACCATATTAGTTATGCATATTGTTTTATTAAAGAAGGTACAATATATTTTGCTATTAAAATAAAAGTGAATACAAATGGTTTGAAGTCAGAACGATTTGAGCATTTTAAATTTGAGTTGATTGAAACAATTGATAGATTTAGTAAGTTTCCTTATTAGATGCATACACGAATTGTTATGAAAGTTACACAAAATGTAAATATGACGAAAGATTTTGAAGTTCCACTTTTATTGATGAAAACGCATCATATCAGTAATCAATTCTTGTGTGTAACCATTCATAAGATAAAAATAATTATGCTATCAAATAATATTCAACCTTTCTCTAGTACAAGTTTACCAAGTTGGAACATGTTTAAGTCTTACCATACT
Organism: Schistocerca nitens; assembly: GCF_023898315.1. Lineage (NCBI taxonomy): Eukaryota > Metazoa > Arthropoda > Insecta > Orthoptera > Acrididae > Schistocerca > Schistocerca nitens. The sequence goes on from NC_064614.1 coordinate 833,076,356, forward strand.
TTTTGGATGATTACCTCTAGTATTGTTTCATTGTTTTTTTCCAAAGTACTTTTGTGTACACTAATGATGTTATAATTACACTCACTGTTATTACTGATTAATCATAACAAATGAAATCCAATCTTAAATTTTGATTTTTTGCCTCAGGTACATCACGTGATAATGATCTATTTGTTTCTCCGTTTAGATCGTTTATTGTCTGTAAAGCAATATTAACTTTTTTTCTCAAGATTTCTCTTTGTCTGTCCTACAATTTGATTACTTCTTTGAAATTTTTGTTTATTTCTTGCAGTCGTTCTATTAAATAATTTTTGTGTTCTATTTGGTTTCTGTAGGAATTTATAATTTGTTTTTTTTTTATGTTATATTCTCCATATCCCCAAACTGATGGTAAAAACAGTTCAGTTGTGAAATTGTTCAGCTAATTTAATGTTGATTTCGTAAGTAATGAATGTAAAACTACTTCACTGATAAAATTTCTATGTCAATGTAAGGTTAGCTATTTGTGGTCCTTCAAACCTCTTCTTATATTTTTCTGTAATGTGATGGAAAATAGCTTGTTTTCTAATTCTATATTTTAATATTTCAGCTAAATCTGTAGCTTTAAACCAATAAATGTTATTTTCATCAATAATCATATATACGTGCTTACCATTGCAAGTAAGTCTGTTGTAGATTAATTCTATAATTGTCTCCATTTACAAAGAGTAACAACATTAGTTAAAATATTTTTAAGCAAATTCTACAGCAGGTTTAGTCAATTTTTTAACACAAACATTTTTCCATTCTAATGTCTTTCATCAACTATATCACTGGATTGGTCACGTAATTTTTCAACAAAAAAGATAGAATGGTCAAGTGAACATCGTACATTTCTTTGGTTTTATCCACTCTGTTTATACCAAAACAAATATTAACTATATGTTCTTGCTGTGGCCGCCATTAATTTATTTTCCAATGCAGCTTGATACACATGAGGTAGCGTATGGTACGAAAGTGGAGCGAGGTATAAGTGACAGATGGTACTGTATCTACCAGTCCTTTGTGAAAGTCTACCAACTGTATTAATTTTGCTTCTGATTGGGCAGCACGTATGGGTGCTATGCACCAAAACACCTAAATTCTATTATTAATTATCTATATACGTACTTTATATACTTTTAACCCAGTTTTGAGTATGACGACCTCTCATGGTTATTTTACGAGTGTATCGTTTTTGTTTATTGTATTTCACTTCTTTTGCAACCAAAGTGCTTTGGACATATGCAGGTTGCTTTGGCATGCCTGGGAGACAAAATACTTTGTTTGTGCTAGTCACTCTGATTTGAGCAATCTTCAGAGGCAGACATGTATCTCTGTTCTGGGTGTTTTTCAGAGCTGGACATGTATCTGTTTCGGGTGTACTTCAGAACCATACATGTAACTCTGTTTCAGGCAGACATGTCTTATTCTATATCGGAAGTGAAAAGAAAAGTTAACAATTAAGAAATCTATGTCAAGTGTTGTAAAAAACAGTGTAAATGTGTAAATATTTAAATAAGAACCAAACAGGAAACATTAATGAGAAGTGTCACCTACCTTCATTGTAAGTACTACAGATCTTGCCCTCTGTAGATACAGAGTCTAATTTGGGGTGACTGCCAACCTCATAAAAAGCACAATCACAGGTTCAAATTAATACCTTAGCAGCCTCCGCCCTAGAAGACCCAACGACTGACGAGCTGTCTTCTGCACTGAGCACACAACTTTAGAAGCTGACAGGTTGGTGGAAAGAACAGTTACAGACTCTTATTCAATCTCTCAAGATCTCTCCTATTTCCAGATCAGACTTGTAAAAGGATATATTATTCATAGTTCTACCATTTTATAATCTGCACATTCACATTTTCTGATGAAATATTTTATCCTCTTCAGATTTCCCGTATTAAAACCAGATAATCTTCTGAATGGCGATAGTCAGACAATATACCACCAACAATTTTTTGGTATGATACTGGATGTGTCAATGTAAATAATTTGTTCTTTTTTCGTCTATACTACATAAGATTTTTTTTAGTTGTAGACATTCTTTATCTTTGTCTTTTAACTATTGTATTTTCTGATTTTCTTTATCTTTTAATTTTATAGTTTCTTGTAGTTTACATTCACCATATTTTGTGATGCATGGTAAAACTTCATGTGTAACCCAATTATTGGTTAATTTTGCTTTTTCCTTGTTAGATGATAAAGTTAAAGAATATAAACCAGATTAATTTGTAAACATAGATCTTTATTTGTTACATGTTACCCCTGCCTCAGTAGAGGATCTGTAAATTTTCCCATAGTTTGTTTTGCCTCCATAATCGCAATTATTGCTTTATCTGTATAGTTCAAAATTTAAACAACATCCTGAGCTTTAAATCAAGGACTACTCTCTTTATGAATATTCATTTTGAACTTCTTTATCATAATATTTAAGTTTATTGTAGATGAGGTATAAAATCAACTCCATTTAATATAATGTAACTTTTTAATGTCTTTAAATGGTGATTAAATTCTATGAATGTTTCTCCCTGTTTAAAAATCCAGCGGTCATTTTCTCCATCCACTGATAAATCACAGTAACTTTGATGCAATTAATCTCTTTTTCTTATCTTTCTTGACTCTGTGTAATATAAAGTTAAGATTTCTAAATAACCTAGTTTTGTAATTTCCTTAAGAGTGCATCTAAAGCTGTTTGATTACAGACCTGAATATCTTCCTCATGAAACACGTACTGTAATAACAGCTCATAAATGATATAAAAATATGTTGTAGAAACGCTAGTAAAAGTAAAAAATTAAGAGTGTAAATATTTTATTTGTACAGTTATCTAGTGTGCAGCAACAAGAAAGACGATTAATTTATTTACACAAATTTTTATTTAGAATATGAGAAAATGAGTTACATTTACCTGATACTACTGCATAATTTTATTTAAATGTAATAAAAATCGTTTTTTAATAAATGAAGGCTTCCAAAATCTATAAGAAAAGGTGAGGTGGGGAAGTCAGTTGGTAATTTTTATTCACACATGTACACAAAGAATAAGCAACTACATATTTGTACAGAATGTGATTGAAAAATGTCACAAAAATATGAATAATGATAAACAATTTGTGTATGTGGTAAATATATTTCAGCTAACTATTACAAGAACTATTTAAAAATAGTTTCCAAAGAAGATCATTCCAAAATGTTGCTATCAATGAAATTTGATGAATGTCATCATTTAACCAAGAAATTTATTACTTGTCAAGAAATTAAAGATTTCGGTTGTTTTTACTTAAATACTCCATCTAGGGACAAACTCCCAAGTAGATGCAAGATTTGTCTTCAAGATTGCTATAAACAAAGATGAAACTTAAATAAAATTAATAAAAATGAACATTAATGAATCACTATATTTATTATTTCATGAAGGAACTCAAATTTGTCCCACATATTATTCATATGCATCCCTACTTAGAAGATTAATAATTTTTCACCTTAATAAATTTATATTCTATATAAATGGATGCCCTACCAGAAAGGCTCAATAATGCAAATATTTCTAATTTCTTTAAAAAGATTGGTGAGTTAGAAGCAAATTATTTGTGTTACATTCCTAGGTAAGAACTTGCATGGACCTTGATCATAAATTTAAAATTTTTTGCCAAACCGATTTGTGGGATTTTCAGTGTTAGGAAGTTGGTAGTATTAAATTTAGATACAATAGGATTAAGAATCTTAAAAATAATGATAATAAGTTTCATGACATTCAGTTTTTCATAATTTTTTCAGATATTTTTAAATACATACATAATTTTTTTTAATATCTTGTGTGTGCTTGATAGGAATGTTATTAATGCAACTGGCAAGTGCATTCAACACTCCCACTAAGTAGTGCTATAGCTCTTAATGAGTAGACTGCAACAGCTTTTTAAATTTATAAATTTGGTCAATAGTTATATAAGATATAGAAAATCATATTATTGCTGCTCCTGGAAGCTGTTAAATAGCCTACCTGCCACTGGGTCCATGCACCATACACTGTTAACATGGTTAGCCATATAGCAATATTGGTGATTCATTCGATTGATGCAAAGAAATGATTGCTTCCCCAGTTTATCTTTAATTGTAGAAATTGCGAAATCCTTTACGAATATGTCTGTTGTTGTCTGTAGTTATTTGTCAGTTTCTTAATGCACGAAGGTATTTATCATGATCATGTTATTCAAAAGTGGAAGAATAAGTGTCGTCACTACAAATGCTTCTACTTGCCTCTGATGGGAAAGCTGATTACTGCTCCTTAAGCAGTGTGCTAATGCATTGCAGGGCCACATGTGGACTGGACGACTCTGACCGCATCACCAATGGCAACTTGACTGTTGTCAACCAGTATCCATGGATGGCACTGCTTGGCTACTCATCACGTAAGTTGCATGGTCACTCTTATTAATCTCATCATATTCCTTATTGTTGACAGTAGCTATTATTTTTCTATTTACCACTGACAAGGTGAATGAATTCCTGTGTTCTGCAGACATAGTTTATCTCGATAACATATTTGGATAATATTCTCTCTGATTATTTGTAAGTAATAATTGAAGCACTTAATACCTCTCCCAGCCTCATCCTGAGGAACCATCAGTGGCAACATATGCCAATTTCTTTCCCTCCTGCGTGAAGTCATCACGACGTATTTGGTTATCTGTAACACATTCAGTACCACAACGACATAACTGAAAATAACCAGTTCCAGTGATGACAGTGAAGTTACCATTGAGACTTACAGCATCAAGAAATAGTGCGAGTTCCAACGATCTCTTAGTTAAACTTGCGGGTAGTACTAGGAATCGATCAGCTGTTGTCAATTATTTTTCCAGCATTTTATTTGAAATCTTGATTGCACTTGGAGCCAAACCTCTACAGGCAACTACGTGGCATCTACAGTAGTACACTACATTCAAAATTAATTATAACATAATACCATATATTATCTAAATTAGTCCAAGCAGGGTATTCAACTTGTGTTGGTGTGTACGATTTTTGATTCAAGTCCTAACAGCCCAGTAACTCATACCAGTAACTACAGACCTATACTTCATATCTTTAAAACATTAGCATATGACTACAACTGCAATAATTGTCATATCCTGGTGGTCAAATGATTTTGATCTTTGGTCACTTGATAATAGCTATGTAGCTTCAACATGGCTAGTAGTTTACAAACATTGTTCAACGTCACTCAGAACAATCGTATTTCGTAACTATGAGTACCGTTTTTGTAACATACTTTCACTTGAGAATGAAGTTATTTTAAAGAGATAATGTGTGAAACGTAATCTTGCTCTAGTGTTATTTGTTAATACGTTCAGATGAATGCAGCTCTAACTGCCAACCTTCCAATGGCTAGTGATGCCTATGCAATACCTCGTATTACAAGCAACATAATTGTAATTTCGATATTATGGCCCATGTAGGATACAGTGGCCAATGTACAGTGGGCAATTTTTGTCCAAAGCACAGAGCGAAATCATTCATTTGCCTGGAAGGGGAAGCCGACATTGTTTGACCACTTTCGGCTGGTCGGCGATGCACTGCGATGGCAGAATCGAGAAGCTAGCCTGGCAATCTTTGTCAAACGATTTTCAGAAATATTCCACAAACGAATTTCATTTTTGCGTTACTTATGTCAGGTTCACGATGGTGTGACAATCATCTTGTTAAGAGTCACAGTTACTGCGCGAAATTAGAAAAAAATTGTAATGAAAGATGGCGGTTGCTACGATTTTCCGTATGGTGGATACTACATAATATGTTGCTGCATATGCAAATTAGCTAAGATACTGAATTTTTCTTTGGACTTGGATGGAGGTCTCTGCCTGTCACCAATCTCTTGATCAGACATGGCACACTCATTTGTGATCCTGCATGCACGCAATAAAACAAGTATGAAATATCCACATCATCCCTCATATTTCAAAAACAGTTTGAAATATCGAGATGAGATTTTGACAAATGATAGCACACAAAGAGTAGAGTATTTAGCCATATCGTTCACATTCGAAACTTCATTATCTATCGTATTATTCCACAAACTACAGACCTTTTTGGAGAAAGAATGTACTTTTTAAGGGCCATCGATAGCTGTTGAAATGGGAGACGTTGTGGGTTTAGGAATAGCATTATTTTTCTGTTGAGGATGGGCTTTTTCAAAAGCTGCTGAGCTAACTTCCTCAATTAGTAAACTTAACAAACGAAGACTGCGTATGTACAACAAGTTAGTGAGGTGATACTGTGTGAATTCGGTGGGATTTTGACAACAGAAACAAATTTTAACATGGCCACAAGATAAATGAAGGTTTTACTCAAAATTCCATTCATTACACTTCTTTGATAGTTGCAAATGATTAAATAACCAGGCTAAAACAAATTGCTGCTTTTGTTATATTTACAGCGGAATTCTTTCTGAATACTTACCAATCTAGAGGTGTCAATCGATCTTTCTGAATGGTCATCAACAAATGTGTCCATGGAAAGACTCCACTTGATGATTACAAAAACTGTGAATATAGGCTTCAGTTTAGAGCCGCACTTCCCTTCCGGTGTTCGTCATGACCCCTACACTGCCTACCTTCAAACTCCATTACAACCACTCGTCCTACGTGTGTCCTGCCGATTTCACTTCTACAGTGCAAGTTATTCCGCGTGCACTCTACAATGTGGTTATAATTAGAGTGCAGCTATATCCATGCGTGGACTGTAATTATTGTATGGCAATGAAACAGCGTAGATATTCTATTGTGTTAAGTTGGAACCGATTGATGCGGGAAAAAAATTAGTCCCAATTTAGGCCACCATGTGCAAATCTGGCACTGTGAATGTATGAAAAATGTTTGGGAATGTTCCCATGTGTATTGGATTAGGAACAGCACGTCGCAGATAAGGTTAAACAAGTGAGAAAGGCATGAAGATGATTTCATTATTAAATTGCGCTTATGCAGTTTGTTAAGTATGAGCATCAGAGTCATCGACGACATGCTGCATCCGTAAAATGATATGATCAACAGTTGCTCACAGCAATCCCGGTGGAATCTGAGCAATGTGTTCCTGTATACTGATCATCACACCAGGTTCAGACCGCAAGTGTTTGCGGTAAATGAGTTCTGTTACGCATTCCCAGAGCCAAAACTCACATGGATGCTGATCAGTTTATGTTCCAGGTCGTACATGTGATAAACATCTGGAGATAACACTTTCGTGGAAGGTTTCATTAAGCAGATCTTTCATTGGGCCACAGACATGAGATATTGCTCCATCTTGCATACAAACAGTGATTTCCACAGAGGTCCAGGCCTCCAAAGCAGTAATCACATGATGTCAAAGAAAGTCTCGCTAACATGAAGACATCAAGGTGCACCTGACAGGCCCACTGTATGTATTCTCTTCAACAAAGAACGGACCAAGACTAAAGGTGCTTGTGAATACACACCACACAGTCACGTATGCCTGTTCAGTGGATCTTCATGTACAACATGCAATTTAACAGTGCTTCAGATTTGGCAGTTCTGTGTATTCACTTCAGCCTGTAGTGTGAAATGTGTCTCCTCACTCAGTAGAATATTGCCCATCTTGGATCCGCAATAGAAATCGAAAAGCATATTCAGAATGTTGCCACAGATTGTCAGGTTTCAGTTGCTGCAGCACCTGGATCTTGTATAGGTTCCAGTGCAAAATAAACAGCAAAACTTTCCTTGCTATTGACCATGGAATGAACAATTTTTTTGACACTGTTCAAGCACTAGAACTACTCAGGGCACGCACATGCTATATGGTCAGTCGTGGCAATAGCAACCTCATCAATAGCTCGCACCAGGATAGGGTGCCTTCCTCTTCCAGGTGCCCTTCATAGCTCACCATCATTTTCACATTTCACTATCAGCTTCTTTAAACCGTTTCATGGTACTTGGTTTTTCCTCAGACTCTCTCAGTCGAGGATAATTTTTGCTTTTCACATAAGGCAGTTTCATCAACAGCACATGGTCTCTCTTCTCGATAGCCATGCTGTTCACCCACGTTATGGCCTGCCCAATGACAGCGTGTGTGTCATACCGTCATACAAACAGTGTACAGCTCCAGATTTTCACCTGGTTGCCAAAATTGGAACTAATTTTTTCCATCAAAGATTGGTCCTATGTTAATGCATTAGTGTATCTAACATGTTTCGCTGCCACACCATAATTACAGCTCTCGCTGAAGCTCCACAAGTAGCTGCGCTTTAATTACTACCACCAGGTACTAGATATAACTGTGCACGCTATAATACACTATTAAAGTAAAAAAAAATTAAAGCTGCCACCAACCCATAGGCTGGTTTCAACACAACAGTGCTTTACTAGCGGACCATTGCCACCAAAAGCCTCTGAAAAACGCAGCAACTCGACATTTTTCATATTGAAAAAAATTTTTGAAGCTCATATAAGTGTTAAGCGACAGGTAAGACTCTTAGAAGTGACAAAGGATCTAATTTGGGAACTTTGGATTCCTAGTTAGAAATTCACCACTGACCTGGATCTTAAAAAAAAGGGTTCTTTCGTAATGTGGAGCAGCACTGTAGAATTTCAGACCATCTGCTACACATCGGCATATCTTAATTCGATAATTTAAATACCTGTAACACCTTGGTAGGAGTAGCACCTTTAATAGGAAGCCAACAAATAATGTCTTGAGCTATATATCTTAACGAAATAATTTATAGATGTTTTGTGGTTTAGTAGGCCTATTCTGTCGTTGACTGTGGGGCTTAACGAATGTGCGTCCATCTGCAGGCGGCAGTCCGCAAGAGTTCCGGTGTGGCGGCTCACTCATCACCAGCCGCTACGTGCTGACCGCCTCGCACTGCGTCAACGGCAGGAAGCTCGGCTCCTACAGGCTGTGAGTACACCTCTCCATACGGACTCCCAGCAGCGTATCGTCATCGGTAGTGCGTAAGGTCGGCAACGATAGCAACTTTGGACGTCTTTTGGGGGCTGTACTATGTGATGATGCAGGCATAGTCTACAGCGCTCTGTACTCGACTGTGGCTGACTGCCTGTTATATGGAAGATCTGTGTAAAGGCGGCTCGTCGGATGAGCGCCCTGCATATGCTGTGGCAGTTTGAAGCGCTCTGTATTCTTCTAGTGGGTGCGATGGGCATGAGGGCGGTACAATGTGGAGTATTCCAGATGAAATAATTCACAATTTATCATTAAGCTAATGCATGTATGACAAACATCAGTCCAGCAAAAGTCAATTAAAAAATCATATTCAGGGTCACCAACAAGTTAATTTAGGTACAGGTAGCTACCATACTTCGTCACAAGCTATCGATGTAAGCCTCTTCATATAAATATGAAAACTACACGGTCTTCTATGTCCTGCTTGAACGAATAAAGTTATGCATGTAAAAATCAGTCAGTGCAGCACATTGTTTTGTATTTTTCAAATGCTCACACGACCTGTATTTTCCTGTGGTAGTGAAGACTCTGAGATGGCGTTTCCACAAATGGCTGATAAACTTGAAATTGTTTAAACGTCATTCAGTGGTAAGATACGGTGGTACATAACATGGGCTTCATGTAGGATTACTAAACTTACGATTATTCATAAATTTGTGCATCAGACTTACTACATAACATCAGGCGTCCATAAAACTTTGCTCATCCCCTGTGAGACGTTCTTCTTGGAAAGTCAGTGCCGTTGTGATCTGATGGTGATTGTTCTTAGAGTCTGTATCACAACCTCTCTGGACAAGCCTGGACAGATAGTATGTAATTCTGCGAATCTAAGGCCTACAGCTGTTTTAGCTGAAAATGAGATTTCAATCCTGTGGCGCTCCTGGGTATCTGTCTAGTATGGTGTGCAATGGAGGGCAAATCATTCCACAAAAACGGTTCTGTCTTGTCATTTTATGGGCTTGGCGTCCTGCAGATGCACTCACAGAAACATGGTCAGAAAACTCTACCTACAAAACAATTTACTAATATTTCATGACAGTTTGATACCGTTTTAATTACTACTGTTAAAGGTCTACTGAACTGGTTAGTTAAGAACTTACTTTTATACAATTTATAAAGAACTCGCTAACTCGTAAAGCAGAATTTTGAGAGTATTATACGTCCCAGACCAAGTAGATCAACAAAAAAAGCAACTCTGTGCCGCTAATGTCATAGATAGCTATGACCGTAATTGTGAAACAACTTCACAAGAATATGTAACTTCAAAGAATTTTACAGATATTGTTGTAGACTGTACAAAAAGTTGACAATATTCAAAGATCTTGTTCAGCGATGCTACTAACATATGAAGTGTAAATTAAGCAAAAAGTTAACAAATCCCTGTGTAATGTGAAAACATCTTCGACGAATTCTGCAGTTTTCGAGTTGCAATTGTTTAGATACATATTGCTACTAGCATGTTATTATCCATTTCTAAAGAGATGAGTTGTCATCTGCCATGTGATGTGGACAACAAAAGCATCGTAGTCCGTATTTCTCTTTCAGAGTTTTGTTTGAAGATATAGGGAATGGATATAACCTTTTAGCTTAAGGATGTGTGTATCCCTTACTGAAACGATCAGCGAGGTATTATAAGGCAATACTAAAGAAATTCGAGGCTGTATAAAAATTTCCATGTGAGTAGCTCAAATTTTCATGTCTTATAAGTAACTAAAACAGTATACGTAAGAAAATAGGAAACACTGTCAATTGGTGCACGACAATAATTTTGCCTTGAGAGATAATAATAAAGACACAGGCACCAGCAGAAAGAGCGAGAGTCTTAGATATGCAACAGAAAGGTAGAAAAATGCAGGGCGTTTGCACTGAGGTGACAAAAGTCTGAGATACCTCCAAATGCCGTGTCGCACCGACTTTTACCTACCGTAGTGCAGCTATTCGTCGTGCCATGGACCCAACAAGCCGATGGAAGTCTCCTGCAGAAATATTGAGCCATGCCGTCTCTACTGCGGAAACTTTGTCGGAGCAAGATTATGTCGCATAAATGCTCGACAGGATTCATGTCGGGCGATCTGAGTGGCTCAATCATTGGCTCGAATTGTTCAGGACGTTCTTAAAACCAGTCGCAAATAATTGTGGTCTAGTGACATGACAGTTGTCATCCATAAAAATTTCGTCGTTTGGGAACATGAAGACCATGAATGGCTGCAAATGGTCTTCCGATAGGCGAACATCCAGAGGACCCAGTCCATTCCAGCCCTCACTGTTATAGATCTGTGAGTAGGCTTGTTATGTTTTCTTATTGGCAACGTTACGTAGCGCTCTGTATGAAAATCACTGGCTGTGCTGTGTGCAGTCTGTGGCTAGTTTGCATTGTTGTCTGCCATTGTAGTGTTGGGCAGCGGCAGTTGGATGTGAACAGCGCGTAGCGTTGCGCCGTTGGAGGTGAGCCGCCAGCAGTGGTGGATGTGGAGAGAGAGATGGCGGAGTTTTGAAATTTGTAAAACTGGATGTCATGAACTGCTATGTATATTATGATTTTTCAACACTATTAAGGTAAATACATTGTTTGTTCTCTTTTAAAATCTTTCATTTGCTAACTATGCCTATCAGTAGTTAGTGCCTTCCGTAGTTTGAATCTTTTATTTAGCTGGCAGTAGTGGCGCTCGCTGTATTGCAGTAGTTCGAGTAAAGAAGACTTTTGTGAGGTAAGGGATTTGTGAAATGTATAGATTAATGTTAGTCAGGGCCATTCTTTTGTAGGGATTTTTGAAAGTCAGATTGCGTTGCGCTAAAAAATATTGTGTGTCAGGTTAAGCACAGTCTTGTACAATTTTTCTAAGGGGACGTTTCATATGTCGACCCTTAGCCAAGGATACCTCACTGGAATCTTCCGATTTTTTCTTGTAGTTTGTGTAATTAGTGTAGCTTTTGTTTATTGCTAGCGCGTAATTGTAAAGAGAATCTCCTTTGTAGTTGCATTCTTTCATTGTTGTACAGTAAAGCAGTTGTGGCATGCATGTAGATTTGCACCAAGTATTTCGCAGCTGCGCTTGCAATTAACTAGATATTATTTTCAGTGCTATGTTAATGTGTTTTCTTATTTTTGCTCTTCAAATTGTGCTTTTCTGTGTTATCGTGTGAAATACTGTGACAATAATGGCGTGTGAAAAACGTAACACTAGGCTCCAAAGTAAACTGAGAAATAATAGTGACGACGAGCGTAGCTTACCAGCACCACTGTTTAATGTATTAACAGACATTCAAAGTAGTAATTTGATAATTGTGCATAGGGAAATGGAGCGGGCGGCAAATAATGGCCTAGACAGTGAAACAATTAGTGAACAGGGAAGCATTATCGATCGATCGGTCGGCAACAGCTCGCCTCAGGAATCCGAAATGACAGGACACAGTCTTGCAAATACTGTAGATTCAGGTTTTGGGGCCTCACCGTTTTCTCAAATAAGTCAAAACACATTTTCTGCTTGTCAAAATGTGAATGCTGCCGGTGCAAATGCACTGCCGAAATGCAGAGAGGAACAGATTCCAGACACTAATACATTATTACTGCAATTACTGCAGCAAATGAAACAAAATCAGAGACAAACACAGCAACAGTTAGACACAATGGAACAAAATCTTCAAAAGTTAGACACGATGGAAGAAAATCTTCAAAAGTTAGACACAATGGAACAACACCAGAGGCAAACACAGCAACAGTTAGACACAATGGAACAAAATCTTCAAAAGTTAGACACGATGGAATAAAATCTTCAAAAGTTAGACACAATGGAACAACACCAGAGGAAAACACAGCAACAGTTAGACGCAATGGAACAAAGGCTTCAAAAGTTAGACTCAGTGGAACATAAGCTTGAACAAACACGTGAAGATTTAACTACTGAGTTACATAACATTGAATCGAAATGTCAAAAAGTCTGTAATGACGTAAAAACACAAATTTGTGAGTATTTTCAACCTATTTTTTCGCGGCATGAAAATGCATTACAGAATCACGAAGTAGCCATAAAAGAACTGCAAACTATTGTTAATGAAAATCATGAGACCTTGCAAGCTAAAATTGACTCAGTTGCATCTACCGATTCGGTTACGCAACTTGCAAAAACTCAGGAAAACTTAAAGAACACAGTAGATACTCTGAAAATTGGTTCAGAAAGACACATGGAGGAAATTAGTTCATTATCAGAGAAAGTAGTTGAACTTTCGGATCAGCTAAATAATTTATCTGCGAAGGTAGATGATAATCTGAATGACACAAAACCGGTAGTCTTTAATGACACAGAAGAGTGCGAACAAATTAGGAAATTCAAACAAAATCAGAATCAAATTAATACGCAACACCAAAGAGAAATCCGGGAAGTACAAGATCAGCTGACACAGGTAATACAAGAATTACGTATTTCAGAGGACACTCGCGCCCCAATACGGGAAGATGGACATAGAAATACGGAACAGCCACAAAATAATAACACAGCGCATTTCGGAAATTATGAAATAAATTGGCAAGGTGCACCGAATTTTGAAATGGAACCGCCGAAACGACGTAACAATGACCGATATGCGACTCACCGACATGATGATTTTGACTATAAGCTGTTCATTACTGCACGTAAATTCAAAACATTTAAGAATTCCGGCAACGACATTCATCCACAAGCGTGGCTCCATCAGTTCTCTCATTGTTTTCCTCCCAACTGGTCATTAGAGCACAGATTAGAATTTATGTGTGGCTATTTAGAGAATGAACCAGCTGTAAGAATGCGATCGGTCATTCACGATTGTAACAGTGAAGAAGAATTTTACCGTGCCTTCCTCTCAGCATATTGGTCTCAAACTACACAAGACCGAGTAAAACATAGCATCATAATGATGAAACAGTTCGAACAATCTGAATTTTCCAGTCTTGTGAAATATTTTGAAGACATGTTGCACAAGAATCAGTACCTGTCAAACCCATACAGCCCCTCAGAACTCATCCGCATTTGCTTAATCAAATTACCTGAACATTTACGACATATTATTTTGGCAGGACGTTGCAAAGACGACATTGAAGCTTTTCAGGGACTGTTACAAGAACTGGAAATTGACACTGACAATCGGGGAACGCGAAAACAGGAGCACAACAATTACAGATCACATCTGTCACAATTCCGCGATGACAGAAATAATATACGACAAGGCTATTCTTCCAACGTAAATCGTGACCGAAACAGACACCACCCGTATGACAACCGTTGGCAGAGTAGTAATAATTACAGGGAAAGATCACCTCTCCGCGGTAATGACTATCACAGAGACAATCAGAGAAACAGGCAATATGGGAGCCAAAATAATTATTATCAAGGGAGACAGAAAAACTTCAGATGCAACGGTCCAGCGCGCAGTTACAATTCAGGGAGAAATTCTCCACCACGTGACCGACAAGAAAGAAACTATGGAATCTACCGACATGACGACAGACGATATGATCGTAACGACAGACCTGAATTGCATCAGAACTGGCGGGATTCAAACAGAGCAGAGCCCTCTCGACAAGGTGAATTTGTAGAAGTTAGGTCTCCAAATCCCAATAACGACGCCCGCCAACAAAGACACAATAGGCAATGACTCATACAGCTGGCAGCCACAAAACGTACTTACGAAACTGACGACGCAGCTGCCGTAGCTAGTAATTACGTAAAAATGGAAGACATTAGGGACATCTTACTCCAGGAACACGACGTAAAAAATAACAACATTGCATATCCTGTGATTCACATTACTGTAAATGACGTAAAATTTACGGCAGTACTTGACTCTGGCAGTCCCATTTCAGTAATTAGTGAAACAGATTTTAGAAAATGCAACATATCGAACGATTGCCCCACACTTCCGTTACGTAAGATTAAATTACAAGGTGCAATCTTTGGAAAAAGTGTAGATGTACGCCAACAAACCAATTTAGAATTCTTTTGCCAAAGCCACAGCTTCTCTATGAACTTTCTTATTGTTCCATTATTGTCGACGGAAATTATACTGGGAGTAGACTTTTTGAATCAATACAAAGCAATCTTAAGCTTTCACGATGCTGAAATAAGTTTAGAAAAAGAAGGTAAGTCAGTAGCTTTGAAATTTGAAGATTGGCTCTCAAACCATGACGAAGAAATTAATCGGCTTTACCTCCTGCTAAACAACAGTCCGGAATTTTCGACGGAACTTGACACTAACAATCACTCTACAAGTACTGACAGGGATGATATCGACGGCGCATTTGATACTAATGAGTTAATTCAGAATAAAATTCAAACAATTGAGAATTGTAATGACAGTAATAAGCAAGACCTTTTTGAGATTTTACAAGCACATTCCACAGTTTTTACTCACAAAACAGGAACAATCAAGGAATTTCAATACCAATTTCGTGTTCGTGAGCATACTAAATTTTGTGTTAGACCATACGTAATTCCAGCACATTATAGGGACCGTGTTAGAACAGAAATACAATCTATGCTTGATGAGGGCATTATTGAGCCTGCAGTAAGCTCATACAACAATCCATTATATGTTGTTGAGAAGAAAAATGGATCGATCAGGCATGTCTTAGATTCACAGGACTTGCATACATAATTTTCTTTTCCACTACTTGGTAATATTTCTCGTAGAATTAGTTGTGGTGCACCACTTTAATTACATAGACATTAAGATGTGAATATACATTTCCTTTATCTGCATTGTTGTCTTTAATGTAATATTTTTTCTGCTTGAACTTTGTCATGTTTAGGTATAAGATATTTCATTTGCTGCTGCTGTTTGCCAGGCATAGTGTTACTGAATTTGACTTTGTGTTACTCTGCTAAGCCAGTTTTACTACTGATTTATTTTTCTTGTTGCTGCACATTGGCTCATATTAGTTGTAATGTTGCATTGCTTGGTAATTTAGATTTACTGTAGCTTGCTTTGCAATTTTCGATTTTTTTGGTCATTGCTGTTTGTGTTAATTGTTTTGTGCTGCTGCATTGCCTCGTCCCTTAGTTTAGCATCTGAGCTCAGTAGATTTAAGTTAGCTTAAGAGGGGGTAGCCTATAAGAGAATGAGTTGCGATGAATTTGAAGAAATGCACTGAGAGGCTATACGAGAAAAGTACATAAAGCAGGTATAGATAGGACTTTTTGGAAATAATGAAGAACGAAGGGAGATCTCTAAGAACAAAAAAGGTTTTGTTCGCAAAATACTGCAGTACCACATGTTACCCTGAAAACGAACCCTGTCTTTCCTTCCGTATTATTCCGCTATGTGTTTATGTATCCTTGTGTATTTGTCTTTTTCCTGTCTTTATGTGTTTAGCTAATAAGATTTATGTTGTAGAATTTTTCAAATACTATGTTATTTTCTTTGTAAAGATGTTTAAACATTATTTGTTCTGTTTTGTTTTAATGCTCATGTGTGATGTTGATGTTTCAAAAGTTATTCTGATCTTTTATATATTTACTTATGTCATAATTCCTGTAACACTGATGTATATGTCTATTTCTATTCTTTTGTAAAGCCTGTTTTACTACAAATGTTATCTGTATTGTTATGTTCTTTAATGATGTATTTTGTACCTTTGTTATTGTATTCTCATGTTATAAAATTGTAATTGACACCAGTTCATCATATTATTAACTTGTAAGTTCCATTTCACTGCACACGTTTCTGTTGGTCATAGTATATGGACAATATGTGAGAAGTAGGGACTGCTAGTGATTGCACGTGTGTTAATAATTCAGCAAGGGACTGGATAACAGCATTGCTGGTTCTAAGGACAATTTCAAAAACTTTGTGAGTGCACAAGTGGTGGTTATGGACTTGCTATATTCTCTGCAAGACTCTTCGATGGTGATTGTGCACCTGCACAGTTGCAACAGATGGCTGCTAGCCGTCTCTACAAGGACTACAGTGGGTCTGCATCTTTGATGGCCCACCATTACCATTATTTCTACAAGGACTACACTGGGTCTGCATCTTTGATGGCCCACCAATACCGTAATCTCTACCAGGACTACAGTGGGTCTGCTCTGTGATGACCTACTTACCAATATTCTTCAAAACGTCGACTGACTCTGTGGTGGGTTTGCTCTGTTGTGGACCAATACCTGTCTGCATGTCAAGAGTCAGCACTGTCTTTCCGTTGGAAGGACAACACTACTTCTTCAAGACTGCATGGAAATCCACTACTTCCGTGTGCATTTTCTTTTACTGCTCAGACTTTGAGAAAAACACTGCAGTTATACTGTGATGAATGAGCAGGACTGTCTTTATGGACTCTGAGAAAATTGTAGCATTTGACCAACATTGTATCAATAAGTGTGTGCATTTGATATCTCTGTTATTGTAATTATGAAAAATTTTATCAAATCATTATTGGCCACTGCCCAAAACAATTTGTAAAATTTTTTGTGGGGAGCGTGGGGGCTATGTAAGTAGGCTTTTTATGTTTTCTTATTGGCAACGTTACGTAGCGCTCTGTATGAAAATCACTGGCTGTGCTGTGTGCAGTCTGTGGCTGGTTTGCATTGTTGTCTGCCATTGTAGTGTTGGGCAGCGGCAGCTGGATGTGAACAGCGCGTAGCGTTGCACAGTTGGAGGTGAGCCGCCAACAGTGGTGGATGTGGGGAGAGAGATGGCGGAGTTTTGAAATTTGTAAAACTGGATGTCATGAACTGCTATGTATATTATGATTTTTCAACACTATTAAGGTAAATACATTGTTTGTTCTCTTTTAAAATCTTTCATTTGCTAACTACGCCTGTCAGTAGTTAGTGCCTTCCGTAGTTTGAATCTTTTATTTAGCTGGCAGTAGTGGCGCTCGCTGTATTGCAGTAGTTCGAGTAAAGAAGATTTTTGTGAGATAAGTGATTTGTGAAATGTATAGGTTAATGTTAGTCAGGGCCATTCTTTTGTAGGGATTTTTGAAAGTCAGATTGCGTTGCGCTAAAAAATATTGTGTGTCAGGTTAAGCACAGTCTTGTATAATTTTTCATAGATCTGATTTTTCATAGATCTAACACCGGCTTGCGTAGTGTTTTGTTGAGAACTTAGGCACATGGCTTCTTGAGGACTGGGCCACATTCGAACCCTGCACTTAGCTCTTACGCACTGAAATCGTGAACCATCTGACCAGATCATGGTTTTCCAGTCATCTGGGGTTGAACCGATATAGCTACAAGCCAGGAGAGGCGCTGCAAGTGATGCCGTGTTGTTAGCAAAGGCACTCACGTCGGTTTGCTGCCAAGTTTCTCGTCTCTGTCCTAACGGGTACGTTCCTCATACATTCCACATTAACTTCTGTAGTTATTTAACGCAGTGTTGCTTCTCTGTTAGCACTGACAAGTCTATGCAAACGCCGCTGCCCTCGGTCGTTAAGTGAAGGCCGTCAGCCACCACGTTGTCCCTGGTGAGAGGTAATGCCCGAAATTTTGTATTTCGACACACTATTGACACCGTGGACCTCGGAACATTGAATTCCCTAACGATTTCCGAAATGAAATGTCCCATGTTTCTAACTTCAACTACCACTCCACGTTCATAGTCTGTTAATTCACGTTGTGCAGGTATAGTAACGTCCAAAACCTTTTCACATGTATCACCTGAGTGCAAAACACAGCTCTGCCACTGGACTTCCCTTTTATACCTTGTGTATGCAATACCACCGCCATCTGTGTATCTGCATATCGCTATCCCGTGACTTTCGTCAATTCAGTGTATATCTGATATTTCGTTTTAATAGTGGCAGTGACTGGCACTTTGTTTTCCTTTTTATTTTCTTTCTGCGTTGCAGAGTGGGCGTGCGGCTGGGCGAGTGGGACCAGCGTACGGACGTGGACTGTTACGGCGAGATCTGCGCGCCGCCGGCCGAGGACTACGGCGTCGAGGAGGTCATCCCGCACCCAGACTTCAGGCCACAGGCCACCAGCAACGTCGACAACGACATCGCGCTGCTAAGGCTCGACCGCGACGCGCCCGATAACTGTGAGTGTCGTGCTGCCGGCTGCTCTTTCTCAAAACACTGCCCAGGTCAATTAGAGAATATGTTTCGTATCAGACTGGTACAGTATCCACAATAAAGGCAGCCCCTCATGAATTACCAGTAGTTGCTGCAAAAACAGGTATACCCTGAGGTGAATATCGCACCAAATTAACTTGGGGCCGCTCTATCGATTGGGACCATATACGTAAGTCTCGGGCTAGATATTGTTTGCAGTAAGAACCAGAACGTCTATTTTTATTGTTCGATCGGACTCTTGGTGATCAGTCACTGACAACATAGTTGGCTGGCTTCAAAGTTCAGCACACATGTTACATACGAAACTCTCTACAATCGAAGATGGTGTCCTTCATATCAATAATATTTTTTATTTTTTCCAAGTCGATAAGGACTGAGAACTAATGCAAGTCAATCGTCAATTAAATCAGTGGAACAAATAACTTTCTGCAGCGTTTAAGTTTGTGTTTCCACCAAACTGATAAACTGAGATGCCATACTGCCATAACATTGTTTTTTGTCTCTTTACTGTTAATTCAAATCAACCAATGCTGGTGAAGGATTGAAAAGAGTTTTCATATTCATTCGAAACATTACAAATAAGAACGGGCGAATTCAAACGTAAGTAATTTTTCATGAAGTACGTTCCACAACTTGTTCACTGTGAGCGACTTTACGCTGTTGTCCTGTGTGCAAGGCTTCCTGTGGTTTTAATTTTGTTTCTGGAACTCGGATATGGACTCCTATAACCTGACAGGCTTCAGTAGATTTCATTTCCATCTGACGTATTCCATCTTTTTGATTTTGTAATGTGTGAAAACAGACAGTTACTGTTTACAGCAATAAGGTATTCCTTATCTTGTCCCTCAGTCAGCACTGTCGTTAAATTTTGTTTAAGTTGTTAATGTTTGTCCTGACATTTACCTTTTTAATAAGTGGTATGCATAAATTCATGAACATATATTTCGTGTTTGCAACTAAATGAAAGGCAGTTCATTTTTTCCACACACATTTCCCTTCTTTTGTTTCCCAAGCATCTATAGTGGCTATTTTGATGTTGCTAATCCAGGTGTGTCGATCTGGAAATGTATTTTGTCAGTCTGTATGCAACAGACGGCCTATTTTCGGCATTTCTCGACTAAATTCGCCATTTCACTTACATTTCCCTCTGTGTGTTGAATTTCTGTGTTTTCACGCAGATTCAGTCACCGGGAAAGGTGGAAGTGAAGTAATGAAATAAATTTGGTCGGGAAAACCGGCCATCTGAAATATGCAGCTCGACTAAATACATCTCCAGGACGATACACGTAGATTAACAACATCAGAACTGACCACCGAAGTTGATTTACAAATACAAGAAGTAAAACAAGTATGCCAAAAAAACAAACTACCATTTATTTTGTTGTAAAGACGGAATACACCTCCGTGAATTCTGAAGCGGCTAAGGATCCGTGGAAAACGAATAAAATGATTAATGTAGATAAAATTTAGAAATATACATTAAGAATACGAATATCTGGAATATGTGAAAATCAATTATTGTAAATTTTGTTGTATTAGAGTTTATAAAAGAGTCCCATTTCTGTAAATTCCAGCTTTCATCAGACCAATCTGTCTGCCAGTTAGTACTGAGATGAGGCAGGCGACGTTCGTCGGGAAGAATCTTGTTGTTGCTGGATGGGGTACAACAGAATATGGTAAGCCTCTCCACGTATCAACAACTTCACTAAGGAATAATGTTCTTATTTGAGGGTATCGAAGATAATCATTAGTCTCAAACATCATTCGTTGACTGAATAAGGAAAGGGCTTGTACTGTGTGTTGTCGATTTAAAGAAAGACAACAAATGCACCAAGCCTTAAAACGATTCTCAACCATGCAGAACTTTTACTATCTCTCTTCTTCCCATTGGAAACACCATTAAGAATAAAGGTGTACACCATTAAGAATAAAGGTGTAACATCGCTAAGTTATCGTTTTCAAGATACGACTAAAAGAAGTTTTTTTTTCAGACCAGCTCAATCTTCTAAACTCGTGATGAGATTTTTAACTCCAGCGTTTTTAATGCTTCCGGTTTTTATTGATACTGTCCTGGTTTGAGAAATCCAAGTGCGCTAGCAGCTTGAGGAGGTTCCTTATGTGTTAAACAACACTGTGTTTGGGTTGTGAATTAGGGACAATCAATCTATGGTCGTTGTCGTCAAGTAACTGTACCATATATATTACCAACAAATATTATGTTCTGGAAGGTGTAATTTGTTCAAAAGTCCCATAAATTCGTTGAAAGTAGTACATGCGTACACACTAGCTGTTTACTGATAGGATGCCACTTCTCACAAGCAATATTTCACCTATTCAAGTATTTATATGGTGTAAAATCCGCCTTTAAAATACTTATCTTGCTGGACATTTTCTGAGGGTGAGGATCACAGATGTGTTTTGAACGAAAAACCGAGCAGGTTAGCACTCTGGACATGCATTCTGGAGGACGACGGTTAAAACCCACGTCCAGCCACCCTGAGTTAGGTTTCCAGTGATTTCCCTGAATCGCTTAAGGCGAATGTCGGGATGGTTCCTTCGAAAGGGCATAGCCGCTTCCCTTCTCCATCCTTCCCTGATTCAAGCTTGTGCTCCGTCTCTAATGACCTCATTGTCTACTGGACGTTAAAAACTAATCTGTTCCTCCTCCTCCCGATCCAAAACAAGGAAATGTAGAAATTAGAGAAGACCATTCTTCCAGCTGCTGTTAGATTTCTTCTTTCTTTCATGACATGAAAGATCCTACTTGGAGTGAGAGTTTTTGATCGTTCAACTTCTGTACGTATACTATTCGTTATATTTGATGATGTTTCGGTACTCTTCATGTGGTCCTTAGGAGGCTGAGTGCCCACTGTTCTAGTCCTGGCAGTACAAGGAATTAACCCTCTATGTGCCAGGTAGCAATTCTAACTACACTGCTGATTCACATACGTCCTCTACAAATTGCTGCACATTTACCAATGTAATACATTTATGTCGGGTTTCATTAATGCATCAGTTTTGTTTTATAAAGTTCGACAGATGATGTGGTTAAATTAGGTGTTTCATTGGACCAGAAATCACTTGCATGGTGAAACAAAATCTGTGGAAAACGTTTTCATAACAAATCAAGATATGGAAGCATACATGGTAACGTCTATACTTCATCTGAATAGCGTATTCGTGGATAACGACTTTTTGTATTTCTCTAAACTTAGTTTCTGGCATTTGGTCTCCTGTCATACTTATGTTTAGGGAATAAGCGATGGCGAGAAAGTTCAGTTCTTCTGTGCAACACAACATAACATTTAATGTCAGTGTACGCATCAGATGAAAACTATACTAAATCTGGTCCCATAGAGCCGCTTTTTTCATCTAATTGGTGAATTCATGGTGTGAAGCAGTGATTACATGTACACATTATCACCTGGGGTCTCTTCTTCTAAGGCGGGTACTATGAGTGAAATACCTAAGGCAGGCCTGTCCAAACAGCAATTTGCGAGCGCGAGCGCTCCAGCCTGGGTCCTACCCAGCGAGTGAGTTGAAGGATGAGGAGGAAGAGGAAAATCGAGACTGCAGCTCGACAACTCTAGAGCGATTTAGTCGCCTTATCAGGCATCAGGCTGTTCGCTGACGTTATTGTTTGTGTTAAACTTGATTTAGTTCTGCATTAGGAATACTATGGCGTCAATGTCCCTGCCAAAAAAAAGAAAAAGTGAAGAAGCCACAGCAATTTTATTATCCATAGGCCAAGCGAGGTGCTTAATAAGGCATCACACTATTATGAGCTGGAAAAACACTCACTGACACTTCATTATAACACCGGGCAGAAAGCAGACCAGTGTGGCCGAGCGGTTCTAGGCGCTTCAGTCTGGAACCGCGCGACCGCTACGGTCGCAGGATCGAATCCTGCCTCGGGCATGGATGTCTGTGATGTCCTTAGGTTAGTTAGGTTTAAGTAGTTCTAAGTTCAAATGGACTGATGACCTCAGATGTTAAGTCCCATAGTGCTCAGAGCCATTTGAACCGGCAGAAAGACTGTACAATGCACTTGCATTCTGAAGAACGACAGTGGATGCTGAATGAAGGCGGACATTAGCGAAAAAAGTGAGTTAATGATAAGTATAGTGGTGACATAATCTTTTATGGAGGACATCTTGAGGTATTTGAATTCATTAAGTGTCTTAATGCAAGGGGAGAATCATTTGGTAACAGATATGGCGAACAAGATTGATGCTACGAATATATGGAAAAATAAGCTTCAAGTTCATGACATGGAACATTTCCCGTGGCTCAAGCTAGTCGTTTGTGGACCAGACATGACTGATTACGTTTGAGGAACGGGAATACTTCAACATGAGTTCTTTATTTTTATTTCACACGTCTAGTTCAGTATAACTTAATTGAGGAGCAAATGACGACGCTCATGCAACATGTAAGTACATGAAATTACAACATAAAAGTAATAACAGATCAAATAAAAAGTTAATGAACCCAAAAAAGACAATCATTAAGTTTATATAAACGCAATCATAATATAACACAGGAATCACCTTAATTTTTCAAGGAACTCCTCGACAGAATAGAATGAATGACCCATAAGGATACTCCTCAGTTTCGATTTAAAGTGCGTGGATTACTGCTAAGATTTTTAACTTGCTGTGGTAGCTATTGAAGATGGATGCAGTAGTATACTGCACAGCTTTCTGCACAAGAGTCAACGAAGTGTGATCAAAATGCAGATCGATTTCTGTCTGGTGTGAACTCGGTCAAAGCTGCTAAGTCTTGGAAATACGATGATATTATTAACAAGAAACGACAGTAAAGAATGAATACATATTGAGAGGCCAATATTAGAATACCAACACTAATCGACAGGGGTCGGCAAGAGGTTCGCGAACTTACACCACTTGTTGCCTAAACCGCCGGTATCTGAGCCAAAAATATTTCAGAATGGGAAGAATTACTCCAGATATAATACCACATGTCATAAGAGAATGAAAATAAGCTAAGTAGACCACTTTTCGCGTCGAGCTGTCACTTACTTCAGATAACGTTCGATTGGTAAAAGTGGCAGCATTAAGTCTTTGAACAAAATCCTGAACGTGGGTTTTCCACGACAGATTACTGTCTATCTGAACGCCTAGAAATTTGAACTATTATATTTCACTAAGCATATGTCCATTCCGTGAAATTAAAACGTTGGGTTTTGTTGAACTGTGTGTTAGGAACAGTAAAAACTGAGTCTTACTGTGATTTAGCATTAGTTTGTTTTCTACAAGAGATGAACTTATGTCATGAACTGCACTGCAGTGCCAACGTTGCACACAACATCCTTTACTACCAACCTTTACTAGCAAGCTAGTGTCATCAGCAAACACAAATACTTTAGAATCACATGTAGTACCAGAGGGCGTATCATTTACATAAACAAAGAATAGGAGTGGCCCCAGCACTTATCCATCGGAATCCCCCATTTAACTGTGCCCACTCAGACACTCTCAACACTGTGAATAATGACGTTTTGCTGCCTGTTGTTAAAGTAAGATGTCAACCAATTTGGAGCTACTTCTCGTATTCCATAATGGTCCAACTTCTGGAGCAATATTTTGTGTTCAACACAATCAAAGGCCGTAGTTAAATTAAAAAAGTTGCATAGCGTTCCAAACTTTTTGTTTAGTCAATCCAGTACCTCACAGAGAAAAGAGAATATAGCATTTTCAGTTGTTAACTTCTAAAACCGATCTGTAGATTTGACAGCAGATTATATGAAATAAAATGATCAATTATCCTTACATACACAGCTTTTTCAATAATTTTGGCAAACACTGATGGCATAGAAATAGATCTAAAATTGTTTACGTTATCCCCTTTTATAAAGTGGCTTTACTACTGAGTACTTTAATCGTTCAGAAAACTGACCTTTCTTAAAGGGAAAATTACAAAGTGCAAATTAAATGTACAGGACTAACATGTCCAGCACAGTATTTCAATATTCAGCCAAGCACTCCACCATATCCCTGAGGATCCGTAGTCTTCACTCATTTATTCACTGACTCAATGTCCCCCTTGTCAGTATCACAGAGGAGTATTTCAGACATAAGTCTCGGAAAGGCATTTTCAGAGGGAGTTACAGGACTTCCTGTAGAATCTAACTTTTTAGATAATTCACCAGCAGAAAGTGATTGTTGAGTACAGTACATATATCTGACTTCTCAGTAAGAGAAATATTTTTATACTAACTGACTTATGTTGTCGACCTTGTGCTGCTGACGTGACACGTCCTTCACGACTGACCATATGGTTTTAATTTTAACCTGTGAATTAGCTACTCTATTTGTCTACCACATACTCTTTGTCTTCGTAATAACATTTTTAAGCACTTTACAGTACTGTTTGTAATGAGCTACTGCAGCTCGATTGTGACTACTCCTAACATTTTGATATAATTCCCACTTTGTTCTACATGATGTCCTTATCCCCCTAGGTAGGCACTCAGGCTGCCTTTTAATACTAGTACCCTGTTCAGAATGTTTTAATGGAAAGCAACTTTCAAAGAGCATGAGAAATGTATTAAGGAAAGCAATATATATGTCATCTATATTATTGGCACTATAAACATCCTGCCACTCTTGTTCCTTAATGAGGCTTAAAAATCTCTCTGTTGTCGTTGGCTTAGCTTTTCTACATAACTTGTAATTATATACAACATTAATTGTATACAACATTTATGTTACCTTTCAGTGTTAAAATTCATGCCTCATGCTCTGAAAGGCCAATTACCCTTTCACTTATAGCATGCCCATGTAGTAAGGAAGAATGAATAATGATATTGTCTATGGCTGTGCTGCTGTTTCCTTGTACCCTGGTTAGAAAAAATCGCAGTCTGCATCAGATCTTATGAAATTAGGAGATCTTTCAACATCCTTTTTCATACTCGATCAAATACAAAATTAATATTGAAGTCACTACATTCTGAAGTCAGAATCAGGAGAATTGTAAATAACAGAAATTAGAAGTTAAGTTTCATTAAATTCTACTGTCCCTGCACAACATTCAAATATATGTTCAGTGCAGTACAATGATACACCTAGGACTCAAATGGAATACTGGTTTTTACATACACAGCCACTCCCGACTCAGCAAAGAACTCCTTGAAAAACAACCAGCTAAACTTTATCCTGGTAATGGAAGTCTCTGAATTGTCAAATTGTTTATGTAGTGCTCCAATACACCAACACAGTCAGAGTCAACATCTATAAGCAGTTCGCTAACTTTATCTCTAATACCTCTTATATTTTGATGAAATACGGTAATTTCTTCACTACTTGGATATTGACCTCCTTCGAAGGTGATTCCTTTGTTAGAAGGACTCCTTTTAAGCAGGGATATCTATCAGCTGACTTCAATATAAAAAGGTGCAGCTCTAACACCAACTACTACAGGAATTTTCCCATGAGTGATCCCTCACTGTCCACTACACTGTCACATATAAGTACTTCCAGCCTCCCCGTTCTTACCTATCGAGCTGCAGGTCATGCCTAGTGAAACCCAATCTGTTGATGGATTCTACTGGCACCACTGCAATGTGAGTCATGCCTTTCTCCATCAGCGCCTTCTCCAGCCCCATGCTAACACACCTAACAGCAGCATTAAGAGGAGGCCGTTCATGACGCTGAAACAGTTGCACGAAGTGAGCCTTAGTGCCACTAATTTGAGTAACTATCTTTACCAGGTCGCCACCTACATCATACTCCCTGTCCCTATCGAGAATATTTGCAGCTCCACCCACAATCACCACCTGATCCTCTTTCGTAAAATTCCTGCATAACTTCCCTATGCTGTCACCTGAGCCCACCCTGCACTAGGCTTCTGAATGCTGGTGACCTGGTACTCACTCGTCAAAACTTCCTGAAACTATTGGCCCTCACCTCTGCCATGTGAACTACCTAGCAGCAGAATCTTCTTCCTTCTGTTAGAATTTGCAACTGACTTAGGCTACCTATCTGCTGAGGACTGCTGCATATTTCCTGCACCTACAGCTACAAGGGGCTCCTCTCCACTAAATTCTGTCTGTTGGTCAAATCTGTTGGTTATACACAAAGCGCAACTGTCTGTATACCCCTACTCCTAGCTGCCTTCTTACCAACAGCCTGTTCCCATTCCCCAGCGCCCTTTGCACTCCTCAACCTATCTAGTTCCTCCTTTGCGTTTTGTAACTGCACTGTAAGGGCACAGATCTTACCCTCCTGCTACTCTATCAGTTTATTCCTGCGACAAATTCTGCATTTCCAGGAGAGGGGAAGCCAGTGGGTTAGAATGCCCCCTGGCTTCCCCAGTGGATTGCCCTCAATGAAAATACCTTGAACAAATCTGACACTGCAACCCACTACTGACAAAGCTATGGCAAAACCTACACTTCTCACTCCTCTAAAATGTTAACAGTTAATGAAAAAACTAAATGTTTACGTTACCTAAGTTCAATTTCAACAGTAGAACTATTTAAAGAACTAGCAATAGTTATCTAGAATGTCGCACTCTACTAAGGAAGCAAATACTTTTATTAATACTACTAAGCCATAACTAATACCAATACCACAAAATTTCTTATGTAAAACCAAAAATTCAAGCGACCACTGGAACACTCAACAAAATTGAAAAGAGTGAACGATAGTTTTCCTGAAATATTTCACTAAAAACAAAAAACCGCCTGCAGAAAACTGGCGTACTAAATTTAATAAACGACTTCAACGCACAAACACCTATATAAAAAAACAGTGGGCAAAAGTTTCAGAAAGTTTATTAAACCGTTATTTCACCAGAAACAACACTACACACCGTTGAAAACAACTAAATTTAATAACCGAATAACAGCACACAAGTAATTTTGTCAGTTCTTAGCTTAAGAGCCGCTCCAGCTGCAACCACACGCCACGAAATGTATAGATACTGCCGAGACTTCGATGGACGACATAAACACTCGCACCTGAATAACAGACCACTCGAACCAATAACACAAAAAGAAAAATTGAAATGAATGAAAGTCCACTAATAAGTTACTTTTAAAGCAAATATTAACACCAATAATCTTTAAAATAGGTATATGAAATCTAAAGCCTTATAAAGTATTGGCGAGCAACTTGAGCAGCAGTCCAGCACATGTGGTGTCACACCAAAGAGATTCCAAGACATTGCTCGAATAACGACGGATTTCGATTATCTGTCAGACCATTCTCGCATTTGGCTGCTAATATATCTCATTACTTCCAAATTGAGCTCATAGACGTAACCAGCTTACTGTCCTGTTTATCCAATCTAGGAATTTACAAGAATGTTACTCCAAGAGCAATATTCTCGGCTGCACAGAGAAGCCTGTATAGTTAATTTAGTAACTGTTTCAACACATGTGTCTGAATGTTTTTTTTTTCCTTCTGTCATGAAATTGAGAATCCCACTAACGTTAGAATTTTCCAGATTCCGAATATTTCACTGTATTACGAACCATAGGACTAGATATATTACATATTCTAAAACAGAAATGTGTAAAATGTATAAACATTCCAACTTAATGTTCAACACCTGAATCTGAAGTTTCTTGTGGTATTACTCACCGTAGTAGCACTATCTATTGTACTTCTGTACTAGAGTAACAAAATTTGCTGCTTTGGCAAAAAAAAAAAAAAAAAAAGGAAATTAAATGAAAAATAAACACCCATGATAAAATCTTGTTTGTAGGAGTATGGTGTAATATTCAATGTGATGCAAAAACGTCTTCTTAAGTTTCCCATGCATGCAGCCGTTGGCATATAGAGATCTTAATCATACAGCTACTCAAAATAGCATAGTGGTGGGGGAAACTGGGGTGCTGAGCAGAGTCGACGTAACTCACAGAGTGTGAATCTTGGCAAGGCCTGATCTAAGGGGGTGGTAAAACCTACCATGTCAGTTTCATGCACAATCAATGTAAAAAAACAACAATTTGGTTTGATTGTACAGGTGCACTTTATTTAATACTGTAGAATTTCCACTCTGAAGCATAGTTTGCACTGGAGAAATTACCTTTCCTGTCCAAAGTTCTTTCTGAGGAAACCATAAGTAATACAGGGATTATTCTAATTACTTTGCAAACTGAGGTTTTTGCTAAATGTCCCCACTGTACGTTTTATGCAGAAGAGGTGTTCTTCACACATCCATATGGACTCAAGAACGTGTGACTAGTCCAGAAATCGAAACAAATCAACATTTAACCAGTTTCTGACATTTTAATATGGCCTCACTAAAATCATAAGACTTATATCAGTAGTTCTTAGTCTCGCACGAAATCCAAGTCCTTTCAGTTTTATGCAGTTCTTGGTAAGATATCTCTTCATTCAGATCCATCTGTATGAAATACATTTTTCTGTGTCTTTTTTATCTTCTATTTTACTGTCAATGATAACTTTCTACGTTTATTTCGAGATTTTTGGAGATTTACTTCTTGTTGCCTTTTTCTTTCGAACCCTTAATAGTTCCTTTACGTCTCTACCCATTTACTTTTCTCCATTCTTCCCCACAGCCAGATTTCAGAGCTTTCAAGTCATTTCTCGTCTTACTTCCGTAATGTCATCTTTTCTGTGTCACCTCTAACAAGATTCCAAATAAAGTATTTTACTCTTGTTGTAAGCAGTCCTTATATCTTTTTAAATGCTTCCTTTCAATGTTCTATTCTTATTTTTTCCTGTTTGAAATATTAAGAAATTATTTTTGGTTATGAGAAATCGACACTGACAAACTAGGCGGGGTTGTTGATGGTATCTTGAGAAACAAACTGAGAACTCAAACCCATGTGTGGAATAACAAAATACAGCATGCAAATCATAGGGACTGACGATTACTTCTAGGTCACGCTTTCGGCAGCAAACATGGGTATTTATATCTATAACGCTGTGATAGGCGTGGATGCATTCGACGTTGTCTAACGATTTCACTAGTGGCAGATCTAAGTAATCGCACTGTGGACGATTCACTTGCGTCCATCGCAGCAGAACACGCATTACCTGCAGAATTGGTGGCCTGATTGGACCAGTAATTTCTAATTTCTGTAGCAACATTAGCGTACTGGGCATGGGTACTTATTGTCAAAGTATTTCTCAAGATGCTCTCTACACCCTTCGAAGTCTGGCGGTGTCTTATTGGTCCCTGTATATTCGCTCTTCCACAGCAACTTTTAGATGTATATAACATTTCTAAAATATGCATATTACGTGAAATCACTCATTTCAATGACACAGTTAAAACTATATCAATCCAGTTTCGTATGAGTGGTTCTGGCATCTCAGCCTGACGATTTTGGAAGCCCACCAGAATGCATGGACCTAGACTACAGCTAGGTGCCGCTCCTAAAATTTGCGAGCGCTGCTGAGAACACTAGTTAGTAGACTGCAGCGGAGCACTGTGCCAAATACTTCCCAGAAACATAGGAATACGGAATTTGCCTGTAGCCCTTCATCCATGATTCAACGATGTTGTGCAAGAGAAGGTCAAGCTGAGTTTCTATATCTGTGCTGATCAGTCGAAAGAAATGTTCTGTCTCAATGAAATTTATTATATACCCATGTTTTGGTTAATACGCGCGTGTTGGTGTTTTGCAGGTGACATCAGCCCAGTGAAGCTGTACGTCGGGGTGCCGGTGGTGGACGAGCACACCTGCCAGCAGCGGTACTCGCGCTGGAATCGACGCATCGTGCCGTCGCAGGTATGCGCCGGTGGTAAGGAAGGCAAGGACTCCTGCTCCGGCGACAGCGGCGGCCCGCTCATGGCTTTCGAAGGCCAGCCACCTAGGGGTGTCCTCGTTGGCCTCGTCTCATTTGGCCCCCGAAACTGCGGCATGGTGGGCTATCCCGCTGTCTACACCCGTGTCTCCTCCTTCCTCACCTGGATACTGGACACCATTCGACCTTAACATCAAGCACACGACCTGCATCAGACCAAATCATTGTGGCTGACCACCACGAATATCGTTCGACTGGATGCATCCAGACGAATTACGTCAACTCTCAGACACTAATGTTCACGTTACTGCAATGAATATCAAAGACATTATATCTTAAGAGGTGTCAACTTAAGGCAGTGTCTCCTCTCACACCGTTTGCACCAACGTCTTTAAGATATTCATTATCAAATTTTCCTTTGTCCTCATCTTTTTTGTGTAGTACACACAAAATTGTGCAACAAATTATCATTAAAGAAAAAAAAAAGAAATATGTACTGTACATATGTGGAAAGAGCGGAGAACGTGATTATGATGGCAAAAAACATGAGAAAATTTTAATAAAATTCGTTTTGTGAACAGTAAAATTTCGTGAGGCTCTCACACGTGGAAACAGGGAAGGTAAGTACAACTGAGAACAACAGGATTTCAGAGGATTAATCTTGACGAACAATTGATTCATTGTAAATGATGTGAAAACATGGTACTACTAACAATTGCCTCACCATCTGACACAGAATACTGTCCTGCGTAGTAACAAACCTAAATTATCCTTGTTTCTTGTGTCTCCTTGTTCCCTAGTTTCAAGAATTACATGTTGTGTATACGTTCATCATAAAAGCAATTGCTTTGATCACTTTCTCGTCGCTCGTTATCTCATTTACAGTAGTTATTAATAATTTATGCAAATTTTTTGGTATGTCCACCTCCGTAAATGAGTGGCCAGTATAGAATGCTGATATGTAGAAGATCCGCGTTCGTTTCACTTCACTGCAAACTCATTTTCCTTGGTGCGAGAGCTGTGACGTGATGCCAGTTGCGGAGCTACTTGAATAAGAAGTAGCGAACTCAAGCTCTGGAAAGTCAGCAAAACGGCTCGGAGAGCGGGTTGCTGATCACATGCCCTCCACTCCACATCCACGCGACCCCGATTAGTAGTGGATGATCGTGTTTTATAGCAGAGAAATTGATTTCGAGCCGTGAAACCATGCTGTTTACTAAGTGAATTTTGTGAATTGTAATTTATTTTGTTGTCCTTGTGCATCATGGGACTGAGCTGGATCATTAATAGATTGTTAGTTTTGTTAATTGCTATTTATAAATAAACGTTTTAAAATACATTTTGTTTCATTGCTGAAGTTCATGTAAAATGGAATCATAGTCTAAGCAAACCATGGCTATGACTGAGCTTAAGGATTCCTTTCTAGGTACCTCAGTTGTTCCTGCTGCACATAAAAAGTCAATCACATGAAAGCCAGTGCTATGTAGGCAGCTCAGGGTTTGCCACCTGGTGTACCTAGATTGTGAGTGTGCTGGGCAGTGGGCTGAAGTTGTGAAGTCTTTTATTTAATTTGTACGTTGTAATGCTTGATAGTCTTGCATGAAATGAATCCTGGAAACCACACTCTTCTATAAGGGCCTGAAAGCTATATGTGCAAACAGCCAGAAACCGATGGAGGATATACTGTTCATAGTCTTTTGTCCACTGGTCCACAATTCATCTCGTCGAGACTAAAGTGAAATATCATAACTCTCTATGAATAATGCAAAGTATTTGAGAATTAGGGCGACAAATAAGAGTTATTTGTAATTTGACGAAACAGTATATTATAATCAATACTTACATGCACAAGAATAATTAATTTTTGCAAATATTTAAAGCTTGTTCTGTCAGCACTGAGCACTTGACACAGTTAGAAGACGATTTATGCTCTATGTTCATAATTGTCTAAGTTTAGTTACTAGCCTTAAAAATACAGAATAATCTAAGCCACTTGCCAAACGGCTTGCTATGATGCAGCGATCAGTACACGAAACAGAACATCGAAAACGTAACGTAGGCTTTCCAGTTCATTACTACAACCACGAAAGTCGGCTTTTAAGTATTTGCACTAAATAAGCGGGATATTTCAGTCAACCTAAAAGCATTCATATCAGTAGTTGTTAACGCCATTTAAGGCTTAAGCAGACACTGTCACGGAACATTCTACAACATGGCGAGATACAACACATGTGACTCACGGGGATCGAATAACTTCCTGTTGTAAACATGGCGTTCTTTATACGGGCTCGATGCGGAAGGTGAACGTAGCATTCGCTCTAAAATCGCTTCCCGCTTTGACGGCGGCTCCCCGTCAGTACTCCTCAAGACTAAGTAAAACTGTACTTTATTTATGTTCTATAACACCGTTATCCAGGTAAATCACAAATTTTGAACTCCTGAACATTTCAAACGGAACTGAGTATAGTTAGGGGCTCTGAACTGTCTGTTTTAACTTCTATACCTTTATAAAATTACCATATTATGTTCAGGCATGGTACCGATTCATTATTATACATAATAAGTACAGTGCTTTCATCGTGGCTTTATAGCTTCATAACAAATTTCAGTTAATCTAACTCGCATTACAAAATTTAGATACGAAAATTCGTTTTATCTTAATAATTCAAAAAGTATATTAAGTGCTAACTTGCAAACTTCTACAACTTTTTTTATGATAAACTGAACTTAATTCTAGAAGCAGAACACTCTAACTTTAATGTTATGTTCTAAAATTTAGAAAATACTGGAATGATTGAAAAAGTGAAAGAGGCAGCTTAATGGGAACTTCTACCTACTTTCGTCGACTCCTCATTCGGGAGAAATTATCAGTATATTTGAAATGACAATAAAACTTATCAAGTTTTTTAAAAAAAATTGTGGTAAATTCACATTTTGAAATATTTGAATCATTTGATATAATATTTAAATACTCAGCAGCCTGTAACAATTTGAACCTACGTTTTATTCATACTAGTTTATAATTCAGTGAAGTTTATAGGTTTGACATTTGGGTTGGGAGACGGTGGAACATGATTCTTTGCTTGAAAAATAATCAATGACGTGGAAACACGGTCCAAGTGGCGTCACATCGAAACAGTTCCTCCAGACATACAGAACCACACAATACTGCTATCATTGTTAAGCTTAGATACGATACCATCAAATCTGTGCTGTTCTTTGTTCACATGCTCTAAGATTATAACACATGATAACCATCAAAACGATGTCTGTTGTCTATACACTGTTTCACCACATGAAAGTGAAATTCGAAACAAATCATAACTTGACTGTAAATTTTTCTTGTCACATCGATAATATAGACTGCTATCCACTGAAAATAATATTTCATAACATCAAATTCTAAAATCAGGTAAATCAAAGTGACTAGTTAACTGACATGACCAGAAAACCATCTATGTGAATGACAGAAGACTTAAATTCATTTATTATTCATAAATGAGCGGAAAATTTTATTTTATGCGTAGCAGGACACATGCCTATAAGAATTAATATAGAAGATAGTGCTCAATGGCCAGTTAAAAACTTATGATATATTTACGAAATTTCTCACATTAAACTAAGCCATTCTTGGACCATTACTCTCAAGGGAATCAGTGGATAGCCCATCAAAGACTGAACACAGATTAAACATGAAACCGGACGGAGGTGTACTGAACTTTGAAAAAAGAAGCAAAATAGAAACAGTGAACGGTCCAAGTTCAAGCTGTGCAACATCGAGAGAACTGCAAGAACCACAGCGCGTGGTTGTGTGGTCAGAGTGTGGGACTGCGAAGTGGGATATCTGTGTTGAAATCTATCTCGTGCCCCAGATTTTTTTTTTCTTCTCCACAAAATTATGAACTTTCCACCCACTCATTGACGTGTCTATTCTCCTTCTGTTGCCTTGGCAATTGTGATACTATACACTGGTTATAGAATTTGAGTCATGTGGTAAGAATATATTATGTCACAAGTAAATGTGATGAATATTGGGAGCAGGCAAGATGCCGCATAGACCTGTCACAGAAATGAAAACAACAAATAAACAGGTGAGAACTATATTACAACGAAAGAATCCAAGGATCCAAACTTCCAAAACAGAACGCAAGAGTCATAACATGTGGTACTTGTACAGAACAAATAGGACGTACGTACGTCTGGAGTCTGCTTCCTCAGACCTCGTTGTTGCAAACGGACGTTTCACCATGACACAGACACAAATTGGAATACTGAGGTCAGACACGTCAGTGATCAGATGAACACACCATAAATTTGTGAAAAAAATGGGCACGACTGATATTTGAACATGGATCTCCCCCTCCAGACTCCAACACCGTGGCCACATAACCACCACGCCGTGGCTATTGAATTTTACATGATGTTACACATCTTGAGCTTAGACCATTCACTGTTTCTATTTTTCTTCCTTTTTCACAGTCCAGTACACCTTCTACTCGGTTTCATGCCAGATCTGTGTTCGGTTTTTGCTGGGCTATCCACTGAGCAAGCTTACCACTGAATCTGCGTGGGGTGAGATGGTGAGTTTCTCTTGTAAGGCAGGAATTAAGGTGAAGAAACCGTTCAGTTATTGTGCATATGTACTTCATGGAAGAGGTATTTAACGACCATTATGCAATGATCTTAAGGTCGAATGAGGAATGGAGAGAAATGAGTAAGGAAATCGGCCTATATTGGATTTTGGATCTTAGTATTCGCGACCCTTTTGTAGATGCCCAAGTACCGCAGGAGTTCCGACCAACCAATTTTGCAACACATGAGGAAATGATTACAACACTGCAAGAAAAACTGTTTATTCACAATCATGGTCATCACTACTGGGTGCCCAGAGTGATTATATGAATGGAAGAAATGGCGAGGCCATTTAAAAATCCCAAATAGCAGAAACTTAAGCAAACAGCAACATTATTGCCCACCTGACAAAGTAGGCGTGCAGATTGAGCAACCAAAACATAACTGCGTGAAAAAAAACGATGTTTGTTGTCCAAACTTTTAAATAGAAATTTCAGGATTTGAAACATAAAAGTTTAGATTCTTCGGAAGTATGCCAAATTGTAAGGAGGTGCTGTATAAAGAATGCGTAGGTAGAGGCTAGACACAGTGGCACTGCAAGAGGTAGATGGTCCATAGAAAGGACGCTTAAAGATATGTTCTACAGCTTGTTCTTTAATGAAAATAGGGAAAGTAAACAGAACTTGGGTTTGCAATAACCAACAGAATAAGAGGAAATACCTTAGACTACAAGATTCTGAATGAAATAATATGCTGTAAAAGAATGAAAGGAAAGTTTTACAAGCTAACAATGGTCTCGTACCATACAATACAGAAGATAAAGACCATGGTAAAAAAGACAGTTTTCACGAAGACATAGAATCAGGAAATGAAGATGCACTGTTCTAGGCTGTGAAAGTGTTCCTAGGTGATGCTAGTGCCAAAGTAGGAAGATAAACCGTTATGAGACCCTAGAATGGCCCCTGTAGTCTAAACGATTCCTCCAACAACAATGGCATGAGACTAGTCAATCTTGGAACTTATAAAAATCTAAAGATTATAGGTACCTACTTTCCTCATAGAACATACATATGATAACATGGAAATCACTTGAACAAATTTCAAAGACGTGCAGAAACAGAATCACACCACCGTCTTGTACTGATAACTACTCATGAAAGGACAGAATGAAGAATCTGCATGAGAAGAACAGCAGACCTGAAAATAAACGCAGATCTACCGAAAGACGATTACATAAAAGACTGATATGCAGGTGAAATTCGAAACAGGTTTTGCTGCACTTTGAGAGAGGTCATGTAGACAAGATGATTATCAATCGCAAGGTTCAAGTCAAATACACCGCAGATGACGCGCTGAAAAAGCAGAACAAATGATCAACAGATGAATCGAAAGATGTGGAGGAATGAAAAAATATTTCGAAAATCTCCTGAATGTGGGCGACGGCCTCAACAGTGATGCAATGGCAGCATCAGACGATGAAGAATAAGAATGACACAGAGAAAATCCCATGAGAATAACAACAGCGGAAAATGAATTGCCAGTCATGAAAGAAGTAGGAGAAAGAGAGGAAAGACACTAGGAAGAGATGGCAGCAGAGACGCTCAAAGAGGAAATAGGCATCCTGCAAGAGAGAGTGTGCCACCCAATGGACGACTCCAGACGAATTACCTTTCTATTTACTGCTTATAAGATACTGAACATGTTATTGCTGGAGCGGCTAACACCATATGTCGAAGGGGTACTCGCGTTCCAACAAACAGGGTTTAGAAAAGGAAAGTCAACCGTAGAGCAACTAAATATAACAAGATGTAGTAATTTCACTGAGACGACGATTCTCAATAACCGTTGATAGTGTGAACAGGTAAGCATTATGGCAAGAACTAACAAAACTATCACAAGCATCTATACAAGAGACGACATGCACAGTTCAAGGTGACGACTAGAGTGTGATAGGGAGAGTGCCTCTGCCCCTTTCTGTTTAATCTGGTTCTGGAAAGATCATCCAAAACAGATAACATGCCTGGAGACACGAATTCATTTAGGGAGAAGGATCAACAACGTAGCCTATGCGGATGATGTAGTTTTAAAACGATGTGATGAGCAAGGTCTGGTTCACGTGGTAAGAGTGTTAATGGAAGAGACAATGAGAGCAGGCTTGAAGATGAACGTGCATAAAGCCAAATGCCCCGTAGTGAGCAGAGAGAACGATGACAGACCTTTACATGTGGATGATAAAATCCTTGAAAGTGTAAAAGAGCTGAAATATCATGTGACAGCAGTCTGTGAAAGGAATGTGAGAGACTAGGGAATAACAGCAAGAATCCAAGCAGGAAACAGGTTAGATTTGTACTTGGAAAGCTGGTTTTTATTGAGATCCACGAAGATTAGGATCTGCACGACAGTAATACAACCTGTCGTCCTATACGTGTGGCCAGTCTAGTACGTAGGTATGAGATCTTTGGGTTGGGTTGTTTGGGGGAAGAGACCAAACTGCGAGGTCATCGGTCTCATGGGGTTAGGGAAGGACGGGGAAGGAAGTCGGCCGTGCACTTTCAAAGGAACCATCCCGGCATTTGCCTGGAGCGATTTAGGGAAATCACGGAAAACCTAAATCGGGATGGCCGGACACGGGATTGAACCGTCGTCCTCCCGAATGCGAGTCCAGCGTGCTAACCACTGCGCCACCTCGCTCGGTTGTATGAGAGCTACAAGACTGCAACGTGTAAAGCAAGAAGGGAAGCTATTGGTACCACAGAGAAGCCTGAGAATTTATCGGAGTTTCGACTGAGCGAAGAGGTTATAAACTTAATTGAAGGTTATAGATTTTGAAAACTGACGACGGATCTGTTTCTGACAAAAGAATCATGGCATTCGAATGTGAAGAAGCGGAGAAAACCCTGCGCGAAAATGGAACTTTTCTTATGGCTGCGACATTTGACTGTTGTTCTAAACAATTCAAACAACTTTACACCGTACACATTGACATCGAATGTCACAGAACAAGAGAAGAGAGGCACAGAAGAAGACGGCATTTCCCGTTTTATTTGTTTTGTTCCCAGAAAAAAGTGGAAATACACATGAAAGGGTATTTTGCTGGTTGTAAAATAAAATACCTGGGTAGGCAATGTGCTGCTAGACTAAAATTAAAGCTATGAAAACAGTGTTCACTGAAACATACCTTTGTGTTTGCAATTTTCATTTCAACCAAAGTCTGTGGAAGAAAATACAAGAACTGTGGTAATGGGAGGTATACACAGATAAGGAATAAGTCCGGTTGTTTTGCTATATGTCTACTGCAGTGGCATATCTTCTACAAAAAATGTTGACGAAACGTGAATGGTAGTAATACAGGAAATTCACAATGGAGAAAATGACATTAAATTCGCAGACTGCATGGTTGGAAAATATTTCTATATACCCATTGAATATGGAACTTTTTTAACCAGCCACACATGTCCAAGAATGCTGTCGAAGTTTCGAATAGGAAAGAAAACTCCTCAGTAAGTCAAAAACATACGAAAGAAAACTTTCTGATAAACAAAGAGGACGAGGAAGCAGTAAATGCTACATTTTGAATTAAAAAAAGTCCATTGGACTGGCTCTTCAAAAAGAAAAAAAAATCATATAGCTTGCAAAAGATTAAAAGATATTATAAGAATACACAGGGTGATCCCGTGATGATGTTACATACTTTCAGCGATGGTGGAGAAGACTGAATGTATCAATTTTCTGTAAGCTTATGGAATGAGCATTAAGGGGGAGAGTATGCCCAAACATATGGTTTCAAAAGGAATGTCCGAGTGTGTGTGTGTGTGTGTGTGTGTGTGTGTGTGCAACAGACCTTCGAGGCTTACTCTCGGTCCGTACAGCTGCTCAGAGATTCGATGTTTTTCTTTCCCGACTGTCCAACACGTCGAAGCAAATTGAGGTGGAACCCTTTACGCCCATGGAGCACGCCAGGTATCTGGTTATCCATTCCCAGTAGCAGGTCGCCTATTTAAACAGCTTCCAAAAGCAACAAAAATTTGACGTTCACTATTTCATATAGTCCATAAATATAAAATCTCTCTCTCTCTCTCTCTCTCTCTCTCTCTCTGTGTGTGTGTGTGTGTGTGTGTGTGTGTGTGTGTGTGTTTGTTCCAGATAGCTTCCTAAAGGCCTGGAGCTATTCCAACCAAACTTGGTACTTATATCCCTTACTGCCAAGCAACAATCGCTGTGGAGTTAAAACCACCTACCAGCATAGCTCAGCAGATATGACGCTATAAACAATGAGATTCGTGGGAAATTGCCTTATCATATATGACGTTTAAATTTATTAATTCTTTTCTACCAGTTCTGTTCTCAAAACGTTTTGCAGACAATATCCATATATGCCACTGAATGCAACTACAAAATTATATCATTGGATGACTCACAGATGAGGAGATATGACGTCATACACAATAACATACGTGTAAAACGGCCGCATCGTCGATGACTTCCACATTTCTTACTTCTTTGCTACTGACTCTATTCGAAACACATTTCACTGACACCATCCACCTATACCGCTGAATATGCCTGTATAAATATATCATTCTACGACCCATAGTTCAAGAGATATGACGTCATAACAACAGACAAACGTGAAAAATGGATTATTATGCTTGAAGTTGTAATACATTTATTCTTTACTAATACGATCCCTTACACCTGGCATCGCTTTTGACAGCTTTCAACTGTGAAGCGCAAAAGGCTGTAGGCGTAAATATTGTGCTGATACATCCATACGTTATGCATGTTCCTTTGTACAACTATTTCATAATTTCAGAGGTATTCGGACGAGTACATGTAAATGATACTTTTTCAATACTTTACTACAAGCACAGTTTATTTTTTGTTTTCTTTTCTAACAGAAAATTGGAAAAACGATTACACAGTCAAAGCCAGGTTTGTCAACTAGTTATTAACTAAAATTAAAAATTTAAAATGTTCTCACAACCCACTCATTGAGATTTATAATCTTACATTAAGTCAAGTATTATTGGAACCGTATATACATATTGACGCATGACAAATCATGATATTCAAATTACCCAGACTGTATTTAACCATTATTTGAGAATGCGAGCACTTAGTGCCACGCAACACACTTTTCTCACTGAGACCCCACCTAGAATGATGAAGGAAAAAAGTTTATCGCTTTCTACATTTTAGATTTTCATGCAGTAGAACTAGTGTGACATTTAATTCAGTCATAGACTGACACTCTAATGTTATATTGTAGCTGACTCCTTAGATTATTAACCGTAATAATAAATAAGTTCACTGAAGATCTTTCAACTATAATTGGCATAAATCAATTAAATCAATTATTTGCTTCACAAATTTCTGAGAACTGACTGAAAAATAATCGAGGTCAATTTATTGTAAAAATCTCCTTGGTTTAATCGGCCAGATGTGGCATCAGTTTTAATTCCTAATGCAGTACTACTCATGGATGAAGAATATCTGAGGCTCTTGTTAGTAATTTTACTTCGGTATTTATATGTAAAATTGTTCAACTATCTACATCTAGTAATCAGAATCTGTCATTTTCTAGCTCTTATTCTGGAGCTATGTAACTGTCAAGTTCTACATCTATGAAGTCTGAATATTGATATCCTGATTATCATTGTTGTCCAGTTGTTTAATTTGTGATTATTGCATCTACTGAACCATCGAGTATGTATAATAGATGTATGCAAAGCAATAAAAATTAGAGTAATAGCTGGTAATGCTCATCCAATGGCTTTAATCAAGTACGCGTGAGAATACTTCGATTTGTGTAGACAATGAATAGTATACCTCAGAGTGTAACCTACAAGTTACTGTAATTAATAATAGTACAACTATAGTATGGTCGTGGAAGAATGATAATTCCTCCATTAGTGGTGAAACTCTGTCTTAAAGTGATAAATTTGATCATGTCACCATTAAAAAATTTTCTAATAAAACGTCAAAGCTTTATTTGTAGAGCTTAAATATACTGCACTAATCTACCATATTAGAGTCTAGAAATTGGTGGTAGTTCTGAATAACTGTGTTCTGTGGGAGGCTTCTTTTGTAGTCATTCAGTTGACTTACTTATGTTAGCTCTTAGTATAATTGCTCGATTTGTAACCATTCATTCTCATATAATTACAATGAATATAGTGATTCCCACAATTGACATTTTTGTTCCAGTTCTTGATACTACATTTCATAATGTATATGAGTCTGGGTAGTCAGAATAATGTTGTGGTATTAATGCTAGGACTGGGAAATGTTAAGGAAACAAGGTCAGGTTCACTCCAATTAATATAATTGCGAATTGGATTTTTAATCATGTATTATTTATAGTTATACCTGTAAATAATGGGTATATTGAATGACACCTCCTATAATTGCAAATACTGCTCCTATAGATAATATATAGTGGGAGCATGCTACTACTTAATAAGCGTCCTGTTATATAATATCAATAGGTGAATTTTCTAATACTAGTCCTGTTAACCTTCCAATTGTGAATAGGAAAATAAATCCTGGATCTCATAGTAATGGTGGGTGAACTTTATTCCATATAATGTTGCTAATCATATGAATACCCTAATTCTTGTTAGTACAGCTATAATTATTTTTGTGATGTGAAGTATGAACAAGTATCAACATCCATTTCTACTGTAAATATATGGTGTGCTCATACAGTAAATTCTATTAGTCCAGTTGATTATATATCATAAATTATACCTAGTGTTCTAAATTATTCAATTTTTCATTGTTCTTGACGTATGATGTGTGAGATAATACCAAGCCTTGGTAAAATTAAAATATATACCTCTGGTGCTCAAAGAATCAGAATAAGTCTTGATATAGAATAGAGTCCCCCACTCCCTATCCTTCAGGGTAAAAAATGGTGTATTTACGTTTTGGTTGTTTAATAGAATAGTAATAACACCTGCTAAAACAGGAAGTGAAAGGAGAAGAAGAAGAAGGGCTGTAATAGTGACAGATCAAACAAATAATGGTGCCTGAACTACAGTTATTCTTTCTGTTCGTATATTAAATGCTGTTGTAATGAAATTTACTGCTCCAAGAATATATGAAACACCTGCTAAGTGTAATGAGAAAACATCTACCTCTACTGATGTTTCTCTGTGAGCGATAGCAACTGCTAGTGAGGACTCAACTGTTGTCGTGTACCAGCAAAATTATCTACTAGATAAGATGTAAGAAGAAGGGTTGATGAAAGTGATAGTAATCAAAAACTTACATTATTTATTTGGGGAAATGGTATATCTGGTGCCACAATTATTAATGGTACAAGTCAGTTACCAAATGCACCAATAATAATAAGCATTACTATGAAGAAAATTATTACAAATGCGTGGGCTGTAATAATATTATAGGTCTGGTCATCGCCAATTAAGGATCTGCACTGTTCTAATTCTGCACGTATAAGTATTCCTATTGATGTTCCTACTATTCCTGCTTGTGCTCTGAATAGAAAGTATAATGTACCGATGTCCTTATGGTTTGCTGAAAATAACCGTTTTTGAAAGAAGATGGCTGAAGTTATAGGTGGTAGACTATAAATCTACTTAGGAGATATTTTCTCTCTTATCATTATTGGTCTTGTATTCAGTTTTGATTCTAACTGCAATTGTAGTGGTGTAAATTTTTCCCAAGACCTAAGAGATTATGCTTTTAATTATAACTGACAGTTGTTAGTTTAATTAATTTGAGTCCTTAGTA
This sequence comes from Schistocerca nitens, assembly GCF_023898315.1. Lineage (NCBI taxonomy): Eukaryota > Metazoa > Arthropoda > Insecta > Orthoptera > Acrididae > Schistocerca > Schistocerca nitens. The sequence continues at coordinate 833,119,475 of NC_064614.1, forward strand.
TAGTGAGGTTAAGGTTGATGTCCTGAATCCTATCGTTGAAGTTAAAGGAAGAATAAATCTTAATTTTTGTGGCTTGATTTTTATTGATCATGAGCTCTCAGAGTAATATGAGTGCTGAAAATCTAATACGTATATAACAATAAATTGTAATGGTAGTAAGTACAACTATGACTGTTATAAGGGTTGTTGTGTTTTTTCTGTAAGTGATTGTGTAACAATTCATTTTGGTAAGAATCCAAGGAATGGGGGTAAACACCCATTGGTAGCCTCCTCATCACCCACGTTCTGCTTGCCGCAGATTGCATCCTTCAATGGACGAAACGTATAGAATCTGGAAGGTGCGAGATCTTGGTTGTAGGGTGGATGAGGAAGAACAGCCCAATAAAGTTTTGTGGGCTCCTCTCGGTTGCGCGTACTCGTGTGAGGCCTTGCATTGCTTGAACAAGGAGAAGTTCGTTTCCATTTCTTTGTCGGCGAACTCGCTGAAGTCGTTTGTTCAGTTTCCTGAGGCTATGTGCTGCCGACACCCTCACGGGAGATCGGACAGGTTTGCGCGACCTCGTTGCGATGATGAAACCCGCCTCGCCTAATGATTCGCCGAGCTTTTGTTCACTGCCAGGTCTCCGTAGACGTTCTCCAACCGAATATGAATATCTGCAATGCTTTGGTTTACCACCAAAAGCAACTCCATGTCAGCTATCTGCTTGGAACACACCTCCGCTACAGAAGCCATTTTGACGACTACGTACAGCGCCGCCAGTATAGGAACCTCACGAAACTATAGGAATTGAAGCGAGAATATTCCACGATGTCCTGCAACAAATTCTAGATTTTTTTGAACAGAAAGTATCCGAGAAAAAATTGGTTGCATTACGCATTGAAAGCCCCTCATATAATTATTTGCTATTTGAACTGTGTTCCGAGGTCAGCTGCTAATATTTGAAATATAATCTTTATTTATTGAGAAACCATTTCTCTCAAAATGGAATTTGTATTTAATCTTATTAATATGAGCTCTCATTCACTAATAGTGACATGCAGAAATATTACATGAAATATTTTATATTGAAAATGCAGTACGCTGTTCATGAACCTTGTCTGTAATAAGACTTTTGCACGTTATTCTCATTGACACGTACCTTCTTCAGGAGTTAAGTGGCTACAAGTTCGATTTTATACTGTGTGGTGGTTTTCAATAAATATTCCGAGTCGTAATAAATGATAAACCCAGTACTCGTACTCCTTTGTCGCTCCATAACTGTAAGTTGTGGAGCTATAAAGGAGATACGGTTTCCGCATTTCAGATTTCGTTATTATACTTTCGTAACAGCGAAATAAATAAAGAAGCCACTGATGAGGTAGTAAGTGTACGTAACATTTTCTTTTGTCATAAACAGCACGGACACAATTGTCCAACTTAAGAAGAACGGTACGTTCCGCGAAAAGAATTTACAAGGATTACTGACAAGATCCTCAGTTACGTATAGAGAATTAGCGCCCGATGAAATGGGAGTTCAAAGACAGAAATACTAACCTAAAACAAATACTCTCAGAAGTTTAGCTACGTAGCCAATTAAGCTACATAATCTGCGAACAGTCATACAAATTGTTATCTGAAATTATTTTGACTGTACTGGCGCACAGGTAGGGATTGGGGGTTGTAAGCGGAGCACCTAGCGACGAACTTCTTCAGGATGACATCGCTATTACAGACAACGCCAGTCATATTTTTTTTCATAGCCCTATACTTATTAAATATTATAATAACACTAGTGTTGTCCTTCCTTTTGCAGATGATAAAGCAGCCTGAGCCCTATATGAGATGAAGGGAAGCTCCAAGTCTCGACATTCATTTCTCCAGAAACCTTATAGTATCACAAAGCATTACCCTTTTAACATCCGTTTCTAATGACACCTCATACTAACAAGCATTTTGGAGATCCAGGACACAGAAGGGGTCGTAATCATAGAACGAAAGAAAATGAGGAAGACATGCCAAATCAAAGAGCTGATCGACATGTATCGTAAATACTCTCTTCGAATTCCAGGAAACGATCCCGTGTGATTGCCTTCAGACACACAGATAGTTGCGCGGACTACACTAATGAGTTTGGATTCATAAGTGAAATTCTGCTGAAGAAAGACTGGTTGACGACATTTCTAAGAAATATACCATTGCTATAACAGCAGACATCGCAGACAGTAAACAGCCTCTTGTGGTCTTCAGTGTTCTCAAACAGTTTCGAGACATTTAAGATGCCTAAAAGGTTGTACAACTGTCCAGTGGCCTACTGGAAAAGGACGAACTGTTCAGTGACAAGCTGGGAAGGTGAAGGTAAAAAACACACTTACTGAAAATAATGGGTACACGAAGTCGCTCGATTCTTTATTCAGTTGTTTCTTTGGTCACTAATGTACAGCAGCTCAATTTTGCACGTAGACGGTAAGGATTCATATGACCTCTGAAGAGTTTAAAGTCGGTTAAAACCCGTTTTCGGTACGACGTGTACATTTTAAGAAGGGATAAAATAAAGACAACTACTTTCAAATTTTGATTCATTTCTCAGTCAAATGTAAGAAAACAACAAAGAGGACAGTACAGGACTTACATATCTTTAAAAACCATTAAGTAAAGATGGCTTTTTGGAAACATATTCGGGAGCTATGAGCGTAAATGCATTTCCATGGGCGAAATTCGTTCCAGTGTTGTTAAGGATGAAGTTGATAAAAACTAAAAACAACCAGTTGAGCAAACTTCGGTTGCGTTAACTGTAATGTATGTGGCCCTGACTCGTTCTTTGAAAGTGCGTATATTAGTTTAAATATTATTAGGTACTTGAGAGAATCAACAAAGTACACCTATGACCACGACAATGGGTCTGGGCAACACTCGCAGATTTTCGGCTGAAATTCGTCATAGCTTCGAAGTCGGCAACCATGGAATTCAGGTTACAAATTCAGTTGCATTTTGTATTGTAAAATACTGCGGCTTACTGCTTTATAGGGATTAAGATTAAGCGTTCTGATTTCGCACGTGGGTATGAATGTTTTGTATTAACTGGGGAATTCTTAATTTCATAGCTAACTGCACAAGACACTAGAATAATATATATAAATATTTATTGCCGTACTTCACCAGCTCGTGATTTACGACGACCGTCATGGACTTTTCCAGAAAACCTGTCAGAATAGGCTTTTCCCTCAAGTTTGCAATCGTTCTGGTTATCTATCAGTTTCGGACGGATGTAGCGTATTATATCCTACAGAAGATGAGAAACCCATTTTCATAACTGGGGCTGGTAAATTAGCTCATTGTAGTACGGGGACTGCAAACGCAAAGATAACTTCTTCTAGTACGCCATTGAACTACCAACAAGATTATCCATTTTCAACGCAGATTCTTAACTACAACGAAACACAGTATGTAATATGGCTTCATGTTGGTAAGTATGAAAAGATTCTGACAGTCTCAAAGGCAAAGTGGCAGCCCAAAAAAACCTATTAGCAAGTGTGTTCTACAATTTAAACATAAGTCCTCGGCAGGTAACGTTACCCGCAAAATCCTTCACGTGTGTGGATGATGTTGAAACACAACTCTTATACATGCACTTGTGATGTTCTGCAAACACGGCGTAAAGAATCAGATACATAGTAGTTGTAACTAATAACTGTTAACACGTTCGAAAATAGGAACTTAACTTCCTACTTAGTACTTGAATCACATCAAACAGCAACATTTGCTGTTATATTTTTCTGCATGTTGTAATGGTCCGCCTAAGTCGTTGATATCTTGCTAATTGCTGTAAACGCACTATTTCACTCCCATTTACGCAGCTTGTTAGCACTTGATGTTAGGTTGGCGCCATTACAATGTATTGTATTGTAGTAATCGCTGCTGCTTGCTGGATCGCTGCTGTGTCTCGTTGCTGATGCTGGCTCTAAATCTGGTTGTCTAGGGTAAACACATGAGGTTCCGTGTTTTTCATGTGCTTTTGATGATAAAGAACGAGCGAAACCAACACGTATGTAAACATCAAACATTTATTACTTTGGTGGCCATATTGATTCCACTGTCCACCAAAGACCATAACACAACACAAAGTAGTACTTCCTTTACATGTTCTTTGCCTTGTTTTGCCAAACAATAACACAGAAACACACTTCACCAAAGTGACATTCCGACTGCCCTACTGCCTCCGACTGGTCTCTCGACCCTTCTCGCTGCTTGTATTTATAACATTGTCAAAGAACTACTAAAAAGAGATATAGTTTATAAGTCACATGTACATCTGTTATCATAATTTGTGCAGAAAAGTTGTTAATTTGCATCGAGTGACATAATTTAACATGTTATTAAAATGACAGACAGATTTGTTGACTTGACAGAATAATTCTTTGTTACAAAAAGGTCGTTTTTTAGAAGTTTGTCAATTGACTTCTCTAATTTGCATAAATAAGTAAGTAACGTGAATTATGAAGAATTACATTGGTTTTCTTCTAAAATAGGATTGATTACGTGAATACTGAGTGAAAACGCTCCTAGTGAACAAATAGGTTTCACTGGGTGATTTTTATTTAAGGAGATCCAAAATACCTAAGTTGGCCACTATTTTTCGTACTTCATATTAATTATTTAAGATAAACTTAGTGTTTTTCATGATGACATTTGCTGTATCAGTGATCAAGTGATATAAACTTTTGTGTGGGTTAGTTATTCAGTATAATTTAATGGGTTGACTGTTTATGGAGACATGTTATGCAATCATTGTTAACATTCACAATAACTTTTCTATAATCATAAATACTCGTTAAACTGGTTGAATTTGGAAGGGATCGCATACTTCATTAAAGTAAAGCCTTTAATATGTTCCGTTACAATACCCCCCTCGGGTAATATCATTTACAGAATGTTAATGATATTAGCCGACTAGGACAAATGTGTCAATTACTATGCATAATGTGTATGTATACAACAACCGTTACACCGTTTCAAAATGACTTTTTCCTGAAAATATTTTAGTTGTGTTGTTTCAAATGCACTTTGTGTTATGTCAATCAGTATGACAGCATAATAAAAATATTTAGTAATACATGAAAGTAAAAAAAAATGTTAATCTTTGCTCCCAGTGAGCCACATGGAAAATGATCAAAAAACAGACACAAATATATCACATGCGATTTTAAGATATAAAAAAATATATATGTAAATTATTTCAAAGTCAGCTCTCATTGAGTCACAGATTAGTCAAGATAATAGAAGGAACATAAATATATTACATAGATGGACAGGTCATATGTCCATAAGAAAATATTGCCACTGTCTGTTCCTTTTGAGCCACATAAAAGAAATGAAAACCAAGAACATAATTATAAGTATGGACATGATATATAAATACACACACTAGTGAAGTCACATGTATGGATATAATATGCATTTAAAAAAGAAATGAAATATTTAAAAAACTTGTCTCCCATTGAGACACATAGTCAAGACAGTACAAGAACATATGAATACTAAAATTGGACACTTAAATTGGTCACAACATAACACAAACATCAAACTTGGTGAACATCTGATTAGCTGTAGAAAATTGTCCACAAATCTTATGTCTAAGAAAACAATAGTAACACAATGATGGGTCTTGCACCAAAATTTTTACATTGTCTTTTATTTGGTGCAATCATGTCCCATATTCAACAATACAAAAAGAAAGTAATAAATGTTTGTCACCTCTTTGGGTGCATGGTTAAACTTGCCCCTTGCAAGTAAAGAAGATGTCTCCAAATTTAATATTCAATGGTGACAATAAAAATATAAAAACATTCTCTCAGAAATCTGGAACTTTTCCAGGGTCTGTAGTATGAGTGGTAGTTGCTACTTGACACATCCAGTAAAAATCTTTGCTGATCACATGCTTTATGGAAAATGGGTAAGTAACTGTATTCAAACAGGGAAATGTGCTTAATCATGTTTATATGATTTCAATTCAGTGATGTTTCTTAATCCAAATAACCTTCTTGATCTGGGGAAGATAAGTCTATACGCATTTGGACGTGGGCTTTCTTTTATTTCAAATGGACAAATGTCAATGTTTACTTTAACATATAGATAACCTAGCTCAACATCTTTGTCTACTTCAGTATTTTCAAACAATAGATCATTTTCAATTCCTTTAGTTCCTAAGTCTAATTCCTCTTTCCTACACTTAGACACATCCCTCTCTGTTTGCAAAGCATTGACATTTAAATATAAACCTTTGTTTTTATCTGTTCCTCTTAACACTGTGTTGCCACTCAACAAATTATTGTTTTCACCCCATTTTTTATAAAGTCCACTACGGATTCTTGTCCACCAGGTAGGATACAAGGTTGCACTTACCTTTGCTAATTCTTTCCAAAACACATCTTTGTTTATACAGTTTCCATAGTCGTTCCACAAAACTTCTAAAAACTTTTCCCCTTTTTCTTGAAAACACACATTTACATTCCATCCGTTTATATTTTCTTTAATATTATTATTATTAGTACCATTCTCATAGTTTAATGTTTCATAGTTCCCAATAGGCAATAGCTTGTCCTCAGATACACATTCCCTAGTCTGCATTTCACTTAAATTAACCTCATTATTACCCATGTTCATCACATCACTTACCTTTACCACATCACTTTTCAATTCTACAAATACTTTTATTTCTTCCTCCACACTCTCATCAATAACATCACTTGATTTAGGATCATTATTTAAATGTCCCTCTATTACTTCTTCCTCCTCCTCCACAACAACCTCATCTTCAGTTTCCCCCCTATGTATCTGAATCTCAGCAATTGAGTCTTTGGCTCCATTAAACACTTCGTCATCCCCCTTCATATCAAATAAACCCCCCAAAATAGATTCTACTTGTGGTGTGTCTGACTTGTTATTAACACCAGTATCTTTTTCAGCCCAACTATGGAACTCTGCAATACCTTCAACTTCTGCACTTTCACCAACTACCTGTGCTTGAATACAGTTTTTATTAACTGTATCACTTTTACTCATAGTATCCCAAAACCTTTTATTAAATTCTAATTTATTCATTCTAACAACTTCAGTATTTTCATGGTATTTACTCTTTACATTGTATCCTCTCCTTTTCCAGTTTCGGTTATGTGTTGTCCTGTCATAATATTGTCTAGCCCCAAAACTACGGACATCTAGTGGGACTGTGCACCGTTTCCCGGCTGGTTTCCTCGGTCTGTCCGTTTGTAGCTGTCGTTTTGTTCACTAGTTTCAACAAACCCCCTTCTATCTTGTTCTCTTCCCCAATACCTATTTCTATCATTCCTGATATCTCTCCTCCATCCTCCCTCCTGCGTATTGTTTCTGAAATCATTTTCATATCTCCTATCTCCCCTATTTGGAGCATTATTTCCAGAATTTTCAAAGTCTCTCCTCCAATAATAATCTCTATTTACATTCCTGTTCCACCCCCCCATACTGGTTGTTGCCAGAGCCAAAACTTTGGTTACTTTCTCTTTCCAAGGCCCTATCTAATCTATCTACAAATTTCAGGAACTCTTCCATTGAATCGTCTGGTCCATGGACCAATTCCCACTGCAGTCTCTCTGGTAATCTTCTTTTTAAAACATCAATTTGTGTCATAATATCAAAAGAGTTATTTAAATGAGCAAGTTTTTTCAGTTGATCTCTGCAAAATTTTTGCATTCCCCCTACTTTCCCTCTATACACTGGTCCATTTAGAAATTCTGACTTTAATCTGGCTTGTATGGATTGTGACCAAAATTTACAAATAAATTTGGCTTCAAACTCTTCAAACGTATTCCAAGAATCATTATTCTCATTTGCCCAGGATAGGGCCTCCCCTTCTAGAAACCGTTTTACTAACTTAATTTTTATGTTGTCTGACATTCCTACAACAAACATATCCTTACATTGGTGAATAAAGTCAATAGGGTGGAGATTTTCACCAGGAAAGCATTTCACTTGGATGTGCCCATACATTGTATCTTGATTGTAAATCGTTTGTTTGGACATCACTGCATCTTCCAATTGTGAATATTTAGTGTGCATATTTTCTACTTTTGTATCTACATTAGTGGTGTACAGATTGTATTCTTGCTTAAGGTTTTCTGATGTTTTGTCTATTCTCTGATCTAATCTTTTAGTTTCAGTATCTACTCTGTTGTAGATGACAGCAATGCTGTCTGTGTTCGCTTGTATGTTTTCATTTAAACTTTCAACTTTAACTTGAAATTCTTTTCTGAAGTGTATCAACTGTTCGCTAGTGTTCTTGCTGAGGGTAGTTTTAATTTCCTCACACTTCTCATTGAGATGAGTACTTAATAGATCAAAATCCAAACTTAACTTATCCAGTCTATCTGTGTTTTCTTCACTTGATTGTTTAAAATCCAAACTTAACTTATTCAGTCTATCTGTGTTTTCTTCAAGTTTCAAACTTACTTGTTCACTTAATTGTTGAAAATCCAAACTTACTTTCTCACTTGATTGTTTAGAATCCAAACTTAACTTATTCAGTCTATCTGTGTTTTCTTCATGTTTCAAACTTACTTGTTCACTTAATTGTTTAAGTTGCGAGTTTATTTGCGTTGCAAACCCTGCTAGCCACTCTGTTAAGTTTAATTGTTCACCATCCCCTGGTTCAATTTTTACATTTCCTACGATATCATCACTCTCAGGTAGAGACATTTTCACTAATAATTATTTTAAATGACAACAACAAAATACCTTGCTTTATGCTATGATGTCGTGATCGGTGTTCTTGTTGGCTTTCTTCACTTCTATTCAGTTTTATCGAAGCTGAAGTCTTGATTGATGAAATCCATTGACATAATCCAGACGTTAATCTTCCGAGCGGTGTGATGATAGTTCTTCGTAGTCGCACAAACACACTTTATTTATTTATTTTTGACATATTTTCACTGTTGCCACAATGCACAAATAAAATTTTTTGGAGTGCTAAGCACTTACGAAATTTATCGCTGCACTATTATCATCGATGCACTTAAAGATCCCGGACGAGCCCCCACTTTTGTAATGGTCCGCCTAAGTCGTTGATATCTTGCTAATTGCTGTAAACGCACTATTTCACTCCCATTTACGCAGCTTGTTAGCACTTGATGTTAGGTTGGCGCCATTACAATGTATTGTATTGTAGTAATCGCTGCTGCTTGCTGGATCGCTGCTGTGTCTCGTTGCTGATGCTGGCTCTAAATCTGGTTGTCTAGGGTAAACACATGAGGTTCCGTGTTTTTCATGTGCTTTTGATGATAAAGAACGAGCGAAACCAACACGTATGTAAACATCAAACATTTATTACTTTGGTGGCCATATTGATTCCACTGTCCACCAAAGACCATAACACAACACAAAGTAGTACTTCCTTTACATGTTCTTTGCCTTGTTTTGCCAAACAATAACACAGAAACACACTTCACCAAAGTGACATTCCGACTGCCCTACTGCCTCCGACTGGTCTCTCGACCCTTCTCGCTGCTTGTATTTATAACATTGTCAAAGAACTACTAAAAAGAGATATAGTTTATAAGTCACATGTACATCTGTTATCATAATTTGTGCAGAAAAGTTGTTAATTTGCATCGAGTGACATAATTTAACATGTTATTAAAATGACAGACAGATTTGTTGACTTGACAGAATAATTCTTTGTTACAAAAAGGTCGTTTTTTAGAAGTTTGTCAATTGACTTCTCTAATTTGCATAAATAAGTAAGTAACGTGAATTATGAAGAATTACATTGGTTTTCTTCTAAAATAGGATTGATTACGTGAATACTGAGTGAAAACGCTCCTAGTGAACAAATAGGTTTCACTGGGTGATTTTTATTTAAGGAGATCCAAAATACCTAAGTTGGCCACTATTTTTCGTACTTCATATTAATTATTTAAGATAAACTTAGTGTTTTTCATGATGACATTTGCTGTATCAGTGATCAAGTGATATAAACTTTTGTGTGGGTTAGTTATTCAGTATAATTTAATGGGTTGACTGTTTATGGAGACATGTTATGCAATCATTGTTAACATTCACAATAACTTTTCTATAATCATAAATACTCGTTAAACTGGTTGAATTTGGAAGGGATCGCATACTTCATTAAAGTAAAGCCTTTAATATGTTCCGTTACAATGTGTAGAGTTCATTTACGCAAGACAGAAAACCATTCTCCTTGATTCGATAAGTGCTTACCTTCGTCCCGTGGTCCGTCCCCCCTTCTTAACTGCTTACAGTTCCAACACCGTATGATAGGCATAACTGGTGCTCAGGTGTTCGTGGGCGTCGTATAGTTCTTCTCTTGTAACTATCGTAATTTACGGAAATGGCAACCAGAATCGCTACAGTACTCGCAGTTGAAGTGCCTATGTTCATAACCTGGTTACGCTGTTTCTCGCGGTACTATTGGATATGTTGCGACATCTCTTCTGCGAAATCCGGCGTATTTGATGCTCTTAGCTCGTCTCCATGAACCATGGACCTTGCCGCTGGTGGGGAGGCTTGCGTGCCTCAGCGATACAGACAGCCGTACCGTGGGTGCTACCACAACGGAGGGGTATCTGTTGAGAGGCCAGACAAACATGTGGGGCAGCAGCCTTTTCAGTAGTTGCAGGGGCAACAGTCTGGATGATTGACTGATCTGGCCTTGTAACACTAACCAAAACGACCTTGTTGTGCTGGTACTGCGAACGGCTGAAAGAAAGGGGATACTACAGCCGTAATTTTTCCCGAGGGCATGCAGTTTTACTGTATGGTTAAATGATGATGGCATCCTCTTGGGTAAATCATTCCGGAAGTAAAATAGTCCCCTATTCGGATCTCCGGGCGGGGACTACTCAGGAGGACGTCGATATCAGGAGAAAGAAAACTGGCGTTCTACGGATCGGAGCGTGGAATGTCAGATCCCTTAATCGGGCAGGTAGGTTAGAAAATTTAAAAAGGGAAATGGATAGGTTGAAGTTAGATATAGTGGGAATTAGTGAAGTTCGGTGGCAGGAGGAAAAAGACTTCTGGTCAGGTGAATACAAGGTTATAAATATAGAATCAAATAGGGGTAATGCAGGAGTAGGTTTAATAATGAATAAAAAATAGGAATGCGGGAAAGCTACTACAAACAGCATAGTGAACGCATTATTGTGGCCAAGATAGATACGAAGCCCACGCCTACCACAGTAGTACAAGTTTATGCCAACTAGCTCTGCAGATGACGAAGAGATTGAAGAAATGTATGATGAGATAAAAGAAATTATTCAGATAGTGAAGGGAGACGAAAATTTAATAATTATGGGTGACTGGAACTCGACACTAGGAAAAGGAAGAGAAGGAAACGTAGTATGTGAATATAGAATGGGAGTAAGGAATGAAAGAGTAAGCTGCCTGGTAGAATTCTGCACAGAGCATAACTTAATCATAACAACACTTGGTTCAAGAATCATGAAAGAAGGCTGTATACATGGAAGAAGCCTGGAGATACTAGAGGGTTTCATATAGATTATATATTGGTAAGACAGAGATTCAGGAACCAGGTTTTAAATTGTAAGACATTTCAGGGGCAGATGTTGACTCTGACCATAATCTATTGGTTATGAACTGTAGATTAAAACTGAAGAAATGCAAAAAGATGGAAATTTGAGGAGATGGGACCTTGGTAAACTGAAAGAACCAGAGGTTGTAGAGAGTTTCAGAGAGAGCATTAGGGAACGATTGACAAGAATGGGAGAAATAAATACAGTAGAAGAAGAATGGGTAGCTTTGAGAGATGAAATAGTGAAGGCAGCAGATGATCACGTAGGTAAAAAGACAAGGGTTAGTAGAAATCCTTAGGTAACAGAAGATGTATTGAATTTAATTGAAAATGAGAAAATACAAAAATGCAGTAAATGAAGCAGGCAAAAAGGAATACAAACATCTCAAAAATGAGATCGACAGGAAGTGCAAAATGGCTAATCGGGGATGGCTAGAGGACAAATGTAAGGATATAGATGCGCATATCGCTAGCGGTAAGATAGATACTGCCTACAGGAAAATTAAAGACACCTTCGGAGAAAAGAGAACCACTTGCATGAATATCAAGAGCTCAGATGGAAACCCTGTTCTAAGCAAAGAAGGGAAAGCAGAAAGGTGGAAGGAGTATATAGAGGGTCTATACAAGGGCGATGTTCTTGAGGACAATAATATGGAAATTTAAGAGAATGTAGTGAAGATTAAATAGGAGATATGATACTGCGTGAAGAGTGTGACACAGCACTGAAAGACCTGAGTCGAAACAAGGCCCCAGGAGTAGACAACATTCCATTAGAACTTCTGAAAGCCTTCGGAGAGCCAGGCCTAAAAAAACTCTACCATCTAGTGAGCAAGATATATGAGCCAGGCGAAATACCCTCAGACTTCAAGAAGAATATAATAATTCCAATCCCAAAGAAAGCAAGTGTTGACAGATGTGAAAATTACTGAACTATCAGTTTAATAAGCCACAGCTGCAAAATACTAACACGAATTCTTTACAGACGAATGGAGAAACTGGTTGAAGCCGACCTCGGGGAAGATCAGTTTGGATTCCGTAGAAATGTTGGAACACGTGAGGCACTACTGATCCTACGATTTATCATAGAAAATAGATTAAGGAAACCAAATCTACGTTTCTAGTTTTTATAGACTTAGAGAAAGCTTTTGACAATGTTGAGTGGAATACTCTCTTTCAAATTCTGAAGGTGGAAGGGGTAAAATACAGGGAGCGAAAGGCTATTTACAATTTGTACAAAAACCAGTAGGTAGTTACAAGAGTCGAGGGCCATGAAAGGGAAGCAGTGGTTGGGAAGTGAGTGAGACAGTGTTATAGCCTCTCCCCGATGTTATTCAATCTGTATATTGAGCAAACAGTAAGGGAAACAAAAGAAAAGTTCGGGGTAGGAATTAAAATCCATGGAGAAGAAATAAAAACTTTGAGGTTCGCCGATGACATTGTAATTCTGTCAGAGACAGCAAAGGACCTGGAAGAGCAGTTGAACGGAATGGACAGTGTCTTGAAAGGAGGATATAAGATGAACATCAACAAAAGCAAAACGAGGATAATGGAATGTAGTCGAAGTAAATCAGGTGATGCTGAGGGAGTTTGATTAGGAAATGAGACACTTAAAGTAGTAAATGAGTTTTGCTATTTTGGGAGCAAAATAACTGATGATGGTCGAAGTAGGATTTAAAATGTAGACTGGCAATAGCAAGCCAAGCGTTTCTGAAGAAGAGAAATTTGTTGACATCGAGTATAGATTTAAGTGTCAGGAAGTCGTTTCTGGAAGTATTTGTATGGAGTGTAGCCATGTATGGAAGTGAAACGTGGACGATAAATAGTTTAGACAAGAATAAAACAGAAGCTTTCGCAATGTGGTGCTACAGAAGAATGCTGAAGATTAGATGGGTATATCACATAACTAATGAGGAGGTACTGAATAGAATTGGAGAGAAGAGAAATTTGTGGCACAACTTGACTAGAGGAAGGGATCGGTTGGTAGGGCATATTCTGAGGCATCAAGGGATCACCAATTTGGTATTGGAGGGCAGCGTGGAGGGTAAAAATCGTAGAGGAAGACCAAGAGATGAGTACACTAAGCAGATTCAGAAGGATGTAGGTTACAGTAGGTACTGGGAGATGAAGATGCTTGCTCAGGATAGAGTACCATGGAGAGCTGCATCAAACCAGTCTCTGGACTGAAGACTACAACAACAGCTGGTCTAATGAGAGAAAGATATCCGAATTTAGGGTATCGTTTAGAAACGTTAGGTTTTGGTCTGACAGTACCTCTTAATGGCTTCTATGGCCAAAACTGCAACGGATTTATTAACTCAATCATTGTCGCTCCCGTAACTGTGGCTGGTAGGCGAATTATTGTCCTGGTATGTCGCAAACAATTCCGTTTATTTAAATTCCGTAGTATTTTAGCTCCATCATAGTCATACGCTGTGGCTTTCCCTTTTTTGTAACAATTCTGAATTATAATCTATGTATCGTATACCGAATATATCCAATGCGCGCACGTTCTTCGAAAATGTATATAGGGGTTAATCTTCCCTCCAACACTGCTGCGTGCCGGCCGTGGTGGTCTAGCGGTTCTAGGCGCTCAGTCCGGAACCGCGCGACTGCTACGGTCGCAGGTTCGAATCCTGCCTTGGGCATGGATGTGTGTGATGTCCTTAGGTTAGTTAGGTTTAAGTAGTTCTAAGTTCTAGGGGACTGATGACCAAAGATGTTAAGTCCCATAGTGCTCAGAGCCATTTGAACACTGCTGCTTCAGATTTCCCCAGAACAACTGCACCGTACATGCCTGTGTGATAGTCCACACTACTTGGTCTCGATAGACCGTGGTAGTATCTATTGATCACCCTATAACTCTCCCTTGGACATCAGTGCGTATGTTTACCTGGTTTCTGAGATTAAGAGTACTTCGTTAGTGCATTCATGTACCCATTTCCATAATGCGCCCCGTTTCACCAGGTAAGGATGTAAAATTATTTAATAAATCGCAGCCAAATAGCCATATACAGTTACTTTTCTTAACATTTTACATTTTTGCATATTCATTTATAGATTTCACTCTTTTACTGCACATTTCTATGTGAAATCGTTCACAGGCTCGGTTACACAATTCACACACACATTTTGTGGTTGGGTCGTGATAATTTTTGTTTTTCTAATTAGATGATGAAATCCGTGAATAGATAATGTAGTTACGACATGCCGCAGTTCGAAGTTTTGTGCTCTCCATGAGCGGTTCATCATTACTTTGGTGCCGTAATACACTGGCCATACTTTATCTCGTTTATCCTCTATGACCTTCAGATGATTTCTGGAATCCTTGGTGTGTGGGGCATTGTAACGTCGGAAATGCATATCCTCCTATTTTCATCTATTGAACTATAAAATTTTTTCCTTATTTTGTTACCTGAAGATATGACATTTTTGTGTCTTTATATATTGTAATTGTTTTACTATTTGTATATATGTATTTATTCATTTATGTCGATGTATAATTGGTTTGTTTTGTAAATATTATTTGTATTTTTACGCTGGATCTTGCCTAGGGAAAACTATGCTATCAAACGATTACATCGATAGGTCGTGTGGAGAACCAAAGTGTTTAGGATCTTTGGTAGTGTTAACTCTGCCGCGTGAAACGCGGGCAGAGCAGAGTCTGGCTGGAGTAGGGCGGTGGAGCAGGTGTGTTGAGTGACGCTCCCGCGAGTTGCCGCGCTTTCGGGGTTTGGCAGCATGTAATTGCGCTCGACTTGCTATGATAGTTTCCGACAGGGTGTCGCGGACGGGAAGCATTAGCTGGCGCACATCAAGAGCCCGTTTCGCCCGGTGACAGTGTCGAGAAGAAGGCGCGCCAACATCCAACTTCTGCAACAGCGACGGCCGACAATGAGTGACTGTCGCCACCTCCTCGACCGACGACTTCAAACCTTCAGTCAACCAACAAGGAAGACTGGGAGCACGTAAAGTTTTAGAACGGTGTGGCAGACATCAGCTTCTGAAATTGTTCCATTTGCCTCACAAAATTACTGCAACTTAGCATGAACCTTTGTTGCTCATTGTCCCAGTTGTATTACCAAGCAGTACCAAGCAGGGTCCCTTCCTTTTCCGAAATGAACTCGAGTGTCGTTGAAATTCAAACGCCAGCATTAAAATAATATCATTCGCTTTCACTGCTTTAATTTCAAAGGTCAGTTAAGGTATTCATAGCGGGCTACAACATTTAGATTACACAAACACAAATTAAGAGTGCGAGTTTTGTTACCATATTTTAGCTTACCTGTGACTGCAGCTCAACTTGGTACGTACTAAATTTTACTATTGTTAATTGTTCAGAATAATTTAATTCAAGTTCAAAGTTAAATCTCTTATTTCTAAATTGCGTAGATTCAAGTAGGTTTTGAAATGATTGTTGAGGTAGCCCAAGACTAACCTTATTTTATTGAATTTCGTTGTGCTTCAGAAACAAAGTTCACTATTAATTTCAGTCACTAAATTAACTTTCAATATTTCGGTTTTATTAATTCTTTTGCCAAATTTAGTCAGAGTGTAGCGAAATTTATTACTTCTGACAAACATTCAGTTTTCACACAACACATGTCAACCTTCAGTTGCCACACTTTTAGTGCTAATTATATGTGCAATAACCTTTCTTTTTCATTTATTATAGTAGTTGTCCGTAGGACTGGCGACCGTAATTTTCCCCTAATCTCAAATATCTAATTAACGCCAGTTAATTGTTAACGCAACGACCGCACATTTACTTTCTTTATTAACTTTACCCCTTTTCAAAATTAATTTCCACCAGTTTCATTTGCATTTTTCCTTCCATTTAGATGTAACCCTTTCCTCCCTCTTTACCGACAGATTAACTTCGGTGACGATTGCTTTTCCCAAATTTCCATTAGGTACATGCGGTTTAATTTTTACTGTCATTAAGGTCGATGAGTGAGGGGGAGGTTACAACATCATATATCGAAGTTTGATGTCTTCGATTACAAATGTCTCTCGCTAGCAGTTATACTAGTCTAGATCTTGTTGTCTTTGAGAGAGCTAGTGTTTTTTTTTAGATAAGTCGATTTTACCTTTTCTAGTTTGAACAGTTCTCGGGTATCCGACCGGGTAGCGTCGTAATTTGTCCACAATATTTTGGCAGACGTACACGCTGGAATCTACAGGTGGTTCCTGACGTATACACGCTACATCGAAAACGATAGAAACCGTATATCGACTATTCGACTTTTGTGAACTTTCGACAGATTGTGACAGAGTAGCGCTGTGCTCTGCGCCATTCGTTTAAATGTGTTTTGCGTTCCTTGCGTTTAAATCGTGTATTGTACTGTGTTTGTGTCCTGTGCGTTGTTTTTCGTTTGCTCTTCACTAATTATGTGTTCAGCATTCGAGAGACTAATGAGAGAAAAGCTTACCACTGTCTATTTATTAGATCGTCCTGTAGTCGGATTTCGATAGCCTCTTTAGTAACGCAGTCCCAGAAGTAGGAGGATTGACAGAGTATTTTTGTTTTTTCATTGTCCATAGTATGGCCAGTCTTTATACAATGGTCAGCTACGGCTGGTTTAGTGGCCTAGCGTAATTCGGTATGGCGCTTGTGTTCGCGGCACCCCTCTTGTACAGTGTGGACTGTCTCCCCAATGTATGATTTTCCACACTGACAGGGAATTTGATAAACGCCTGGTTTTCGAAGGCCTAGGTCATCTTTCACTGAACCCAGTAAAGGTTTTTGCCGGGGGTCGGAATAAACATTTCACATTGTGTTTTCCCAGGATTCTACCGATTTTTCTTGGGGCTTATCCGACAAACGGAATGCACGCCAATGACTTGTGTTCTTCTGTTTCTTCTTATAGTTCTCTTGGCGCAGTCTGTCTGAATGCGTGTCTTATTTGCTTCTGGCTGTACCCATTTTTCTGAAATGTTGTCTCGAAGTGCTGCAGTTCTGCTGGAAGGTTCTCCTGATCGCAGATCGATCGCGCCCTGTGAACAAGTGTGCGCAAAACGCCTTCACGCTGGGAGTTGTGGTGGCAACTGAAGGCATTTAGGTACAAATCGGTGTGTCTAGGTTTTCTGTATACACTGTGTCCCAGCTTGCCGTCAGGTTTCCGTTTCACCAGGACGTCAGGAAACGGTAGGGCACCATCCTGCTCCACCTACATCGTGAACTGTATGTATGTTGGTGCAGCGAGTTGAGGTGTTCGAGAAATTCATTTAAGCTATCACAATTGAAGGTATGATAAAGATAGAAAAAATTATAAAGACGCGTATGTAAGACAATAGTAGCACGGAGCTTAACACAAGGGAAAGAGAATTCATTAATGCAGAAGTTGAAAATTTATGCATTTCAGAATGTGATCTAGAATCGCACTTTGAAAGCGATGCAAACAGTTTAATTGATGATCGTTAATGTATGTTGATGTTAATACAGATAATCCTTACTGTGAGATAAATGCTTAACCCGATGAGGCTTCGTGTGAAGTAAATATTCCAGTGGATGGTATTTAACAAGAAATGAATGTGTAAATTAGTACACTGTCCACAGAACCCATTACACGTTACAAAATTTTCATGCGATATAAAAAAGTACGAAAATGAAATTTGCAGCATAACAGTACAGTTATAAAAACAACCACTCAACAGAAAAGAATCTCAGAAGCACTGTACAAGCAATCTAATGACTCAGTAAAATTGAATACTAATTTCACCAAATTGTCAGTGCAGTATAATACTTTAGCAAGTGATGCATCACTATTAATGAAAGCTTATAGTAGTCTTCCGGATGCCATGGAGACATCAAAAATAATAAAAAGATACTGTTGTGCAGTTCGAAAATAAAGTAGATACTTTCAAGAAAGACCTAACTGCGAAGGTTCATAAGCAGTTTAATGATCAGTGCAAGTACATTGTTAATGATTTTTCACATCGGCTGTTGCACAAAGATGTAGAAATAAATGACGAACTAAGTTGCGAATTGGTAGATGTCCTAAACGAATCAGTCAAAGCTGTGATGTCCCCGAGATCACGAAGAACCATAATTTTTTGAATACGAAAAGTACCAGTTCTGGAGATGAGCACTTCTGTAAGTTCTGTTCATAATAGATAGTCGAAATTGCACGTAAGATGATTTTTTCAGGGAACTTCGAAACTTCATTAGATATCGTTATCCGTCACCAACATCCAGCACTTCAAAGTTACCGTACGAAGCATAAATGTAGTTGTAAACAAACGGCAAAGGTTATACGGACACGGCAAGAGTTCTGAGGTCACCAAGCTATGTTTTTAGTAGCCATTTTTTCACCACATAATTTAATGATGCGCTGTCTCTGTAATGGACATCTAACGCCAATAGTGGTACTGCAGTGCCAAAATCGGCTGAAAAGGATCTTAACATGCCTGAAAAATCTTAAAATGACTGCCAAAAATTATGTGAAACTGGAAAGACTGTGAAGTCAGTTAAATATTCCCAACAACATTTTCACTCATTTAAGACACAAATCATAAGTCAAGCATTTTCAGTGAATTGAAATCGATGTGCAAAGTATCCAGCAAAAATGTAAAGCAAACGACTTCTTGTTAACATTATATTATGCATATTTATTTGTTATTTACATGTGTCAAAGTATTTAAACGTGTGTCGAAGTATGTAAATAAACTATCAAACCTTTAGTGATATATATAATTTGTTTTATACAATGCACACAGAGTGCTTTAGCACTGAAAAGAAGGAAACGAGCAGCAAAATGCTACTCTAGAGCACAAAAAGGCGACTGTGTCCCTCTTTAAAATACTGTGGTATAGAAGTGGCCTGCTGAATAAATACTCATTCCTCCTTCCTCACCAAAAAATAATCTATGCAGACACATTTGTGCTTTTTTGTGGTGAAAGAGAGTAGCAGAGAGACACTTACAGTTGAGGAGAGAGGCTACAATGCCAGTGGGAGAGAAAGAGACAGTAGACAGTGATGGTGGGAGACAGAAAGTGGCAATGAAAGAGAATGAGAGATGAATGAAGACAACAGCTGTGAGAGCTAAAGAGAGAGGGCGATATTAGTCATCAGTGAGAGACAGTGGCAGTAAAAGAGAAATAGAAATAGATGAAGATTGAAGGAGTCTGAGAAAGAGAGAGATGAGACAGTGGCAATCAAAAATATACGTACATGCCTCCATTTGTCATTGTATGGTCTCCACTATCCCCCACCCCCCAAACCCCCACCCCCTTACGACTGTTGAGCTGCCAAGGTATGGTGGAGACAGTGGCAGTGGGAAAGAAAACCAAAATAAGGCAGTGTAAGTGAGAGAGAAAACAGTGGCAGTGGGATACACTGCAAATCAATGGGAGAAAAAGGAGATAGTGTGGGAGGTACGTGTATAGACAGAGGCAGTGACAGGGAGATGTTGATCTTCACGACAAAGAGAGACGGGGTACGAGAATTTAGTGTGTTATGTGCTGAAAGAGTGAAAATATATTCGCACGCCAAAATTTTTGGTGAGAAAGGCGGAATGAGGATTGAGGCAGCTGATCCCCACTTCGCTGTCGCAGTCTTTCAAAGAGTAACATATCTGTCTTTTTTGTGCTCTAACAGGAGCTTTTTTTACGCTGGTTGGTGTATGTTTTCAGGCTAACGTGGCCGAAGTCAATTTCCACAAGATTCTTCTGAACTGTAGCCTGCGTTTTACTGTCAAACACTGAATTAGCATTCTGGCCAATACGGAATGTCAGCTTCATCTGGATAATTACACAATTTATTTATAAATAATCGTCCATAAATGAATGGAATATGTTTCTGACATCATAACAACACAAAAAATCCATAAGACCTTGTGTCCGAAAATCTTTCTTAGGGAGTGACACCGTTTTACTACATTGTCACATCAGATACATTTAACGATATACGTTTAGAAAAATTGCTGAAAGTGACCTACTCCATCTTCGATACACACACTGAGTCTACGTTCCATACTTTGCCGTTCTTTGTTTAAAATTCCTGGAGAGTGTCATATTTGGTCAGATTCAGTATGGATGCACTCCCTCAGAACATCGATATTAGGTACAGAAGTCAAATACACCAAGGATTTTAAATGTCACCATAGGCAAAAATCCATTGTATTCAAGTCTAAAATGAGAAGGGCATGCTATGCAATGGATCCCTTATACCAACCTATCGATTTGGAAATCGGTTGATACCAGAAAATGATTAAAATGAGGTAGACCACAAATGTACGTAAACCACATCCGTAAGATGACGTCTAGACGTACATTATAAACTACTTGAAGAACTTCATTTCCGAGTAAGATGTATGTTAATCCAGAATGAGATTGTGGGAAGAAATTTGGACCAGAAATGTGATCATTACGGATTAGAACTCAAACGTTGATTCTGAACAAAATACAACCAGTCGAATTTAAAATAAAGGAAAAGGCCATCTGTAAAGGAGAATATAAGTAAACATACACGTTTGAGGTGTGTTGTGCTACGAGAGTTCACTGCAGTGAAAGCGAATTCCTTCGATAATCCAATATTGAAGGAGTTTTGAACAATTGTTCATACTAACTTTGATTAATCTTTTACTATCAGTAACATACGGCTACATTCGCTGACACCAATTAATAAACACGATGTACATTAATTATAATGAGGGTCACTAGCAGCAGTGGCCACAATGTTTTGTAATCTTTTTACAGTAAGGCGTGGGACACATATCATTCCCAGATTCATAGATTCGAGCTTCATGCACATTCCGTATTCCAATAACAACCGAAATTTTCGATCCTATGTACATGATACACCAATTTGCATTCTCATTAAGCAAATTGAGGAAACGGCCGTCATGTTTCGTTTGGTATGGGGAAGGTCCTACTAACGATGTTTTAAGTACTCTGTGTGACGTTCAAAGCTCCGGCACATTTATAGAGGAAGACATACCAGTTTTACTTGGAAAGAAGAGAACTGCAGGATGACGAAGTGAGAAAGACTGTCGGATCGGTTTCCTTGCATTCTATACAATACAACGAGACAGAATAAATATGTTACTTACTGGAGAAGCTTTCTGACTCACGGGCTGTGTAATATTACTCTGGGAAAGTGACGTATGGCTTAACGGGACATTCTCTGCAATCTGCAGTAAAAATATTGAGATAGAACAACGAGACTGCTGACTTCATAGATATTCCGCATGAGACAGGAAGGTGCAACGTACCTCAGGTGTGACTTCTGTCACCATGAAGGAAACACGACGCAACTGCTCGCTGCACGTCTGACATCCCAGCAGTTTAATTTACACCAGAAAATGAACAGAATGTTCCTTTTCAGAACATATTTCTTTTATTACACATCTAAGATTGTATTTACATTTCTTGGAACCACGGAGGATTTTGCTGCAACGTGGAAGTTCCTCTTTGCGTCTTATTTGTACTTTTCAGAATCTGTTTCTGAGTCGTGCAACAGGTATTTCGATCGATGCTTTTCACAGACTCTTTTAGTGTCGGTGACTTCCGGGATGACAGTCAAGATGTCTGTCACAGCTTGTAGTAAAATATCTCTCAGTATTTTCTTCTTAACGATTACGCTCTAGGACAAAGATAATGACGAGCCACAAAGGAATCGGACGGAACTCAGTACATATGATGTACATGCAGAGAAAAACAAATTGTTGCAATTTCAGAAAAACAGGATGAAGTCAATTCAAAAGGAAGATCTTCAGAAATTGAGCAAGTTAACAACGCGTTGGTCCACCTCTGGCCCTTAGGCAATCAGTTATTGGGAAAGAAGAGAACTGCAGGATGACGAAGTGAGAAAGACTGTCGGATCAGACGGAACTCAGTACATATGATGTACATGTAGAGAAAAACAAATTGTTGCAATTTCAGAAAAACAGGATGATTTATTCAAAAGGAAGATCTTCAGAAATTGAGCAAGTTAACAACGCGTTGGTCCACCTCTGGCCCTTAGGCAATCAGTTATTGGGCTGGGCATTAATTGACAGAGTTGTTAGATGTCCTCCTGAGAGATATCATGCCAAATTTCAGTCCAAATGGCGCGTTGAATCGTCAAAATTCCGAGCTGGTTGGAGGTCCCTGTCCATAATGCTCCAAACGTTCTTAATTGGATCCGGATATCTTGCAGGCAAACGTGGAGCTTAGCAAGCATGAAGTCAAACGGTACAAACTCTCGCTTGTTGTGGTTGGACATTATTTAGCTGAAATGTAAGGCAAGGAAGGATTGTCATTAAGGGCAGTGAAACAGGGCGTACAATATAGTCGATGTAGTTGTCCTGTAAATGTGCCGCGGATGACAACTAAAGGGGTTCTGCTATAAAATGAAAGGGCACCCCAGACCATCACTCCTGCTTGTCGGGCTGTATGGCAGGCGACATTCAGGATGAAATCCCACTGCTGTTCGGGCGCCTCCAGACACGTCTTTCCTGGTCAATGGTGCTGAGTTCGACGCGGGGCCCTTCACTGAAGACAGTTCTACTGCAGCCAATGACATTCCAGGCAGAAGGCATGTCTGGAGACTCCCGGACAGCGGTGGAATACCAACTTTACTGTCGTACACCATACGCCCTGACAACCAATAGTGATGGTTCGGGAGGCCATTTCTATTCGTACGAGGACGCCTTTGGTTGTCATCCGCGGCACCCTTACAACCCGGTGGTACGTGACAATATTCTATGCCTCATTTTGTTGTCCTTTTTGGCAAGCCATCCTGGGTTTACATTTCAGCAAGATAATGGCATGTACACAGCGAGAGCTACTACTGCTTGTCTTCATGCTTGCGAAAACCCTACCTTGAGCAGCGCGGTAGCAGGATCTCTCGACAACTGAGAACATTTGGGGCTTTATGGGCAGGTCCCGCCAACCAGCTCGGGATTTTCACGATTTAATGCGCCAAATTAATAGAATTTGCCACAATATCCAATAACTGTATGAATCAATGCCAAGCCAAATAACTGCTTGCATAAGGGCCAGAAGTGGACGAACGCATTATTGACTTGCTTGGTTTGTGAAGCTCTTTCTCTTGAATAACTCATCCAATGTTTCTGAAATGATGTACATCACTATGTGGGCAAACGTGGGCAAAAGTACGCCAGAAGTGGGCTAAGAGTCTGGTATAACCACTCTCTTTAGTAGACCTGTTGCATTTTCTAAATGTTCTGCCAATAAACCGCAGTCTTTCATTTGCTTTCCCCACAAAATTATCTATGTGATCGTTCACATTTAACATGTTCGTAATAGTAATCCCTAAGTATTTAGCTGAATTTACAGCCTTCAGATTGGTGTGATTTATCGTCTAACTGAAATCTTTTAAAACTCATATTGATGACTTGAAACGTTTCATTATTTAGTGTCAATTCCCACTTTTCGCACACATAATTTGCCATTGGTTTTGAACGTCTGATGACTTTACAAGACACTATACAACAGCATCATCTGCAAGCTGTCTAATATGATTGTGACAAAGCGGGTTTGCCCCCGCCAGCCTACTTTGTCTCTTACATTCCTAATCACAATAACTAGAATCTACACTACTTTTTTATCCTTTCTTACTGTTGCTCTTCCCATAACTTCTGATGACAGAATTCGCCATCTCAGCACATATTACACGAATTTACAAACTAATTTAAATAAGTTTCCCCTATGAAACCTATTTATCCAGATTACGCAATTCACAGCTCTGAACGTTTTGTATTAATTAGTTTTGCTGGAAATGATGTATTTCCAAAGTTACTGTTATTGTATTTCAAAGTTATGGATCTAGAAGACATCCTTAAAAATATAGTGAGCTAAAAAATAGTATCAAAAAAATAGATTATCTCTAAACTGAAGACCTACTTTTGCTCATTCCCAAGACATGTTTATTTTAGTTCAGATCTAATTAATTCAGAAGCTATAATTAATTAAAGATTTCAATCAGCCAATACCTTCAGCTTATATTGTGACCAAACCACTACACATTTCTGGAATATATTAACATACTATTGATGGACTATTTTGTGAAGCCAACGACATGAGTAATATATATGTAATTGCCATAAGTAAGAACTGCTTAACTTTTATATCCAAATTTTAATAATCAATATGGATGCCATACTTAAAAGTCAGACTGCGAATTTTCTGTATTTTCTACACTTTGTCCACTAGTTCTGTTGTCTGAACTAGCCTTGGGATTATTCGAGGATATAAGCAGCAACTGTTTGAATCAATGTTAGATTTAACAAGTAACATTTGTAAGCATGCCACTGTGCCCTTTTTTTCAGTTATCACTCTTCTGAGGTTTGATGTGGCCCGCCACGAATTCCTCTTCTATGCCAACTATTCATCACAGAGTAGCACTTGCAACCTACGTCCTGAATTACTTGCTGGATGTATTCCAGTCTCTGTCTTCCTCTACAGTTTTTGCCCTCTACAGCTCTCTCCTGTGAGGTAACAGGTGAGCCATGGCGCCTTGAAAATATTCTAAGTTCGGTGTTGGCGTGGTCGAGCTGAGGCCTCTCGGCGGGTCGCGGCCCGGCAGCAACCACGTGGTGCCGAACGTTAGCTTAGCATCCGCGTGAGGCGGCGCGATGGCCGGTCCAGCTGCGTGGCTGGGAATTCCACGGTGACGATGTGTTGATGAAGGAGACAAGCCAGGAGTGCCAAAGATGGCGGGCTTTGTGACATTTCACAGTCCGTATAGAAATTGATAGTAGCCAGATGAATCACGATACCTCAAAAAGAAACATGTACATTACTATTATTTGCACGACTATTCTGATGGTGTAATCAGATTTTCAATATCGTTATTAGTTTAAAGTTTAGTATCTGACAGTAAATTATACAAGTAACACCCAGCAACGAATTTCTAAAATCTAAGCGCTTCTTCCGATTTCGTCGATCGACATGTCTTTAGAGAGCTATTAGTGTAAACCTAAATTGGTATAAATTACAGGCATGTAATTTGAATAGTACATGAGTTATTGGAGGTCAAAGTGGCCGATTACTATCGATCGCGTCAAACCATAAGTACTCCACAGCTACACGAAAAAACGGTAGTAGCATGCTTATAAATATATTTATTCATCTATGTCTTTGTTTATATCCGATATATACTATTCATGAAGAAATTGGTTAAATATTTACTGTGTTTTAGAAAGCACAGAGACATTAGGCTACTGGCCTACCCTTTGTTCTATTCCTTTGATATATGTTTATTTAATTTGTTTATGTATCTAATAATGTGTGTTAGAGCCTGTTTATGGTCCAGTAGTAGGAACATTTATTTAATTTCAAGCTATTTAAATGTAAATCCAGTACGTCGAATGTGTTAATTATGTTTGTGTGGGTACGGTGGCTTGAAGACAAGGCGCGAGCGCTCTAGCCAATCACAGCGTTCGTGAATGGGGAGACTGGATGGAAGTGAGGACAGAGGAGAACGGCATAGGGCACGGCAAGTGCTGGACGGTACGGCGCGACGGACGCAAGGTCGGCGGAAGGACTTGGACAGTGGAGCAGTTTGCGCGTGGTCGCCGAGGATAGAACTATTTCGTAATGCCGACCTGTGCACTTGTCTGATTTCCGTGGCTTCTGCAGTGAAGACGTAGTATGCGTTCAGAAGTGAATATCTTGCGAGTTATGTTGTTGCTTGTGGTGTGCGTACTGTAAGACCTTCGGTACACACATCATCAGATTATTTGACTTGTCGCTCTAACGAAGTAGGCGAGTGTCAGCAATATGTCTCGTGGTCTTATCGTGGCGTGTTTATCTTCTGCCGTTAGGTCAGAAGATAGAAATGCCACTTGCACGCTTAGAGTAGCAGATTGACGGTGACCAACTTTAAACAGAACTTGATTAATTTTCACACACATTTATTAAAATAATAACAAGCATAAACATTTCGTAACTTGATTCTGGATGCTATTTACAATTGACAATCTGAAGTTCCTTGGGTCTTGGTAAGTTAAACTTATTCTCACATATCTCTGATACTTGACAAAGTCTATACATTTATCTTCATGGCTATGTACAGGTATCTGATAATCTTCTTAGGTGCAGACTGAAACTTGACTATAGACTGGTGTAGACTAATACAGACTGGTACAGACTGGTACAGACAAATGCAGACTGACTGATCGGAGGTCTGTACACTCGTTATAATACCTCGCGCATTCAGGTATCACTGCGCGAGTGTGATCCGCGAGGAGAAAAGGTTCTACGTTAGCAGCAATCTCTTTGGCTGCGTTACATATTAATACGCGGATCGGCGGAAGCAGAATTTGGTCCGTCTCTAAAGCAGCGCCATCTCATAGTGTGGAGACGGACGAGCGCTGCGCCTGCGCTGTTGTGCTTAGCGGGGCGCGCTCTAGTGGGAAAGTTGTGTACGCGCTGACTATGCGGAACTATGTACACAACATTGCTCATAACTAATTATGTGAAATAGGTATCTATTGTTTCCCTGTTATTCAATATATATTTTATTTAATTGCTGGAACATCGTCACCAATAAGTGTTTTGCAGAAGTATAATGCATTCTCAAAAGTACTTCTACTATTGTACTCATCTTTTTAAGTCATTAAGATAGCACCTGCAGATTTTATTTACAATTTTTCATTTATAAATCTATATGTTACATTCATAATTTTCAGTTTTCGAGTGATAGAAACCTTCGACCATTCGATTCATGTGTGTATTCTTATCATATACCGTAGACTCATCATTATGTGGCCTGTAATGCGGCAACTAGGTATCCCAGCCCCTAGACAACGAAACCAGCCAAAACGTTTAATATTTCAACTTTGAGACAGAGGGTACGTAGTTGAGGGTCATCTCGTTTCACCATTTCACATCTATTTGAAAGCCCACACTCTTGCACCATGGAAGTCTTTTTCTGATATCTTAACAGATGTCCTACCATCCTGTCCCTCCTCCTTGTCAGTGTTTTCCACATATTCCTTTCCTCTCGGATTCTGCGCTGAACCTCATCATTCCTTAGCTTATCGATCCACCAAATTTTCTGCATTTGTCTGTAACACCACATCTCAAATGCTTCGATTCTCTTCTGTTTCGGTTTTCCCACCGTTCATGTTTCACTACCATACAATGCTGCGCTCCGAACGTACATCCTCAGAAATTTCTTCCTCAAGTTAAGACCTATGTTTGATGCTAGTAGACTTCTCTTGACCAGGAATGCCCGTTTTGCCACTGCTACCCTGCTTTTGATGTCCTCCTTGCTCCATTCGCCACTCGCTATTTTGCTGTTAGGTAATAGAATTCCTTAACATCATCTACTTCGTGACCGTCAATCGTGATGTTAAGTTTCTCGCTGTTCTCATTTCTCCTACTTCTCATTACTTTCGTTTTCCTTCGATTTACTCTGTCCTTATTCTCAACTCATTACACTGTTCATTCCATTCAGCAGATCATGTAATTCTTCTTCAGTTTCACTCAGGATGGCAATGTCATCAGCGAATAGTATCAGTGATATCCTTTCATCTTGAATTTTAATTCCATTCCTGAAACTTCCTTTTATTTCCATCATTGCTCCTTCGATGTACAGACTGAACAGTAGTGGCAAAAGACTATATCCTTTTCTAACACCTTTTTTAATTCGAGCAGTTTGCTCTTGATCGTCCACTGTTATGATTCCCTCTTGGCTCTTGTACATATTGTATATTATCCGTCTGTCCCTATAGCTTAGCCCTGTTTTTCTCAGAATTTCGGTCATCTTGCATTATTTTCAGATCGAAAAATCCTACGAACGTGTCTTGACTTTTAGTTTGCTTCCATGATCAAGCGGAACATCAGAATTACCTCTTCAGTGCCTTTACCTTTCCTAAAGCCAAACTGATCGCCATCTAACTCAACCTCAATTTTGTTTCTCATTCTTCTGCATGTTAGTCTTGTAAGCAACTTGGATGCTGATGTATGACAATTCTCGCACTTTTCAGCTCTTGCAGTCTTCGGAGTTGTGTGGATGATATTTCTCCTAAAGTCAGACTCATACGTTCTACATACCAAGTGAATAGTCTTTTTGTTGCTACTTCCCCCAATGATTTTATAAATTCTGATGCAATGTTATCTATCCCTTCCGCCTTATTTGACCTTAAGTCCTCAAGAGCTCTTTGAAACTCTGATTCTAATTCTGAATCCCCTACCTCTTCTAAATCGACTTCTGTTTCTTCTTCTGTCACATCAAACAAATATTGCCTTTTATAAAGGCCTTCAATGCACTCTTTCCACCTATCCGCTCACTTCTCTCCATTTATCAGTGGAATTTAGGTTGCACTCTTAATGTTATCACCCTTGCTTTTAATTTCACCAGATGATGATTTGACTTTTCTATATGCTGAGTCAGTCTTTCCAACAATCATTTCTATTTCGATTTCTTCACATTTTTGATGCACCCATTTCATTTTAACTTCCCTACACTTCCTGTTTATTTCAATCCTCAGTGACTTGTATTTCTATATTCCTGAATTTCACAACATTTTTTTACATCCTTCTTTCATCGACTAACTGAAGTATTTCTTCCGTTACCCATTGCTTCTACGCATTTAACTTCTATGTACCTATGTTTTTCTGTCCAACTTCTATGATTGCCCGTTTTAGAGATGTCCATTCCTCTTCAACTTTACTGCCTACTCAGCTATTCCTTATTGCTGTATCTATGGCCTTAGAGAATTTCAATCGTATCTCGTTATTCCTTAATACTTCCACGTTAGCGAGCTACTGTCGTCATTTTGTGTGCCTTTTAGAAAATTTGTTGATCAGTTGTACTTCATTTTGTGTGGCAATTAATTCGTGATTGTCATCCTTTTGGCGGAATGTAACTGAAAGTTATCCGTCAAGTGTGAGTACAAGCACACTTGCATAAACATTTTTGATCTGTAATGATGCGTGAAGGTTATACCTGTGGTGCAGGGGTAGCGTCTTTGATCAGTAATCGGAAGGTCCGCCCCTGGTAGCTGAGTGGTCAGCGCGACGGATTGTCATACCTAACGGCCCGAGTTCGATTCCCGGCTCGGTCGGAAAACTTCTCCGCTCAGGGACTGGGTGTTGTGTTGTCCTCATCATCATTTCATCCCCATCGACACGCAAGTCGCCGAAAAACTCGGAAGACTTGCACCAGGCGAACGGTGTACCCGACGGGAGGCCCTAGCCACACGGCATTTACATTTTAGTAATCAAAACGTCCTGTGTCCCAGGTTCGAAACCAGCAATTGCTTAAATTATGATTAGTAATCAGCACTGGCGCCTGAAGACTTCCGGCATAAGAAGTCACCCTAATTCTGCCAACGGCTTTATCAAGGAAGGTGGAGGAGCGGACAGAGGTTCACGACACACACTTGTCCTTGGGATGGGTAACTGCGCCTAAAGACGGAAGAATCACCAATGATCAACGGCATGAAGATACAGAAGGCAGTAGAAACCACCGCATTAAAGACACATAACGTGTATCCACAGGACATGTAACATGTAATTGAAAAGATGTCACGATGATCTCTCCGTTGGCAAAAGATTCCGGAATTGTCCTGCATTTGGATCTCCTGGAGAGGATCGTGAAGGAGGAGGTGACTATGAGAAAAAAACTCAATAGTCAACGAAAGGAGTCGGAGCGTGGGATGTCAGGAGTTTGAACGTGGTAGGGAAGCTATAAAATCTGAAAAAGCAAATTCTAAGGCTCAGTCTAGATATAGTAGGCGTCAGTGAAGTGAAATGGAAAGAAGACAAAGATTTCTGGTCAGATGAATATACGGTAATATCAACAGCTGCAGGAAATGGTATTACGAGGGTGCCGTTCGATACCGTCAACTGGGAAAGATTTTCGAAATTCTGAGAAAAATAGGGACGAGCTTTAAGGACAGACGGTTAATATACAATATGTACAAGAGCCAAAAGGGAATCATAAGAGTGGACAACCAAGAACGAAGTGCCAGGTTAAAAAGGATGTAAGACAGGGATATAGTCTTTCGCCCTTACTGTTCAGTCTGCACATCGAAGAAGGAATGGTAGAAATAAATGAAGGGTCAGGAATGGAATTAAAATTCAAGGTGAAAGGATATCAATGACACAATTCGCTGATGACATTGCTATCCTGAGCAAAAGTGAAGACGAATTACATGACCTGCTAAATGGAAAGAACAGTCTAATGAGTTCAGAGTATGGATTGAGAGAAAAAGGAAGAAAGACGAAAGCAATGAGAAGTAGCAGAAATAAGAACAGCGAGTAGCTTAACATCAGTCACGAAATAAATAGGCAGTAAAATAACGAATGGCGGACGGAGCAAGGAGGACATGAAAAGCAGACTAGCACTGGCAAAATGGGATTTCCTGGTCATGAGAAGTCTACTAGTGTCAAACATAAGCCTTAATTTGAGGAAGAAATTTCTGAGGATATGCGTTTAGAGCATAGCATTGTGTGCTAGTTAAACATGGACTGTGGGAAAACCGGAACAGAATAGAATCGAAGCATTTGAGATGTGGTGCTACAGAAGAATGTTGAAAATTTGGTGGACTGGTAAGCTAAGGAATGTTGAGGTTTCTGCGCAGAATCCAAGAGGAAAAGAATATGTGCAAAACACTGGCAAGAAGGGGCGACAGGATGATAATTATCATACATCTGTTAAGACATGATGGAATGACTTCCTTAGTAGCCGGCCCGAGTGGCCGAGCGGTACTAGGGACTACAGTCTGGAACCGCGCGACCGCTACTGTCGCAGGTTCGAATCCTGCCTCGGGCATGTATGTATGTGATGTCCTTAGGTTAGTTAGGTTTAAGTAGTTCTAAGTTCTAGGGGACTGATGACCTCAGATGTTAAGTCCCATAGTGCTCAGAGACATTTGAACCATTTTTGAACTTCCTTAGTACTAGAGGGAGCTATAGAGGGCAAAAACTGAAGAGCAAGACCGAGATTGGAATACATCCAGCAAATAATTGAGGACGTAGGTTGCGTGTGTTAGTCTGAGATGAAGAGGTTGGTACAGAAGAGGAATTCGTCGCGCGCCGCATCAAATCATTTAGAAGACTAATAATTTAAAAAAAGAAGGGGCTTGGCCTTTAGCGTTAGGACTCAAACTCCGTAAATAAACATGCGAAGTGATTTCGTGTGAACATTTGAAAAAAACCACTGCAATTCTTTTATTATTTATTAATAGATAGAATCCAATCACGGAAATTTTCAGCTTAAGGACCACCGGTGCACCCACCGAGAGACAACATGAGCCCACAGGTAGGTTCCCATCGCATCCTTACAGGCTGCTCAGACTGTCGCCTATGTCCCTTATGTAGATCAGGAACAGCAGAGGGCCTATAACACAACACTTCCTTTGGGAACGCCAGATATTACTTCTGTTTTATTCGATGACTTCCCGTAAATTATTACGAACTGTGACCTTTCTGGCAAGAAATCATTAATTCAGTAGAACAACTGAGGCAGTACTCCATGTTGTTGTTGTTGTTGTTGTGGTCCTCAGTCCTGAGACTGGTTTCATGCAGCTCTCCATGCTACTCTATCCTGTGCAAGCTTCTTCATCTCCCAGTACCTACTGCAACCTACATCCTTCTGAATCTGCTTAGTGTATTCATCTCTTGGTCTCCCTCTACGATTTTTACCCTCCACGCTGCCCTCCAATAGTATATTGGTGATCCCTTGATGCCTCCGAACATGTCCTACCAACCGATCCCTTCTTCTAGTCAAGTTGTGCCACAAACTTCTCTTCTCCCCAATCCTATTCGACACCTCCTCATTAATTATGTGATCTACCCATCTAATCTCCAGCATTCTTCTGTAGCACCACATTTCGAAAGCTTCTATTCTCTTCTTGTCTAAACTATTTATCGTCCACGTTTTCACTTCCAGACATGGCTACACTCCATACAAATACTTTCAGAAACGACTTCCTGACACTTAAATCTATACTCGATGTTAACAAATTTCTCTTCTTCAGAAACGCTTTGCTTGCCATTGCCAGTCTACATTTTATATCCTCTCTACTTCGACCATCATCAGTTATTTTGCACCCCAAATAGCAAAACTCCTTTACTACTTTAAGTCTCTCATTTCCTAATCTAATTCCCTCAGCATCACCCGACTTAATTCGACTACATTCCATTATCCTCGTTTTGCTTTTGTTGATGTTCATCTTATATCCTCCTTTCAAGACACTATCCATTCCGTTCAGCTGCTCTTCCGAGTCCTTTGCTGTCTCTGACAGAATTACAATGTCATCGGCGAACCTCAAAGTTTTTATTTCTTCTCCATGGATTTTAATACCTACTCCGTATTTTTCTTTTGTTTCCTTCACTGATTGCTCAATATACAGATTGAATAACATCGGGGAGAGGCTACAACCCTGTCTCACTCCCTTCTCAACCACTGCTTCCCTTTCATGCCACTCCACTCTTATAACTGCCATTTGGTTTCTATACAAATTGTAAATAGCCTTACGCTCCCTATATTTTACCCCTGCCACCTTCAGAATTTGAAAGAGAGTATTCCAGTCAACATTGTCTTTCTCTAAGTCTACAAGCTTTCTCTAAGTCTACAAATGCTACAAACGTAGGTTTGCCTTTCCTTAATCTAGCTCCTAAGATAAGTCGTAGGGTCAGTATTGCCTCGCGTGTTCCAACATTTCTGCGGAATCCAAACTGATCTTCGCCGAGGTCGGCTTCTACTAGTTTTTCCATTCGTCTGTAAATCGCGTTAGTATTTTGTAGCCGTGACTTATTAAACTGATAGTTCGGTAATTTTCACTTCTGTCAACACCTGCTTTCTTTGGGATTATAATTATTATGTTCTTCTTGAAGTCTGAGGGTATTTCTCCTGTCTCATACATCTTGCTCACCAGATGGTAGAGTTTTGTCAGGACTGGCTCTCCCAAGGCCGTCATTAGTTCTAATGGAATGTTGTCTACTCCTGGGGCCTCGTTTCGACTTAGGTCTTTCAATGCTCTGTCAAACTCTTCACGCAGTATCATATCTCCCATTTCATCTTCATCTACATCCTCTTCCATTTCCATAATATTGTCCTCAAGAACATCGCCCTTGTATAGATCCTCTATATACTCCTTCCACCTTTCTGCTTTCCCTTCTTTGCTTAGAACTGGGTTTCCATCTGAGCTCTTGATATTCATACAAGTGGTTCTCTTTTCTCCAAAGGTCTCTTTAATTTTCCTGTAGGCAGTATCTATCTTACCCCTAGTGAGATAAGCCTCTACATCCTTACATTTAACCTCTAGCCATCCCTGCTTAGCCATTTTGCACGTCCTGTAAATCTCATTTCTGAGATGTTTGTATTCCTTTTTGCCTGCTTCATTTACTGCATTTTTATATTTTCTCCTTTCATCAATTAAATTCAATATTTCTTCTGTTACCCAAGGATTTCTACTAGCCCTCGTCTTTTTACCTACTTCATCCTCTGCTGCCTACACTACTTCATCCCTCAAAGCTACCCATTCTTCATCTACTGTATTTCTTTCCCCCATTCCTGCCATTTGTTCCCTTACGCTTTCCCCGAAACTCTGTACAACCTCTGGTTTAGTCAGTTTATCCAGGTCCCATCTCCTTAAATTCCCACCTTTTTGCAGTTTCTTCAGTTTTAATCTACAGTTCATAACCAATATATTGTGCTCAGAGTCCACATCTGCCCCTGGAAATGTCTTACAATTTAAAACCTAGTTCCTAAATCTCTGTCTTACCATTATATAATCTATCTGAAATCTGTCAGTATCTCCAGGCTTCTTCCATGTATACAACCTTCTTGAACCAGTACTCCATAGCCGCGCAAAAGACTTCTGGGAAGCTAAAAATATGAAATCCATTTGGCGTCGATTGTCGATAGCACTCATTACTTCGTGAGAACAAAGAGCTATTTGTGTTTCACAAGAATAATATTTGGCATTCTATGTTGTCTATTTGTCATTAAATCTTTTTCTTCAAGATAATTATTAATATTCGAACAGAGTATACGTCCCAAAATCCTACTGCTAAACGGCTTTAGCGATATGGGTCTCTAATTTAGTGGATTACTCCTATTTCACGTTCTTAGGATTTGTGTGCCTTGTTCAGTCTTTATGTCTGTGTTTTCCGACGAGCGAGCCGTTGTATATAATTACTAGATATGGAGCTACTGTATCAACATACTCTGAAACGAAGCTGACTGGTATACAATCTGGCCCGGCAGGTTTGCTTTTATTAAGTAATTTACGGTGCCTCACTACTTCGAGGATATCTACTTCTAAGTTGCTCATATTGTCAGTTCTTCTGTATTCGAGTTCTGGAATATTTGCTTCCTCTTCTTGGGTGAAGGAATTTCGGAAGGGTGGTAGGAGCTGTTTAATAACTATGCTTAAGCGACAGTGTCATCAGGGACATGAACATTGTTATCTAGCAGTGGAGGTATTAATGGCGTCTTGCCACTTGCATATTATACATTGGACCAGAATCTCTTGGGGTTTTCTGTCACGCTTCGAGGCAAGGTTTAATTGTGGAAACTATTAAAACCATCTCCCATTGAAGTTCGCGCTGAATTTCGAGCGTCTTTAAAATTTTGCCAATCTTGGTGATTTTGCGTTATTTTAAATTTGGAATGCTATTTTCGTTGATTCTGCAACAGTTTTCTGAACTGTTTAGTGTAGTATGGGGGATCAGTACCGTCTCTTATTAATTTGTTTCGTATATGTTTCTCAGTTGCTGTCGATACTGTTTCTCTGAAATTAGACCGCAAGTGTTCTACGCTAACATTGTCAGATTGGAAGGAGTGGAGACTTTCTCTTAGAAAGAAATCAACCTATTTTTATCTTCTTTTTTAAAGAGATATACTTTTCGTTTATTTTTGGTGGGTTTGAATGTTGCAGTTTTCAGTCTTGCTAGGCAACCGTGTGGTTGGTGATCTCTGTAACCGTTATGATGCTCCCCATCTGTTCATGATTGTTTGTTATATTGGTCTGTTAACGATTATTTGTTGGTAAGAGGTCAACTTTGTTTTTGCAGCCAATTACACTTAGAGTGGGCTCCTGAACTAACTATTTAAAATAATTTTCTGTGAAAGCATGAATAATGTTTTAGCCTGTGTACTTATCGGAGTAGTAGCCTACCGTGTCTACGACGTCTGCAGTGTGTCGCGTGAGATTAACCCTTAAGGCCGCGCTGTCTGGGGGATTTTTTTTTTCTTTATTGTAATTTTAAAACCTGTGGAACAGGTAGGCTGGCAGCAGCACAAGACGCCGCTCTTCAGCCGAAGAGTGTACAATGATATAAACAGAGAAGAGACATCACTTGGAAAAACGGCGGGAAAATACAGTAGACACATGAACATAAAAAAACATGAAGCCGTTCACACTCGATGACAATCCACACTACGAACTGTTGACACGACGCACAAACACTGAAGAAGACGATGGCACTGGTGAACGATGGAGCGTGACAGTGAACACTGAACACTAAACATGACGGCACACACGAAACACTGATGGCGGTGATCTCCGGCGCGCGAATGTCCACTTAGCGTGTGCGAGTCCGGGGACCTGCCAAGAGAGGAACAGGGGTGAGGTGGGGGAGAGGGAGAACAAGGATGCCAATGGCTGAGGAGACGGGGGAAGGAGGAGAGGGACAGGGGAGGGGAAGCCTGGGGGGAGGGGGGAGAAATGGAGGAGGGAGGGAAAAGGGAGGGAAGGGAGGGAAGGTGCCCAGAGGAGCAAGCACAGGAGGAGGGCGGGAGGATCAAAGTTGGTAGGAGGGGTAGATGGAGGGGAGGAGGGCATCACAGGGAGGGGGAGCTGGCGGAAGCCACCTTGGGAGAGGGTAAGGAGGGTGGAGAGATGGAGACCGGGTGGGACGTGCGAATACAGGCGCGGCAGCGGGCGGGGGTGGGAGAGGATCGGGGAGACGAGCGGGTGAGGAGGATCGAGTTTGCGGGAGGTGTACAGGATCCGTATCCTTTCGAGGAAAAGGAGGAGGTGGGAGAAGGGGATGAGGTCGTACAGGATCCGCGTGGGGGAGGGGAGACGGATGCGATAGGCGAGGTGGAGAGCATGACGTTCAAGGATTTGGAGGGATTTATAAAAGGTAGGGGGGGGGGGGCGGAGATCCAAGCCGGATGGGCATTGTCTGGGGGAGTGCGCAGAGCTATTTATTGGTTTGGTGTCGGAATCGCGGACGGTGTGTGTCAGCGGGCTGCGATCGTCGCTCATTTATAACGGGGCTCTGCGCCGCGGGCCGGCAGTGTGTGTGCAGAGCCCACAGCGCAGCCATGGCCAGACGAGGAGCAGGACTCGCCTACCGCGCGTGCGCCGTCGCCGTCTTGGCAGCTTTCGCGGCAGCAGCAGTAGGCGCCCGTGAGTACACTGCCGCCGACTACTGACGATGAGTGGTCCTCGTATGTTAGCTCGAAACTACGCCGCTCTTTACCGATGCCCAGTGTGTTCCGTCTGCTGTTTGTAAAGGCTTTCTGTAGCTGTAATTTGATGTTAGCAAACCGTAGAAAAGCGCACGGGAACTGCCCAAGTTTCTTATGTAGTGTCCAAGCCGTAAGAATGCAAACAAAAGCGTCTGTTATGCCTATGAATCCGAACATATAAGATGTTTCAAATTTACCCACTACAACAAAGTGGCTATGGGGACTGACCCATTCGAATAGTTGTTATTTAATGTCGTGAAACTGTTCTTTTTAGTTCAAATGGCTCTGAGCACTATGGGACTTAACATTTGAGGTCATCAGTCCCCTAGAACTCAGAACTACTTAAATCTAACTAACCCAAGGACGTCGCATACGTCCATGCCCGAGGCGGGGTTCGAACCTGCGACCGTAGCGGTCGAGCGGTTCCGGACTGAAGCGCCCAGAACCGCTCGGCCACACTGGCCGGCGCTCTTTCTAGTTACTGCGATTAACATTTTTGAGTCTTGTATTACCACTTGTGAACCTACGAATAATGATTTTAATTATTCCTTCCCACTCTTCTGCAAAACTATTTCTTATTTACTTCAAATTCGTCGAGGTATGTTCCGTCTTTGCAGCTGAATGAAAGGCAGTTTGTCTTTTGCCGTACGCGTTTCGCTTCTTTTATTTATTTAACATATTCAGTGGCCTGTAATACATGTTTCTTTTAATATACGTAATAAACGTAGCATATAATAGTTACTATCTTAGATTTGTCATATTATTCTCTAGTTTTTCAATTTGAAAACAACTTTCCTAGCACAAATTTCATGAGGTTTAACTATCGTTCGGTGTAAAGATTTCCCAGTGTCGTTAGTACATGTATGTGGTCCTGGAGATGTGTTCATTCGGTTCCCATGTTCCACCTGGCCCATTTCCCCCACATTTATCACAACACATCACTTGAACTTACCATTTTGTGATCAACATGCGTGTGTTTACAGTGTTTAGTGTTACCAACATTCGCAATGTGTTTATCTTTCGTCTTTTTTTGGAAAATTTGTGGAAATTTGTAGTAAGTTCTTATGAGCCCAAGCTGCCGAGGTCATCGGTCCCTGGGCTTACACACTACTTAATCTAACTTAAACTGACTTACGCTAAGGACAACACACACACACACACACACACACACGCATTCCAGAGAGTGACTACTCGAATCTCCGACGGGGGCAGCCGCACGACCCGTGACCCGTCTTTCATCTTTTGTTTGTGCTGTGTGTGATCCGATCTTTTCCATTTGTTTGTGTGTGTGTGTGTGTCTGTGTGACAGAGAGAGAGAGAGAGAGAGAGAGAGAGAGAGTGGGGGAGGGGGACAGGGAGAGAAGGGTAGGAAGATTCCTTAATTATTTACTCTGCTTATGTTTCAGATTTCCGAACATGATCAGTGAGTTATTTCTTTTATTGATTTGGCCACTGATTACTTTCGATTTCATTGGAAGGGTTCTTTATAACTGAAAGTATTCTTGTAATGTCAGGAGTCTTTTGTTGTGATCGTTCACTCTAATAATTTTCATGTCTTGTTCCATGATGAATGGTTCATGTCCCTGTTTCATCGGGTGTTCGGCAAACGTAGAATGCTTATTTTCATACTTCGAGCTTCTTATAAGTTCTTTATATCTACTTTAAAAGTTCTCCCTGTCATCCCAAGATATATTGCTTCACATTCTTGGCATTCTAACTGGTATGTACGTCCTCCTTGGTATTTATCTAGTTTCTCTGTTGTTTGTGTTTGTAAATTTGACTGGTGTGTGTTTCTTGTTCTGTAAGCAATGTGTAATCCCTGTTTTATTAATATACATGCTATAGTATGTGTTGATTTGTGTTTGTATAGGAAAGTGCACCATTTCTTTCGGTTTGTGTTACTCTTTTATGTATCCGTATGTGCTATAGCGGCTGTTGTTTTCTTTTCATTTGTTTCCTTTTTTGTTCTTTTTTTTGTATTTGCGTTATCTGCTTGTTTTGGTTGAGTCTTTGTAATACATGGGTGTTGTAAGCATTGTTTGTGGCTATGACTTGTCTTGCTTGTTAAGCTTTGGGAGGGGGGGGGGGGGGGCGGTTGATTGGACCTGAAGGTCCTGGTCCAAAGTGCAGCTCACTCGCAATGAATTTTATCTTTTAATAATATTGTTGGCGAAAGTCTAGATCAGGGCCAGTGGCATTCACGGCGGTACTCATCTACTGCTCATAAATTGGCAATGCGTCAGTTTCGCGTAGGTAATGGGATAATACTTTCAAATAACAAGTGAGAGGCGAGGATAAAGCAATGTATTTCTAGCACCGAAATTGAAACCATTGTCCTGTTCGCTGTTTTTCTGTGCGTTAACGAGTTTAGAGTCGTATTCCGTGCCGGCCGAAGTGGCCGTGCGGTTAAAGGCGCTGCAGTCTGGAACCGCAAGACCGCTACGGTCGCAGGTTCGAATCCTGCCTCGGGCATGGATGTTTGTGATGTCCTTAGGTTAGTTAGGTTTAACTAGTTCTAAGTTCTAGGGGACTAATGACCTCAGCAGTTGAGTCCCATAGTGCTCAGAGCCATTTGAACCATTTGAACCAGTCGTATTCCGTGATTGTCAGCGAATGGTAAGAAGTGGAGTGGTTTAACAGATTTAATTATACATGGAGACGACGTTCGTTGGTGTATGGGTCACGGATTAATTGCAGAGACATGGAAGTGTATTAAATGTGGGAGTGAAATGATTCTTGAGGAGTGTAAAGTTTGTACTGATGGAGTCTGAAGTGTACCAAAAGCAGCCACTTGTCGAAGTGTTGTATTAGTAAGAATTCCGGCTTTTCATGTAGTGAGCTAGAAATTGGCATGATTTTGCCATTCACGTACTTATGGGTTTATGAAAGCCAATATAAATTTATATCTCGAGAATTAGATTTAGCGAAGCAAACTCTGGTCGACTGGCGACAATTCTTTTGAGAAGTTTGCGTGCAGATTTGTCACAGACAGAATGACAAACTATGTGGCGAAGGATATATTGTCGAGATCGACGAATCACCTTTCGGAAAGAAGTTTGACGGAGGAAACAAGAAAACACGTCGATGGATGTCTGAAGCTATACAGCGAAGTATGTACGAGGTTTTTTTTTTCTCGAGTTGTGCCAAGACACTCAAAAGCAGTTATTTCGAAACTTATTAAAGAAAATATTTTGCCAGGACAGTAGTTACTTCCGACTGTTTTTCAAAGAACAGATGCTTGAAAAATGAAGGTTTCCTACACCTTCAGATGAATCATAAACTGTTTCAAGGATCCCGGGACAAGTGCCCATATAAATACGATAGAAGGTACATGGATCTCCACTGAAGGGTCCCTCCATGGCGCGAGGTAGTGCAAAACTTTCTTTGACAGCTACCTCTTTGGGTATGTGTGGAGGAAGCAGAATCAACAAGAGCCACAGTTGGTTTATGTCCTTTCGGACTGATACATTAGTCTGCAATCCATATGAATAAAATTTGTTGCACTTAGTTTTTTCTGTCTACTTATTCGCAGCATTCAAACAACATGCAATTAAATTTCTTGTTCCTACTTCATGGCAGTCCTCCCACGATTTACTGAAAAAGTATTGATCCACATATCTCCTCCCATTATTTAATTCAAAACCATTGATCCACTTAGTGCGCTTGCGCAGATCAATTGCGTAGCAGCAGAGGGCAGAGAAATATTTCAGTGTTTTTTGAACACATCATGGATTGCGACGCTGTCTTTCCATCGCAATTGTAATCACGTTTAGAGCAATATTTAAATTTCTCTTCCGAATGTATTCAAAATACATCGTCTGTTTGCTGCTCTTTCATTTTCTGCGTAACACAGCTTACACATTTTACTTTGTTCCCTCATAGCGCACGGCACGCGGTGGCAACAGTCCTGAGCGGAACACATAAGTACCCACTCGCCCTTTTCTAGTCACTTACCAATACTGTTTTCAGTTTTTCATGCTTCAGGGGACATAGCCGGGGATGGGGGGGGGGGGGGGAGGGGGGGAATGAACGTAGAAAACCATTTCAACTGTAGCTTATTCAAAGCTTAATTTTGTTGTGTAACTACTGTAATAGTTAGCTTACTATGGCGTAGGGCCAAAACGTAAAATGGAAAGTTACACAGCGCAGCTGTCAATAGTCATCTAAAGTTTTTCCCCCAAATTTAATAGTAGAATCTGCACGTCACCTTGATCACAGTGCGTGAAGTATCTTATTCACAATCCGTTGTAATGGTCACGAGAAACGCTGTACATACTAGACACATAACGATCTGCGCCCCAGCAAGGTCCAAACAGTCTTTGTGTATATCCATTTCGAATGGTGCGGACTAGCCATCGAAAGGATGAAATATCAGAAAAGAAATTGTTCTGGGTAAGTTACCTGAAAGAGCAAAAAAGAAAGGAAACGATAAATTTATCCGCAGCAGTCTTTACATTCATGTCGTTCAAAGCTAGAAGATAAAACTCCCTGCCACGTAGAATTATATTACAGGGAGCAATACGATATAGACACAGATTCTTTCTGCATTGTAAACGAAGAAAGAGATTCAGTTCATCCTACATGCACGTCTTGCCTCCAGTGAGTGAGCGCTGTTTTCTAGGTTAAATATCGTCGGAATACTCCAGGAATCCTTTACCTTTCACCTTTCAGGAGGTTGCTACTGAAATAAAATTGATGGACAAGTTCATATATGCTATCTAATGAAAGCCGAAAAATGATGAATTTGGCAAATCAACCAACGCGCACAAATAATTTCGAAACTATTTCGTAAATGATGCTGCAGGGAAAACCCTTGTGGAAAACCTAGGAATTGGTAATCTTAAAATACTGAAATTAGTTCTCGTCTAATTGCATGATGTCTCTGCATCTCACAAAATGTTGTTTGACATCCACAAAATCTTTCAAGTCGTTCACGAATAGTGGAAAAATGCCGTCACCACGTTTGTTAGTGTTAATACCAGAACTTTTTATACAGTGTGTATCATAATCAATGGCGTAAACGCATACAGTTGAAAGGACACGATACTAGAAGCAAAAAAGTCTCAGTAAACGTAGGGTTGAAAATGCATATCTTACGAGCTACGAGCAATTTTTCGCCTTCGTTACTGTAATACAAATCTCTTCTACTGCAATTTCTTTGCTTTCCGTATTTTGGGAACTGGTAGCATGGACCAAAACAAGACAAAAAGTCCAGTCAACATGTGCTTTAAAATGCATTCCTTAAGAGTTACGAGCACTTGTTCATCTTTGCTACTTTGAAACACAACTCTTCTAATGATCAAGTGCTCGTAATTTTAAAGGTAGGCGTACTCTATAGAGTACATGTTTGCTGGACGTTTTTTTCTTATTTTGGTCCATACTACCACTTCCCAAAATACGGAAAGCAAAGAACTTGCAGTAGAAGAGATTTGTTTCACATTATCGAAGATGAAAAATTGCTAGTAGCTCTTAAGGTATGCATTTTCGATCCTATGTTTACTGAGACGTATTTTGCTTCTAGTGTCGTGTACTTTCAACTGTATGCGTTTACGCCATTAATTATGATACACCCTGTATAAATGACGCTGCCACGGAGGCACCAGCAGTTTCCGTTTCCCAAAACAGCCAGGTGGATGCTTGATGAGTTTTAGAGCAACGTATTTATTCCTACTGCTACCTTTTCAATATAGGGTTTCATGTGATAGCCCTCGACTGTTCATAAACGCTCTGCAAAGTTTTAAGTTATAATGAAGCAGATTGTCCAACAACTGGAAACTATCACAGGCGGATAATTCACGCTGCAGGATTAGGGAAGCGCATATGACCTTTAAATGGATCCGTGAGTTTTCCAGTCTGCTTTTCAAAACTGTATGTGAACCTAATCTAACACGCACATTTTCTGGGCAACACACTCGAAATTGGTGAGCTGCTATTTCATCCTAAGTATCCTTGTCATGGCGGACTTACAAGCCTTCG
Source organism: Schistocerca nitens (assembly GCF_023898315.1). Classification (NCBI taxonomy): domain Eukaryota; kingdom Metazoa; phylum Arthropoda; class Insecta; order Orthoptera; family Acrididae; genus Schistocerca; species Schistocerca nitens. The sequence goes on from NC_064614.1 coordinate 833,162,393, forward strand.
AAAGAAGTGAAAGTAGCCACATATTACATAGATACACAAATTCATTGTGTAAGTGCGTTAGCGACAATGATTAAAGCAGCAAGTACTTGTAAACTGGAGAACGGTGTGTTGGGACAGAAGATTTGTACGTAGCTGAAACGGCATGCGTTGCCAGATAACGGTAGACGTCACTGCAAGCGTAACAGTTTTCCCGCGGGAGATACGGAGACATCCATCTGGAAAACTAGCAGCAGTAAATCGTTACGGTACAGGGTGGCACAAGCGTCGTGCATTTCTCAAGAACTCTAAGGGGCAGCCTGTGAGCGCACAGTGTTCATCCTATCTCTAAGAATATTTTGCTAAATCGATGAGAACTTGATCTCTATATATCGCTATAGTATTTAATGTCATTAGTCAGGAGTTAAAGAAGCTCTTGTCGACAAATGTAAAGACTAGGAGACATTCCTTGCAAATAATTTCGTGTGTTTATCATGTCGCTGTAGTTCCTCCTGTCCTTACATCACTATAATATAAATAATAGATAAAAGTAATACGTTTTTGTATACATATGAGGATGACAGAAGAAACCGGGCAAATTGGCTGTGAAAACATGCCGATAGTGTCACATATACAGCGCCTCGTGCACGCAGCCTGCAACGGTACATGTCATCAGTATTTTCCTTCACGTCAAGTTAAGACAACGCTGGGATTTTGGCGACTCACCAGGACGATGTATTTACACTTTTACCACATTTATTATTATTATTATTTATTAATTGCAGAGTGACCGTCCAAAAATGGCTCTGAGCACTATGGGACTTAACTTCTGAGGTCATGAGCCCCCTAGAACTCAGAACGACTTAAACCTAACTAACCTAAGGACATCACACACATCCATGCCCGAGGCAGGATTCGAACCTGAGACCGTAGCGGTCGCTCGGTTCCAGACTGTAGCGCCTAGAACCGCACGGCCACTCCGGCCGGCCGTACACGTATCTGGTGATATTGAAGTTTCATGTCATCTGTATCTATACTTTCAACTGTTACCATACCAGTGTTTGGATATCTGTTGTCCCACGCATCATGTTGCGGTGTAGGGTGTGTTTCGGGTAGTGATTTTGTATATGGTTGTTGCTGCTTATAAGTCGTATGTAGCGCTTTCGGTATTTCATCAGTGATGCGGTTAAGCATGCTCTGGATCTCTTAAAGCTTGTCCTGTGTCTTCGATTTCTGACGTCTGCGGCCTTATATGTGAGTGACACATTTCAGTTTTGTGTGTTCGGAGGATCCACGTTGCCCACATTCACACGTATCACTTTGACTAAGGCCACAGCGGTGCAGGTGTGTAGGGTATGGGCCATGGCCATGGCCCGCCCGCGACTTGGGTCAACGTGTCTGAGCGTCAACCATTCCTGGATATTCAGGAAGGAGGAGAAAACCCGACGGTCCTTGTCAGATGATTCCCATTCTTTTCGCCATGTCTCAGCCTTCCAAATATTTAATTGGCGTTTTTCTATAATATGCTTCCCTGGTATCTCATATACCTCATCCAGGCTTCCCCTTTTAAGCCAGTGTGCTGGTGCTCTGTGGCTAATGGTTATTCAATATGGTATGTTGCAAGTACAATGCGTAGGGCTTCCACAGACGTGGTGCCAAATGCCCCTGACATTCTGAGCAATACACATCTTTGTCCACGCCTCACAATGGTTTTTCAGGTCGTGAGTGACTGTCGATGAGTTCAGGAATTCGCTGCGAAACACATTATAGATTCAAACACGGATGTATGATACATTTGCAGTGTCAGCAATAGCAATGTGTAATGAACTGAATTTAGTCTGGCGAGTTTGTGCATTAGTCTTGTCGCTTTCTCAGTCGCAAGTCTTACGTGCCCGTTGAATGTCAGTCGGCCGTCGAGGTGTATGCCTAGGTATCTTGTTATTTTCCTATGTGTGCTAATGTTGTTCAGTCTAATGATGGGGTTTCTATGCAGGGCACCTTTGATCAGTGAATATACTGTCCTGTTTGCCGCAATTGTGAGCTTTTTATGGCTGAAAAAAATGGCTCTGAGCACTATGGGACTAAACTGCTGAGGTCATCAGTCCCCTAGAACTTAGAACTACTTAAACCTAACTAACCTAAGGACATCACACAACACCCAGTCATCACGAGGCAGAGAAAATCCCTGACCCCGCCGGGAATCGAACCCGGGAACCCCGGCGCGGGAAGCGAGAACGCTAACGCACGATTTTATGGCTGAACCAGTCACTTATTTTTATAAGGAGTGCAGCCTTGCTTTAGAGTTACGTTCTGTAGTTTGCAGTTACTACTACCAGCAAGTCATCAGCATAGGCTACTTCGTGCAGGTTGTTTAGGAGGGGTTCAATGGCAATATCCCAGAAAACTGACCCACAGATTGAGCCTTGTCGGCATTCTTTTGTTATTTTTTTAATAACATTTGTCTTCCTGCTAGACATACACCTGTGATGGCTGCGTGTTGTGTGCTGTCCTTAGGTTAGTTAGGTTTAAGTAGGTCTAAGTTGTAGGGGACTGATGACCATAGATGTTAAGTCCCATAGTGCTCAGAGCCATTTTTTTTAGACATACACCACCCTATCTTTGAAGAATCGAGTAAGCTATTGCATAAGACTGTTCGTGTCTGCATCTCTCGTAGCAGCGCGAACAAGGCAGGCCACCAGAGATTGTCGAAGGCGCCTGCTATATCTATTACTTTTACTACTGCGTATTTTTCTTGTGTGTCCTGTATTATTTCCAGAACGCTGTTAACGGCATAGTCTATTGAGCCTTCTGGCCTAAAACCATTCTGATTGGACTAAGGCCGAAGAACGTCTTGTGTGACTGTCGTCAATTACACAGGAGCCTGTCCTGCACCTTAAGCGAAAGTGTTCAAGAGGCAGACGGGCCTGTCAGTTTTTGGGTCGTTTGGGTCGCGATCCTCAGATATTTTGGGGAGATGGCAAGGACTCTACCTTGTAGCGGTACTTCATTCAACAACTCTGTTAGAAAGAGGGTGACCAGTGCAACGGTATTTTTTAGTGTTTCTGAGTGTACGCCAAGTCGATCGGGATTCCTATTCTTTAATTGTTTCATTGCTAACGCTACCTCTTCTTGGGGGAATGGGACAGTAATGGGGCCATTTGTGTAGGTGTCCTTCATTTGTATTCGTAATTCTGTGTGATGTTGCTGGTCATTCGCCTTTTCGTCATCAGGGAGAAGCTTGTTCAGCAGGTACTGTGTTGGACATTTCCAGCCCCTTACAGTAGAGCCGTCCGTGGGCCTAAGAGTTGCCGGCGTCTTTACCTAATCTGTTGAAAGTTTAAATGGTTCCCCCATGTATCGTTTTGTTGCGGAGTTTTGTCAAAATTGTACCAGTGGTCCTGTCAGGTCTTGTCTAATTTCTTTTTAAATTTCAAATGGCTCTGAGCACTATGGGACTCAACTGCTGAGGTCATTAGTCCCCTAGAACTTAGAACTAGTTAAACCTAACTAACCTAAGGACAACACAAACATCCATGCCCGAGGTAGGATTCGAACCTGCGACCGTAGTGGTCTTGCGGTTCCAGACTGCAGCGCCTTTAACCGCACGGCCACTTCGGCCGGCAATTTCTTTTTATGGTTTTGCTTTGCATCACGGTATAGTTCCAATCTTACCACCCTCTTTCATGCTGTTTTTGCTTTTTGATAATGTTTCCTTTTGTCTCCAGCGTCATTCCTAAGTTTTTTATCTTAGTTGACCAGTGGAGTTTCGGTTTCGGTGCACAGTCGGTCTTTGGGACAATTAATCGTTGTGCTTTTTGAAGCAGGTCCGTCAGAATGTGACCCTTATAGTCCAAACAACCATTGACTGGATGGAGGGAAAATTCTTCAAATACGTCCCTTAATTTTTACCAGTCATCCCTGTTTAGAAGAAGTCGTTGCTTTTGTTCTTGTGAAGATCGTGTCTTCATGTATGTGTTTGTGTGGGTATGACGTTGCGGTCACTGCATGTGGTATTTTCTAGTCTTCCCATTTGTTACGTATATTATGGACTTTGTATCTGCTAGTGGCATGTCAACATTGGTGGATCCTCCTCCATTAAGTAAGGAGGTGTTTGTCCTGCTTTTTTTAAAACAAAGATGCTGCGTTTATTTATTGTATCAACTACTATTTGTCCCCTACTGTCTGTTCTGCCTGCGTCCCATAGAGTCGACCGTACATTGATGTCACTAAGTATGAGTAATATTTTGTTCGTAGAAATCTTGTTTACGGGAGCATAAATTCCTTTTGCAATTGATAACTGTTTTTTCTTGCACTCTGCCTTGAGATGCGAGCGAATGATGCATTCTACTCCTCACATCTGCATGTTTCCATATGATATTAGATGTTGAAAACCATTTTAAAAGCTACTGGGCCATTTTTCAGGAGAATGCGAAGTACCGAAGACACATATCAGAGTAGGCCAGCTTACGTTTATCCGATAAGCAATAATAGGCCCAGAAGAGAAACCGTGTTAAGAAAGTTAATTTTTAGAGCACGACAGAATGTCTGCCGTTTCATCTATGTTCATCAATATCAATAAAATTCTTTTAAGCTTTTTAATATTTTTTTCGGTACACATGGTATCCACGACTTCAAGTAATTGGTTCAACTGGGTGTTAACGTTGCCATAATTTTCCCGATCCCTAGTACAGATGAGTCACTTCGTCTGTCCATCTTATGTCTGCACTGTGTACGAGAAATCTGTCCAGATAATTTATGCTGTTTACATTTGTGTTCGAAGCGGCTACGCCAGATACCGAGAAGAAGATCATTGGTGCTAAATCTCTGGCCGCAACGTGATGAGTGCTGTTTACTTACTCATTTTTTCCGCTTGATACTAGATTGCAGATGTAATTAAGTGTAAAATATGAGCAAGTTGTTGTTCGGCCAGTGATGCAGCGAGACCTAAATAACTATATCATTGACTTCGGCAGGAACATAGTCGAAAGTAAAGCAGACATTATAATATATGAATACATGGTTTTGGGTCCACATGTACTGATAAAAATCTCTCGAGCTTTCAGCCGCTTCAAGTGGTTTAAAATCCACTGGATTTTAAACCGCTTAACGCGTCTGGAAGCTCGCCAAAATTTTATGAGGCAGACATCCTTTGTTAACAATTAACATCATCGGGTTGATTTCACTACAGACAGGGAAATGAGGCGAAATGCCTGCATGAAAAATGTGAAGAAATCGAAAAAGAAATGATTGCTGGAAGGACGGACTCAGCATACAGAAAAATCAAAACAACATTCGATGAAATTGAAATTGAAATTAAATTCGAGGGCAGTAACATCAAAAGTTCAATGGGAATTCCACTATTAAATGTAGACGTGACAGCAGATAGTTGGAAGGAATACAGTGAAGGCATTTATAAGGGCGATGACTTGTCTGATGGCATGATAAAAGAAGAAACAGAAGTCAACAGGGAAGAGGTATGGGATCCAGTATTAGAAGCATAATTTAAAAGAGCCCTGTAAGATTTAAGATCTAATAAGGCTAGAAGGATGAATACCGATCCATCGGTGTTTCTAACATCACTGGGGATATAGCAACAAAAGGATTATTCACGATGGCGTGTAGAATGAATGAGACTGTGAGACTGGCGACATACCATCAGTCTTTCAGAGGAACATCACCTGCACAATTCTGAAGAGAGCAAGAGGCGACAAGTCGAGAATTATCATACAGTCAGCGTAACAGCTTATGCAACTAAATCGTTGTCAAGAACAATATACAGAAGAATAGAAAAGAAAATTGGGAAATGGTTAGATGACGATGAGTTTGACTTCAGGAAAGGTAAAGGCACAAGAGATGCAGTTTTGACAATACGGTTGATAATGGAAGCAAGGCCTAAGAAAAATCAGGACATGTTCATAGAAGTTGTCGGTCGGGAAAAAGCGGTTGACAATGTAAAATAGTACAAGATGTTCGAAATTGAGAGAAATAAAGGATCAAAGTGCAGGGGAAAACGGTTAATATACAATGTGTACAAGGACCAAGACGGAACAATAAGACTGGAAGACCGAGAACGAAGTGCTCGGATTGAATCGAAGAAGTAACAACGGAAATAAAAGAAACGTTCAAGAGTGGGATTGAAATTCAAGATGAAAGGATAACAAAAATACAGTTCTCATATGAAACTTGTATCCTCGGTGTATTTAGTTGTATGGAATGAACAATATAATGAATACGGGGTATGGACTCAGAGTAAACCGCAAAAAGACAAAGGTAATGAGAAGAAGCAGAAATGGGAACAGCGAGAAACTTAACATCAGAATTTGGAAATACGAAGTGGGCGAAATTAAGAAATTCTAGACAGCAGAATAAAACATGACGCTCGGAAGCAGGCTAGCACATGCAAATAGAACACTCCTGGACAAGAGAGGTGTACTAGTATCAAACATAGGCCTTAATGTGAAGACGAAATTTCTGAGAATGTACGTTTGGAGCACACTATTTTGCAGTAGTGAAACATGGACTGTCGGAAAAACGGAACAGAAGAGAAGCGAGGCACTTGATATGTGGCGCCATAGAAGAATGTTGAAAATTAGATGGAATGACAAGATAAGGAGTGAGGAGATTCTCCGCAGAATCGGCGAGGAAAGGAATGTATGGAAAACACTGACAAGAAGTAGGGATAGGATGATAGGACATGTGTTAAGGCGTAAGGGAATAACGTCCATGGTACTAGACGTAACTGCAGGGGATAAAAACTGCACAGGTAGACAGAGGTTTGAATATATCTAGCAAATAATTTAACTGAGGATGTAGGGAGGAACTCGTGGCGGGCCGCGTCAAAGCAGTCAGAAGACTGATGACGGAAAAATAAAACAATTTTTTGGCACGATGTGTACATGCACAAAAAATTGTCGCCTAGTTCACCTCACAAAATACGCTCCTGGAAATGGAAAAAAGAACACATTGACACCGGTGTGTCAGACCCACCATACTTGCTCCGGACACTGCGAGAGGGCTGTACAAGCAATGATCACACGCACGGCACAGCGGACACACCAGGAACCGCGGTGTTGGCCGTCGAATGGCGCTAGCTGCGCAGCATTTGTGCACCGCCGCCGTCAGTGTCAGCCAGTTTGCCGTGGCATACGGAGCTCCATCGCAGTCTTTAACACTGGTAGCATGCCGCGACAGCGTGCACGTGAACCGTATGTGCAGTTGACGGACTTTGAGCGAGGGCGTATAGTGGGCATGCGGGAGGCCGGGTGGACGTACCGCCGAATTGCTCAACACGTGGGGCGTGAGGTCTCCACAGTACATCGATGTTGTCGCCAGTGGTCGGCGGAAGGTGCACGTGCCCGTCGACCTGGGACCGGACCGCAGCGACGCACGGATGCACGCCAAGACCGTAGGATCCTACGCAGTGCCGTATGGGACCGCACCGCCACTTCCCAGCAAATTAGGGACACTGTTGGTCCTGGGCTATCGGCGAGGACCATTCGCAACCGTCTCCATGAAGCTGGGCTACGGTCCCGCACACCGTTAGGCCGTCTTCCGCTCACGCCCCAACATCGTGCAGCCCGCCTCCAGTGGTGTCGCGACCGGCGTGAATGGAGGGACGAATGGAGACGTGTCGTCTTCAGCGATGAGAGTCGCTTCTGCCTTGGTGCCAATGATGGTCGTATGCGTGTTTGGTGCCGTGCAGGTGAGCGCCACAATCAGGACTGCATACGACCGAGGCACACAGGGCCAACACCCGGCATCATGGTGTGGGGAGCGATCTCCTACACTGGCCGTACACCACTGGTGATCGTCGAGGGGACACTGAATAGTGCACGGTACATCCAAACCGTCATCGAACCCATCGTTCTACCATTCCTAGACCGGCAAGGGAACTTGCTGTTCCAACAGGACAATGCACGTCCGCATGTATCCCGTGCCACCCAACGTGTTCTAGAAGGTGTAAGTCAACTATCCTGGCCAGCAAGATCTCCGGATCTGTCCCCCATTGAGCATGTTTGGGACTGGATGAAGCGTCGTCTCACGCGGTCTGCACGTCCAGCACGAACGCTGGTCCAACTGAGGCGCCAGGTGGAAATGGCATGGCAAGCCGTTCCACAGGACTACATCCAGCATCTCTACGATCGTCTCCATGGGAGAATAGCAGCCTGCATTGCTGCGAAAGGTGGATATGCACTGTACTAGTGCCGACATTGTGCATGCTCTGTTGCCTGTGTCTATGTGCCTGTGGTTCTGTCAGTGTGATCATGTGATGTATCTGACCCCAGGAATGTGTCAATAAAGTTTCCCCTTCCTGGGACAATGAATTCACGGTGTTCTTATTTCAATTTCCAGTAGTGTAATAGCCCAGTTAACAAATAGTAAAAGAGTGCAATCAGCATGTAATTGCAAATTTTTGTACAGTAGTCGAAGAACATAGCATGAACCATATACTAAAAATCCTGCCAGTGGGGTGTGAGCGATGGATTTTGGGGCAGGACAACTAGGACGGGGGGGGGGGGGGGGGAAGTAGGAGGAGATGTTTAAAGGTCACCTGTTACGTTTTTGTTGAACAAATGGAAACAGTATTTTAATCGTATGAAATTGATGTTTATTGTTAAATCAAGTGGGTTAATAACATATTAAATGTGTGTATCAACTGTAAGTACACTAGAACCTTGTTAACGGATAAATTGTGTTCTGCGGGTGTAACAGTGAGGAGGGGGCTCTACGGAAGATGTGCGTGGGAAGTGTTCCGAAAATTATGCAAGAGAACTTCTGAGAAGTTTGGAAAATAGGAGATGAAATGCTGGTGTAAGTGTAGACTATGAGGACGGCTCCTGGGTCGTGCGCGGCTGGCTCAGTTGCTGGAGCACATTCCCGCGAAAAACAATGGTCTAGAGTTACAGTCCTGCCGGCCGGAGTGGCCGAGCGGTTCTAGGCGCTACAGTCTGGAACCGCGCGACCGCTACGGTGGCAGTTCGAATCCTGCCTCGGGCATGGATGTGTGTGATGTCCTTAGGTTAGTTAGGTTTAAGTAGTTCTAAGCTCTAGGGGACTGATGACCTCAGATGTTAAGTCCCATAGTGCTCAGAACCATTTGAACCTTTTTTTTTTTTTCTGTGAAACATTTTCACTGGAATGCGCTGCCTTCCAGTTATCAAGAAAAACACAGAAAGGTGACATTCAAAAAACCCCACGCATCCCACTCCGCACAAGTCCCAAAGCTTACATCCCGCCGCTCAGGACTTTTTAATAGGACTACACGAATTTTTTACCCTCGTTCACTGGAATAACATGATGTTCGCCATTTTATCAATTCGTCAATGTGTTACGTGCCTTGTATGACATATTTTTATATTAAAATATTAGAAAGCATTTAGTGAGACATTAGCACTTCGTATGTCCATAGGGGCTTCCAAACTTAACCAAGAAATCACCCCCACCACTTCTACTATCATCCTCAGACTCTAGTACTCTTTGAAGTAGGAGATGCACTGCACAGTGTTGTGCTTTCAGTGACAGACTACTCTTGCTTTACGTATCTTCTGCTGTATTTATCTTTTAGAAATTAGTTTTAATGGCAGCTTAAATATCTTTATCTTGGTACTTCAGTGTTACCTTGAGCTACCTAAGTTACATAAATAGCCAATAACATTCACAGTTAATTCTACGTTTTCTGATACGAAACCATCCTATCATCAGAAAAATCGTCCGCCACGGGTAGCTGAGTGGTCAGCGCGACAGAATGTCAATCCTATGGGCCCGGGTTCGATTCCCGGCTGGGTCGGAGATTTTGTCCGCTCAGGGACTGGGTGCTGTGTTGTCCTAATCATCATCATTTCAACCTCATCGACGCGCAAGTCACCGAAATGGCGTCAAATCGAAAGACTTGCACCCGGCGAACGGTCTACCCGACGGGAGGCCCTAGTCACACGACATTTACATTTATCAGAAAAATCCATTTATGCATAGGGATGCTTAAACTGTTGGAGATACCAGAGATTGTTTGCTGAGAAAATAGTTCTGCTGTTCTAATTTCACGCTCATACAGAGTGTGGGTCATAGACTGGAAGTCTTTTTGTAATGAAAAATAAGCAGCGTGATACTACGCTATTTCGCTATTTACATCCGCTAACAGCTTGTATCCAACATGTATGTGTCCTCACATTTTGCTAAATGTGTTGACAATATGGCAATATTTTGTGAAGTATTGGTATGAAAACTCAGAGCTTCCATGATTGTTGTTTTTGTAAGTAACATTTTAAGTTCTTTGTTCAACTCTGTTGACCTGCGCCGAAAAGCCACATTAGTTCTTTCGAAGGAGCACAAGAGTCGATCTTTCTCATACACTCACAATGTACAAGAGAGAATTATTGAAATTGTTGTACTGGATGGTTCAAATCGCTCTGAGCACTATGAGACTTAACATCTGAGGTCATCAGTCCCCTAGACTTAGAACTACTTAAAGCTAACGAACCTAAGGACATCACATACATCCATGCCCCAGGCAGGATTCGAGCCTGCGAACTTAGCAGCAGCGCGGTTCCGGACTGAAGAGCCTAGAACCGCTCGTCCACACCGGCCGCCTTGTTGTACTGGAGAGCTAGACGTATCTCTCCTCTCTCTCGCTCCCTCGTTCTCTCTCTTCCCGCCCCCGCCCCTCCCCCCACCCTAACAAGGCGAACAGGTACACGGTCCAGTCACATTAGCGTGACCACCGCATATGTTCGACGTCAGCATGAACTAACCACTTACAGACGGCAGGGTGTAGTGTTAGCAGTAGAAGGAATATAAAGCGTGTCGGAGATTCGGAAACCTGTGGCGTCGTTTTCACAATGCGGAAACGCAGCAGTTCATCTGACGTTTAAAAGCGCATTAACTTTGGCTCTGAGCAATATGGGACTTAACATCTATGGTCATCAGTCCCCTAGAACTTAGAACTACTTAAACCTAACTAACCTAAGGACATCACACAACACCCAGTCATCACGAGGCAGAGAAAATCCCTGACTCCGCTGGGAATCGAACCCGGGAACCCGGGCGTGGGAAGCGAGAACGCTACCGCGCGACCACGAGCTGCGGACATTAACTTTGGATTTCGTGCCAAAGGTGGAAACATTTCCGAAACGGGTAAGTTTGTAAACAGTTTGCTGGCCGCTGTAGTTACAGTATACCGTGCATGGCAAAATGACGCTACCCAAAACCGGCGCCGAGGCAACTCTGAGGTGTAGCACGGGGTATAGATGACAGGGGTGAACAACGGCTGCGGGGATGTGGACGGGCGAATACAAGTTCAACTATTGAGCAACTACCACCCAGACACACCAACTGACTACCAGCAGTGTCTCCTCAAAGAAAGTCGCTGCATATGGGCCTCCACAGCAGTCGCCTGTTTCATGTACCTGTGCTGAATGCTGTTCATCGGCGATGACCGCAACTAGATGTCCACTGAGTGGCGACAGATGGTATTTTCGGGTGGATCACGTTTTCTCCTCCATCGGACAGATGGCCGTTGACGACGTGAAACGTCTGAAAGCAAACAACCTCAAAAATCAAATGGTTCAAATGGTTCTGAGCACTATGGGACTCAACTTCTGAGGTCATTACTCCCCTAGAACTTAGAAAAACCTAACTGACCTAAGGACATCACACACATCTATGCCCGAGGCAGGATTCGAACCTGCGACCTTAGCGGTCTCGCGGTTCCAGACTGCAGCGCCTAGAACCGCGCGGCCACTCAAACAATCGTCGCAAGGATCCAGGCTGGAGGTAGGAGCGTTCAGGTTTCTCGCTATTTCTAGGAAATATCTTCATTGTGGAAAGGACAAAGGTTCAACATAAGTATGCACGTATCGTTGTGGATCAGTTCAACCCTTACATGCAATTAGTTTCTGGTCATCACGCTGGCATCTACCAGCAGAACAATGCAACCTGTTACCGAGCGAGGTGGCGTAGTGGTTAGCACACTGGACTCGCATTCGGGAGGACGACGGTTCAATCCCGCGTCCGGCCAACCTGATTTAGGTTTTCCGTGATTACCCTAAATCGCTCCAGGCAAATGCGGGATGGTTCATTTGAAAGAGCACGGCCGACTTCCTTCCCTAATCCGATGAGACCGATGACCTCGCTGTTTGGTCTCTCCCCCTAAACAACAACAACAATGCAACGTGTTACACAGCTGGCAGTGTACGTGCGTGGTTCAAAGACCACCAGGATGAGTTTACAGTACTTCCCTGGTCACCAAATGCCCCGGAGTTAGACCCAATCGAGGATCTGTCGGACCACTTCGATCGGGCTGTTCGCGCCATGGATCCTCAGCCGAGAAACAAAGTGCGTCTGGCCACGGGATTGGATTTGGCATGGCATCCACTCAGTGCCTTCCAGAACCTCATTCGCTATCTATCTTCCTGCACGTCTCGCAAGCAGTCCGCGCTGCAAGAGATGTTAGTCTGGTTTCTGACCGATGGTCACATTAGTGTGAATGGGCAATGTAGAGTCTCTGTGTATTAGTTACCTGTTGATTGTGTGCTCCCGTAGCAATGACAGTAACAGACCGTGACATACACAGGACACAGACAGGCACTGCAAGAGTGTAAAGAGCGATGACAATTAGTGCCAAGTAAACAAGTTAACAAAGGATGCGAAACAGGAGTGCTCAAATGGCAACACTTAGTATCCCATTCTAGAAAACGTACAAGTAAACAATAAACAGTACGAATGAATTCTACCACTGACCTCTCCTCGACATTGATGAAATCGATATTGGCGTAGTGTGAGAACAAATCATGTTACAACCGTAGACAACGAATTTCGGCGTCCATCTGTGTCATTGCTGGAAAAATACAAATATTCTATACGAAGAAGCTGAAATTTATCAACACACCAAACATTTTCACAGCACAACAGAAGAAACCAAGGGCTAATGAGTAAATTATTTCTCAACGTTGTTTCTCAATTGTATGAAATTTATTTATTGTAGAAGCGCTAACATATCAATCACAGTGAATCACTGTGAGAAATTAAAGATGCGATAAGTGGTAGATACAGCCGTAGGACTCACTAAAGATTGAACCATACTCCACCAAATTTCTAGTCAAAAACTTACACACGTGTTTACGGAAACGTACATAGCCATTATTACAGTTCCAAAATTCAGAAGAAAATCGTCTTGATCGGAGTTCTCTCAGCGACCTTCGTCTGTTTTAAGTTTTATTTGGACTGTTGAGCGTGATGATGTACCTACGTTTCCTCTTCGTAAAATGTTCAAGCTTGGATTATTCCTCCATACTGTTTTGTAAATAATTAGTAAAAGAGTCACACCTGGTTTAAGAATCAGTCATTGTATAAAATGAAACTACAGGTAAGACCGAACTGCTGTCTTCATTAAGCCACAGTTGGTGATTTGTGTAAATTGGTTTTTCAATGTATCAGTAAATGTATATTTGGATACGATATTCAGTGGTGTAATAGGAAGAGAACTCACCAAAAGTGAGTTTTAGACAACGTTTTATTATTCACTGAGTTTTCATGTGCCAACACCGGGCAAATGACTTTCAAGCGCAGCGTCTGACCTGTACGGGATGCACGAGTACAGGCCACGGACGCATGGTTGACGACGTATGGAAGTCTGGTCGTGAGTCGTGCACACGTAGCCAAATGGTAAGGCGACCGCAAGCGATAAGTGGGAAATGCGGATTCGAGTCTCAATCCGGCACAAATTTTCATTCTACAGCTGATGGTTGCCCTCATACGCAGTTGCGAATTCATGTAGAGTATTATAAAAGTCACATTACTTTCGTCGCAGTTTATTCGTACCATCACCAGATTACTAGTAAAGTTAGCGCCGCTTAAATTCTGATTCCTAAGCAAGTTAATAGATTTTAAACTCAGGCACATTCCATATACTGGGAGTGGTATATGACTATATTGACATTAGTCCTGGGCTCCATACACTATGCATATTGATTATTCTTCTAAGGATCAGTTAAGAAATATCGTACATGTCATTGGGAAAGTTAATTTTAAATAAATCTATTTTCTAATTCACCATACAAAAATATTACCTAACGTAGGTGTAGATTAACATTTTTTGTTGTTAATTTTGATACTTTGCGTGCAGTGTTTTTATATACTGGGTGTTTCAAAAAGAATTACCTGATTTGAAAACTCCATATTTATAGATAAAACATACTACAAACATGGGATGAATTGCAAAGTACTCATAAAATCTTAACGTTTTAGACGTACTTTTACAAATGCTCTGTGTGTCCACCAGCAGCAGCATGAATGACATCTAGACGATAGCTAAACAGGTCATAAACTGTACACAATATATTTGCTTTTACAGACCTTACGTAGCTCTTATTCTGTCCTTCACTTTTTCTGGGTCACGACCTAGAGGGGAGATGAACAACCTTTCCTTCTTGTATACACACAAGGAAAACTCGCATGGAGTCACACCTGGCGATCTTGGCGGCCAAGAATGCAGAGCGTGTCTCGGGTCCCGTGTACCATACCCAGCGTTGACGCAGAGTGTATTTGAGAAACTGATGTGCGTTTTTATGCCAGTATGGCGGAACTGCATCTCGTCTGAAAATTAAGTCATCGGAGTCCTCCTGAAACCGTGGAATAAGCTCGTTCAGCAGCATTTCAAAATAGCTCATTCCCGAAAAAAGGACCACACACCTTTTCACTACAAATGGCACTAAAACGTTCACTTTAGGTGTGTTTCTTTGGTGCTCAATAGTGTTATGAGAGTTCTGTAGCCCCCATATACCCTCGTTATGTCTGCTTACTTAACCGCTAACTTGAAATGTTGCTTCATCTCTGAAAATTAGCCGGCCGGGTTGGCCGAGCGGTTCAAGGCGCTACAGTCTGGAATCGCGCGACCGCTACGGCCGCAGGTTCGAATCCTGCCTCGGGCATGGATGTGTGTGATGTCCTTAGGTTAGTTAGGTTTAAGTAGTTCTAAGTTCTAGGGGACTGATGACCTCAGATGTTAAATCCCATAGTGCTTAGAGCCAATTGAACCATTTTTTTCTGAAAATTAACCATAGGAAACACGTGTCGTCTTCCATGTCCTGTAGCAGAGCATTGCCGAAGTCAACCCGTTTCCTTTTACCACCAACCCGAATAGACTGCACCAACTGTAGTCTGTATGGTTGACAGACCAAACGACGCCTTAACACTCAGCAGAGAGTCGTGTGAGGAAATGCCAGTTCTGTGCTTAGGCGGCGGGCATACTTCCGCGGATTCCGCTCAAACGTTTGCCGAATGCTTTCCACCATGTCATTGTAAGTGCGAAGTCGATCGGGCCTCTTACCTTTGCACAAACATCCTGTCTCTCCAAACTGGCAATGCCAACGACGAATGTTTTTCGGTGCAGGCGATCCAAGCCAAAACGCTGACGAAAAGCACGCCGGACCGAGAGCACTGACTCACTCTATGCAAACTGTAAAATACAGTTGAGAGTGCGCCATCTAATTGACTGACATCTAACGGCGATTTTCTGAAACTCTAGGTCACACCCATTCAAACAACACACATTTCATTTCCAACAGGTCCTATGGTTCGTAATTATTACCATCCAAGCTCAGATCATTCATTTTGACAAACACTGTAGATTTGCAGAGACGTTTAGAACCTTGCTCGTGGGTACATCATTGTATTGAATTCGTGTTGTCTCCTGTTCCACCTGGAAAAGCTGAATCCGCATCTCAAGAAAATCAGTGAGATATGCTCAATGCACGGGAAGACGTTAAAAGCGTCCATGACAAATTCTGTGCAGAGAATTTTTACAATAATGCTATAATAAGACAGTTCACTGTAAGATGTTTATTATTAAATTTGCCTTTTCATTCGCTACTCTTTGCAGAGCCGCATCCGCAACCAGAGGGTCCCGTCTGGCCGCAGAGCCTGCTGCAGCACCCCAACCTGCGGCTCCTGCCCACGTGAGTGGCGCCGCCTCTTTCCGAGTCTGCTCTATAGCATCACGTCTTCAATACCTGCACCATATTTCTTTGTGCTTCTTTAATTTCAAAAGTTGTGAAAGTTTTTGCTGCGCGGAATGGCCGCGCGGTTAGAGGCACCATGTCACGGACTGCGCGGCCCCTCCCGCCGTAGGTTCGAGTCCTCCCTCGTGCATGGGTGTGTGTGTTGTTCTTAGAATAAGTTAGTTTAAGTAGTGTGTAAGTCTAGAAACCGATGACCTTAGCAGAACATTTTGAACATTTTGTGAAATGTCATAGGTAGTTATTTGTCAATTTCTAAATTCATGGAAGTAAATAACGTCATTACGCTATTCAGATATGGAAGAATGTGTGTTCCCACTACAAGCCTCGTTACTTGCCTGTAAGGAGAAGGCAAAGTTTTGTTCCTTAGGTGGTGTTCTCATTTTGCAAAGCCCCTCGGTGTGTGTATGTGAAGCCGTACCGGAATGATGGAATTTTCAAGACTGTCACAGATTCCTTAAGACTCTATGTTGAACTTTAATTGTCCAACAGAATCGTCATCTCAAAAATGCCCCTAACAAGGAATCTTAATGTGGGGAACTGCTACAAAATCCTACTGAACGACTATGTTTACGCAATCGATTAATAGTAGTAGTAGTGGTGGTGTGTGGTGGTGGTGGTGGTGGTGATGGTGAACAGTGACACTGCATGACTCAGTGACTTGACTCTTAAAAGTGTTTGCAATCAAGGTATGAACCAATTGGGAAGGGCTCGCTAATACAAATGCAACCCACCAAACTTTTTAATCACTCCAGTGGTTGATTGAATAATAAGTAAAAACGATACTCTCACTGGAACCGGGATTAACGATACTGTGGCAACGGTACGTCCCATTTTCGAACATCAACGCCCTTCTGTTGCGGGTGCTGTGCATACTCTCAACAGTCTACTGTGGCGGCAAGTCGGCACTGTGGTCGCATGTTGTAATGGTACTTGAATTACGTAACCATTACGGCACCTCACCTGAACCTCTCGATACCAGTAATATTCTACTGTATTTCTGTTAACTATTTAACATATTTCTGAGACAACATTCAGATTTGATTTCACTTTTGATACATCGATATCTTTATATTGCAATGATATTATTCTTATGTGTATTCTTTCTTTTGTCACTATGATCTTTGACGTACTTGTAACTCTGATTTTTGGGTGAGTAAGCGATAGTTAGTTAGTTGTTAACTTGTTAGAGAGTCGGTCCTTGAGCAAGTCAAGTCGTGGACTTTAACAGTGACTGTGAGAGAGATGTTTTCAAGTATGTTTTCTGTTGTGAGGTAATGTTAGTGTGTCGCGTGATATTGCAATAAAAGCAATTAAAGGAAGTGTAACTTAAATTCGGAGTGCTGATTTTTTTTTACATCACTATTGTGCTAACTTTGAAAGGTTTAATCTCCAAGAATGGTTTGTGAAGCGCATCTACAAAACTTTTGAATATAGCACGATAAAACCTACGCCTCTTTGCATCCGAGCTCGGAATCATAACCACCTAGATTTTCAACGATTGAGCCATGATTTTACGACGAGACCTGCGTGGGAAACACAAAAAGATGAGTGCCTAGTTTTTTCATTATTACATGATATGACTATTAACTGTGCTCTAATGACACCTGCCACATAATATGACTGTTGTTGCCCGATAATGCAGTATTTAGCAGCGTGAGCAACACCACAATCGTTATTAAAATTTTGACCTTTGTTGTGGTAGGGTTGTTAGAATGTGAAAAACCACAATCTTTCTCGTCAGAACACGGATACCGTGAAGTCCTGTCCACCGCCTGAACTCTGTCCTCGACGTCTCAAGCCAGCGACCTTTCACCTTCCATATACAAACTAAGAGTGTCTATCTTCACGTGTTCTGTGCCAACTGAGCGGTTCTCACGCTTCCTTAAAATGGAACTACAAGCCTCGACCGACAACCACTGCAGGTTCATAAAATACATTCCCAGCATTAAATAACGTCATGGGACTTGTAGCATAATGAAATAAAGCGTCCTGCCTGTAGCTTGTGTGACAATGGGCAGATGAATGTAGCGTATAAATGGAAGGAGGCAAGCCGGGTGTCTTGTGACATTTCAGTTTTTTGCAGGGACACATGTGGACAAGACTACTCTGACCGCATCACCGCCGGCGTGGCTCCCATCAACAAGTACCCATGGACGGCGCTGCTCATCTACTCCTCAGGTAAGCTCCACGACTCACTCTTACTCGCACATATTTCTTGTTGGCGACGATTGCCAGTACTTTTCTGCTTACCACTGAACAGGTGAACGATTTCTGGGGTCCTGGAAACGTAGTTCATGTCGATGACGTACGGGAGCAAAAATTCTCTCTGGTTAGTATTAAATAACAACGAAAGCTTCTGACAACGTCCTTCGTTCTTACCGTCAGGAGGTGGTTGACACTGGCAGCATGTATAAATTTCACTCCACATAGGGTCATCACGACGTATTCGGTCAACTGTTGCACACTAAATACCTCAACAGCATCACTTAAAACAGCCAAGTCCTGCGATGACATCGGAGGAAATAGTCAGATGCTTCAGTTCAGTCTTTAAGTGATCAAAAGCGAGTTCCAATGTTCTCTTATTTTAAACTTGCACATACCGAAAGGAATCGATGAGCTGTGTTTGCTAGGACATTTTATTTCCAGTGTAGTTTGGACTGGAAAATGAACTTCCCTCTAGGACAGTGCTTTTCAACCTTTTCGTATAAGCGAATTTTTTCCACTTAAAAAAACTTACGGTGACCCTCCAGAACCGTAATGAAACTGCGCCAGTAATTGCAAAGACAACGAATTGAATTTCCTTTCTATTGATATTATAATGATCTAGAAATAAAGTGCACTGCACAAGGTAGTCGCAGTACTCTGCAGGTAGTGGTATACGAAGGCCATTCGCAAAGTAAGGTCCGACAGATCGCGAATTGGAAACGACAGTGAAAATCCGATGACGCTTTGCACAGGTGTGTTAAGCACTGTCCCAGGCATGCCCGTCAATGGCATCGCGTCGCTCTCTCCAGTCATGAGCACACTATATGGCGTAAATATGCCTAGAGCATGGTGTCTCCTCCAACTACGGGTGTCCGCTGCGAAGTCTGACCTGCTCTCATGCACCTGTCATTCATTTTCTGTCTCATTGACAATTCTCGGCCGTACACTGCAGGGGTAATGAGGTCGCTCCTGCAGCGTTTCCGGTGGCAAGTATTTGAGTTCCCACTGTACAGCCCGGACTTGGCTCTCTCTGATATTCATCTCTGCTCGCATGAATCAGTACCTTCTAGAGGAGTATATTGGAAAGTTGGTACAATGCTACGACAGATGTCTAATGCTAGGCGCAAATTGAGACGTGTATAGCGCATACGATGCGAGCAGGACAGGGCGCATTTCTGTGACTTTACAGGTTCAAATGTGACGGCGTAAATTGGGACGCGACACGATCGGGAACGCGGCGTTCTGGTTGTGAGACAGTTTCTCGCTCCGCACTAGCACTACGGGAGGGGTGAGGGAAAGCAGTCCTGCCATATGCTCACATCGGCATGGCGCCTATGGACAGTAATAGTACTGGGCGTCCGAAAAATGCTGCTTTACTGTATACTCAAATGTATTGTCATTGAATAGTGTTTCGTTTTTCACCATTTTAGCGCTCCATCTTTTTTGCTAATACATTATACTTTTCAGTTATTTATATCTATTCAGTTTTTTTTTGTTTTTTCTTGTGTCACGCACAGTTAAATAACGACTGAGCCATTAGCGACTAGGATTGTATCTTCTGCCGCTACAATGTTTTCAGACGGCAAGAAGGGGCAGCCGATTCACTACAGTGTGCACTCCCTACTAGTATTGTGTCCTACATACCTTTTCAGCCTCATGACTGATTGAAAACACTGGAGAAGTGACCATTAAAAGCTGGCTGCGGCTGTAAAATTCCTGCACCAGAGGGCAGGCATGAGTGCATCACAACTACCTCATAAATACTATCAGTTTTTGTTCAGTTGCAAACGCATCCTTTCCATTGCATCCTATTTCAGTCAATTGTGTACTGTGTGATTCCATGTACTTCAAAAAACTGCTGTCTACTAATCCTGAACTAATTTGTAAAATCAGGACCACTCATGTTAGTTTGAAATTGTCAACCTCTTTTCGTTTCAAACAAAATATATTTATTTTATTTGAATTTTTATTCATTACGAATAAAGCAAGGCTTCGTCTTCAGCGTTAGTATTTGAATCTGCTTCGGAACTCAAGTCTAACAATAATAACTCTTTTAGTCGCGAATCACGCACTGTTAGTTTGGAAAGCAGTAGGCCAGTAACTGGCATCCGGAAAGTGCGCATCACCACGACTGTGGCGAACTCGCCATGCGCGTCTCAATATGCGCAGATCCGCACGTCGCGTATTAAAAGCGCGCGTCGCGTGGTGTCACGTCACACCTACTATTCGCGTTTCAATTTGCGCTGAGCCTAAATCGGAGCGGCGATTACGCAGACAAGTATCTATAAGATGTAGGAAACTGCTGCAAATAAAAGATATTTTATTTTCTCTGGGGTTTCCATTTCGCGACCGATCGGACATTACTTTCCTAATGGTTCTCGTATTGTGTTGTCAAAGTCTTTCGCGAATGCGGCAGTATCTGTATAGGCCACACAATTCGCTCAGTTGTAGAGTGTTGCACCGAGCACAAGCGATATATAAAACAAAGGGAGCTTGACAAGTCGCCCATAGCTGAGCATTACTTGAAAAACGGTCACAAAATACAGTTTAAAAATGCGAGAATCTTGGGATACTGAAAGGTAGCAAAGGCTTGTAGGGAGGCGGGAGCGGCAGTTTCAAACGTGGCGCCGGCCCCTCGCGCCACCTGACGTCACTGGGACCCGTGAAGGGCCAACGAGATGTACGGGAACCGCAAGGAACTTGTCACATCACACTAGTCGGCTCGTTGGCAACACTTTGCGAACGTTCGGCGCCGTGCAGGGCCTACGGGAGATCAATATTTCATTGAAAAGATACCCACAAAAGATCTTAATTTTGTCGTCTGCTATCGGGAAATAGCATGCATTTAAACACGCAGTCAGGTATTATTAAGCTCGTGTCTAATAGTTACTCGCTCCCCGCTGGAGACAGTTCTGGCCTTCGCAAGACCAGCAGTGCCACGCGCCATGGCCTGTCTTTCTCGTCGGCCTCCGTCACACGTCGGGCTGGAACTGCTACGAGCTGCCCAACTCACCCCGCGCTTGTACTTTAATTGTAATTTTAAATTCAAGAAATTTGAGTAGATACATAAATTTGCATCATCTCTATACTTTTTCTACTTTCAAACTGATCTGCTTTGCTTACCTAATTTCTATTAAATGATGATGGGTATGTATTGAAGTTGAGGAATCCTTCGTTTGACCTTATCCTCCATTTTATAATTTTTTTTTCATATCAATTATAATTTAAGCATGGAGAGCTGCATCAAACCAGTCTCAGGACTAAAGACCACAACAACAACAACAACAGTTTAACTTCTTACAGTAAAACTTTATGATATATAACTCAACCATTCCTATGACTTCACAGCCATAATCCTATTCATCAACATATTTATATTCCCCAAAAATCTTAACTCTATGCATTATAACTTTACAAAATTTTTCAGATTTGACTTTCATTAACATATTAAATTTCTAATCCTACTAATTACTTTACAGTATTTAAACTGACATACATTTGAGAGCATAAACTTTTCATCATCTTTCGTCGAGTTTTTATTCCGGTTCATCGTTGGTCACTTCGTCTCTAGGTTTCCATACGTTTTGTTATCTCCCATTCTCCGGAATGACATCTGAAGGTGTTGCAATTTTCCATAAAGAATATCGGATGTTTATATCGCTAGAACAGTTAAACCGGATTCTCGGTGGTAGTTAAATGCAATAATGGTCTTGTATGGGAAGGGATTTGTAAAGCTGTCTTGATCTCTTCTGGTCCAGGCTCTTCCTTCTTCCAAATCTTCTGCGTTGCATCTTCTGTTCTTGGTGCATCTTGCTGTCTTCTCACTTGTATCTTCGCTCTTCTCTGGACTGGGAATTAGGATTGAAGACCTGTTTAACCTCGTTCTAGTTTAATCCGTTCTTATGGCGTCTTCTTTGCAATTGTTGTGTATTTTTCATTGAAATCCGTTGTTCATCTAAATAAGTTGAACAGCCTTTCATCCGTTTCTTGTTCAGTCCCATGGGTGCTCAGGGATTGTTTCGCAGTTGTCGAATTTCGTATGATCTGAGGACAGTTTCCGCTATTCTGCACATTGACTTACAGAAATGAGTTTTTTCTTCTTCTTCTTCTTCTTCTTCTTCTTCTTGTGGTGAGTCCCCGCCATAATATGTCCACCTCCGTTCCGATTCGGTGGATATCCATTATCTCTTCGTATGCTGCTTTCAATAGTTCGCGATATAAGAGCGTTGTATCTAACAATTTCGCAAAACCATTGTTATAACACTTGTGTGTGGCTTTCACATGAATAAATCTCACGTCATGGTACATGTTGATTGTATCCAGGATGCGTTATAGCTCTCCAAACTTTTCCACAGAGGAGTTATCATGTAGGAACATTCTTCCACCAAGGCCTCTTCTTTCATCATCTCTTAGCTGACGCACCAGGCACTCACACACAGTGTCCCTTCCTCTCACGCCTAACTGCTCACCTCAGACTTGTCGTCGATCTGGCCGCAATGATGAACCACCTTATCTGATGACCTCATATCTAAAACAGAGTTTGTCGCAGATGTGATAATCTTACTTTCCTTACTTCCTTACGTACGTTCTGTTTCCTCAGTTATTTATCTTATATTATTCTAACCCTTACTCCCTTAGATTACGCTATCAACTTTACAGATATTGAAGATTTTTACGACTTTACATCTAATACAATGTTTCTCTCTTAAATTACGCTAAAACTTTACAAAAAATTTATCTTCTTTTCATGACTTTACAAAAAGTATTATAAAGAAAATGTAATTCTTCTCACTGTCTTCCTCCTTTTTGCCCATTTACTTAATTCTTCCTTAAGATAAAAGTAATGGTTTCCTCATCTTCATCACGATGGATAGTAAGAGTGAGATTGAAGGTGATGACGGTTAGTAAGTTAGTGACTGCCCATTACCTCTTATTTTTAATTTTCTAACTACAAGTATAAAATGTTATTTTGAAAACTTCGCACCTTGACTCCGACTCCAGCGTCTTTTTCTCTGCAAGCCCTTCTTTTTGTCCTTAGCTGTAACAGAACTTCAAAATACGCATTATCTCTGCTATTTTTCTTTTGCCTTTCAAAAATCTTTTCTATAGATCTATCACATTATTTTAAAGCTTAAAATTTCTTTTCTCAGTTGTACTTATCCCTTTCTCCTTTTTTCTCGATAGTAAACTTTTATGTTCCTTTCTTCTCTCATCATACTCTTCCATATAGAAAATATTTTCTAGGTTAATCTTATTTCCCACCGTTTACCTTCTTCGACGAAATAACATGTTTTTTGCTTAACTGCATACTTCAATTCTCTTTCCTAATTATTACCTCCTAACGACGTCTAATATTTATTTCCCTCAGTCTCTCGTCCAATATCAGATTTTGGTGCTTTCCAAAAATCATATAAGCTTCTCATATTCCACCAAAATATATCCACAATTACTGGTCCACCGTCCTCAAAGGAACAAATTAAAAATGTCTATTTCGTTCCTACTTCTTCACTTCCTTTCATCTACAAAAATCAACTTCCTCCTCCTTCACATTACGTTTTTAAGAGATAATCTACTACTATCCGTCAAACTATGCTGATGTTTATTTTCCTCCTTACTTTTCACTCCTTCCCAGGACACATTTCGTTTGTAGAAGAGTTACTTTCGTTCTTATTTTCCTGTCATTTCTTCATCAGTCTCCCTTTACTTTCCTAACAACCTTTATTTTATTTATTTAACTGAGATAAGTGCAAGTTAAAAGTTTTATCTGTGTGCATTTTGCTATCTTTCATACTCTTTGATTTCTGGACATTTAATACAACTAAATTCTTGTGTGGAATTACTCTTTTTTTCTTTTGTCTTTTATATACTCTTAAATGACTCACATGGTGCAAACCTAATGATTTTCCTGTTTTTTGATTCATCAGTTCGATTGCATTCTTATGGACTACTTCACTTACTTCCATGGGGCCTTCGTGTATCGAAAATAATTTGTTTTCAACGCTGTAACCTTCCTATTGCTTCGTGCTAATTTCATAAAATGACGATGTTTTACTTCAGATACTGGAAGGACTTTTCACTTCTAACTTGGGCATTCCTATTCGTCTCCCTACGGTTCATGTCGTCAATTCTGTCTTTTATCTGGGTTTGGTGGCCTCAACTCGACTTCTTCCACCGGTTCACTTCGCGTGTTATGTCCCGCTGAAGCTTAATTTTCCCAACCTTCCTGCGTTCTGTTCATTCCATTACCACCTGAATAAACTGGATTTTTGCTGCTGAAAACCTCTAAACCTTCCGCCTTCGTTTGCACAGGGATCGTATCTCGGGTCATAGTTACCACCATACTTTCTAGGACCAAATCCACCACTGTAATTCCGCGGCCCATCAAAACCATAATTGTTATTTGCCCTCTGAGCGTTTCCAAAACCATAATTACTAAAGTAATCCCACGGGCGATTACCACTCCTTCCAAAACCATTGCATTTTCCTGCGTTATTATTGCCATTGGAATTATTATTATTAATACCTGATCGGTTGCTGTCATTTCGTCTATTATTGTTTTCTCTCGCAGTACGTTGTTTCTTCGCGTCATCTTCACTGAAAATGAATTCAAGTTCCCTTAGCATCCCTTTAAATGCTTGTATATTGTCTCGTGTTCTACCAACCAATGACTGCTGATAACGTAACGGTACCTTCATTGTGCACATCCGCATCAGTTCCCCATCACTGTATGCATTATCTAAACACTGATTCTTTTCTGTCTTTCCTCGAAAAATCTAACGGGTTTCATTTCTCCTGAATTTTCGAACAATTCTTTCTGTAATAACTGATACTTTATTCTATTTTGTGTTTCTATGGACCAGTATCGCTCCAAGAATGAGGATTTAAATTGCTCATACGATTGACAGTTTACAGCTACTGTTTGCATGGTTTCCGCTATTGCGCCGTCCATATGTCCACAAATGAAGTCAAGTTTATGGCTAAGTGACCAGTGCTCTGGTGAACCGATCTGAAATTGATTTATAAATGTGCGTGGATGCAAGCCTTTCGCGCTTCCTTTGTAATGTTGGAATTTTCTGACTGTCAAAAAGTGATCATTGTCAAATTTTTCTCTTTCACCATAGGACGTTTGTGTTTTCATAAGATTACTCGTTCCCTTCGTCTGTGTCATGTTCTCTTGTACTCGTTATACCACATTTGGGTCTTGATATGACGTATATATGTCCCATCTAGCATCGTATCTACGCAGTGGTGTGCAGTTATCTACACCGTGCCGTTCCTGGAGCATCGGACTGAAAGATTCGTTTACATTTCCCGTTAATGGTGCAATGTTTTGCATTTCTGTTATATTCGTATTGTCTTGGGGTATATAACCTGTTGTACTGTAACTTGGAAATCGCGAAATTGGTACATGTGCCGCCGCAAGTTGCTCTGTTCTCGCGTTACTCGCGTACGTTTGGAGGGCCGGCTGCCGCTCTGTTGGAATGCGAGCGTTTACCGTTTCACGCTCTCTTGTCTGCTGCGACCGATCATCACCTGCTTCGCTTAGCTGTGTTAACTGCTCTTTTCCTGTTTACTTTTGTTTCGCTTCCGTTATTATGGACGCAACCTCTCGTGGATATACGACTGGAATCTCAGGACATTTTTGTGTTTCCGCTACTGCTACGAAAGATTGCACAACTGACTTTTTTATTTCTGGATTTCTATCCATCACTATGTTGGATGATACTACCGATTCCGTTGCTTCGCTACTGCTTTCTGTACGATTCCCGATACCCTGTTTCAATTCTGTACGAAGGTCTTCATACTGTTTCTGATCTTTCGAGACTATGTTTTCAATTCGTGTATCGAATCGTTTTAATGTGGCTCGCATGACAGGTTTTCTGACATTGAGCTCTACCACGATTTACTGCGCCTTACCAGACGTCTTACGTGCTAACGTATCCATTCTTTCCATTCTTTGATTAACGTTAGACACTGCATCCTGCACTTGATCAACGTCAGAACGCATCTTTTTCTGGTCAGCCATTAACGATTGTATAGGCTCCCTCGAGTCTCTCGCCTCTCTCCGGATTTCAGTAAACTGTTCATTAACCTCCGTTCGTAATTTTTGCTCATCTACGCAGACTTTTTCGAACCCAGCGTAAGTTTCAAATTGGAGACTACTTAAGGTAGCATTGGTTGCCGCCAACACTGCATCTGTTGCTGTTTTCAAATTCGTTAACCTTGCATTTGTTTCGGTTTTAAAGTATTCTAACCTTGCATTTGTTTCGGTTTTAAAGTCTTCTAACCTTGCATTTGTTTCGGTTTTTAAATTTGCTCTTTCAGTTTCTAATTCTGCTAACCTTGCATTTGTCTGCTTTACGACCATAGTGAGTTGCTTCAATATTGCAAACACACTGACTGACTCTTTGCCATCGTCACCAGTCACCATTTGATGAAAATTTTGCCGTTCGTGTCTTTCACGTGGCGTCTCACCGACTTCCGTGTAAAGTGCGGACGCACTTAAACACATTCTTTCTGTTAGAAACTGTCCTGTTTGGTTCAAAATTACTATATTCGGTTCAACGTGCCGAAGTTCTTCATCCTCTGATTCTATTTCTGACCCGATACATCCGTCATTATTTCATTTTTGTGCATTCTCCGACTGTGATACAACTCGTGAAACTGCTGCCATTCCCTCTGCACTTTCACAACGTACCGTTCCGTGATTCGCACTCGATACTTTTTGTTCTCCGTCCATCTCTATGTTGCTAAGATCTTCAGTTTATAATTATCTGCGACACTCTCCATTCTTCCGCCATGTCTGATCGCCTCGCTAGCCTCTGTCTTTGTCGACTTGCGCGAGCTTGCGCTCTCGTTAACATCAAGTTATATGATCTTACACGTTTCCAAAATATCATGGAAAGTTACTCAGATTATGTACACGTCATGAGCAACATTGTTCACTGTTTGTGTATTTTCAAACCCAACCCAACAACGCAGTGAATAACTTCGCGCACGCCAGCAAGGTCATGCACAAGCTACTTCTATACAATGACAAATGTTCTTCTACTTGCTAATATAACTTTTCTAAACTTTGGATCGCACACTTACTGTATTCAGTCCACTATACATTTACATACATTGGGTAACCTCGTTACAAAACAAAACCAAAGTTATTTTTTTCTTTCAAAATTCAAAATCATTTTACTTTTCTTACTAATTTGACTAATTGCTATCCAGGCGGACCAATCGACTTCCAGGCAGACCAGTTGCCATCCAGGCAGGGTTGCCATTTGTAAGGTGCAATATTTTGTAGTTTACTTATTCTGCGATTGAAGACAACTGTGTAAGTTGAAATGACATGTTTAATGTCGCAATATTAGCACAAAAATACACGCTTTTACACACTTTTCAATGTGGCAACAAAAAACAGTTGTCAGCATAACGCATCACATCAACATCAGCAAGTGAAATAATCCTAAACACAATAATATTAAATATTAACTCTCAGAAGGTTAAATTTTCTTAAACACGACAATATTAAAGTTTAACTAGAAGTTTCTTTACAAAATTGTTCCTACGCTTACATTATATTGTTGCTCGGTACTACAAAAATCGTCCGATCCCGGTTCAAAGTTCGGTACGATTTTTAGGATGACCATAAAGATTACCCAAGGTCGCTCGAGTTTACAGTGGACACAGACTGGTGAACCAACAGTTTTACACCTTTGCACGCAGTATTTACCATACACTGCGATGAGCTGTTGTCTCCTAGGCCGCTCTCTTCCAATGAAATTCCTATAAGACTAATTAAACCTTTGCTGAATTTTCCTGCAGGCGAGAGAACCTGTACTCATCCCTAGTCTTAGAATGTGGCGATATACACATGCATGGTTGGAGCAGGCGCATATTATAATGCCCTCTCAGTTCTTGCAAGAACAATTAACTAATTGGCTGGTTTGTTTCTCCACAGTTGGAGCTAAACCATGCTACAGCTAATTTCTAGCTGTATGTCAGCCGTTGTGAACGCAGTGTTCACACAAGTTACTCCTCTGCATCGTACAGAGCCTTAAGTGCTCCGTTTTGCACTTGATGCCAGTTCAGAAAAGAGTCTCCTGAAATTTTCGTATTGTCTTACTCATAGCTTAACTGTCTCCCCATCTCGGTTCTTTCATTCTTCATGTCACGGCTTTTTTCGACGAATAGGAGCATTCCTCTTATATTGTGGAAACTCTCTCTACCAATCGCAAGGTCCCTACCATTAAACTGCATCGAAACTTTGGCTCTTTTCTCCTTCGTAGCGCGTTTCCACCAATTGGACGTTTTGTGCCTGTTCCAGACGCCTAAATGCATACATTGACTCTCATGTGTGTAGCACTCACTGGACACATGTTCGAAAATGCGTCACAGGTCTTGTTCGTATCCCTTTAGGATTCCGAAACACAGTTTTTAAAAGCTTTCTTTCCTGTCCTCCCTCAGATGGGCCGTTATACTTGCTCTACCCATTTGAGTCACCTGGTAGGTCATTGACTTTCCGCCTGGAACTCCCCTTTAAGTGGTTTCCATGGTACCCCCTGTAGCACAGCCCTGCCTCTGCTCGCCCGTCTTAAATTCCACACTAAAACGCCTCTTGCTGCTTGTTGCACCTTCTGCTCGTGGACATGCATTATACAGGGGTTACAAAAAGGTACGGCCAAACTTTCAGGAAACATTCCTCACACACAAATAAAGACAAGATGTTATGTGGACATGTGTCCGGAAATGCTTAATTTCCATGTTAGAGCTCGTTTTAGTTTCGTCAGTATGTACTGTACTTCCTCGATTCACCACCATGATTTCATACGGGATACTCTACCTGTGCTGCTAGAACATGTGCCTTTACAAGTACGACACAACATGTGGTTCATGCACGATGGAGCTCCTGCACATTTCAGTCGAAGTGTTCGTACGCTTCTCAACAACAGATTCGGTGACCGATGGATTAGTAGAGGCGGACCAATTCCATGGTCTCCACGCTCTCCTGACCTCAACCCTCTTGACTTTCATTTATGGGGGCATTTGAAAGCTCTTGTCTACGCAACCCTGGTACCAAATGTAGAGACTCTTCGTGCTCGTATTGTGGACGGCCATTCTCCAGGGCTGCATCAGCGTATCAGGGATTCCATGCGACGAAGGGTGGATGCATGTATCTTCGCTAACGGAGGACATTTTGAACATTTCCTGTAACAAAGTGTTTGAAGTCACGCTGGTACGCTCTGTTGCTGTCTTTCCATTCCATGATTAATGTGATTTGAATAGGAGTAATAAAATAAGCTCTAACATGGAAAGTAAGCGTTTCCGAACACATGTCCACATAACGTATTTTCTTTCTTAGTGTGTGAGGAATGTTTCCTGAAAGTTTGGCCGTACCTTTTTGTAACACCCTGTATAGGAACTATGTGTTAATTATCGTCGATTGAGTGTTATCCCTGTTTTGCATTACATACTGATAGGCAAATTTTCTCATAACTGCAGAATTAAGTTAGGTACCACATTCACCTTCCCGTTGTTGTGTATAAAGCTCTCATGTAAGGTGCAAATCTGACCTTCATTTATTCTGCCACCTTACAAAATCATTTCCTCATGTCTCAACAGACGTCCTACCACTGTGTCACTTCCCCTTATCAGTATTTTCCACACATTCCTTTCCTCTCCAATTCTATGTAGAACTTCCTCATTCATTACCATATCAGTCCACATAATTTTCAATATTCGCCTGTAGCACCACATCTCAAATACTTCGATTTTCTTCTGTCCTAGTTTTCCCACAGTCCATGTTTCATTAATATATAATGCTCTACTCCAAACGTGCCTTCTCAGAAATTTCTTCCTCTAATTAAGGCCGATATTTGATATTAGTAGACTTCTCTAGGCCAACAGTGCCCTTTTTGCCAGTGCTACTCTCCCTTTGATGTCCTCCTTGCTCTGTTCGTCATTGCTTATTTTTCAGCATAGCTTTCAGAATTTAACTTCATCTGCTTCATGTCCATCAGTCCTGATTTTAAGTTTCTCGTGTTCTCATTCCTGCTACTTCTCATTATTTTTGTCTTTTTTCAATTTACTTTCAATCCATATTCTGTACTCATTATACCATTAATTATATTTAGCCCATCATGTATTTCATCTTCACTTTCACTGTGGATAGCAATTCCATCAGCGAATCATATCATTGATATCCTTTCACCTTGAATTTTAATTCCACTCCTGAATGTTTTATTTCCATCGTTGCATTTTCAATGTACTGATTGAATAGTAGGGGTTAAAGATTGCATCCCTGTTTTAAACCCTTTTTAATTTCGGCACTTCGTTCTTGGTCGGCCACTCTTATTACTCCATCTTGGCTGTTGTACATATTGTGTACTACCTGTCTTGCCCTATAGCTTACTCATATTTTTCTCAGAATTTCGAATATCTTGCACTATTTTACATTATCAAACGCTTTTCCCAGGTCGACAAATCCTATGAAGGTGTGTTTATTTTTCTTTACCCTTGCTTGCATTATCAACCGCACCGTTAGAATTGCCTCTCTGGTGCCTTTACCTTTCCTAAAGCCAAACTGATCGTCACCTAGCGCATTCTCAATTTTCTTTTCCATTCTTCTGTATATTATTCTTGTAAGCAACTTGTATCCATGATCTCTTAAGTAGATTGTGCGATATTTCTCGCACTTGTCAGCTCTTGCCGTCTTCGGAATTGTGGGGATGATGCTTTTCCTAAAGTCAGATGGTATGTCGCCGGCCTCATACATTCCACACACCAACGTGAATAGTCGTTTTGTTGCCACTTCCCCAATGATTTTAGAAATTCTGATGGAATGTTATCTATCCCTTCCGCCTTAAATGAACTTAAGTCCTTCAAAGCTATTTTAAATTCTGATTCTAATACTGGATCCCCTCTCTCTTTTAAATCGACTCTTGTTTCTGTTCTATCACGTCAGACAAATCTTTCCCCTTACAGAGGCATTCAGTGTATTCTTTCCACCTATCCGGTCTCTCCTCTGCATTTAACAGTGGAATTCCCGTTGCATTCTCAATGTTACCACCCTTGCTTTTAATGTCACCTAAGGCTGTTTTGACTTTCCTGTATATTGAGTCTGTCCTTCCGACCATCATATCTTTTTCGATGACTTCACATTTTTCCTTCAGCCACTTTGTCTTAGCTTCTGTGCACTTCCTATTTATTTCATTCCTCAACGATCTGCATTTCTGTATTTCTGAGTTTCCCAAAACATTTTTATACTTTCTCCTTTCATCAATCAACTGAAGTATTTCTTCTGTTACTCATGGTGTTTACACAAGTACCTTCTTTATACCTATGTTTTCCTTCCCAATTTCTGTGATGGCCCTTTTTAGAAATGTCAATTCCTCTTGAAGCGTACTGCCTATTGAGCTACTCCTTTTTGCTGTATCTATAGCCTTAGAGAACTTCAAGCATATCTCGTCATTCCTTAGTACTTCCGTATCCCACTTCTTTGCGTATTGATTCTTCCTGACTAATGCCTTAACCTTCAGCCTACTCTTCATCACTACTATATTGTGATCTGAGTCTATATCTGCTCCTGGGTATGTCTTACAATCCAGTATCTGATTTCGGAATCTCTGTCTGACCATTACATAATCTAACTGAAATCTTCCCGTATCTCCTTGCCTTTTCGAAGTATACCCCCTCCTCTTGTGATTCTTGAACAGGGTATTCGCTATTACTGGCTGAAACTTGTTACAGAACTCAGTCTTTCTCCTCTCTTATTCCTTGTCCCAGTCCCATATTCTCCTGTAACCTTTTCTTTTACTCCTACAACTCGATTCCAGTCCCCACGACTGTTAGATTTTCATCCCCCTTTACATTCTGTATTACCCTTTCAATGCCCTCATACATTTTCTCCTTCTCTCCATCTTTAGCTTGCGACGTCGGCATATATACCTAAATTATCGTTTTCGGTGTTGGTTTGCTGTCTATTCTGATAAGAACAACCCTGTCACTTAACTGTTAACAGTAACATACTCTCTGCCCTACCTTCTATGATGTACAAAACGTTAACAGGGCGTAAACAACTTACACAAATTGCATACTGGCATTATGCGTCGATGTGGATGCGGCTCGCAATTCTTAAGTGGGCGAGGGAGTAGATGCGGTACTACTGAAGACTTCGACTAAACCACACCGCACGAAGGGGTAGACAAGAGACAAATCAACAACTGTTGCAAGGCAACCTCAGCAAGGCAGCAAGAAAATATTTGGGACTTTAAACTCTTGGGAGGGCCACACCAAACCACAGAATGACGTCCAAAACCCAAATTACAAAAATACTATCGTCGATTTCGCCACGACAAGTAGAACCGTAAAATGCCATAGGAAGTGAACTGCAATTAACACGATTCATAAGCGTCCGACTCGGAAGCTCCACAGCCAATCCTTCCCTTACTACCAACATCAGTACCTTCGAAGTTCACTCGTGGACACTACCAGTGTGTCAATTATTCGTTATAACTGTAGATAACAAACACGCTGGGACCGATTTAGGTTTCTTAGTAAGGCAAGAAATGATTCGGTCCTTCACTTGGTTCCACCATCGATCCGAAACAGCAAGTTACTTTAAACCAGATAAATAGATGACAATGCCGATACCAATGCTCTCCTCGCAAGCAGCGCTGTAACTGGAAACTGCAGTACCGAAGCACAGCTTACATCACTCACAAGTCTGATATATGCGCCACCAAAGTACACCTTTTTAGAATTCTTATGTTCACCTCATACCCCAAACTTGCCGTAATTTTTCTTCGGAATCCAAGGGCAGAACCAAGAAATCGATTTTCAGCCCTGGAATGACCACACGATGATCGCCATTGGGACAACACCGGCGTTCCACACTAGGATCTTCGAGCCCACGGCGCTCCATCCCCAGACGACTGCTTCTGCCGAAACCACCGACCAAGAGGCCTTGTCCTCCGACACAGGCGTCGCTCCTCAAACACAGTCCAGAGCTAACTCACAGAAAGCCCCTTCTTCCTCGTTCTGTCCGCCTCGCGGCGCGTGGGATGCCAACTCGCCAAAGATATGCGGCCACCAGAGACTCCAATCCGATCTCGATATTGACATCCCGGCGAGTTCTGAGAAGGCGGGCGGTTTCAAAAAAAAGAAAAACAAAAAAACAAAAATGAGAGAGAGAGACATTTAAATAGCGAGCCACTATCGTTTGTCGGTGTTGGTTTGCTGTCGATTCTGATAACAACAATCCTATCAATGAATTGTTCACAGTAACATACTCTCTGCCCTACTTTCCTATTCATAACGAATCCTATTCCCCGTTATACAATTTTCTGCTGCTGTTGATATTACCCTACACTCATCTGACCAGAAATCCTTGTCTTCTTTCAATTTCATTTCACTGACCTCTTCTATATCTAGATTGAGCCTCTGCATTTCCCTTTTCAGATTTTTTATCTTCACCATCACTTTCCAATTTCTGATATTCCTCGCCTCAACTCATAGAACGTTATCCTTTCGTTCGTTATTCAATCTTTTTCCCACAGTCACCTCCGCCTTGGCTGTCCCCTCTCGAGTATCCGAATTGGGGACTATTCTGGGATCTTTTGCCAATGAACAGATCATCATAACACTTTCTCAGTTACACGTAACACGTCCTGTAGGTACACGTCATGTGACTTTAATGCAGTGGGTTTCATTGCCTTCAGCATCCTCATGCCGTTGATCATTGCTGATTCTTCCGCCTTTAGAGGCAGTTTCCCACCCGAAGGACAAGAAAGTGCCCTGAATCTCTGTCCACCCTCCGACCTCTGACAAGGCCGTCGGCAGAATGAGGGTTACTTCTTATGCTGGAAGTCTTCAGCTGATTATTAATCAAAATTTAGGCCGTTGGGGGGGGGGGGGGTGAACACAGGACCAAGGACGTTTTGATTACTAATGAAAGACGCTACTAATACGGGTGCAATCTCTGGCCTTATAGCAGTCCATAAATGAGAAAGTGTTGCTGGTGCAGAGATTTGCGCACGAACTGACCTTTCGATTATGTCCCATAAATGTTCGGCGAGTGTCCAAATCATTCTTTCGAACTGTGCAAAGTGTTCTTCTAACGAATGGTGACAATTGGGCTCGTGACATGGGACACTGTCGTCCACAAAAATTCCATAATAGTTTGGGAACATGAAGTCCATGAATGACTGAAAATGGTCTCCAAGTAGACTAACGTAACCGTTTCCAGTCAATGATAGGTTCAGTTGGACCAGAGGACCCCTCCATTCCCAGACCATTATTGAGTCACAATCAGCTTGCACAGTCCCTTGTCGTCTTGCGTCCATGGTTTCGTGGGGTTTGCGCTTCACTCGAACCTTACCATCTGCTCTTATCGACTGAAACCGCGAGTCATTTGACCAGGCCACGGTGTTGCAGTCATGTAGGGTCCAACCGATATGGAGTCGAGCCCAGGAGGGGCGCTAAAGGTGATGGGTGATGTCGTGCTGTTAGCAAAGAGACTCGCGTCGGTCGTCAGCTGCCATATCCAGTTAAAGCCAAATTTCGCCACACTGTCCTATCGATTACTTTCGTCGTACGTCCCTCATTGATATCCGCCGTTGTTTCACGCAGCGTTGCTTGCCTGTTAGCAATGACAACTCTACGCAAACGCCGCTGCTCTCGGTCGTGAAGGGCAAGCCGTCGGCCACGGCGTTGTCCGTGGTGAGAGGTGATGCCTGAAATTTGGCTTTCTCGCCACTCTCTCGACTTTGTGGATTTCGGAATACTGAACACCCTAAAGATTTCCGAAATGGAATATCCCATGCGTCCAGCTCCAACTTAGTACTCCACATTCAGAGTCTGTTAATTTCCGTCGTGGGGTCGTAATGATATCTGAAACCTTTTCACATGAATCGCATTACTACAAATGCCAGCTCCGCTACTTTATGTGTGCATATCGCTACCTCACGTCTTTTGTCACCTCATTGTTTTAGAACGTAAATCATTTTCGGTTTTACAGATGGATTTTTTTTTTCAAGGCCCTTACAAAATATTTCTACTTTGTTCTTTCACCTGACTGTACTGTAGACTGCAATAAATTATCAAAAATAGCGTTTGAAATTGTTTTTCCTCTTGGAAGCAAACCAAGTAATACACAAAAAACACAGATAAGAAACAGTGATTTTAACGTTGTTGGGTCGTACTAATTTTGCAAGATTCTCATTGACGAATCCTTCTACACTGTTTTGTTTTTCATAGCATTAACAAAATTAGTTGACTGTTCAGCTGTATCTTTTACCATTCGGGATTCAGATACATTTTTGGAAGTTTGTGAAACTTTTTGAAACTGGTGAATGGATGGCTTAGGAATGCGCCATGATGAGTGACAGGCAGCCAGAAAATAAAACACAACTTAGAAAGTGCACTTTTAGCTGCTTTACAATGAACCAACCATAGATTTAATTACAGCCACCGAACTGAAATACTCTCTTCATGTCATCTAGTTCATGCTTTATATGATGATTTTTGTCAGGTAGCCATGGATTCAATAAAATCTTATACTTTAGGGAATAATCAATCTTCTTCGTTTCAATATAATTTCCAACATCGGAAATACTGTCTTTTCACCAAAGCATTTGAATCCAGTGGAGGTACTGGCTAGGTCTGTATTTTGCTCCATCAGTACAATTATTGCAATTTTTGACAGATGTTTCAGTTTGACTCACCCTTTTATTATGATATTTCATGGCAGGTAATATATTTTTCGATTTCCTCATTTTCATTTTCGCTTTACATTCATTTATGAGGTACAAAATACTTACGAATATGGTAATTTTTTCACTGTTCATTATGCTTTTACACCTCACAATGCACAACATTCTAAAGAAACCGCATTCAAGCTCCACTACACACTTCAAACACACTGTTGAACTATGGAAGAGTTGAAAGAACTTCATTCACACTCGACATCTTAGCACTGTACAGATCAGCTGCTTTTGGCTACAGCGCCTTACAGAGACTTTCATGGTCAGCTGTGGTGTATATCTGCAGCTGTGATTATGATAATAAATAAATTAAATGAAAGCTGTCGTACAACAGTTACTCTGAGTGGCAGCCACTGTTAGATCTCATAGCCCGTGAGCAGTTGCAACGAGGACGACTTCCTGCTTCTAACAACAAGTAGTGATCAGCGGCACGCAATACAAATGAACATCCCTGCAGCGTAAGAAATAACGCATTATACTACTTTCAATTGGCGCCTGGCAGTTTCTGAACAATTGTTGGAAGATTGAAAGCGAGTTTTTGTCGGGCAGTTTTTTTATTGCACCGAGAGCCATTTGAGGTCCACAAAAATGTGTGTACCTAGTCACGTGAGAACTGGGGGGATGACCTTTCCTTTCCCTAGCAAGCCAACATGTTCGAGACAGAACTCTCACAATGGATTTCTTTCTTGTGGGATCGCCTACAGTCGATCGGCAGATCATTAGCAATATCCGGAGTTTGCTGACAAGCACTTTCTTTTCTTATAAGCTGCACGTTATTCACAAGTACTGAAATCCCGAATATTCTGGCTGTATAGAGATGTAAATTTAATTTGGCACTATCGTCATATCGATACTGTACTATATTAATCGTAAAGGATGAAAGCATTTTTAAGGTTTATGTAGTTTTTTAAATGTTTGTGTTTAACATCTATTTATAACAAAACAGTCCATCTTTTAATGTTGGGAACAGCGAACAATGCATTGTCTGTAGCGAAAACACAACTACGTTGCTCAGCAATGAATTCTTACTTGTTTAAAATATATTGACGTTTATCTGCTTAATATCATAGTCACGTCAATGTTTTTAACTTGTACTGTGTATGGGTACTTAAACAAAAATATCTATGTTGTGCCAAACGCAATGTCAGTTTGTGAAATATCGATATTTGTGTGTCGAAGTTTTTGACTCATTTTGGAAACTAAAAGAAAAATCGAAGTGTACATTCCAGTTGTTTCAGCAAATGTTGCAAGATTTTCTAACTAGAAACACGTATTGTCCGACAACACACTTTCTCTCACTTAGGAGAATCTCTACGTGCCGTCATATAGTGTACTAGCTCTAAGGTGGTTATACAACGGTTTTTGTACATCTTCAAATAATAATATTTTGAATTAATTATCGTTTTTATTCTTTCAGTTCCAACCTCCTAGTGCACTCGTAATAAGGAGATGTAATTCTAGCTTGAGCGAACAATTTTTCTTGTTTCACTACCGATATATATTGTGAAGAAGTATCTCCAAATTCAGTGGATTTTATTTATTACTTTATTATTACATACTGGTGTTCACAAGTCTGTTTGGTATCTGCAGCACAGTTGCAATTATTGCCTTCCAGTATGTCATTCTTCTGTAGATCTCTCGTTTTCGTGCTTCTACAGGACATCGCCGTGGAACTGTTTCAATGTTTGTGTGATGTTCATTTCTTCGATGTATTTATCGGTATTAAAACAAGAACAACTGTTTTCTCAAAGCAGAACCACATTTCCTTATTATGTATCAGGAGGCAAACGTGTCCAATGGTAGAGTTTCGACCACAAAATTACTATCCCCTTGCTCATTTCACACAGAAGTGACCAAAGCATGGGATATAATTAATTTCTTAAAAATGTTGGGATTTACTACATTCAGAAAATTGATAATTTAAATACTGACAAACTTTACACAGGCTTTTAACTATTCCACCATGTCCACACTCCGTAAACACATTTCTGTCCACGACAGAGATATCGATATGACTCTGAGTGGATCCATACACAAATTTGGCAAAATCTCTCCAGTACACAAGCAACCAACAACTACACGCAACAGAAAGGCAAAGTACCACAGATGCTCAATTAATATCATAA
Source organism: Schistocerca nitens (assembly GCF_023898315.1). NCBI lineage: Eukaryota > Metazoa > Arthropoda > Insecta > Orthoptera > Acrididae > Schistocerca > Schistocerca nitens. Next base: position 833,200,469 of record NC_064614.1, read on the forward strand.
TCTCGTCTGGCGCTACTAGCACGATTACAGCAGGCTGCACCTCTCATGTTGCATGGCTTCTCTCCACCGCACCCTGCATCAAATAACTTCCGACTCCCCTCGCCAACTGCTCACTTGCTACTACTCACGATAATAATATCTCAGACTCAGAGTTTTTGTATGCACATAGCAGAATCATAGACGCCCAACTTGAAACATACCATTTTACTTTCAGGAAAATAACAGCCATACACTTCTGGAGACTGAAAGAAGTGACAAGTGAGAGAATTATCGCACAATCAGCTTAACAGCTCATGCATACAAATTGTTGACAAGAATAAAATACAAAAGAATGGAAAATAAAATCGAGGATGCGCTACATGACTATCAGATTGGCATTAGGAAAGGCAAAGGCACCAGAGAGGCAATTCTAAACTTGCAGTTGATAATGGAAGCAAGGGCAAAGAAAAATAAACATACGTTCATAGGATTTGTTCATCTGGAAAAAGCGTTTGACAATGTAAAATAGTGAAAGATATTCGAAATTCTGAGAAAAATAAGGGTAAGCTATAGGGCAAGATGGGTAGTATACAATACGTACAAAAGCCAAGAGGGAATAATAAAAGTAAACAGCCAAGAATGAAGTGCTGAAATTAAAAAGAGTGTAAGACAGGGATGTAGTCTTTCGAACCCTACTGTTGAATCTGTAGCTTGAAAACGCAACAATGGAAATAAAAAGATTCAGGGGTGGAATTAAAATTCAAGGTGAAAGGATATCAATGATATGATTTGCTGATTAAATTGGTATCCACAGTGATAGTGAAGAAGAAATACATGATGGGCCGAATGGAATGAATGGTATAATGAGTACAGAATATGGATTGAGAGTAATTTGAAGAAAGACAGAAGTAATGAGAAGCAGCAGGAATTAGAACACAGGGAACTTATCAGGACTGATGGAAATGAAGCCGATGAAGTTAACAAATTCTGAAAGCTAAGCTGCAAAATAACCAATGATGAATGGGGCAAGGAGGACATCAAAAGCAGGCTAGCACCAGCAAAAAGGGCACTCTTGGCCAAGACAAGCCTACAAGTATCAAACATAGGCCTTAGGAAGAAATTTCGGAAAATGGTAGTTTTGAGCACAGCATTAGTAGTAGGCAACAGGTGCACCAGTGCGTTTTGTTAGTGCCTACGTCAGGGGAAGGTATGCACTCGGAGACCAACCTATTGTTCTCCTTTGACTGACAAGTGATTAACCTACTGTTTTCCTTTGACTGACAGGTCCTTCACCTATTGTTCTTCTAAGAGGATCCACTTTGCAGAATAACAGGTTAATGACCTGTCAATCAAAGGAGAACAATAGGTTAATGGCCTGTCAATCAAAGGGGAACAATAGGTTCTCCCCTAAGTGCATGCCTGCCCCTTATGTAGGCAACCCGCACTAACAAAATGCACTGGCGCCGCTGTTGTCCTACTGCTATCGTTGTATGATAGTGAAACATGGACTGTGGGGAAGACCAGAGAAGAAGAGGATTGAAGCATTTCAAATATGGTGCTACTGACGAATGTTGAAAATTAAGTGGACTGATAAGGCAAGGAACGAGGAGTCTCTTCACAGCATGGCTCATTATATCTACAGGGGACTTCAAACGATTTCTCCATGCCACATCGAGTTTCTGCACTGCACTGGGCATGATGTTAGGAGGCTTCCCATGACTTTTGTCACCTCAATGTATGTTGAACATTATGATACAGGTTGTGTGTGTCCTGCTTAACATTTATGAGACATAATCGAGAGATCACTTTCCACATAAATCGATTTTAAAATCGATGTTGATACGTTGATAGTGGTTCAAACGAGTAAAATGTGGGGAAAAAGGTCCCAAAATTTTTATGGTGGAAAAACAGTTACCAAAAAAATGTAGCATCCAAAAGATGTGGTGAGATATCTATGTAACTTCGTACACATACATACCATTGGTGGATAGTAATAAGAATAGCAGATGGACTAAGCAGTTACTGTCCCACGCATAGGCTGCCATTAGCAACACAACACAAAAGGCTGCATTTGGAGTGATGATGTGATCTAGAAGCAAGGACTGCTGATGAAAAGCATCGCACTGTTTTCATCGATGAGACGCGTTTCTGCATTATCCTGGATGGCTCATTGGCATATATGGCGATGACTGCGGAGAGATCTCATTCTTCCAACTTTTGGAGAGGCATAGCAGTTTTATTCCTGACATCATGTATTAAGAGCAGACGGGTATGAAGGCATCTCATGGCTGATAGTGATTGAGGCATGTCGTGTGGTACAATGGTATGTCAAGGGCATGTTACCTTTCATGATGAGCAGACAACAATTTCCACAAAATTTCTAAACATATGAATGATGAAAATGTTATGCCCTACTGACATGAAAACCTGCAGGCGCCTATTGTTGCATAGATGAGAACGACCAGTTGTGTGCCAATAAACATTATTCAGTCTCAGGCAGAACAATGTTATTATATTGTAAATATAGTTACTTGTGATATGCTTTCCACTTAAGACTGCAACCAAATTCGACCCACTGATTTTAAAGAGAGAATGGGTGAGATGTAATCTCAATCCAGTATTGTTTGTTACTATGGTATCTCGGTTTGGATGAATTGTGCTTATGGAAAGAAGAATAAAGCCATGCTGTTCTAAACGATTATCCCAAGCAATGTATTTGCAATCTGTATGGTACTGGCTATAACTGATCAACTAAAGAAACATTACTAAAACAAAAACAATGTACTCCTAACAACGTGGCAACTCAGAAGTTAAAGTAGTAACAAGGAACAGATAAAACTCTTAGTGAAATAATTTTGAGATGTTTTGCTGGGTTAGAACTGTGAGGCCTAACGTTTGCAGGTGGCAGTGACCTGGTTATCCGGTGTGGCGGCTCGCTCATCACCAGACGCTACGTGCTGACCGTCTCACACTGCGTCAACAGCAGGAAGCTCGGCTCCTACAAGCTGTGAGTACTGCTCTCCATACTGACTCCCAGCAACGTGTCGTCAGAGAGAGAGAGAGAGAGAGAGAGAGAGAGAGAGAGAGCAATTTTCCATCCTATACAGGGCTTGCACTGTTAGACATGATGACGTACGGCTAGTCTATGGTGCCTCGTATGCCATCGTTGGTTGGCTAGCCATCATATGGATGATCTGCTTTATGGTAGCGCATCATATAAGCACCATATGGATTCTCTGACTGCTTCAAACGATGGGTATTCTTCTAGTGGGAGGGTTGGACCTGAGGTAAGTACAATCAAGACAGTTCCAGGTGAAATAGCTGACCGTTTATCGATTTTGTATAAATGGCAGACACAAATCCAGCAATAGTCGCTAACCAGTCGGATTCAAGATCAACAAGTTAATATACGGGCAGGGAGCGGCCATATTTCCCCACAAGTGCGATGAAACCCTCTTCACGTTAATGTGAAAACTTCTACGTAATGCTATAGAGAATAAAGCTATACATGCAAAAATCTGTTAGTGGTAGCCCACTATTTTGCATTTTTCGAATGCTCTTGTCATGTTCAACAACTTTGTAAGTGCCTGTGGTAGTGAAGACTGTGAGCTGAGGGTTTCAGAAAAGGGTGGTCAGTTGCAAACGTTTGAAATGCCAATCCATGTCAAAATACACACTTATGTATCCTGGGTGTAAATATTGTCAGCTTACTAAATTAATAATTATCAAAAAAATTGTGCTTGTGTCTTATTAAATACCCATAACGTCAATGACCTGTAAAAATTTGCCCACTGCCTGTGAGTTTTTTCTTGGAACGTTAGTGACGTTGTCATCTGTGAGTGATAGCTCTTGAAGCCTCCATCACCGTCTGTCAGGACAAGTCTGGCCGGTCCATATGTAATTCTACCAGTATTAGACCTAGAGCTGTTTCAGTCGATAATAAGATGCCAGTCTTGTGCCAAACCCTGGGCGTATGCCTAGTAACAGTATGCAATCCATCTGTGTAATTTTGTTTGATAGCCGAGGCATCATACAGACAAAAGTTGCATGTTACATGGTCCAAAAAACACAACCAGAAAAAGTTACTTACAAGGGAACCTCCCCATCGCACCCCCCCTCAGATTAAGTTATAAGTGGGACAGTGGATAGGCCTTGAAAAACTGTACACAGATCAATCGAGAAAACAGGAAGAAGTTGTGTGGAACTGTGAAAAAAATTAGCCAAATATACAAACTGTGTAGTCCATGTGCAACATAGGCAACATCAAGGAGACTGTGAGTTCAGCAACGCCGTGGTCCCGTGGTTAGCGTGAGCAGCTGCGAAACGGGAGGTCCTTGGTTCAAGTCTGCCCTCGAGTGAAAAGTTTACTTTCTTTATTTTCGCAAAGTTATGATCTGTCCGTTCGTTCATTGACGTCTCTGTTCACTGTCTGTGTTTTGCGACCGCACCGCAAAACCGTGCGATTAGTAGACGAAAGGACGTGCCTCTCCAATGGGAACCGAAAACATTTGATCGCAAGGTCATAGGTCAACCGATTCGTCCACAGGAAAACAGGTCTGATATATTCTATACGACAATGGTGATGGCATGTGCGTCACATGACAGGAATATGTTGTCGGCCCACCTAACCTGTACACTTGGCGAATGGGTAAAATGATTCTTCTACCTTCCCCGATTTAGGTTTTCTTGTGGATGTGATAATCACTCCCAAAAAAGTGATGAAAACATAAAAGTTTGTCACATAAACTGCAACAAATGAATGCAACAGTTTCACAGTCGCACAGTTATCCCTGTGCTCTGTCAAAACATATGTTTTTAACGTTTTCAAATTTTTCCGAGTGTAGACCGCCAAATCCTGCATATGTCCAAGCAAATTTGAACATGTCCTCGAATTTTGGAGAGCGAAGTTGATTATGTGTGAGTGCCTGAACTTTGATAATTGTCTGAAAATAAAAAAAATAAACTTTTCACTCGAGGGAAGACTTGAACCGGACATCTCATTCCGGAGCTGCTCACACTAACCACGAGACCACGGCGCTCCTGAGTTAATATTGTCCTTGATGTTGCCTATCTTACTCATGGACTACTCAGTTTGTATATTTTGCTTATTTTTTTCATAGTACCATACAACTTCTTCCTGTTTTCTCGATTGATCTGTGTTCAGTTTTTCAAGGCCTATCCACTGTGCCAACTTATAACTAAATCTGAGGGGGGTGCGATGGGGAGGTTACCTTGTTAGAAGACATGTTTAATAATATATTGTAACCTCATTTATTACCGTTCATGTCCTGTTGAGGTGATTCCTTAATATCATCTTGTAACACTTATATAAAACTTGCTGATTCATAAATCTGAAATTTGTGAGTATTATACATCAAAGTTAGTAAGTAAATCATTAAAAAAAAAAAAAGGGAGCTTTGTGCACCACCAATGACGGAGGTAGCTATAAAGATACTCTTAAAAAGACTTCATGAGACTACACAAAGATATTTTTCAGCGATGTCACTAAGAGGTTAACATATAAATAAGGCCAAATCTTCAGAAATTCCTGTGCAGTATGACATGCTTTAAGGAATTCTGCAATCGATGTGTTGCAACCTGCCGGCCGCGGTGGTCATGCGGTTCTAGGCACTCAGTCCGGAACCGCGCGACTGCTACGGTCGCAGGTTCGAATCCTGCCTCGGGCATGGATGTGTGTGATGTCCTTAGGTTGGTTAGGTTTAAGTAGTTCTAAGTTCTAGGGGACTGATGACCATAGATGTTAAGTCCCATAGTGCTCAGAGCCATTTGAACCATTTTTTTGTTGCAACCTTTACATACACACATACTACTAGCATATTGTTCTTGTCCGTTTGTAAGTAGATGTTGTGCCTGTCATTTAACGCAGAAAACAAAAACATTGTCGTGCATATTTCCCTTTCAGAAATTTATTTAAAAATAGCGTAGGGAACGGAAACCAATTTGGTCATCCAGATTTGAGAATCTACGTTCCTATAACCAAGTAACCACAAAGGTATTACGTGGCATTGCTAAGAAATTCGTAGGTTATATAGCACTTGCCATACGAGCGAATCAGTCCCCATGACTAATAAATTTTTAACCAAAAACCTATCTGTAAGAGACAAGAGAAAATCGAAAAGAACTCAAAGATAATAGGTTTCTTTTGAGAAATAGTATACAGGCGCCACCATTAACAGCAAGCGAATTTGATATCTAGCAGTAAGATAACGAAACGGAGGACGTTCGTATCTGGTGTTTCGCTCTGAATGATGGCAGCGACTGATGTTTTCTTCTCCGTGCCAGACTGAGCGTGCGCCTGGGCGAGTGGGACCAGCGCACGGACGTGGACTGCGACGGCGACTTCTGCGCGCCGCCGGCCGAGGACTACGGCGTCGAGGAGGCCATCCCGCACCCGCACTACGAGCCGCTGTCCTCCAGAAACGCCTCCAACGACATTGCGCTGCTCAGACTCGACCGCAACGTCCCCAATTCTCGTGAGTGTGCCACTCTCTGCTGCTCTTTACCACAATTATGTAGCTGTACTGCCGAGCAGAAGAATACAATGTTTCGTATAACACGAGTACAGTGTGTCAGGGATAAAAGCTGCGCCACGCCCGTTGTCAGTAGTTTCTGCAAAAACAGATAAACCCTGAAGTGACTATCGTGCCAAATTAGAATACTCAGTCGACCAGCCTAATACACATACGTCTCAAACCACTCAATGTTTGCAATAATAACCAAAACAATGTATTTCTATTGTGTTATCACACTATTGACGATGAGTCAGGGAACAGTATTGGCCAGACCTCAAAATGTGCAGAACATGCAATTGTATCAATACAATTTTACTTTTGCAGTGTCAGAACATACTAAAAAATAATGCAAGTGTCACCTATATCTGCGGAACAAATACAGAGGGTGAAGAAAAATAAGAAAACACCAAAAACACATTATCATGACAAAACAGGGTAGGAAGACTGTTGGTTTTAAAAACAGCTTCCAGTTGTCTCCGTATGGGTCCTGTATGGTTTTCAAGAGAACCTCATATCACCCTTCGTGCAAAACTGGCAAGCTGCATGGAGGTGGACAGCGATGATGCAATCTTCTCTCCAAAGCAGAGCATAAAGGCTGAATAGTATTGAGATCTGATGACTGTGGTGACCAGGAGGGATATGACTTTCATCCTTGTGCTCACAAAAAACTCTGGCTGAAGCGAGCTGTTCGAGCAGGCGCCCTGTAGTCCTGCAAAACATAATCTCTGTTGGTGAACAAACATTATAACATAGCATTGACCTGATCACCCAAAACGGCCACATAATCCTCGGCAGTGTGACCCTTCACAGTGCCCGTTGGGCCATCGTATGGCTGCCCAAATCATCATCGAAACCCCAGCATGTTTCACTCTTGGGGTGTAAACTGAGCCACAAGCTGGAAACGATGTGCAACAGGACTCGTCCGACCAAATGACGTTCTACCATAGTCCAGGTTCTATGGATTTGGCACCACGGTTTCCTGTTAACGGCATTTGCATAGATCATTCGCAGTTTTTGAATGGCAGCTCGAACTGCAATTTCCCGTTTATGCAACTCTCTTCGTGTTATTTTTTTATGTTGACATGGTTCGTGAGCGCAGCATTAAGTTCTGCAGTGATTTTTTCAGTTGTCGCACTCTTATTTTTCGTCACAAACGTCTCCAACGGCCGCCCGTCACGATCACTCGGCGCACACTTTCGTCCGAGTTGTAACTTAGCGGATGATGTTTTTAAGCTCTCCCTGTATGCGGTGTAAATCGTCAGTTTCAAACTCAAAACACTTCCGCTCTCCTGGTAATGGAAGCACTCACCGTACGAGAACCAGTAATATGTCACGTTCTAATTCGCTTAGGTCAAACCTAATGCACTCAGAACTACACACAACACTATTCTGACGATGGCTGACACTTGCAGCTTATTGAGAAAATTGCACAGATCCAGATGTACATCTACGTCATGGTCAAATAGAACAAAGCAACAGTCCGCAGCTCGTGGTCGTGCGGTAGCGTTCTCGCTTCCCACGCCCGGGTTTCCGGGTTCGATTCCCGGCGGGGTCAGGGATTTTCTCTGCCTCGTGATGACAGGGTGTTGTGTGATGTCCTTAGGTTAGTTAGGTTTAAGTAGTTCTAAGTTCTAGGGGACTGATGACCATAGATGTTAAGTCCCATAGTGCTCAGAGCCATTTGAACCATTTGAACAAAGCAACAGCAGGCTTGGTCAGCATCTGCTCCTGTGTTCAAGCATGCATTTCTCGTGGTGTTCCCCTGTTATTGTCCAGCCCTTCTGCATTTATATAGTTTCTATGGTTACATATATTCAAATGAATAAACAAGTATGCAGTAACGCCGTAAAATTCTTTCTTCGCAATTCATTACCAGTCCAAATCAGTCAACCTGAGTAAAGGATTTTAAAAAGTCTTCTTCCTTTATTACACCATTAAAGATGAGAGCAGATGAATTGAGGCATAACTATACCTGAAGGTTATTTGCGCGAAGGAAGTTGCAAAACTGTTCATTGTGACCAATTTTGTGTGTGCAAGGCTGGCTATGCTTTTAATTTTGTTTGTTTACGGTTGGAACAATGATTATGATGTCGATAATCCACTGGGCCTCAGTAGCTTTCGTTTCCATCTTTCTTTTTATTTTTTAATTTGTAAAAATTGGCAGTCATGTTAAGTCCTAACACCTTTTCCTGCTTACTAAGCTGTATTGATAAATTTTAGAATTGTCGTATACATTAAGGATGTCATATTTGCTAATAATTTATTCTCAATCTTGTTATAATCGATTTTATAAGAGACCCGTTTCTTTAAATTCCAGCTTTCATTAGAACAATATGCTTGCCGATTACTCCTGCGATGAGGCAAGCAACATTCGTCGGGAAGAATCTTGTTTTGGCTGGATGGGGTAGAACCGAAAAAGGTAAGCCTCTCCACGTGTGAACTGCTTTCAAAAATGTATTCTCAATATTGAAACAATATTATTGTGTAGATTCTTCTTGGTGAACCTCGACGTTCTTATTTTCGGGTAGCTAAGATAATCATCACCCACAAACGTCATTTCTTGATTGAAAGAATAAAGAAACCCACATACTGTGTGTCGCCGATTTGAAGATCGGTAACAATGTCACAAATTTTAAAACGATTCTCATTTTTCTCTTCTCTCTCTTTTCCCCATTGATACCACCATTAAAAATAAAGTGGGCATCTTAAACATTCCTAAGCTATTATTGTCAACGTACAGCAAACAGCAAGCTACTTCTTAGTTTATTTTGTGTCAAAAATGTAAAGCTTAATCGTAGATAGCCGTGATGGTGGTTGGTTGTTCACTGACACTCTTTTTCTTACTTTTATCCATTCAGCATAATTCCTGATCAATTTTATTGATCCTGGTTTGAAAAATCCAGTTGTGCAGCCATCTTAAAACGAAGTCTTATATTATGACGACCACTGTTTGACATAACAGGCTTTATGGTGGTGAAATAGATGCAAATAATCTGTGATCGATCTTTTCAAGTGTTCCATACATATTAACATCAAATGCCTGATGTGACAGCTCTCACTTCTTCAAAAGTTTCATAAATTATTTTAAAATAGTGCATGATTAAATTCTGCCTCTTTTCAGATAGGATATCTTTTCTCATAGGTAATATTACAGCTGTTAAGGAATTTATATTCTATAAAATCAGATACTTAGAAGATTTAATCGGCCTTTAAAAGTATTTCGTTTCATATTTTCATAGGTTGAGGATCATAGATGTGTTCTGAATCATAATTCAGTTGTCTCGAAGTCGCTGAAGATAATTTTTCGAGCTACCGTTAAATTTCTTGTTTTTCATAACTTGAAAGACACAATTCAGTAACCTGGTCGGTCTTCCCTCTCGTATTATACGTAAATTTGACTTGTTACCTTTGTCAGGTCAAATAACATAACACACATCGGTATCCTACAAGAGAAAATAATGAAGGACCAGACTCTGGCCACAACATACAAGCTGTAGATTGTCTGCATCAGGACGCTGTTGTCTAACAAGGCTGGGTGGATCAAATGCTTAGAAGATCTGCCTATGTGGTTTTGCAAATCTGAAGTCCAATTACACCTACCACACCTGTCAGACTTACCTGATGTGCCCACAGGTCATCCCAAAGCACGTTGCACACCAGCCTGCGAGTTCTGAGTACGAAAGTACTACGAAAATAATACTCCTGGGGAGTGGTTACCCTCGTAAACAAACCACAGACAAATCTGTTAATACCCTGATGCATTGACGAGGCCCATTGTCCTCCAATTTCATGAATGTACATTCGTTACAGCGGTGGCACTAAGCTCCAGCTGCTTCGATTAGAAGTCGCAGTGCACTCACGAAAGTAACGTTTACTCTCGGGTCGACATTAATGATATGTAAGACAAGTTACTTCCACTAGAACGCACATTAAAAATCTGCCCTCATTCTAATGTTTGAAACTGTACCTGCCACGCGAGTCTTGCTAGCACCCACTGCCAGGGTGATTTTTTTTTTATATAACTGCTGTTACGTAATATTTGCGGCAGTTCCCAAAAGATGTTGCTTGACGAATTTAGTCTAATTTTAAATCACCAAGAACACACGCCACTTGGCCTGCTTAAGACTATTTTATTGACTTTACTTAGCAGCTAACCCAGAATCATTACATCTTTGCTACCAAAGAATAAACAAAAAAATAAACTTTTAAAGATATTCCATCATGTTATCAGTAATGAACTATAAATATTAACGGTCTTGGTAACTTCATAAAATATAAAAATTCCATTTAGATTTCATCACTGTTGCCTTTACATACTCTTCCATTGTGGTTTCACATAGGGTACAATTATGTGCATTGTTGAGGCTCAGAAGATACCCTGTCGTGTCAAGGTGTATGGCTCATGTGTGCGACAAATACTAAGATGAAAAAGTCGTGTATTAACGAAAGCTGAAACAAATCAAAGGAATACGGAAATTTCTAAATGGGGTACTTGACTCAGTTGAGTATTTAGCACACTTAACTGGGATGCCGAAATTTGTTTCCTGGTACAGTAAAGGATTTTTCTTGCTGACTGAAGTAGAAAAGATTGCACTCAACCTTTTAAAGACAACTGAAGAGCCGCCTTAGTGGGATACTACAATTGGACAGGCGTTGTAAACTGAACAATTTTCTCAATGTGTAAGTAAAACCGCAGGTTGATGGATAACAGCAGTCTGTCGCTTAAGTATGTTTTGAACTTCATCACTTGCCGATTCAGTCGATTTGCATGTGGGGCTATAAAACTGCTATACTGCAATGCCCAAAAAATTGAATAATGTGCACAAGTCCTGACAAATTGGTTTCAAATTTTCCAGTTCACTTTGCATGGTTTCAGGAGACTAATTTGATAACTGTGTAAGTGGAAACTATTCACAAACCAGAATAAGTGTAGTAGTTGCATAAAACATTCTCAGACTTCTCGCCTTGTCAGTTCAGGATTAAATCTTTCCATCATCGTCTTCGTCAAAAGCAACTGACTGTAAAACCTACTGCTTTGGTGGCCTAATACAGCCCAAAGACGGCTTCTGATTGGTCGGTAGTTATGTCATGCTGTCGCAGATGGTGTCAACGTCTGGAATGGTGCCACAACCGATCCTGTCATTTCATAAACACTGTGACGTATATATCTGGCTCTTCTATGGATCGAGAACTCGTTTTCATGCACTGCTAATTCTCGCACATGAAGAGCACCTAAAAGCAACAAATACAGAGAAAAACTAACAACATATGTATAGATTGTGAAGAGACCAAAGTTCTCACTTCTAGTTGATGGGTCAGATGGCTCTGAGCACTATGGGACTTAACATCTGAGGTCGTCAGTCCCATAGACATAGAACTACTTAAACCTAACCAACCTAAGGACATTACACACATCCATGCCATAGGCAGGATTCGAACCTGCGACCGTAGCAGCAGCGCGGTTCCGGACCGAAGCGCTTAGAACCGTTCGGCCACAACTGCCGGCCTTCTAGTTGAGTTGTGGGACTGGTATCTACGTCCTCTGTCCACACTCCCAGTACTCCTCGTCCCTGTTTGGGTAAATTTGAGTAATTAAAGAAGAATGGAGCTAGTATAAGAATATTTACCTGTAAAGAGCATTTTATCAGAATAAATGAGATGAAACCCGCAACTTGATACGAGTAACGGATCACGAGTTTTAATTCAAGATGACTGATCGTAATTCATTATTGACCGAAACAGACGGGCAACGCCAGGGTCGCGGATTGGGGTGATGTTGACCGAGAAATGCAAGTCATTGGGGCGTGGGCGAAGCCACAGCTTCTAGAAGGTTCAAAGACTGACTGACAGATACGAAAAGAGTCCTAAACAAACATACTGTGTAGTATGCAGCAGCGGTTACCCCTTCTTTTCCAGCATGTGGATCAGTCAATATTAACATAAAATGTCAGGGGCAAAATAGGTCTTGATAAAGTTACGGACTGTAATAAGAGGGGTAAAATTCTGGCAGATATCATTCTGTAAGGACCTCATGTGGAGCTATCAACGGAAGGTATTGTAATGTCAAAAACGTCTACAATTATGAAAAATGCTAGCACGATGTCATTGTCGTCTTGGTGGGGCAGCAGGGAGGAGGACGCTCCACTGTTCCAGGAGAACGCAGCTGGGGTCAGATGGGAGCGGACGTATCGAGAGGCGGCTCCGCAGTTACGGCAAAATACGGTTTTTCTTTATACATATTACATAATTGTCGTCGTTAGTCAAGTCGCGTAGAAAGAGATTTTTTTTCGTGATTATAAGTGTATTTGGATTTGTGAACGTTCGCAGACTTACAAAATGTCAGACAATGGGCAAAGCTTTTGCCAGTCGTGGCGCCATTGTTACAATCCAAGTAAGTAAGTTGGTTGTCTTTACTGTTCCGATGAGTGCTGCCCCAGTGTTGGGAATTTATCGTTGCTGATGACCATTTGGTTGCCAAACACCCCCCAGCTGTCGATCTGAGTCTGCGTTAGGCATCACATTCTCCATTTTCTACATGGATTACTCTTCCTTACTAACCACTACGCCCTTCTTATATCGAAGACCTGTAGGCCATCCCAAAAATGGAACGTTATGCAGGCAGATTGGTCACGGTATGGAGCAATAATGGATGCCCAACTATCGTCATTCCTCACCGTGGTGTCCCCGAAAGCAAGGTACATTAGCTTTAGGAATTATATCAACGTAGCATATCGCATTTTGCTCCACAGAAGAGGATGATGACTGGCACCAGCCAATGCCCGATTCCCTAGAGGGACCCAGAATGTTATAGTCGGGTGGCGCGGTGGAGACTGGCTTGTAGTAATTTTAAACGGCATACCACTCGGAGAACAATGCTGCCTAGAAACGGATTGATGCGTCCACCTAAGCGCTTTCTCAAGGCCCGCAAGACAAAACACAAGAGCAAGTTCTGCGAACAACTATCTGTGCACACTCCTGTTGAAAGTACACTCCTGGAAATTGAAATAAGAACACCGTGAATTCATTGTCCCAGGAAGGGGAAACTTTATTGACACATTCCTGGGGTCAGATACATCACATGATCACACTGACAGAACCACAGGCACATAGACACACGCAACAGAGCATGCACAATGTCGGCACTAGTACAGTGTATATCCACCTTTCGCAGCAATGCAGGCTGCTATTCTCCCATGGAGACGATCGTAGAGATGCTGGATGTAGTCCTGTGGAACGGCTTGCCATGCCATTTCCACCTGGCGCCTCAGTTGGACCAGCGTTCGTGCTGGACGTGCAGACCGCGTGAGACGACGCTTCATCCAGTCCCAAACATGCTCAATGGGGGACAGATCCGGAGATCTTGCTGGCCAGGGTAGTTGACTTACACCTTCTCTAGCACGTTGGGTGGCACGGGATACATGCGGACGTGCATTGTCCTGTTGGAACAGCAAGTTCCCTTGCCGGTCTAGGAATGGTAGAACGATGGGTTCGATGACGGTTTGGATGTACCGTGCACTATTCAGTGTCCCCTCGACGATCACCAGTGGTGTACGGCCAGTGTAGGAGATCGCTCCCCACACCATGATGCCAGGTGTTGGCCCTGTGTGCCTCGGTCGTATGCAGTCCTGATTGTGGCGCTCACCTGCACGGCGCCAAACACGCATACGACCATCATTGGCACCAAGGCAGAAGCGACTCTCATCGCTGAAGACGACACGTCTCCATTCGTCCCTCCATTCACGCCTGTCGCGACACCACTGGAGGCGGGCTGCACGATGTTGGGGCGTGAGCGGAAGACGGCCTAACGGTGTGCGGGACCGTAGCCCAGCTTCATGGAGACGGTTGCGAATGGTCCTCGCCGATAGCCCAGGAGCAACAGTGTCCCTAATTTGCTGGGAAGTGGCGGTGCGGTCCCCTACGGCACTGCGTAGGATCCTACGGTCTTGGCGTGCATCCGTGCGTCGCTGCGGTCCGGTCCCAGGTCGACGGGCACGTGCACCTTCCGCCGACCACTGGCGACAACATCGATGTACTGTGGAGACCTCACGCCCCACGTGTTGAGCAATTCGGCGGTACGTCCACCCGGCCTCCCGCATGCCCACTATACGCCCTCGCTCAAAGTCCGTCAACTGCACATACGGTTCACGTGCACGCTGTCGCGGCATGCTACTAGTGTTAAAGACTGCGATGGAGCTCGGTATGCCACGGCAAACTGGCTGACACTGACGGCGGCGGTGCACAAATGCTGCGCAGCTAGCGCCATTCGACGGCCAACACCGCGGTTCCTGGCGTGTCCGCTGTTCCGTGCGTGTGATCATTGCTTGTACAGCCCTCTCGCAGTGTCCGGAGCAAGTATGGTGGGTCTGACACACCGGTGTCAATGTGTTCTTTTTTCCATTTCCAGGAGTGTATTTGGTCGGTGGTGAACTCGCTCTAACGCAGACCGGTACCTCCCAAGAGGTTGCAGATCTGGATAGACGAGTTTGCTGCTATTGTGGCACCCACAACTGCCATGCCAGAATCCATCGATCTCGCGGATACAGGTGCCGCTGTCGATCTACGAAATAGTATAACCGCGCCATTCTCTTGTGGAAATCAATGGGGCCCTGTCACATCGTCCGGGTATGACCAGATAAACTACTGCATTGTTCTCAGTATGGCTGACGATTCAAAACGTGTTCTTCTGAACATCTTTAATGACATCTGGAGGGGTGGGAACGTTCCTGATGACTGGAAGACTTACTTATTGGTGCCCATATTGAAGCCAGGGAAAGACCCTGGTCAAGGAGTATCGTATCGCCCGACTACCCTGCGTGTGTATCACTTTCGAACGTCTCCTCAAGTTTAGAATGGTCGTTGGAACATGAGAACTTACTCCTGCGGACGCAATACGGCTTCCGTAAGGGAAGAAATACTTACGCTAATATTACCTCGCTTGCGATGGACACTGAAAACACGTTCTACGGTAGCGGGTGTTTAACGGCCATTTTTCTTCACTTTTCGAGAGCGTACGACAATGTCCTTATACCTGAACTTATCAACAAATTGCAATTGTTGCATCCCCCAGCGGTGATTGTACGGGTTATATACAGCTGGCTTTGTTGCTATACCGTACATATCCGGTGTTGCATGGACCCCGTATGTGTGTTGTGGCCTCCAGCAGGGCACGGTACTGAGTGCCTTACTATATGTCCTACATGTTGTCCACCTAGAGACTTTGTTCAGCCCCACCTTCAAAGTTCTGCAGTATGCGGATCACGTCTATATATACCCTCACTCGTCCTGCTTCTGGGTCACACGCCTATGGCTTACCGACGCATATGACATTCTGAAGAAGAGAAATTTGTAACATCGAGTATAGATTTAAGTGTCAGGAAGTCATTTCTGAAAGTATTTGTATGGAGTGTAGCCATGTATGGAAGTGAAACATGGACGGTAAATAGTTTGGACAAGAAGAGAATAGAAGCTTTCGAAATGTGGTGCTACAGAAGAATGCTGAAGATTAGATGGGTAGATCACATAACCAATGAGGAGGTAGTGAATAGGATTGGGGAGAAGAGGAGTTTGTGGCACAACTTGACCAGAAGAAGGGATCGTTTGGTAGGACATGTTCTGAGGCATCAAGGGATCACCAATTTAGTATTGGAGGGCATCGTGGAGGGTAAAAATCGTAGGGGCAGACCAAGAGATGAATACACTAAGCAGATTCAGAAGGATGTAGGTTGCAGTAGGTACTGGGAGATGAAGAAGCTTGCACATGATAGAGTAGCATGGAGAGCTGCATCAAACCAGTCTCAGGACCACAACAACAACAACAACAACATGACATTCTGGTCGAATGGGAGTTAAAAAATGGGCTCACTTTGTCACCTGATAAATCAGTTGTTGTGATATTGACGAGGAAATAGCGTAATAACTTGTCATCCCAACTTTGTCTTGGCCCGTAAACATTTCCTGTTCGGGCACAAGCTAAGTTCTTTGTCAGCTACTTAGACAGCGAACTCACAGTACAATGCGTCCACCGAAGCGCTTTCTCAAGGCCCGCAATACAAAACACAAGAGCAAGTTCTGCGAACAACTATCTGTGGATACTCCTGTTGAAAGTATGTTGCGGAGCTCATCGACAAGGTGGACAACGCTATGACTATCTTGCGTATGCTTGTCCGACTGTGGTGGGGAGCGGAACCGTTTAAGCTCTTGAAAGGTTTTGATCAGTTCTATCTTGGATTATTGTAGAATTGTCTACGGCACAGCAACTCAAGCCTTGATGTAGTCCATTATAGAGCGATTCGTCTTGTCCTCGAAGTCATGAAGTCATCGCTCGTGGAAGCATCCGTCATGCCGTTGTCCATAAGACGGCAGATGTTGTCTGACATTTTTCTCCTCAGACGAACTTCGATATCGGATTGGGCCTCTCTTAAGGCGTTGGTTCGATTCTAGAGACTCATACAGTCACCTCATGGACGACAAATGACAAGAACTCCTTTACTAGTTTGCAACTACGAGCGTGCGGAGTGGCGGCGCGGTTTGAGGCATCGTGTCACGGATTGCGTGGCCCTTCCCGCCTGAGGTTCGAGTCCTCCCTCGGGCATGGGTATGTTTGTTGTTCTTAGCATAAGTTAGTTTAAGTAGTGTGTCAGTCTATGGATCGATGACCTCAGCAGTTTGGTCCCTCAGGAGTTCACAAACATTTGAACATTTTTTTCAACTAAGAGAAATGACGCTATCTCTTTCCACTCGTTCAACAGGACAAATAACTCCCCTGTTTTCATTTTTCGTTTAGTCTGTTCTTCACTCCATCCCCAGTGGCATACCAGCCGTCCGATTTCCGAACGGAGAACATCATCACTCGCGACGTGGAGCATTTTCTCAGCATGCAATGGGGGCAGAGCGCTCACGTCTACACGGACGGTTCTGAGTCTAAGGCCGGTGTGGGGTACGCCTTCCTTTGCCCTTACAGTGGCGCCTACCAAATATTTGCGCTTCCACCTGAACCTTCTATGTATACGGCGGAACTACTGGGCGTCAGGGAAGCTATTCATTATGGTACGTGGACATTCAAGTTCTTACTGATAGTTATGGACTCTCAAAGTGTGTTGCAGAAATTGCAACATCCCTCGTTTCATAAACAGACCAAGAGGTATGATCTGGACGTCTTGGCGGTCGTAAGAGATGCACAGATCTCAGCACTGCCGTTCAGTAAATCTGGATTAAAGAACATCATGGTATTCTTCACAATGAAACGGTTGACCGCCTTGCCAAGAGGAGTATTACAGAAGGCCAGTTACACCCAACGCTGATCCCTTATACGGATCTCACATCGACGGTACGGATGATTACTTATCACGCTTGGAACTGTAAATGGCACGTCTCTCCGCACTCGAAGGGCGGCGACCTGGCGGTCATGGAACTGAACACCTCTTGTCGATCGTGGTTCGCCTCGGTGCAGCTTCGTAGACGTCATGTGACTTCTACCATTCGCATGAGGCTGCGACGCATGCGTTCGACAGTAGCGAATCTTAACCGTATCATATTGGCGTGTTCCAAGTACAAGACTGCACTATCAGGTTTTTGTAAGGAACTGATTGCGAGAAGTTACCCCCTCCCCACGAAAGTGAGAAACACAATACAAGCAACGGTACGTATAGTAGTGCCAGTAGAACAGTGCCATATAATGCACAAGAGAGCAGTAATGAAGATTTAATGTACGAATAGAGGTCTGTCACGTGGTATCAGCCTGGTTCGTAATCTGGTGCGTAATTTAGTGTTTTAATTTGTGTACAGACCTCTATTTGTACATTAAATTTTCATTATTACTCTCTTGTCCATTTTATGTCATCGTTCTACTGGCAATATTGTACGTATGTACGTACGGTTGCCTGTATTGTGTTTGTCATCTTGAGTTTTTCTTTTATCTTAAATAGGTCTGTGTGCATGCTACACTCCTCACATTGTTGTATGATGTTATCTGCATTATTGTTCTTCGGCTATTGTTGTGCTTATTGTGTGATGTACTGTGTTTGACCTTTCATGTTTTGTCTTTTATTATAAGAGCGTATGCATGTTCGTCATAATGATGCTCGGCTGGTCCTGGCGGAGGTTAGAGTCCTCCCTCGGGCGTGGGTGTGTGTGTTTGTCCTTAGGATAATTTAGGCTAAGTAGTATGTAAGCCTAGGGACTGATGACCTTAGCAGTCACGTCCCACAAGATTTCACACACACATTTGAACATTTTTTAACATAATCATGCTGTTTACTGCGGTTTGTAATTCCACTCCAGAGTCCACTGCCGCCGGCTGTGTAATGTTTGTCTAACTGCGCTTTTGTTTTACTTTAAGAGTGTATTTGTTTACTAACTTCATAATTTTGTGTTATTCTGCTTTTATGCGATTATGTTTCTTTGGCACTTTATAATCTTTGTTGACTGTATGGTCCTTGTAACCCAAGGTCAAAATAAAAAGGTGAATAATAATTTTAAGGGCAACAGTGATGAAATCTAAATGGAATTTTTATATTTTATGAAGTTGCCAAGACCGTCAATAGCTATCGTTCATTACTGATAACATGATGAATTATCTTTAAAAAATTTTTTTTGTTTATTCTTTGGTAGCAAAGATGTGATGATTCTGGGATAGCTGCTAAGTAAAGTCAATAAAAGAGTCTTAAGCAGGCCAAGTGGTGTGTGTTCATGGTGATTTAAAATTAGACTAAATATCGTCAAGCAACATCTTCTGGGAACTACCGCAAATATTACGTTACAGCAGTTATATTTGGTGACCCAGATGTGATAATAAGAAGATATGACGACAAACGGGAGCGTTTCCGAAGATCGCCTGGAAGGAAACAAGGTTAGCATCAAAATTCCGCCTTTTTGGAGTGAAAAACCCGAAATTTGGTTCTATCAAGTAGAAACACAGTTCAGCATTTGCAAAATTGTCACAAAAGAAACTAAATTTAACCACCTAGTGTCACAATTAGAACCAAAATACATCGAGAATATTTGGGACATTATTTGCGGCACAGATGCGAATAAATATTCTTTGGCTAAGGAACGTCTACTGAATATTTTGAAAGAAAGTGAAGATAAGCTTATTAAGAGAGTAGTTACTGGAATTGATTTGGGAGACCAAAAACCTAGTCAGTTATTATGCAAAATGCAAGCCTTGGCAGGTGTAGATGTGTCAGAAAAAGTCCTAAAGACACTTTGGCTAGAAAAACTTCCGGATTCAATGAGGAACATTTTAGTTGTCAGCGACGAGGGACTCGAAAAGGTGGCTATAATGGCTGATAGAATAACAGAAATAAATCCCCGTAACGAATTGTTCGTCACAAGAAGTGGTGCTTGTAGCCAACAGGATGTTTCGATAACAATGAGTGACTTGATGACAAGAATTTCGGGGCTAGAGCAACAAATGGCCGCGCTGTCAACTGGTTATCGAGGCAGGTCTCGTAACAGAAGCTGTGAGCGTCAATGCGAAAGAAGTTGTAGTAAGTCTAGAAATAAATACAACCCCAACGGCAAGTGGTGTTATTACCACTTTGGGCAGAACTGCAAGCCTGAAAAATGCACACCTCCTTACAGCTGGACTGAAAAGGGAAACGCGACCCAGCAGCTGATTTAGCGGCAAGTTCTGCTGCCCAAGTCCATTGCCGCAAAACCCGCTCATTTGTAACCGACAAAAAAAAAACGGGATTGCAATTTTTAGTCGATAGTGGGGCGGATGTTTCTGTAATTCCCGCTCACGCAAATATTACCTTACAGCAGTTATAAGTATCTGCTGTGAGGCAAGACAAATGTGTGGTTCCTGAAGTGGGACCCCACCCTTTTCAGTTGTTGGAGGGGCAACAATCTGTATGACTGACTGATCTGGCTTTGTAACGTCCACGAACATGACCTTGCTGTAGTAGTACAGCGAATGGCTGAAATCAAGGGGAAGCAGCTCTACTGTATCATTAAATCCTAGCATCCATCCGGGTAAAATATTCTGGAGGTAAAACAGTCCCCTGTTCGGACCTATGGGCTGGGACTACCTAGGAGAATATCGCCAGGGACACCAAAACAGAATGTTGAATCCTTTAATTTGGTAGGTAGGTAAGTTGTAAATTTAAAAAGGGGACTAGATAGGTTGAAGTTACCTGTAGTGGTATATTAGCGAAGTTCGGTGGCAGGGTAGGCTGGATGTCTGATCAGAAGGGTACAGTGCTGTAAATACAAAACCAAGTAGGGGTAATGCAGGATTAGGTCTAATGATGACTAAGAAAATAGGAACGAGGGTACGCTGTAGTGAAGAGCAGAGTTAACACGTTATCATGGGCAACATAGACACGAATCCATAACCCACCACAGCAGTAAAAGTTTATATGCCAATTAACTACACAGATGATGAAGAGATGAAAAGAATGTGTGATGAGACAAAAGAAACTGTGTAGACGGCAGAGGGAGACAGAAATTTAATTTGGATGGGGGACTGGAAATCAGTAAGAGGAAGAGAAGGGAAAATAGTTGGTGAATATGGACTGAGGGATAGGTATGACAGGGGAAACTGCCTGGCAGAATTTTAAGCAGAGCACAATTTCATCATCGCTAAAACTTGGTTTAAGGATCATGAAAGAAGGTTATATACGTGGAAGAGACTTGCAGGCATCGGAAGGTTTCAGACTGATTACACAATAATCAGAGAGAAATTTCTAAACCAGATTTTAAACTGTAAGATTTTTCCCTGGGCAGATGTGGAATCCGAGCACAATTTATTGGTTACGGATTGTAGAATGAAACTGAAGAAATCGCAGAAAAGTAGTAAATTAAGAAGATGGTCCCTGGATAAGTTGAAAGGCTCAGAGTTTGTTGAGAATTTGAGTGAGTGTCAGGCAACGATTGCCTGAAACAGGGGAAAGGAATACAGACGACGACATTGGGTAGTTTTGAGAGTGAAACAGTGAAGGCAGCCGAGCTTCAAATAGGTAAAAGACATAATCTAGTAGAACTCCTGAGATATTGCACGAGATGTTGAATTGAATTGATGAAAGTAGAGATTATAGCAATGCTGCAAATGAAACAGGTGAAAGGGAATACCAATGTCTAAAATATGAAATTGACGGGAAGTGCAAAATGGCTAAGCAGGGATGGCTAGAACACAAATTTAAAGATTTTATAAATAGAGAAGCGCATATCACTAGGGGAAAGATGGATTTAGAGAAAAGAGAAGCAGCTGTATGAATTTCAAGAGCTCAGATGAAAAACTAGTACTAAGCAAAAAAGAGAAAGCCAAAAGTTCGAAGGACTATATAGAGGGTCTATACGAGGGTAATGAACCTGAAGGCAATGTTATAGAAAGGAAAGATGACGTAGATGAAGATAAAATGGGACATATGATACTCCGAGAAGGTGTTACAGAGCACTGGAAGACCTGAACCGAAAGAAGGACCCTGGAGTGGTCGACATACGGTCAGAACTACTGATAGCCTCGGGAGAGCTAGCCATGACAGAACTCTCCCATCTGTTGTGTAAAATGTATAAGACAGGTGATACATACTCAGACATCAAGGAGAATGTAATAATTCCAATTCCAGAGGTAGCAGGTGCTGTCAGTTTAATGAGGCATGGTTGCAATATTATTTACAGAATAATAGAAAACTGTTAGAAGCAGACCTCGGGGAAGATCAGTTCGGATTCTGAAGATATATAGGAAGACATCAGGCGATACTGACCCCATGACTTAGCTTAAGGAAAGGGAAACCAATATTTATAGTGTTAGCAGAGATGACGAAAGCTTTGACTGTAACGACTGGAATATAATCAAATTCTGAAAGTTGTTGTTGTTGTAGTCTTCAGTCCTGAGACTGGTTTGATGCAGCTCTCCATGCTACTCTATCCTGAGCAAGCTGCTTCATCTCCCAGTACCTACTGCAACCTACACCTTCTGAATCTGCTTAGTCTATTCATCTCTTGGTCTCCCTCTACGATTTTTACCCTCCACGCTGCCCTGCAATGCTAAATTTGTGATGCCTTGATGCCTCAGAACATATCCTACCAACCGATCCCTTCTTCTAGTCAAGTTGTGCCACAAACTTCTCTTCTCCCCAATCCTCTTCAGTACCTCCTCATTAGTTACGTGATCTACCGACCTAATCTTCAACATTCTTCTGTAGCACCACATTTCGAAAGCTTCTATTCTCTTCTTGTCCAAACTATTTATCGTCCACGTTTCACTTCCATACATGGCTACACTCCATACAAATACTTTCAGAAACGACTTCCTCACACTTAAATCTATATTCGATGTTAACAAATTTCTCTTCTTCAGAAACGCTTTCCTTGCCATTGCCAGTCTACATTTTATTTCCTCTCTACTTCGACCATCATCAGTTATTTTGCTCTCCAAATAGCAAAACTCCTTTACTACTTTAAGTGTCTCATTTCCTAATCTAATTCCCTCAGCATCACCCGACTTCATTCGACTACATTCCATTATCCTCGTTTTGCTTTTGTTGATGTTCATCTTGTATCCTCCTTTCAAGGCACTGTCCATTCCGTTCAATTGCTCTTCCAAGTCCTTTGATGTCTCTGACAGGATTACAATGTCATCGGCGAACCTCAAAGTTTTTATTTCTTCTCCCTGGATTTTAATACCTACTCCAATTGTTTCTTTTGTTTCCTTTACTGCTTGCTCAATATACAAGATTGAATAACATCGGGGAGAGGCTACAACCCTGTCTCACTCCCTTCCCAACCACTGCTTCCCTTTCATGCCCCTCGACTCTTATAACTGCCATCTGGTTTCTGTACAAATTGTAAATAGCCTTCCGCTCCCTGTATTTTACCCCTGCCACCTTTAGAATTTGAAAGAGAGTATTCCAGTTAACGTTGTCAAAAGCTTTCTCTAAGTCTACAAATGCTAGAAACGTAGGTTTGCCTTTTCTTAATCTTTCTTCTAAGATAAGTCGTAAGGTCATATTGCCTCACGTGTTCCAACATTTCTACGGAATGCAAACTGATCTTCCCCGAGGTCGGCTTCTACCAGTTTTTCCATTCGTCTGTAAAGAATTCGCGTTAGTATTTTGCAGCGGTGACTTATTAAACTGATAGTTCGGTAATTTTCACATCTGTCAAGACCTGCTTTCTTTGGTATTGGAATTATTATATTCTTCTTGAAGTCTGTGGGTATTTCGCCTGTCTCATACATCTTGCTCACCAGATGGTAGAGTTTTGTCATGACTGGCTCTCCCAAGGCCATCAGTAGTTCTAATGGAATGTTGTCTACTCCCGGGGCCTTGTTTCGACTCAGGTCTTTCAGTGCTCTGTCAAACTCTTCACGCAGTATCGTATCTCCCATTTCATCTTCTTCTACATCCTCTTCCATTTCCATAATATTGTCCTCAAGTACATCGCCCTTGTATAGACCCTCTATATACTCCTTCCACCTTTCTGCTTTCCCTTCTTTGCTTAGAACTGGGTTTCCATCTGAGCTCTTGATATTCATACAAATGGCTCTCTTTCCTCCAAAGGTCTCTTTAATTTTCCTGTAGGCAGTATCTATCTTACCCCTAGTGAGATAAGCCTCTACACCATTACATTTGTCCTCTAGCCATGCCTGCTTAGCCATTTTGCACTTCCTGTCGATCTCATTTTTGAGACGTTTGTATTCCTTTTTGCCTTCTTCATTTACTGCATTTTTATATTTTCTCCTTTCATCCATTAAATTCAATATTTCTTCTGTTACCCCAGGATTTCTACTAGCCCTCGTCTTTTTACCTACTTGATCCTCTGCTGCCTTCACTACTTCATCCCTCAGAGCTACCCATTCTTCTTCTACTGTATTTCTTTCCCCCATTCCTGTCAATTGTTCCCTTATGCTCTCCCTGAAACTCTGTACATCCTCTGGTTTAGTCAGTTTATCCAGGTCCCATCTCCTTAAATTCCCACCTTTTTGCAGTTTCTTCAGTTTTAATCTACAGTTCATAACCAGTAGATTGTGGTCAGAGTCCACATCTGCCCCTGGAAATGTCTTACAATTTAAAACCTGGTTCCTAAATCTCTGTCTTACCGTTATATAATCTACCTGATACCTTTTAGTATCTCCAGGATTCTTCCATGTATGCAACCTTCTTTTATGATTCTTGAACCAAGTGTTAGCTATGATTAAGTTGCGAGGGTAAGATACAGGGAGCGAAAGACCATGTACAACTTGTACAGAAAGTATATGAGAGCTTGAAAGGGAACAGTGTCTGAGTCGGGAGTGTGATATGGTTTTAGCCTATCTCCGATGTTATTCAGCTTGTACATTGTACAAACAGTGGAGGAAACAAAGGAGAAATTTGGAAAAGAAAATACAGTTAAGAGAGAAGAGACATGAAGTTTCAAGTTAGCCAATGACTATGTAATTCTGTCAGAGCAGCTGAACGGACTGGACAGTATCTTGAAAGCAGGATATAAGATCAATATTAGTAAAAGATAAAAAATGATAATGGAGTGTAGAGACATTATCTAAGGCGATGCTGAAGAAATTAGATTAGGAGAGGAGACACTATAAGTAGTAGATGAGATCTGCTATTTGGAGAGTAAGGTAACTTGTGACGGTCTAAATAGAGGGCAAAAACTTTAGCATATCAATGGCAAGAAAACCGTTTGTGAAGAAGAATGAACATCAAATATAGATTTAAGTGTTAGCAAGTCTTTTCTGCATGTATTTGCCTGGAGGTTAGCCTCGTACTGAAGTGAAACGTGGAGGTTAAACAGGTCAACAAGGAGAGAACAGAAGCTTTCTAAATATGGTGCTACAGAAGAACACTGACGATTAGATTGGTAGATCGTGTAACCAACGAGGATGAACTGAAAGGAATTGGTGGGAAAGGAAATTTGCGGCATAACTTGACTAAAGGAAGGATTGTTTGATAGAACACATTCTAAGATGTCAAGGGATCACAAGCATAGTACCGGAGCGAAGTGTGTGCGGGGACGGAGGAGCGGGTGGTAAAAATGGTAGTGGGGACAAAGAGATGAATACAGAAGCAGATTCAAAAGGATTTAGGTTGCAGTAATTATTCGGAGATGAGGCTTGCACGGGATAGAATAGTATGGAGAGCTTTATCAAACCAGTCTTCGGAGTGAACACCACAATAATGATGTTTGGTAGACATTCTGGTTACGTTACTTGTTTTCATTGGACGCGAAATTACTTGGGTCTAAACAAAATTCTGGAAGAACTTTGTTACGAAAAGCAGTTTCGTAATGAAACGAGAGCATATCTGATAATGTATATGCGTGGTTACGATTGGCATACTCTAGCCCAAAGACATTTTATATTTAAGCGTAGTAGCTTGCACTCGCTCTTTTGTTATTGTTACGTTTGGGCAGTAGTTGCAACAGCGGCAAAGTTTAGTTCATCTTTATTACGTAACGTAACATGTTCTTCATTGTCTTTAGTAGATGAAAACAATACTTAAACAGTGACACAGAACCACTGCTCCCCATGTGAGCAGGAGGATTTGGGTGTAAATCAGTGGTTACATGTACACATTGTTACCTAGAATCTCTCCTTCTAACGCTGGCAATGCCACTAAAACGTATCCGCGAATTGTAAAACCTTTCGTGATTCGTTTCGTGCTCATTTAGAAACAATAACGCGGTAGTTTGATTGTGTAGACGCCCTTTAATTAATACAATAATACGTTAACTCCAAAGCATCGTTTCTCCTGCGGAAACTAGCTTGTCTATCAAAGGCTGTTTCTGACAAAACCTTTTAATACGCGCTTTATTCTAGTTACTTCGTAGCGTAAAATTTTGCTAAATGTCGTCACTGTATGTTTTACGGACTGTCATAACTGCAGTTCAAGAGCAGATGTTCTTCGAGCGTCCGAGCGTTCACAAGAACGTGGAGTTAGTTCAGTAGTTCAGTCTCACACTTCAATGTAGTATTAATGAAAATGATCATGATACAATAATCTACCAGAAGACTGATTTCAGCTGGAATTCATCTTCCACGAAATCCAGTTCCTTGCAGTTTTCTGCAGTTCTTGGTAAGTTCTCTCTTCCTTCAAAACTTTTGATATTTTTTTAAGACATTTTTCCCTTACAACATATCCGACCCATTGGGTGATTTCTTCCTTCCTCTTTTTTTTTCAACGTTTAATCTTTCGTTAGTCTCTCTTCCTATCTATTTAATTTTCTCCATTCTTCTCCACAGCCAGATTTCAAAGCTTTCAAGATATTTCTTGTCTTATTTCTGTGTTGTTCAATTTCCTGTGCCGTTTGTACTACGTTCCATATAAAGCATTTGCAAATCTATTTCCTAAATCAATTCTTATTGGTCCTCTTGCCAGTAGTTCTCGTATCTTTTGTAAATGCTTCAGCTACACATTCCGTTTAGTTCTTTTCTGTTTAAAATATTATATAAAGTTATGCAGAGAGTGGAATATAACGACACCGACAAACTTCGAGGGATTGTTGAGTGTGTTTTGAAAACCAAACTGGGGACAGAATCCCATGTCTGAAACGTCATCTAAGGATGCTACAATGCATCCAAACTACAGTGGCCAATGGGTGCTCCAAAGTCACCTTTTGACGACAAAAGGAAGTTTGTATGCTCTACAGTGTTGTGACAGGCGTGGACACGTCCGCTGCTCTCTAACGATTTGAATACTGGCAGCCCATTCGCGAGTAGTTGCGATTAGGTCTGTCAGCGGAAAAACCACGTTGGCTGCAGAATGAGCAGCCTGCAGATCTGAAACTTGTACGTTGTGTGGCAGCATTAGACGTTCCGGGCACGAGTTCTTATTCTTCTTTCTCAAGACACCCTCTACAACCTGTGAAAGACGGTTGGTGTCGTTTTGTTTTTTCCTCAGATCACAACAGCAAATTTGATATATTTATTACATTTTTTGAATCACCATCTTGAGTGAAATGAAGCTTTTCAATGACACAATTAAAACTATATCTGCATCTATACTAAGATGGTATCTGTTCTTTCAGACATGTCCGAAAGAACAGATACCATCGGTGACCATGCAGCTCGTTAGAACATACGTCAACGGGGACAGATGGAAATGGGTGCCCCGACCGGGACTCGAACCCGGGATCTCCTGCTTACATGGCAGGCGCTCTATCCATCTGAGCCATCGAGGACACAGAGGATAGCGCCACTGCAGGGATTTATCTTTGTCACGCCTCCTATGAAACCCACATTCTCAAAGTATTGTCCCACACTACATTCGTAGTGCCCCCGCCCATTATACTCATTACTCGCGGCGCGTTGCCGATTCCCGTAAGAGTTCGGCCACTGTTTGTGCATTCGCACAGAAGAAGAAGATGGTCAAGTGGCCGGTGAGCCTTAACTATATATATACACTAAGATGGTATCTGTTCTTTCGGACATGTCCTCACTTAATACTAGTTCTTGAAAATACGTTAGTAAACTTTGACGGGATAGTTGTTTACGTTAAACTGTCTGCCAGTTCCTGTTTGTCAGCAGTTCCATTACACGTGTATGCCAAATTTCCTACGCACGACTAAGCTTGTGCAATCCATTTCATGTTCCCACAAACTATCACACTCAAGCTTAAGTTGACTGATGGCAGTTGGGACTCACTGATATTGTTGTGAAGAGATAAAAACATTTTGCATTTCCTCCATTGCACAATGTTACATTTTTGTTGATTTAAAACAAGTTGCTAATGTTTGCACGACATTGAAATCTTATCAAGAAGCTGCAAGTGCGCATCAAAAGTTGTTGGGCAGCACATGGGATGATTCTGTGGAAAAGGCACAATATTGCTACAAGACTGCTGCTCGTCATCATCAGGTATCGCATCATAGAAATGTTGTGCAGTATCTACAACACCAACTGATGCTTTTCCCGATAAGGTTCCAAGCCGTTACTAGGTTTGGAAAGTCTCAAGCAGAATATCTGCCTGAGTAGTGATGTTTTTACAAACAATATTTCTTTATAGATAACAGTGTCATCGACTAAATCTCTCTTAGGTTACTATCAGCATTGTCCGCCACGTCATTTAATATAATACACGTATAGTAAGTGTCCCAGCACACTTGCCTCGGGAACTTCTGAACTTACGTCTAATCTATTGATGACTCGTCATCCAAGATAACATTCTGGGTCGTCTTAACCAAGAAAACCTCAGTCCAATCACAGATTTAGTTTGTACCTCATATCTACATATACGTCTACGACATACTCCGGTACTCAGCAAGACTCCATGCGGTGCAGGGTGTCTTGTGTCACTAGTAAGTCATTCCCTTTCGTGTTCCAGTCGCAAATGGAGACAGTGAAAAAGCTGTATATATGCCTTCGTACGTACCCAGATTTTTCTTATTCTCCTTTCACGGTCCTTATGCAAAATGTACGTTGACGACGGTAGAATGGTACTGAAGTCATCTGCAAATACCGGTACTCTAAATTTTCTCAGTAGTGTTTCGTGAAAGGAACACCGACTTTCGTCCAGGGATTCTCATTTGAGATGACAGGTTTTTACGTAACAGTCGCGTGTTGATCGAACCTACCAGTAACAAACCTAGCATCACGCTTCTAAATTACTGTAATGTTTTGCTTTAATCTGACCTGGTATAGATCCCAAACACTTCAGCAGTTTTTAATAATGGGTGACATGTTCTACATCCGGTCTCCTTTGTAGACGAATTAAACTTTCGTAGAATTCTCTGAATACATAAACTACCGACCTTACGTACTGTTTCCATTTTATATCCCTTTGCAACGTTACGCCTCGACATTTAATCGACATAACTGTATAAAGCAGCACACTAAAAATACTGCATTCGGATATTACAGGATTTTTTATTCGATTCATCCACATTAAGTTACATTTTTAAACATTTAGAACAAGTTGCCATTCAATACACCAAATAGAAATTTGTTTAAATCAAGCTGTATCCTCCTAGTCACTTGATGGAAACGCTTTTCCTTACTCTACTACATCCTCTGGGAACAGTCCCATATTGCAGCTCACCTTTCATTCAGACCTGTCCTATAATATTTCCCTGGTACACTCTTGAGGGGCCGGCCGGTGTGGCCGAGCGGTTCTGGGCGCTTCAGGCTGGAACCGCGCGACCGCTACTGTTGCAGATTCGAATCCTGCCTCGGGTGTGGATGTGTGTGATGTCCTTGGGTTAGTTAGGTTTAAGTACTTCTAACTCCTAGGGGACTGATGACCTCAGATGTTAAGTCCCATAGTGCTCAGAGCCATTTGAACCATTTACTGAACTCTTGACGGTGCCCTTGTCTCTGATGAACATTTGCATGCAGGACAACATGTTCGGTTGTATTACTTAAGTCTTAGAGCCACTCATATATCTGGGAACCTATTCATTTTGCTCAGATGCTCGTTAATAGTCTGCAGTGGGGCATTCTGTAAAATACTTTCCTGTACTCTAGGAATATGGAATCTGCCTGTTGCCCTCCATCCATAGTTCGCAGGATACCTTGCGAAAAAGTGGCAGGCTGAGTTCTCCATGAGCAATGCTTACTAAATCCGTGCGGATATGTCAAAAGAAGTTTGTGTCAAGGAGATTTAGTATGTGCACTTGCTTTGGTTAACAAACTCCTGTTTGGGGTTTGCAGGTGGCTCCACCCCAGTGAAGCTGTACATAGAGGTGCCGGTGGTGGACGAGCAGACGTGCCAGCAGCGGTACTCGCGCTGGGACCGGCGCATCGTGCCGTCGCAGATCTGCGCCGGCGGCAGGGGCGGCGATGACTCCTGCGCCAGCAACAGCGGCAGCGCGCTCATGGCCTTAGAGGGCCAGCCGCCCAGGGCCTACCTCATCGGGGTCGACTCGTACGGTCGCCGCGATTGCGGCGTGGTGGGCCATCCTGACGTCTACACCCGTGTCTCCTCCTTCCTTACGTGGATACTCGACACCATTCGGCCATAACGTCACTTACTTGTCATACACCAAACCACATCCACAACACATCATTGTGTCGCCATATGCACCATTCGACTGGATGCATCCAGACGAAGTACATGTACTCTCAAATCCTAATGTTCACATTGATACAATAAAAAATAGCGATATTACACATTAAGAGATTTTAAGTCAAAGCAGGATCTGTTCTCACGCCATTTCTCACCATCGTCTTTAAGATATTTTTAATTTAATTCTTAAATTTTTCTTCGTCGTAGTTTTCTGTCTGCCGCGAGGGATTAGCCGAGCGCTCTAAGGCGCTGCAGTCATGGACTGTGAGGCTTGTCCCGGCGGAGGTTCGAGTCCTCCCTCGGGCATGGGTGTGTGTGTTTGTCCTTAGGATAATTTAGGTTAAATAGTGTGTAAGCTTAGGGACTGATGACCCATAAGATTTCACACACATTTGCATTCTTTTGCAGTTTTCTGTCTAGAAAACACTTCATTTACAACAGCGTAACATTCAAGGGGGAAAACTGAAATACATTTGTCACGTGATCTACATGTTTGTAATGGGGCTGAACAGCCGATTGTGATAGTAAGAATTTCGAGTAATTTTTAATAAGATCCATTCTGTGAACAGTAAAATCTCGTAAGGTTTTGATATCTGCAAAACAAGAATATCAATGACAACCAAAACACCAAAAGTTGAAAGGAATAATCTTGATAAATAATAACAATTGCTATATCACCTGACGCAACATACTATTCTATACAGCAACATAACTAAGTTATCCTTCTTTCTCAAGCCTCTTTACGTTCTAGTTTAAACAACTGTGTTTAATCCAATTATGCAGACTCAGTTTTTAAATCACGGAAAACAGGATTGCTCTGATATTGTTTTTGTAGCTTCTTCCATCAGAAAAGCTATTTATTTACGACAGTTATTAAAAATTTACATAGTTTTTTTTTACCTTACCAGAACGTAAATTCTCTTCTGGTTTCCTTTCTCATCGATTGATGGTTGCATTTATGAACGTGTTTTCAATCAGAGAAAATGATTTTGAACATTGAAACCACTCTGAGTATTAAGATAACTTTACAAACTGAAATTCCTATTGTTGTCCTTGTGAATCATTGGAGTAAACTGTATCATCATTTATAGATTGTATTTCTGGCTCCTCATAGTTTATAAACAAACACGTTAAAATATATCTTGTTTCACAGCTCAAATCATATACTAAGCAACGCCTGGTAATTGCTGATCTTAAGGATTTCTCGCCAGGTAGCTCTGTTGTCCCCCGTTAGAGGTTCGAGTTCTCCCTCGAGCATGTGTGTTTTGTGTGTGTGTGTGTTGTCTTTAGTTACGTTAGTTTATCATAGATTAAGTAGTGTGTAAACCTAGTGACCGATGACCTCAGCAGTTTGGTCCCATAGGAATTTACCACAAATTTCCAAAATGTTTTTCCGCTGTTCCCACCGCTCAAGGGAACGTGATAACCTGAAAGCCAGTGCTGTGTAGACAGTGTAGGCGCTGCCACCTGACATATCTACATTGTGGATGTAGTTTATGAGTATTTGAGTAAAAATTACCGCTGATCAATAGGCCATCTTCTCATTCAGGAGAAATCATAAGCACATTTGTAGCTGTAATAAAACTTGCCATCTATGCGAATGGCAAACGTTTATTATTCATTAATGAAACGAAAAGTTTGTTTTTGCTCACCAGACTTCCATAGCTAAATGAAATAAAACAGAATTAGCTCAATGGTCAATTACAGAAATTATGATATACTCTCAGAATTGCCCACGTCATTTCCAACATTAAAAAAGACATGCTTAGGACCATTATTAAGATAGGAATTAAGGTGGAAAAACTGTTTAGTGATGGTGCTTACATTGTTAAGGGAAGAGGTTTTTAATGACCCTCCGACGCTGAGACTAACAGGCATAGATCTCAAGGTAAAATGGGGAATGGAGAAAAATGGATACGGAAATCGTGGTACTGTGGTGTGGCTGAGCCTTCGAGATACTCTTGCAGATGTTAGAATGACGTACTTCAGTTGGACTCATATACAGTTAATACCGGATAACAGACGGGACAGGTGTGGTCCAAGCAAACATGAGACACAGGTGCTGTACCTTATAAGATGACAGAGTGTTTATATAACTATGAAACGAAACAGTGTTCCATATTGATCCCTGTTTATTACGAAATTCTCTCCTGACATGCACGAATTACAAATTATTACATGATCATTTTGTTCAGAAGTAATGCAGAGAGTTAGACAGTTATCAGTTGTTAACAATACTAATCGAACACGTGAATACCTCAGCAAGGATTATCTACACAACAATTCTCGTAAAGTAACTACGCAGTAATCGCAATGTGACTGCCTGAATTTGACATATCAGTGAAAGAACTACACGCGCGGCTAACATTTCCGATAGTCGTAATGAATCTTCAGTCACTCGTGACAGTATTGAAATCCGAAGTGAGCGTAATCGGACCTCCACATAAATTCTCTAAGTCAAGTGTTCTCTTCTGCCACCTCAATCAAAGTGTACTTTCTGTCATCCCTCGAACAAATGTCTTCCTTGCCAAATTTGAAACACAACTGCTGGCCAGTGATCCATTTGTTAGCTAGACAATAATCTTCCCTCGATCCAAAAGGTTTGCCAAAATTACTATCCTTTACTGGCCTGTGCTAGCTGCTCTTAAACTATTGTAAATTACTCTCTTGCTCTTCAACCAGCTCGATGTTTTAGCCAAAGCGATCACTTCCACACACGCAGTTCACGGAAATTGGTGTCCAGATTTACCTTACTCGTTATCTGTTTGCTAACCCATGACGATCTCTCTGCTGTGCTTCAGTCCGGTTCTAGGCGCTTTAGTCCGGAACCGCGCTACTGCTACGGTCGCAGGTTCGAATCCTGCCTCGGGTATGGATGTGTGTGATGTCCTTCGGTTAGTTAGGTTTGAGTAGTTCTAAGTCTAGGGGACGGATGACCTCAGCTGTTACGTCCCATAGTGCTTAGAGCTATTTGTACCATTTATGACGATCTCTCTTACGAAGTTTTAGGCCAGTTATTATTCACCTCAGGCAAAGCAGTGACAAAGTCTGCTCAATGCTTCACAAAGCGAAACGAATTAATGTTCATACAGAAGGCCAGCCACTTCTCACAAAACGCCATTTATCTATTACTGACTGTCCCAAGCCTAGCATTCCCAGAATGTAACTTCTTGGCGCTAAAGGGTACCTTTGAAGTTTGTTTTTCCCGAATGTTCATGCTTGTAGGAACTGAGACTCCGTGCGCGAAGGTCTTTGCCACGCCACATTAACTACACTCCTGGAAATGGAAAAAAGAACACATTGACACCGGTGTGTCAGACCCACCATACTTGCTCCGGACACTGCGAGAGGGCTGTACAAGCAATGATCACACGCACGGCACAGCGGACACGCCAGGAACCGCGGTGTTGGCCGTCGAATGGCGCTAGCTGCGCAGCATTTGTGCACCGCCGCCGTCAGTGTCAGCCAGTTTGCCGTGGCATACGGAGCTCCATCGCAGTCTTTAACACTGGTAGCATGCCGCGACAGCGTGGACGTGAACCGTATGTGCAGTTGACGGACTTTGAGCGAGGGCGTATAGTGGGCATGCGGGAGGCCGGGTGGACGTACCGCCGAATTGCTCAACACGTGGGGCGGGAGGTCTCCACAGTACATCGATGTTGTCGCCAGTGGTCGGCGGAAGGTGCACGTGCCCGTCGACCTGGGACCGGACCGCAGCGACGCACGGATGCACGCCAAGGCCGTAGGATCCTACGCAGTGCCGTAGGGGACCGCACCGCCACTTCCCAGCAAATTAGGGACACTGTTGCTCCTGGGGTATCGGCGAGGACCATTCGCAACCGTCTCCATGAAGCTGGGCTACGGTCCCGCACACCGTTAGGCCGTCTTCCGCTCACGCCCCAACATCGTGCAGCCCGCCTCCAGTGGTGTCGCGACAGGCGTGAATGGAGGGACGAATGGAGACGTGTCGTCTTCAGCGATGAGAGTCGCTTCTGCCTTGGTGCCAATGATGGTCGTATGCGTGTTTGGCGCCGTGCAGGTGAGCGCCACAATCAGGACTGCATACGACCGAGGCACACAGGGCCAACACCCGGCATCATGGTGTGGGGAGCGATCTCCTACACTGGCCGTACACCACTGGTGATCGTCGAGGGGACACTGAATAGTGCACGGTACATCCAAACCGTCATCGAACCCATCGTTCTACCATTCCTAGACCGGCAAGGGAACTTGCTGTTCCAACAGGACAATGCACGTCCGCATGTATCCCGTGCCACCCAACGTGCTCTAGAAGGTGTAAGTCAACTACCCTGGCCAGCAAGATCTCCGGATCTGTCCCCCATTGAGCATGTTTGGGACTGGATGAAGCGTCGTCTCACGCGGTCTGCACGTCCAGCACGAACGCTGGTCCAACTGAGGCGCCAGGTGGAAATGGCATGGCAAGCCGTTCCACAGGACTACATCCAGCATCTCTACGATCGTCTCCATGGGAGAATAGCAGCCTGCATTGCTGCGAAAGGTGGATATACACTGTACTAGTGCCGACATTGTGCATGCTCTGTTGCGTGTGTCTATGTGCCTGTGGTTCTGTCAGTGTGATCATGTGATGTATCTGACCCCAGGAATGTGTCAATAAAGTTTCCCCTTCCTGGGACAATGAATTCACGGTGTTCTTATTTCAATTTCCAGGAGTGTATTTCTGCGAATGTAGCCACGGACCCGTATTGAGAAAAGCGTATAGAACTATACAAAACCTGCAGAAAGGCGATTGGGAAGTTCAGTAAGTCCATTGTGGATGACGAATTGCGACTGTGATTTAAATCGCCGATTTATCTGGTAATAAATATGCAACCAATCACTTTTTTACGATTTATTCAACCATGAACATGTTTTCGAGCCATTGCAGGCTCATCATCAAATGGAGGCGTAACAAGAACATTATGCTGTGGACCAAATGTAGCTAGATACTGTGTTGGTACTGCTGGCGGAAACAATGGAAATTTAGTAATCGGTGACGAAAGTTTTTTATGTTTTAGATACTTACAGTGCACTGCCTTGTCGTCTTCATATCAGATCGCGTCCTATAATGTGCATTATTTAGCTATGTTCGCAAATATACACAGTACGTAGCCACACTGGGTTTTACACTGATTCACAGAAAGTAAACACTACATGTCTTTGCAAAAAATGTGGATACGGTATATATTACACTTTACTACATAATGGTCTTTGGCAAGAGACACGTTATACTATGGTACAAATATTACTGGTACAGATTTTGCATTTCCATAAATGGACTGTGGATGAAGCCCGACCAACAGGCATTACATGCATCGATCAAAAATGATAGTGCATTGAGAATGGTTAATTTCTAGCTGAAATCTATATCTGACCATAAAACTTAAAAAGTACGACTGATAGCTGAAACCTGTGATTTACAAGTCAATATAACAGTCGCTGATTGCAACAGCCTTCTGAATGGAAGGTAACATGATTGCCATAAATGTTGCTAGCTGCAGGAGTGTTTTCATATTGGTAACAAAATTTTTAATATGTTCCATAACATGGTATTCTGTAACTTACAAAAAGTTTTTAGTTACGTATTAAATATTTCGCTCAATCTGTTTACCATCTGTTTAACTACTAATCCATATTAAAAATGTTGCTGTTAATATGAAGACACTCCTGCAGCTAGCAACATTTATTGAAATGTAAAATCTGTGCCAGTAATATTTGTACCATAATGCAACGTATCTCTGCCGAAAGACAATTATGTAGTTTAGTGTAAGATCTATCATATCCACATCCTTTGCTAAAACATGGAGTGTTTACTTTCTGTGAATCAGTGTAAAACCAAGTGTAGCTAAATATTGTGTATATCTATGCACATAGCTTGTAAGTAGGCTGTTTAGATTTTTATGTTGGTAACGCCACGTAGTGCTCTGTATGAAAATCGATGACTGCGCCGTGTGCAGTCTGTGGCTGCTTGGACTCATTGTTGGAATATTCGCTATTGTAGTGTTGGGTAGTTGGATGTGAACAGCGCGTAGCGTTGAGCAGTTGGCGGTGAGCCGCCAGCATTGGCGGATGTGGCGCGAGATGCCAGAGTTTTGAGAGGTTACTATGAGAGCACGATCTGGACGTGTGTCCGTCAGAAAAAGAAAATTTGTTTAATTGGATGTCACAAAATTATATATGTATTATGACTTTTCAACGCTATTAAGCTACATACATTGTTTGTTCTCTACCAAAATCTTTCATTTACTAACTACGCCTATCAGTAATTAGTGCCTTCAGTAGTTAGAATCTTTTATTTAGCTGGCAGTATTGGCGCTCGCTGTATTTCAGTAGTTCGAGTAACGAAGATTTTTGTGAGGTAAGTGATTCATGAAAGGTATAGGTTATTGTTAGTTAGGGCCATTCTTTTGTAGGGATTATTGAAAGTCAGATTGCATTGCGCTAAAAAATTGTGTGTCAGTTTAGTGATGATCAGAATAAGTAAAGAGAAAACTGTCTGAGTACGTTGAGTTTTTACTCAGCTGTTTGAAAATCAAATAATATAAGAGTTCTTCCAGCACTGTCATTCCTTACGTACAAAACGGGAAGTTTCATATGTCGACCCTTAGCCAAGGATACCTCACTGGAATCGTCAGATCTTTTTCTTGTAGTTTGTGTAATTGGTGTAGTTATTGTTTATTGCTAGTGTGCAGTTGTAGAGACAATCTCCTTTGTAGTTGTTGTTCTTCATTGTTGTACAGTAAAACAGTTGTGACATGCATGTAGATTTGCACCAAATATTTCGCAGCCGCGCTTGCAATTAATTGGATACTATTTTCAGTGCTATTTTAATGAGTTTTCTTATTTTGCTCTTCAAATTGTGCTTTTCTGTGTTATTGTGTGAAATATTTTGGCAATTATGGCGTGTGTAAAACGTAACACTAGGCAGGAAAGTAAATTGAGAAATTACAATGAAGACGATAGTAGTGTGTTAGCACCACCATGTAATGGATTAACAAATATTCAGAATAGTAATTTAATGATTGTGCGTAGGGAAATGGAAGAGGCAGTAAACAATGGTGTAGACAGTGAAACAGCTAGTGAACAGGGTAGTATTGTGGATCGATCGGTTGGCAGCAGCTCGCCCCAGGAATGCGATGACAGGACACAATCTTGCAAATACTGTAGATTCAGGTTTTGCGTCATTACCCGTCTCTCAATCAAGTCAAGACCCATTTTCTGCTTTTCAAAATGCGAATGTTGCCGGTGCAAATGCACAGCCGACAAGTAGAGAGGAACATGTTTCAGACATCAGTGCATTGTTATTACGTCCGCACCCGGTAGCTGAATGGTCAGCGTGACGGATTGTCAGTTCTCTGAACCAGGGTTCGATTCCCGGCTGAGTCGGGGAATTTTCCACGCCCAGGGACTGTGTGTTGTACTGTCATCATCATCCTAACATGCTCATAGACTGCAGGTCGTGGAAGTAGTGTCACATTGTAAGACCGGCACCCAGCGAACGGCCAGCCTGACGGGCGCT
Source organism: Schistocerca nitens (assembly GCF_023898315.1). NCBI lineage: Eukaryota > Metazoa > Arthropoda > Insecta > Orthoptera > Acrididae > Schistocerca > Schistocerca nitens. The sequence goes on from NC_064614.1 coordinate 833,238,460, forward strand.
GTAGCCATACGATTAAATGTATAAATTATTATTAGAATTAATGCAACAAATGGGACGAGAGCTTCAAAAGTTAGACACAACGCTTGAACAAACACGTGAAGTTTTAACTGCTGAGTTACATAACGTCGAATCTAAATGTCAAAAAGTCTGTAATGACGTAAAAACACAAATTTGTGAGCATTTTCAACCTATTTCTTCGCATCATGAAAATGCATTACTGACTCACGAAGCAGCTATAAAAGAACTGCAAACTATTTTTCATGAAAATCACGACACCTTGGAAGCTAAAACTGGCTCAGTTGCATCTACTGAGTCGGTTACGCAACTTGCAAAAACTCAGGAAAACTTAAAGGACGTGGTAGATACGCTTTCAACACAAATGGACACTCTGAAACTTGGTTCAGAAAAACACACTGAGGAAATCAGTTCATTATGGGCGAAAGTAGCCGAACTATCGGATCAGTTCACTAACTTATCTACAAAGGTAGACGATGATCTGAATGACAAAAGACCAGTAGCCTTTACTGACACAGAAGAGTACGAACAAATTAGCAAATTCAAACACAATCGGAATCAAATTATAATGCAACACAAAAGAGAAATCCGGGAAGTACATGATCATTTGGTACAAGTAATACAAGAATTGCGTATTTCAGAGAACACTCATGCTCCAATACGTGAAGAGGGACTTAGAAATACGGAAAAGCCACAAAATAATACCACAGGGCATTTCGGAAATTTTGAAAGAAATTGGCAAGGTGCACCAAATTTTTAGATGGAACCGCCACACGACGTAACAATGACCGATATGCGTCTCGTCGTCATAATGACTGAAAATAAGCTGTTCATTACTACGCGTAAAATCAAAACATTTAAGAATTGTGGCAACGACATTCATCAACAAGCGTGGCTTCATCAATTCCCTCATTGTTTTCCTCCCAACTGGAAATTAGAGCACAGATTAGAATTTATGTGTGGCTACTACAAAACGGCCTTGCTGTGCTGGTACTGCGAACGGCTGAAAGCAAAGGGAAACTACAGCCGTAATTTTTCCCGAGGACATGCAGCTTTACTGTATGATTAAATGATGATGGCGTCCTCTTGGGTAAAATATTCCGGAGGTAAAATAGTCCCCCATTCGGATCTCCGGGCGGGGACTAATCAAGAGGACGTCGTTATCAGGAGAAAGAAAACTGGCATTTACGGATCGGAGCGTGGAATGTCAGATCCCTTAATCGGGCAGGTAGGTTAGAAAATTTAAAAAGGGAAATGGATAGGTTAAAGTTAGATATAGTGGGAATTAGTGAAGTTCGGTGGCAGGAGGAACAAGACTTTTGGTCAGGTGATTACAGGGTTATAAATACAAAATCAAATAGGGGTAATGCAGGAGTAGGTTTAATAATGAATAAAAAAATAGGAGTGCGGGTTAGCTACTACAAATAGCATAGTGAACGCATTATTGTGGCCAAGATAGACACAAAGCCCATGCCTACTACAGTAGTACAAGTTTATATGCCAACTAGCTCTGCAGACGATGAAGAAATTGATGAAATGTATGACGAGATAAAGGAAATTATTCAGGTAGTGAAGGGAGACGAAAATTTAATAGTCATGGGTGACTGGAATTCGTCAGTAGGAAAAGGGAGAGAAGGAAACATAGTAGGTGAATATGGATTGGGGGGAAGAAATGAAAGAGGAATCCGCCTTGTAGAATTTTGCACAGAGCATAACTTAATCATAACTAACACTTGGTTCAAGAATCTTAAAAGAAGGTTGTATACCTGGAAGAATCCTGGAGATACTAAAAGGTATCAGACAGATTATATAATGGTAAGACAGAGATTTAGGAACCAGGTTTTAAATTGTAAGACATTTCCAGGGGCAGATGTGGATTCTGACCACAATCTATTGGTTATGAACTGCAGATTGAAACTGAAGAAACTGCAAAAAGGTGGGAATTTAAGGAGATGGGACCTGGATAAACTGAAAGAACCAGAGGTTGTAGAGAGTTTCAGGGAGAGCATAAGGGAACAATTGACAGGAATGGGGGAAAGAAATACAGTAAAAGAAGAATGGGTAGCTCTGAGGGATGAAGTAGTGAAGGCAGCAGAGGATCAAGTAGGTAAAAAGACGAGGGCTAATAGAAATCCTTGGGTAACAGAAGAAATATTGAATTTAATTGATGAAAGGAGAAAATATAAAAATGCAGTAAATGAAGCAGGCAAAAAGGAATACAAACGTCTCAAAAATGAGATCGACAGGAAGTGCAAAATGGCTAAGCAGGGATGGCTAGAGGACAAATGTAAGGATGTAGAGGCCTATCTCACTAGGGGTAAGATAGATACTGCCTACAGGAAAATTAAAGAGACCTTTGGAGAGAAGAAAACCACTTGTATGAATATCAAGAGCTCAGATGGCAACCCAGTTCTAAGCAAAGAAGGGAAGGCAGATAGGTGGAAGGAGTATATAGAGGGTTTATACAAGGGCGATGTACTTGAGGACAATATTATGGAAATGGAAAAGGTTGTAGATGAAGATGAAATGGGAGATAAGATACTGCATGAAGAGTTTGACAGAGCACTGAAAGACCTAAGTCGAAACAAGACCCCGGGTTGGTTCAAATGGCTCTGAGCACTATGGGACTTAACTTCTGAGGTCATCAGTACTTAGAACTACTTAAACCTAACTAACCTAAGGACATCAAACACATCCATGCCCGAGGCAGGATTTGAACCTGCGACCGTAGCAGTCGCGCGGTTCCTGACTGAGCGCCTAGAACCGCTAGACCACCGCGGCCAGGAGTAGACAACATTCCATTAGAACTACTGATGGCTTTGGGAGAGCCAGTCATGACAAAACTCTACCATCTGGTGAGCAAGATGTATGAAACAGGCGAAATACCCACAGACTTCAAGAAGAATATAATAATTCCAATCCCAAAGAAAGCAGGTGTTGGCAGATGTGAAAATTACCGAACTATCAGTTTAATAGGTCACAGCTGCAAAATACTAACGCGAATTCTTTACAGACGAATGGAAAAACTGGTAGAAGCGGACCTCGGGGAAGATCAGTTTGCATTCCGTAGAAATGTTGGAACACGTGAGGCAATACTAACCTTACGACTTATCTTAGAAGAAAGATTAAGAAAAGGCAAACCTACGTTTCTATCATTTGTAGACTTATAGAAAGCTTTTGACAACGTTAACTGGAATACTCTCTTTCAAATTCTGAAGGTGGCAGGGGTAAAATACAGGGAGCGAACGGCTATTTACAATTTGTACGGAAACCAGATGGCAGTTATAAGAGTCGAGGGACATGAAAGGGAAGCAGTGGTTGGGAAGGGAGTGAGACAGGGTTGTAGCCTCTCCCCAATGTTGTTCAGTCTGTATATTGAGCAAGCAGTAAAGGAAACAAAAGAAAAATTCGGAGTAGGTATTAAAATTCATGGAGAAGAAGTAAAAACTTTGAGGTTCGCCGATGACATTGTAATTCTGTCAGAGACAGCAAAGGACTTGGAAGAGCAGTTGAACGGAATTGACAGTGTCTTGAAAGGAGGATATAAGATGAACATCAACAAAAGCAAAACGAGGATAATGGAATGTAGTCGAATTAAGTCGGGTGATGCTGAGGGAATTAGATTAGGAAATGAGACGCTTAAAGTAGTAAAGGAGGTTTGCTATTTAGGGAGTAAAATAACTGATGATGGTCGAAGTAGAGAGGATATAAAATGTAGACTGGCAATGGCAAGGAAAGCGTTTCTGAAGAAGAGAAATTTGTTAACATCGAATATAGATTTAAGTGTCAGGAAGTCGTTTCTGAAAGTATTTGTATGGAGTGTAGCCATGTATGGAAGTGAAACATAGACGATAACCAGTTTGGACAAGAAGAGAATAGAAGCTTTCGAAATGTGGTGCTACAGAAGAATGCTGAAGATAAGGTGGGTAGATCACGTAACTAATGAGGAGGTATTGAATAGGATTGGGGAGAAGAGAAGTTTGTGGCACAACTTGACTAGAAGAAGGGATCGGTTGGTAGGACATGTTTTGAGGCATCAAGGCATCACAAATTTAGCATTGGAGGGCAGCGTGGAGGGTAAAAATCGTAGAGGGAGACCAAGAGATGAATACACTAAGCAGATTCAGAAGGATGTAGGTTGCAGTAGGTACTGGGAGATGAAGAAGCTTGCACAGGATAGAGTAGCATGGAGAGCTGCATCAAACCAGTCTCAGGACTGAAGACCACAACAACAACAACTTAGAGAATGAACTAGCTGTAAGTATGGGATCGGTCATTCACGATTGTCACACTGAAGGAGAATTTTATCGAGACTTCCTCTCAGCACATTGGTCTCAAGCTACTCAAGACCAAATAAAACATTGCGTCATAATGATGATACACTTTGAACAATCTGAATTTTCCAGTCTCGTCAAATATTTTGAAGACATATTCCACAAGAATCAGTATCTGTCAAAACCATACAGCCCTCAGAACTTATTCGCATTTGTTTAATTAAGTTGCCGGAACGTATTATTTTGGCAGGCCGTTGCAAAGACGACATCGAAGCTTTTCAGGGACTTTTACAAGAACTGGAAATTGACATTGACAATTGCGGGAAGCGAAACCAGAAAACAACAATTACAGGTCATATCCATCACAATTTCGTGACGACAGAAATAACTGGACACGACAAGACTATTCTTACAACGTAAATCGTGGTCAAAACAGACACCACCCATATGACAACCGTTGGCAAAGTAATAATAATTACAGGGAAAGATGACCTCTCTGTGGTAATGACTATCACAGAGACAATCATAGAAACAGACAATATGGAAACCAGAACTGTTATTATCAAGGGAGATAGAATAATTTCAAATGCAACAGCCCACCACGCAGTAACGAGTCAGGGAGAAATTCTCCACGAAGTTACCGACAAGGGAAATTACAGGAACTACCAACATGACGACTGACGATATAATCTTAACAATAGACCAGAATTTAATCAGAACTGGTGGGATTCAAACAGAGCAGGTCCCTCTCGACAAGTTGAAATTGTAGAGGTTAGATCTCCAAATCCCGATAATGACGCCTGAAAGCAAAGAGACAGGAGACAATGACTCACAACGTTGGCTGCCACAAAACGTACCAATGAAGCTGACGACGTAGCTGCCGTGGCTATTAATTACGTAAAAATGGAAGACATTAGGGACATCTTACCCCAGAAACATGACGTTAAACAGAACAACATTGCATACCCTGTAATTCAAATTACAGTAAATGATGTAAAATTTACAGCAGTACTTGACTCTGGCAGTCCCATTTCAGTAATTGATGAAACAGCTTTTAGCAAATTCAACAAATCGAACAATTGCCCCACGCTTCTGTTACGTAAGATTTAATTATAAGGTGCAATCTTTGGAAAAAGTGTAGATGTACGCAAACAAACCAACTTTAAATTCTTTTGTCAAAACCACAGATTCTCTATGAACTTTCTTATTGTTCCATTATTGTCGACAGAAATTATGTTGGGTTTAGACTTTTTGAATGAATGCAAAGCAATCTTAAACTTTCATGATGCTGAAATAAGTTTAGGGAAAGAAAGTAAGTCAATAGCTTTAAAATTTGAAGATTGGCTCTCAAATCATGACGAGGAAATTAATCGGCTTTACCTCTTGTTAGACAACAGTTCGTAATTTTCGACGCAATTTGACACTAACAATCACTCTGCAAGTATTGACAGGGATGATATCGACGACGTATTTGATACTAATGACTTAATTCAGTATAAAATTCAAACAATCGAAAACTGTTATGACACTGATAGGCAGGACGTTTTTGACATTTTACAAGCACATTACACAATTTTTACTCACAAAACAGGTACAGTCAAGGGATTTCAATACCAGTTTCGTGTTCATGAGCAAACTAAATTTTGTGTTAGACCGACACATTATATGGACCGTGTTAGAACAGAAATACAACCTATGCTTGACGAGGGCATTATTGAACCTACAGCAAGCTCATACGTTAATCCGTTGCATGTTGTCGAGAAGAAAAATGGATTTGTCAGGCTTGTCTTCGGTTTGAGACAAATCAATACTATCACCATTCCTGAAATATAGGTGACAAATGTTGGAAGAATTTCTTCAAAATTTTAATGGTGTTACTCGTAAAGTGTTTTCCTTTATTGATCTCAGACCGAGCTTTTATCAGATCGAACGCCATCCATAATGTAGAAAATACACAGATTTCAGCGTTTGTTATAAAGTTCGGAAACTTTCTTTTGGTTTGAACATTTCTTCGGCAGCATTTATTCGTGGGCTAAATTCCATATTACCTGAGTTCTTAAAACGTCACATCACCTTATATGTGGACGATATTTTAATAGCAGAAGCCTCACGGGAACAACATAATCGCATCCTCAACAGTGTGTTACGTATTTTTGCAGACTCTGGAATTACAGTTAACTTGGAAAAGTCTGAATTCGGTAGGACAAAGGTGAAGTTTTTGGGACACATTATTTCTCCTGAAGGCATTCAACCGGATCCTGAAAAGTTAGAAGCAATTAGAGCCATTACAGTTCTATCCACAAAAACACAAGTTCGCAGTTTTCAACGTCTCGTGAATTTTTACCGTCGTTTTCTGAATATGCAAATTCTAGTTAGATCAAAACTTTGTTCTCTCACTGGAAAAAATGCTATTTGGAACTGGGACGAACAGGCACAGTTGGAATTCAGTTCTTTGAAAGAAGCGCTACTTAACGCACCAATACTAGCTCATCCAGATCTGTCACAAGATTTCTGCCTCAGCATGGATCCTTCTAAAGTCGGTCTTGGTGCCCACTTATTTCAAGAAGCTATAGAAAATGACACTACTGTTCAGAAAACCATTGCTTTTGCTAGCCGCGTGCTAACAAAATCTGAAAAGAATTATTCTGTCACTGAATTAGAAGCCTTAGCTATCGTTTATGCATTTAACAAATTCCGTTTGTTTCGTTCTGGTAAACACGTAAAAGTATACAGTGATCACGGTGCACTACAATTTCTTATATCTTCAAAATTAAATCATGACAGGTTAAAACGTTAGGCATTGTTTCTGCAAGAATTCCACTTCACAATAGTCTACATTCCCGGCAAGAAGAACATTGTTGCGGACGCACTGTCAGGTGCACCGGCTGGGCTTGAGAAAAACAACAGAGGAACTTACCTCGAAAAAAATTTCAGTATTCTTTACTTTCAGAAAGTAGCCTTTGAAAACTTCATCACTAAATCCTTAAAAGACATTGTTTATGAACAAGATAAGGATCCGATTTGGAAAGCCATCAAAAGTAAACGGCATGAAAGGACAAACACGCAGATACGGCATTATTTTATGGTTAGAAACAACATACTCTTCAAATGTTGCACTTTTGATGACAAGCCATGGGTACTTTGCAATCCTGACGATTTTATTAATACGCTGATTTGGTACATTCATTTCAGCTACGCACATTTTGTTCCACGAAAATGTTATCATATTCTTCGGACGACTTGTTATTTTAACAATATGTAAAAGATAATTCGAAGAGTCTTGTCTATTTGTAAACTTTGTCAAAAAGCTAAACCATCTACCAACTCACATCGTGCTCTGTTGTTCCCTATCATTCCTTCTAAAATAAAGGAATTTGCCGCTGTTGATTTCTTGGGACCCCTTGTCAGAACATCAAATGGATTTTCGTACATTTTAGTCGCTGTTGAACTTACTTCAAAATTTGTTTGTTGAACTTACTTCAAAAATTGTTACTTTCACATGGTTGCGTAAAGCCACTGGACGGTCTGTATCCAACGCCTTTATTAAATATTTCTTATGTGAAGTTGGACATGTTGCTAACGTCATTTCAGATAACGAACCACAATTCAGATCTGCTGTTTGGTCACATATGCTTCGGAATCGTAAAATCAAACCCGTTTTTATTTCATTGCACGCACTACATTGTAACCCATCTGAATAGATTATGAAAGAAATCAATAAGCTTTCCAGACTTTATTGTCACAGAAAGCATCAATATTGGGATAGATATTTTCACTTATTTCAAAACGTGCTGAATGAAATACTCAATGACTCCATTGCTTTACCACCTATTCTTCTACTGAAAAATGAAGAACCACCGAACAGAATCAGAGAGCTTGTACCTTTTCCAAGTACACGTAAACTTCGACACAAAGACATAAATTTATTTGGCTATTAAAAATATAAATTCTGCTGCAGAAAAAGGGAGCAAACTACACAGTAAAGCAAATCCAAAGAAGCTATATATTGGTCAGAAAGTTCTTGTTAAAGCTGACATAAGAAGAAACACTTGAGTCACAAATTCTTTCTGATTTACAATGGACCTTACAAAATCCGACGTATACCACATGATAATTGCGCTGAAGTTGCAACTCTGCTTGCTAGGAAGAGTAAAGGATTGCACCACATTTCACACGTAAAGCCGTTTATTGAGAGATAATCTGCTTTTTAACTTAGTCTTTGCCAAAAAATTTTTCATTTCACGTTACCAGTATGCTTTGTCACACTTGGAAACTGTTAATACGCAACTTTGTTTTGAAGTTAACTAGGAAACTTATTTAGACAGTAATTACAAATGCATTGTTATAGAGAACAGATGACACAGTATTACTGTGTATACATTCTTGCTTGTTAGTTGCACAATTCCATATTAACTATAATGCTTACATACTTAGAACATATTCTGTTGATGAAATATTAATGCAACATTTTGGTTTACTTGAAAAGACATTCTTTTTTTAAAGTACTTTCTGAGGTATTACAGATGACTTAGTATTTGGTTTGTTTGACAGCTACACGATATATCACGACGCTATTAATGAGTGACACAATTTATATTATTGCTTTTGTGCTGTATGTGTTTTATATCTGCACAGTTTTTCTGTATTCTTCTGTAAAGTAAAACATGTTTTAGTAGTGACTTTTGTGGTATAGCTACAATGAGACAGTATTTTCTGTATCACAACAATACATTACACTACAGTACTTTCTTGATCATGGCAATGAGGGTAATAGCCACGATATCTATACGCATAGCATTTTCACTTTTGTTTATGATGAGGTACGTACATTGACCTTTGCAGAACTTTGCTTATGGACAACGACAGCTACGACAATTGGCACATTTTACCGTTACGTAATAACAGAAATTATCTTATAGAAAAACACACAGTTTAGCGCTACAGGACACGTATTGGAGTCATTAAATTTTGTACTTAAAACATTTTTTTGAAAGATTTTCGAATTACAAAGATACAAAGAAGGTTTTTAGTGATACATTTCATTTGTTTGCTGTAATCTATAACACCTGACAGTATAATTACATTAATCCTCAGGGGTACACGTCTACTTTGTGTACTAAGGGTGTGGCAAGCGCTAGGAGCCCTAGCTAATATGGTAATGTGCTTGTACAACTTTACACATCGGTACCATATTTCTCTATCACAGAATTACACAGCTATCTGATCATTTAAGAGAGAGAGACAAACATTTTTTTCTATGTCAGTGACACACATTTACATAATTACACAGTTAAATTAATTCACACTAATTAAATTGTATTTTTTCTGTACTTTCTGAACTGTTAATATTGTTTTGGAACCATTGTGATACTATGAGAGCTTTGAATGATGTATTTGGTATGGGATAATGATTTTCGAAGTATGTTTGAGGTAGATGACACTATTGTAACAAGCAGAGAAGTTTTTTTTAAGTTTTGAAATTATTGAAAGAAGCTATGAAGATTTTGAGATGTGACTGATCTGTTATGATGATGTTCCTACGCCGACGATGTGTATTATGCTGTTGAGGTGTGCTTATGTTCAATAAGATGATGCTGTATGAGGAATGTGATCATGTGTTCATAAGTATATGAATAATGAGTAGAGGTTAGGGACTCTGGTTTGTGAGAAGGGTGTTAGAAACCAAGAATCGTACTTTAAGAGTTATGAATGTGTGTGCATGCGTGAATGCGAGTACCACTATGCTAACAGAAATTTTGGACACTATTATATATGAGATTTTGTTTCTACACTCTTCTAACGTAAATTTCCAACCTGTGAACTTTTTTATTTTATGAGACTGTCACTGTAGTGGAAACTGCTGTCATAAATGTTTCAAAAAAGAAGGTAGGTGACCTTGACATAATGCATTATGGGCGCTCAGCTGCGCAACAGTCGCCAGAAAAAAAAAGCCATTAGTGTTTGCTTTTCAGAGGCACAGGTGGAGAAAAAAAAAGACGCCATTAACCTCACTATTGACATTTCTTTGTAGAAAGAATCGCAAATACGACATGGTCATACTTGAAGACATATGAGTACACTTTGGAGCTCGTCATTTCTGATATTTACTGAAATGCTTAATGAAATGGTGACAAATCTTTTACGTATACACACCTGATTATGACTAGTTTCTTTCTAGTTGAGAGTTTATTTTTCCCTTAGGAGATGACATATTAGTAGTGAATGATGTTTCATCCCTTGCTTTACATATATACTTGCTCATTTTGTTTAATATCTAGTTTTTAGCTGTGCTGCAGCAATGGTTAAAGAAAAATTTAATTTATGTTCTAATGTAAATATTTTCTGTCTACAGATGCATCAAATAATAATTTTATGATCTACTTTCTTAAAAAAGGGAGCACAAATAGACATTTCCCTTCACTGGAATTACATACATAATATTTTCAATGACTTCATAACCCTTTGGTGGAGTAAGGTATCGTGATGTATCACTCTAGTGTTAAGATCTGACATAGATATTAGGCATGGCTATCTTTACTGTAATATTTTTTCTGCTTGAGCTTTGTCATGTTGTTGCTGCTGTTTGCAAGGCATAGTTCTACTGAATTTCACTCTGTATTACCCTGCTAAGCCAGTTTTACTACTGATTTTTTTTCTGTACATTGACTCATATTAGTTGTAATGTTGCATTTTCTTTGCTAATTTATGTATACTGAGGCTTGCTTTGACACATTGCATTTTTTTCTCGTTCTTGTTTGTGTTAATGTTTGTGCTGTGGCATTGCCTTGGCCCTTAGTTTATGTGTCTGAGCTCAGTAGATTTAAGTTAGCTTAAAAGGGGGTAGGCTATATAACAGAATGAGTTGTGATAAATGGGAAGAAATGCATTGAGAAGCTATAAGAAAAAGGTTTGGCCAAAAAAGTAGTGTACAATGAAGAATAATTATTTTGAAAGAGGATATGAACAAAGAAGTAGGGTTTAGGAACAACAGGTTTAGATAGGATTTTCTTGGAAACAAATGATGAGATAAGGTAATGGAAAATAAACAATGAGGTAAGAAATATGTGAACATATAAATACAGAAAGCGTACTTAGATAGGAATTTTCTTGCAGGAACAAATGTTGAAATAAGAGAAAAGATATATGAAATGAGGTTTTGGGTTGGACTGCAGTACCAAATGTTACACTGAAAACGAACCCTGTCCTTTCCTTTTGTATTATTCTGCTAAGTGTTTGTGTATCCTTGTGTATTTGTGTTCTTGTTTGTGTATCCTTGTGTATTTGTGTTCTTCCTGTCTTTATGTGTTTAAATGATAAGAGTTATGTTGCAGAATTTTTTTAATACTAAGCTACATTCCCTATGATGAGGAATACTGTTATCCTCAAATATAATTTGCATTAATACAATGTTCTTTACTTGGTAAAGATGTCTAGACATTATTTATTCTGTTCTGTTTTTAATGCTATTGTGTGAAGTTAATCTTTCAGAAGATATTCTCACTTTTTATATTTATTTATTTATGTCATAATTCCTGTAACACTGATGTATATGTTTATTTCTATTCTTTTATAAAGCCTGTGTTACTACAAATGTTATCTGTATTATAATGTTCTTTAATTATGTTTTCTGTACCTTTATAAATCCATTCTTATGCCATAAATTTGTAATTGTATAGACACCAGTTCTTCAAATTAAGTATATAGTAGGGTTTTATTTCACTGTGCACATTTCTGTTGGTCATAGTATATTCACAATATGTGAGAAGTTAAAAAAAAAGACTGTTAGTGGTCCACGAGTGTTGATAATTTAGCAAGGACTGGTTGACAGCATTTCTGGTTCTAAGGACATTCGAAAAGTTTGTGGGTGCACAAGTAGTGGTTCATAGACTTGCTATATTATTTGCAAGACTCTTCGATGGTGATTGTGCACTCGCACAGTCCCAACAGATGGCTGCTGCCCCTCTCTACCATGACTACAGTGGATCTGCACCTTTGGTGGCCCACCAGTATTATCATCTCTACAAGAAATACTGTGGGTCTGCACTGTGATCACCTACCTGCCAATATTATCCAAAACTTCGACTGACTCTGCTGTGGGTTTGCTGTGTTGTGGCCCCTTACCTGTCTGCCTGTCAAGAGTCAACACTGTCCTTCCATTGGAAGGACAACGCCACTTCTTCAAGAGTGCATGGAAATCCACTGCTTCCATGTGCATTTTCTTTTACTACTCAAACTTTTTGCAAAGACTGCAATTACTACCATGATAAATGATCAGGACTAACTTTATGGATTGTGAGATCAATTTTTGCTTTTGACAAACATTATATCAATAAGTGTGTGCATTTGATATATTTGTTATCGTTAATACAAAAACAACATTTTAGCAAATAAGTATTGGCCACTGCCCAAAACAATTTGTAAAATCTTTTGTGGCGAGCATGGGGGCCATGTAAGAAGGCTGTTTAAGTTTTTATGTTGGTAGCATCACGTAATGCTCTGTATGAAAATCGCTGACTGCATTGTGTGCAGTCTGTGGCTGGTTGGACTCATTGTTGGAATATTCGCTTGTGTACCATTGGGCAGTTGGAGGTGAGCCGCCAGCTGTGGTGGATGTGGGGAGAGAGATGCCAGAGTTTTGAGATGTTACTATGAGAGCACGATCTGGACGTGTGTCTGTCAGAAAAAGGAAATTTGTTTAATTGGATGTCACAAAATTATATGTGTATTACGACTTTTGAACACTGTTAAGGTAAATATGTTGTTGGTTCTATATCAAAATCTTTCATTTGCTAACTATGCCTATCAGTAATTAGTGCCTTCAGTTGTTAGGGTAAGGTAGATACTGCCTACAGGAAAATTAAAGAGACCTTTGCAGAAAAGAGAGCCACTTGTATGAATATCAAGAGCTCAGATGGAAACCCAGTTCTAAGCAAAGAAGGGAAAGCAGAAAGGTGGAAGGAGTATATAGAGGGTCTATACAAGGGCGATGTTCTTGAGGACAATATTATGGAAATGGAAGAGGATGTAGATGAAGATGAAATGGGAGATATGATACTGCGTGAAGAGTTTGACAGAGCACTGAAAGACCTGAGTCGAAAGAAGGCCCCGGGAGTAGACAACATTACATTTGAACTATTGACAGCCTTGAGAGAGCCTGCCCTGACAAAACTCTACCATCTGGTGAGCAAGATGTATGAAACAGGAGAAATACCCTCAGGCTTCAAGAAGGATATAATAATTCCAATCCCAAAGAAAACAGGTGTTGACAGATGTGTAAATTACCGAACTATCAGTTTAATAAGTCACAGCTGCAAAATACTAACACGAATTCTTTACAGACGAATGGAAAAACTAGTAGAAGCTGGCCTCGGAGAAGATCAGTTTGGATTCCGTAGAAATATTGGAACACGTGAGGCAGTACTGACCCTACGACTTATCTTAGAAAATAGATTAAGGAAAGGCAAACGTACATTCCTAGCATTTGTAGACTTAGAGAAAGCTTTTGACAATGTTGACTGGAATACTCTCTTTCAAATTCTGAAGGTGGCAGGGTAAAATACAGGGAGCGAACAGCTATTTACAATTTGTACAGAAACCAGATGGCAGTTACAAGAGTCGAGGTACATCAAAGGGAAGTAGTTGTTGGGAAGGGAGTGAGACAAGGTTGTAGCCTCTCCCCGATGCTGTTCAATCTGTATATTGAGCAATTAATAAAGGAAACAAAAGAAAAGTTCGAGGTAGGTATTAAAATCCATAGAGATAAAATAAAAACTTTGAGGTTCGCCGATGACATTGTAATTCTGCAGAGTCAGCAAAGGACTTGGAAGAGCAGTTGAACGGAATGAATAGTGTCTTGAAAGGAGGATATAAGATGAACATCAACAAAAGCAAAACAAGGATAATGGAATGTAGTCGGGTGATGCTGAGGGAATTAGATTAGGAAATGAGACGCTTAAAGTAGTAAAGGAGTTCTGCTATTTGGGCAGCAAAATAACTGATGATGGTCGAAGTAGAGAGGATATAAAATGTAGACTGGCAATGGCAAGGAAAGCATTTCTGAAGAAGAGAGATTTGTTAACAGCGAGTATAGGTCTAAGTGTCAGGGAGCCGTTTCTGAAAGTATTTGTATGGAGTATAGCCATGTATGGAAGTGAAACATGGACGATAAATAGTTTGGACAAGATGAGAATAGAAGCTTTCGAAATGTGGTGCTACAGAAGAATTCTGAAGATTAGATGGGTAGATCACATAACTAATGAGGAGGTATTGAATAGAATTGGGGAGAAGAGGAGTTTGTGGCACAACTTGACTAGGTAGGACATGTTCTGAGGCATCAAGGGATCACCAATTTAGTACTGGAGAGCAGCGCGGAGGGTAAAAATCGTAGAGGGAGACCAAGAGATGAATACACTAAGCAGATTCAGAAGTATGTAGGCTGCAGTAGGTACTGGGAGATGAAGAAGCTTGCACAGGATAGAGTAGCATGGAGAGCTGCATCAAACCAGTCTCAGGACTGAAGACCACAACAACAGTTGTTAGAATGTTTTATTTAGCTGCTAGTATTGGCGCTCGCTGTATTGCAGTAGTTCGAGTAACGAAGATTTTTGTGAGCTAAGTGATTCATGAAAGGTATAAATTATTGTTAGTCAGGGCCATTCTTTTGCAGGGATGTTTGAAAGTCAGATTGCGTTGCGCTAAAAATATTGTGTATACTTAGTGATGATCAGAATAAGTATAGAGAAAACTGTCTGAGTACGTTGAGTTTTGCTCAGCTGTTCTAAAATCAAATAACGTAAGAGTTCTTCCAGCACTGTCATTCCTTACATACAAAAGGGTAAGTTTCGGGCTTCATAATGTACGTTTAGGAAGCGATCTGATATGAAGACCACAAAAGCAGTGCACTGCAAGTATCTAAAACATAAAAAAATTACGTAAATGTTTCGTCACCGATTACTTAGTTTCCATCATTTCCGCCAGCAACACGAACTCTGCATCTAGCTACACATGGTCCTCAACATAAGGTTCTTGTAACATGTCCATCTGATGATGAGCCTGCAGTGGCTCGAAAACATGTTCATGGGTGAATAAATCTTGAAGAAGCTATTGGTTGCATATTTATTACCAGATAAATCGCCAAAGACGTTTGATAGCGGGGTTGGTGTCTAGTACCTGCTCTTAGCGGTCGCCTTGCCTTCCTCTGAAATATCAGGCCACAGACCCCAGGGGGATCTATTCGAACATCAGGTCACTGTTCTGGCCCATTGCGTCTACCTTGGCTCATCACGTACTCACCTGAACTACACAGGATATTATCTGCAGAACAGCCACTAGGAAGAAAAATTATTAATTATCATATTATTAATATAGAGGATTACTCCTGGAAATCAGCGGATGTGTTCTCACCACCAGTCAGCCAGTGCCTCGCAGACAGCCTTATTTTCTCTGCAGTTTCGTAGGCCTGAGCTGCTAGAGTTCTATATACTGTGAATGATGGAAGTAGTTACAAAAATGAAAAGAAATCTGTGTCTTCTCAAAGATCAGTCATTGCTGTCATGTGAACAGAAAATGTGATGGAGTATGTGAACTAGTTGTTCATGAATTCAGAATGGAGGGAGTGCTGAGGTCATTTAAAAATTGCAAATAGCAGAATCATATCTCTACAACAAATTCTTACCCCCTGAGGAAGCAGGTGTACAGATTAATAACAACTGCAGGAAGAGAGTCCATGAAGAAAAGACGGTGACGGTTTTCCCAATTTTTAAAGCTTAATGCATAATAAATGAGATAAGTTTATTGTTGATGTCATTAGCGTTGTAATCATTCTAAGCATACATACAACAACAGAAAAAATAGTACACAAGGTTCTGGGTTTTTTTCGAATGGTTGCACTTTCAATTTGAAAAGGCCCCAACATATTTAGTATTGCACATGAAGATGTACCACTCGACTGATAAGTGTGACACATAGTGAGGAAATAATAAATAGTGTAGAAACTTCCAAATCATTAGGTGTCACTACTGATGAGAGTTTAAACTGGGAAAAGGACGTTATGGAACTCCGAAAGCAACTTAGTTCAACCAGATTTCCACATTAGCACAATAAGGAGAACACAATGCTGCAACCAAAAATTGTGATGAGTTACCCAGTAATAGAAAACTTCTGAAAGACAGCAAAGTAAAATTTGAAAATAAAATGAAAAAGTTTCTTCTTGGCAGCTCCTACTACTCCATACAAGGATATCTATTATAGTATTTGTAAAAGGTGGTGGGTAGGAATTACTGACATTGGTATGTCATTTAAAAAGAACTTGTATTAAATGATCAGCAAATATTTACAAATTATTGTGTTATGCGAATATAAATTGATTCGTTCCACATCATAACAACTTCTCGTATTAGCACCCATGACATAGGAAACTAACTAACGAGAAATTTCAAGATGTGAAAAAGAAAGGCCTATACTTCTCTGTGTAAAGCATGAAGAGAAGCTATTGGGACGAACTAGAGACCTAGTGCTACTCCTGAGATTCAGCTGAGTGAAGACATGAAATGAGCTGAAGATATGTTTTCTGAAAACCTGACGATGCGCCTACTCCTGACAAAACAATTTTTGTGTATGGTTGTGAAGAACTAGAGAAAATATAACTGTTCTTATGGACGGGACATTTGACAGTTATTCGAAACTGTTCACAGAATTTTATACGAAACACGTTGACATTGGAAGTGCAAAAGAAGAGACCAATATTTCCTTTTTTATTTGCTTTGCTTCCAGACTGAAAAAGTAGATATCTCGGCGGTCACCGAAAACAGTAGTGTATAGTATTACTGGTATTTAAAAAATGTAATGTAATGTTATATTTATCACTTCTGCTGGTGGAAAAGCTTCTGAAATGGTAAAATGGTGGATAGAAAGTTTTTGCTTGTTGATAATGAAATTATATATTCCGCCAACCAGCATAATATTCCCATCAAACTGACGAGAATTTTGACCGACGGCATTTTTCGGAGGCCAGTGACGATCTCAAAATTACACTGGCCATTTGGTGACCTCTTGTGATTCGAGGAACCCGCTGCCATGCTATATGCCAATCTGCCCCAATAAAATCAGCTGATGGGGGAAAAATTATAAATTTTTCAAACTTTGGGAAAATACTCATATGAGGTATAGTAATAAAAAACAAAAAAGTTACTCTTCATGGGGGGGGGCGGGCGGACGCGTTGCAGTCCCCCCCTCTATCCCCTCCAAAAGTCAATTTGTACCATATTTTTAATTTATACCCCAAAAGGTTAATTTTTTGAACACAACTCTTATTAGTAAATATATTCCTCGCAAAATTGTACACGAAAAAGTTTTTCATTTATACGAATGGTATTTGAGACATTAGAATTGGAACAGAATTCTGTTAATGCAATAGTTCGCAGTTTTTGTTGCTTAGCAAAGTATTTAAATGAAAATTGTAATTAAGTCTATGGAAAAATTTCGTGGCCTATATATTCTACTTGTTGATATTTCTTTTCCTATCAGTATTATTGAAATCAGGAGTACATGCCAACAATGAAAACGTCAAGTTCCCCATTCTGTTCACTCAGCCTCTACCACTACTGTCGCTGCCGTTTATTCCTACCCAGTGTCCAGCTCAGTTGAGTTAATGTTGTGAACTGTCAAAGTGGTGCCAGAGAGTTCTGCTTTTGTGACAGTATCAGTTTGTGGTGTTATCAAGTGATTCTTCTCAGTTTCATTTCATTTGTCAGGACTGAGCAAACAATAATGCTTTACTATACTACCTGTTTTATTTGTGATAAATCTGTTTTGGAAAAAGAGACATCACAGTACACGAAGGGCTTGGAAACTCTGATATGGGTCTGCAAGGAACGGAAGGATGGAGCTCATAATGTTATACAGAACGCTGGACTGATTAAAGTCCATAAGGTATGTCGACGCCAATATATTAAGGAACGTAATATAATCAAACTAATTTATCAGAATGCTGCACAAGCAGATAAGATTTTGAGATCCTGTTTCTCTTAGCCATTCAATTTTTTTTAAAAAAAGACTGTTTCATATGTGCTGAAAAGTGTGATATAGAGGCGGAAACGAAAAAAACCTCTCCACAAACGCTGTGGAGTGTTTAACTGTGAAACATACGCTGCTTGAGAAAGCTGAGAAACACGATGATGATTTCGATAGAAAGGTTGCCGAACGCATCAAGAGTGTTTTGTGTTTAGTGGCTGCAGAAGCCCGTTATCATCAAGACTGCTATGGTAAGTTAGTGTCGTACCCCTCTTCTGTTCTAAAAACAGGCCACCCTCAAGATAACAACTCTGATGCTGCTTTTCAAGAATTATGCAAATTTTTAGATAGGTCAGAGAATTGTCAATTTTCACTGCTCGATTTATTCCAGAAAGTTTGTGAATGTCTCCCAGAAGGAGAGACAATGACTATAAAAACTATGAAAAATAAACTGACTTAACACTTCAGTGATGGGATCTTGTTTGCCACAATGTCAAAAAATCTTGGAGTTGTATGTTTTTGTGACAATGGCCAAAAAATTTTGAATCAGTGGTACAATGAACGAGCTGTTAATGAAAAAGATCAGAGAAGGAGAACAGCAGAAGCAGCAGCAGCTGTCACCCATGAAGATATAAGAATGGCTCCTAACAGCATTACCGATTATCCAGATACCAATGACTTGACAGAGAATGTTGAAGTTACGGGTTCTGCCTCTTTACACGAATTTGTGAAGGTGTGGTTTTGTCAAAAAAGAAAGATACAGAACAGTCCCCTTTAAAAAATGTACAACAATATTCCATGCGATTGTGTCAGCTACCAGGCCTTATTCATTTATGTCCCCATTGCAACTTGGTCTAGCAGTGTACTTGGTTCGTAAAGTGGGATCAAAGACCTTTGTTGAAATTGTGTCGAATATGCGTTTCTGATCTTGAGTTAGCACTGTGGCTTTATTTGAGACTTCTGCCATTCAGTTCTGAAAACCAAATACTTCACATGATTCATTCTCACAGTTTGTTTTCGATAATGCAGACTTCAGTATTGCAACAATGACAGGCAAAGATACATTCCATACTATGGGTGGAATCAGGTGTGTGACTCCAGGGACAGCGATAGAACATCAGAAAGTAACGAAACACTCTGTCATGACGAGCTCTACTGAAACAGCAAGTGCCGAAAAAATTTGTCCGCTAACATTCCAAAGGCATAATAGAGTTGGAATTGAAGAAATTGTTCTGCAAAACGTCTACTCCAAACAATCATTCTCTAAAGCAACAGTGCCTACCAAACACTATTTTACCTGGATGATTGGAAAGTTTTTACAGCTTTCTATTCCAGCATGGCAAGGTTTTATGCAGAAAATCACAACTGGAGAAGCTTATACGCAATGAAATAAAGCAGCGCTTCCTT
The DNA here is from genome assembly GCF_023898315.1 of Schistocerca nitens. Classification (NCBI taxonomy): domain Eukaryota; kingdom Metazoa; phylum Arthropoda; class Insecta; order Orthoptera; family Acrididae; genus Schistocerca; species Schistocerca nitens. Next base: position 833,258,166 of record NC_064614.1, read on the forward strand.
TCATCAACAACTTACCCACAGATTATACCATTATTTTAACTGCTTTAACTTAAGCCATCACAGAGGGTATGTAGACCACACAGCAAACATGTATCATGACGTTTGATAAACTGCTCTGTATGAAAGCTAAAGGTATAGTTGCAGTGGAGGCTAATGGAGGGCATGAGCTTTTCACTAAAGCAGTTATTCGATTAGGAGACTTCCACTTGATGATGTGTTTTCTAGGAGCAATAGGATTCTTAATGAGAGAGAGTATACTCTCTCAACTTTTGGAGACTATATATGCTGCAGCTTCTGTTCCCCATATACTTTCTTTTCATGCATATGCAAGGGCAATTCAAGCTCACTCTGCAGTCAAGTGTGCGCTTTCCACCATAATACTGGAGGAAATGGCAGTCATGGAGGAGAAAAGCGACATATTAAAGACTGTATTCCCGATATGATTGGAAATGTTGCATCTTTGGGCGATTTGAGAAAATATCAAGTAATTTAAAAGCTGAAAAATAAATCTGTCAACACAAATTTGTATTAAGCAAAGAGGGAAACGTCCCAGTTTTGGATACAATATATTCAGCTTGTTATCTTGGCATTGTATTTCATCCAAGCAGAGTGTATGGGGAATTGGGAGCTCTGTATAGAGTGTGTGAGAGCTATGCTCCCAATATTCCATGCAACTGGGCACTTTCCTTATGCTAAGGCGTGTCATGTGTACCTCCAGGGCATGGAAACAGGGAAAGAAACCATGAAATCCGCGGAGTTTGATAAATTAGCCAAGGACAGCTTCTTCACAGTTCGATTCTCTGATAAGTATTGGTGTGGAGTATGAACCAACATGACAATAGAAGAAACACTTATGGAGAACCTTAAAAGTGCTGGAGGTGTTTCACATGGAAGTCGTTTCACCGATAGTGTGCTGAACCGATGGATTTGCTGAATATCAACAGCCGATCACATTCCCAGAACAGGTCTGAAATTTACATTCGGTTTCGAGTGATCAACATGTTGAACTAAGGAGTGGGAGGATGGAAATTAGCGAGAAAATTCGCAGACGATTTCATCTATGGGTGCCACAACACACTCAATTTACTTATAAGGAGCAATTGTACTCATTAGGTTCTGGGTTAGTAGCTTCTCAGGAGGTAAATTGCCACAAAGCTGTGTCTGTTGGTGAAGAAGCTCTTCGAACAATAGTTACTGTCTCACCAAAATTTTGTTCTCTGAAGCTTAAGCGATTCAATATGGTTAAGACAATATGCATGTCAACTGTTAGGCTTGAAACAAATGTAACTGAAATAGATACAGCTCAGTTATTTCAGAGAAGAACTGCACGTTACATTAACCAGATGATATAAAGGATTGCTTCACGTACGAATTATCGAGTGTAGCAATATCTCTGTTTGGTGAGGAAAACAAAAAAACCGTCACTGTACAATCTTTTCAGTCAAGTATCAGAAAGAAATATTGACAATGATGAATCGAAGATCTTTGTTGTAGATAGAGCGTTTCTTATCCACCATTTCGTATGACCCAAGAATGGAACTTTTCGTGACATTTACAAAATCTTAATAGCCTATATTCAGAGACATTATAAAAATGATCTTGCTGCTGTATTTGACTATATCCAGAAAGCACTCTGAACATAAAAACTATTGAACAACAAAGGTAAACGATGAAGCGGACCTCACGTGTAATTTTCTTTAATGGTGAGACATTATGAGTTGAATCACAGTCTGCCTTTCTTACCAACCTCAGCAATAAGGAAATGTTTATTACACAGCTTGTGCAAAAACCTAGAGAGTTTTGGTATTGAAACAAGGTTTGCGGGTGACGAGGCAGATGTTGAAATTGTTCCAAAAGCAATAAATGCCACAAAATTTAACCAGCAACTGATTATAGTGGGTCAAGATGTAAATCTTCTTGTGCTACTTCTGCTCTTGCACCATACGACACAGAGATAATCCAGATGAAGGAAGGAAAAGGTATCATCAGAACAAGGTGTTACAGCTCTAAAGATAAACGTAACTCTTCACTTGTTCATGAATGCAAGAATTCAGTACGATTTCTTCGTGGAGTAAGTGGTTGCAACAGCACTTCAGCCTTGTTTGGGGAAGGGAAACTGCAACCAACTATCCCAAACTTCATAACATTCCACAGGTATTCAACGACCCTGTTTCATGTCCTGGTACCACTGCAAAAGCAGGAGAGCAAGTCATACTGTCTCTCTAGCCTAAGTCAGTAGAGAATCCTGATGGTAACTAAAATGCCATTCAATTTAAAGGTTGTTATCTACTTGTGGGTCATACAGTGCTGTCATACTCTGTTGATTGCCACCCACTACTGATGCAGGACGCCTCCACTCTTACCAAATTTACTTACAAGTGCAGCCATGTCTGGGGAACAACTTGGATCCCAGAAACAGGGACTAGAGGGAATCAAATTCATCCGTCTCACCAATTCATGTGAAACAACAACCTACTCCAGAAAAAATACTGATTTCATGCGGCTGCACTTAAGGGTGTGGAAGAAAGTGCAGATGTGTGAAGGCTGGCCTACATCGCACAACAATGTGCAAAAACTGTTATGGGAACAGCTGCATTAATGTGCCTTGACAGAAGATTTGGATTATGGTTTTATGTAAAACAGATATTTACAGAAATTTATTTGTTTGATAGATATAATGGTATTTTCATTGAATACATGCTGTATATATTATTGTAAATATATTATAACAAATATAATTGTTCATTAGTTTTAAAGTAATTCTTGATTTTCATGAAAAATGATTTTCATTCCAATAATTGAAGGTGCATAAATCTAAAGGGCTATGAAACAAAATTGTTCTTTATAAATAGGAAGTGAAAATAAAATGATTTCTCCATTGTGCAATCAAGAAACTGAAATTCATAAAGAAATAAAAATAACACATCAGAAAACGTCTTCAAAATGCATAGTATTCATTGTATAAAAGGAAACAAAAAGAACATAGGGAAAATAAATATGGTTATATAAAAGAACTTGTTAATAACTGGAATAAAAATGTCTATTAGTGAAAATTGTACAAAATTATTTAAAAACCCTTCTAAATATCGTTCAAAAAAAGAGAAAATAATCCCCAGTTATCAAAAATGTAAGGAAAGGTGTTATCAAAAAGTTGAATGTTTTTGTGGAATATTTGTTTGTACAATGCACATGAAAACACAATAAAAATTGTCATATCATGAAAAATTGTAAGAATTGATTTATTTTTAATTTATTATTTTTTTATTTGTTTATTTCTTGTAAATCTATTACACAACTGGTTAATTGACACAAGAAATCGTTGTTATTATCTATTATCATATGGCTTTAGTTTATAATGACTATATGTAATATAACAGGTTTATCATGATCAGAAATTAAAACAATATTATTACATTCAACAGTATACAACTAATGGTTAAATTTTCTATTTATATTCATTTTTCTATAGTGTTTTATTTTGAAATGTAAAAATTTTTAAAATCATCAAAACCAATTACGTTTTTTGCAACAGATTTTATAACTCCTATAGGTTTTTCCGATTCGTTATCACCAACATTATAAGAATACATTTTCGATCTTAAGCCAACATGCTCTAAAATATTTTTCCATAGCTTTCATCTTTCATTTTGCTCTTCTTTGTATAGAAATATTCTTTAATTTGGTGATTATTTCTTCTCTAATTTGATTAAAAAATTTACTTGTTCAACAATATTATCGTTATTATTGATTACATAACTTACTGTTCTAGATTCAAAAACAGAAGCTTGTCTATAAATGCGTTGAAGTAGTTCAAAAAAAGATTTTGTCATCTACAAAAATGAAACTTCACAAATTTTTCTGATAAATTTTTTATTTCTTGATATTTATTCAACAGAATCTTTTCAAAATAATTCTCATTATCGATATTACAAACATTGCCCATAGATCTACTGCTAAGATCGATTAATTGTCATTTATTAAGACTAGAATAATTTTTAATTATTTTTTGTTTTAAGGATTTGATGATGTTCTTCTAAAGATTTCTTATTCAGTTTATTACCATTATTATTAATTTTGTCCTAGATTTTTTTGATTATATCGATTAATTGTTGTTTATTAAGTTTTGGATAAGTCTTTAAATTTTTTGTTTTACAGATTTTACAAAGTCCCCTTAAAAATATTTTACCAATGTCATTATCATTATCATTAAAATTGTCAATACGATTTAGAATATGATCTGTAAATATTTCTTTATTGAGTACAGCATAATTTCAAATTTTTTTGTTTTACAAATTGATCATAGTTCTTTCATATCCTTGTATCTTAATTCTCCCTTCTTCGTTTTGTTTCATATTAAAATAACAAATAATTCCTCTAAATCTTGTCCAGTTACTTTTGAGTAACCTTTCCCTATGTAATAATTTTCTAAGTCTTTATAACCCAACAATCGACGATTTTCTTTATAATAGTTTTTAAGTGTTGAAATAGCTCAGCTTTCGACTACATAGTGTTTTTGCTTTTTATTTGCACAAAAACATACACTTTAAACTTCTAAAAACTTTTACAGTTGAAATGTACCTTCGAAAATTTCAAGCAATGATATGGATGGACAAGGTTTGACAGATCTTATTTATAAAGAGAAGAATTTATTAAATTTTTATTTTTTAAATAAATGAAACTTTTGTTCACTGACATAGATAAGTATGATCCTGGATAGCTTTTTATAAAGAAAAAATTTATTAGATTTTTTAGTTAAATGCAAATATCGTTTGTTGGTTGAGATAAACATAATCTCAGAGAACTTATTCGCAAAGAAAAAATTTATTAGGTTTTATATTTTTTAAATAAATGGAAATTTCGTTCATGTATAGATAAATTTTTAAGTGGGGGAAAAACAAAACTAAATTCTTGGTTTCCTACTGAGAAAATTTTAAATGGGTTAACAAGAAAATTAAAACCATGGTCTTTAAATCTGAGAATTTTTGAAAAATAACTAGGTCGTGAATTTTATTATTGTCTCTTGCGCGACTTGTATGATGGTGCAGATCGCGCCCCGTTGTGGATTGCAGAATATTATGTTTTAAAAGCAAAGTTGTTGCAGTTGAAGCGACAACAGACGGAAGGGTTGCAGGTGCGATTGGAACCACGATCACTAGTGTTGGAGGAATTGACATCATTATACCATTGGCTTTTGTGTCAAGCTCAGCGTCGCCACTTTTTGCATCACTTCTCTTGGTGGCCAGGCGACACTGTGTCGCCTGGCCACCAAGAGCTGTTGCAGGACGATTGCTTCACGGATCCAGTTATATGGCTCCTTCCGTGTATAGCGATTTTACGACTATGACGAGTGGGACCTGAAGATGGCATCAATGTAATGCCGAAACTCGTAGCACATAGAAGTTCATAAAATAAAATAAACTTCTACAGATCGTACGGCTGTTGGTAAATTATTGCATCGAGAAGTTCATGCGAGCCGTCATCCCACGATCCATAATTGATCAACGAAGAAGTGTTCTTTTGTCTGTTAGCTCTGACAACTCTCCACAAACGCTGCTGCTCTCGGTTGCTATGTGAACGCCGTCGGCCACAGCGTTGCCCTTGGTGAGACCTAATACCTGAAATTCGATGTTCTTGGCACACTCTTAACACCGTGGGTCTCGGAATACTGAATTCCCTAACGATTTCCTAAACGGAGTGTCTCATGCGTCTAGCTGCAACTACCATTCCGCGTTCAGATTGTATTAATTCCCGTGCTGGAGTCATAAGCACGTCGGTAACCGTTTCACATAAATCATCTGAGTAAAAGTGACAGCTCAGCCAATGCATTGTCGTTTTGTTCCTTCAGTATGTGACACAGCCGCCAACTGCATACGTGCATATCGCTATCTCAAGAATTTTGCCACCTCAGTTCATAGGATCTTATTTCCTCTTCTCACAAATCGCTAAGTATGGATGGACTTACCAAGGAATTTTATGTGCGCTTTTGGCCCCTGTTGGGCGTCACATTTACGCCCAGGTTCAACGAGGCGATAAGGGGAGGGAGCCGTGCACGCTCCATTCAGGGTGGGGAAAATCGTGTTGATATCTAAACATTTTGGTCGTAATACTGTTGATCACCTTAGTTTTCTCACGTCACTGAATTTGGATTATAAGACAGTGGCGAGGCCGTTTAGTCGTATGATGTTTGCCTCGCTGGGGCTACCGTCGGCGAGTATCAGAGCTATCTTTCTAGTCGCCCTATTACCCCTGTGCCAGCCGGTGTGGCCAAGCGGTTCTAGGCTCGAATCCTGCCTCGGGCATGGATGTGTGTGATGTCCTTAGGTTAGTTAGGTTTCAGTAGTTCGAAGTTCTAGGGGACTGATGACCTCAGATGTTAAGTCCCATAGTGCTCATAGCTATCTGAACCATTTTATTTCCCCTGTGGCTGAATACCGTGATGTGATTTCGGTTGCTTTTGTTACTCCTGTCCAGTACGGCTTTGTCTTTTTGGATTACACCTAGTTGTTTTGCACGACGCTTCGCGGCCCAGCTGTGCACACTGTTTACGCCTGATGGACTAATAACGTTAAGAATGAGGAGTTTCTCAGCAGAATCAAAAAGGATAGGAATATATGGTAAACAATGACAAGAAGAAGAGTCACGATGGTAATACACTCCTGGAAATTGAAATAATAACACCGTGAATTCATTGTCCCAGGAAGGGGAAACTTTATTGACACATTCCTGGGGTAAGATACATCACATGATCACACTGACAGAACCACAGGCACATAGACACAGGCAACAGAGCATGCACAATGTCGGCACTAGTACAGTGTATATCCACCTTTCGCAGCAATGCAGGCTGCTATTCTCCCATGGAGACGATCGTAGAGATGCTGGATGTAGTCCTGTGGAACGGCTTGCCATTCCATTTCCACCTGGCGCCTCAGTTGGACCAGCGTTCGTGCTGGACGTGCAGACCGCGTGAGACGACGCTTCATCCAGTCCCAAACATGCTCAATGGGGGACAGATCCGGAGATCTTGCTGGCCAGGGTAGTTGACGTACACCTTCTAGAGCACGTTGGGTGGCACGGGATACATGCGGACGTGCATTGTCCTGTTGGAACAGCAAGTTCCCTTGCCGGTCTAGGAATGGTAGAACGATGGGTTCGATGACGGTTTGGATGTACCGTGCACTATTCAGTGTCCCCTCGACGATCACCAGTGGTGTACGGCCAGTGTAGGAGATCGCTCCCCACACCATGATGCCGGGTGTTGGCCCTGTGTGCCTCGGTCGTATGCAGTCCTGATTGTGGCGCTCACCTGCACGGCGCCAAACACGCATACGACCATCATTGGCACCAAGGCAGAAGCGACTCTCATCGCTGAAGACGACACGTCTCCATTCGTCCCTCCATTCACGCCTGTCGCGACACCACTGGAGGCGGGCTGCACGATGTTGGGGCGTGAGCGGAAGACGGCCTAACGGTGTGCGGGACCGTAGCCCAGCTTCATGGAGACGGTTGCGAATGGTCCTCGCCGATACCCCAGGAGCAACAGTGTCCCTAATTTGCTGGGAAGTGGCGGTGCGGTCCCCTACGGCACTGCGTAGGATCCTACGGTCTTGGCGTGCATCCGTGCGTCGCTGCGGTCCGGTCCCAGGTCGACGGGCACGTGCACCTTCCGCCGACCACTGGCGACAACATCGATGTACTGTGGAGACTTCACGCCCCATGTGTTGAGCAATTCGGCGGTACGTCCACCCGGCCTCCCGCATGCCCACTATACGCCCTCGCTCAAAGTCCGTCAACTGCACATACGGTTCACGTGCACGCTGTCGCGGCATGCTACTAGTGTTAAAGACTGCGATGGAGCTCCGTATGCCACGGCAAACTGGCTGACACTGACGGCGGCGGTGCACAAATGCTGCGCAGCTAGCGCCATTCGACGGCCAACACCGCGGTTCCTGGTGTGTCCGCTGTGCCGTGCGTGTGATCATTGCTTGTACAGCCCTCTCGCAGTATCCGGTGCAAGTATGGTGGGTCTGACACACCGGTGTCAATGTGTTCTTTTTTCCATTTCCAGGAGTGTATATGTTTAAGGACATCAGTAAATAGCTTATATGGTACTGGAGGGTGCTGTAGAGGGTAAAAGCTAAAGAGAAAGACAGAGGCTCGGATACATCGGTAACAATTTCCACAACAGGAGTCGCAATAGGCTGCAAATCACTATCCCCATCGTGAAGGACAGAGGACGGGAGGGCATTGCTGTATTAACCGATTGCACTTGTGGTAGAGGCTGCAAAGGACACGACTCCAACGTGCACTCTCTCCGGAACAGATCCCAAGGAGCCATCCCTGCAGCAGTAGAAACACCAGCGACTGGCTCCTCGATCTACCCCTCGCCAGGGCTGTGTCGAAGCGCACTATCTGTAGGAATAAAAGACAAATACAGCTCAGGGAAGGAACTACTAAACCATCACCATCCTGAGGACGGCGCCACTTATTGTGAATCGCGTGCTCTGCTGTACAAGCAGTAGCAGAAACGGGGTCACGGTTAACTTGAATTGGCGAATAATCACCTGCAGTGATTGTGGAAGACTGTCAGATCACCCGAAACAAGACAAAATGCTAACCTAAGTTCATTACCAGGGAGAACAAGGACAGCAATGATTTACATTTCCACTGAACGTATGCCAGTATAACATTGGAGTCTGTATTCACTCGAACAGCATTCATGGCAAATGCGTCCCACGTCATCACATTGCTCCAAAACTTCCTTAAGATAAATATACTCTTCGTCTGGAGGAAGACAGAATATTTGAACATTGGTACATCCAATGTCCGCATTGGGAATGAGCACCATACTGATCGAACCATCTTTGCACCAGAAGGAAACCTGATTACCATGCTCATATAGGAACTTGTCTACTTGAAGAGGATCTACAAACTTCACAAAGAAAGCATAGATCTCGTTGTCAAATTAGGCGGTATTCATTTGGTTCGAAGTAACACGAAAAGTATCAACTAACCAGTCTTGGTTTTCCAGGGTCTCAGACTGGCATACGCGTCGACTTATCAAATGAAAAATTGACAGTAAGTTTCCATGACACTCTCTTGGACGCCGTGAGAAACAACACGAGAGGACTAGGACGCTGTCAGACACACACCTAGCTAAGGACGAGACGAGACAACGACGATGTCACCCACACAGAGGCACAAAGACCACTGAAGTTGTAAACTCCTGTACGCTTGCGACGCTGCTGTGAAAACGATGAGTGAACAACTAACTGCTCGGCGGACGTATCACAAGACCACTAGTCCCAAATACTGAAAAGATAAGAACGGCTTATTGCCATAGTGCATGACAACAACCGCAGAAAGTCTGTTGATCCAAATGAGGCTCAAGCAAATAAATAGCACACGACAAGATGACTGTTGATTATATGCATTTGTCTTTAGTGAGAGCTGAAAATATCTTTAACTGGAGTTTTGTAAAAAGCCTAAATAAACTGAAACACCAAATCGATGTATTTCATTGTAAATAGTACAGTTCAGTGTATACAAAGGTTTATTCTATTTGTTGTTGCTGGTTTATTTCGCAATTTCAAAAGGACTTTAGATTACTGAATTCCAGTGGTTGAAGTTAAAGAGATTAGCTAACACTGATGGATTTGTGTTAACTATTTGGCTCAGCGCAGTAATTCTGTATAACGTGGAAGAACTATATTATGACCGTAATAATGCTACCTATAATCCGGTCATGTGAATAAACATTTTTGCAATCAAGACGGATTGTAAGTAACCTTATATAACTAGTGATTGCGGTAACCCATCAGACATTATGTCTGTTTTTGCAGAGTATGACAGTAATTTCGGTAATAAATATGGAGACACGGGAGACACTACGCTCTGTGAACTTCCACTCTGTTCTTTTATTTGTATAATACAGAGTTATCACGAGTGACCCAACTGCTACAGAGAAAAGCAATAAAACTGGTCATCGTATGTTACCTGTCCTCTCACAAGTACACTTCCTGAAACTGCATCATAAATGTTTCTCGGTTCCGAGAAGACGATTTTCAGTGCCTCTCTACCTGTTTGTGAAACTGTGAAACCAGGTACGCACTTGAGACGACAACGATTCCTTTCTTCATCGTCGAATACGTAAGAACTGTGTCACAAAAATGCAATAATGCCATGAAAAAAAATTGCTTGTCTGTCTACTTCACTTCAGCTATCCTATTTTTCCATCAGATCAGAGTTTATCACTCAGACTGTTCGTCCTAAGTATAACAACCTGCACAACAGTTGGAACTCACTATCTTACTGAGTTACTGTTTGGTTAGCATTCTCGCACATAACCTACCAAGAGGTTAAAGTGCCCATTCATTTAATTACCATATTCTCATGCGAAGACGCACAGGAAATCGAAAGCTGATCTATGTGTAACAACTAAAGACTATTTTTAACAACACAGTTTGAATATAAAAGAGGAACTACGTCGTGTTTCTAGATGAGACAGTGTAATGTCATAACATAACGACAGCAAAATAGCCACTCATAAAAAAAATATCCGTATCTTTCCAATTGTAGTACATGTACTGCTGAAGCAAGTATTCATCTAAAACATATAATCAAAGTTACCTCATTTTGATTTGAACTATCAGGATCAATAACAGAGTATGTGAGAAAACACAAAAAAGTGCCACTGAGTGATCGGAAGGATGGAAGGTCGGAATGACGTGGAAACAAGATACAGCAGGCTCAAATACAGGAAAAATTCTTAATACAGACGCCGCTATAAATGTGACGCTGGGCAGCAGGGCCGCTGCGACAGATGGTGCAGAACATGAATAACAGTCGGCCAATGTAAATGAATCCAAAAGCACCACGCAAAGGACACGTGCAGCTGATGTTAGGTTAAACGATTAGGTTGTGAGTCGCCGAGAAACGGAAGATAAAAGTTTACACGTTGTTCAAAAGTCATTCCGTGACAACGATTCTGCGAAAAATGTTTCTGTCATTCACAAGCCTGAGTTAAAGGAAAATGAATTTGTGCAATTGACAGAAATCCACAAAGATTACAATATGTATGAGGTGCAACCTAATGATCTCAGGGAAGATGAGGAAGGTAGTTCAGATGAAGACAAACTAAGACTTACGAAAATAGTCTGACTGCTAATGAAGATAAGCAAGAGGGACTCGTTACTATCGAATGAAATCAGAAGTGCGTGGACTTTGAGACTAGCAATGACCTGTAAGTCAAATAAATTAAGAAGAGCTTTCACATTGGCATTCGACAGTGATACTGAAGATACCGACTTAATTGAAAACGAAGATATCATTCGATCAAGTGATTCCAAAATATAAGAAACGGATCTCACTGAAAACCTCTGTTTAATACAAACAATAATGCCGGAAAATGATAACATTCCGTGCGAAAAGCTGCTGAAACGATATATCAAACATGAAGAAGTTGTTCAAGAAGAAAGAAAAACACTAGAAGACCAACCATGAAAAGCAGGAATAATACCAATACAACAACCTGGCACATAATTTAAAGAAATGAAAGCCATTTCATGAGCAGATGCAATGTAGATAATAAATTACTGAGGGAAGATCAGGAGGATTCAGAGGTGAAAGTAACCAAACAAACCATAATTCCGATACTTGTTCTGTCTACAAAATTACAGCATTACTTGGCACTGGCTCTCAAATTAGTGCTTTATCTAAATCTCGTTACGAACACATAAAAGACAAACTAGGTATAGTCGTAATGTCTGTGCAAGGAATCAGAAACGGAAGTGTGACTAGAAGAAACAGTAAACCAATAAAAGATAGAAGTTGTAGTAGAATTTATAGTAAAAGGTTGTATTTCTACACATGATTCCCTGGCGATCTCAGAACTCAGCACCGAAGTAATTATGGGCCCCTACCAAAAACTGCAGGAAATTTTACATACATACTAGTAATTTTAGATGAAATTTTCGAAATTTATTAAATGTTATCTTCTCAGAAAAGCTACAGCTGAAGAAGTATTCAACAAAATACTAAAGTACTTTAATGAAATGGAAGTACTAAAGAGAGCATTGCCTGACAATAGTCCACAATTTATTGTCAAATTATATTTAGAAGGAATGGAAGAAAGGAGAGAACAAGTAACACATTTCAGCTTACCAGCCATCTAGTAATCCTGTGGCACACTACCTGCAAGAGTTATGAAGACTATGTAGGACATATTGTCACCGAAATCATAGAACTTGGCACACATTCATTCCAAAATTTCAAGTAATCATGAATTGATTACATCATGAAACCAATGTTTTCGCTCCTGAAGAAATTATGCTAGATTAAAAAAGTAAGAGTTTAATAGATGAAATATCAGAATACCCACCCACCAAAGAGGTAGACTTGGTTAGCCAAAAGGACTTGGTAGGGGAGCTAAGTAGAAGAAAAGTAAAAGTAACCATCAAAAGTAATGGCGAAAAATTAAATTTCACAAAATTTAATATTGGTGAACTAATCCTTATGAAAGCTCACGAAAAATCCAACTAGGTACACCATGAGATATCCAAACTTAAATACATTTACTATTGTCCCTAGAAATTCAAGGAATACCACACCTAAAATGTATATATCCTGGTATATCCTAAATCCAGAAAACAATTAGGAATCAGGAATAAAGTTGATCTAAAGAATTATGTAGCTAGAAAAGTGCTAAAATTACAGCAACTCTTAATGATGGCAAATCTGTATGTTACATGTAATATTGTTATACCTAAACTAATACCTGTCAGGTTTCAGATTCTGAGAAATGTTTATATAACATCGATTATGAAATAAATGAAAAAAATGTGTCACTTAGAGGAATATTCAATGAAATAATGCACCCTAAGGCGCATAGCAAACATATAATTTTGGCACCAAAGGGCTGCCCAAATATGTTAAGGTAAAAAGGCAGCCAACAAACAAAATTACACAGAGTGTAATTAAGTTAAACAGAAGAAGGACTGCTAATAAACCTATTAAGAAGCAGCCAAAAAGTGAAATTTATGCAGTATGCAGAGGAACCAAAAGAACAGCCATAGTACCCATATGGGTCAGCAACTTTTTAATACTATGATAAATTTAGTATAATTTACGTAACAGTTTTCTAGGTAAAGTGTGATTTTATGATATATTTTATAATAGAATTTCGGTTTATAATATATACATAGTTTGAATAAGAGTTAGAAAATGTCATGATGACAATGCTTGAAAGTAAATGAACTGATGAACAAACGTTTTCATGTATATTTCAGTCATACTTACCTATTAGGTCACTTAATTGAAACAGAACCATATGTAATTCAATCAGTCATCTAATTTATAATTTTTTTTCTCTAAAGTGTGTCATAATATAGCTGTGATATGCAAAGGCTGTATGGAAAGTGTGATACATGTGATATTAGTGTTTTGCTAATGTATATATGTAACTTATGTAAATAAATATGTGAACTGCATAATTTACTAAATAATATTTTGTCACAGATCATGAAATGAAAATGTTTGTATATGTAATTTTATATATTTGTTCAAGTTCTTAGTGAAAGCGGCAACACTCAAGCAAGCCTTGCCTCAAAATTGTTGCACAGAGCCTCGGATGATGACTGCTGAATTTGTGGCTCTTAACAAAGTGGCTTAATAAATTTAAATGTGTATTATGCTGTCAGAATATTTAAGTATTTAATTTATTGGTTACACAAAATGCAAACTTAAAAGACTCCCTTGTCAAATTTATTAGCACATGGTGATGATTAAAAATTCGTCACCTTTCTAGATCAAAATTATATAAGTATGTGGGTATAGTAACTAAAAGATTTCTTTGGCTGTCTCAGAATCATATCCTGAAAAGTTATATTTATTTGTGAAGTTATGCTAGGGAACAGCAGGAAAGTGGACCAGGTTTACTTCTTCTGCTTTTCTAAAAATGAACCATTTCTTTGCCTGGATAGGGTGGTGACCGTAAATCCAATAGACATAGAACTTAATTAACTTGGTTCAGTAAGATCCTAGATTCAGCATTACCCAATTTTTACCGCATTTCATTCTAACAGATGGAAAACTCTTAGGGAAAGAGTTAATAGTTGATTTCCATATCCAATTTATGAAAAGAACTAAGAGTGGAAATCGCTGTGTCAGATCTGCGTAACGAATTTATTTTACAATGGAGTCTAGCAGCATCAGCCAAGGGATTTAAATGGGGGAGAAGAAACTGTATCAGTCCCTTACATGTGTAAGGAAAAAGCACACTTTCAGAAACAGTAGACTTTCAGAAAAATAGCTGCGTACTTCAACTAATAGAGTAATGGCGCAATGTCCATTGTTGCCATATTTATTCAAGATGGTAGGACTCCCTACGTCACCCATCTTATGGTGACCTGCAAAGTATGCATATAGACGTAGATATAAATTTAGTGCACCCATTAGGATGTCAGTCCATCCATTTATAGACACACAAAACTTACAGAAGAATATTCTATTATTCATCCAGAAAACAAAAGGTGGAGTTTCTGCTGCTGATTGTCTCTCAATAAAAATATTGTATTAGCCAGTAATTTTCTCATTGCAGTCACTTCGCAAGACATATGTGGCAGGTAGTTATACATTCCCCACAATATTTGGAAGAAACGTTATAGAGCTCACCTCTCAACTCTCCTTTCCTCAGAGTATCGCTTACCCACCATATTCTCACGAATCTTTCAGCCCTCGAGATGCATCATTTGAACCCACCTGATTTCGACCAGTAAGACGTGTCCATCGCCAAGTCACAGATCCTTGCTAATTGTCTCGAGAACCCATCACGTTCCAACAGTGCTGTTCAATTAGTTAGAACGCTGTCTAGTCCTCCACCTCTCATTGACTAGGTAGAGAGTTATCATGATGATAGGGGAAAGTCACAGTCATGCGAGTATATGTGGACTGCACAAAGAAATTCAGAAATATAACACCTACAATTTATCCCACTATATGCATCCTAGTCTCCTTTATCGTATTCCTATGATTGCTACGCTAGAAAAACCACAGCGTAATGGTGTCAGAGACTTTGATGATGTCATTGTGTTTCGTGAGAAATATGTCGCATTTTTTCAACCGGAACATACCTCCATAATACGACTCTAACCGTAGCACAGAGCTTCCAACACACTATCCATTGAGTTATTTACATTGGTGCAACAGTCTCACACCTCCACACATAATACAGAGCTACTGAAAAGTACAGGGAGATTTGGGACTTAATCACAGCATAGTACATTTTTTTACCGCCACATGCTGTTCAATGGTTGACCAACCACTCTACTGTATTCATTTTAGAGCAGAGTGTATCCACATAGGTAGTGTACATAAGTGTAGTGCTAGTTATTTATTTAGAAGCAAGCCCAGTACATACTCGATTATTCAGGTATTGTACATCGAGTGCCAGTTAACCAAGTATAAACCAGACATAGTCATTGTCAATGTTTCCTCCAGTAACAGCTATCATCTTAGTATCTCTCACACCTCGATCCCAATCAAAGTCGATATATCTATGGGATTTTCGGTCACTCGCTACCTACATAGTTATTTCTTAGTGGGTGTATCACTCCATCACATCCTCTATCTTATGGGGTAGATGTAGTAAAGTCACACTGATGACTTCACCAGATAATATCGTAGGCTATTTCTCTCTCCTCTCAAACACCTCCCCTGCCCACCGTCACTTGGAATCTGGAGGGAAAAATCACTCTGTCTGTACTGAGCTGTTGATGTGGAAGGACATAAAGTAGCTTGTTTTCTTTATTTTGGATGTTATCCTGTTGGAAAATTTTCTTTATTTCATCATTTTCAGACATAATAACATTAATAATAATAATAATAATAATGATAATATAATAATTACTTATAAAAATTTGAATATGCATATCGCTGGTGTGGAAGGATGTAGAATATTCTCTTTATTTCATCACCTTCGGAATGTTGGCGCAGTCTAACTATGGCATCACAATCACATCACATTCGTACCCAAAATTACCTCTCCTTTGAAGCCATTACCTACAAACAAATCCAATCCCTTGCCTCATGACTCATATCCCTGCAATAGTTCTAGATGCAAGACCTGTCCCATACATCCTGCCACCACCACCTACTTCATTAAAGGCAGGGCTAACTGTGAAACCATATATGTGATCTACAAGCAAATCTGCAACCATTGTGTTGAATGCTTTGTGGGCTTGACAACCAATAAGTTGTCTGTTCGCTTGAATAAGCAACGACAAACTGTGGCCAAGAAACAGCTGGACCCCCCCTCGCTGAGCATACTGCCTAACACAACATTCTTCATTTCAATGAGTGATCCACAGCCTGAACCATCTGAATCCTTCCAACACTATCTTCTCTGAATTGCGAAGGTGGGAACTCTCCCCTCTATTCTACCAACACACCCACATGTTTTTATCTCTCTCCTATTCCACTAACCCTCCTTTGCCCTCTGTCTATCCTCTCGAATGCACCTAGCTACCCTACCCTCTCTCCACCTCTTCCCTGTGTGCTCCCACAAGCAACACTTTACAATCCCCCACTCCTACCCTGCTGTCCCTCAACTTCCACACCCCAGCCTCTTCCTTTCCCTCACCACCAGATTCCGTGTCCTATCATGTGCTGCTGCTTGAAGTGTGGCCTCAGCCGCCAGAGACTGCAGTCATGTGTGTGTGAGCTGCATTTGTGTTTGCATGTATGTTCTATCTCCGATGAAAGTCTTGTTGGCTGACAGCTCATTTTCTGATAGTCTTTTTGTTCTGCATATCCATTATATGGTGATTAGTAACTATCCTTTTCATAACATTGTTACATTCCAGCCTGGATTTTTCATTGTTGAACATCACAATCAAAGAAGGCCGACCTACAATTCTGGAGTACTCTAACCTCCCTCTTCCTATTGGCAAATAATCCAGCAATTGGTGTGAAATATTTTTTTTTTCTAGCTGTGAAGCACGGGAGTTGGTAAGGCGTAGTTACGATTGATGAGTGCTGGAATGTACTTCTTTCTAATCTCATCAATAGCTGTTGGTTGTAGAGAGGATATGCTCACTATTAATCTAGCACTAGAGAATTCACCAGCCAATCTAGCTAATAACCACATGTGGAAAGGATGCGTATTAATATTACTAAGACAGAAAACTATCACTGAAGTACAGGCGAGTAGCCTACCGCTGATCGACAAGAGAGTTACCCACTGTCCCACTGCGGCTACAAATCCTTACTACTATATATAGGACTCCTGTAGCAACAGCGTTGGCGAATGAATCACACTTATGCCTATGCAAGAATCGCAAGTCATAGCCTAGCCTACAGCAACATGGGAAATACATCGTACGGTATTTTCTGTGAGTGTAATGTCCTTCATCTTACTTCAACACAGCATATCAAGACGAAAAAAACGACAGTCTAGCGCAGCGCCCTCGATTGAGTGTATTGTGCACCTGAAGAACTGACAGTTCAGAGCCTTTCTTTGTATCTGCCAGTCTTTAGAGGTTAAGCCATGGCTTCTGGTCAGCCGAAGCCTCGTG
Source organism: Schistocerca nitens (assembly GCF_023898315.1). Lineage (NCBI taxonomy): Eukaryota > Metazoa > Arthropoda > Insecta > Orthoptera > Acrididae > Schistocerca > Schistocerca nitens. The sequence goes on from NC_064614.1 coordinate 833,275,736, forward strand.
ACCACGCCCGCCGCCGGCCGTGGCAACCATGAGACAAGTGGGTGCGAGTTGGACATACAGCTCTATCGTAATTCCACCCTTGACATAGACTCCCAGTTGAAAAAAAAATCCACTTTACCCAATCTAAAACGTCACACGAAATGCAGATTCCTCCCTTTTATACCAGCTATTTTCAAAGACAGGTTTTAAATTGTAAGACATTTCCAGGAGCAGATGTGGACTCTGACCACAATCTATTGGTTATGACCTGTCGATAAAAACTGAAGAAACTGCAAAAAGGTGGGAATTTAAGGAGATGGGACCTGGATAAACTGAAAGAACCAGAGGTTGTACAGAGTTTCAGGGAGAGCATAAGGGAACAATTGACAGGAATGGGGGAAAGAACTACAGTAGAAAAGAATGGGTAGCTTTGAGGGATGAAATAGCGAAGGCAGCAGAGGATCAAGTAGGTAAAAAGACGAGGGCTAGTAGAAATCCTTGGGTAACAGAAGAAATATTGAATTTAATTGATGAAAGGAGAAAATATAAAAATGCAGTAAACGATGCAGGCAAAAAGGAATACAAACGTCTCAAAAATGAGATCGACAGGAAGTGCAAAATGGCTAAGCAGGGATGGCTAGAGGACAAATGTAAGGCCTATCTCACTAGGGGTAAGATAGATACTGCCTACAGGAAAATTAAAGAGACCTTTGGAGATAAGAGAACGACTTGTATGAATATCAAAAGCTCAGATGGAAACCCAGTTCTAAGCAAAGAAGGGAAAGCAGAAAGGTGGAAGGAGTATATAGAGGGTCTATACAAGGGCGATGTACTTGAGGACAATTTTATGGAAGAGGATGTAGATGAAGATGAAATGGGAGATATGATACTGCGTGAAGAGTTTGACAGAGCACTGAAAGACCTGAGTCGAAACAAGGCCCCCGGAGTAGACAACATTCCATTAGAACTACTGATGGCCTTGGGAGAGCCAGTCATGACAAAACTCTACCATCTGGTGAGCAAGATGTATGAAACAGGCGAAATACCCTCAGACTTCAAGAAGAATATAATAATTCCAATCCCAAAGAAAACAGGTGTTGACAGATGTGAAAATTACCGAACAATCAGTTTAATAAGTCACAGCTGCAAAATACTAACACGAATTCTTTACAGACGAATGGAAAAACTAGTAGAAGCCAACCTCGGGGAAGATCAGTTTGGATTCCGTAGAAACACTGGAACACGTGAGGCAATACTGACCTTACGACTTATCTTAGAAGAAAGATTAAGCAAAGGCAAACCTACGTTTCTAGCATTTGTAGACTTAGAGAAAGCTTTTGACAATGTTCACTGGAATACTCTCTTTCAAATTCTAAAGGTGGCAGGGGTAAAATACAGGGAGCGAAAGGATATTTAGAATTTGTACAGAAACCAGATGGCAGTTATAAGAGTCGAGGGACATGAAAGGGAAGCAGTGGTTGGGAAGGGAATGAGACAGGGTTGTAGCCTCTCCCCGATGCTGTTCAATCTGTATATTGAGCAAGCAGTAAAGGAAACAAAAGAAAAATTCGGAGTAGGTATTAAAATTCTTGGAGAAGAAATAAAAACTTTGAGGTTCGCCGATGACGTTGTAATTCTGTCAGAGACAGCAAAGGACTTGGAAGAGCAGTTGAATGGAATGGACAGTGTCTTGAAAGGAGGATATAAGATGAACATCAACAAAAGCAAAACAAGGATAATGGAATGTAGTCTAATTAAGTCGGGTGATGCTGAGGGAATTAGATTAGGAAATGAGACACTTAAAGTAGTAAAGGAGTTTTGCTATTTAGGGAGCAAAATAACTGATGATGCTCGAAGTAGAGAGGATATAAAATGTAGACTGGCAATGGCAAGGAAAGCGTTTCTGAAGAAGAGAAATTTGTTAACATCGAGTATAGATTTAAGTGTCAGGAAGTCATTTCTGAAAGTATTTGTATGGAGTGTAGCCATGTATGGAAGTGAAACATGGATGATAAATAGTTTGGAAAAGAAGAGAATAGAAGCTTTCGAAATGTGGTGCTACAGAAGAATGCTGAAGATTAGATGGGTAGATCACATAACTAATGAGGAAGTATTGAATAGGATTGGGGAGAAGAGAAGTTTGTGGCACAACTTGACCAGAAGAAGGGATCGGTTGGTAGGACATGTTCTGAGGCGTCAAGGGATGACCAATTTAGTATTGGAGGGCAGCGTGGAGGGTAAAAATCGTAGAGGGAGACCAAGAGATGAATACACTAAGCAGATTCAGAAGGATGTAGGTTGCAGTAGGTACTGGGAGATGAAAAAGCTTGCACAGGATAGAGTAGCATGGAGAGCTGCATCAAACCAGTCTCAGGACTGAAGTCCACAACAACAACATTTTCAAAGAGAGAAGAAATTGGATAATACACACATTTTCACCTTACTAAAGTTCCGTTACTTGCTGCGAAAATCCTGTGCAATGGTATGGCGCAGGCTCTCATCAGATAAAAAACAGTCCGTTCTTATCAGCTTAATAATTTTTATGTCCTGTAACACAGGACTAAAATACTACACTCATTTTGGCTCATGACAGAGAGCTAAAAGCATGCTGTACCTCTATCACAGGATGTCTCCTCTCTTTAGAAACCGCTTAAGATCACCAAGTAGTCGTCACCTACGAAGTCTCTTAAGGTAGTCAAATAGCAGCACAGTGGAGTTGTAATTGCGAGGTTAATACTACTAATCACTTTATAAATTCGGAAATATAGGTGATTTTATTACGGTGAGCATCTCTCTCTCTGTATAGGTGGAAGCTTCAAACTTCGTTGAAAGATCTTGTTGCAAGATAGAAGCGCCTGATTACCGCTACAACTCGTGAATCATATCCTTGGTACACACACGCTGGCTTCCACTCACCTGGCAGCACATCATTGCTGTCAAACTGACTGACTTACTACTTAAATTAATCATGAGAGTCCATTTGCGTGGTCAGTAATTCTTTTTTTCTTGCAGTCGGATTACACTCGTCAGGTAACCATTACAGATGCTGCTATGATGTCTCTGGGAGCTTCCCACAGGGCCCCACCACACAGTCCCCATTTCCACCATAGCCCTCAGGCCATTGGCAGCCGTTACCCGGAAATTAACACACATAGACCCGTTTGCGGTTATATGATAGGCTATGATCCGCTAAACGAAAGAACCGCGGGACCGCTATGGTCGCAGGTTTGAATCCTGCCTCGGGCATGGATGTATGTGATGTCCTTAGGGTAGTTAGGCTGAAGTAGTTCTAAGACCTCAGATGTTAAGTCCCATAGTGCTCAGAGCCATTTGAACCATAATCGTCTTGAACATAAGTAAATCCATTTGTCCTTAACAGGACCAGAAATCCTATACACTTTCATCGAAAGCATTACCTGCCATGAAATGCCTACCAGTAAGCATCTGGAGCGAGATGAAGTAGAACGCACTTGTTAGGTCAGATTAATTTGCTGGAATCATAAGGGAAGCAATCCAAACACTAATAATTGACAAGTCGATGAGGTAAGTAGGAGAAAATATCTGGTTCAAATTCATCTGCCTGGATTTTTAAGTAGATGTTATCCGCACACTAAGAAATGACTGTGTAGGTGGCGAGTGACCGAAATTCACGTAGGTATAGCGCTTTCATTTCGGATCAAGGTGTGGGAGGTTTTAAAATGATTGCTGTTGCTGGAGGGAACGTTGACATTGACTTGGTCTAGCTTGTACTTTGTTAATTGGCTATCGATGCACAATAGCTGAGTAAGTGAGTAAGTAGATCCCAGCACGAATCCGCCAGGCGGATTTGTGTCGAGGTCCGGTGTGCCGGCCAGCCTGTAGAAGGTTTTTAGGGCGGTTTTCCATCTGCCTCGGCGAATGCGGACTGGTTACCTTCATTCCGCCTCTGTTACACTTTGTCCGCGATTGATGCGCAAACACTGTCCCCACGTACGTGTGCACCATAAGTAGTCTACCACGCCAACATTGGGATTACACTATTTATTTTCATCTGGTCTAAGACGTTACCGGGGCGCGGCGGGAAGGGGTGGGGGGGATGGGGGGGGGGATGGGGGGACGGGTCCACTGAAGCGCCGAACTGCACAATAACCCTGGGTTCGGTGTAGATCGGCGGTGAGGGTGTGGGTGGACTGCTGTGGCCTGTTGTGAGTTTGTGAACCACTGGGGACTACAGTGGGACGAAGCCTCTCCGTCGTTTCTAGGTCCCCAGTTCAACATAATACAATACATAAAATACAAGGGAGTATGTACCGAGCTTACATCCAAATAAATAACTAGCACAACCGGTACCTACTACCCTTGTGGATACATTCTGCTCTAGAAGGAATACAGTATCATTGTTAGTCCACCATCAAACAGCAGGTGGTGGTAAAAAAAAATGAGCTATGCTGTGATTAAGTCTCAAATCTCCCCATACTCCTGCAGTAGTTCTGAATTACGTGAGGAGGTGAGAGCCTGAGACACTATTAAGCAGTCGTATTTCTAGCGTGTCAACCATAGGAATACGATAAAGGGGATTACAATGCATATAGGGGGATACATTGTAGGTGTTATACTTCTGAATTTCTTTGTACAATCCATGCATACTCTGCATGGCTGTGACTTTCCTCCTGTACGTTAGTGTGCTATTTTTCTCGTTGTGATAGCTCTCTACCTAGTCAGGTGGAGGAATGGACAGCCTTCTAACTAACTGAACAGTGCAGTTGGAATGTGACGGGATTTTGAGAGAATTAGCAAGGGTCTGTGACTTGTCCGTGGACATCTCTTACTGGTCGAAATCAGGTGGATTCAAATAATATATTTCGAAGACTGGAAGATTCGTGAGAATATGGCAGGTAAGTGATAATCAGACGAAACTATACCGCTTCTTCTAAGATGAGAAAATTAGGGGCTAATACGAAGGATTTTACAGAAAGACAATCATTAACAGAAGTTTCAACTTTTTAAGTAGAAGACAACATACTTCTGGGAGTTTTGTGAGCCTATAAATGGATGGACTGACATCTTAAAATGTACTCTAAATTTAAATCTGCATGTATATGCATACTTCGCAAACCATCACATGTTGCGTGGCAAAGGGTACCACTACTAGTTATTTCCTTTCCTATTTCACTCACACATAGAGCGAGGAAAAAAAAGACTATATATAAGCATGCAAATCAGTGCTAATTTCTCACATCTTATCTTCGTGAAATATGATAAAGGAGAAAATGTATGCTGAGTAGAATGCTTCTGCAGGCAGCTTCAAATGTCAGCTCTCTAAATTTTCTCAATAATGTTGCTTGAAAGAACCTCGTCTTCCCTCCATAGACTCCCATTTGAGTTGTCACTAATTTAGTGGGAGCCAATAGGAACGCTTCTACAGTTCTGTATTCTCAGGGAAGCCCATGTCTGCAGGCTCGTACAGGTATGGAATGGGGTGATCAGCAGATACGTATTTCGCTATTTTTTCACTGTGTCAGCGTTTCTGGCATATTTCGAAAACACATCCCAGAATGATTGAATTCGCAGGTGGCAGGAGGATAAGCATATTGTTGAACACCTTGAACATTTAAGTGCCCACTCCTTCTGGGAGGGATAGGACAACTTTTGTGAGTCTAAAATCATTAACACGTTCCTAGCACTCTGAGCAATTGCTTCTAGCTGGGAGCAGTAAGACCCCAAAGTATGGATGGTGGTCTGCGACCTGGTGATGTCGGTGGCAGCTGTTCGCGTGTGACAGTGGCGGCAGTGGGAGAGGGACAGAGGCGACGTTGGTGGGGAGAAGACCAAGTCTCGGTAGTATTAATTCGGGAGCAGTATACCGGTATTCAAAGTGACTTACTTCAACCTGCAAGACAAGGCGGCCAACAAACAAAACGTAATTAGCGTTCGATACATTCAGCTATCTGATGACACTTACCACCAATTTTGGAACTGGATGAAGTTACTACCTAGACTGTGGGAAACCCCCAGTGGTGGCACAAAAACATCTGTAATGGATACCTGGTGAGTGTAGTCCAACTGCAGGAAAAAAGTTACTCACTTTACAAGGGGACTCTCATGACCAGTTTCATTAATCAGTCAATCACTTTGCTAGCAATGACGTGCTGCCAGGTAGGTGGAAGGGAGTGCGAGTATCATGGACATGATTCACGAGTAGGAGCAGTAATCAAGCGCTGTTTCGTTGCAGTGAAATCTTTTAATGAAATTTCAATCTCCCACGTACACAGAGAGAGATGGCCATCGTAACAAAATCAGCGGTGTCACTGAATTTATAAAGTGATACATAGTATTAATATGATATTTACGTCTACTGTACGTTGATGTTTGTTTACCTTGTGAAACTTCGTCGGTGACGAGACAATCAGCTTCCTTAAGAGAGTTCGAAAGTGATGAGGCATCCTGTGACACAGTTACAGCATGCTCGTAGCATTCCATCATGGGCCAAAATTGAGTTTAATATTCTAGTCCTGCGCTGCAGGCTATAACTGATGTTAAGCTGATAAGAACAGATTTTTTCACCAGATGAAAGAATATTTAGAGGAAATATACCCTATGAGCCGGCCGCGGTGGCCGAGCGGTTCTAGGCGCTTTAGTCCGGAGCCGCGCGACTGCTACGGTCGTAGGTTCGAAACCTGCCTCGGGCATGGATGTGTGTGATGTCCTTAGGTTAGTTAGGTTTAAGTAGTTCTAAGTTCTAGGGGACTGATGACCTCAGATGTTAAGTCCCATAGTGCTCAGAGCCATTTGAACCATTTTTTTAATACTCTATGCCATATTGTTGCATAGCATTTTCACAACAAATAATAGTACTTTAACGCTGACGCTACAATTTCTTCTGTATTCGAAAATAATTCGTATAAAAGAGTGGGATCTACATTTTGCGTGAGAAATTGGAGGTATACGAACATCTCCATTTCGGTTTGGGTAATGTGGATTTTTTTAAAACTGGGGAGTCTCTGTCAGGGATGGAATTGCAGTTAGATCTATATGTTCAAACTGTGCCTGCTTGTGTCGCAGTGTGCCGCGGCCAGGGGCAGGAGTGGTCACTAGACTTCAGCTGACTAGAGGCCACAGCCTATCCGCTTGTGACTGGGGGATACGGAGAAATGTTCAGAACTGTCGGTTCTTCACGTACACAGTACACTTGGTGGATGGCATTGTACTAAACTGGAAGTGACTGGTCAACTTTTGCGTCTGGAGATGCTGTGTTCAAATAAGATAAGACTCACAAAAAATATCGTACAAAACATTTCCCATATTTCTGTTGGCTGGGATGCGACACGCAAGTCATAAATAGGTATAAGTGTGTTTCACTTCCCAATGCTATTGCTGCAGGAGTCCTATATATAGTGGGTGTGGGGGGGGGGGGGGGGGAGAGTGGGTAGCTGTCCTAATATTATTACCCATACCTCCCCGCAGTTGTTCACTTGTAGATCACTTCAGAGATAGTTTTCTGTCCTATTAATATTATTACCCATCCTTCCCACATAAGGCTACTGACTAGACCGTCTGGTGCAATTCTATAGTGCTAGACTAGTAGCGAAAATATCCCTCTGCATCCAGCAGTTATTGATAAGACTGTCTAGAGCTACTCTCTAGCACTTGATCGGTGGTAATTATCCATCTCCAACTCCCATCTTTCACAGGAAGAAAAAAAAGTTTAATTTCCCCAATTTACGAATTTCCTGGCAATAGGAAAATGGAAGTTAGACTGTGCCAGTATTCTACGTCGGTCATCTTGGATCGTGATGTCATAGTTAGACTGCTTCAGTATTCAAAAAATGACGAGAGTGCACTACATCCTTCTACACCAGCGATATGCAAATTGAATATTTATAAATAATGAGTATATTATTATTTTTATTATTATGTTCAAAAATGCTGAAATATAGAAAATTTTCCAGCAGGATAACACACATAATTAAGAAAATAAACTACCCTATGTCCTCCCACACCAACAGCTCAGAACAGACTGAGCAATTTTTCCGACCAATTTTCAAGTGGGGGAGGGGAAGAATGAAAGGCCATGATGTCATCAAGTGACATCATCAGTGAAACATAACCTCATCTACGCCGCACAGAGAGGTAGTGGGGCGGGGGGGGGGGACTCTTAAGGAGATGTGCTATCATGAAAAAAATGGCAACAAAGCGAACTGCATCAGCTTCATCCTTACTCCACTATTGCAAGTGCCCTCCTACCCAATTTACTCTAATACTAACCCACTTTTTTTTATCTGTGTCAGATTATGCCATTGACTAAAACATCGCCATCTTGCTATTAGCGATGGCTGTAGTGCTTGGTGGTATCAATGGCGTTCTAAGGTGTTCTGCCATTGGCCGGTCGGAGTGTCCGTGCGGTTCTAGGCGCTACAGTCTGGAACCGAGGGACCGCTCCGGTCGCAGGTTCGAATCCTGCCTCGGGCATGGATGTGTGTGATGTCCTTTGGTTAGTTAGGCTTAATTAGTTCTAAGTTCTAGGCGACTGATGACCTCAGAAGTTAAGTCGCATAGTGCTCAGAGCAATATGAACCATTTTGTTCTGCCATTGGCCACGCTGACTGGCCACGCTCCAGTCTACAGAGCTTGGTTCCAGTGCCGCAACGTCAGTCTGTTGTGTCTGGACAAATGGAGGCGTCGTGAGAACTGCTGCTTAAGTTACTGGAACGATTGTTGATGTTGGTGGAGTTGCCATGTCGTGCGGTAGAATTTGTGTGCTCCGACGTTGGGGACACTCGGAATGTAAGTGACCTTCCCTGTCGCATCTGGAACACGTTTTAGGCTGGCTGTCGTAAATAACTGTGACCCAGCAGCTTTCTATTAGGAGGTACAAAGGTCCTGTTGAGGACTGGATATGTCTTAAATTGGGCCTTCTTTTCGGCCACATGTTCATCTGCTGTACTGTAGGTGCGGAGCGCCGCCACGGCGTCTACCACTGGGCGTTCGAAGAGTAGTTCAAATATGCATATAGTCACAGTCCCAGTCTGACATGGTGAGGCTCAACGTTGCTTACATTTCTGTGTGCATGGCAGAAGTGGAGTCCTAGCTTAGTGTCTCGAAGAACACTGTTGCATTTAGTGTCGTATATAAGTTTCAAGTAGACCGTGCTACTTACGATCGAAAAGTGGATGATGATGATAATGTCGGCAGCCAGGATCTCGGTCTCTTCCTTGTAACCTCCCAACAGAAAAAAATTCATTTATAACATTCACATTCAGTGTAACCTACCAACAGTAAAAATAATTATAACATTCACATTTTGTCTAACCTCGCAACAGTATATCATTCCGTAATCTCGCAATAATAACGTGACTAACCTCTCAATAAAATTGTGACTCATATGTAACCTTTCAATAATTAACTGACTGTGAATCTAAACTGGTAAATTTGGACGTCAGCAGTGCTGCGTCATGGCACATTAAAAAGTGCTTGAGATCGAGTGCTTTTGGTCAAGTAAAGTGGTTCCTAAAAGCGTCGATTTTCGGTAAGGATTCGCCACGATCTAGTCACGTTATGGCGCCACATTAGTGTCACCCAAAGGACGTAAACAAGGTGAGCACACTCACACTGCAAGTAGAAACACATTAAAACATCCACCGGAATGGTATGAGTGGTAGAGGGGAATAGTAACCTACGTAATCATATCGTAACGTTTTTTGTGTATCAACACCCTCATCGTTCTAATACACGCACCAAAATGTTCCTTTAATCACTCGACAAAGAAACTAAATACTCTTAATGTGTTAAAGCATCAGGCTACAGCCAGCCTGCTAGTTTCATTCTCGTTAACATAGTATACCATCAAGAATAAGAAACTGGGTAGAAAATTGTAAGTTCTTCAGAGTGCATACTGATGAAAACTTAAACTGGTTTAGCTACTTTTGCCATACGTATTTACAACTTTGGGGTTATAGAAGTTAGTAAGATAGCATTTGTTGCATATTTTCATTCTTTGGGGCCTTAAGGGATAATATTTTTGAGCAACTGCCCGCCTAGGAATAAAGAATTCATAGCACAAAATAAAGTAATAAGTACTATGTCTGTAGTTCACTGTACATCCTGCAGGTATCTCTTTAATCTCCTGATAATATGAACCACAGTCTCATAGCCAACTGACTTATGAAATGTATTATCAATAATCCATCTGAGTTTGAGAATAGCAGAAATATTCACAAGTCCCACAGAAAGAGGAAAAATGATCTGGACTATCGTTTAAAGAATCTAACTTTGGCACAGGGAATGGTGAAGTAGCAATGGGGTAATAGGAGTATGAGGACACTTTTGATATCAAACTGATATGCTAATTAATTAAATTAATATCAATGGTGTCCTCAATACGCCGCCTTATCCCACCACTAACGTTCACCGAAAAGCCAGAAGCGATGTTGCATGTCGGAACATGGCAGCTACCACTCACAGGAGGAAGGAGAACTCATCCTGCAAGACACCAGCTATGAAGCTGACACCATTGCCAATGTGTCCGTCCCTGGAGAACAGATGGCAGGGCGGGTGTTGTCCGTTTGCCAGACTTCTGTGGCGATAGTGTTGAGCAGGAAGGTTCCAGTGCAGGCTCCGATGCCGCTCGGTCCCTTCCGATCAACCACAATGACCTTAATGGACCATGAACAGACATCCACGTCCCACATCAAAGTCTGAGGATGTCGACACCAGGCAGCATCCTGATCCAGGGCTCACTGAGATCTTAACATTACTGGGAGGGCCGTGGTTATTGGGGTGTGATCTCACTCACGATGTCTGCTTCCCTCCGCCATCACCATGGATACCCCTGCCCATCCACTTCTCAACCAGTCTTACTGCCTGGCAACAATGAAATATCAACATCCAGAATGAGATTTTCACCCTGCAGCGGAGTGTGCGCTGATATGAAACTTTCCGGCAGATTAAAACTGTGTGCCCGACCGAGACTCGAACTCGGGACCTTTGCCTTTCGCGGGCAAGTGCTCTTGCCCGCGAAAGGCAAAGGTCCCGAGTTCGAGTCTCGGTCGGGCACACAGTTTTAATCTGCCAGGAAGTTTTAAATATCAACATGTTTAGCTCTCCTGCTAAGATCCAGTTGCTGAAAGAAACAATACCTGCCATAGGGCTCAACTTTACATTTTTTCAAGAAGAATGAACGCATTCCTGAACTTTTATGGTTACACAATGTACAAGATTCCTGGTTGTCTCAACGACACTGATGGGAGATTTTAGAGCATGATAGTATCGAAGCCACTGGCATAAAGTATCTCCACACTACAATTAGCAGTCATGGCACTTTACACCCAATTCATTAATGTTTATGCCCGTCAGGCACCAGCACGTATCGTGACCAGGAAACATTCTACTCCACTGACATCGCTTCCCTTTTCCTAGAACAGCACAAACGCAGCGTCTTTGCTGGAGATTTTAATTGCATCCTTCACCTCAAGTACCAAATCCAGCACCATACTCCTTGTCTGGAGGTGGGTAGGAAGATTCACAGTGTTCACTTGTGCAACAGGTGATAAATATACATCTTACTAGCCATTTGGTGATTCAGTTGGATGACATATACATGTCACAAGATCTTACACAGGTTCTCTGGCCGCCGAATAATGGCCTCTGGCCTTCTCTAATCACAGTGGCTATATCTGCACGATGCATCTCCATACCCTGCGAGTCTGGCATAGTAACAGCTTTTTGAAGGTGAGTGTTACACACCACGAAGACTTGGACTCCCGTCGGTGAGTAGCTGAAACATGGGCCAACTTTGAATGACATCACTCTCGATACCACTCGACTTCGGCGTGATAGCTTCTCTGCAACAAACTGGCAATCCGCAAGATACTTATGCGCCTACACAAGGACATATCTGTGTGGCAATAGTTGTTGATGGCTATCTACTACACAGTGCTCCTTGACCTCAGCACTGTACCTCCGCCGACCGGGGTGGCCGAGCGGTTCTAGGCGCTACAGTCTGGAACCGCGAGACCGTTACGGTCGCAGGTTCGAATCCTACCTGGGGCATGGATGTGTGTGATGTCCTTAGGTTAGTTAGGTTTAAGTAGTTGTAAGTTCTAGGGGACTGATGACCACAGAAGTTCAGTCCCATAGTGCTCAGAGCCATTTGAACCATTTCAACTGTACCTCCATCGCCAGACAGACAACAAGAACGACACCAAATCAAGGCACACATAATGTCGTTGAGGAAATGCCAATTAAAAGGCACCATAGTCTGGTCATGATCATACTACCAAAAGGCCACGGAGGTATCCACCATGCACCTCATTGTGCTGACATTTAATGATACGCCTTACGATGTGAAACAGTAGCTCCTGCATGACACGAAAAACGATAGTGAAAGCCATGGAAGATCATTTTCGTCATGTTTAGCAGAAAAGAGACTTAGTTGGCAAGGACACAGTGGAAGGATTACAACAGATGACATGTACTATCGGCATGGCAACAGCGATGGAATAAATGGAGGAAGTCTCAACTGAGGAGGTGGGGACTCCTTGGAAGAAGGTACATTCAATGTGTCTCTACGGCCCAATGGATTATCAGTCGAGTCTTACAAGAACTTCCTTGACATAATGATGCCCCACAGGGTTACAGTGTTTTGTGAACTCATGTCCCTCGATTGCACCGTACCACCTACCTTAGTCACAGGACTTCTCACATCGGTACACAAACCAGTGGGAGGACAATCAGTGAATGACTGTCGGCCACTTACAATGTTGAATGCCAACTACAAAATCTTCGTCAGGCTTTTGGCAGACCACATTACGAAACTTTTGCCAATGATCCTCAACTCAGAAGGACGTCAAAGGGGAATGTAGTGTGCAGAATAGCCACGGCGAACTATCAACAGATACTACAGATTGTACCTGTGATGGTGTGCCAGAATCTGCTCTGGGAACTGAACCAGCTGCAACTTGTGGAATATCTGAATCTTCACATGTCGTCAAAACTGTAGGGGCTTAATAGCAATCGCTTAGGCGTGCCACCTGGGAGGGTTGATGTTCTCCATCGATTTCCTGAACCTTCACATATCGTCAAAATCGTAGGCATCTCACCTGCGAGTGGCGAGTGTCTCAATTAGCGTCAGTCAGGTCTTCGATAGAGTTGGCTCAAATGGCTCTGAGCACTATGGGACTCAACTGCTGAGGTCATTAGTCCCCTAGAACTTAGAACTAGTTAAACCTAACTAACCTAAGGACATCACAAACATCCATGCCCGAGGCAGGATTCGAACCTGCGACCGTAGCGGTCTTGCGGTTCCAGACTGCAGCGCCTTTAACCGCACGGCCACTTCGGCCGGCTTCGATAGAGTGCACCATAACTTCCTCTACAGTTGATGGACCACATGGGATTTTCGCTGAGGCTCATAGACACCCTGCAGCGCCTTCTGGCAACAACGACCTCTCAGGTCCAGGTCAACAGGCTTCAGTACCCATTAAGAGGTCTCTATGAAAAGTTGCCCCTTTCTTTCTACCTTTATGTAGTCGTGCTCGAGACTCTCCTCTTGGGTTTCAACCACAGGCTATCTGGCATCACTCTGTGAGACATCACCTTCCACCATAGGGCGTATGTCGACGACCTGCTAATGCCGTTTTGTTGCAATGATGAAGTCTTCAGCATACTAAACTGGATCGACCAATATGAACAGGTTGCAGGCAGTCTTTTCTACATCAGTAAGTGGACAGCGCTGTATAGTGGACACAATCTTGGGCTGGATCCTGACGGCCTCCTCCCGCCAGTTATGAACTGAGGTATTTCGGAGTCACATTTACAAAGTATGTGTGCAGAACAACTACGCGAACTATCAACACTTTATAATAGTACATAAGAACCTGCTCCGAAACTTGAACCATCTGCAACGTGTGAAATACCTGAACATTTACATGTCGTCAAAAATCAGTCACATGGCACAGGTCATCCTCTACTGGCAGTGTTAGGTCGCAGACTTCAGACAGCCTTCAGTTATTTCTTCTCCCCAAAACACGTATTTAAAGTATTTTAGGATTTTAGGACGTTCTCACCCTCCACCTACGTGATGGGGAGCTGTCACTGGTTAACGTCTGGGCACAGGCAGCTGCTCTTTGTATGAGAAATATGTGGAAATGACGGACCAGTCGACATGCATATCTTACAAGTTGTCTATTGAAGGTCCTGATGCCAGTCTCTTTTGTCCTGCAAGTGGCAGTGGAGCACGTCACGACAGTTTTCCCGTGTATAGACTTTTATTCTGGAATACGGTTATGTGACCTCGAATCTCCCAACAACGCGCCCGCCAAAGGCAAAGATTTTACACCACCCTTCTGCGGGCAATCATGCGTAATGTTGTATAAACCAAGTATCCAATTGTCAATATGCCACGACTGTGGAAAACTATACACCCCCACTTTCTGCCAACCACCTCGTGCGTGAGTGGTATCCAGTCACCCAAAAAATTGTGCCACGAGACACTGACTCCTTACTGTCCGACTGACAGACTCCGCACTTTGCGCTGACTGTCGCCTCCTGGAGACACATTCCCCACGTGCACGTCGTTGTGTGGCGTTCGGCGACTGACACAAATGATCACAGCTTGTTACCTCTGTGTAAAACCTGGCATTATTGAATCTCAGACCTGACGTTATTGAATCTCAGATCCTTCGGTGTCCGGATGGTTGTCCCCTTTCCCTCGCAAAATATGCGCTTACGTGGTTCAAGGAAATCATCATCGACTGCATCTTTGAAGATGGGGAGAAAGTGGAACTTTATTACTGGTGGTACCTGCAAAACTCTCACAACGCTCTTGAAGCAAAACGAGGTGCTGTACGTTAATTGCAAATAATTTTTGCAATGTTTTCATAAACTCCCTCCTTGAGGAGTACCAGGCTCAGTGCGACGTTCCACACAGCATTAGATCGAATGCAAAGAGACCTAAATTGCAACTGTGAGAAAAGAGAGAGGCTGGCTGATTCATGGAAAGCTGCAGTCATTGAGGCATTAGCAGTGTAGTATGCGTCTGCTGCAGATATTTTAGACGTTGTTGTTGGAGGTAGAAAACGCCAATGGCACTGGACAAGAAAACTCCAGTTGCACCATTTCGTGAAGAAAGATTCTTTTAGCCGAAGTAGCATCAGGTAATATACAAACTTATTTTAGTTTACCATTTCCACATTTTTATAACATTCTACTTTATAGAATTTTCATTTTTGACATTTACTAATTATAACCATGTATAAACTAATAAATAACTAAACGGCCGGCCGGGGTGGCCGAGCGGTTCTAGGCGCTTCAGTCTGGAACCGTGCGACCGCTACTGTCGCAGGTTCGAATCCTGCCTCGGCCATGGGTGTGTGTGATGTCCTTAGGTTAGTTAGGTTTAAGTAGTTCTAAGTTCTGGGGACTGATGACCTCACAAGTTAAGTCCCATAGTGCTCAGAGCCATTTGATCCATTTTGAAATAACTAAACAAACGGTCTGAGGCGTCTTGTCAGGGTGCGCGTGGCTCCCCCCGTCGGAGGTTCGAGTCCTCCCTCGGGCATGTGTGTGTGTGTGTGTGTGTGTGTGTGTGTCGTCCTTAGCGTAAATTAGTTTAAGTTAGATTAAGTAATGTGTAAGCTTAGGGACCGATGACCTCAGTAGTTTGTACCCACAAGACCTTACCACAAATTTCCAATTAAACAAAAAATTATATAACTATCGAGTCTATTGCCTTGGGAGTGTTTTTGGGAACAATTGAGGGCAACGCCTGACTAGCGATAGCTTTTTGTTTTTTATTGTAGGGTAAAAGTAGCGTCTTTGGTAAGTAATCAAAACTATCTCGGCAACGGCTTCGAGCCCTACCACTGCTTAAATTTAGAATAAAAATCAGCAGCGATGGCAGCTGAACACTTCCTGCATAAGAAATCGCCCTCACGCAGCCAACGGCCATGTCAAAGAGGGCGGAGAAGCGGACAGAGTTTCAGGGCACTCTCTTGCCCTTGGGGTGGCAAACTGCCCCTAAAACGCGGAAGAATCAGCAATGATAACCGGCCTGAGGATGCAGAAGGCAATGGAAACCACTGCATTGAAGGCATATAATGTGTATCAACAGGACTTGTGGTCTGTAATTCAGTAAGTGTCATGATCTTTCTATTGCAAAACATTTCTGATTGGTCTCCCATTAAAATCTATGGGAGAGGACTGCCAAGAGGGAGGTAACCATGATAAAAATATTGAATAACCAATGAAAGGATAACGTTGTGCGAGTCAGGCATGGAATATCAGAAATTTGAACGTAATAAAGAAATTAGAAAATCTGAAAAGGCAAATGCTAATTCTCAGTCTCGATATAATAGGGAACAATGAAGTGAAATGGAAAGAAGACAAGGATTTCTGGTCAGACGACAATAGGGTAATATCAACAGCAGCAGATAATCGTATAACGAGAGCAGGAATAGTTATGAATAAGAAGATACGACAGAGAGTGAGTTACTGTTCAGTGATAGGGTTGTTCACAGCAAATCAACACCTACAACGACAGTTCAGATATACATGCCGATGTCGCAAGGTGAAGACAAAGTGATAGAGAAAGTATATGAGGACATTGAACGGGTAATTCAGTACATTGAGGGAGACGAAAATCTAATAGTTAAGTGGGACTGGAATGTGGTTATAGGCGGAGTAGAAGACGGGTTATAGGAGAAAAGAGCTTGGTACTACGAAGGAGAGAGGGGAAAGACTATTCAGCCCTGTAATAAATTTCGGCTAATGATAGTGAATATTCCTTTCAAGAATCAAAGGGGGAGGAAGTATACTTACTAAAAGCAGGGCAATAGGGGAAGAATTCAGTTAGATTACATCAGAATCAGGTAGAGATTGTGAAATCAGATACTGAATTGTGAGGCGTACCCTAGAGTATATACAGACTCAAAGTAGTCGTGAAGAGTAGGATGAAGGTTATAAGACTAGTCAGGAAGTATCAGTGAGTAAAGAATCGGGGTATGGAAGCACAAAGAAATGAAGAGGTACGCTTGGAATTCTCTAAGGCTATAGGTAGTGCGATAAGAAATAGCTCAGTAGGTAGTTCAGTTAAAGAGGAATGGTCATCTCTAAAAACAGCGCTCACAGACGTTGGAAAGAAAAATACAAGTAGAAAGAAAGTAAATGCGTAGAAACCATAGGTAACAGAAGAAATACTTCAGTTGATCGATGGAAGAAGAAAGTACAGAAATGTTCAGGAAAGTTCAGGAATACAGAGATGCAAGCCATTTAGGAATGAAATAAATAGGACGTACATGGAAGTTAAGGCGAAATGGCCGCAAAAATGTGAAGAAATCGAAAAAGAAATGATTGTGAGAAGCACTGTCTCAGCATATAGCAAAGTGAAATCAACCTTCGGTGTAACTGATAGCAAGGATGTTGACATTATGAGTGCAATGGGAAGTCTACTGTTAAATGCTCAAGAGAGAGCGGATAAGTGCAAAGAGTACATTAAATGTCTTTATGAAGGGGACGAGTTGTTTCGTGACGTGACAGAAGAAGAAATGGGAGTTGATAACAGAAAATATAGGGGATCTAGTGTTATAATCAGTGGAGTCGATAGTAGAAAAGATAGGGGATCTAGTGCTAGAATCAGTATTTAAGAGAGCTTTGGAAGACCTGAGACCAAAAAGACAGAAAGAATAGATAACATTCCCTCAGAAGTTCTAAGATAATTGGGCAAGTGTCTACTAAATGACTATTCGCTGAGGTGTGAAGAATGTATGAGTCTGGCGATATACTATCTGACTTTCGGAAAAACATCATCCACACAATTCCGCAAATAGCAAGAGCCGTCAGGTGTGAGAATTATCGCACAATCATCTTAACAGCTCACTCATCGAGTTTGAATAATATTCAGAAGGATGATAAATCAAATTTAGGATCTGTTAGATAACGATCAGTAAAGCTTTAGGAAAGGTAACGGCGCCGGAGAAGCAATTCTGACGTTGCGGTTGCTAAGAGAAGCAAGACTAAAGAAAAATCGAATCATGTTCATAGGATTTGTTGACCTGGAAAAGGCGTTCGACAACCTCAAATGACGCAAGATGTTTCAAATTCTCAGGAAAATAGAGACAAGCTACAGGGAAAGTGGGTAATATAAAATACGTATATGAAGCAAGAGGGAACAATAGGAGTGGAAACCAAGAACGAAGTGCTCGGATTAAAAAGGGTGTAAGAAAGGGATGCAGTCTTTCACCCCTACTGTTCAGTCTATACGTCGAAGAAGCAACGACGGAAATAAAAGAAAGATTCAAGATGAAAGGATATCAATGATAAGATTCGCTGATGACATCGCTATCCTCAGTGAAAGTGAAGAAAAATTACACGACCTGCAAGGAGGACATAAAAAGCAGACTAGCACTGGTAAAGAGGGCATTCCTGTCAAAAAGAACTCTACTACTATCAGACATAGGCCTTAATTTGAGGACGAAATTTCTGAGCAAAGCATTGTGTGGTAGTGAAATATAGACTGTGAGAAAACCGAAAGGAGATGTGGTGCCACAGAAGAATGTTGAAAATTAGATGGACTGATAAGGTAAGCAGTGAGGAGGTTCTTCGCAGAATGGCAGAGGAAAGGAATGTATGGAAAACACTGACAAGAAAAAGGGACAGGATGATAACACATCTGCTAAGAAATCAGGAAATAACTTCCATGGTATTAGCGGGAGCTGTAGAGGAAAAAACCGGTAGGGGCAGAAAGAGCTTGAAATACATCTAGTACATAATAGTACATAATAGGACATAATAGGACGTAGGGTGCAATTGCTACGCTGAGAAGAAGTGGTTGGCACAGGAGAAGAATTCGTGGCGGGCCGAATCAAACCACTCAGAAGACTGATGACTCAAAAGAATTAAGGACGGGTCCTGTTTCACGTCAGCTATGACATACGCAGTGTTTTTTTCTCTTTTATTTTATTTTTGCGAAGTACATACTTACAGATTTTGTTCAGGCTAGGAAAGACGTTGCCGTATATTTTGTTGTTATTTAAATTATGTAAGCACTTTACCCTTTTTTTACTCTGGACGTGTCCTGCAGCTGCCAACCGAAATCACCCACAGGTTTAAATTAGTACTCCATGTCATCTTCAAATATGAGAGTTGTTAGGATATCGTCTGCATTGAATTTTTGTTTACAATGCAACATTTAAAACCTACGTTCCGCAAAAATCATGGCATATGCCCGTTTTTGTCCTTACCATTGCGATATGTGGCTTTTCCTCGGCTGTGGCTGTTCTTTTTTTTTTTTTTTTGTGCCGAATTTGTTGTTTCTGTGTAGTTTGGCTGACCTGTGGATATCTGTAAGAGTTTAGATATGGAGAAGTATTTGATGTAGTTCGTTATTCGTGGTTTGTTATTTGTATTTTGTCAGTGTTTACTCACGTTTTCTCCTGGTCATTTGCGAACACTGTTTCCTGTATGTTGTTGTCGATAGGACACATTTTTCTCTGCAGAAATTTATATTTCTGCTGCGCTTCCGACTGTCGTTTCTTTACTGTTATGTTTTGGTTTGACGTCAGGGAACTTTGAATCTGTTCCGTCTGTTTTAATTCTGCGAGCGTGTGTGTGTGTGTGTGTGTGTGTGTATGTATGTGTTTTATTTGGTATTTCGTTTAGAGTGTTGAATAGTGCTTTGTTGCACAGGCTGTTTGGTCATTTTTGACTTTTTTGCCCTGTATATTAAAACAAAACAATAATTTGTGTGCTGAAAAAGTTCATTATTATTGTCTGCAAGCAAGGGAACTGAGCTCAAAATTTCAGTACTTTTAGTGCTGGAGTTCTGCAGGAGCGAGTCCGCAAATGCAGAGCATAGGAAACTGAGGATCACAGTTAACGAGCCCCCACCTGTCATACAATCCATATACGATTGGGTATTGAAACCCAAGATAAAAAGGCGTATCATGGCAGCTGTGGCTGATATCGACGTGAATACTTTGTAACGAGTGTGTGTCGAACTGGGCTACGGACTGAATGTGTGCTGCTTGTGTTGTTGATTCTGTACATGAAATCATACAATACCTTACCTCATGCCGAATATTTTTACTAGCATTTTAAAGTATTTCTAGATCTTTTTGAGTAACCGCGTACAAGAGATCTTTTCCAAAATGTTTTCAATCAAGATACACATAGCTATTAAAGGAGTCGTATTTTATACCTTTGGGACAGAAACTAATATTTTAGCAGTAGAGACATTCAGTGCGACTTTCACCGGCAACTTTTTCCTGCCCTTTGCCGGAGTAAGTTAAACGACAGAAGTTTGCGTTAAATTATCAGGATTGAAGTAGTAGTGGGTTTGTAGTTTCTTTTTAAATACAATTGTGTGTAAAAATCATCTTTTAAGTACATTAATCGGTGATTTACTGATTTGTTGATTTTCATAATTGTTTCCGTCTCGTCTGTTAATAGCTGCCTGTGTTCGCTCGTTCTCATTCTCAAATAATTGATGATCGAGTCCATGCATGTACCTTGGGGCGCTTTTCAGCTGCTGACTGATCAAAAACTGGTTATCTTCTTGATTGTAAGCAATGATGCTTGCTGTGTCGTCAAAATTTTTTTTTAAGAAAAGTCTTATTTCTTTTCACTTCTTGGAGTTTCGATTATCTCCCAGCATATTTATGTAGTTGTCACCGTTGCTGACACAAACCTTGTAATCTTAGTACGCAGTTCGTGTGTCGCAAGTCGTTAATTTTCCATATAAATCTTCACTTCCTATGCAGTACGACACTTTGATCCGTAGTTAATGTACAAAAAAGTATTAATGTTGGTGTGACAGGTGACAGTTTAGTTCCAGTTATTTCATGCTAGTAATGTGCATACAAATATGTACATTTTTCTGCTCTGTAAACTGACTGAAAACCAAAACACTGTACTTGCTACGACTAAGAGCTTCCCTCGAAAGTGAATGACGATTAGGGTTGTTCGCGCTGGGCCGTGAACAGGTTAACCGGAATTTGTAAATTAGTTCATCTTGTCCTGGGCTCTCTCTGCCTAGCTTTCGTTTACTGACCCGACACGTGTCCTAACTAATGTGATGCTCTCTGAAAACATTCAGTTAAGGTAAACTAAGTAAACACTCTGACTACATTAGGTAATCTACGAATTTACCGTGCAGAATTTATATATGTATGTACTTGACATTTTTTCGGGAAATTAATCTAAAACCCATATGGCACACAATTAGATAAAAATGGAACGGTGACGAGTAAAAATGAACGTTTCGCGAAAAGGAACTATTGCCAGTGAAGTAGTTCCCAAAGATGAACGAGTTTTCTTGTCTCAGCTGGTCATGGCGCCACAAAACTTCCTCAAAACCCACATCTGCGTCCTCAGTATCTGCTTGTATTTGTCCAGGTCACAACAGACACTGTATTTTTCGTTTTTAGCCGTGCCGTTCTCGGCTACTCTCTTTCTATTAACAGCTAATGTAGGTTTTTTGTGAATAGAATAACTATGAGCCTTGTGTTAAAACTAGTAGCGTATGAGACGTGCTGATATTTGCCACTATGTTTTATTGAAGTCCTCACAGTCAGCTACCCGGTCATAATAGCAATTTTAATGCAACTGTGACATGTTCAGCAAACTTCCCATCATGGCATGTCGACCCTTGCGCACAGGGGACAACCTAGATATAAGCAGAGATGTCAAAGCCTTTCTGCGCTAGCAACGTTCCCTTATACAGTGTATAGAAAGAAAAGGTGGAGGGTGGTTAGATTCTTACGTCTGTGCCATGGCCTCTTCTTCTTGAAAATGGCCGTCAGTCTACCAGAATCAGGCATGTCTCTTGCATTAGTTATCAGCCATAAACAATTATGAATAAGTTTCAACGTACCCTGCACATTTCGTTAAAACTCCTCAATATTTTTAAGGAATTTTCGACAAACGCTGACAGCTTGGTGTTAATGTATGTTCGCAGTCTCAAGTGATCGTAATTAGTTTCCACAAAGATCTCCTGAATTGTAGACTGTGTCTCATTCTAAAATGTTGAATCAACATTACAGCCAACAATGCACGTGACCTTCACCAAGATAATTATACAACGTGCTTATAAATGGATGTCCATAAATATATCGGACGCGTTTCTGAAGCCATAACAGTACAAAAGTCCGTATGAGTTTAAGTCCGAAAATCATTCCTTAAGCAACGCCAAAATTTACCGTTAATGTTACATGTTTTGCATTTAACGAGTACATTACAAAAATGGTTCGATACACGCTCTGAGCATGCGCTCCATGCTTTGCCGTACTCTGTTGAAAATTCCTGGAGTGCATCGTATTAGGTCAAATCCATTTTGGGTTCATTTTCTCAGAACATCGATTTTAGGTACAAAAGTTGAATACATCAAGGACTTCAAATGTCCCCGTAGGTTAAAATCCGTCGTATTTAAAACTGACGTTGCTCGTGCAGGCCATACAATGGACTCTCTCCACCAATCCATTGATTGTGGGAATAGTTATCGAAATATCGGCCACTGCTTAAAATGAGGTGGGGCACTAGTGTGCATGAAGCACATCCGTTGGGTGACTTCTACAAGTAAATTATCTAGTAAATAAGGCATCTCATTTATAAGAAACTGTGGGTACGTTTATCCCAATAATATTGCGGAGATAAATAAGGACAAATGACAATCAAACAACCCTGAAATTAATGCCCAGACCACCTGTATAGAAAAATGTAAGTAAAAATAGAGGCTCTTGATACGTTACTCAATCAGGGTCACTACAGGGAATTCCTTCCGTAATTCCCAAAAGAAGACGAAGGTTTTTTTTTCGGATGTTCGCATTGACTTTCAGTAATGTTTTGCTCTCAGGAACACATAACTACATTTTTTGACACCAATTTATTAACACTCTATATATTCTGATGAAGCAACTTGCAAATAGTGGTCATAATGTTGCGTAATCATGTTACCTTTTGACGTGATATACATATAATTCCTAGTTAGGTAACAGATTCGTCCTTTATACATCTACAGCATCCCAATAATGACTGGAATTTCCGCTGCGATACTTTGAATCGCCCTCTTTCATTTTTCTCATGAAAGGAAACTAAGGAAAAGATCGTTGAGTTCAACTACTGATGTTTTAAGTACTCTGTGTTATCATCGTGTATGACGTCCATACTTACAGTACATTCATCGAGGAAGAAACATGAACTTTGACGCGAACTGCAAGATGACGACCTGCGAGAAACTAGTTGATCGCTTTCCTTGCATTGTACATAACACTGCGAGGCCGAATAAATGGACTGCTTACTGCAGAAACTATTTAGCACTTCAGGCTGTGCAACTTTAAGAAAGCGAGGTATAGATGAGCGACACGTCCATGTCGATCCGCACTGACAATATTGAGAAAAGTACTACCAGGCTGCTGGTTTCGCAGACTCGCTGCATGACAAAAAAACGTAACGTACCTTAGATGTGAAGGAAACACGAAGCAACTGTTCACTGGACGTTCGATATTATAGCATTTAAAGGAAGGCTTCTACAGCGTTAATTTACACCAGAAGATATATAGAACGTTCGTTTGCGGAACACACGTCATTTATTACACTTCTTTTGAGTGAGTTTACACGTCTTGGAATTACGGAGGATCTGGTGACACTAAGTCTGCGTAGAAGTTGTTATTTTCTCGAGGTTTATTTGTGCTTACCAAGACCTGTTTTAGAGTTATGCAACAGATATTTCAAATGGCTCTGAGCACTATGGGACTTGACTTCTGAGGTCATCAGTCCCCTAGAACTCAGAACTACTTAAACCTAACGAACCCAAGGACATCACACACATCCATACCACCCGGCCGGCGCACAGATATTTCGATCGGTGCTTTTCACAGACTTACTGTTTTATCATCGGTGACTTCTCAGAGGCAGTCGAGATGTCTATCGCCTGACTAACTTAGACCTTGAAAGAGCTTGCAGAAAAACATTTCTCAATCTTTCTTCTTTGCAATTATTTCCGTGTCGGATACCCGTCGACGTCAGAGATGAGCGAAACGTGTTTCTTCGAGTCGGATGAGCAGCGGTTTCAGAGAATTGTTCTTTTCCCTTTTGTACGTGGGCAAAAACTACGCCGCTAAATGCCAGTAACGTGAATACGGGTAGTTCCTTTCCTTTCACTGAAGTTCAGCGCCCCATCAACGTGCGAGTTATCAGCTCAGCAATTCCATAACTCATACGAAAACATTTAGTGGTTCCGTTCAATGATGAGGGTAGTTAGTATACGGCAGCTGGTTCCACAATTAAATACATTTCACCGAAGCGTTAAATGCTCAAAAATAAGTAGATTAGGCGAAGCGAAATGTGTGGAGCGTTCCCCTGTTCCTCAATCTAATGGCGTACAACAGATTGAAATGTTTCAAAGTCGAATAGTTCGACTTCCTACATTCCACGCCATAAGTAAACTTTTTGTTTCTTGGCCCATATATTTTCTACGCATAATGCATATGCTATTATTGCACAAAATTACTTAATTCTTATTATACTCTATTTTGCTAAGCTTTATTGCACACGGTATAGCCTTAGGAGTACTGAAGTTAATGGTATAATTGGTTTATATTGGAACATTTCATTTAAAGAAAAAATCACAATTTTAGAATCATGTAAAACAGGTGCACTTCAAAATTCTATCACAATAATAACTGTTTTAACGTTGACTTGTCATGTTTAAAAGCCCTCATCCCCGTCTTTGTAGAGAACGTATTACCTTTTCTGAAAATCGTGTGATACAAAAGTTAATCGCCTTCAAAATTATCGTATTCAAAAATGCTCGAACTTTAAAATGTAATCC
Source organism: Schistocerca nitens (assembly GCF_023898315.1). Taxonomy (NCBI): domain Eukaryota; kingdom Metazoa; phylum Arthropoda; class Insecta; order Orthoptera; family Acrididae; genus Schistocerca; species Schistocerca nitens. Next base: position 833,300,514 of record NC_064614.1, read on the forward strand.
TTCTGTAGCCTTATTTTTCGTATCACAAAAATAAATATTTTTCTAGAACAAAGGGTTAATGTACGTAATATTCAAGTTAGTAACTTTAAGTTTCCAAAACAATCTTGGCGGGCTTTGTAAATTCTAGCTCGCGCAAAAAACAGAGCTATTATTTATACTAATTTGAAGGACTTTCAGCCATTTGTTAACTGCAATAACGTCTGTGCCTAACGTAAATCTATAGTCTATAGTATTTCAATTTTTTATGTTAATATCTAAAACACAACATCTTGGTATTTTAACGTTTTGTAGTACCTGTCGTATGCGCTTCTTTAAATAGGCTTCGCGTCCAAAGTCAAGTGTCAATTGCTAGTCGTCATGTAACTCGCAATCATTTATGTCAGTCAGTCGACAAGAGTGGAGTTAATACAGGTTGACAGTTATTGAAATATATGAAAAGAAGGGTAAATTAGTTACAAACTACGGCGTGCACACACTTTATTCGACATGTAAACGTCACTACAGACATTCGGATTTAGGTCATGACATGTCCGATTTGCCTGCCATCATTGGTGATGATACGGCGCAGACGGATAACGAAATTCTGTATGACCCACTGCAGTGACGGCACATCGATGATGTCGATGACCTCTTGAATGGCTGTTTCCAGATCAGCAATGGTTTTGGGGTTGTTGCTTTACGCCCTGTCTTTAATATAGCACCATAAAAAGGAGTCGCATGTGTTCAGAGCCAGAGAATATGGCGGCCAATCGAAACCCATGTCAGTGGCCTCTAAGAACCCAGAGCCAGAATGCGGTCCCCAGACTACTCCTCCAGGACATCAAACACTCTACTGCTTCGATGGATTCGAGCTCCGTCTTGCGTGAACCATATCTTGTCAAACTAGGGTCTCTTTCAATATGGGAATGAAATCATCTCCCAAAGCCTTCATGTACCGTTCGGCAGACACGGTACCGTCTAGGAATATCGCACCGATTTTTCCGTGACTGGACATTGCACCCGTTGAGGTGAAGAGACTTCTCGATCGTAAAATGCGGATTCTCAGTCCCCCAAATGCACCAGTTTTGCCTATTGACGAACCAATCAAATAAAACTGGGCTTCGTCGCTAAACCAAACCATACTATGCGCATACTAATTCACATCATGCCCCGCGGCCAGCCGTGCTGTTTGACCGTCCTAACGCAAAACTTGAGAATTTATGACGATTTAATTCATATAGTTCAATAATTGTCACCCTGTATGTTAGTGTGTCTGTATCCTCTTATTCGGTATGTTAGTTCGTTTGTCTAAATGTTTAAACATGATAATAATTACAGTTAAAAGTATATTACTTACGCGCTTGTTTATTTGTGAACAGCCACAAGTAAAATCTGACTAGGCTCCTTAAGAGACTAAGTAACCTGCTAGCCTGTGTTATGCGTGAAAAGGCCGCGCGCAGAATAGCGGTTTGGGGGGGGAGTCTCAGTGCTCGGTTGCTATTTGGCTACGAACATGGAGTAAAATGTTTTTAGTTTAGCCCGGACCAGCGTCCATTTATACAGCCATTCTACCATCTATCTTACTATAGCTACCATACAGTAAATTAAGCATTTGAAGGACGAACCGGAGTTTGCACCCAGGCAAATTCTGCCAATCGATTAAATCCTTATCCAAAAGATTTTAATTGGGTTGAAATTAAGCTCTGCTAATGGCACCGTTTGAATGTGCACCGATCGAATTTTGCGTGCAAAAATAGTCATCCTAAAATAACTCTGAACTGGAGCGTGACTGATTCGGTCAACTTTTGGCCTTTCGGTGCAAAAAACGCGTTTTTCTGGGTTTTTTTGAAGAGCATGACTCCTATACATGAAATCTTTATGAACCAGTTCAAACTTTGCACGAAGTCAGATAACTAGATAAAGTCAAAACGAAGTCTTGTTTTATCTAATGATCTTTATCCGTTGTCGAGATACAATGGTTTAAAGTGGAGCTAAATATAGCACGTAAAATTCGTACTTACGTGAGTTGAATGCGCGGAAACGGTTTAAAGTGAATCATGTAAATAAAAACGCATTCTTACGATACTCACTTTCAAAAATTCAGCTTCATTCGGATTTTACGCGCACTACTTGTATGTTTCAGACTTGTGCGAATCGGTTTAAGTTTTGTACTAAGGCAGAAAAATACGTGTAATTAGCGGTCCTCCATTTGTTTTGTGAAAGCTTTAGACGTTGCCACGACATAGGGGTAGAAAATTCCACGTAAAACGTACGAAAGATCCGATTTTACACGAATCACACGTGCTGACACGGCTTAAAGTGATACAGGTGATAATAGAATATATATTCTTACTATAATTATAGGAAGTGTTTGCAAAAATCTTTCGTCGTTACGTTTGTATGCGCGAAATATCAGGTGTTTGTACAAGAAACTGTGTTTCGTAGAAATGCATTGCATTTTAACCGCTGCATTTTGATATAATTCAAAAGCCTAGTTATTAAGTTGATTATCGTTTCGTTGTTTATACGCTAAGGATTTTATTCGTCAGTGCTTTAAAATCATCAAAAAATCTTTCAATGTACAAAACAAAGCAGGCACCATACCAGAATTGTGTCCAGTCCTGTAAGAAATGATAAACTGTTTGGTCAAGCAATTAAAGCTTTATCGATGACCAAGCAGAAAAGTAAACTAACCAGAAAATTACGATAAAAACAATTTTTAGAAAGAAGGTCACATTACGGTATTTATATTTGCTGTTATTTTGTGCACTCTGTTAGGTATTTATGGTTGTTTTCCATATCTTTGCATATACAATCTCATGCGTATATGAATAAAACGTGTGTAACTATAAAAGGCTTGCGTACTCTGAGGACACAATAGCATGTTACTTTACTTCACACGATACATTACATTACGTGACATAGGTAAAAAAAAATTTTTTTTTAAAGGTGCGAATACGTCAAGATGTTTTCATTTAAATGTCTTCGAAGCTGGCAGATAGGTCGAAAAGCTAGTTTCCTTCTTTTACAAGCCTAATCTGCCCAGGGCATACGAAGGCCTAATTTCAGTAAAGTACACCTCCAATTTTGTTTATTTCGAGATACTGAGTCTTAAACATAACGGATTGAGGATAGTACAAAAAGAAACGGTAACGCCTTGCAACAAACGGTGGAATGCTATATTTCAGGTATCTCAGATAATCGTCATCCCTCAATTACGTTTAAGCCATAATATCTCGAAATGAACAAAATTGAAGATATATCATTACTGAAAAAAGACCCTCATATTTTCCTTTTTTGCTGTGGTATGAGCATTTTTCATTCTGGTTTTATACGTCTAAGTTACCAACTTATCATTGTTTGTTTAAAACCACAAACGCGAATGAGGAGAAAAGTAAACTCGATGATGTTTTGGTGAATCATTATTAATTGTTTACAGCACCTAATAATCACCACAAGGGCTCACGTAGAAGGAAATCTACGAGACTTACGAAGTACAGAACAGGACGGTTAAGTTCCAAGGTTTGTCTAGCAAGTATAATTTATGGTTAAGCCATGTGCTTCATTTTAGGATTCGGGTGAAACAGCACAAGTCTGGACATGGATTAGAGAAGAGAAAGTATCAAGTTCGTCGCCATGATTCAGGTTTACATTTCCCGTTATGTCCTTGAACCATTTCAGGTGAACGCCAGAAAGTTTCCTCATATAAGTCCACGTCCGCTTTCCCTGCCTCTAACAGCCTCGTTGTCGATGGAACGGCGAGTTTCAATGATCCCTCTCTTCCTTTCAACCATTTTAGGGTAATTTTCCCCTATTTCTTACAACCTGGTCGGCTAGGCCCACATTTTCGATTCATAGGAGTGTTGTATGCAAAATAATACTATTCAACATGTACTACAGCTTTACGAGAATTATAAGCAGTGCATTTAAACACGGCTCTGCAGCGTTGTTCTGTCGTTTATGGCAATCAGGTCTTCACACTGGCGCATCCACACTGAGTCTCAAACATCGTTCTAACTGCTTACGTTGCTTCCGACGCTTTTCGCAACATTTTTGTGAAAGTGTTCGTTGTTTGTGTCGTTGCCCGCACTGGGGTCACACAATTCTCGCCTTGTACACGAACCGGCGTCTACGCTATATCCGGTAAGGAAGGCGATTTAATAACACCGCAGTGCTTTTGGTGGACGAAAATGTAGTACGAAGAGCGGGGGAATACTGACATTCTGCGCGAGATGGTTATGGAAGAGGTAGGTACTTTTCGTAACGTCGCTAAGATGTCATCATTCGATTATGAAATACTGCTTGCACTAATGATATCAAATAAAGATACAAAATTCAAGAGATATACTTGATATCGGTCCTCCTTTTTGGAGTATTATATTAACTAACGAACAGCCGCTCCCGTTTCTAAGAACTTCCTTATTTTACTCCACGACCGGTTTAGACTTTTATACTGAAGCCATCATCCAGTGGTATCTCAAACTGATATGGTGAACGCACATTGTACGTAATGTTATATTGAATATTTAAATAGTTATATGACAGGAATGTTGGAGTGTCGATAGAAAAACTTTACATTTGCACACGTACACTGTTATCATAGGGAAAAGAAAAAAAAGTGTAGCTCAAATTAGACTGTGGTGAAGTAAAGTCCAATTACTAAGGATGTCAAACTCAGGCAGATTTAAAATCGATGTACCCAACAGATTCGCAGAAAAAATGAGCGTGTCATGATTTTAAAATCTCTACACTTTGATAAATTAGAGGTACCGGCATGCTTTCGCATTAAAAGCAGTTGCCTTTTGACGTGTTATAAATTTTAAATTGTATGCTTTATCAATGAATAGCCGTAGGTGGTTGTTTAGAATTAATGAAGTTCTAAATCTGTCTCAGTGGATGATGCGACCAGGCTAGCCTGAATTTACGTCCTGTAACGTGAACTGGCAAAAGTTACATCATTATGTACAATGTTTGGTTGTATTTACAGTGTCATTTCCAGATTTCACTGGAAAACGTCTTCAGTTCAAAAGTCGAAATCGGTGTGCGTAAAACAAACAGGTGTTTAGCAACTGGAGCAGCTTCTCGTCACATCCAGTGCACAGTTGCGCAGCGGCAACTCCTTCTAGACACGAAGTAACTAGTGAAAATAGCCTTGGGTATTATACGTTTCGAAACGACACGCTATGTATGTAAAGTAATGTGAAGCACTGACTGAACTCCCTCAGAAAAAGAATTACCTCTCCCTTGTTGTGTAACGTCATGAATAGTTCACAAATATATTTTTTTAATCTACAAAATATTTGTCGACTCAAAAGGATTATGGTTCAAGGTTGCTTTACAGCGCCGAATAAAAATAGAAAATAAAAATAAGAAGCATAAACTCTGAATCTTCTTGTACATTGCGTCTTCGATAGTATGATCTACGTTCGTTGTTTACGAAATGCGGCTCCAAACGAGCCACCAAAAGCGTTGGTGCAGTGGTAAAGACACTGGATTGGCATTCAAAGTGACCAGGTTTGAAATCCCCTTCCTCAACTTCCCAGTTGTTTTCTCACTTCTGCGTAAATTCCATGATGGTTTCCAACGATGAACGACACAGTCGAAGACCTTCCCTATCATTCCCGAAACGGTGCTTGCGCTTCGCCTACGGGGGCAGTCAAGTGTAAACCGAACACCCGTCACAACGAGAACGTGGAGTACACCATCACACTCGTTAAGACATTTATCCCACTGGGAGACGACGATCAACTCCTGTTTCGTAGAACGCGGTCGACTGCTGACGGATCCACAACCGCACTCACTCTTGCACTGCCTCGTCCGACTGAAATCGATGTGCACGAATATTTTTCTTCAGATTGCCAAAGATGTGAGACTCAAGTTTGTGAGATGTGGGTTGTTTGGCGGACGTTGCGGTGTTTGCCAACAAAATTGCCGAAGCGCCTCCGTTGGCAGTGTGGAGGCGGACGTTACCGTGGAACAGGATGAATTTGTGCGACGACATCTCTGGGCATTCTGACTTCTTGACACGTCGCAATTTCTGCAAAGTATCTTCGCAGCGCTGCACACTGGTTGTGGTTCCACGCTCGAGCAATTCGTCGAGCAGACCTGCTGCACGACCACGCCCGCCCCACACTGCCAATCGGACGAAGCCTAGACTTCGGTGATTTGGTTGGATAGCACTGTAACATCCTTTGTACAGCCCGGACCTATCACCTTGTGATTTTCGCGTCTTTGGCGACCTGAAGAAAGAAATGCGTAGACCTCGGTTTCAGTCGGACGTAGAAGTGCAAGAATGTTGCGGTTAGGGAATCGTCAGTTGTCGTGAGTGTTCCACGAAACAAGTATTGTTCAGCTCATCTCCCAGTACGATAAATTATTAACGCCTGTGGTGGTTACTTTTGAATGGAACCATTCCGTGGTCAGGTTGTAACGCATGTACTGTTTTCATCTGACTGCCCCTTATCAAAGATGTAGCCAGGTTTTGATCAAAAGGGGGCGGAATCTATTTGCTAATGTGGACCTTAAAAAGGCTCCTGTTTTCCAGTTATTCTGAAAACACATTTATTTAGTTTACAGTTTTATCTACATAATTTGCCTTCGGGAAGTTTTCATATAAGATGTATTTGGTCTAGAAAATTAATCAATAAATGCTTTTCTTAAAACAGTGTAACATATATTCTCAACAGCATATATATGCAAATGTACATTTAAATATTTCTTTATCTGACAATATGACAACTTTACCCTACTGCTGGACGAATTAACATTCTAGTATAATATAATGCCTCTTTACTAATAAAACACAGCTCACTAACGCCAAGCAGAAGAATCTTAATGTTGGGTTGAATAACTTACGTAGTTAAATAGGTTCAAAACTCTTTCCACAGTAGCTATTGTATCTTTCTCCTATTACAGCCTTATATATAAATTTACGACTTATCTGCAACCAAACAGAATTTCTTCGGTATGTCAAAGTATCCCAAGTTTTTCAATTTAGTCTCAAATGTCAAAGTATCCCAAGTTTCTCAGTTTAGTCTCAAATTTTATTAAAGTACCTTTCAGTTCATTAAAATTCTTGAGTTTCTTTAAGTGATCGAGAATTTTTTTAAATTATTATTTCAACAGTCAAGATGACACTACAGCAACAAAATTTACTTTTAAAACAAAATGGAACACACAAATACTATGAGCTATAGTGGTATTGATTCGCACAGTGATTTAAACTAGGCTTATAATGTATGTGACCTCATAAATGAGTTTATATTTATCCATGATAACATGGTTAAACAGTCTTTCTGTCAATAAATTCATCTACAATGTACAACATATATTGTTGTTTGTATGATGTCTATTTACAAATTGACAGTTGGACTCACCGTTCCAAGAATATTCCAAATAAGTTATTTCACAGTAAAATATAATTTTTATGTTAAAACTTGAAGAGATGATATAGTCCTGTTCCACAAGTGAGCAATCTGAATGCACAGATGCACAGCACAAAAAGATGATTGCTAGCTGCCTTCGAATTTAAATGTCGCAAAACTATGCATATAGTCGAAATCTTACACAAGCCTACATTAAAATTAAACACTGTCTGCCCAAGAAATAAATTAACTATTCCCCAAATCAATATAAGTACTGCTACAGAAGAATGAGAAATTTATATTTTATATAAATGTTTGTACAACTTAAAAATATTACAGTTAAAAGATAATAATAGTACATCGCAAAAAGAACTAAAACTAGTAAACAAAATAATATGCATAAAAATAATTAATTTGATTAATTTTAAATAGATTAAAGAAATATTTATAGTTTAGTCACACAAATCGGTATGTGAACGTCTTGTACATCAATTATCTTTAGCACAATGGCAATAGGCAAATTATCAGTTGAGTTAAGCAACTTTACTAAAAATATTTTAATGCAGTACAGCAAAATGAAAATATTATTTCTTTTACACTATTCAGGTCATACAACATCAGGGTAGTCATTGAAGGTAAGTCTATCAAATAAACACCATTTGTTTTCCATGAATAATAGGCTTCTTAGATAATTAATTATTTGAAAATGTTTCCTGTAGTTGAAATTTGTCACTTATGTTCTTAAATACCATTGAATTTGTTTATATGCTTGTATAAATACCTCAGAACTTTATTTGATAACTCCTGTAAAAGTCTTCATTTCCATTTTCTTTAGATACATTTAAGACACTTCTGCTATAAAAGGAAAAGATTAGTGTCCAGTCAGTAATTCATTACCCATCGCATTCCGCAAGTAAGTCTTCACTCGTCTTGTTGTGGAAAGTGACCTCTCAGCTTCACATGTCGATACTAGTAGGGACACGAGTACACGGAAAACGTATCGTATGTTCGGATAGAAGTTCTAGGCACAAGCATCAATAACCAATGTAAGTTTTGTAGGCAGGAGAGATTTTCCTTGATAATAACATTTTTCACATCATAATATATATTTTGCTTGGAGTTCGGTTTGAGATACCTTATTATCATAGTAAAATTTCAGTTCTATCTTTCTATCTATCTACATGGATACTCTGCAAATCACATTTAAGTGCCTGGCAGAGGTTTCATCGAACCACCTTCACAATTCTCTATTATTCTAATCTCGTATAGCGCACGGAACGAACGAACACCTATATCTTTCCGTACGAGTTCTCATTTCCCATATTTTATCGTGGTGATCGTTTCTCCCTATGCAGGTCGGTGTCAAAAAAATATTTTCGCATTCGGAGGAGAAAGTTGGTGATTGGAATCTCGTGAGAATATTCCGTCGCAACGAAAAACGCCTTTATTTTAATCACAACATCCCAGTCTGTGTCTGCAATTACTTTTATACCCAAATGTAAATGCTTTGAACCACTAGCAGTTAAATTACAGACTGAAGTGAACAGTAGCGGTGCACAGGACTTGACTGGTATCTTCTCATCCACTACATCCTCACTTTGTCCATGCTGTATCACTAGGATATTTTACAATGGCGCGTATGATGGGGTCCAGTACCGACTGTGTCATGCTGATTATGACCCCCGGAGCACTTCAGCGAGTCAAGGGCTGCCTGGGTGTCTTCAACAGACAATAACTGCTGATTCTCCTGCTCCATCAAGCTGACCCGATGTGCGACAGAATCCCAGGATGCTGCTTGCTGCTGCCGCGGGTGTCGACGGGCTGGCACACGTCACTGTTGCAGACCCCGGCAGGCTGGGTGAGCAAAGAACAAAAACCGTTACAAGCGACAATAGCAGCACAAAGACTTCTCATACGACAGGAAACACACACATTAAACAAGGCGTACTCACTTGTCCACAGCTTCTTCCTATTCTGCTGCTGCTGTGACTGGGCAACACTGGACGATCTTGGTTGGCGCTTCATGCTGACTACAACTGAGGCTGCAGAGCTGCGGGGCCCGCCCTATATCAACGATGTGATCCGATGGTGCGTTCCTATTGGCTACTGCCAATTTCAGGTGCCACTGTTTGCATAATTTTAAACTAAACCAATTTCTTGGCCCTCTGGGTCGGAGGCAGACATCTTTGTGAGGTGGAAAACTGACTGTGAATTTCAAAAATGGCAGGCAGTTATAACAACAGCGTTGGTCTGCCTTAGTTGCAGAATGTATCTTGATACCATTCTGCCACCAGTCAGTATCTGCTCGACAGTATTTTTCTTCAGGCACTCATCCGAAATAACTTCTTTCCATTCTGCACGTAGGAGGCCATGGGCGCAGTCCTCAGCTGTATGCTTACAGGCGACACGGTTGTTAAACTTCTCTCATTCAGAGACCAACAGCTCTCCGGTAGAACACATTCCACACAGCAGCGAGGATGGATTGGTGGAGGGGAAGCTCGATGAGGATGAGAAGTTTAAACTCTTCAGTGGTATTTATCACGTATACGAAACTGCCCGCCTCTTCTGTTTTGGAAGAATGAATGCTTCATGAGGAATATCTCGGCAGTTTTCACATGCGCATGAGCATGTATCGGTTGCGACATGCAACTCGGCTCCATCCTGCTGCGTTGTCACAATCTGCTGAACCGAATTCTTCTGCTTCCTTCTCCTACTCTCTTCCATCATCATAGTCTTCCATCCCCGTGTAGTGAACTGTAGCTACAGTCCTTCCTCGAATGCGCCCATCTAATACAGCTTTTGAAAGGTTCTCTATCCTTCACAATCGTCTCATTGATCGAACACATCGCCATGCTTCCACAACGACAGGTCAGCATAGACTGAACCTCTCCCACCAGTTCTGGTCACGTGAGCAGAGAAAAACAAATTCTCACCCAAATTTGAATTTACCGCCAATTTCTGTGGGAGGAGGTGGAGATGGAACGTCGACACAGCCCTGGGACAAAGAAATTACCACTATAATTCGAAATTCCCGCCAAAATTCTAAATTTCGCCAAAATTCGAAATTCCCGCCAAAACTAAAATTTCCTGCCAGCAGGGTAGGTAGAGGAGACGGAGGGCTGGGGAGGGAGAGGGAGCGGGAAACCCACGTGCAGGCTGAGAAAAATACATAACGTTGTCTGGGGCGGCGGGGGGGGGGGGGGGATGAGAATGGGGGTTAATTAATTGATCAGTTTAATTAATTTGTGTATCAATTTGATATCAAAATTGGCATCCCCAGGTCCTAGAACTACTTCACTGCAGTTCGGATTTGAGTTAAAAATTTATGTTAATCTTTAAAGTATGTGTGCATAATGGACATACACATTTCAGAGGTGAGACCGACCAAAACTGACACGTTTAAAAGATTTAAGAAAGCCTATTTTGACGATAGACCCTAATCTAAGATCTTGTACTGAAAGAGGTTTTTATCGTAAATTTTTCTGTAAACTCCACAACTGACCAAGATCTTTTTTTTTCAGTTTTTCCTGAGTTTCATCTCATACTGTACACTACATGTCATACAGCATTTGACGGGCGGATCCTGACCTGTAGGATATACAGTAATAAAATAATAGACGAAATGTTACTTTACCTACACCGACTTCTTGAGAAAACGTGAAGTGAAACATCTACCTCTCTTCCTTGGTGTCTATTCATTTATTACCAGCAACAATGCGTGTTTAAGTTCTCAAAGTGTAAAACAGAGATTTTGTGCATTGTGCTACGACGAAAATTAATACTTCTGGTAGTTTTAAATACACTAGCGGACACATGACTTTTAACGTTTTCCGTGTGATAGACAAATAATCTACTGTCAAGCATTACAGCACATGAATATTAAGAGTGTTCAATAGTGTCAAGAGTATGTGTCCGTTGTCACGACCGTGACTGTAATTGGTCAGCTGCTTTCAATAAGCGCAGTTTGTTCCTTTTCAAACAACGATGCACAGCCGCCTTGACTTGTGTTGGAAGGTGGAAATGTTGGTCGCAAGGCAGAAAGTTGGGTGCTTCTTCGTTGCTGTAATCGTGAAATCGTCTTTTACTCTTGTCTTTTTCGTCGTCACAACAAATATTAATTTTCTTCTTTATTTATCTGAATTGCAGAAGTAATACTTATAATTCACGAGTGATAGATGGTAGGAAATAAAGTTAAAAATTTAACGTATCTACAGTGTAACCTAGAATCAAACTCACTTCGGTTATAGTTGTCATTAAAGCCACAATTTCGAAGCAAATGTATGTTTTTGACTATATCTGTTACATTTCTCTAGCTCTGGTATTATTCATTTTATGACTTAATAATACCAACTACCCAAAGTTTTTCCATGCAGATTTACATATTTTGAACCTACAGCAAGTAAGAAGGGCGTTTAGCAAGTAATGCAATACATTGTTTTCTCAAAGCAGGTTGGAGTTTGTTGAGGATTCCAAGACGTCATATTATTGCCCCCTCTTTGTGCTATATAATCATATTATTCCCCCTTCTTTGTGCTACATAACCCTATTTTTCAACATAACCTCCGATCAATGCGACGTCCTTATGTCACCCTACTGAGTGGGTCCACATGGTACCATTCTAACGATCGACGTCGGAGCCAAAGTCTTCCTGCATAAATAATCTGCCCATTACTCACGCACAGCTTCGTGCAGAGTGCATTCTTCTTTGGATCAAACAGATAGAGGTCGCAAGGGCTGTAGGGTGGATGAGGAATAACAGCCCAATAAAGCTCTGTGAGCTCCTCTCGGATGGGCAGGCGTGTGTGAGGCCTTGCGTTGTCATGGAGAAGGAGTTCGTTTTATTTTTGTGGCGATGAGCACCCTGAAGTCGTTTCTTTAATTTCCTGAGAGTAGCAAAATACACTTCCGAGTTGTTCGTTGCACCATGAGGGAGGACATCAAACAAAACAACCCGTTCAGAGTCCCACAAGACAGTTGCCATGGCTGAGGCTGCGGCTTTGAACTTTTTCCTCGGAGGAGAGGTAGTGTGGCGCCACTCCATGGATTGCCGTTTTATTTCCGGTCCGAAGTGATCAGCCCATGTTTTCATCGCCTGTGATAACATTCGACAAAAAATTGTCACGATCGGCCTCGTAAAGCCAAGCAGTTCCGCACAGACGGTCCTTCCGTGCTCCTTACGTTCTTTTGTTAGGCGACGAGGAACCCGCAGGGCACAAACCTTTGAGTTCTCCAACTGGTGGACAAGTGTGTCAGCCCTACCAACTGAGACGTCCAGTTACGCAGAGAGGTGTTTCACTGTGGTCCCTCGGTCACCTCGAATGAGTGTCCGCACGTTCCAACAACATTGCAGGAGTCACACCTGTGTGCGGCCGGCCGGCACATGGGAGATGGGACAGGTTTCGGTGACTTTGCTGTGATGATGACAAACGCCTCTCCCAACGACACACTTTTTGTTTTCTGGCAGGCCTCCGAAGACATTCTGCAAGAGCCTATGAATATCTGAGACGTTCTGGTCTTCCACCAAAAGAAACTCAGTGACATCTCTCTACTTGTACGCACCTCCGTTGTCGACAATATTTTGAAGGCTACGTATAATAGGTATAATATCGGAACTTTATGAAGCCATAGGGGTGAAGCTGGAATATTCCACGATGCCCCACAACAAATTACGCATTTTTTCAACCGAATTTGCCCGAGAGAAAAAAAATGTGTTGCATTTGTTATTGAACGCCATTCGTAAATCCATGCATAGGGCATGTTTTAATTTTTTATACTTAATACGAAATATTTTACGCCTTAATATTACATACTTACCACCTTTTTCTGACTTTGGTGCACAAAAAAAAACAACCGAGCTCAAGTAAGATAAATAACGAGCAGTAGTTGGTCTCGGCTAAAGTAGGGATGGGCGATAGTCAATAGTGCCGTCGCTGTATCAGTAGTTTATATCGATCGAAGACCTCGTTCACTATAGAGAGTACACATATGTTTCTCTTTAGATGACTTAAAATCAAAATATATTTCAATTTCACTACACGGCAACTAGGTCGTGTGTAATTTCATTTAGTGACTGGGGGGTTCGGAAACCCCCCTTCCCCCTCCCGGTCACCGCTTTGCACATGTCTTTCCCTTTAAACAATGCTTTCAAAGGCTGTAGTACGACAAAGCCGGTACTTCGTTTCTTCTTTAGAAGCACGTCGGCTTGTCAACAGATTCTTTACCACTGCCGGGTGTCTTCTACCTTTCTCTCGCCAGAATTGAATCGGCGGTGATCAAAACTTGCTTTCGATCGCACTGTTGCTGGTACTGAAAACAGAAGCAGATTGCGGCGTGGAGTCCGACTTTCGTTTAAGGTCCATTCGCACATTCCGGAGGCATTCCACTGCCTCATATGAGAGTTTGATTCCAAGATATGTGGCCTTCAACACTGTTTCCTCGCACCTGCACCATTACGGCTACGGATAGCAGTTTTCGTAAAGGTAACTTGTTATCAAAGTCAGCAGTAACTGAGAACGATGTAGTAAACCAGATGAGGAAGCTCAGGACTTACTGGACCTTATCTTCTCAGTTGATAGTGTCATTTTAACAATAACGATCAGACGGCCAAGAGCATCCTATACAGCATCGTGAATCCAATTTCGTTTATGTGGACTAACGGTCAACGTGGAGAAGGCACGTCACAACTTACAAAGGAATAGTCGTGTCCAATATGGAGAAACCTGCACTGGCATTTTTTATACAAGAAGAATACATCGGAAGAAACATAATATAAAAATTTTATCTTCTGAGACACAATGCAAATATTTTTTTTTAAATGTTGAAAATTACGAAATTCATAGTACGTCAGGCGGCTGGTGAAATGCACATGGCTACCGTAGCTGTAGCAGACAGTGCATGCGCAACGTCGCAGGCGCTCAGCCTTGGTTCACGACACATGGTGAACAGATGATGTGGCACAAAGCGATCATAATTTATAGAGCGAATTTCAGTTTCAGTTGATAGTACCTCTGACACAATTTTTCAGTTACTATTCGCTCGAATTCGCAAGTAATTTAATATCCAAGACAATTAACAATTGCCTATGCGGTATCGTTAAGTGTTAAAAGTGGAGATAAAACTGATTTAAGCCCACACTGCATGGAGTTGCCCTTTGGCAAAACTAACTTTCGTTACGTTTTACACTGATACTTATTGTTTCCATATGGAAACACCATGCATCTAGTATACAGTGGAATCTTTCCTGAACTTTTATTTGAATGTTTCCTCCACAGGTGGCAATACAGTAATTATTTGACCAGAAATATAACGAAGGGCGTGCTAGTGGATTTTACTCCCTGTTGAGCATTAAATTTCATATGTACTTACATGCTGACAGTTAAAAAAGTATTATAGTGTTACAGACGTCTAATAGGAATAGAAAACAAAGTAGATATTAATATGTTCCTTGTAAGTAACTTTCTGTGTACATAAAGCTTTTGTTGCCGTTTGGCAACATAATGCATTCACTCATAATGTTGTTGTGCACTTGTATAGTTAGCTGGCACTCATCACTCATGAATCTGGTGCGATTTCAATGACATTATGGTGTTTCTGTAGTAAAATAAGGCAACATGAGCACGAAAAAAACTTATTTTGCGGATGATGATAGACAGTTAAAATAGCTGCAGACTAAATTCGGTTCTCAGTACCGAGCTGAGTGAAAGTGAAGGGAAATTGGCGATGAAGATGAAATTTGTGACAGTGGCAATAACTTCGTGAAAGCCCAGAGAGAAAACGTTAATCTTATTGTTCCTGAAGTCAATGATTCTCATCTAGGTGCAAATACAAATTAATCTGATTGTGCCTGGCAGTCAATGAATGCAGACACTTTGGTAGTTACAGTAAAAACTTCACTTGTAAGTACAAGTGGATGCTCTCCTGGAATACTTGTGCAACGTAACACATTAAATACAGTACAGTCTCACATAAGAAAATTACGCAATGTATTATGGAAGAATGGAGATATGAAGTTATAGAGAGGGCGAATAAGGGACTTATATGTGTGGAGGACGGTGGAGGGGTCCAGACACTATGTGCGGCCAGAGAGGAGCTTGAGGATACGCAGTCGTGAACGTGCCTTGGCTTGGATTGTCTGGAGATGGGGGGTCCAGGAGAGACGACGGCCAAGGATGACGCCAAGGTACTTAAGGGTAGGGGTGAGGGCGATAGGACGACCATTTGCCTACAATGATCGCCTGGGTCTTAGAAAGATTGACCTTGAGCAACCACTGGTTGCACCAAGCGGTGAACCGGTCAAGATAAGACTGGAGAAGGTGTTGGGATCTCCACCCCTCCTACCTTTTACAAATCCCATCAAATCCTAGAATGCCATTCTCTCCACCTCGCCTATCCCATCCATCTCCCCTCCCCCATGCAGACCCTGTACGACCTTATTCCGTTCCCACACCTCCTCCTTTCCCTCTAACGGATACGGATCCTTTACACCTCCCGTCAACTGGTTCGCCCTCACCTGCTTGTCTCTCCCATCCTCTCCCACCCCTGTCCGCTGCTGCACCTGTATTCCCACGTCCCACCTGCTCTCCATCTCTCCACTCTCCTTACCCTCTCCCAAGATGGCTTCCACCAGCTCCCCCTCCCTGATGATGCCCCCATCCCCTCCATCTAACCCTCCTATCAACTTTGATCCTCCTCTCTCACTTCCTGTGTTTTTTCCTCGGGGCACCCTCTCTCCCTTCTCTCCCTCCTCCCTTCCTCCCCCCATCCTCCCCCTGGGCTTCCCCTCCCCACTCATAGCTTCTTTCCTCCCCCCATCTCCTCTGCCCCTGGCATCTCCACTCTCCCTTCTTCCCCACCTTCTTCTCCCCTTCTGGCAGGTCCTCTGACTCGCACACGTCACGTGAACATTAGCGCGCTGAAGATCATCGCCATCAGTTTCGTGTGTGTGTCGTCGTGTTTGTGCTTCAGTGTTTTTCGCCGCCTACACTCCATCGTTCACGTGTGTCGTCTACATCATCAGTGTTTGTGGACAGTGCTGACAGTCTTTTGTTTTTCTTCGTGTGTGAATGGCTTCGTGTTTTTTAATTGCTGTGTCTACTGTTTTTTGACCACCGTTATGTTATGTTACTTCTGTGTCTTCATTGTTTTTCTCTCTTTGTACTGCCTGTGGCTGAAGAGCGGCGTAAAATTGCCACTGCCAGCCCACCTTATGTAAGGTGTAAAATGACAATAAAGGAAAAAAAAGGAGAGAGAATCAGATGCGCCAGCAGTCGCAGCATATTGACGTTTCCTGAAAAGGTGCTTTTAGTGAAGCTGTATTATCAGAATGGGGAATGTGCTAGTTCATCTTTACGATTCTATCGTCATAGGAAGGGGATTCGAACGGGTAAAGGTCCGTTGACAAATGCAGCTGTGGCGAGAATGATTTCGAAGTTCGAACCCACGGGTTGTTCAGGCGATAGACCCCGTAGTGGCCGACCGAGCACAAGAAATAATCAAACGAACCCAAATGACACAGCATCCCACTGCCGAAGATAGGTACGAAAGTCCCCAAAACAATGGTTTGTTAATGTGTGTACGATGGTCAACACACATTATCAAACCATTGTTTTCGGCACTTTCGTACCTCGTCTTCGGCAGTAGGATGCTGTTTCATTTGACTTCGTTTGATTTCTTACCCCCACCGCCCGCCCCTCCCCCCCTCCCCTCCCCCCAGACACGTATATATACGTAAATTACTCAATGTTTTGTGTTGTATGTTTCAGTGATTGCATATTATGTGTAAGTTGTTTTACCATTATTAATACATTGTCACATAAACAAACTGAATAAATCAAATAACAATTACTCTGTAACGAGCCAAAGTAGGGCTCGGGTCACTTACACTATGATACTCGGAGAACGCCTTTGAATAAGAACCGAAATTTTAGTCTGCTTTGAATTCCCTGACAAATTTTGAATTACCCGCCATTTTATACGCAGGGCACTTGGGCTATGTCAGATGGGGTGGGTGGAGGAGGATCATTTGATAACGTTGCATTGTGAGGTCATTGGAAATCGGGTAATAATGCAGACTGCACCGAAACTCTTCCTGTCGTACTACTGGAAGTTGCATGCAGTGGACATTTGGAGTCGGATACTCCGCGAAGGACATTGCTCACAGGGGCACATAAGGCTGTACGTCTTCAGGGGGCAAAGAGCACAGAAACTGGACAGAAGCTGCTGGCGGCGTGTAGCAATTTCCACAAATCTCCATTTTGCCTCTCGTCAAGGATTCAGGGCGTCGATGGCAGAACGAACCGTTTGCCCTGCAGTGTGTGGATGGTGTAGTTCAGGCCAGATGTGATTCTTTGACGTTTTGGGAGTCTTTATCGTACTTGCGCCCACTAATTCGAGTTACCATGAGCATGAACCAAGATGTTTATTTCAACATTCTCAGCGAGCAAGTGTTGTCTGTGTTTTAACATCTTCATGATGAAAATCCTGTGAACACTCCGTCTTCCAAGATAACAACAACAGTGTTCAAAGGATTGCACACATACGTTCCTGGTTTGACGAACAATCAGGCCCCCTATAACACCCCGACCGGCCCGCCAAATCTCCCGATCTGAATCCCATAGTAACTGTCTCGGACTATTTTAAAGAGTAAGTGAGAAGTAAGACTCCACGTTCCCGCAATGTGGTACCGGTAGCTCTAAGGAATGTAATAAACAATTAATGGCTTGAACTGGATATGGCATACATGAAGAAATCTGTGGGCTGTCTTCCTCGCCGAACTGAGGTCATTATTAGGGTTATAGCTGATGTTAGTGTGCTGTCTCCAGTGCGTGATTAATGTTGTGGGCGGTCTGCTTGCTGGCGGGTCCGCAGTGCACGTGCAGCGTCGCGTGAGATCAACCCTGAGGCTGATGTCCCGGGGAGTCCCCGCAGCTACTGGTTTGGCGCCGGAAGCGCGGGCGGCGGCGGCACGCGGTGCGCACCAGCGGGCAGCGCGCGGCCCTCATTTAACGGAACGCTCCGCCGTGGGCCACCAGTACCTCTCCGGAGCCCGCAGTGCAACCATGGCCAGGCACGAAGCATCGCTCGCCTACTGCGCGTGCGCAATAGCCGTCTTGGCAGCCTTCGCAGCCACAGCAAGTGCCCGTGAGTACATACCGTCGTCTCATTCCCCGTGGCGTGGTCTCCACATTCAGCTCAGTTCTGCCCCGCTTTCGACTGCTGTACAAATGTGTTCAATATATTATTTGTAAACGGTCTTGTGAAGCTGTAACATGATTTCAGCAGAGCTTAACTTAGCGGTGTCTATGCCGTAGGAGTGTTCACCAATGCGACTGTTTGTACCTACTATAAGACGTACACGAGATTTGAGATTTAAACCCAACAAAAAAGTGGATTATCATGTTTAACATTCTTTCAGTCTTATGTCATCACCTGTGTACATGTGCAAAGGATCCTTAATTATTACTCGTCACTGTTCTCGAAAACTGTACTTGCACAAACAAAACGGTATGTTTCGAGGCATGTTTAATTGGGGTGATGGACGCCAGAATTATTTGTTGGTGCAGAGGATAGTTCACACACAATAAAATCTATGTTTCAGTAACGTTGACTGAAGTTTTTCAAGCTTAAGGTGGCCTGCTTGCGTGAGAAAATTGAGGTTAGTTACGCAGAACTTTTATGAAGGGTCTTCTCGAATTATTTCCCAAATTTGCTAGGCGAGCAAGCATTTAACCTTAACTCATAATGTTTTAATTGTCTCCTCTATAATAAACACTAATTGGTAGACATACAGCGATTTGAACCAGATCCTATTTACTGTAACTTGTACCATTTCTTATACTCGTCAGAGCACATGACCGACAGATGTGTTGCATCTCCTTAGACTCTTCTCTCTGAATAGTATGCTCTTCTTCCTATTTACGCTGTGGATGATTGTGTATTGTTTGATTATTGCGTTATGTATATGTAAAACAAAGTGCAAAAAATCATTTTATGTATTCATTTTGTGTCGCGCAAACTAGTCACGAAACGGCACGAACATCAGAAAAAATTTCCAGTAAAGAAATTTCTTGTATCAGAAAAGATTATCTTTAAGTTTAACATTCATCGTCTGAGTTACTGACGTGTATAGCTCTTAAATGCTTTCCTCCATGTCGATCAATGTTACTAGATGAATTTTTGTAGCGGATTGGAAATAAGGGCAGTTAGGGAGCAATACCATGTAGATAAAGATTTGTTCAGCACGGTATACGAAGAAACAGTTGCAGTTCTTCCCTCCTGTCGGTTTGAGTCATGACTGTCAACCAGACCAACGATCGTAGGAACACTGGCGAAATCCTTTACCTTTACCCTTTAGAAGACTGCTACTAAAACAAAATTGAAGTAAAAGTCTGTATAGCCATTTTAAGCTGAGAGATTATGAATTTGGCAAATAAACCAACGTGGACAAATAATTTCAAAACTTTTTCCTAAACAGTGCCGAAGCAAAAGAAACCTCCTGTGGGAAAATTAGCAATTCGTAATCTTAAAATATTAAAATTAGTTCGCGTCCAGCGTGATGCCTCTGTTAACTTTTGCAGCATATCACTAAATGTTGTGTAATGTCTAAATTTATTTTCTACTGATTAGGAATAATGCAGAATAATGTCGAAACGATGTCAATGTTACTATCGAAACTCTTTATATAAACGGTGCTGCCGTGGATGTATCGGCAATAAACGTATCGTGAAACATCCAGACGAATGCTTGATGAGTTTTTAGAGTAACATATTCATTCCATTTGCTATCATCTAGGATTCCACGTGATTGCTCATCAGAGATAAAAAACACTAGACGTTCTAAGTTATACGAAGAAGACTAACTACATTAAATGACTATAGACAATTAGCGCTGCAAGGTTAGAGACCCCATGTGAGCTTCAAAATGCTTCCGTGTTGTTTCTCATCTGCTTTTCAGAACTACATGCGAACCTAATAGACTACATGTAAGAAAGATTGGTTAGTAATATTTACTTTGTTTCAATCTAACGTGCTTATTCTGTGAACAGCGGATTCGCAAATGCCGCAACCCCATTTTCTGCTAAGTATGTCTGTCTCGGCACACTTGCGCTTTCCAGTGAAATGAAAGTAATCACTTTTTAGAAACAGATATAATTTCATTACGTTACTGCGTCAGCGACAATAATTAAGAGCAGGTACTACTAAAGCGTAGTGCAGTCTGTCAGGACAGAAGACTTCTCCGCACAGCTGGAACAGCAGCGCATGTTAAAGAGCCAACGGTAACACGTCAGTGCATGAGTAACAGTTTCCGCTGCGGGTAGACATGAAGACATCCATTTGGAAAAATGGTTTCCAGTAAACTGTTACGAAACAACGTGGCACAATGTACACTTCTCATAGTTCTGCGGGCAGACCTGTGAATGCTCAGAGTCCATCCAATCTGTATGAATATTTTGATAAATCGATCAGAACGTTGTCTACAGATATCATTACTGTATTTAACTATATTGGCAACACACAGACAAGGAGACATTTCGTGTGAAATTCATGACGGGGTCGTTACTCCTGCCCTTACCACTTTCACGTAAACAATGGGTAAAAGCGATTTCTTTTTATTTACGTATCAGGATGACAGATTCAAGCTGATAAATTGGACATGGAAAAAACCGCTAGTGCCACGTTTAAACTACCTAGTGCTCGTAGACTGCAGTGGTACATAATCTTTGTATGTTCCTTCACGTCGTCATAACACCACTGCTAAGTTACAACGTGATTTTAGCGACTCGCTGCAGCTTTACCAACTGGATATAACAGCATCCCTGATACAGACGAAAATGTGGGTTTATGGGAGCGTAAATTTCTCTTGTGGTTGACAAGCGTTTCTTTTCCTGCTTTAGCTTCTTACCTACCGTATTAAGATGCCAACGAGTGATACTTTCCTCTCCTAACGTGCTGCATGTTTTCGTATAAACTTAGTGACTGGATACCATGTTAAAAGCATGTGGTTCAGTTCGTACGAGAACGTAGAGTAGCGAACAAAGAAATCAGAGTAGCTTAGATTGTTTACCCAATAACGAATTATACACACAGTACCGCAACCAACTAAAAAATTTTACTTTTTATAAGAGTATAAATTGTGAGCCAGTGCGCTTATGTTCGGCAGTATTAATAAATTCTTCAAAAGATTTTATATTACATTTATGTGCCCACAGCTTCAAGTACCCGTCTCAACAGGGTTTTAAGGTTGCTGTTGCGCTGGTAGACATAATTTTCTGTTACTGGGGCAAATGACTCACTCTGTCCATCTTACGTTTGCATTGTGTAAGACATATGTCCAGCAACTACATGCAGTTTACATTTGTCAGATACCAGTATGTCAAATATCGAGAACAAGATCAACATTGTTAACTCTCTGGACACAACATGATTGATATCGATTGTTTTTCACTTGAGGCTAGTTTAGATGTAAAATGTAAAATAGTAGGAATTTGTTTCATCAGGTGCGATACAGCTACGTTAGCTGAAACATAGCCAAAAGCGCAGTAGACATCCTTTTCTAACAATTAGCATCTTAGGGATGACTTCACAGCGCAGAGGGGAAATAAACAACAAAAAGAATGCAAAGATTCTAAACAAAAAAACCACAGCAACAAACTATCTTATATGGCATAGGACTT
This sequence comes from Schistocerca nitens, assembly GCF_023898315.1. Classification (NCBI taxonomy): domain Eukaryota; kingdom Metazoa; phylum Arthropoda; class Insecta; order Orthoptera; family Acrididae; genus Schistocerca; species Schistocerca nitens. The sequence continues at coordinate 833,322,528 of NC_064614.1, forward strand.
TTTAAAGTTAAAAATTTAACGCTTTGAACGTTGCCCCTTAAACTCTGACACTCAATGTGCAGGCGCACAGTATTTTAAACCAGGATTCGAATTTAAGGGGTATAAATTAATTATTCTGCGGGCATCGTACAGATACATAAATTTGTCGCTCAACTCAACACACATAGTAGCGGTACATCGGTGTTTCTCAATAGTGACAGAGCACTTCAGCAGACTGCCCGCGTCCTTGCCTGTGGTATTTTGCTTCTCAGTGTCTCTTAAGAGCTGTGACTTGTTTACTGATAGTGTTCATCGCGTGTAGTTTCTTGCCTCACACATACGTCCGGGATGTGAATCTCTCACGGAAGCTACCTGACGTGCTACTGTACGCTGCCAAGAACTGTGCGAAGCAACGCGAACAATGGAAGGATAGCAGAAGATACAGCCTAAGATGATGAACGGGCTAACTACATTTAAAACTGTAGTACCTACACGTAATTTTGACAGCCTAATCACTGTCTGTTAACACAGTCATCCCTTTTATTGTATACTTTCTCGCTTGGGGGTCCAAACAAGCAATGACTATGGCACAGAACGTTTTCTGAGCGATAGGAAAATCACCCGTTCCCCACTCTCATGCTACGTATATACCGACAAATATGTGCATTGGAATCATTCGTAGTCTCTCCGTCACAGTAAAACTAAATCACTCCTACAGCTTGCTTAGTGCCACTGAAACGATGTAATATACAGAACAAGTTCAATTAGAAACGTCTGAATTGGTGCCCAAGTGTGGACTCTAAAAGCAAGACACATGAATACACTGCAGATAAAGGTGAAATATGTACGCCACTTTTAACGGTTAACAAGGAGTTCCATTATTCTTACTTCTCTCAAGTAGCAGTAATGTTGTATTAATTTTGAAATATTTCCCGAAAATTTGGAAGGCTGTCCTGGAAGAACTGGTAGGGCTCTCATTTTAGAGGGTTTTCTGCTCATAACTACGTTACACGTAAAATGGTAGTTGTTTCTTTGCCCAAGGTATAGGTTACTGATGTGATGATTTCTGAAGTGACAAGCATTTAGCTGTATTTGACATAGGTATCCAAATTCAAAAATTGCACTAGTTTTGCAATTCTCTCCTTGACGTTTGCTCCTACTGGGCTCCTACAGTGAAGCTGTCATTATACCGTTCAGTGTCACTTTTTTCTTGCTCAATGAAACAAATTATAGTATTGGTTAAGGAGAGGAACTTGACACATCACTGAAACTTAAAGTTCGTCCCAAGACGGCTTTGGTATTTCTGTTTTGTTCCAGTTTTACAAGATATTTCAATAAATAATTCAAAACTTTTGTCATCAAACAGTGATACTCTAATCCGCAGATATGTGTACCTGCGATGTGAAAAGTCCAAGTTCTTAAGTGCAGACGAACTATAAAGCAATTGATAAATAAGCAAATTGCTGCCATGAGGTGACAATTAATACTTGCTTCAATAAGCAAGCTTTCGGTGTGGCGTATGTAGTATTACAGATTGTGGCTAAATCAACGAAAAACGATCTTTTCATGAACAACACGATGATGGTTTAATCCATTCATCAGTATGCCTCTCAAGTCATTGATGTATGCGTTCGTGCTCCCTCTCCACACATGGAAACGCAATTTAATGTGCGAGGATATACTGAGCCGGAGAAGAGAGAGCACAACACTAACCAAGCAGACAGATACAGTGCCTTCGTACTGGATATCTGCCGTCACTGTACGTAGCTGTGTTTACGAGAAACAATGACGTAAATAGGCAGCTGAAGCGTCTGAGAGATCGCCCTATATATATATATGATATATGATATATGATATGATATAATCCGATGGCACTATTTACGGGTTGTTTATGACGTGATTTTTGCAGAATGGGATACTAGCTGTTGTACGTCATAAACAGCCCGTAAATAGTGCCATCGGATTATATCATTGCTCACTCCTCAACTTTATTACAACCCGTATTGATATCACATGAGAACCTATGTTATAACGGCAGATAAGTCATTCCCACGCTCATCGGTGACATTGCTGACAAATACAAATATTACTTATGAAAATGCAGAAAGGGATCGAAACGCCAAAAATATCACAGCACAACGCGACGAAAAACAAAGGGTCAATAGGCAAATGATTTATTAATGGTGTCTTTCAACTAGATGAACTTCATTGATTGGAGAACCACTAACAAGTGTGGGGTGGTAGGTGCAGTACGTGAGTACTAGCAGAACAGAAAACGGAAAATCGTATGTGGCATCTGTACTGACTACTCCACCAGTTTTTTGTCTAAAAAAAGAGAAAGCAGTGTGTAGAAACTACGAGAAAACTTGTGCTACCATTGGGTGTTCGATGTTGAAGGCGACTTCGTTCGAATGGCATAGGAGATTGTGTTGTCTGGCCTCAGAGTGAAATCGATAAGAAGATATAGCTGAAGAAAGGTCATGGGCCTTAGGTGCGCGTTTTGCGTGGAGCCGGTTTTTGCCGCCGGCCACGCGAGGAAAAACAACGCAGTACGGCCTGCTTGAATCGGCCAAGCATTCCTGCTCGCGGATGCGTCTCTCTCGCAGCTGTGTCGGAAGACGGAAGACCACGTCGTTCTACTCAGAGCACGCACCTACCGCGTCATGACGAAAATTTAAAGACATAAAATTAGCCCTGCAGGCAACAGGTGATGGTCTGGCAACACACACTGATCTCACAAGTATTTTGTCATGGTGTTGAACAATTTTCCGATGATTTTCAACACGTAACGCAGCAGAGATTAGGCAGCGACTAGATCTCAGACGACGGCATTTTGATGAGTGTAATGCAAGATCAAGTAACTAAAACAGTGCAGTTAGTTTAGTTTCAACATGCTGTCCTATTACGGATATACATTTAGTTCAGCGATTTACTTATTTTTAAACCATTTTATAGTATATTTTGTCACGCTCTGCAAAACGAATTTATGGAGGCGATCACTTCATCTTTTGATGAAAATTTATTTCCAACAAGACAAATTGTCAAGTGTGGGAATACTATAATATGACTTGGTATTAAATGTGAATGAGGGGCCAGCAAACCAGTTTGGAACCCCACTGATGCTACTCGCCATTGTAAGAGCTATGGACTTGAGCATTGTTCTACTGAAGGAGCACGTTTTTGTGTTCCAATCTTGATCGTTCTTAGATTATCTCCAGTTGCAAACGAGTAGAAAAAGTGCAGTCAAGTTAAGATGAGTAAATAATGTTAAGAAGTCATAAAGCTGTCTTCAACGCAAATGTTGTTTTAATGCCACAACGCTTTAATATGCATTATCTTATTGCAAGTATGCCCTTGCCTTCACCCCTTCATTTGAACTAATTTATCTAGTCAGTTACAGGTGGTTAATTTATCCTGTCAGTTACAGGTGGTATCACAGTTTAGCGTGATCTGCGAACCACTCTGTACCTTAGAATTATTTCCTGCGGATACATCATAGCGAAATGTTACAGAAGCCGTAATTGGCAGAAACATTCACAGGGCTGACTAAATATTGATCTCCAAACGTCTGACATTTTTAATCTGAAGTGAACCCATTTACCCACAGAGTCGTACATAAAGATTAAAATTCCAAAATGGAGTGGTCATCGCCATACGAGCAGAAAAATAGTCCTTGCCTTCATTGGAGCATTCACACCGACTTTCGTGTATTTCGAGTTTTACATGGGCGTTTGAGTGTAATCACCAAAGGAGTCATTCAGCTTTCCCAAATTTATCAGTAACATAATGTTTTAATCATTTCAGGTACCTAGAAGATCATTAGTCTCACACAACTTAATTTCGTAGTTTCCATTACTATAACAGTTTTCAATGGTTTACTTTCTACTGACCTCAACTGGTCGTCAGTAATTCTTTGTAATTTCTTACCAAGAAATTAACATGGCTAAACAGTCGTCACATATAGTGAAACTGAGACTTTACTGGTACTTCCTTAAACTAGAGCTGTCTATTTTAGTAAATCGATTTTGTAATTTTATGTTGTACCAGCTGTATCCGGCCACGCCTTGTTGTGGCCCAGTCTGGTAAAAAGGCAGAGAAAGACAGAGAAAGCACACGCTTCTAATACATGGGAATTGAATATACGTCCTAATATCCTCCTCTCAGCTGCCTCTATACATATACTCCTGCCCTCTTTGTCAATCTCCTACTCTTCCTCTCTAACTCCTACTCTTCCTCTCTAACTCCTTCTACCACGCTCTTATGTTCATTTCCTCCCATCCATCTGTTCATCTCTTCTTCTACACCACTTTCTCTAACCTTAGGGCTTATTTATTGTTGTTACAAATTCAGATTATATAGCAGTATTATAATCATAAGCCAACATTCCAGAAGTGTAACTTACCTGTCGGGGGCTCACCACTGTTTGGTGAGTACATGTTTGGCTACCATGGGACCCCACACTTTGCAGCATTGCTACCTCTTCCTTTGAGGGGTATCTGGACTTTGACTATCTCATATATCCTCTGACTTTCCGTCAGACAGTCCTTTAGGTACAGACCCTGCCTGGAATTGGTTCGCTCCCAGCTCTACCACAGCTTCCATTAAAGTTTATATGGTCCCTATTACTGGGTTTGACCTGTCATCTTTTCCAAATTTTACAGATGTGTTTGTCATGCAGGGAAGGTCGCCCACTGTGGCGTATTCTGTGCCTCGGTGTCCTCCCGCGCTGGCACCCTTCCTTCCTGTTGTATTATGCCCAAAACCAAGCACAGTAGCATTCTGTTGGGGGGGGGGGGGGTGTCGTCAAGTACCTGCATGATGGTAGCCCCCTGACCACACAGGGAACACACTGTTGGTGTCTGCGCTGCACAGTCTCCATGTATGCCATGGAGTTTCTCCCCATCAGGACTAGAGCACAGGGACTCCCGGTAATGAATTTGTGGCCAGATAGCCATTGCTCTGGCTGCTTGGTGCCTATGGGAACAGCCCCATTCGGAGTGGGTAGCACTATAGCGGATAGTTCACGCTTGAATCGACTTAAACTTTGTGCAACTGGTGGTCATATGACTCCAGCAGCCTCTTCACATGGAAAGGTCTCGTATGCTGCAATGAAGTAAGACCCAAATGCGTTCCCTTCCTTGGCTACGCCAAGAGAGAAATAGAGGACTTGATGACTAGGAGCAAAATCCTTACCCCCAAAACCTGATCTGTACCAGAACTGATGAGAACATCTTTTGACCAAAAAGCCTTTATTTTTTGTGGAACGCATTGGAGACAAATGTGGGGAAGTTGCAGCTATCTCTAAGATGAAGAGCACTGCCCTCCTGCCTAAAACATCATATGCTCGCTCACAGGCGCTGCTCTCTCATTAAAAGTTGGGTGACATTCCCGTGACTCACTCCCACAAGTGTCTCAGTATGGTCCAGTGCATCATCTTTCACAATGATATGCTTTCGCAATCTGACAATGAGCTGTGGGGAAACTAAGAGCAAAGAGGTGTGCACTTCATCTGCCATGTACTTAGGGGGCCAAGGGAGTTGCTACTGCGGCGTTCATCTTTGCTTTCGAGGGTAGTACATTGCTTGAGAAGGTCAATCTGGTGGTCTGCTGGTGTGACATGAAACCCTATGTTCCTCATCCTTTGAGATGCTTCAGGTGTATGAAACTTGGACATACAACTTTCCATTGCACTGTTACCCCTGTCTATAGGGATTGTGGACATCTGCTGCACGTGACCTTTCCTTGTAACCCTCCCACCATCTGTGCAAACTATGGCGAGCTCTCGCTGCTAAGCATATGGCTACATTTTTAAACGTGAGGACAAAATCCAGGAATATAAGACCATGGACGAGCTCACATAACAAGAAGCCAGAAAAAAGTAGGAGTGTCTTAATCTCATACAAATGACAAAATCTTACACTACAGCTTCAACGTCGTCACCTTCTCTGTCGATGATGCCTTCCTCTGTTGAGCCTCTTATGGCGTGCTCACAGGGCCATCCATTGATATGTCTCCCAGATGGTCAGCGGCCCTTTCATGCTTCCTTCACACCCACTTTGGGTGCATTTGCTCCCCACCTGCTAGGGACACCCAACCTCAGGCACATCATCCACCTCTGGTTTCTGTAGCTGGGAAGAGGTCCCTCAGGACTCTTCCTTCGATGGTTCACGCTGGTCCACAGATAGGTGCTAGCCATTGGCTGAAGGAACCAAAGGCTGCTGCCATTGGACTTCTCATTCTTCCTCTGTTCCCAAAGGCAATTCAGGGACTCAGGAGGAGCTGGCCGCTGTTCGCGAACAGCTGAACGTGTTGATGGCCGCGGTCAGCCGTCTTCAGGCTGCTGCCTCGGAGTGTAGCGGCATTGGGGAGTCTGGTGTGTCGCAAGGTACACCCCAGGTGTTACATGCTTCACCCACTGTCCCTGCTGTCGAGACATCTTCGTGGGTACCGGTCGCGGTTGGGCCACCCTCTCCCCAAGGGGAGTGGCGGGTTCAGCGGCGTTCGCGGCGCACGAGGCGGAGGGTAAATATGGAGGCTGGCCGTGTGGCATCGCCCGCTCTGCCTGTGAGTGGACATGCGGCTGCTCCTTCAGCAAGGTCCGAGCAGGCACACGGGGGGGAGGGGTTTATTAGTTATTGGGAGCTCGAACGTTAGGCGGGTGATGGAGCACCTTAGGGAAATAGCGGAAAGGTCGGGGAAGAAGGCCAGTGTTCACTCTGTCTGCTTACCAGGGGGTCTCATCCGAGATGTGGAGGAGGCCCTACCGGCGGCGATAGAGAGCACTGGGTGCACCCGACAGCAAATTGTTGCTCATGTCGGCACCAATGACTCCTGCCGTCTGAGTTCAGAGGTTCCTCAGTTCGTACAGGCGGTTGGCGGAATTGGTGAAGGCGGAAAGCCTCGCTCGCGGGGTGGAATCAAAGCTAACTATTAACAAAATGTCCAGACACTCTGTGACCAAAATGGTACTGAAACAGAGGATGACAGACTAAAGGCCGAAATACTAAATGTCTTTTTCCAAAGCTGTTTCACAGAGGAAGACTGCACTGTAGTTCCTTCTCTAGATTGTCGCACAGATGACAAAATGGTAGATATCGAAATAGACGACAGAGGGATAGAGAAACAATTAAAATCGCTCAAAAGAGGAAAGGCCGCTGTACCTGATGGGATACCAGTTCGATTTTACACAGAGTACTCGAAGGAACTTGCCCCCCTTCTTGCAGCGGTGTACCGTAGGTCTCTAGAAGAGCATAGCGTTCCAAAGGATTGGGAAAGGGCACAAGTCATCCCCGTTTTCAAGAAGGGACGTCGAACAGATGTGCAGAACTATAGACCTATATCTCTAACGTCGATCAGTTGTAAAATTTTGGAACACGTATTATGTTCGAGTATAATGACTTTCCTGGAGACTAGAAATCTACACTGTAGGAATCAGCATGGGTTTCGAAAAAGACGGTCGTGTGAAACCCAGCTCGCGCTATTCGTCCACGAGACTCAGAGGGCCATAGACACGGGTTCTCAGGTAGATGCCGTGTTTCTTGACTTCCGCAAGGCGTTAGATACAGTTCCCCACAGTCGTTTCATGAACAAAGTAAGAGCATATGGACTATCAGACCAATTGTGTGATTGGATTGAGGAGTTCCTAGATAACAGAACGCAGCATGTCATTCTCAATAGAAAGAAGTCTTCCGAAGTAAGAGTGATTTCAGGTGTGCCGCAGGGGAGTGTCATAGGACCGTTGCTATTCACAATATACATAAATGACTTGGTGGATGACATCGGAAGTTCACTGAGGCTTTTTGCGGATGATGCTGTGGTATATCGAGAGTTTGTAACAATGGAAAATTGTACTGAAATGCAGGAGGATCTGCAGCGAATTGACGCATGGTGGAGGGAATGGCAATTGAATCTCAATGTAGACAAGTGTAATGTGCTGCGAATACATAGATAGATCCCTTATCATTTAGCTACAAAATAGCAGGTCAGCAACTGGAAGCAGTTAATTCCATAAATTATCTGGGAGTACGCATTAGGAGTGATTTAAAATGGAATGACCATATAAAGTTGATCGTCGGTAAAGCAGATGCCAGACTGAGATTCATTGGAAGAATCCTAAGGAAATGCAATCCGAAAACAAAGGAAGTAGGTTACAGTACGCTTGTTCGCCCACTGCTTGAATACTGCTCAGCAGTGTGGGATCCGTACCAGATAGGGTTGATAGAAGAGATAGAGAAGATCCAACGGAGAGCAGCGCGCTTCGTTACAGGATCATTTAGTAATCGCGAAAGCGTTACGGAGATGATAGATAAACTCCAGTGGAAGACTCTGCAGGAGAGACACTCAGTAGCTCGGTACGGGCTTTTGTTAAAGTTTCGAGAACATACCTTCACCGAAGAGTCAAACAGTATATTGCTCCCTCCTACGTATATCTCGCGAAGAGACCATGAGGATAAAATCAGAGAGATTAGAGCCCACTCAGATGCTTACCGACAATCCTTCTTTCCACGAACAATACGAGACTGGAATAGAAGGGAGAACCGATAGAGGTACTCAGGGTACCCTCCGCCAAACACCGTCAGGTGGCTTGCGGAGTATAGATGTAGATGTAGACTCCTTCCCAGTCATTGTCTACAGTGGAGAAGGACAAAAATAAATCCTTTAAGACAAAGGAAACTGTGGTAGCCTCCACACCATTGGACTCTGCATGTACTCCATCTGTGCCCAAGATGGAGATAATCTTGGTCCCTGAGACAACAGATCTCTCCAGGCAATATTCCACAGAACCTATGTCAGTTGCTCCCCTGCGCCACCCCTGCCATCTCAACCAGTGGCTGTACATGATACTGTGTCGTAAGTTGCCCTGTCCCACCTCCACCCAGTCCCTTCATACCTCTGCAGTATTCAATCTGATTCTCCAGTAGAAATGTAATGGATTTTTCCACTACCTGGCTGAGCTACAGCAGCTTTTAAGCACTTGCCCTGCATCCTGTATTGACATCCATGAAACGTGGTTTCCAGCAACTTGAAATCCTGGCCTTCATGGTTGCCAAGGTTATTTAAAGAAGTCCACAAACTATGAGAGGATATCAGGTGGAGTTCTTATGTATGTGCTTGACCCTGTATACAGTGATCTTGTGCCTCCTGATACACCTTTGGAAGCTGTTGTTGTTTGGGTAGGGACACATCAGTCTTCTACCGTCTGTAATGCTTATCTCCCTCTTGATTGTGTGTTCCAAGATGCACTGTCTACATTACTCTCTTAGCTCCCCCAAACTTTCCTTGGCTTGGGCGACTTCAACACCCATATACCTTTGTCGAGCAGTACAATAACTGTCCATGGTCAAGACATCTAAACTTTATTGGCAGGACTTGATCTTTACTTTTGAACTCTGGTGCCCCCACACACTTCAGTGTGGCACACTGAACTTATTCAGCCATTGATGTCTCCTTTTTCAACGCTGGTCTTCTATCAACTGGATTGTCCATAATGGACTGTACAGTAGTGACCTCTATCTTCCTGTCCCTCCCTCAGCATTGTTCCTCTGGATGCCCTGCCAGATGAGCAATGCGGCTGTTCAGCATAAAACGGCAGCCATTCTCTTGGTAGTCAACCAAGCCATCCCCCCTTCCTCAAGATCTATCCCCAGTAAAAGAAGATATCCTGGCGGACCTCAGAGATCACACCAGCCAATAGAGATCATATGTGGGCTCTCCAATGCCGTAAGCACCACCCTTCACTGGAGCACTTCATTACCTTTAAATGGCTCCAAGCCATGTCTGCTACTCATAAAACGAAAAAGCAAGAAACCTGGTAGTGGTGCTTTTCTACCTCCGGGTCATGTACTTCTCCATCACAGGTATGGGCAAAGATCAGACACCTTTACAGCTTGCACTCCCCTGCAGGTATACCAAGTATTTCCTTAGGTGGTACCATTTATGCTCCAGATAACGTCATGAGACATTTTGCTGAACATTGCGCTCAGTCATGCTCATCTGAGAACTACCACCCCGCCTTTTGGCTCATTAAACAGTGGGTGGAGCGAATGCACTTATCTTTTGCTGCCTGCCACCTGGAGCCATATAATTGTTCCACTCAATGAATGGGAACTCTGCAGTGCCCTAGTCCATTGGCATGATGCAGCCTCAAGGCCAGATCGCATCCACAGCCAAATGCTGAAATATCTCTCAGTGGATTGTCAGCATCACATCCTTGCCCTCTTTAATCAGATCTTGACTGAGAGTGAGTTTCCATCCTAATGGCGAGAAAGTACGGAAGTTCCGGTACTGAAACCAGGTAAGAACCCACCTAGAGATAGACAGTTATCGCCCAATTAACCTTACCAACATTCTCAGTAAGTTGCTCAGATGTGTGGTGGGCAAGCAGCTGTTTTGGCTCCTTGAACCTTGAGGCCCTTTGGCTGCATCTCAGGGTGGTTTTCACAAACACCGCTGCACTGCTGATAATTTGGTTCACCTGGGGTCCACCATCTGATGGCCTCTGCCAGCCATCAGCACCTCAGCCTACAAAAGACTTAAGACATGAGATGGTGTCATCACATCCTTACTATGTTATGTGTGTGTTCTCTAGGGTCCACTCCCGATTTTTGTCAAAAACTTCCTTCCACTGCATGTGCTGTATTCAAGTGGGTGTTTCACTCAGTATCCCCTATGCCCATACGATATCCTGCAGAGCTCTGTACTAAGCATCCCCCTCTTTCTAGTGGCCATCAATGGCCTAGCGGCGGATGTGGGGTTTTCACTTCGTCCTCCTTATATGCTGACGATTTTTTATTTTATTATTGCTCTTCTAGTATGGGTATTCGCTGATCATCCTGTACAGGTTGCTACGCAAAACGCGCAGACATAGGCTCTCACCCATGGCTTTTGGTTTTCAGCTGCCTTGGCTCATGTCATCCACTTCTGTCACCATCATACTGGCCACCCACACCCAGAGCTTTACATGGACGATCAAGTAGTTCTTGTAGTTCTGATGTGTTGATTTTTGCGACTGGTCTTAGATTCCCAGCTAACTTGGCTTCCACACCTTCGCCAAGTTAAGTGAAAGTGCTGACAGCACCTCAATACACTTCATTGTCAGTCACACTAACTGGGTCACAGATCTCTCTACCCGTTTATGGCTCTAAAAAGCCCTTATTCTGTCCCATCTTGATTATGGGAGTCTTGCATATGGTTCAGTATCACCCTCAGCATTTGCAGATATTGGACAACATTCATCATTGTGGGGTCTGACTTTTGACAGGAGCCTTCTGCACTAGCCCTCTGAACAGCCTAAACGTCGAGGCTGGAGTCACTCCGTTACCTATCAGGCACCAGCAACAGTTGCTCAATTACATTACATGCATTTATAACTTCCCTGAACGTCCCAACTACTGCGTCCTTCTTCTTGAAAGGAAGCTCCACCTCCCACAACAGTGACCCAGAACTGGGTTTACAATTACTGCATACCTCCAGTGTGTTTGTTCAGAACTGTTACTTCCTCCACTGTCGCCTCTGGTCAGGGAGACATTGCTTCTGCACCCCTTATTCATGTTCGATCTTGCACTTGCAACAGTATCCTAATGAATGGTGACTCCCTTAGCAGCCTTCATGCTATAGACCAGTGCTACTCTCCTCACCCACGGGTTGCTGCTATCTAGGATCTTGTCCCTGACCTCCACCAAGCTCGATGGCCAGTAGTTCTCGTTTGGGATTTCCAGTTGACAAGCTGGCCATTAATATGCCGATTCTGGAAATTGGGGTCCCTTTGGTCTTTTATATGCAGTCAATCGCTGGAAGTCTGGAACTCAGAATAGTCTGCCCTGTTCTCCCAAACACTAAGGAGACTATTGTCAAATAGCAGTCTTTCCTGCATGCTTCTCAAAGGGAATCCACCGTCCTCTGTCTACTCCACATTGGCCACACTTGGCTAAGGCATGGCCACATTGTTTGACATGAGGATCAGCCTCACTACCAATGTGGAGCCTACCTGATGGTGGCCCCCTTTCTCATAGACTGCTCTAATTTAGCTGTTTTGAGACAACATATTAATCTTCCTGAAATGCCACCTCTGGTGCTAGCAGATGACGCCAAAGTGGCTGAACTGGTGTTACATTTTGCCCACGAAGGTGGTTTCTATTGATCCCTGTAAGGTAGGCCATCTGGCCTCATTGAACACCTGAGGTATTGGATGGGCACCTCTCTCCTGCCCTCATCCCCCCCCCTCCCCCCCTCTCCGCCGCCCCTCCCCCCCTGGGGCTCCCTTGGCGTTTGGTGGCCCTTGCCTGGTGACCTAGCCTGGCTCGTATCCTTCCAATCTTTTTATTCTTTTTCATTTCTCATTTTTCATTTCTCAATTTCAATGCCTTGTCTGTACTCATGCTTTAACGACTTTTCTGTGTGGTCTTTTTTATGGGTTTTATTCTGTTTTTATTGTGTTAATTACACTTAGGTTTTCCAGTATTTGCCTTTCACCTCCTTCCCCTGACAACCACTCCTGATTTCTCCTAAACAGATGAAGAGACTGATGGCCTTGTAGTTTAGTCCCTTTCAGTCCAAACAAACAAACAAACAAACAAACCAGCCAACCAACTAACTACAACTTTCGTGTTTTCTGTGGAAATTGTCTGTGAGGAAGAAAAAAAAACAGCAATGTGTTGTGTATCGGTCTGTACACGAAAAAAGGGAGTCATATCTCGGGTTCTGTTGATGACTGAGAAATGGTTTTAGATAGCTCTTTAACTATTAGAAGAATGGACATACTGAGGGGAGCAGTGAGTATGACGGGAAGGGATGCTGCGTAAGTGGAGTGCGGTAAGTTGGGAATTAGGGGTGGATGGAAATCGTGCTCAGATACCCGAATTTAAGGCGAGTGCTCGCACAGAGCGGGAAATCCGAGATCGAATCCCGCTCCAGCAAAAGTTTTCACTTGACGTCATTGAATTCATTTCGACACCCAGATATCTCCAGTGTCAAAATTTATTACATTTCATAGTGTATATCTACGTCTGTGGCATGAAGAACGGTATCTACTAGTTTTGCCCATCCTAAAGGACAGACAGCACACACAAATTAAATTGGAATGATCACGTGGATAATGTTATGGGGGGGGGGGGGAAAGCAAACCAGAGACTGCGTTTTATTAGAAAAACAATTTGCAGGTGTGATAAGTCGGTAAACAGACTGCCTATATTATGATTGTCTATCCTCAGAAAAGGGTAGCTCGTGTTGTATTATAGGAAAATAAGCGATAGTGTCACAGATACTACAAGCGAGTTGGCGTGACAATCATTACAACAAAGGCGTTTCTCATTGTGGGGAGATCTTCAATCGCCAGTTTTCTCTTCCGAATGTGAACATATTTTAATATTTTGTTGGCAACCAAGCACATTGGAGGAAAAGACCATGATAAATTCACAGCTGACTTGGAAAGATTTAATCATTCGTTTTTCCTGCACACAGCTTGAGAGGGTAACAATAAGCAGATGACTTGGTGTTCCAATGAACCCTCTGTCAGGCACTTAATTGTTTGTTGCAGAGAAGTCATGTACAAGTAGGTCCAAAAGTTAGTGTCTGCCTCATGAATATATGGGACAAAGGTCAGGAAACAGAATAAATGAAGGATCTTGGTAAATATAAGTTTAGTCCACCTCTTGTTTCTTACTGACGCTGCTGTTTCTAAACATTACGGATGTTTCTTTATGTGCATAATAAATTAGTAGATATGCTCACATGGTGCGGGTAGAAATCACGGCCGTTTAATTTTTTTCTAGGAGCTTGGTTGCTTTGTTAGGAATTGTTTAATCCTCACAATACCCACGCATTTTCAACAATGTGTATCACCAAAGAAAGGGGGGCAGGGTACCTCATGTCATCTTAAAAAAAAACATAAAATCTGATATTACTGATATTAACATGGTTTTTACAGAAGTACTGAAGTGGGAGTAGGATATTGTGAAGTCACATCCGGTATTGAGAATTAAATTTGTGTGTTAAGTTTAAAAGAGCAGTTTTAAGCAATCATGAAATCTGGTACGCGACTACATTAAAAACAATAAATATTTTTATAGTATAAAGTAGTGCCTGATTAGATCAATACTTTCAGAAGGTGGGCACAAAGAATCCTCCCACACCTTTGGTATAGCCGGCGTTAATAGCTGCTAACACTTGGTTCAAGAATCATGAAAGAAGGTTGTATACATGGAAAAACCCTGGAGATACAAAAAGATTTCAGATAGATTATATAATGGAAAAACAGATTTAGGTAAGACATTTCCAGGGGCAGATGTGGACTCTCACCACAATCTATTGGTTATGAACTGTAGATTAAAACTGAAGAAACTGCAAAAAGGTGGGAATTTAAGGAGATGGGACCTGGATAAACTGACTAAACCAGAGGTTGTACAGAGTTTTAGGGAGAGCATAAGGGATCAATTGACAGGAATGGGGGAAAGTACAGTAGAAGAAGAATGGGTAGCTCTGAGGGATGAAGTAGTGAAGGCGGCAGAGGATCAAGTAGGTAAAAAGACGAAGGCTAGTAGAAATCCTTGAGTAACAGAAGAAATATTGAATTTAATGACGAAAGGAGAAAATATAAAAACGCAGTAAATGAAGCAGGCAAAAAGGAATACAAACGTCTCAAAAATGAGATCGACAGGAAGTGCCAAATGGCTAAGCAGGGATGGCTAGAGGACAAATGTAAGGATGTAGAGGCTTATCTCACTAGAGGTAAGATAGATACTGCCTACAGGAAAATTAAAGACCTTTGGAGAAAGGAGAGCCACTTGTATGAATATCAAGAGCTCGGATGGAAACCCAGTTCTAAGCAAAGAAGGGAAAGCAGAAAGGTGGAAGGAGCATATAGAGGGTCTATACAAGGGCAATGTACTTGAGGACAATATTATGGAAATGGAAGAGAATGTAGATGAAGATGAAATGGGAGATACGATACTGCGTGAAGAGTTTGACAGAGCACTGAAAGACCTGAATCGAAACAAGGCCCCGGGAGTAGACAACATTCCATTAGAACTACTGATGGCCTTGGGAGAGCCAGTCGTGACAAAACACTACCATCCGGTGAGCAAGATGTATGAGACAGGCGAAATACCCTCAGATTTCAAGAAGAATATAGTAATTCAAATCCCAAAGAATGCAGGTGTTGACAGATGTGTAAATTACCGAACTATCAGTTTAATAAGTGGCAGCTGCAAAATACGAACGCGAATTGTTTAGACGAATGGAAAAACTGGTAGAAGTCTACCTCAGGGAAGATCAGTTTGAATTCCGTAGAGATGTTGGAACACGTGAGGCAATACTGACCCTACGACTTATCTTGGAAGAAAGATTAAGGAAAGGCAAACCTACGTTTCTAGCATTTGTAGAGTTAGAGAAAGCTTTCGACAATGTTGATTGGAATACTTTCTTTCAAATTCTGAAGGTGGCACGGGTAAAATACAGGGAGCGAAAGGCTATTTACAATTTGTACAGAAAGCAGATGGCAGTTATAAGAGTCGAGGGACATGAAAGGGAAGCAGCGGTTGGGAAGGGAGTGAGACAGGGTTGTAGCCTCTCCCCGATGTTATTCAATCTGTATATTGAGCAAATAGTAAAGGAAACAAAAGAAAAATTCGGAGTAGGTATTAAAATCCATGGAGAAGAAATAAAAACTTTGAGGTTCGCCGATGACATTGTAATTCTGTCAGAGACAGCAAAGGACTTGGAAGAGCAGTTGAACGGAATGGGCAGTGTCTTGAAAGGAGGGTATAAGATGAACATCAACAAAAGCAAAAGAGGATAATGGAATGTAGTCGAATTAAGTCAGGTGATGCTGAGGGAATTAGTTTAGGAAATGAGACACTTAAAGTAGTAAAGGAGTTTTGCTATTTGGGGTGCAAAATAACTGATGATCGTCGAGGTAGAGAGGATATAAAATGTAGACTGGCAATAGCAAGGAAAGCGTTTCTGAAGAAGAGAAATTTAACATCGGGTATAGATTTAAGGGTCAGGAAGTCGTTTCTGAAAGTATTTGTATGGAGTGTAGCCATGTATGTAAGTGAAACATGGACGATAAATAGTTTGGACAAGAAGAGAATAGAAGCTTTCGAAATGTGGTACTACAGAAGAATTCTGAAGATTAGATGGGTAGATCACATAACTGATGAGGAGGTATTGAATAGAATTGGGCAGAAGAGGAGTTTGTGGCACAACTTGATTAGAAGAAGGGATCGGTTGGTAGGACATGTTTTGAGGCATCAAGGGATCACCAATTTAGTACTGGAGGGCAGCGGGGAGGGTAAAAATCGTAGAGGGAGACCAAGAGACGAGTACACTAAGCAAATTCAGAAGGATGTAGGCTGCAGTAGGTACTGGGAGATGAAGAAGCTTGAACAGGATAGAGTAGCATGGAGAGCTGCATCAATTCAGTCTCAGGACTGAAGACGACAACAACAACAACAACATCTGTGATTTGAAGACAGTGTCCATATTTCGTGTACGTGGCGCCCAGAAGATGAATCTATGATTGATGGAATGCATACGGTACAAGAGTGGTGGTGGTGCTACAGCGTCCCCTGTGTCCTCAGAGCGGTGCGAGTCGCCGTGCGTGCGGGTGTCGGAGTGCGGCTGGCTGGCGGCGCTGCTGCGTCGCGAGCCGCGGCCGCCGGGCGTCTCCGAGCTGCTGCGGGGCCTCGTCTGCGGTAGGGACGGCCGCTTCGTGCTCGTCTGCTGCGGCCCGCCGCCGGGGCAACCCAAACCCAAACCTCAGCCACAGCCGGAGCCGAAGCCGCAGCCGAAGCCAGATGGGCCCGTCTGGCCACAGGATCCTCTGCAGCACCCCAACCTGCGGCTCCTGCCCATGTGAGTGGCGCCGTCTTTCCCATGTCTGCTATTCTTTTCTCTAATAATGACCGCTTATTACTAGATACAATGTACATGCCAACTTCATAGTCAAAATTTCGGAGGTTGTTCAGTCATATTTTCTTTGTTTTTTCGTTTAAGGGACCTGTAATCTCGGACGGGTCATTGCAGAAACGCAACACAATTAAGGGACCCCTTTTTGAAACCTCGTAATTCACATCCATAGAGATTCGTAAATTTCAAATTTGGCTCATAGTGACGTGCAACGTTCCTCTCTATTGGTACAAAAGCGTGGCGCCCTGCGACGTCACCCTCGGACAGGACGATGCTTCTGACAGGAAGGTGTCACCACATGCGACAAAAAAGCCCACAGCTCAGACATTTATGTGACATGTAAGGTGGATTAGTGGTGTCACATTGGCACCAAACCGTGATGACTGGGTGTTGTGTGATGTCCTTAGGTTAGTTAGGTTTAAGTAGTTCTAAGTTCTAGGGGACTGATGACCATAGCGCTCAGAGCCATGTGAACCATGTGGCACCAAACTTCACCACAATTCTGCCCAGCACCACCGTGTCAAACAATGGATGGGTTCTCACACCCCTATTTTACACCTTCTTTTGACACCTTTCCGATGGAGGTTAGTACCGCTACACACCAAACCCCTTAAACATCCGTCAGGCAGTGTTTGCCTCCCTTCAGGAGCTAGAACAGCGGCAAACCAGAATGTGTGTCGACGGGTAATTTCGTAATGTGCTCAACTAAGGTGCATGGGTGGCACTCAGGACATTGCTGAACTTTAGGGTCTTAGGGGGATAGTTTGCTGTTTCATTTACGCACATTCTAGTACTGTGTCCTCCAATCCTCCAATCCTTCTCCCCCCCTCCCCCCCCTGCGATGACGTCATAGCAGGGCTCGAAGTGTGACGAAGAAAACGTCTAAGTATCCGTTCCTTGCCGCAGATCATCTTCAAATTTCACTGAATGATTTTGAACGATTCCTAGTAACTCTAACCTGTACAAGAAATCAAAAATTGTAGTCCGCCCTCCGAAGAGGTCAAATCACGTTTAGTGGATATGGGAGCGCCGCGTTAGTAATAAAAACAACAATCAAGTCGTAAGTAATACGAGGAAATATTAGAATACTGTTCGCTGTGTTTTACTAGAGCCTGGAAACTATTTTTGTGGTCAGCCAGAAACCGATGCAGGACATACTGACCATAGTTCCCAGTCTGCAAGTCCACATTCTTGTCCAGCCTACTGAAAGAAATGTTTCTATTCTCTATTTGCTCAGCGGAATGAGGACTATAATTATAAACGAAGATTTTGAGTTGCAATTGATAGATATATTTCGTAAAGTTTTCACACGCAGAACATTGTAATATTCATTATGTTAATACAAATTCTCTCTATCCTAAACAGCTCTCAGCAGTTCAGAGGCGACCTCTAGAGTAAGTTCCTATTAAATTGTCTTTCTTCCTGACTTCTGATAATCAAAATAATTGCTCGTCACAAAAGTGGGAAATAATTGTCACCCGGATCTGTTAACATTACAGGCGTCACATTAATAGCTACTTCCGGGAAATCTAAGGTATCCAGAATAGTTTACAGTCCTCGCGATTCCACTTGCTATTATTACGGAAAATGTACGTTTAGTAACAGCCTGTCTCTGACGTCATCCGAGGCAGCGCGTACTTTAGCGTTTCGCTGACGCGGATCGTACAGGTGCAAAGTGAAGTCTTGCCTCCCTGGCTGTATTTATATACTGGCGCAGCGGACGACTTACAGAGCACCTGCTCTCATCCGTTCTATGACCACAGTAGCAGCCTCTAAACGGCCACTTTCACGGACTCTCAATATTTGATGACAATGTCATGAATCAATTTAGAATCTTTGTAATTTTTGTATGAATTTAATTAAGCTGGATAAAATCACAGAAAAAGTTTAGGCTCGCCTGCATTTAAACTTTTCTATCTAGAATATTTAGAACAGAACTGACAGAAGAACATGACCTCTGAACTATGAGACCTTGTGTTTGTTATTATTCATATCCAGGCCTTGAAACGTGCTATAGCTCTAGCTACTACATATAAGGATCTTTTTGTTCCGAATTTAGTTTTAAGCAAATTATTCGAAAATTATTAGAGATAGCTGAATGGGGTTACATAATGTTTTTATACTAAACTGAAGCTTCATACAAATTTTCATATTTCTAAGTCTATATTTAGCGCCTTCAATTTTTCTTAAAAATCGTGGATTCTGACCAAAATATTGCTTTAATCGCGTTGAAACTTGTACCAGTTAATTTTGACATACATCTGCATGCTATGGTCAATTTTTGGGCTCCTAGCTTTATTATTAGGGCCACTTTTCTAAAAACGATTTATTTAGGGAAAAATATTAATCTCATCAATCTGAGATTTGGCAGCTTAAACATTAATATACTAAAGCACATACTGACAAAGTTTGGAAAAGCAAGTTTTTTTTAATTTCATTGTTAAATTATGGTACAATACTTGTGTGCTACACACAGCCACGTTGTGGTGACGTGGCGCTACTAGCAGTGAGCCTGGGTAAGTCCCGGCCCACTCGCTCCCCTCTGTATCTCTCAAATGATACAGCGCTTGTTTCGCCACATGGAGAGACAACCCCACGATTTCCTTGGAGAAAGATTGGAATGTCCGAGTGTGTCAGCAGTGTCAGACTGTCAAGAATAGTTTCCAGTTACTCACTGGACTGCAAACGTTCGTTTTCGACCGCAAAATGTGTGGGAATCAAGCAGAAGGGGTGGTTTCATTGGCGTCCTTTATGAGAGTCCATGAGAGCTTTTCGTGGCAATTCTGAGCGGCGGTGCGTCTGGAATGTTTTCCTCGTCCACTTATAAAAAAAAAAAAAAAAAAAAAAAAAAACTGTGTGCTTATAGTGTTGGGCATCACGGTTCTAACATCCATCACAAAGGCGTCAAATGAGAGTGTGAAAGTAGGGGGAGAGGGGGAGGGGGTAGCACGTGCCAATAGGACATCACTAACCCACCTTACATTTCACATGAGCGACTAGGCTTTGACCTTCTTTAGCATGTATCGACATCTTGCTGATTGATGCCACTTAGAGCTCAAGCGTAACGCCGCAGGGCGTCATACTTTTGCACCATTAGAGAAAAAAGTAGTATATACATTTGAACCAAATTTCTAATTTATGTATTTTGATGGGAAACAATTATGGGGTTCCAAAAAAGTGGTCCTACAATTCTGTAGTGCAGTGTGATTACGACTTACTCTGTTTCTTACCCCAGTTACCTTTGTTTCTGTAATAATACCGTCCCAACAGTGAATAAACCTCCAATCACCAAAAAGTAAGATACAAAATACCACTCCCCAGGGCACTCACCATTCTTTTGTGAGTTCCTGCATGGCGCATATGAGGCCTCAAACTATTATGGCCCATTCTTCCTTCTCAAGCTGCATTTCCTTCTCTGTGCCAATCCCTCCCTATTCTCTCCCCTTCCTTCTGCACCTTCATTCCCCTCTCTCGATATTCTTTCTTATGTCGATCTGTCTACCTACCTGGTTTTTTGTATTCCTACCTGTTCCCCTCACCTTTTCCTTTTCGTGCTTCCTTTTTGTCGTTTTCGTCCCCCCTTTGGGTTTCACCCCCCACTTCTAAGATTTTCTCTCTGTAGTGTGAGCAATTTGGGAAGGACTGCCTCCGTAGCATCTATGGCATGGACTCCTCTACCCTCCTCCTTTCCCTCTTCCCCTCTGCTGTAGCTGCCCCTGCCTACGCCAGGCTAGGTCACCAGCATGTGTAGCCCATCTGTGTATTGGGGCTATTATCTACCCATCCTGCTGAGCCCCCTGACAAGAAAGGTATCAAGCTTCTGATACCTGAGCTGTTACCTACCCATGTATGCCTAGGATTTGTTGCTTGTCATTCTGGAATATCAAAATTCCCGACGACAGCTGCCATGCCAGAGCGCCCTTGCTGTGGCTGGGTGGCGCCAATGGGGAGAGTCCCAGACTGGAATGGGTAGTATGAGGGCAGACGCTTTGCACATGAAATTTATTAAGTTCCAAAAAACTGGCTGTTCTTCTAAGGCCAGCTCTTGAGTTGGTAATATATCATTTAATGCTGCTCCTTATGTCTGTGCAGCCTTTCCTGGTTACATCGTGGGAAGCGAGCCACGCTCGTCATCTTGGGGTGAACCACTTTCCCCTGTTCTGCAATAGGACTGTTGTGGACACTTTCACCGACATCAAGCCAATCTGGAACGATGGGGCATTCATTTCCTTTAGCGTGTTCAGAAAGGTTGTAAGGACAATCGCACTGACGCCTTTATTTTGGCATTTGAGGAAATACTTTCCCAGGGAAGGCCAAAGTTGTGTGTTACTGATGTGATGTGAAGGTGTACATCCCACCACCCACGAGGTGGTTTCGTTGCTTGCATTTTGGGCAAATCTCCCTGCTGTATGACAGACCCTCTACGTGGTGGGTGTGGAAGAAAAGGGAAAGACTCTGTGTTCTACTACCCTGTATGTTAAATCATGAGTCACTCTTCTCGCTAATCAGATTGCCTGGTTTATTAGGAGAAAAAAAGGAAGTATAAGTCCCTTGATCATTTATCCTCCACTGAAACTAGTCACAAATATGATTGGCTTCACCCTGTGTTGATGTCTAACTTTACCTCCGTTGTATCCTTTCCCCCTCCTCCTTTCGCCAATCGTATCCCCCTCTCCTCCCCCCCCCACCCCTGTGGTTCCCGTACCCTCCCTTCTTTGGTTCAAATGGCTCTGAGCACTGTGGGACTTAACATCTGAGGACATCAGTCCCCTAGACTTAGAACTATTTAAACCTAACTAACCTAAGGACATCACACACAGCCATGCCAGAGGCAGGATTCGAACCTGCGACCGTAGCAGCAGCGCAGTTCTGGACTGAAGCGCCTAGAACCGAACGGCCGCAGCGACCGGCACCTTCTTTGGTACTTGCTGATGAAGGGACTCCTTCATGGTACCGCTACTCCCAGTGCTTCATAGGTCAGAGGCCTGCTGCCACAATTCAGTCGTGGGACCCACATCCTGTGCGTCCCAATGTCGCCTGCTCTCCCTCAATTCCTGATCTTGCAGAAGCCTGCTCTTCCTCCATGTCTTTCCCTCCTCGACCTGAGGAGGAGGAGCAGGAGCAGGAGCAGGAGCAGGAGCAGGAGCAGGAGCAGGAGCAGGAGCAGGAGCAGCAGCAGCAGCAGCCCCAGAATACGGCCCACCAATGCCCCTGGAGGTTCCATTCTCGCCCCCCCCCCCCTTCAAAATCTGAGTTTGAACTCGTGTGAGTGTATTTCACCCTTTTCTTGTTTATGGTGGATGGTGACCTGACCCTATGATTGTCTCCAGCCCATGTTCCCCCCCATTTAGATCTCCATTCTGGGATTATTCAATGGAACTGTAATGGATACTAATTTTACCTCCCAGAGATGCCATCCCTTTTTTCCGTTTACTTGGCAGCTTCTGTTGTTCTACAGGAATCTCATTTCCGTGATTCTCACTCGCTGACTCTTCATAGGTTCTATGTTATAGGTTGGTACAGGGTCAGCTTTTTGAGGGCTTCCAGTGGCATTTCCATGCTGATGCATACAGATGTTGTTAGTACATGGATCCCCCTTCATGTTACATTGTAAGCAGTTGCTGTCTGCGTCCACTTGGACTCTGTAGTCATGGTTTGCAATCTCTATCTCCCTGCCGACAGGTCACCTACACTCACTGCCCTAACTGCCCTCCGTCAGCAACTCCCTGCTCCCTTCCTCCTGCTTGGGGATTTTAATGTCCATCATCCTCTGTGGGACAGTGCTTTTTGGGCTAGTAAGAGGCTCCTCGTTGACCAGTTTCTTGCAGACCAGGGTCTGTGCCTTCTTAAAGATGGTTCCCCTACCTATGACATTTTCTCCGCCATTGATCTTTCGCTCACTTCCTCTCCCCTTCTCCCTCCTTGCACTGGTCCCCACGTGACGTCTACGATAGTCACCACTTTCTGTTAATTTTCTTTCCCTTCCTGTCTCTCAATGGCCAGGTTATCCTACTAGGCTTTCCATCATGCTGATTTCCCTCTGTATATAACTCCCTAGTCGTGTTTACACCTCCTTTGTCAGGTTGTACTTCTGATGTCGTTCTTGATGTGCCTGATTCATACTGGCAGCATTTCCATTCCCAACTCGACAGACTCCATTTGCTGCTGGTCAGACCCATGGTAGAGGGTGGCCATTGCCACCACCACAGATGATTGTCATCACACACTCCAACATCTTATGTAGCATGCACGCTCTGGTGCTCTTACTACCCTTAAATGTCTTCGCACCAGAGGCTGTTAATTTACTTAATCAAACAACAATGAAGCTTTTGCTGGATGGAGACTTCTTTGGGCCCTCTCTTCTTTCTGCAATTCACCCCTAACCCTCATTCCATCCATAACCAATTACTTCAATACCTAAATCCTCCACAATGACAATATCTCCTCCAGGTGTCTAACAGTATTTGGCTCCAAAGTACTTTCTCCTTTCATTGGAGAGACAGTATTATGGTTCTTGCCCTTAACCCTGGCAAGTATCCATCGTCCATTAATAGTTACCAGCCAGTTAGTGTGATCAATGTCTCTTGCAATATCTGGTCTCACGTTTCTTCGCAAATGTGGTTTGTCCGCCCAAGTTTAAGTCCTTGAATTAGCCTCTGAAATTAGTCCCTTATTAGCGTTAGTGTTTGGCCATGAGGGCCTTGACCTTGCTTCCATACCTGCCAGTTTCTCCCTCTCATTTTCCCTATGTTTTGTCCGTTCTTTTGTGCCATATTGTTTCCCTGATTCTTGTGTCTTCTTCACTCGTTGTTGCCCCCGATGTGTCTTGATCGTGGTGTGGTGTGCGGACCGGGAAATTTCGGTGCTGTTGCTGGTGCCGCAGCACACACAGTGTTTCTGGGGTGATTATTTGCTCTTCTGCTGTACCAATCTTCCTTTTACCTATTTGTTCACCTGTTTCTCTTGCTCTTGATTGAACTGTGCTCTTCATGTTGTTGCTCCCTTTGTTTCGGCCACCTTAGATCATGGGTCCAATGACCTCGCTGTTTGGTGATCTCCTCCAATCAACCAACCAACCAACCATTAAATACAAAGTAGTAAACATGCTTCAGATACGGAAGTACTATGATCTTTGTTTATCAGACTGTGGGACCATGCAAGCCAGACCTACTTGGTCATAGAACGAGTCAGTACACAATTTCCAGAACACTGACAAGAAAATTTACAAATTAAAGAATTAATAGAACACAAAAATATTATGAGCGCTTAGTAATTAATAACGTATTACAGAGAGAAGTTCAGTTACTGCAAGGAATTCCTTTATGCATCAGGAGTAGTGTGCCATAAGGAAACCCGTAAACTTGGATTTGAATTCTTGGGATTTATTACTCGTGTTTTTAGTTCTGCTGAAAGTCTGTTGAAAATGAAACCTGCAGAACAGTGCACACATGTCTGTAAAATGCTAAAGCGAATACTATGCAGGTGCATACCTTTTTTCCCGCGTAGTGAACGAATTGCAGTTTCTTCTGAGCGACAAATTACTTGACGGAACAGGAATTGGATAGAATTCCAGGACAACTCAACAATGGCCTACACCAACTTCGTGAACTGATACACAAGAAGAGTCGGATTGCCCTTTCCTGCTCTAAGAATTTTGTTGATGAATGCAGAATTGCCAGTTCCCCTAGTTGTTGGAGCAGTTCAGCATAGCGCCCTTCAGTTGGTTCACTGAATGCAATACACTATGTGCGTATTCGCCAACTCATCATTTAAGTACCGATAATGATCTGCATCACTGTTAATCTAAAACTGACACTGTCTGAGAAACAAGCCCGAAGCGTTACTGAATACAAATTGTAGGGCAGAGTAATTTTAGCATTACTGTTGTCAGCAACAAGTACAATGAGTGAATGGAAAAGTTTGTTTGCAAATGAGATACATAGCACATATTTTCCATATCTGCACTCTTGTGCAGTTATTTTTTGTGTAACATATGTTCAAACATGAATGTATGTATTTGGGAGGGGGGAGGGGAATGGGGGCGGTAGGTAATGTAAGAAAATGCATTTACTCTGAAATGATTCACCAGAAACTACGAATCTCTTCTATCAACTTATAAAATATCCCTAACCAGTCTCCGAAATTTTGTCAGCCGAGTCCCTCGTACCCTATACAGAACTCAGATCATTTATCGCCACCACCATGACTTCCAAAGCGGTTTTTTTTCCCATCGTAAACCTCTTTCAAATGTTCAAATGTGTGAATTCCTAAGGGACCAAACTGCTTAGGTCATCGGTCCCTAGACTTAAGCACTACTTAAACTAACTTATACTATGAACAACACATACACCCATGCCCGAGGGAGGACTCGAACCTCCGGCGGGAGGGGCCACGCAGTCCGTTACATGACGCCTCAAACCACGCGGCCACAGCGCGCGGCGTAAACCTCTTTCTCATCACGACTTTCATCCTAGTAAGTTGATATATGTCCCCACTTCTGTGATAGAGGTTAAAGTAAACCTGCATAACCAGTGCACTTTAGCAGACAACAATATTACTCCCATCGGAACCGGGATATGTGCACTTTCAAACGAGTACCTGGTTTCCTGGACATATCATAACCACAACCATCATGTCGTCAAAATCTGTTCACTTAGAAAGAACCAGTAATCCCCTTTACAGTATCGAACTCACGTGTATGAAACTGGTACAAACTTATGCTTACTTTACGACTGAGTCAGTGTGTTAAATATTGGATGTAAAACATGTAAGCGAGAACAAGTTTAGAGAAGGTTCGAAATTGTGTGTGGAGTTTGTGCAAATCACTTAGTGCTCTCATTCTCAAATACTTCTGTATTAGCACTCCGGGAGTTACGCTGCCACAAGACACATACAGAGAACTGTAATACTCTCCTTACTATGTTCAACCTTTCGACATAAGGTTATACCTCTTAATGGGTAGATTATAGCTGCATTTTAAATTTCTAGATAAACTCGGCAATTCTATGAAGTATTGAAAATGAAATAATTGTTGCCCCCTAGAAGCTTTTAGACAAGCTACATGCAGCTAGTATCGTGCACCATAAACCATGAACCAGATTAGCTATTTAGTAATGCAGGCGATTCATTCGACAAATACAAAAAAATTTCTTTCTCTAGTTATTCTTTAGTTTTAAAAACTCTGAAAGATTTTTAGAAAACGTCTAATACCATTTGTAAGAGGGCACACTGAAAGTAATACCTCCGAATTTTTTATTCTGTTCTCAATACCTGCTGAGGTAGTACATGTCATACATACTGCTAGGTCGACTTTCCTGCTTTGCTGACGCAAGTTGCAACCCTCTGCCACTAGATGGCTCCGAATTGTAGCGTGTAACAGTGGCGGTGTGTAACGAAAACATGTAGAAGAATGAAAGCTTTGTATAGTGGTGATTGTATCGACACTAGTAATGTGCGACGTTGGGTTGTTCTTGCTCGTAATGAAAGAAATGGTGTCTAACGTCAATATGTGTGACTGAGTTCCGACAGAACGACCACGTACAGCAACCAACGAGACTAATCTGAATCAGTTTAATGATCTCATCACAGAAAGAAGTCCCATAGCACAGACACAGTTTTCAAGTAAGTGCGCATTTGCAATTTATGCGTAAAGATGCTGCGAGACCCCCAGAAAACTGAAAGCACGAATTAGAAGAGTTCGTCAGCACATGAAGCAGCACCTCCTTCAGCATGACAATGCTAGACGACACACGAGCGCTGAGAAACCAGCAACACTCCGACGCCTTACATTCACGGTCATCGATCATCGTCAAACATTCCACAGTGACATCAACAAACTAGTCTTTTGTTGAGAGAATTCTTTTCGTCGTCCTAGTTACTTATCAGTTTCTAAATCTATGAAGGTACATAACATGATGATGCTATTCAAAAATGGAAGAACGTCTGTTGCCACTACAAGCTTCGTTATTTGCCTGTGACAGGAAGACACATTTCTGTTCCCTACGCAGTGTGCTCATGTGTTTCAGGAATACTTGCGGACAGGACGACTCTGACCGTGTCTTCGGCGGCAACGTGACCGCCGTCAACCAGTACCCCTGGATGGCGCTGCTCGGCTACTCGTCACGTAAGTTGCACGCCACACTCCTATTCGCCTCGTCTGCCTTGTTGCTGACAGTTGCTATTACTTTCTACTTAGCATTGATAAAGTGTTCTGGAGAAGTAGTTTATTTCGAAGACACACTTGGATAAAATTCTTTCTAATTTTAACCGAAGCTTCTGGCACCTTCCTCCGTTCTCATCAGAAGGTGAATAACACTGGTAGTTTATTATCTTCTGCTTGAGGTCATAAAGATGTATTCCGCCAACTGTTACACACTAAGTACCACAATCACTTGAAATAGCCAGCTTCGCGATGAGTACGGGGAAAGTGGCCGGAAGCTTCAGTTATCATTCAGACTTAGCGCATCAAGATACAGTGAGACTTCCAACTCTCTCTCTCTCTCTCTCTCTCTCTCTCTCTCTCTCTCTCTCTCTCTCTCTCTCAACGTAAAACTTGAGGATTTACACAGAATAGATCAGCTATAGACAGTTATTTACTTTGACATGTTACTTAAAATATGGCTTACACTGTAAATTGGACCTTCAACGTATACAACTATGGCAAGTTGTATGTACAGTACATTTTTAAAAAATGTTTTAACTAGAATAGTTGTTCGATAACATAAGCCAAAATATTATCAATCTTACTAAAAACAGAAATTCAGCTTGAGTTGATGAGGACGAATTTCAGCTTCATACCGCAATGGCCGTTTAATTCACACTAATAAGTACAGATTTATACTGCCTAACTGTAAGAGATTAAAGTCTGATTACTACTTCAGGTATTGTTTCCTATTTCCTGTGAAGACTAATGTAAGTTCATAATCTTCAGCTCAGTGACTGTCATCGATTATTGCTTTCAGATGAGAGTTGGTAGAACTAAATCAGAATGCAGCAGAAATTCTCGTTTTAATGGTTCGTTCTCTCAGCTCAGATTACCAGTTCAGAGTTTGACAGGAATAATAAGACAGCCGGGGCGGCAGAATATCTTCATTAGGCACATCGACGACACTTCTCTTCGTCGTGTACAACCACGTTATTAAGGTCTCTCTGAGTGTTGTCACTCACACCCTGGTGTCTCCTCCTCTTTTCCTTCCATTAAATTAATGAGCTACGTCAGTATTGATTATGCTTTGTAATAAAACACAGTGATGCATGTCCTTAGAATGAAAGAGATCGTTTAAAGGCCACTGGTTCCCTCTGACTGCTGTTGATAATAGATGATTTAATGATATTACGCACGGCTATTACCGAGCGAGGTTAACACACTGGACTCGCATTCGGCAGGAAGACGGTTCAAACCGCGTCCAGCCATCCTGATTTAGGTTTTCCGTGATTTCTCTAAATCGCTTAAGGCAAATGTCAGGATGGTTCCTTTGAAACGGCACGGGCGCTTTCCTTCTCCATACTTGCCTAATCCGAGCCTGTGTTCCGTCCCTAATGACCTCATTGTCGACGACGTTAAGCACTAATCCTCCTCCTCCTCCTATTCCTACGGCTATTCGTCTTAGATGTTCATGACTGCGGTCGAATGACTTCGACTTGACCTCATGGACTTCATTTACAAATTACTAATCGCTGTATAGCTGAAAACAAGTAGTATACAAATAAATATTGTTCAGTGTCACGCAGAACAATGTTACCATTTCTTAAAAATAGTTTTGTGATCTGTTTTGCACATAATAATGAACCCGCGTGCGACCAACTGATTTTAAAGAGAATATGTGAAATGTAAGATCTGGTACGTGATTCCAATAAGTGGATGTGTAGTCCTGAAAATACCAGCCATAATCGTGCAAGAAACGAAAGATGATTAAATTAAAAAGTAAAGCTGTCGTTAACGTGTAGGTTAGTTTGAACATCTCAATGTCGTTGCGTTCCTCGGAGCTTCGAACAAACGTAACCGACTAGTTGTTGGGAGCCTACAGTTTAACATGGACTAATAACGCTGCAGATAGACATTTTTCACTTTAAGAAACATTGCCAGAGGTTAAAACAGGAATAAGTGACATAAGTCTTAGCACGGACTATACATCCATGTACGTTAATTCGACGATTAAGTCCATTGCAGACCTCAATAACAGCTGTAGTTTTAACGGATAACCACCATCTAAGTCATGATTTAAGCATTAGAACGAAATCATTCGTACATGTCTTGTTGCTTTAGTACTGAGATGCTTAACGATTGCAGGCGGCAGTTCTCGGGAGTTCCTGTGCGGCGGCTCGCTCATCGCCAGCCGCTACGTGCTGACCGCCTCGCACTGCGTCAACGGCAGGAAGCTCGGCTCCTACAGGCTGTGAGTACACCTCTCCATACGGACTCCCAGCAGCGTGTCGTCATCGGTAGTGCGTAAAGTCGGCAACGATAGCAACTTTTGACGTCTTCTGGGGGCTGCACCGTTAGCTGTGATGACATAGGCGTAGAATCGTTCGCCTCACGCGATCATTGATTGACTGGTTGTTATGTGGAAGATTTACTTTGAGGCGACGCGCCGACTGAGTGCCATAGGACGCTCCGACTGCTTGAAGCGCTGAGTAGTCATCTAGTGGGGGAGGAGTGTCTGAACATCAGGGTGGTACGGAATAGAGTATTCCAGGTGAAATGGCTGGCAATTTATCACTACGCTATTCCGTATACGACAATTACAAATGCAGCAGTACTCACTAACCAATAAGATTCATGCTCACCTACAGATTACTTAGGTGCAGGTATCCGCCATACTTCATAACGAGTGCGATGAAACAAATTCTACATAAATATCAAAGCTCCATAACCTCCTACATGCTGCTGGAAAGAATAAATGTATGGATCCAAAAATCTATTAATGGTAGCAACCTATTTTGGATTCTTCCAATGTTCTGTTGTACTGAACGCCTATACACGCCTGTGGTATTAAAGACTCTGAGAACCGGATTTCAGAAATGGATGGCCAACTGGAAATATTTTAAATGCCAGTTGATAGTAAGATACACTCGTAGGTATCCTGGGTGTATATCCTGTAAGATGACTGAGCTTGCAGTTGTTAATAAAGTTGTGCATCCATCCGTGAAAATTTGCTCATAATCTGTGAGTGGTTCTTCTTGGAACCTCGGCGCCACTGTCATCTGCTGGTTGTTGCTCTAGGAGCCCACTTCACAGACTGTCTGGACAACCCTTATCAGTCGTACGTAATTCTGCCAATACGAGGCCTAGAGCTGTTCTAGCAATCAGATGTCAGTCTTGTGGTGGCTCTAGGTGTCTCCCTAGTAACGGACTGCAAACCATTTTCTGTTGCCATTTCACAATCTTGGCATCGTGCAAGCCAAACTTGAGCGTTATATGATCTAAAACACGAGGCTAGAAAAAGCTACATGCGGAAAGACTTCACCGATATTTCGTTCTGTTTCAGACTTTTTTATAGCTGCTTTTCATGTTTTACTGAACTGATTCTTTAAGAGCATCTACTCTGATTTACATAAAATTTGCTGATACATAAATCATACATTTGAGACTATCATACGACCAAGACACTAAGTAAATCAGTACAGAAAGCAAGTTTTGCACTGCCAATGTCACGGGCAGCTATCAATACTCCTGGGAAAAAAATTCGAGAGGATACGGAACTTCGACGAATTTTATATACATATATTATTATAGAGTATATAGATTGTACAAGTAACTGACAATACTCAAAGATCTTGTTCAGCGATGTCACTAATGTATCGACGTGTAGATGGGACCGAAATTTAGCAAATTCCTCGTAATGAGAGGACTGTTTTAAGGAATTCTGCAGTTTTCGTGTTACAAATGTTTAAAAGCGTTTTATTAGCATGTAGATCATTCCGTTTGTGAAGAGCTGTGTTGTCGTCTACCAGTCAACATAGAAAACAAAAGCGTTGCACTGTGCATTTCTCATTCAGTATTTTGTTTAAAAATATCATAGGGAATGGAGACTAATATATATAATTTTGTGAACATGTTTTCTGATCGTTTTTGTTATAGGGGATGACTTCAACTTTCTAGTTATAGATTGGGAGAATCATGCTATCAAACTGGTGCCAGACCAGGAATTCATGTGACACTGTTCTGAATGTCTTGTCCATTAAAATTTCCTGGAGCAGATAGTTACAGAACCAAGTCGTGAAGGTGAAGTTTTAGACCTCCTAGCAACAAACAGACCTGAACTTCTCGAATCACCTAACCGGAGTGATCGTAAGGCAGTGATAGGATCTATGACTGCAGGTATTAAAAGGAATGTTAAGAAACGCTGGAAAATATTTTTGAAGAGCAAGAGGGAAGATACAGACCGCTGATTACCTGAGCAATCTGTATTAAACACTCAGTATGAGAACGAAAATGTGGAGCACAAATTGAAAGAAATTCCGAAGCAGCCTTCAATATGCCATAGACAAGTATGTTCGGAGCAAGGTCTTAAGTGATGGGAAAGACCAACCATGGTTTTTATAGCCATTTTAGAAAACTACTTCGTATAGAAAAAGAAAACAGCACAGATTTAAAAGAAATCAAAATCTAGCTAGCGAATAGACGCTCCCCTTGTTGACTCGTTTTGACTCTGTCTGCGGCTTGGGAGAAAGCCACTACGCTTTTTATCTTAGTAGCAGCACCCGCTGTTTAATAGGCTCTATGTTTTACAGTCAAGCACCCACCACAGATAAAGTCAGGCAATAATGCAAATAAATAAATAAATAATTTATAAATCACCTTATAAAAACTGAGGAAATTAATGGGATAATGGAATAATGTAGTCAACACAATGACGAATTCGATCTAAAATGGAATAAAGTTTTGTCAGCAAAACTTAATCAAATACGACAATAGATTACAAAATGTTATTACAAGCGTGTCTGTTCTGCCTGAAGTTGAAAAATAAAAATTGTAGCGGGTACAGCGAAGTTGCATAAAATAGCGAACTACTTGGCAGAGTCACCTATACTCTCAGCTAAACGAATTATAAACTCAAATCCAAGACCTGACGAAACAGTGGGCCGAAATTTACTCAGTTATGCTGCACTCCTATTCGTAGTTCATCACGAAATACTCACTCGCGTCAAGCTAATGTCCTTCACTTACGGGAAAAACAAACACTCAAGAGGAAGCGAATCTAAAGAAAATGTAACTCATCCACCAAAGAAGGGGCTTACAAGGCGCCTTTTCGACCGATTCATCATTCTGGGACCCTTATCAGGTACGACCAATAGAGAGAGAGAGAGAGAGAGAGAGAGAGAGAGAGAGAGAGAGAGAGAGAGAGGGGGGGGCGTATTTCGTCATGGGATCGTTTGGTCACAGCGAGAGCATCATGGGGAAGCTCGACAGACCGCAGTGGCAGACACTACAAGAGAGGCGTTGTTGTGCATCACGGAGATATTTATCGTCCAAACAGTCGAAATACTGAAGGGGGGCTTCCGAAGTGTGCCAGATAACGTACTACTTCCTCCCCATATATCTGGCGAAATGACCACAACGGGAAAATTCGGTAGGTTAGATCTAATTCAGAGATTTACCAGCTGTTATTCCTCCTAAGTGTCATTCGCGAATGTAACAGGGACGGGGGGGATCAGTTAGCGGTAACAGACGTACACTCCATAGCACGCTCTGAGGTAGCCCGCGGAGTATTAATGTAGATAACAAAATGGTTCAAATGGCTCTAAGTACTATGGGACTTAACATCTGAGGTCACCAGTCCCCTAAACTTACAACTACTTAACCCTAACTAACCTAAGGACATTACACACATCCATGCCCGAGGCAGGGTTCGAACTTACGACCGTAGCAGCAGCGTGGTTCCGACTGAAGCGCCTAGAACCGCTCATCCACAGCGGCCGAGTAATGTGGATAACATCTACCATCTATTACCATACAAATCGGACGTATATGTTCTTAAACAAATAGGTTTCATAAAACTTGTCATGTGAGCAGTTCAGATTCTCATGTCTAATAAATTTTTAATTGTAACAATAGTTTACATAGGGAAAGAAAACAATGAAAAGTATTGCATTGCAATAAGCTTGCTTTCAGAAAAAGTAAAGATATGGGCACCAGCAGTAATAGTGAGCGGTTTTGATATCCAACCACAGATACTTCGCTTTGAATGGTGGCAGTGTCTAACGTATGCACGTTTTTCTTCCCTGTGTCAGGGTGGCCGTGCGGCTGGGCGAGTGGGACCAGCGCACAGACGTAGACTGTTCCGTCGACTTCTGCGTTCCGCCGGCCGAGGACTACGGCATCGAGGAGGCCATCCCCCACCCGGACTACAATCCACAGTCCACCAGCAACGCCGACAACGACATCGCGCTGCTCAGACTCGACCGCGACGCGCCCGATAACTGTGAGTGTCGCGCTGCCGGTCACAACGCTTCCGTAGCCGCACTGGCAACCAGAAGTTAGGTTATAATGTGTCGTTACCTGACTGGTACAGTTTGTCCAAGATAAGTCGCCCTCCACCCCTTTCCAGTATTTTCTGGAGAAAACTTAGACCCTTGGAGCGAATCACACACAAGCTTCACTTCAGGCCTCTCCATCGACTGCGACAGTAAACGTATGTCTCAAACGACATATTTTTTGCAGTGAGAACCAAACAATTTTTGTTGTAAGATAACAGTGCTTGTTAAGTTAAACGAAACACTGCACGAAGAAATGTCGAAGTCTAGGCCTATAAACGAAGATGGTGTTCATATGAACAAAATTTCATATTTATCACGTCATTGCATAATGTAACTAAAGTGTCGATCATATCAGCGGAACAGATACATTTGTGCAGTTTGTACAGTAGGCGTATTTGTGTTTCCATCAAATGAATTGGGACGCCATGCCACCATAACACTTTTCGACTGTTTACCGTCAATCCAAATCAACCACTGAGGGTGAAGGATTTTTCTTAAAACAATAAAAACAAGAGCAGGTAATTCAAACTATATTTCCGTTAAAGGTAACTAGCCTGAAGAATGACCCAAAACTTGTTAATTGGAAGCGGTTTTTCTGTGTTCCCCTGTGTGCAAGGCTGACTATGCTTTTAATTTTGTTTGTTTATAGTATGGAATAATTTGGACACTCATAATTCACTACACCTCAGCAGCTCTGTTTGATTTTTGTGCAGCTATAGACATTTTTTTAGTGTGTGTTTACGTATACTTATTTGATAACAATTTATTCCCAGATTTGTTATCTTAGGTCTTACAAGAGATACATTTCTTTAAATTCCAGCTTTCATCAGACCAGTCTGCTTGCCAATTGCTCCTGAGATCAGGCAGGCAAATTTCGTCGGGAAGAATCTCGTTGTGGCTGGTTGGGGTACAACGGAATATGGTAAGCCTCTCCATGTCTCAACAACTTTGGAAATGTATCCTCAATAATGAAACCATATCATTGTGAACCTTGACACTCTTATTTTGGGGTGGCTAAGATAGTCATCACTCTCATGTGTCATTCCTTCACAGAAACAATAAAGGCAGAGCATTTACTGTATGTCGTCGATTTTAAGACTGGCAAATTTTAAAACGATTGTTAGCGTCACAGAGCATCTTATTTCTTTCTTTTTTTTCCAGTGTTCCATTCATACCACCACTAGGAGTAAAATGGGCTTCGTAACTCATCGCTAAATTATCGTTGTCGAAATTCGGCAGGCAGCCGGTTATCTTTTACTTTTTATTTTTTCAGAGAATTAAAGCTTTATCGACGAAATTCGTGAGGAGACGTTTAACTGCGGTGATGGTAGTATTTATAAAGCCTCCGGTTATTCACACACTCTTCGTTCATTGTAGTTCCTGACAGATTTTATTGACCCTGGTTTGAAAAATCCAAGTGCCCGTCACCTTGAAGAGATTTCTTATACAATGATGATGTTTTTACGACGATAATACACTTCAGGATTGCGAGTTAGGCGCAGCTACTATGCAATCATTCTTGTTAGCTAAGTTCTCCATAGATGTTAAGAGTAAACGTTATAATCTGGAAGGTGTCATTCCTTCAAAATTTTCATAAATTCTTTGAAAGCAGTTGATTACATTCTAGCTCTTTATAGAAAGGATACCTTTTTCCCACAAATAATATATCTATTCAAGCATTTATATGCTGCACATCAGTTACCGAGATGATTTAAAATATCTTCAGAAATATTTGTGTTTTCAGATGTTTTCAGGGGTTCAGAATCGGATGTATTCTGAACCAAAACTATTACGTAGAAACCAGTAAATATTTCGTCAGCTGCTGTTACATTTTTTTTTCTCTTCCAGAACATGAAAGGTACTACTTGTAGCGAGAGGTTTGGTTTGCTCGCGTTCTATACATATGATCTCTGTTTTAGTGCTGTTTAGATGCTATTATTTCGATACGAATAGTTCTCACCTGCACTGTTATAAAGAAAGTCCTCAAACTCTATGAAGCCAATTAGAAACTTCGAAACTAAATTGTGAAGATATTTTGGACATTGCAGTATAAGAATTTTATAACCTCACATGCAGGTCGACTGACTGTGCAAATGAAGAAATTTAAAACGTACTTACGTGATTCTGACAGAATACTTATTTTCCCTATATCTACGGTGTTACTTGGACGTTATTGTGGAA
This sequence comes from Schistocerca nitens, assembly GCF_023898315.1. Classification (NCBI taxonomy): domain Eukaryota; kingdom Metazoa; phylum Arthropoda; class Insecta; order Orthoptera; family Acrididae; genus Schistocerca; species Schistocerca nitens. The sequence continues at coordinate 833,358,072 of NC_064614.1, forward strand.
ATTCTTGTGAGCAACATGTCTTTCTCATGGTGGTTTTTCTGAACCAGAACCACTACATTTTATTAAGGTAGCTCCTCAGCTGTCTTTCAAAGGCTATAGACACTCTGTTCTAGTCCTGTTATCAGGAAACATCCTTGGTCGTAGTGGGAATCAAACCTCTAACTACTCTGCTGACTCCTGTATACCCTTCGCAAATTTTCATACTCAAATAATTCATTTATTTCGGCTTACATTAATCCATCATTTTCATTTTATTATGTTTGGCCGACAGTGCGATTAGATGTTTGCACTGTATAAAAAATGACTTGGATAGTAAAACAAAAGCCTGGGAGAACGTTTGTCATAACAAAGCAGTTTCATAAAGTGAAGCTATCTGTTAACTTACATGCTTCGCTATGAATAGCCTATTTGCACTCAAAGGTTTCCTGTATTTCTCTTTAGTTTCTTGCATTTACTACCTTGTCGTGTTCACACTTAGGTAACTACTTTTCATGTGACTCATAGATTCTGGGTCTAAAGCAGTAGTTACATATACATATTATTACCTGGAATTTCTTCATATAAGTCGGGCAATGACACTGAAATATCTGGGGGATGGTAAAACCTATCATGTCACGTTTTGTGCATACTTAGTCAGAAACAAAAAGGCAGTGGTTTGATGCATTTATTTATTTGATTGCGTTTATTTAACACTGTAAAATTTCCAGTCTAAGACATGGTTGTACTGCAGAAACTAGCCTTTCTATCCAAGGCTGTATTTGACAAAACTGAAGTAACACGTGCAATGTTTTGATTATTGTCATTACTTTGTGGCTTAAGCATTTTGCTAAATGCCTCCACATATGCTTTATGCAATCACAGTTCATGAGGAGAGGTGTACTTAATGCATCAAAACGGACAAGATAATGTGTATTTAGTTCAGGAGTCCAAACAAATCAATATGCTAAACACTTTACATTTTAATATATCACCAACTGACGTTTCCTTCCTCTCCATTCACTTTCGGGACACAGAAAGAATGACTGCTTATATCCTTTTATGCACATTGTAATTAGTGTAAGCGTGTCTTTGCCATGCCTACAGGATTGATAAGTAGGAGGCTGAAGCAGATTTCCGGATTCCTCGCTTAATACTGGCCCTTAAAACTACGTTAGTGTACTTTGTGGGGATAGTTTCTTATCTTCACGCATCTGCCAGTTGAAGATTTTCAGCATTTCCAACACACTTTCGTAGACCAAACAGACATGTCACATTTCACGTTGACTCCTTTGTGTACGTTCAGAATCCCCCGTTCATTTGCTGTGGATCTCACATACTTCAGCAGAAGTTCTAGGATTGGGTGCACGAAATATTCATACCTAATCTCTCTTCTTGACTGACTGACTACTTTCCCATCACCCTGCCAACGAACCAAAGTACGCCACTGACACACTGACGTTCTTTCTAAAAGATACTAACATTTTGCACTTCCTCTGTTACACAATTTTGCATTTCTGCACTTTTAAAGCAAGTTGCTAATATTTTCACTACACTGAAATCTTGTCCAGAATATGCAAGGGTGCTTGAATTGTTCTTGGGCACTGCATTGGATGATTTAGTGGATTTTGTCAAGCCAGCAGCTCCTCTTCGTTTGGTATCGCCTCGTAGAAATATTGTGCAGTTCCTACAACACTATCCGATGCAACGCCTGATAACCTTTCAAGCAGCTACTTCGTTAGAAAAGCCTTGTGTGTGCTGATCTTACCTAGAAATATTTCATTGGAAACCCAAAAGTCGTAGGTTACTATTAACACTGTCTCCAGATCATTAGTTTAATATAACAGTCCCAGCTCACTTACCTGGGCACGTCTGAAGTTATAGATGTCTAGATGACTGCGTCCTCTCCACCAAGAAAACTTCAGTCTTGTTACAGATTTAGTTTGGTACATCACACATAAATTGTCATCCGCAAACATACTCCACAAGCCACCATACGGTGCATGGCGGAGGATATCTTGTACAACTCGTATTCATTCCCTTTTGTGCTACATCCGCAAACGGAGCGATGAAAAAGACCTCTGTATGAGCACTGATTTCTCTTAACTTCTGTTCACGGTCGTTACACGAAAATTAAGTCGATGACAATAGAATCGCACGGAAGTCTGCCACAAACGGCAGTTCTCTTATTACTATTCCGTAGAATTGTTTCAGCAAACTGCTGACCATTTGCTTTCCTTACCTACCGTCCTTATGGGCTCATTCTGTTTCTTTTTCATTACGACGACGACTCAAACCCGCGTCTAGCTACTGTGATTTAGGTTTTCCGTGGTTTCCCTAAATCGCTTCAGGCAAATGCCAGGATGGTTCCTTTGAAAGGGCATGGCCCATTTCCTTCCCCATCCTTCCCTAATCCCAGCTTGTGCTCCGTCTCTAATGACCTCGTTGTCGACGGGACGTTAAAGGCTAATCATCTCCTCCTCCTCCTCCTCCTCCTCCTCCTCTTTTTATTCCGTTCAGACATTACGCCTATGTATTTAAGCGAGATAATTGCATCAAAAAGCACATCATTAATACTGCATTCAAAAATAACAGGACTTTCCTTCCCACTCTTCTGCGTTACTTCACATTTTTAACAATTCGAGCAAGTTCCCATTCATCACACCAATTACAAACTTTCCCTTACGCTAGAGCATCATTAGCGAACAGTTGCAGCTTGCTGCTCACATAGGTAGGTTGTCGCATTTCCCTGGGGCACTCCTGACGGTAACCTTGCCTTTAACGAACATCTGTGTCCAGGACAACGTACTGGGTTCCATTACTTACGTCTCTGAGCCACTCTCACATATCATATTCTGTATGCTCGGACGTTTGTCATTACTCTGCAGTGTGGCACTGTGTCAAACGCCTCTCAGACATATAGAATTATGGATCTGGCGGTTGCTCTTCATCAATGGTTCCTTTGCACGAGACTTACTTTCTAGATTCGAGCTGATTTGTCAAAAGACGTTTTTTGTCGCAGAGGAATTTATTGTAAGCCCCTGCTTTGGTTAACAAAAGCGTGTTTTGTATGTACAGGTGACGTCAGTCCAGTGAAGCTGTTCGTCGGGGTGCCGGTGGTGGACGAGCAGACCTGCCAGCAGCGGTACTCGCGCTGGAACCGGCGCATCGTGCCGTCCCAGATGTGCGCTGGCGGCAGGGAGGGCAAGGACTCCTGCACCGGCGACAGCGGCGGCCCGCTCATGGCCATAGAGGGCCGGCCCCCCAGGGGGATCCTCATCGGCGTCGTCTCGTTCGGCCCCCGCGAGTGCGGCATGAAGGGCTACCCTGGCGTGTACACCCGCGTCTCCTCCTTCCTCACCTGGATACTCGACACCATTCGGCCTTAACTCCACGCACACAGCGTACACCAAACCACACCGTCTAGACCTCTCATCACGTGCGACATTTGACTGGATGCATCCAGACGAAGTTCGACACTCACACATTAATGTTCACATTAGGACAGCGAATATCACAGATATTACACCTTAAGAGGTGTTAGCTCTTACCAGTATCTTTTCCACATGCCATTACTCACCATCGTCTTCAAAATACTCGTAATTTCACTATAAATTTTTCTTTTGTTATCTTTAAATGTCTAGTACACACAACATTCACAAAAACGATCCTTAAAGGGAAAAAAATGCAACACATTACTGTCATGTGATATCCATGTGTGAAACATGTTAAGAACCTGATTATTATGGGAAGAAGCTCCGGTAATTAGTAATAAAATCCATCCTGAGAACAACAAAATTTCGTAAAGTTTCGATAGCTGCACAACATTATATCGACAACTGAAAACACCGAAATGGAACGGCTTAATCTTGACGAGCAAGTCATTCGTTGTAAATTCTGTGACAATGTGGCTGTAAATAATGTGACAATGTGGTACCGTTAACAACAACTGCTGCTTCAGCTGACACAGTGTACTGTTTTATGCTGTAACAACGAGCGCTGCCTTCTCATACCCGTTTGCGCTCTAGTTTAAGGAATTGAATTTCCTCCAATTATTCTCACTCATATCCTGCATTCACCAAAACCAGGACTTCTTTGGCCACATTGTTGTTGCTCGTTATCTCAGAAAATAATTTAGTTTGCAACATTTAATATATTTGTGTGTTCTTTGTACATTGCCAGTACCTACATTCCGTTCTGGTTTCCTGTGACACTGTTTCGTGATTACATGTATAGACGTGCTTTCAAGCAGAGAAAGTGATTTTGAACATTGAAACCATACTGTGTATTGAAGAATTTTTACAAACTTAATTTATTTTGTTATCCTTGCACATCATGGGAGTGAGCTGTACCATGATGTATAGACTTACTTTTTTTACTCATTTATAAATAAACGTTTTAAAGTATATCTTCTTTCATTTCTGTTTCATGTAAAACGAAAGCATAGCAACGTCTGATCTTGAGGGTTTCTTGTGGTGTCACCGCCAGACACCACACTTGCTAGGTGGTAGCCTTTAAATCGGCCGCGGTCCATTAGTATACGTCGGACCCGCGTGTCGCCACTGTCAGTTATCTCAGACCGAGCGCCGCCACACGGCAGGTCTAGAGAGACGTCCTTGCATTCGCCCCAGTTGTACAGCCGACGTTCATAGGAATGGTTCACTGACAATCACGCTCTCATTTGCCGAGACGATAGTTAGCATAGCCTTCAGCTACGTCATTTGCTACGACCTAGCAAGGCGCCGTATTCAATTAATATTGAGCTTATTATAAAACCTGTACCGTCAAGAGCGATGTACACCAATTATGGATTAAAGTTAAGTATTACATTATCAACGTACTTTATTTGCAATTCTCAAGACATTGTCCTGTTCCAGACCTCGCGCCAGTCTGCGTGTAATTAAACGCGTGCATTTCGGCCGCCTCTAGCAACACGGTGTTGGCTCTTCTGCCAACACTTCATTTCTCATCAGTAAAGCAGTCGCCCACAGACAGACAATACAGGCTTTGACGCCTAGCATGTCTGCATTGTGAACACAGTTTGTTACACTTTTGTCACAGTTGCAAATTACTACTGACCCATAGGTCTGTTGCTGGAGAAATTATCAGTATACTTGAAGCAATAGTTAAATTTTCTGAATGTTGAAACTAATTTGTCAGAAAACTGACATTCTGAAATGTAACTACGATATAATATTTAAATACCCAGCAACCTATAACTCTTTGAATAGTTTTGTTCATACGAGTTTAGAGTGTTCTGTACTCATATTCATGGCTGTGGCTCCTGGTGACATCTATTTTGGGAGACACTGGAACATTATCCTTCGCTTGAATAAACATTCGAGGACATGGAAACAGAATCTAAGTGGCGTCACCTCGAAAGGTGTCCTACAGGTTTCAAACCATATGGAATGATCATTATTATAATTACGTATTTCACCATCACATCTGCACTGTTCTTTCTTTAAAGTGCGTGCAGATCATGGTTGTTACAAAAAAACACCAAAGTGTTCCACAGTAAGCGGAAAGATACACCCTATTAGAAACTGTACGTGAAATTACGAACAAATCACCACTTGACTGTACATACTTCCTGTCACACCGGAAACATAGGCTGTTGCTAACTGACATGAGCAAGAAACCATCCAAGTGAACGACAGAGATAATCTTAGTTATTATTCATAAACTAGCTGTACCTGCCCACACATTGCTGTGGCTCAGTCTGGTTCAATGGAAAAGAGAGAGAGCGAGAGCGAGCACAAGTTTCTAATTGATATATGCTCAAGCGCCAAAGAAACTGGTATAGGTATGCGTAATGAAATACAGAGATAAGTAAACAAGCAGAATACGACGCTTCGGTCGGCAACGCCTATATAAGATAGTGTCTGTCGCAGATGTTAGATAGGATACTGCTGCTACAATGGCAGGTTATCAAGATTTAAGTGAGTTTGAACGTCCACAAGCGATGGAACACAGCATCTCCGAGGTAGCGATAAAGTGGGGATTTTCCCGTACGACCACTTCACGAGTGTACCGTCAATATCAGGAATCCGCTAAAATATCAGATCTCCCACATCGCTGCGGCCGGTAAGATCCTGCAAGAACGGGACCAACGACGACTGAAGAGTATCGTTCAACGTGACAGAAGTGCAACCCTTTTGCTGACTGCTGCAGATTTCAACGCTGGGCCAGAAACAAGGGTCAGCGTGGGAACCATTCAACGAAACATCATCAATATGGGCTTTCGAATCCGAAGGCCCACTGTGTACCCTTGATGATGACTGCACGGCACAAAGCTTTAGCCTCGCCTGAGCCTGTCAACACCGACAATGGACTGTTGGTGACTAAACATGTTGCCTCGTCGGACGAATCTCATTTAAATATGGAACGAGCGAATGGACGTTTACGGGTATCATGAATTCATGGACCCTGCATGTAGGCGTGGGACTGTTCAAGTCACGGCTCTATAATGGTGTGGGACGTATGCAGTTGAAGTGATATGGGATCCCTGATGCGTCCAGATAAGACTCTGACAGGTAACACGTACGTAAGCATCATGTCTGATCACCTGCATCCATTCATGTCCATTGTGCATTCCGACAGACTTGGGCAATTCCTTCCAGTAGGACAGTGCGACACCCCACACGTCCAGAATTGCTACAAAGTGGGTCCAGGAACACTCCTCTGACTTTAAACACATCTGCTGGCCACCAAACTCCCAAGACATGAACATTACTGAGCGTATCTGGAATGCCTTGCAACTTGCTGATCAGAAAAGATCTCCACCTCCTCGTTTCCCCCTTCTCTCTGACTTTGAGCGATGTTTATTCTTGCTACTAATTCATTTTCAGTGGTAGTATTCTGATCACAATCCGTTAAGCCAGAAATAAAACTATCCCGTTTCTGTGTAAATCTTCTGCGAAAAATAAAGCAAATCCGCATATTTTACGGTAGAATAAATTCTCTTTTAAAGGCCGTTTTACTAGAAACCTGTACGCTGATGTTTGAAAAACACATATATTCTATACAAGGTGAGTCACTATCTATTACCACCACGAATAACTCCGAAAGTATGATAGGAGCTGAAAAATTTGTGGAACAAAAGTTGCATGGGATGACGTGGGCCATAATATGACGTTGGTTTTTTGTTGCTAAGTGGAGTCGCTTCAGAGACAGTCAACTTTTTTTAATGGGATGCTATAATTTGGTACTTATTTTCTGATAACGGCTATCGAGACGAATTCAAATGATGTGTAACTGTAACGTCTTTGAAGGTCACGAAGGTGGCAAGAACGTCCATTTACAGAAGGTGTTCGAAGTGATGACCATTGGTGTCATTGCTCCAGTCTTCCTATCATGGATTGAGTGGTATTCCTTATCACATCGGCACTTACCGAAGCACATGCTCTGACAATTCCCTCTCACGTATCTTCAGGTGTAGTTGGAATGTCTATGTAAACAATGTCTCTTACGAATCCCCACAAGAAAAAATCCAGAGGCGTCAAGTCTGGCGAACGAGCCGGCCAGGACACATCGCCACGTGCAATACAACTATTTGGGAACTCTCTCAACAACTCATTTCTAGCCATCAGCGAAAAATGTGCCGGACACCTGTCGTGTTGATACCACATTCTGTTCCTTGTTCCTGAAGGTATATCTTCCAATAACAGACCTAATGTTTCTTGCAGGAAGTGGTGTACTGCCTACCATTAAGATTTCGTTCGATGAAATAGGGGCTTAAAATTCTGTCCTCCAGAATCCCACGCCATAAATTTACCGACCACGGTTTCTGGTGTGCAACTTGCCGCAGCCAGCAAGAATTTTCAGTTGCCCAATAATGCATGTTACGCAAATTAACATTTGCGTGGTTCGTGAATGTAGCCTCGTCAGTAAATAAAATCAAATTAATAAATGTGTCATCCCTCTGAATCTAAAGTTGAGCCCATCGTCAGAATTCAATGCGACGCATACAATCCGTACCAGTTAATTCTTGGTGGAAACTGATATGGTAAGGATGATATTTATGGTGATGTAGAACACGAACAACACTATTTTGGCTCATGCCAGGTTCCCTTGCGATCTGAAGCGAACTAACACACGGATATCGAACCACAATGGCAAGAGTATCAATTTCCATTTCCTCGTTAGTATCTTTCCTTAGCCGGATATGTTTCCGATGCGTTAAAGATCCAGTTATTCTCAATTTATTGTACACGTATTTAAATGTACGACGTGTTGAGTGAGTACGTTGAGGATATCTTTCAGCGTATAAGTCTCTAGCTCTCACTGAATTTCGTTGGCATTCTCCATAAATGAGAAGCTCATCGACTTGTTCTTCGAAGGAATACATCATTCACATTCGCTTGATTCGGCGATACTACTCTTACCATTCCTATTAGTGTTGTACTGCGAAACCGTCGAATGGTGTTTGCATGTCAATGGTACGTTAGATGGCTGCGCCGTATTCGGCGAATATTTACTATTTGCACGATATACGAGAGAGAATGGTCAGAGCATGTGCTTCGATAAGTGTCGAGGTGATAAGGAATACCACTCAATTCATGATACGAATGCAGTACTGCATTGATGCCAATGGTCATCACTTCGAACACCTTCTGTAAATGGACATTCATGCCACCTTTTTGACCTTCAAAGAACTTACTGGTACACAACATTGGAATTCGTCTCCATAGCCGCTATCAGAAAATAATTATCAAACTATAACATCCCATTTAAAAAAAAAAAGTTGACCATCATATCTCTGACGTGACCCCACCTAGCAGCAAAAAACCAACATCATATTATGGCCCCGTTGTCCCATGCTACATTTGGCCCACAAACGTTTCAGCTACTACCACACTTTCGGAGTTATTCTAGGTGGCACTAGTTACTCACCCGGTATATGTTCACTACAGTATCGTTGGAAAATTAAAATTGTGTAGCCTGTATTCCTTCAGACCTTCATTGCACTGGAGTGCAAGATTTTTAATCAGATTGATAAAGTGCATTTCGATATTTTTGGTAACAATGTTTCTCCATTATGTAGTACATACCTACGTATAATTTACAAAGTAGGTACATACAAACACGCACGTATTCGAATGTAATTTTGTGTCAAAATTTCAAGTCGATCGACGCAATACTTCGAGTTTAGCGAGCACAAACTTACTGAGGCTGAATTTTTATATATAAGATGGCAAACTTTTATTTCTCAACACACCACATAAAAATGCGGAAATGGATTAAAACAAAATAATATTCAACGAATAGTTACAAAACTTAGAAAATGCTTACAAAATTCCACACAATATTTCCGACACTAAACTACTCATAATCGTATATAGTTCAGCGAAGAGGAAGTGAAATTGATATATAACACAGCGATGACATTAATAGACGTGGAGATGAAGGTCGAATGCAGAAGAACGAGGGAGGAGATCGGCCATGTGTTTTCCAAAGGGACCATCTCAGCACTTGTTTTTGTGGTTTTGGGAGAAAACACGAAATCCATACAAACAGGTGGTCTGGTGGGAATTTCGTCCTCCCTTTCCCTCAAAAGGGAGTCACGTAGCTCATTTCATAATTTTCCAGCTAACGTTTTGGAAAACCTCTCACTGGCGAAAGCTGCAGCACGTTACTGAGGCATGCATGTCTCTGAAAGCCAGTAGCTGGCTACTATGCAAGTACCCTGTGGTGAACTTACCCCTCCTGCGTTCTGTATTTTATCTACCCTTCTTCTAGCTTCTGGAGCGAGCTTTCCAAGAGGAAGAATTAAGTTTTGCAATATGGCAACCAGCGTCCAATAGATCTCAACGAGCCGAGCTGTAACTCTTCATGAGCAATTCCCATCTATCTGCAAACAAAGAGTGCATCAGAAGAACAAGACAGTATTCTCCCGAAACGATAAAATTTCTCACTGTCCATTTATCAGCGTCCTTGTTTCCTCAGAAAATATAGTCCGAATTCAGACGTCCTGTTGCAACTTTAGCAAGTACGAAATGAAGCTACGCTGCAGAAATGACGCATTTCAAACGTATTACATTAAGCAACATTATCTGACTCCAGTTTCCTAGATGGAACATACTGTAAGCAAAGAAAGGAATTTCATATTTATTGTAGAAGTTTTCTTCGTGTAAAATCCACAAAAGGTGGATGACAAAAGGTCCAAATGAGTTTGCAGAAAATAAATTTTCTATGTTATTTCTGAGGTTTCCCGGGCTTGATTGATACTGTTTTTCCGATTGCAATAAAATCCTCCTGGGCGAGTGACCGCGTCATAATTATAGGATACTACCAATGTTTCGGCTTCTTTTGCAAACAATCTTCATCATGGTGATTACAGGCATGATTCCATGTGGCTTTTGGCAGCCTATATTTTTATTAGGCGACAGGATCGATGAGAGAGGGTATAAGATGCTAGTGCAGGGATGTTTGATGCGAATTTGTGATTGTATGTTGTCAGCGAATCCTCATTCAGCTGGTACCAGGTATCACGCGAATAATACTTGGCATAGAGGGGAACGTTTGTGGGGCGGCAGGTGGAATAATAGAATAAATGTTTTGTATTTATGCTGTTTGCCGTTCTCAACACTGGCTCTCTAACTACAATATTGGCAACCAGAAAGTGATTAGCAAAACGTGAAGCCTGTAATTAGAATTCCTAGTGCCCACTTCATCTGAGAAATACATTTATAGCTACAGCTTATAGCTCTGAGGAATTAGGAGATTGTCTGGGATTCATAATCAAAAACCATTCTCTCTAAAATGTTCACTATATTCTTCTAATGCGCTGATGCCACTATAACTGTTCAAATTAAATGTTTAAGTGAATGCTCGCCATAATTTGATGATAATGTTCATCAAACGCCACACTAAATAATGGTAGAATGTCTGTCCGGCGGCGGCACGTGAAAATACGACATACGCAAACTGAAGATAGATCATCAAAGTCATCCCAGAATTAACACTTCACTTGAAAACAATTTCATGGTTATGCGTGTCCCGTTTAACTTATTACGGCATCCGGGGCTGTTTATAGCAATGATACCGACGTGACCCTACTCCCGGCACAGGTGGTGCGCTAATCAGCGTCTGGAGAGAACTGGGGCCTTTTCTCGCACAGTGTTCTTACATATAAAGCCGCGGTGCGGACGGCTAAGGGAACGCCTGATCAAATCTGCTCTCCTGACTAGCTGCTGGGCTAGTAATGCACCACTTTAAGTTATCGAATAAATATTGCTTCCTTTGCTGATGGCCGATGAAGCTTTCAATTTAATTGTGCAATCAGCACACAAGTGAGTAATCATAATAAAAGTCTCAAGTGGCTAAGTCAAATATTTTGGGCGAGAGAATTAAATTAATTTCACTACATGCAGTAGACGAGCTCTGAACTTGCTCTTTGGAGATACGCTGTAGCTATAGTTTTATAGTTATTCTGTTGAAACGTCTGACATTTTTATGATTGTAGCGGATCTCCCTTCTACTTAAATTTAAACATCCTAGCTTTATTTATTCTCCTACTTAATCTAACTTGCTTCCTTAATTTCTAAGACAAAAACCAGAAAATCATGAATTTCAACTAAAATTTTAATTTGTGAGATCCAGAATACTGTTTCTACTAAATTATTATGCAAAAGGAATCTAAATATAAGTTTTTAAGTTTCTAGCTCTTTTCTGTTTTGCCAATGATTTTTACAGAAAAACATCCAAATTTCGAAAATGGTTAAAGTTATTGAACTGATATCCAACACATATTGATTTTGTATTATTCCTGACATGCTAGAAACGTTTCAGGTTATTTACTTCATTTTAAAGTATTGCGCAATATTTATGACGTCAGAGCTAGTTACAGCGGACTAGGCTGGCACACAATGGAAAGACTGATGTGAATTTTATAAGGCGTGAGTATGCTGCTACATCACCCTCTACTTATTTTTTTTTAATGTAAATGAAAAAAAGTTAATTACAAAAAGGGAAGCAAGAGTAAAGATTAACTCCCTATGAAAATTAAAATTGAAATGTAAACATATAGAAATATTAAAAGAAAACTTATTACCTACTTCAATTATTTAAATTGCTGGCATGTTCATTGCCTCTTAAGCAACATTATCACTCAAAATTTAAGCAAAATCAATGATATACTTTGACATACATATTGCCTTAGACAGACAAACACATAAAAATATGAAAAATTATGAAAATCTTAAATCCATTAAATTGTCTGTAAATATTTTACATACACAAATTCAAAGAAAATAACATAGTTATTCATGATACATAAACAGATAATTATATCTTAGCAGTCTTTTCTAAACCTGAAAGAAAATTTCACAAATCATGACGATTTCAGTTTTACACACGTGGTTGTAGCCGCTTTGGCTGGCGTTCTACACTTCCATTCACAAGGGTAGAGGAGGGGAAGTTGCTATGGTGTGCGTCCTTCACGTTCACTCTAAATTACATGGGGAAAGGGGAGGGGTCACTGTGATTTGTGTCCACGTCACTCCACGGTTTCACGCAGCTACCAGGCTGCCATTATCTGGTTTGTCCATTAGAACAAACAAAAAGAGTGCCTCAGACTCTGTTCACTTAATATCTAAAGGTGGGTCACAATGAAATGGGGATATATACATTTTATCTTTCAATATGTTACTGGAACAAAGTAAACAGAACTTTTTCAATTTTCCTCTCACGGTTACTTAACTGTCATTAAATTGGTAAACAAATGGCTCAAAACGCCGTTAGTCACATACTAGAGAAAATTTATGCTCAAGGCATACAATCATAAATCCTATTTAATCTCAATTTATTATTTCTTGGCCAGAACACTGAACCAATGCTCAGTACATTCTTGATACATTTTTATTTTATTTGCTTAGCTGACTCATCTTCGATTATCTAATTCTTAGAGATAGTATGAGTATATTTGATTAGTAGTTGTCTTCTCAGCTTTTCTGTACATGTGAGTAACTTGTGGTAATAGTATACTTCTGAGTGTTCAAAACACACTACATTTAGTTGACTACTAAATCCACTTATTGGTCTTCTGCTGCTGTGTCAGTTCCACATCTGCAATTATGCACTTACTTACTTTGCTAGTGTATGAACGTAAGTAATACTCACTCCATTAAAATTTAAAGCATAGGATAGCACATTTATTTCATATCTATAGTGTATTGCAGCTGATCAGTTTGCTCACATGGCAATCCATTTCCACTCAATCGGATGCTTAAACCACAGGTAGTCTCTCTCGACCTACCACTTAAGTGGTGGTGGTGGTGGTTAGTGTTTAACGTCCCGTCGACAACGAGGTCATTAGAGACGGAGCGCAAGCTCGGGTTAGGGAAGGATTGGGAAGGAAATCGGCCGTGCCCTTTCAAAGGAACTATCCCGGCATTTGCCTGAAACGATTTAGGGAAATCACGGAAAACCTAAATCAGGATGGCCGGAGACGGGATTGAACCGTCGTCCTCCCGAATCCACTTAAGTGCATTAAGTAATTATGGCCGAGTGTAATGCTAAATTCCTTAAACCTATAGGACACCATCAGCTGCTCCGTCTCATCAAACGTAAGGGTACCTATGGTCGCATTCACGCCTCCAACTCATAACCTCAATACATGTAGGTGTGTCCTGTCACACACTACACCAAATAACGGTCAGCTCCAACCTTATAAATATTTCAAGGACGTGTCCTTCACGTCTCAACCACAAACACTGTTCAGTTCTATTACACTGCCATTCCTTGCTACACAAGGTGAGTTCATTCTTACAACTTATCTGCATATTTTTCATAACACTAAGCAATCTCTTTTACTATTAATTAGTTAGCTCTACAGCATACAATAGGTTTCACTGCCACTTCAGATCCTGCTTGTACACGATTTTGTATATCTTTTTAAATTACTGTTGGTGGACCATTTCCAATAGAACAACAACTTTGTACTTATAATATTACCAGGGTTCTATACATACTTGTTACTCAAATACCTTTGTATCTTAATTACATCATAGTTCTCCTTTGTTTATGTCACTGTTAGGTTTGTCACATTAGGTATTTTCTTCACTAATCGGTGGATAGAATGGTTACAGAACCCATGGCTTGATAGCTATGACGGAAAATTTTTGTATTGCAAAGAAGGAGTCGGAACTTTGGTGGATAGGAAAGATGAAGATAGAGTGAGACCTGAAATGGGAAAGAAGATCTCACCCAGCTGGGACTGCACAGCTGCCACACTGTGTAGAGGTTACAGAACAATCTCCTCCCTACAGAATTCATTAGCTTAACGCTGGCTTGATAGTCATGCCGGAAGATTTTAGTATTTGAGAGTACGAGCCGAAATTTTGGTGGATAGGAAAGACGAAGAATGAGTGAGATCTGAAAAGGAAAGAAGATGTCACACAGCTGGGACTGCACAGCTGCCACACTTAGTAGAGGTTACAGAACAACCTCCTCCCTACAGAATTCATTAGTTTATTATTGGCTTGATAACCATAACGGAAAAATGTAATGTGTTGGAAAGAAGAGGTCGAAAATTTAGGTGGATAGAAAAGATGAAGAGAGAGTGAAATCTGAAATGGGAAAGAAGATCTCACACAGCTGCCACACTGTGCAGAGGTTACAGAACAGCCTCCTCCCTACAGAATTCATTAGCTTAATGCTGGCTTGATAGTCATACCGGAAGATTTTAGTATTTGAGCGTAAGAGCCGAAATTTCGGTGGATAGGAAAGATGAAGATAGAGTGAGACCTGAAATGGGAAAGATGATCTCACCCAGCTGGGACTGCACAGCTGCCACACTGTGCAGAGCTTACAGAACAACCTCCTCCCTACAGAATTCATTATCTTAATGCTGGCTTGATAGTCATACCGGAAGATTTTAGTATTTGAGAGTAAGAGCCGAAATTTTGGTGGATAGGAAAGATGAAGAATGAGTGAGACCTGAAAAGGAAAGAAAATCTCGCACCGCTGAGGCTGCACAGCTGCCACACTGTGTAGAGGTTACAGAACAACCTCCACCCTACAGAATTCATTCACTACCTATGAACTTCTTTAGGTCGATCACGTTCCTGAGACCGAATAGATTTTTACTCTTAGGGTACTCTAGCCTATATGCATTGGCATGTGGTTTTCCTATGATCCTGAAAGGTCCTTGGTATACGAACATGAATGTCTTTGTTTCTGCATTTATTTTCTTTGATTTTTCCTTGGTTTTGACAAGGACTAACTGACCTATTTCAAAACTGGTGGGTACAGCTTTTGCGTCATGACGCTTCTTTCTTTCTAATGTTCTTTTCCTTATATTTGCCATAGCCCTTAACTTCTTTTCGTCAGTGGATATTTGCGTTAGAATAGGTAATTCTACCATATCTGCAATTACATTGTGTGGTTCTTGGCCAAGCATCAATTCGTAAAGCGCAAAACCAGTTGCATCATGCCTTAAGTTGTTAATTACATTCTCAAAATACTTCATGTGCTCTTCCCAACTTGAATGTTTCCGAGCACAATAAGTCCTGCAAAGCATATTCAAATCTCTCATAATACGTTCACTCATATTTCCTTGGGGGAAATACGCAGATATTTTCAGATGTTTCACTCCGGCCTTATCCAGACATTCTTTAAATCTATCAGAAGTAAATTGAGGCCCATTGTCTGACAGCAAATTCGTCCGAACGCCAACGTTCAAGAAGAAATCTTTTTCCAACTTTTCTACCAACGTTTTTGCATTTGCTCTTTTAATTGGGTATAGCTTAACATATTTACTAAATCCATCCACAACAACAAAAACATGGGTGCACCCACCTCTCGAAGCAGGAAGAGGGCCAAACAAATCACAAGCCAGTAATTCTAGGGTTTCAGTTGGCTCTACTGAATGCATATCCCCTTGTATTCTGGTGTTAGCAGCACGGACTTTCTGGCACACTACACACGATGCTAGACGCTTGGCAACACGGCGGTAAATGTTGTCAAACACAACCTTCTCTTTTAATTTGGCAATGCACTTCTTTGCACCGTAGTGCCCATACCTCAGGTGTACATAGTCGATTAGTAAGTCTACATGTTGTGAGGGAAAGCACAGCTTCCACTCTGAAACTCCTACATTTTTCCTTCTAAACAGAATACCTTTATGCAGACAATAGTATTTCGAAACCTTAGGATAGTTCGAATTTCCTAAATAGCTCTTCACTAATTTCAGCTGGTCATCTGCATTCTGCTCCCGTCTCAAGTTCTTAATCACCCTCTTTAATGCACTTTCTTCCTTTACTTAGTGCAATGCAAACATTCGTACTTCACTTAGGTCAGTTGCTATAATTCCCGCGTCATCACATAGCTCCGCACTTCTAGATAACCCATCAGCTACCAGATTGTGTTTTCCTTGAATATATCTAACCTCAAGATCAAACTGCTGGAGATACAATGACCATCTTACCAAACGAGCATTCCTCAACTTACAGGTCTTTAAAAAGGTCAACGCCTTATGGTCACTGTAAACAATTATCTTGTGACCTAATAGATACTGCTCAAATTTCTGTACCCCAAATACAATTGCCAATGCTTCTAGTTCTGAGATGCCATAATTTCTCTCTGCTGCCTGTAAAGATCGACTTACGAAAACTATAGTCTTGTGCACTTCTTGTTCGTTCTCTATTTCTACTGGGAATATCTCCACAGCTATACCAAAGCCACTAGCATCAACAGACATACAGAATGGTTTTTCAAAATCAGGATGATATAAAATAGGAATATTAATTAAAGGTTGTTTAAGCACCTCGAACGCCTGTTGGCATTCCGCTGTCCAAACCCAAGGGGTATTCTTTTTCAGCAGGAGGTGAAGACAGGGTGCATTAAAAGCCTGATCACTAACAAAACGCATATAGAAGCCGAAAAGACCGAACATCGATCTCAACTGCTTTTTGTTTCTGGGAGCCTCAAATTTTTCAATGACTGCTAGCTTGCCTGGGTCAGGCGGAATACCTTTTCCACTTATCATATATCCCAAGAAACCTATTTCGTCTTTAACGCACTCTGTCTTTTCAATCTTTAGTTTCATGCCACCTCTCTCAGTAGCCTCTAACACTTCTTATAATAAAACTATGTGTTCTTCCCAGGTAGGAGTTGCTATTAACAGATCATCTACGTAGACTGTTATTTTATTACTTAAGGCTGGTCCTAAAACATGGCACATCACACTACGAAGGCACAAACAGAGATATTAAGTCCGAAAGGTACCACACGGTATTGGTAACAAACTCCTTCGTAGAAGAAAGCTGTGTACTTCCTTGAACTTTCCGCCAGTGGCAAATTCCAATATCCACACGTGATGTCCATGTAGTTGTTGTGGTCTTCAGTCCTGAGACTGGTTTGATGCAGCTCTCCATGCTACTCTATCCTGTGCAAGCTTCTTCATCTCCCAGTACTTACTGCAACCTACATCCTTCAGAATCTGCTTAGTGTATTCATCTCTTGGTCTCCCTCTACGATTTTTACCCTCCACGCTGCCCTCCAATGCTAAATTTGTGATCCCTTTATGCTTCAAAACATGTCCTACCAACCGGTCCCTACGTCTAGTCAAGTTGTGCCACATACTCCTCTTCTTCCCAATCCTATTCAATACCTTCTCATTAGTTATGTGATCTACCCATCTAATCTTCAGCATTCTTCTGTAGCACCACATTTCGAAAGCTTCTATTCTCTTCTTGTCCAAACTGGTTATCGTCCATGTTTCATTTCCATACATGGCTACACTCCATACAAATACTTTCAGAAACGACTTCCTGACACTTAAATCTATACTAGATGTTAACAAATTTCTCTTCTTCAGAAACGATTTCCTTGCCATTGCCAGTCTACATTTTACATCCTCTCTACTTCGACCATCATCAGTTATTTTACTCCCTAAATAGCAAAACTCCTTTACTACTTTAAGTGTCACATTTCCTAATCTAATCCCCTCAGCATCACCCGATTTAATTTGACTACATTCCATTATCCTCGTTTTGCATTTGTTGATGTTCATCTTATATCCTCCTTTCATGACACTGTCCATTCCGTTCAACTGCTCTTCCAAGTCCTTTGCTGTCTCTGACAGAATTACAATGTCATCGGCGAACCTCAAAGTTTTTACTTCTTCACCATGAATTTTAATACCTACTCCGAATTTTTCTTTTGTTTCCTTTACTGCTTGCTCAATATACAGATTGAATAACATCGGGGAGAGGCTAAAACCGTGTCTCACTCCTTTCCCAACCACTGCTTCCCTTTCATGCCCCTCGACTCTTATAACTGCCATCTGGTTTCTGTACAAATTGTAAATAGCCTTCCGCTCCCTGTATTTTACCCCTGCCACCTTCAGAATTTGAAAGAGAGTATTCCAGTTAACGTTGTCAAAAGCTTTCTCTAAGTCTACAAATGCTAGAAACGTAGATTTGCCTTTTATTAATCTTTCTTCTAAGATAAGTCGTAATGTTAGTATTGCCTCACGTGTTCCAACATTTCTACAGAATCTAAACTGATCTTCCCCGAGGTCCGCTTCTACTAGTTTTTCCATTCGTCTGTTAAGAATTCGCGTTAGTATTTTGCAGCTGTGACTTATTAAACTGATAGTTCGGTAATTTTCACATCTGTCAACACCTGCTTTCTTTGGGATTGGAATTATTATATTCTTCTTGAAGTCTGTGGGTATTTCGCCTGTGTCATACATCTTGCTCACCAGATGGTAGAGTTTTGTCATGACTGGCTCTCCCAAGGCCATCAGTAGTTCCAATGGAATGTTGTCTACTCCCGGGGCCTTGTTTCGACTCAGGTCTTTCAGTGCTCTGTCAAACTCTTCACGCAGTATCTTATCTCCCATTTCTTCTTCATCTACATCTTCTTCCATTTCCATAATATTGTCCTAAAGTACATCGCCCTTGTATAAACCCTCTATATACTCCTTCCACCTTTCTGCCTTGCCTTCTTTGCTTAGAACTGGGTTTCCATCTGAGCTCTTGATATTCATACAGGTGGTTCTCTTCTCTCGAAAGGTCTCTTTAAGTTTCCTGTAGGCAGTATCTATCTTACCCCTAGTGAGACAAGCCTCTACATCCTTACATTTGACCTGTAGCCATCCCTGCTTAGCCATTTTGCAATTTCTGTCAATCTCATTTTTGAGACGTTTGTATTCCTTTTTGCCTGCTTCATTTACTGCATTTTTATATTTTGTCCTTTCATCAATTAAATTCAATATTTCTTCTGTTACCCAAGGATTTCTATTAGCCCTCGTCTTTTTACCTACTTGATCCTCTGCTGCCTTCACTACTTCATCCCTCAGAGCTACCCATTCTTCTTCTACTGTATTTCTTTCCCCCATTCCTGTCAATTGTTCCCTTATGCTCTCCCTAAAACTCTCTACAACCTCTGGTTCTTTCAGTTTATCCAGGTCTCATCTCCTTAAATTCCCACCTTTTTGCAGTTTCTTCAGTTTCAATCTGCAGTTCATAACCAATAGATTGTGGTCAGAATCCACATCTGCCCCTGGAAATGTCTTACAATTTAAAACCTGGTTCCTAAATCTCTGTCTTACCATTATATAATCTATCTGATACCTTTTAGTATCTCCAGGATTCTTCCAGGTATACAACCTTCTTTTATGATTCTTGAACCAAGTGTTAGCTATGATTAAGTTATGCTCTGTGCAAAATTCTACAAGGCGGCTTCCTCTTTCATTTCTTCCCCCCAATCCATATTCACCTACTATGTTTCCTTCTCTCCCTTTTCCTACTGACGAATTCCAGTCACCCATGACTATTAAATTTTCGTCTCCCTTCACTACCTAAATAATTTCATTTATCTCGTCATACATTTCATCAATTTCTTCATCATCTGCAGAGCTAGTTGGCATATAAACTTGTACTACTGTAGTAGGCATGGGCTTTGAGTCTATCTTGGCCACAATAATGCATTCACTATGCTGTTTGTAGTAGCTAACCCGCACTCCTATTTTTTATTCATTTTAAACCTACTCCTGCATTACCCCTATTTGATTTTGTATTTATAACCCTGTAATCACCTGACCAAAAGTCTTGTTCCTCCTGCCACCGAACTTCACTAATTCCCACTATATCTAACTTTAACCTATCCATTTCCCTTTTTAAATTTTCTAACCTACCTGCCCGATTAAGGGATCTGACATTCCACGCTCCGATCCGTAGAATGCCACTTTTCTTTCTCCTGATAACGATGATGTCCATTGAGGTTAAGAATTTTACTCCCCGGAATTTTTGCAATAACTCGTCCATGTTCTGCGGTCTATCACTTTCCCTAACCACTATTTCATTCAACCAACGAGAGTCCAAGACCAATCTGACACTCCCGTCTCTTTTTGGTACAACAACAAGAGGATTATTCCAGAATGAGATTTTCACTCTGCAGCGGAGTGTGCGCTGATATGAAACTTCCTGGCAGATTAAAACTGTGTGCCCGACCGAGACTCGAACTCGGGACCTTTGCTTTTCGCGGGCAAGTGCTCTACCATCTGAGCTACCGAAGCACGACTCACGCCCGGTACTCACAACTTTACTTCTGCCAGTATCTCGTCTCCTACCTTCCAAACTTTACAGAAGCTCTCCTGCGAACCTTGCAGAAGGTAGGAGGTAGGAGACGAGATACTGACAGAAGTAAAGCTGTGAGTATTGGGCGTGAGTCGTGCTTCGGTAGCTCAGATGGTAGAGCACTTGCCCGCGTTAGGCAAAGGTCCCGAGTTCGAGTCTCGGTCGGGCACACAGTTTTAATCTGCCAGGAAGTTTCAATAGGATTATTGTACTCACTGACCGCTTTTTCAATCATACCCCACTCTAGCATTCTCTGTATCTCCTTTCGGACCGCCTCCTTCCTAGCTACATGTATTTGGTATGGCTTCCTGAAAAACACTTGGCCAGGTTTCACCTTTAATTAATATTCATAACCTTCGACCACGCCAGGTCGATTTGAAAATACCTTATGATGCCTTTTTAAAACCTGTCTCAGTTCTTCCTTCTGATTAGCTGAAATTTTATCGATTTCCTGCAATTTAGCTTCTATTTTGTCCAAAATAATTGCATCTTCTTCTTCTGTGTTTAGCTTACTTTTACTAAGATTAACACCTTCGTCCCAATATCTCCTATTTTTCAGAACTCGTATAGGCAGATCCCAAGTTTCATCATTATTTACTACATGTTTATCAATAAAAGGTACCGTAAT
The DNA here is from genome assembly GCF_023898315.1 of Schistocerca nitens. Classification (NCBI taxonomy): domain Eukaryota; kingdom Metazoa; phylum Arthropoda; class Insecta; order Orthoptera; family Acrididae; genus Schistocerca; species Schistocerca nitens. Next base: position 833,379,264 of record NC_064614.1, read on the forward strand.
TACTCCGGTTATCAGCAAGACCAATTTTAACTGGTTTCTTTCAAAGTCAACAACACTCTGATATTTCGACAGGAAATCTATGCCAATTAAAACCTCAATACTGAGATTGTTTACAATTAAACATGGATGATCAATTAAATTACCATTAATATCAAAGGGCAGTAAAGCTTCTTGCTTTACCGTTTTTGACACCTTGCCAGTAGCACCAATTATTCTTAGTCCTGATAGCCTTATTACGGTAAGCTTGTCTTTACTAGATGATGTATCAAAGAAGGACTGAGATATCGCACTCACCTCACTTCCACTGTCTAAGAGACAACGTACATTGATACCCACCATATTCACTATTATTATAGGGTGGCTTATTCTAGGTTGTACAGGTGGTTCCTCAATCTCATCCAATAGTTCCTTTTGGATTTGTCTCCAACTAAAGTGATCGACATCTGTCTTCTTTACATTTAGGTCAAAGTGTGTAGGGATTTCCTGAACTACATTTTCAGCTGCCTTTTCCAGTCGGTCTATTAATTTCAAATCGAAACACCGCACGACTTCATTACATTTAGTTTGCTGAACATGACCCAAATTACTGTAGTCTGAGCGATTCTGCGCCTCCAGACCGGGCATAACACTAGTTTCAGCTAAACCACTTTCACTATTATCGTCGGGTTCCTTCTCAAATGACAACTGGTCACAACTACTGGGTTCATCGACCCACAACAGGCTATCCCCTACTTTCTCACTTACCTCCTGTCCTAAATCTATTAGTACAGTATCAACATCCTGCACAGGCACTTTAGATAAGAGCACATCATCCTCATCGTTAATATAAGTATGAATTTCTTCTGCTTCTTCAACTGACAATTCAGTATTTTGTAGCTCTTCCCTACCGTTACACTGCTGCGCCTTCTCGTTCTCTTCCCAATTAGAAAGCGTCTCTAACACGGTATCTATCAAATACTGTGAGTGGTTTAATATTTCTGCAGTATCATTGGATGCTAGCGACCCATCATCCGAATCCTCAGTTTGAGTATTCTGATATGTCATACTAATTACTGTAATTACTGGCTTAGGAAAAGCAACCGCCTGTTGAGCGCCAGTATCCTCATAGATGGGAACTAGTTTTCCAGCCTCTGCCTACTACTGTTACCTTTATTTGCATTATAGTTAACTGGCACAGCATTGCTTTCAACACTGTTGTTTACTTGCACATTTTTGTTAGGAACAAAATTACTATCATTTGGATGCCATTGTTGGTTCTGGTAATTATTTCTCCAATTCCTACCTTTCTTAGGATGGCGAACACCTACTGTTCTGATGTTTACATTGTCATTCTGCTCGTTCTTAAAATTACTACTAGTGTTATTACCATTTCTGTTATTACGTGCTTGCTCCTCATTGGCAGCAACATGCTCCACACGTTCCAAATACTCAATGAAACGATCAATATTGTCTCTAGTGGCAGATATAATTCTAGTTTGCCAATACCATGGCAGTTTGGCTTCAAGACCTAGTATTATCATTTCAGGTTTCAGCCACATGTGACAAACGTGAAATCCATGACCTAGCAAACTCTTTCATAGATTCCTTGCCTGCATTGAAGCGTTTTCCACTCCAAAATTCTCTCACCACTTCATTTTGCTTATTGCTAGACCAGTACTCATTAATGAAAGCTGTTTTAAATTCCGCGAATGTTTTACGCTTCAACATAACATCAGCTGACCAACGCATGGCGTCATCCGCTAAATGGCTTCTAATAAATGAGATTTTCTCTCGTTCAGACCAAGTTGGTGGAATCACATCTTCAAAATCGTTCCAAAAATCTAGTGGGTGGATATTTTTATCTGGATCGAACCGCAAGAACTGCCGACACCCGATAAAAGCGGCGTTTGCAGCTACAACTTGTTGCATACTACCATTACCAGAAGTTACTGAAGCTACTTTACTCTCAATGTTAGCAATGTTAGTACTAATATTTTCTACTCTCATTTCAACATTATCTACTCTTTGCACAATATGAGTAGCATCAGTTTTGATTGCGTCTACTTCTGCTTGACATATGTTTACTTTTATATTAACATCTTTAAACCTATCTGAGCACAGTTCAGATTCCGCCTCGATCTTTTCTGTTAACTTGTGCTCCAGCTTCGCATCTTCCATTTGGAAGTCTTTGCGAACCTCAGCAACTTCGGATTTTACTGTTTAATATATCTCAGATAACTGTTGAGCAACCTTTTTCTTAATATCCTCATGGTTGTAATCAATTTTATAATTTAAACTGTCCAGATCCTCTTTCAACTTATTGCAGCCAGTCTTGAAGGAAGTTTCTAATTCAGCTTTATTGGATTCTAATTTATTGTCCATTGCCTCAAACCGTTTATTAAAATTGGTTTGGCTGGCCACAATCCTGTTATTTACCGCAATTATATCAGATTTTAACTCAGCTGTCATTCTAGCATTACTGGCTGACATTTTTGCATTACTGGCAGCTATTTCTTGTAATATTACATTTAAATCAATAGCTCCAGTATCTTTGGGTTGCTCACTAGCTGGCTTTTTATCACACACAGGTGACGAAAAAAACTAGCTCCAACACCAGAATCATCAAAACTAAACGAAACTTCTGATTGATCAGTCATATCTAACTTCTCCTCTTTAAACTGTACCATCCCTGATGACTGTTTCATTTTTAATTCATCAGAGAAACTATCATACAATAACTTAACACTTTCTGATTTCTGCTTTACTACAGGGGTCTCTACTATTGAATCGTTGCCCTTTTTCACACTACTGTCAGGAGACACTAGTTCGGATTTCACTTCAACATTACTATTTTCATGCATATTTACACTTGAACCGTTGTCTGGATTTACAGTTCCTTCAACAGACATAGGTCCTGATTGTGGTTTAACTTCTGTTTCTTTTTGCGGATCCAATGCCGACAGTCTTTTAGTGCAGGTTAGTAAAAGTTTTAACAGCTTTTCACTTAATTTAGTTCCTTCTGCACGATGTGTGGCGTTGCCGGCGCGGCGTACCAGGATTACTGATGTGACGCGGCGCATTGAACTGCAGACGGCACCTCGACAACTGCTGTGTTGTGTGTTGTGGGCGTAGCCCGTAACAGCAGACACGGCTCCTGTCGCTCCGATGGATGACTGCGGTGCGGCGAGACTGACTTCTCGAGATGCCAGCAGTGCAGCTAGACTCAGCGCCAGCTCCTTCAATCCAGATGCGATGTTAATCCAATTGCGTCGTCCACATGCACACGTAACACTGTCTATCACTGTTCCATTGCTCAGTTGCGTGTCGCATTTCACTTCCGAATCTGAATATTTAAAAATCACTTTCACGTTTACTCAGTTTTGGCTTCCCGGCCGATTAGCAACATATGTGGGGCAGTGGGTGGAATAGTAGAATAAATGTTTTGTATTTATGCTGTTTGCCATTCTCAACACTGGCTCTCTAACTACAATATTGGCAACCAGAAAGTGATTAGCAAAACGTGAAGCCTGTAATTAGAATTCCTAGTGCCCACTTCATCTGAGAAATACATTTATTGCTACAGCTTATAGCTCTGAGGAATTAGGAAATTGTCTGGGATTCATAATCAAAAACCATTCTCTGTAAAATGTTCACTATATTCTGTAAGTCACAGACCAAAAAGAATCCACACACTCCAACTACCAGAGCAGTTCAGAGTCTAATGCGCTGATGCCACTATAACTGTTCAAATTAAATGTTTAAGTGTATGCTAGCCATAATTTGATGATAATGTTCATCAAACGCCACGCTAAATAATGGTAGAATGTCTGTCCGGCGGCGGCACGTGAAAATACGACATACGCAAACTGAAGATAGATCATTAAAGTCATCCCAGAATTAACACTTCACTTGAAATCGATTTCATGGTTACGCGTGTCCCGTTTAACTTATTACGGCATCCGGGGCTGTTTATAGCAATGATACCGACGCGACCCTACTCCCGGCACAGGTGGTGCGCTAATCAGCGTCTAGAGAGAACTGGGGCCTTTTCTCGCACAGTGTTCTTACATATAAAGCCGCGGTGCGGACGGCTAAGGGAACGCCTGATCAAATCTGCTCTCCCGACTAGCTGCTGGGCTAGTAATGCACCACTTTAAGTTATCGAATAAATATTGCTTCCTTTGCTGATGGCCGATGAAGCTTTCAATTTAATTGTGCAATCAGCACACAAGTGAGTAATCATAATAAAAGTCTCAAATGGCTAAGTCAAATATTTTGGGCGAGAGAATTAAATTAATTACACTACACGCAGTAGACGAGCTCTGAACTTGCTCTTTGGAGATACGCTGTAGCTATAGTTTTATAGTTATTCTGTTGAAACTTCTGACATTTTTATGATTATAGCGGATCTCCCTTCTACTTAAATTTAAACATCCTAGCTTTATTTATTCGTCTACTTAATCTATCTTCCTTCCTTAATTTCTAAGACAAAAACCAGAAAATCATGAATTTCAACTAAAATTTTAATTTGTGAGATCCAGAATACTTTTTCTACTAAATTATTATGCAAAAGGAATCTAAATATAAATTTTTAAGTTTCTAGCTCTTCTATGTTTTGCCAATGATTTTTACAGAAAAACATCCAAATTTCGAAAATGGTTAAAGTTATTGAACTGATATCCAACACATATTGATTTTGTATTATTCCTGACATGCTAGAAACGTTTCAGGTTATTTACTTCATTTTAAAGTATTGCGCAATATTTATGACGTCAGAGCTAGTTACAGCGGACTAGGCTGGCACACAATGGAAAGACTGATGTGAATTTTATAAGGCGTGAGTATGCTGCTTCCCTACACGTTGGATGGTATGTGACATGTAAGTTATTTCGAAATTATATTTTCTGAAAGTTGCATTGGAACACTCTTAACATCAAACAACGCTATGATACGTTATGTAACAGAATTACGAAACTCCACGTCATAAAATCATACTTTGCCTATTTTTTTCATTTCTATTTCGTTCATTGCATTTTGTTCATTTAAACGTTTGAGTGGTTTTATCACACGTGAAACTGTAATCTATAAAGTAATTTTATGTGCAATAAAGTTTTAATTGAATCTCAAAAATTTATAAACATGAATTTGTTCATCAATTCACATATATGAGAAAAATGAAACATCTCGTCTTCAGCGTCGTCATTAGAGATGAAGCCATCCTCGTATTACGAAAGTACGGGGAAGGGACCATCCTAGCATTTGGCTGGAGCGACTGCCGGTATATCTCTCCCAGAATCTGTCAACCTATTCCATAATGAAACTTGCTGCTCGCTGCAGACCGGTGGTTTCAGTTGTCCTCAACCTTGCCCCTGTATCCACGACTACATCTACATATAGAGTGAACGAAATCCGGCTACCTATATGTCTCCATACGAGTGCTTTCATCCTTTCTGCGTGGTCCTTAGGCGGATTCTATGTAGATAGCAGTAGAATCCTATTGCAGTCAAGACAAAAATACTCATTACATAAATTTTGTCAATAATGTTTCGCGAAAAGGATTTCGTCTTCCTTCCAGGGGTTCCCATTTGAGTTCACGAAGCTGTTCCTTAATACTCGTGTACTGATCGAACCTACCGGTAACAATTCTACCGCACGCCTCTGAATTGCTTCGATGTCTTCCTCTAATCCGACCGGACAGAGAACACAAATACTCGAACAGTACTAAAGAATTGGTCGCACCAGTGTTCTATATGCGGTCTCCTTTATAGATGAGCTGCATTTTCCAAGGATTCTCCCAATAAACAGAAGTTGACCACTCGCTTTCGCCATTAACGAACTTACTTGCTCATTTCTTGTCGCATTGGCAATATATTCAATCGACGAGGCTGTGTCACCAGTGCTTTGTTAGAACATTTCCTACTCATCCGCATTAACTCATATTTTTATCCATTTACAGAAAGCTGCCATTGATCTCACGAAATAGCTATTCCGTCTATCTCATCCTATATCCTCCTGCAATCACTCAAAGATAACACTTTTCCGTACAATAAAGTGTCGTCAGAGAACAGTCGCACATTGCTGCTCATCCTACCCGTCAAATCGTTTACGTATATTACAGAACGAGACAGGTCTTTTATATGAATGCGTGGTGCCTGTTCTTCTGAAAAGCAGACACCACAAGGAAACCGCATCCGTGTCACATATTATGTAAATTGAAGGTGGAAGGTCGAGAAAGGCAAAGAGAGGTAAGGAAATCATGATGACAGCTTCATCAGGACTTTGTGCCTCAGCGGCGCCAAGAGAAAATGCATTCGAACCTGGGATCTCCTGCGTACTAGACAATTGCGTTAACCACCACGCCACAGGGACAGTGTTCATCGCAGTTGCACAGAGTATCTCAGTACGCCCTCAGTCGACCCACACTCCCATCTAGCGCCACCTACCCCCGTTCCCTGTCCACGTCCTCCATGCTTGCTACTTTTGAGATTCCCACGGAAGGTCGAATGTAATAGTGCATCCACACTGAAGGTGGATTCGTGACCCACTGGGGCAAATAAATTATATGAATGCGTGGTGTCTCTTTTCTTGGACCTGTCCACAACCATCACTGCAGATGTGCATTTAAATCTGACCTTCAGCAAGAATCTAAAACTAGCGAGTATGGAAGACATGGGAGGAGACTGTGGATATCCGATGCTTGGTGGGACTGTGCGTCGGCCGGAAGGCATGCCGGGGTAGTCCACGAAAATGAGATAAATACTGTGTCCGGATGGCGCAGTGGTTAACGCAACTGCCTCGTAAGTAGGAGATCCCAGGTTCGAGTCCCGGTCCAGCACACGTTGCCACTCGTCGCCGATGATTCCGTGTAATGCCCCGATGCGACTGACGTCAATAATTCGTTCCCTTTCCTTTCTCCCACCTTCATCTTCAATTTACATAATATCTATATTTAACGTGCACATTTCTGTAATGACAACTTGTCCACGAATAAAGCTTCAAAAGTAATTTATTAAATCATATTGAGTAATTTAATGACGAACCTGCTAAATAAGAGATGCCTTGGAAGATACGCATATGTACTGATGACCTAGAAGAATGTATACGCTTTTAATCCAATGTGCTCTTTAATTTCTTCTGTTGTTAAATATAAACAGCAAGCTAATAAATATCTGTTCAAATGGTTCAAATGGCTCTAAGCACTATGGGACTTAACATCTGAGGTCATCAGTCCCCTATACTTAGAACTACTTGAACTTAACTAACCTAAGGACATCACACACATCCACGCCCGGTGCAGGATTCGAACCTGCGACCGTAGCAGCAGCGCGGTTCCGGACTGAAGCGCCTAGAACCACTCGGCTACAGCGGCCGGCTAATAAATATCTGTAAAACATTTGTGATGTTATTTATACACTCATGTTTTATTTCTTTGACACAACACAATGGATTTCGTATGATGACATGGTGGCTTTTCGTGCGGAATTCCTCACCCAGTGAGCACAGTTGAAGACTGAAGCGTACCGGCATTACTGGCAGTAGAGTAACAGGGACACATAAGCATTAGCCGTTAGGCTATTCAGTGCCTCAGTGTGCTTACTCACTGTTCGGTTAAGGGCTTTTCCTTTACTTATACTGCGGAATTAGGCTTTCAATTTTCATGATTCTAGGCCAGTGGGCACAGACTCTGCTGCGCGCCATCAACAGGGAAATATCGCCGGGAAACTTTAGACCAGTGTCGTAACGGCACACACACTGTCGCAATGCGACCTCAGCCCACCTGCAACGTCAATTGTCGACGTGTCCTGTTGCTCCACTTGACGGACATCCCGGCATTCGGTGCTCGCAGCGTGTATATAAATATTTGATGTCAGAAAAGAACAGTTCTTCTTGTACACCTACTTCAAGGCATCACTGCAGTGCGGCTCCCGATTTCTTTGCAGAAAATGTATAAGTATTTGTACTAGATTGCCATTTTCATTGTCACCAGTTTCTGTCACTGCTACGAGATACGAGATTCTCATACTATCTATGACCAATTAATTTTTGAGAGGACAACAGTTTAATAAGGTTCATATCAGATAATTTGGGTGCATTGTTACTTTCAATTAACGCACAGGATAAGCAGAACTCCTTTCCTGCGGTAATTAAGTTACAACAACACCGGGAAAAAATGTCACATATTGCTGGTCTCTAGAACCACCATTAATGCTGGTAAAATTATGCAACTATTTGTTTATAGCTCTTAAAACCCCTAAAAATATCATTTTTTCCACAGCCAGTACTGTATTTTCGTATTTGCTATCCAGAATCAAAATCTAACACAGATTGCATTTAGAAAACAGTTAGTGTAATCGCCTTCAGTAATTAAATACATGATCTAATGACCAGTGTGGTCTATTGTATCAAAGTTTCGGCGAATATTGCAATCTGTTCATGATAATGAGTTGAAAACACCATGGGTTCAATTTTTCTTGGAATTTAAATTTTTCAAAGCAACTAATTACATATAGTTTCTGCAGTTAAGAAAAAGTTGGTTTAAATACTTCGTGCATTCTCTCTTTCTGTACAACTGTGAAAGCTGGACATTGGAGAAGAAAGAAGGAGTCAAAACTGAAACATTCAAGGTGTCTGTTTACAGGGGGAAAAAAAAAATAGAAACGAGCGTGTGGCATCGTTGGCCGGGAGGCCCCATCCGGGGAAATTCGGCCGCCAAGTGCAAGTCTTATTTCATACGACGCCATATTGGGCGACTTGCGCGCCGGTGATGAGGATGAAATGATGATGAGGACAACACAACATCCAGACCCCGAGCGGAGAAAACCTCCAACCCGGCCGGGTGTCGCACCCGAGCCCGCTTGCATGGGAGGCGAGCACGTTACCACCCAGCTAAGCAGGCAGACTGCGTTGAGAGGAGAGAGGTGAACATAAAATGGCTGAGTAAAGTGAAGATCCGTGAAGTGCTGGAAAGGGTAAGGGAATAAAAAACTCGCGCAGGCCTGTTTAGGAAATGGATAACAGGCTGGCGGGGAATACACTCAGAGGAAAAGTAATGCTAAGAACAGCTATCGAAGGTACAGTGGAAGGATAAACAAAACAGGAAGGAGAAGAATTCCCTGGCTGCTGTGGTATGTCGACACCACTGAATTCCCCCGGTGACGGTTCTCAGCTTCTCCAAACTAATCAGAGAATGGATTACGAGAGACTCGCTTTTCCTCTACTGTCCAGTACGACATGCATAATTCGACGAAAGTAGTAACGCGTTTTGTAACGTAATTGTTTCTTTTAGTACGTAACCTACAAACAGCTTAACAGCAAACGAATATCTTGTCACTAAGAGTAATGTCACAGCATTACCTTCTGAGAAACACCGTAACTGGCAACCGTTTCAGATATCTTTACTCTCTGACTCAGCTGTTTGCTTCCAAAATGAGAACCGTGTTACGCATCGTGCAATATAGTACTGGGCAAGTGCAGGTAACAATATAAAGCAGTTACCAGCGCGCTTGATTACGAAAATAAAAATTGAAGTAGTACGACATGAAGAAGATGGCAAAGAAATCGAATTAGTCTGGACTCGTAATGATTCTAGCGCCTCTGTTCTGTCATACTACGTTACTCTATTAAACTGATGTATTTCACTTTAATAGGATTGCTTTAGTGCGTTACCAGAAAGAAGATTTGGATCAGTATAAAGGTAATGGTGATTTGTAGCAGGGTGTATAAGAGTAATAGTGATGCATCGCGCCGGCCGGAGTAGCCGAGCGGTCCTAGGCGCTACAGTCTGGAAACGCGTTACCGCTACGGTCGCAGGTTCGAATCCTGCCTCGGGCATGGATGTGTGTGATGTCCTTAGGTTGGTTAGGTTTAAGTAGTTCTAAGTTCTAGAGGACTGATGCCCTCAGCAGTTGAGTCCCATAGTGCTCAGAGCCATTTGAACCATTTTTTTTTATGCATCGCAAGGAGTCGTAAGTTGTATGTAATTCGTAGATCTGCTGTTTCAGCGCTAGACAGGCTGATAGTAGCGTATACGTTAGCAGCAAAAAGTGAGATCTGGCATCTTTTGTAATGCCTAGGCAATGTATAGAATGCTAAAAAATCATTAGCCCGTGTATCACATGCATCCTATTTAATGTTTTGCCTATGCGTTTCATATAATTCCAGTTACGTTGAACGCAAAGTATAAAAGAAAGAAAATTTATATATTTTAACAATTATAATATCCACAAACATTTGACAAATAGTGGCTTTTAGGAATTGGGTACCAACGAAGCAATTCTACAGCAGTTGTATACAATGTCATAGTTCACAGCATGCAAGAAATCTCTCCTAAAGTCCCAAAGATGTTCCGAAGGGCAAAGAAGTATCTCTCACGTCAGCTGACACTCAGAATTCCACTGGGAATGGACCAGGATTAGTGAAGGGCAAGGGCAAAAATAAATGCTAGAACCTCAGGTGTTTCTGCGTAAGAATAAAAGTTATTTGTAGTTCAAAATGTTATTTCAGTTCTGCTTGCTGCAATAAATGTAGCATAAAAGAAGTAGAGCTCGAAATGTATAAAAATTGAAAGTTTCGATGCAGTTATATATTTGTAATAATTGTTAAAAACTGTTTTTTCAGTTGTTAATTATACGTAAAAGAACTATGAAACACGTGTACTTCAGGATAAGCCGACTTTCAGACATCACAATCGTGATAATTTCATGTTTTGATTAAATTTTCATTACATATATATAAATTTTTAATTTGAACATGTTATTTCAATGTAATTTTTTACTTTGCCTCTGACCATTTCTCATTTTATAAAATACCTAAGCATTTTATACAGCTCATAGAAAAAGTATTAAATTAAACATCTTACCAAAGAGAAATATGTGTCCTCGAAGTGTTCTTCGGTGGGATGCTTCAATAAAATCAGTTTCAAACGTGGCGCCGGTCGCTCGCACCAAGTGACGTCACTCTGCCCAACTTTCCTTCCGCGCATGCGTCACACTGATCCTCTCTGGAAGAATCCAGACACTATTATATATGATCAAAACATCGCGACACCCCGGCAGTCAGTGATTTCAACTCCTGATGACAATGGCCGAGACAGTTATCGAAAGCTCGAGTGTTTTATTTGAAATGATGTGACTTGTAAGATGAGAATATTTTGTGAACCTTGCCAAAGCTTCTAGGTATGCTGTATGTTGTCTAGGCATTCTATACAGTACTTTATCTGAGACTTTGCCAGTAACATAATACACTGAGGTGACAAAAGTCATGGGATAGCGGTATGCACATATACTAATGGCAGTAGTATAGCATACAGAAGTTATAAAAGGGCTTAAGAGTGTTTAAAAATTTTAATACTGCTCTTTGAATTCTTGTTCGGTCAGACGTCAGCAGTCCTAACTGTGTCCAAAGCGTACCCAATAAACTTCAACAAGGAAAGAAAACCATTCCAGATTTAGTTCACATCAAATTAATATTTTTGCTATGAAAAGTTACACAGTACCGTAATGCGCCGCTAGAAGAGCCAAAATAAGATGGCGCAGTCCATTGTTACAGTGGAGTCTTGACTCTCTCTTCTCCTCCCCAGCGTTTATCTCGTCTAGTACGGGGTCGCTTTTTCAGGATTTTGCACAAATTTTTATTTTATTCTGTAACTTTGTGCCCTTCCTGACGCCAGAGGCGTCTAAGTAGCCTAAGGAGCAAAAAATTTCTCTTATTTCCGGCAATGATCACAAAACTTTTGGTCCTTAGGCTACCAGTTTCGGTCAGCAATGACCAACTTCAGATCTGCAACAAAACATGGGAAATGAAATACAGTTAGTTTATTAGTGGAAAGATTACTTCTTAAAACTAGTGGACAGATCACGTCTTAAAAAATTAAATAAAATATGTCATAGCAAAAAAGTATTTTAAATATGCACGACGATGCTAAGGTGATTTTGTGCATACTTAGTGACGATGTCACTATGGCTTTATTATATTAAGACATGAAACTTCCTGTCAGATTAAAACTGTGTGCCGGACCGAGACTCGAACTCGGGACCTTTGCCTTCTGCGGGCAAGTGCGAAGGTCCCGAGTCCGAGTCTCGGTCCGACACAGTTATAATCTGTCAAGAAGTTTCATATCAGCGCACACCCGCTGCAGAGTGAAAATTTCATTCTGGATATTAAGACATGTTATAAAACTGGTAGTTCTTGTCACATTTTAAGTGCATGTTTCCACATCCAAGAAATAATTTTCGTGGCATATTTTGTTATTTTGAGACGTAATCTGTCCACTAGTCGTATTTCATTTCCCATGTTTTTCTGCAGATCTGAAGATGATCGTTGCTGTCCGAAATCGGTAGTCTAAGGATCAAAAGTTTTGAGGTCGTTGGCGGAAATAAAACAAATTTATTTGACACTTCCTGGATCGTTGCTTTAGTCCGCGACCGTTTCGCAGCCTATAAAGGAAGGAAGTAGTGTTCCTCATCTGTTTGTCCATCGTGTAAATTTTGTTCTGTGTGATGTCGTATTTTACTTGTTTGTGTGTCGCATTCGTTGGGTGGAAGTTGGGGACTAGCCCTGCATTTGCCTAAACGAGCTTGGGAAATCCTGAAAACCACACTCAGGTTGCCCGGTGTAGTTGCGCACAGATTCCATTCGGATCTCGTTCACCTCCCCGTCTCGTATGTTTAGCGGGCTCCGCGTCACGCTTTACGAGAGTCTCATTGCTAAAGTGGAGTATCATACGGTAACTCGTTTTCGGAAGCAGCGGAAATGTTGCATCTGAGCCAGGCCAATTTAAATGACCCCTCGAGCAATGTCCATTGTCACAAGACAGATGCAACATCTCCGTTCCTACCAAAAAACAAATTACCTCACGAAACTACACTTTAGCAACGGGCAGCGCAATTCTGTTTGGCTTCTCTAGCGGCATTCTATCGTACTCTGCAATGGGGGTTTGAGTGTGTATCATACATGTACCTGCAAACCAATAAGAAAGTAGTTATTTAACTTTATTTTTTGAAGGCAGCAATTTACTAACTCTTGTATTTTATAGAATTACGATTATCGTGTAGCACCGTGTAAGTAAGTCGTACTTTCAACTCGTAAGTGTCAAAATGAGATATTGGCGTGAGTGCTATATACGGTCAAGAAGACGACGTGCAGTGTCTACATGCCGATGTCGAGTGATCATGTCTGTTTCAGAAACGTCCAGCAGAATTGAAACCGAGAGCTTGAAAACCACAAAAAATGAAAACTCACGCAGCATTTCCATATCATTACAGCACTGAGAGTACATTGTCAACGGAATTTTACCGTTTAGCAAGACATCACTGCCGTTTCGGCAAAAAACGTGTGCCCGTTTCGTGAGTACCTGAGGATACCGGAAATCAATAGTAAATTTTTCTGAAAGTATCAGAGCAACAAGTGCTCCTGTGCAAACGTGGACTATACCATTCAATCGGACATACATACAATTTTAATACTTGACTTCAAACCGTTTCCGAACACAAGTAGAGCAGCAACTGCCTCGGCTTCTGCTCACACTACTTACGCCATTTTAGTGCTATGTCATACAGATCGGATGCAGTTTCCGGCTTCCAAGTACTTTTGCTAACTGCTTCAGTATCTCGATACAGGCAGCATTTCAAAAATTACAGAGGTAATAACTACGTGACCTTAAGAAAACAGACGAGATCTTCATTTTCCTTATTTAATGAAAAAATTTAAGAACAAGAACATCAAAAAGTTAAAAATAATAAAAACGTAAAAGGAACCCTCACAATCAAATTAAGAAAGAACACTCAGTTCAGATTGTAAAAAATGTGTGTTTAGCCTTTCATTTAAAAAAAAAGCAAGCTCTTTAGTTATTTTATAAATGAGGAGAGGTGTAAACTAGCTCGCTTCCGTAGTGGAGTACTACACATGCATCCTGGGTAACGCTAAATGAGTTAGAACGAATCGGGCGCCAGACCAAATGTTGGATTTCCTGGTCACAAACATACAGGCAAATCAAAATCAAAAAGCCTTACAAAATGGACCTTTTAAGGGCCAACTGATTGAAAGACTTGGCCCTTCAAGTATGCCATTTAAACACAGAAGGCATTAGCCGAGCTAAAAGAGACTACCTGTCTAAACTCCTTGTAGATAATGAGATTGACGTAGTTTTAATCCAGGAAACACACGGTCCAACTATGGAATACCTGCATAAAAGAGGTAGGATCCATGGCTACGATCTCATGGGTGCTACATATCATAGGGTGAACGGTGTTGCCACTTATGTAAGGAGCAATGTCGAGAACTCTCGCCTCATGTCGACAATTACTGAAAATATCCATTGCGTCTCGATACAAGTCGAGGAGACCTTTATAAATAACATTTACAAGCCACTAAATGTGCCGTGGCCACTGGATGTTCTGCCAGTTACTGTCCACCCATCGATTTATGATGGAAATTTTAATATTCACCACAGTCATTGGAACTATAAACGTGACAATGAGTGTGCTATTGCGCTCAACGACTGGGCTGAAAATTAAAATCTATGCCCGGTTTACGATGCCAAGGATTTGGAAAGTTTCAGATCGGCCGCTTGGCGAAGAGATTACAACCCGGATGTCTGCTTTGTGTCCCTGGACTGCAGAGGGCACCCAGTGGCTATATTCAGAGAAGTCATACCCATTTTCCCTCACAGCCAGTACTCTTCGATATGGAACTGTCTGTCCCAATAGCGAGATATGTACCGCGACCCAGATGGAATTTCCGTAGAGCTTATTGGCGGAGTTTTGCTGACCACCTAGATAAATATACCTGTTTTATTCCACCAGAACCTAGAAACTACCCTCGTTTTTTCGGGGTTGTTCTTAGTGCTGCTAAGAAGTTTATCCCTCGTGGGTACAGAAAGGGGTGTATACCAGGGTGGAACGAACATTGTGAACAACTTTATGAACGGTATAGCGAAGCTGGCGACAGTGATATTGCAGACGACCTCCTTCAAAGAGTTGACGCTGCTAGAAGGGTGCAATGGTGCGAGATGGTAGAAAATGTAAACTTCAGACACTCAAACAGAAAGGAATCGCTAACCATATAGTTGAAACATTTAGATCATCCCGTGACAAACAACATACTTCCAAAATAAAACGAGAGCTCACCTCTCCAGAAGCTCAGTGCCCAAATGAATCCAACTTTTCACCATTTACACTGAATGGATTGGATGAGGCCTTGGAAAAAACCTAACATGGTAAAGCACCTGGTCTGGATAATATACACCTGGAATTTCTGATAGACATGGGTAATGGTGGAAGAAAATGGCTGGTCCGCTTCTTCTCCAATTCCTAGATAGTGTATCACTGCCCAACGAACTAAAAAGACAACAAAAATAGTGGCAATTTTGAAAGCAGTTAAACCAGATGACCACCCTCAAAGTTTCAGATCAGGTTCCCTTTTGAGCTGTACTTATAAACTCTTGGAATGGCTCTTTTATAATGGAATTAGTGACTTCGTTCTGGAACATATCCCAGCTATGCAAGGCGGTTTCAGTCCGGAGAGAAGCTGCTGCGACCAGGTACTGGCCCTAGAGGCTGCTTTCCAAGAAAACGTGAAGACATTTGCGCGTTCGTAGACCTAACCGCGGCATATGACACTATCTGGAGAGAAGGATGATATACAAATTACTAAAGACAATCAGATGCCGAAACACTGTAGCTCTCATCAACGCCATGATAAACAATCGATATTTCCGTGTTCACTTCGGAGAAATTGTGAGCAAGGAGAGGAAATTAAGTAATGGTCTAGCACAGGGCTCTGTCTTAGCCTCCCTATTATTCAACCTATATATACCGATCTCTCCAATACCAAGTCAAAAAAAACTGTGCTGCGTGGACGATATTGTCCTTGCTTGTATAACCAAGGATCTCGCACAAGTGGAGACAATTCTCACAGAAGATCTAGCTGCAATGTACTCATATTTCAGAAAGTGGCAACTAAAACCCAGTACAAGTAAAACGACAAACATGCTAACGTAGAGCTCAGAGTGAAACCTAACGGAAACACTCCTTTCCATAGCAAGTACCCTAAGTATTTTGGTGTCACCCTTGACCGCACCCTTTCATATAGAAAACATCTTGAAAATACTGCTGCCAAGATAAAACCTCGAAGAATATTATTTAAAAATTGTGTGGAATGGCATTGAGAGCTACAGCAGATATCTTGCGCACATCATCCATTGCGCTGGTCTTCTCAGCAGCCGAATATTGTGTCCCGGTGTGGCTAAACAGCTGTCACATCAATTTGATTGACGTCCTTTTGAATCACACGATGCGGTTAATAACTGGCACAATCCGACCAACACCGAGTTTTTGGCTTTCTCTGCTGAGCAAAATCCATCCAACCGCAGATCGTGGAAGCGACGCCTTGCTTAGGGAATACCGAAAGGTACAGGAATTACCCATACAGGGAGACATACCAAGTCTACGACGAAATAAACTCTCTTCAAGAAACCCACCATTAAGGCAAACAGAATAGCTAGATGCCAGTAATACCGGGGTGAGAGAGCTGTGGGCTCAGAACTGTCAATTTGTTGAAAATTCCGAAGGGCGTGAGTGGTTTCGAAAGTATAAATGCGATACTGCAGACACAGAACTCGACAGGAAACTATGGGTCAAATAGAATACAGCTCGCACTGAGCTTGGACGATTCGCAGACTCTCTTTACAAATGGGGTGCTACAGAGTCTCCGGTTTGTGACTGTGGGACTCTGGACCAGACAATCAAGCACATTAGAGATGAATGCCCCTTGCGTTGCTATCACGGGAATTGGAGCGACCTCATGAAAGCTGATGATACAGCTTTTATATGGAGTAGGAACTTAGATTTTGACATTTAGTTAGTTTTATATGTAGTGTCGCCTTTTTGTATTCTTGTTATCTACATATACTAATGTTATCCACCTTTATTATTGAACTGCATGTGAGCCAAACGAATAAATAGAATAAATAAGCGAGGAATAATCAAATCAGCTTTTAGTAACTGCGAGTTAACAGCTTTACGTAGCAAAACTAAAGAGAGTTTAAATACGTCAATTCTTGATAGACTGTGAGATAAATCAACAATAAACTACAATTATAATAAAGAGGAAGAAAATCAAAGGAAAGTACCAATGAAGGATCAAAAACTTTGGCTATTTGATGGAAGCAGATGGGTCCACTCTCATTTCATTTTCCTAACTATTATTTCGTGTCACGTTAAGTTTGTTTTTAGGTTAAATTTTGTTTTTTTTTTTCAAGTAAACAAACAAGAGTGTGCTTGGAAAGGGCTAAAGAACAGGTTGCAAGCCAATTAAAAACTTATGTTGGCTTGAGCTGTGGACAGTACTCACGACTGTTCCATAGAACCGGGAAACTTGAGCCTAACATATGTGCACTTATGCACCAAGTAAATTTTTGAGTCGTCAGAGCAAAGACTTTCCAAACGCCGCTGACAAATTCGCGAAATTCTTAGATTAGGTGAGTATACATGAAGGGCTTATTTCAATAGTGGAACAAGTCCATTTTTGTTCATTCTGAGATTCAGAATGAACAAAAGTGGACTTATACCACTATTGAAATAAGCCCTTCACATAAGTTGTCAAAAGTTGTTTGAGGTGAATACATTAGACACCCAATCCTGTAAATTCTTCACGTAACTACGATTTGCAAGAACTATTTGTTACTTTGGTCAGTTTTAGAATAATAATATTTTATTGCTTTCGTGACCTTGAGGTTTCATTATCTTCTGCTGTAAATGATCATAGCGTCATATGATCAGAGGCACCGTTACGAAATCCACTAATCGATTTCACAAAAATCATTGGCAAGAGTGTCATTCGCTCATTCTATAAAACGCTGAAGAGTGGTTTGCATCTATTTCTATTGCCATCAGGATTCTAGCAGGTCTTTCTGAGATGTCGTCAGCGAAAAATGATGCGTTAGCATCTTATTCAGAATAAGACGTCAGATTGCTTACTATCGTTTACAAGCCATGTATACGTAAAAATATGAAATAGATCGGTTCCAGAAATATAAAAATGTTAAATTTTAATGTGCCGTAGACGACGAGGTCATTAGAAATGGAGCTCGAGCTTGGAGTGGAGGAGGAAATCGATAGTGCCCTTTTCAAAGAAATTAACCAGAATTTGCCCAAAGCGATCTAGCAGAAACATGGAAAACCTAAATATGGATGGCAGGACACGAATTAAAACCCTGCTTCACACCAGTGCGGGTCCAGTGCGCTAACAGCTGCGCCACCTCATTTGTTTTAATGCTGCCCGTAAACTCTCGCACTGAAACATTCTGACACATGCAATCTTTATGCGTTACTCTAATCTGAAGACGGGCATCCCCCATTAACGAATGAAGCTTTCAGCAACCCACCTGTTTCTCTCTCCTATAGGTCGTCCTCATTCCTGCGTACCAAGCTCCGCGTAAATATCTTTCTGAACTACCGTTATATGAAAAAGGATAAGGAAGGGCTGGGGAATGGGGGCGGGGGTGAATTGTAAAAAGGTAAAGCTGTCTTTGACTCGAAGGTTCGTCTGAACACCTCTGTGCTTTACTAGAAATGGTCCTTTTACCTTCGCTTTACTCCAACTCTGAACTGCGTTACCCAGGCAGTTACCTACATTTTGACATTGAACCAGAATCACTGGCGTTTTGGCATTTTTCGCATCAACGAATCATTGACACAGGTTAGAGAAATGGTAACAGAGAAAATACATGGATCCCTTGCGCCTCTAATCCCGAGGCTTTTGATGTATAGTCTGACATTCACACAATGAACCAACGAACCACACTATGGAAGATTAAACCTTTATGTCCAAGCTTTTGAGTTAGGATGATTAAATATGAGGTAAGATTCTGTAGCTCCCATTAATATCACAGATAACGTTATTTCTATTACGTCAGCAACGCCAATAAAATTACTTTTTATTACATAATTAAATAATGTCGAACGTTTGCTGTAATCCTCTCCTTGTAAATTAGAACCGATAAATAATCCTGGGACGTACTCATATTATTAGCTGCTGATGGATAATAGCATGAGGGTATACCAATACTGTTCTCTCATGTAAAATGGCACATTTGCCATGGTTACATTTGCTAGTTGATTTGTGCTTATTCAGAACAGCCTGCAGTGATCTACGATTTCAAGCATTGCTGCAATATATAAGCTGAAATTCCAAAAAAAAATCGACATAAAGACGCGGCGTTCAAATCACAGATGCCGCAAGTTTCTGCATCGCGTGAGGATGAAGTGGGCACTGGTGAGATGACCGAAACTAAAAACACAATTTTCCAACACAGTGTATCCTGCGAAGTTGAACATCTACGATTTCAGTTAACCAAGCAATGAAGAAGTTAACAAACGTGCGACGAGAAAGTTTCCGGATTGGAATTCAGTGTTGGTTACGGACATGCGATACGCAGGGCAACACTTTCTCCATGTGGAAATAGCTGGCGGCAGGACAGAGGCGATGGGATACCGTTACGGAGCGGCAAGCGCATGGCTTCTTCTTCATTTCACACGCCGCCCTCGGCGACGGCTGGCCTTGCTGTCGAATTTCACTTTTCGACTGCTTCTCTTCAGAACCTTTCGTATATCATTCTCCCTCTGTTCTTCGCTTTACCGTTCCTATTTGCAGCTACATTTCCCAAAGCAGCTTTAACCTTTGGCATGCAGAAGATACTGAGCCCTCTATGTCACTACGTGGAACCAAAGAGGTCGAGGTAACTGCTCGGTATCCTTATTTAAACAAAATTAATTCTTATGAGAATAAACTTAAGACAAAATTGTCATAGTTGAAGCACTATTTTTCTGATATTAAATTATTGGTCTCATTTTGCTGAGTCTTTGACTAGGAAATTCCCTTCATCGGCCTGGGAATCGTCGATTTACGAAAATCTGAGAGCATATGTTGATACGAAGTATCTGCTCTCTAGAAGAATTAGCGAAGTTTTACGAACGCTTCATGGGAAGTGTTTCTAAGATTTGTATCCTGTATCAACCAGTTATTGATTAACAACAGCAGAAATTATAGTATTTCAAACCATAATGACATTATGAAATCTACAGTCGTTGCGAAAAGGTTTTTACCTGAAACTTCCTGACAGATTAAAACAGTGTGCCAGATCAGGAGGCCGGCCGGAGTGGCCGTGCAGTTCTAGGCGCTACAGTCTGGAGCCGGGCGACCGCTGCTGTCGCAGGTTCGAATCCTGCCTCGGGCATGGATGTGTGTGATGTCCTTAGGTTAGTTAGGTTTAATTAGTTCTAAGTTATAGGCCACTGATGACCTCAGAAGTTAAGTCGCATAGTACTCAGAGCCATTTGAACCAATTAGAACCAGATAAAGACTCTAATGGGCTCTGAGCACGATGGGACTTAACTTCTGAGGTCATCAGTCCCCTAGAACTTAAAACTACTCAAACCTAACTAACCTAAGGACATCACACACATCCGTGCCCGAGGCAGGATTCGAACCTGCGACCGTAGCGGTCGCGCGGTTCCAGACTGTAGCGCCTAGAACCGCTCGGCCACTTCAGCCGGCAGGACTCTAACTCTAGACCATTGTTTTTCGCGGGAATGTGCTCCAGCAACTGAGCCAGCCGCGCACGACCCATGAGCCGTCCTCATAGTCTAAACTTACACCAGCATCTCATCTATTTTCCAAATTTCTCAGAAGGTCTCTTGCATAATTTTCGAAACTATCACTCACAGAAGAAATAATTCTACGGAGACATGCCTTACTAACAGTCTGGGAAATTGTTTCCAGAATGAAATTTCACAATAACGTGTTCAAATTAAAAATTTATATATGTAACGAAAATTAAAGTAGAACACGAAAATCATCACAATTGTGTAATCTAAAAGTTGGCTTGTCCTGTAGTACTTGATTTTCAATAGTTCTTTTACACGTAACTAACAACTGTAAAAACAATTTTCTGAGAGCTATTACAAATATACACTCCTGGAAATTGAAATAAGAACACCGTGAATTCATTGTCCCAGGAAGGGGAAACTTTATTGACACATTCCTGGGGTCAGATACATCACATGATCACACTGACAGAACCACAGGCACATAGACACAGGCAACAGAGCATGCACAATGTCGGCACTAGTACAGTGTATATCCACCTTTCGCAGCAATGCAGGCTGCTATTCTCCCATGGAGACGATCGTAGAGATGCTGGATGTAGTCCTGTGGAACGGCTTGCCATGCCATTTCCACCTGGCGCCTCAGTTGGACCAGCGTTCGTGCTGGACGTGCAGACCGCGTGAGACGACGCTTCATCCAGTCCCAAACATGCTCAATGGGGGACAGATCCGGAGATCTTGCTGGCCAGGGTAGTTGACTTACACCTTCTAGAGCACGTTGGGTGGCACAGGATACATGCGGACGTGCATTGTCCTGTTGGAACAGCAAGTTCCCTTGCCGGTCTAGGAATGGTAGAACGATGGGTTCGATGACGGTTTGGATGTACCATGCACTATTCAGTGTCCCCTCGACGATCACCAGTGGTGTACGGCCAGTGTAGGAGATCGCTCCCCACACCATGATGCCGAGTGTTGGCCCTGTGTGCCTCGGTCGTATGCAGTCCTGATTGTGGCGCTCACCTGCACGGCGCCAAACACGCATACGACCATCATTGGCACCAAGGCAGAAGCGACTCTCATCGCTGAAGACGACACGTCTCCATTCGTCCCTCCATTCACGCCTGTCGCGACACCACTGGAGGCGGGCTGCACGATGTTGGGGCGTGAGCGGAAGACGGCCTAACGGTGTGCGGGACCGTAGCCCAGCTTCATGGAGACGGTTGCGAATGGTCCTCGCCGATACCCCAGGAGCAACAGTGTCCCTAATTTGCTGGGAAGTGGCGGTGCGGTCCCCTACGGCACTGCGTAGGATCCTACGGTCTTGGCGTGCATCCGTGCGTCGCTGCGGTCCGTTCCCAGGTCGACGGGCACGTGCACCTTCCGCCGACCACTGGCGACAACATCGATGTACTGTGGAGACCTCACGCCCCACGTGTTGAGCAATTCGGCGGTACGTCCACCCGGCCTCCCGCATGCCCACTATACGCCCTCGCTCAAAGTCCGTCAACTGCACATACGGTTCACGTCCACGCTGTCGCGGCATGCTACCAGTGTTAAAGACTGCGATGGAGCTCCGTATGCCACGGCAAACTGGCTGACACTGACGGCGGCGGTGCACAAATGCTGCGCAGCTAGCGCCATTCGACGGCCAACACCGCGGTTCCTGGTGTGTCCGCTGTGCCGTGCGTGTGATCATTGCTTGTACAGCCCTCTCGCAGTGTCCGGAGCAAGTATGGTGGGTCTGACACACCGGTGTCAATGTGTTCTTTTTTCCATTTCCAGGAGTGTAGAATATAACTGAATCGAAACTTTTAATTTTTATACATTTCGAAGCTTTATTTCTTTTGTGGTATGTTTATTGGGGCGAGCAGAACTGAAATAACATTTTGAACTACAAATAACTTTACCTCTTACGCAGAAACACCTGAGGTTCCACAGCAGACTGTGAGCTGATATGAAACTTCCTGTAGTAAAGCTGTGTGCTGGACTGGGACTCAAGACTGGTTGGTGGGATACGAGATACTGACGGAAGCAAAGCTGTGAGTCGTGTTTAGGTAGCTCAGTTGGTAAAGCATGTGCCCGCGAAAGGCAAAGCTCTCAGTCTGGAGTCCCAATGCTACATACAGTTTTAATCTGCAAGGATGTTTCATATCAGCGCACCCGTCGCAGCAGAGTGAAAATTCATTCAGGAGACTTTTGGGTATTATACATGCAAATTATAACAATGAAGTGAGAAGGTCGATCAGTCATTGATTTTAGATAATAGACAACAAGAACTTTTTATATATTAAAAGACCATTGAAATATAGGTTCCGTATGACAGGTTTCTCTAATTAGATACTGCGCCTGTAGTGAGGTACCAAAATACAGTTGTGTTCCTTACAGATTTAACACAATATATAATATTTGCCGCATTCACACGGAATCCTGTAAACACCTGCCTTCCGCAGCTCTCGGTCGTCTTTGACAGATCCCAACAGCGACGAAATTTTTTCAGGATGGCGAAACATTGCTTTCACTTTATATTTTCTTAGTAATCTACCTATTTGCACTGAAATATTACCAATATATGGTAAATAGGCAGTCGTTTTAAAGGTCTTTTCCTCTTCTTTGCTTCGTCGTTTACAGGTCTGCAGCGTTCTCTCCACTTGCTGGGAGGAATACCCACTCTTCATAAATATAGTCTGCTGGTGCTCCAGCTCCGTTTGCAAACTATCGGTGTCAGAGATGACGTGCGCTCGGTGAATCAATGTCTTCAAAACACCCACCGTTTGTGCTGGATGGTGGCAACTAGAGGCTTGCAAATGAAGGTCTGTGTGAATGGGCTTTCTATATACTGAATGACCAAGTATGCCAACGCTCTTACACCCATTATGAGAAAAATTAGCTATTAAGTTATTTTCATTCGCCATGTCGAAAAAAATACCCTACTCACTAAACGCATCGTGGAAAATAGGAGTTACACTCAAGTGGCCTCCAGAGTGCGATGCAACTTCTCTCACATTTGAAAGAGCGCGTCTATCGGTGCCGTGCCTCGTCCGCTTTCGCCTACGAAGCCTCTTCTTCTTGTTGCGGATGCCTCACAGCACGGGGTTGCCAGAGTGCTGTGTCATAAGAAAATTGTTCTCTCCACATGTCCTATTGCATTCGTTTGCAAGATACCCAGTTCTGCCCAGTGCAAATACTCCCAGATTAAAAAAGAAGT
This sequence comes from Schistocerca nitens, assembly GCF_023898315.1. Classification (NCBI taxonomy): domain Eukaryota; kingdom Metazoa; phylum Arthropoda; class Insecta; order Orthoptera; family Acrididae; genus Schistocerca; species Schistocerca nitens. Next base: position 833,403,051 of record NC_064614.1, read on the forward strand.
ATTGGCTATCATATACACAGGTACGAAATTTCATCCTTATCTGTATGGTGTGAAATTCAGCTGCTGAAAAAACACCAAAAGACGTTGATCACATTCTTTGGTCATGTTCTAGCCTCCCACACACAAGGCTTCAATGGTGGACATTGCTCTTATTGTTATGTAGTTATGACATCATCTATAAGCCAACAAGTCACCAAACCAATACCGATACTTCGTCCCATCTTTCATAAGTCCTGGAGCCTGACTTGAACAGCCAGAAAGTTGTTCTATTTCAGCTTGGCTATGATTCTTGTTCGCCGTGAACGATTTGCCTCTCGATGCTACACTGGTCGTGACCCAGGCGGAAGAGCAAATCCTACTATCGGTGCAGTTATCAAGTAGATTAAGCGAGGGTGATGTCCTCAGTGTGTATCTGCTCATACTCATGTTGTTTTCCTTAAGGAACAGGCGCTCCTTCAATAAGGGTGTTTTCCTGTTGCAGACAGAATACGAATATCGTAGGATCATTATTCCACCAGTTCGACGCCCCAGAGTAATTGTGCCCCAACACGCATGTCACTGGGGCATATACCCCATCAGCCATAGTGTGCGGCCATCGTCAAAGACATCGAGACCATAGTCCATTCTTGCACTGCCTGTGCTCAGTAGCAATATGCACCACCTGAACTGTTTTCTCTGTGGCCCGCGCCACGCCCTTGGAAACATCTGTAAGCGTATTGTCATATCGCTGGCTTGGCTGCGGAGTATCTTTGCGAGCGGCTACATTGCAGAGTCGAGCAGGGGACACGGAGCTGGTATGTTGTGTTGTGGGTAGCTCTGCGTGGAAAAGGCATTATTATGGTATTTCAATGGTGGTTGCAAGTACTATTATTGTGAAGTAATGAGATATGGAAGTGGATTCAGTGAAAAGTGCATAAAGAAGTTAATAAGTATACACAGTGCCGCCGATAATATATTTGAGTATCCGCCCGTTTGTGTGTCGTACCGTCAACATCAACATCAACATCAACCATCCCAGAATGAAACTAATGTGAATCAGTAAAGTATTTACCACAAAAGAGAGCAGTCAAGTGCTAGTGTCTTGTAGCGGGCGTGAGAACATGCGTTCGCTCATCGCGTTTCCGCATCATCAACAATCGCCCGCGTCGTGTCGGTTACGTGTACGCTCGTCCAAGTGACAATTGTAGTCAGATAATCATCATCATAGCCTGTGTATCTATCACCGAAGGTTCGGCCAGACTGTGAATTACCTGTGACTGTGTGAAGTACAATAGTGACAGACATTATCATCTCAAGAATACTGTACAATAATAAGGGAATGATAATTATGACCTCTCATAAAATTAGCAAGAATGTTAATTGGCATTAACGTTTACGACTTAGTGTGTAAACAGTGCAACTTGCAATTTTCTTATCGTCTCAGAATGTAATTGTTCATACCAGACGTAGGGCAGTGTTGTGTTTAGTGTTGAGTGGCTCCCCTAAACTCACTTGCACATTTATGTACATAATTTCAGGCAAGCCAGCAGCAGTGTGGACAGAAATAATACGACCGCAGCGGAAGTACCAGGTACGTGGTGTGGACAGGGCGCACGGTCAAAGCGAGAACAATTTAAGAGTCTCCCATCAGTTGTATCCTCAGCGTGTTACATATCTCCACTTCGACTTCACTAGTCCTTTCTTGTGGCACATGTGGATAGTTTTGATAGATTCAATATAAATTTCTGGATATCCACCCATGTGCTCCATGGCAATGGTGAACATGATGTAGGTCCTTTCGCAAATCTTTGTCATCTAAGCCCTTTCAAAGGTCATCATCTCTGATAATGGCCCCCAGTTCGCCACCTCCCAGTTCCTCCATTTCTGCGAGTAGCGTGGGATACAACACCTCTTACAGCACCATTCCACTCTAATCCTACAGAGAGGCCGAATTGACTGTGCAGACTTTCAGAGAGCAAATGGTAGCCTTGGAAAAATCCACCCCATTTTTGGCCACCCAGAGGGCCACTACAATTACAGGAAAGAGCCCAAATGAACTACTGCGTAGGAGGCAGCCCCAGACCTTTCTCTCTCTGCTCATGCTGCTGGACCTTCACCTATCCATATCTCCATCCCATTTCCGGTACCATGTCGGCACCTTGGTGTGGATGCGATTATTTGGACATCATCCGATCTGGGTTCCAGCGACTATCTGGGGTCCACGAGGCCACCAGCTGTAGAGGTCTCCACAGAGGGCCACCGTGGTGGATGCCACCAGAACGAGCTGCGACCCAGGATATTTCTGGTGTGCCCATCTGGGCTGTACAACCTGCAGCCCCTCTCTAATCAGCCACACCCGCCTCTTGTCATCATCAATACCTGACCACAGTGAACAGTCATCCATGAACTTCGTTCCAGCACACCTAACTTCTCCATTGCAAAATGGTTCAAATGGCTCTGAGCACTATGGGACTCAACTGCTGTGGTCATCAGTCCCCTAGAACTTAGAACTACTTAAACCTAACTAACCTAAGGACATCACACACACCCATGCCCGAGGCAGGATTCGAACCTGCGACAGTAGCAACAGCGCGGCTCCGGACTGGAGCGCCTAGAACCGCACGGCCACCACGGCCGACCTCTCCAGCTCCACCAGCTGCAGACCTGCCATTCACAAGTGGCATGGGTTCTGTTGTGTCTGCCCCATTCAGCCTGAAGTCGTCGAGCTCGAGATGCAGACCCTTCTTGATCCAGCTCCATCAGTGGTGCCCCCAGATCATGCAACAGCACCACCCCTGCATCTGAGCTTCAGTAGTGACATGGAGCAGTCACAGTTTCCACAAATCGACCAGTGGCGCCATGATCTCTTATTGTCCCTGCAAGTGATACTCTGGTAAAAAGTCTCCTGGTGGAGCCCTGTGACCACCAACCGACTATATCTGTGCACCTGCAGCTCAGAGAATTAATTGTATCATGTGCTCGCTTAACTGTAACTTTCACTTTGCTGGCTGCTATCAGTTGGCCACACTGGCTTTGACTCCGAATTATGCATGGACTCTGTTTTTGGCTGCTTCCTTCTGTTTGTATAACTCCAGACTTAAGTGCATTTCTATTAACTGTGTGCGTCTACTGTGTCAGTATATTTCACCCAATAAATTGTGCTCATAATTGCAGACTTCAACACTGTTAGTACTGTTGAGTAACATGCGAAGCACTTTTATGGGCGAAACCATGAAAAGAGTATGGATATTTTTCCGAGCTGAGAGGATACAGATAACTAGCTACCGTCCTCAAATGAACTTAGCGTCAAATAGGACCGACCGAACATTAACAGAAATGTTGTGACATTATGTAACAGAGCACAAACATACAGGGACAGCTGAGTTCTGCATGGAATTTTTGTGTACAGTACGGCGCCACACAGTGCGGCTTGATACACGCCGCATGAACTGCTCCTTGGGAGAGCATCTAACATTCCAGGCATGCTGCAAAAATATCCAGTTGGACTTATGTATACTTTTGATTATCATTTGGTAGATCTAAAAGAGTACTGGCATGAGATGCACCGATGTGTGAAAGAACAAAATGCACAGTGTAAAATAAGGAACAAGGAAAATTACGATAAAATATAGAATTCAAAGCAGTTCCATGTTGGTGATAAGGTTCTGTTGTTTGATGAGAGTGTGAGCCAGACTGAAAAAATTAGGGACCTGTACACAATAGTATAAACGAAGAGACATAACGTTGTAATGTGTCTGAAAAGAAATAAGTACCTTAGAGTTCAAGCCAACAGACTGAAAGAATTTTTCTAATTCCAGATGTCAGCATCATGCTGCTGAATGCAGTTGAGAACACTGAAGGCAGCCTTCAGCCTCTGCTGGTGACGCACCATAAGAGTAACAAAGACACATATTAAGCTTCTTCTGTTTGTTTTCACAATTTAATTCCTGAGTAGCAGTAGTAGGACGGACAGGATGTGTGCGTGCTGCAGGCGGACCAAGGAGGAGCTGGCTGCAATTTGTGAGCAGCTGAAGACTCTCATGACCGTGGTCGGCCATTTGCAGTTGCCTGCCTCCGAGTGTAGTGGCGGAGAGAATCTGGCACATTACATGGTACGCCTCAGGTGTCGCTCGTTTTTCCCAAAGGCTCTGCTGCCAAGGCACATTCCAGAGTGCCTGACGCTGGACAGTCATGCACACTGGAGGGTGAGTGGTGGGTTGTTACACGATAGCGTCACTCGAGGCGGAGAGTCAACGTGGAGGCTGGCTTTCTGGCCTCATCCATTCACCTTTACCAGAGTCCGAGTAGGCGTAGAGCGGGACACTTCAGCTATCAGAATTTTAACAGTAAATTGTTGAAGTATTCATAATAATAACGTTCATGAATTTACTACCCTCCAGGAAAGTTACCCTCAAATTATTCTCGGAACCGAGAGCTGGCTGAAACACGAAGCAGAAACCTATGAAATATTTAGTAAAATGTTGAACGTATATAAAAACACAGATAGGATGCCATAGGTTGGGGAGTGTACAAGTGTTCATTGCAATCAACAAAAATACGTGTCTATCTAGTTCAAAATTTTTCCTGATTGTGAAGTTATCTGGGCGAGAGTAGCAGGCCTAGTTTTTGCCGGCCACCCAGTTCTGTCGTAACAGTTGTAGAATAATTCAAAGAAAGTTTACACATAGTACCGAAATATGCACATCATGCAGTATTCTCTGGAGATGACTTTAACCTGCCATGTATAGACTGCGAAGACTGGTACGTCTATAGATTCTTTCGAGGTGGTACGGACAGGTAGTCTTCTGAAGAACTTTTGAATAAATTTTCCAGAAACTGCCTTGAACAGTTCACACGCACTGGATATGTTTTAGGCTTGTAGCTAAATAGAAGCTTGCTCTTTTCGACTGTATCAGCACAGAAACGTCCGCACCCGGTAGCTGAGTGGTCAGCGCGACAGAATGTCAATCCTAAGGGCCCGGCTTCGATTCCCGGCTGGGTCGGAGATTTTCTCCGCTCAGGGACTGGGTGCTGTGTTGTCCTAATCATAATCATTTCATCTCCATCGATGCGCAAGTCGCCAAAGTGGCGTCAAATCGAAATACTTGCACCCGGCGAGCGGTCTACCCGGCGGGAGGCCCTAGTCACACGACATTTTTTAGCACAGAAACAGGGATTAATAATGATGATGTTATCACAGCGATGTTGGTTACTGAAGTTAATAAATTCATCAACAGGGCTACGTGAGTATTTGTCCTAGGAAGTGTAGATAATCAGTTAGTAACATCCCACATAGATAATGAATGAACAGCTTTTAGTCCCTATACGCGCGACGCAGATGAATTATGGGCAAAGTTTAAACGGATTGTAAATCGCGCTATGAAGAAATGTATCAGGATTAAATGGATTAAGGACCGATAAGACTCATGGTGGCTTAGTAATACAGTTTGGAAAATGTGGAAGAAGCAGAGATTGTTGCAATCTCGGTTCAAAAAAGTATGCGGAAAAGTTAGTAGAAATTCACATATCTGTAAGAAGATCGATGCGTGAATCATTCAGTAACTTCCATCGTCATACTTTAGCGAAAGATCTTGCCTAGAATCCGTTTGTTTGGTAACCACTGTCTGCCGTAAGAGTGACTCGGAGCCTTTTAGTCCTTGATCATTTCTAAACATTTCACAATAGGAACTGGACTCATCAGATGACGTTCTGTAACATCCTTCTGGGCACTCACTATTGCGGATATTAACATGGTCATATTCCCGCTCTGGTTCATTGAAGATACCCTTAAGCTGTAATAGTTGTTCATCAACGGCAATCAAAATCACGGTGCACTGCAAGCGTCTCGTGGTGTTGCTTTCGTAACTCCCTGTGTAATAATCTCTTCATTATTTACAACTGAGTTTACTGTTTGATTAAAATTAGTTTAAGTTGCTTTAATTATTGTAGCATGTTCCTTCAGAAAACTGAGTAGCTGTTTCTGCTCTCCGTCTGACACATCTACACTATAGGATCAAAAGTGCTACGTAAAATCATTAAGCGTATCGAAGGGTTCTGTCCAGTCACTCGTCGACCGGCCTAGTGTGGCAAAATAACACAGCAAAATGAAAGACGAAGTTTTATATTTCGCATTTAAGAAATCATTCATTTGACCATCACATACTCTCACGTATCGAGGACATAGTAATAGGCATCACTGTCGTAGAAAGAGTTGAAAACAAATAAGTCGCGGGGTCCGGATGGAATCCCAATCCGGTGTTACAGAGAGTACTTTGATCGCACTGGAGCCTTACTTAGCTTTCATTTATTGCGATTCTCTTGCCCAGTACTAACTCCCAAGAGACTGCAAAAAAGCGTGGGTGACACTCGTACATAAGGGGAAAAGAACGGACCCGCATAAATACAGATCAACATCAGCTTGCTGCAGAGCTCTTGAACATATTCTCAATTCGTGTACAATAAATTTCTTTGATACGAAAAAGCTTCTGTTCACAAATCAGCATGGATTTAGAAAGCGTCGCTTGAACGAAACTCAGCTTGCCTTTTACTCAAGCGATTTCCCGCAAACCATGGATGGAGGGCAAATAGTAGATTTCATATTCCTAGATTTCCAGAAAGCATCTGACGCGGAGCCCCCTGCAGACTGTTAACAAAGGTCCGGGCACACGGATTAGGTCCCAGACATGAGACTTCTTAAGGAATATAATCCAGTATGTTGTCCCCAACGGCAAGTGTTCATCAGATACAAGGGTATCGTCCGAAGTACACCCGGGAAGTGTGATAAGACTGGTCTTGTTCTCTATACACATAAATGATCTGTCGGGCAGCGTGAGCAGTTGGGACTCCAACTGCGATCAAGCCATCATCAATCGCCGACTCGCCTTCCAAAAATACAGCAGCAACAAATCGACAGGAACCCTACAACACTTCCTCGAGAACTGCAAACAGACAAACAGAACCATCAGCAAAACCAAACGCAACTACGTCACTGAACAGCTAAACTCAGTTGAGGACAACTTCAGAAACTACAACAGCATAAATTTCAACAGAACTTTCGCAAACAAAATTAAAGGCTACTCACCACAAAATTTGACCTTCAAGAAACAAAATGGAAAATTCGTCTTCACCGGCCAGAAAACCTTGAAGAACTGGCATACTACTTTTCCGACCTCTTTAACTACCCCGACACACCCGAACGATTCCCACACACATACCCAAGATACATTAAATCCGATGCCGATCCACAGACACAAGAAAAAATCCACCAGCACTTCAAGAAACTCAAGTACGGAAAGTCGTAAGGAAAAGACGGAATCATCGCAGAACTAATGGAAAATCTTGGACCACGATCACTACAGGTAATCACACAGATCATTCAGGAAATCTAGCGAGGTGACGAACTCCCAGACGACTGGAAATGTGCACTGACCAACCCATTCCACAAAAAAACGAGAGAAATATGATGTGAATAACTACAGAGGAATTTCCCTCCTTTCAGTCCCTTATAAAATCATCTCCGTGTGCCTCTTACAACGCGCACAACAAGAAGTTGAACTCCTATTTGGTGAATACCAAGCAGACTTCAGACCACATATATTTGGCACCGAACAAATTTTCAACCTGAAATCCATACTGAAAATTCGAACCGTAGGAAATCTGACAACCATCTGCGCATTGATTGACACTCGAAGAAAGCAATCTCGATCCTAAAACACGACGACGCATCCAACAAACCGTAATAGACACAACTTCCGAAGTCCAATTCAATGGAGAAATCTCACAACCCTTCTCCATCAAGACTGGCGTCCGGCAGGGCGATGGCCTCTCTCCATTCCTCTTCAACATCGTCCTAGACAAAGGCATCAATGAATAGGAAAAAGAAATGAGAAAAAGAAACATCTGGAGACCCATCAGGCTAGGAAGACAACAGCATAACATCAACGTCTCATTCCTAGCCTTCGGTGATGATCTTGTGATCCTTTCCGGAGACGAACAAACAGCAATTCATCAGTTCGAAGTCCTCAAAGAAAGTTGGACTACAAATTCCTTTCTCAAAAACCGAATTCATCGCCGGAAAACACACCAAAACTCAAAGTTTGATCATAAAATACGGCACAATAAACAAGGTCAACTACTTTAAATACTTAAGTGAAATCATTGAACCCACAGGTACGAAAAGACTAGCAAAAAAAAAAAAAAAAAAAAAAAAAAAAACACGCGAACGGAAAATGCGGAAAAATCGAGGGCATCTACAACAAGAAATGCATGAACATGAAAACCAGAATTCGACACTACAGACTGTTACCAAACCTGAAACACACTACGCCAGTGAAACCCTAAATGTCATTTACAAAGAGGACCTCGAGAATACCAAAAAAGCTGAAAGAAAAATCACAGCTGAAGGATATCGCCTAAAATCAAACACATTAATAGAAAAATACTCCAGCGTCTAAACCGATTTCCGCAAACGACGACTGAAATTCCACATCTTGAGACTAGATGACAGCCTAACAAACAAAGAAAATGTTGATGTACCTACAGAAACTAAAAGCTACAAGTCTGGATCAAACAAGTCCAAATTGATCTCAAAAATGCCAATATCACACCCACAGACATCGACGATCGAAAAGTCTTCAACCATAAAATCCACCGCTGTAAAACTGCACCAGATAAACCCAACATATGTAGGAGACAATGTATAGAAGAACATCCCACTAAACACAGCGAGATGATGAAAAAATTCTGGAAGAACAAGAAAAATAACAGCAACAGATCACAATTTCCTTTATGCGGTCCCCTATGGGTCTAAACAATGTAAATAATAATAATAATAATATTAATATTAATAGTACTATAATCCGTTCATCATAAGAATAAACCTGATGTAAACAAGTACAAACGCGATGATTGGCCAGAAGCCGCAGCACACGTACACGGGTGTTGTTACTCCCTTGGAAGTAGGTCCTACTTATGTATTAGATATCTTACTACTAAGTTACGTTAAATGAAACTTTAAGATATTCAAATGTATTAGCAGACATCAACGTTTTTGTAAATCACGCTTTAGCTACGTAGTTTTTATTTCAAAAACCGTGTACAGTCACAGCCTATGCAGATTTGTGCTCTGATTTGTCGCGCTGTGAACGCGCAGTATGAAAATGGCTCAGACTGCTTTCTGCAATACGGTTAAAAGTGAGGAGAAATAGGCTGTTCTTAATGTTTTTCATAAATTTACGGAGGTAATCGACTTTGAAGTTTTGCAGTCATTGTACACTCCTGGAAATGGAAAAAAGAACACATTGACACCGGTGTGTCAGACCCACCATACTTGCTCCGGACACTACGAGAGGGCTGTACAAGCAATGATCACACGCACAGCACAGCGGACACACCAGGAACCGCGGTGTTGGCCGTCGAATGGCGCTAGCTGCGCAGCATTTGTGCACCGCCGCCGTCAGTGTCAGCCAGTTTGCCGTGGCATACGGAGCTCCATCGCAGTCTTTAACACTGGTAGCATGCCGCGACAGTGTGGACGTGAACCGTATGTGCAGTTGACGGACTTTGAGCGAGGGCGTATAGTGGGCATGCGGGAGGCCGGGTGGACGTACCGCCGAATTGCTCAACACGTGGGGCGTGAGGTCTCCACAGTACATCGATGTTGTCGCCAGTGGTCGGCGGAAGGTGCACGTGCCCGTCGACCTGGGACCGGACCGCAGCGACGCACGGATGCACGCCAAGACCGTAGGATCCTACGCAGTGCCGTAGGGGACCGCACCGCCACTTCCCAGCAAATTAGGGACACTGTTGCTCCTGGGGTATCGGCGAGGACCATTCGCAACCTTCTCCATGAAGCTGGGCTACGGTCCCGCACACCGTTAGGCCGTCTTCCGCTCACGCCCCAACATCGTGCAGCCCGCCTCCAGTGGTGTCGCGACAGGCGTGAATGGAGGGACGAATGGAGACGTGTCGTCTTCAGCGATGAGAGTCGCTTCTGCCTTGGTGCCAATGATGGTCGTATGCGTGTTTGGCGCCGTGCAGGTGAGCGCCACAATCAGGACTGCATACGACCGAGGCACACAATAAAGTTTCCCCTTCCTGGGACAATGAATTCACGGTGTTCTTATTTCAATTTCCAGGAGTGTATGTACTACAGTTGACTTCTACACGCATGTTGAATGTGTAGCACACTTGGTACCGTAATGATATATAATCCTGATACATTTGACGGTTCGTTCGTACAAATATTGCAAGTGCCATTGTTTTTCTCTCGTTCAATTTGAAATATCTACGTCTCCTAATTATACAACTCATCATCATTTTTTATGAATAATGTCCGTCTTCTCCTACACATTGGACGCGGAATTCTGTTTTCACTTCAAATACAGTTTCTTAATTATCGATGTTTTGTGAAAGACTGTTCAGAAAAATTGCTTAAATTAAGAAAACATAAGAATTTAATTTTTGAGACAAAAATGAAAAACTAAATTCTCTTTATTTGGACTATTTCCATCGTTTTATAACACAGAGGTAGATAAGTATCATAGAAACACATGAAAAACAATCATTTTCACAGCATCGAACACATCATACAAATGCTGCATTTTTACATTTGCTACTGTACCATTACAATATGAACCAAAAAGAACTGATATGTAGCCAAGCTGTGGGCTTTCGCCCGAGAAGTAACAAGACTGTTAAGCTGCCAGATGTACTGGAACTAACGCACTCAGCTTTTTCACATGTCACTGCCGAACGCTTGAAGGATATAGAACGGCTCGTCATAAAAGAAGAAGAGAAAATGTGGCACCTGGTTCGCTCCGTGGATTCTGTTGTTGACAGACTCGTTAGCAACGTAGCAGGTGACACTTCCAGAACAGAAATGCATTTCTCGGATTCGGATAAGGAAGGAGATAAGAGATTACCGGACTGTAATTAATACCTTCAGTGGCTTCAGTATTCAACAGTACGGTGAAATCCCTGCAATATGCTTTTGCCTTACACACAACTCGCTCAGAAAAATTACCCTATGTTTAAGCTAGAAATTTTCATTCCTCTTGTTTGTAATCAGAATACTATGTCAGGTGAGAACGAGTGCATTTCATGTTTTCCGTCTGGTCACTTAAGAAGCGCGCAGTAGTACTTGAGTTTCTCTGAATATTATTTCACTCTCTTTAAAAATTAAATGACATTCGAAACTTTATTGTTTCTCTGCTCGTCTCTTTTTACATATGAACTGCAACTGCTCACATCATTGCAGGTTAGTCGGACCACTGGCTGGCCAGTGCTGTCCAAGTTTAATACGCCAGTAAAGCAGTTGTCCCGCATTATCGCTCAGTCTATGTGCGAGTAGCACAGCATAAAACGTACCCTTATGATTGTACTTGAAAATCAGGTTTATTCTTACGATGATTGGATTATAGTAGTAGTAGTAGTAGCAGAAAATTCACAAAATAAAAATGATAATGCATTATGAAACAGAAGATTCAAAGAAACATCTAATTAAGCAGACCACAGAATGGACGGCAATGAGGAAAAATACTAATGAGACCAACGCAGACGGAAAATCATTGGGTACTAAAAGTTAATCACGTCGAGCTCTTCAACTAAGTAGAATGTGGTCTTTAGTTAACGATAACAGATGCTTACCGCACGTGAACAGAAGAATTATAATAACAAAGCAAGCATTTGTAACCAACACATTTCAACAATTAAACACATCAAAGAGGTAATACATAAATGCAATGCAAAATCAACTCTATGGGATTTACATCTCTATAACTCTGGGGAATCAAGCAGAGAACTTTCTGGAAGCAACAGTGGTTTATAATACAAGAGACAGCGAATAGGACAATATCGATGAAAACAATGAAAAATCTGAAAGCGCTACGAGATACAAAGAAAGGCAAATAGAGAAAATAAACAGAAGGGAGATGATAATAAAAAAATGGTTCAAATGACTCTGAGCACTATGGGACTTAAACTTCTGAGTTCATCAGTCCCCTAGATCTTAGAACTACTTAAACCTAACTAACCGAAGGGCATCACACACATCCATGCCCGAGGCAGGATTCGAACTTCCGACGGTAGCGGTCGCGCGGTTCCAGACTGTAGCGCCTAGAACCGCTCGGCCACCCCGGCCGGCGAAGATGATAATCGTTTGATTCATCTTTGTATACATCATCATCCTCATTAATGTATTTACGGGGTAGGGGCTACAAGAGCGAAGAGGAAACTCTACTTTCACCACATCATCACCAGAACAAAATGCAATAACAATATTGGGAACATCAAAAGACTACCAAACTACGGGATATATTGGTTTCTTCTGTAAACTGTAGGCCATAGGAAAAGAATGAATCAGTATTTGCAACTATGGAACAGCCCACAGCAGCTCAGCGCTTGGCTTCATTATATGCTCTAAACTGTTAACATACGGCTCTCCATTGAGGTCCCCTCAATGTGCCATAGGGGCCCTGCTCCCCGAGCCGACATGCAGCCCCAAACGCCAACAGAAAAGCGTCCACTCCTCTCTCATTCCACGAGATACTTCGGACTCCCCTTGAGGCCGGTACAGCAACAATATCAAAAGCGTTTATCTGTTAATAAAAACGCTGACGAATTCAGCACAGTCACGTAATGTAACAAAGGCGATACCAAACAAATTTAACAACAAAACAAGAAAAGTATTTTACAGCAGCTATTCTGCATTACGACATCGCAAAGTCATTTATATCGAAAACAGTTTCATTTACTAAACTGTATACAACAAATCTACTGATATCTCACCTGAACCGGAACACTGGTAACGGAAGAAAATATTTTCTCGTCAGAATATAAGACTCTTCTCCAGTCAGAATCGATATGCTCTTCCGCAAAAGCCATACGGTTGATCTTCTGATAATCCGTCAAGCGTTGCTTTATAGCAGCTCTCCGGCATAAAAGCCCATGATCTTTCAGTCTCCTTCTCACAGTTATTGCACTACCAGGAAACTGAGAAACCTCTCCCGGTTGACTGAAAATAAGAAATGGATTGGTGTGTATTGTCGAACAGACATCGGTCTCCCACTTTTCCGCCCGATACGGCCTGTTTTTACATAGTTTTTCCACCAACACTTAGCCGTCCTCTTCGGTATCCCGCACCTCACACCGGCTTCAGACGGTCAGTACTTTTCGTCCTTAATCAGTTCGATAATACTAACTCTTGTCACTTGATTCCACTGAGCATGCATTATGACCGGTGCTTTTGTGATGTAAGGCAAAATTTATATACCATGTGGGTGGCTGTGAGTGTATATGTTGAGAGAGGGAGGGGGTGGGTTAGAAGCGCACAAAGGTGAGGTTATCAGCGCACTCACTTAAATTGAAGACTGTTTATTGTTACAATAACGAAGAAAAATATATTGAATAAATGATCACAAGTTTAAATAGCTAATGAGATGGAAACGAAACTAGTTACAATATTGGATAAATAAAGAACGGTAAGACGTACAAAAAATGAAGTACTACAAATTGGATTACAAATACTGTGAAGTATTTTAATGCTATGGAAACCTACAAACTGAATTTTTACCCAACCCATGTCCTGCATATTACGTTAAGTAAGTAGGATGTATTAATTCCATTATATCGTTGCCGGCCGCGGTGGCCGTGCGGTTCTAGGCAATTCAGTCCGGAACCGCGTGACTGCTACGGTCGCAGATTCGAATCCTGCTTCGGGCATGGATGTGTGTGATGTTAGGTTTAACTAGTTCTAAGTTCTAGGGGACTGATGACCTAAGATGTTGAGTCCCATAGTGCTCAGAGCCATTTGAGCCATTATATCGTTAGTAGAGACAGTGCTCTCTTGTTGTCGCAGCGATTAACAGTGCCCAATGCCGCCGCTATTTGTTTATGTTGGCTGAGCGTGAACACTGCAGCAGACGCTTCACCATAAACGTAAAGAAATCACCATGGCTCTGACTGCAGTGAGCGGACATCACTGCCTGCATCTACTTATAGTAACCAACGTGAGACCCTACTCACAGGTGCTGTGCAGCAATTGGAACGGGTATCATCTCATTTGTCATCAGAACATTACCTAGTGTTGGAATTTCCACTCTATTTGAATCCCAACGAAATAGGAACCTTCTCACAAAGTAATGTGGGTTGATATCAAAATTTATCCACCACGCAAAAATTAACTGCAGAGCTTTCATGCACACAGTAGTAGCACACAAGGAAATATTGTGTCTTGGAAGTGTATACTTCATTTCCTCCTCTCATATCAACACCCTTGTTTTAGCGTGAAGTGAGAAAATAAACACAAAAAAACTGTAGTTTCTGAGAAGCATATAAGTCATTTACTCTTCTCATATCATAGTTTTTGTTTCACTGTGAAGCAGAAAAATAAAGAGTTTAGGGTTCTGAAACATAATATAACATCAGACTGTTATCGTAGGCCTGTAGGAAACGCAAAAAAAGGGAGCTTAAATTTTTTTGTCCAGCATTCTGTTTCCTTTCATGCATTACTACCGCTCGCAGTTTCTTATTTAAGGACTTGCTGGCATGAAGTTCTTCAGCAGAATGAGCCTTATGTTATTGTGCTAATTACGGTATGGAAAAGTGCAACAAAGACGAGTTCCCCTAGAGCAGTGAAGATATTTGCATATGTCTGTATTCGACAATGATTGCCAGCCGCCACAACACATCACAGAATTCATGTGGCAGGCAACACAACTGTGACGCACTTCGCACTTCACGCTTCATTCAGTAAGTCATCAAGAGACACACTGAAACGTCAAGTTAACGTCGCTTCCCGAGTCATATTCAGTCCAAAATAAGGTGCTATTAAGGTAGTTGAGTGTTTTAGAAATCATACTTTGATAACTCCCCTATGAGTATTCCCATAACCAAAAGAACCCGTTAGTGAGAAACCAACGGGAACTACATTAATATCAACCTGCAAGAGCTCGACACAATACGTGGACTCTTCCCTTCGCTGGGTAACCTCTTACTGTTGTTTTGGATTCTCTCTGTCCTAGGCGTAATGCAAATGGAACTTCACATTCATGAGGTGGTTTCCGCTATTCTTGACAAACGTCAGCTACTTTAACGAACATAGTACTCCATTCACGGACTGCTAATGATACAGTATGACTACAGAGATCATCGTGTGGGTATTACATTAATTCTGCAGAGAATTGCTTGACAAATATTATCGTCAGCTATGCAAATGAAATGACTCACTACACAGGTACTCTACGTTGCACTTGGTTAAGTGATCAGCTCGCTTCAATCCTGCTTCTACTGTTCGTAAATACTTGTATACTGACCATCCGTTATTTGACTACATGAGCACTATAATCTGATTCGCATGTATACGACATGGGTTACCGCTATCACAAAGCAGTGACTATGGAATGGATGCCGTTGAAGTCACGTTATGTTGATGGCAAGACAAATGTTCGCAAATCACCTGTATTGCCTAAAAAACAATGGTATCTTAAATATCGAAGGACAGACGTCCACACTGTCACAGCAAAATTTGTGACTGACCAAGGTTCAAACCTAGACCTCCTCTTTACTAGGCAGACGCGCTGACCATTGCACTATCAGGACACAAAAGCCAACTTGCCTGCACTATCCAGATACAGACGCTCATCTTCAGAAGCAAATTAACATCATTGTTGCATATCACATATGCTGTACTCCCACGTCCATCATCCCACTCTCTCGCAGCGACACTGTATTCCCGCGAAGATTCGGATGATGACGTGCGTCTAGCACTGAAAACATTCAGTGGCCCACCGAGACGTGAATAATTGTACAGGATGTTTCAGGAGGAATAGTAAATTTTGTAGGAAGTGGTAGTATAGACAAATTGCAGAAAAAATGTCATTATAACATGTGTCCAATTATTATTGAGTATATACAGCTGGATTCGATGCATTTCATTCCGTCTGTGGATATTTACAGGATCTCGTTGTCTACGCATCGCTGAAAATGAACTTCCAGCAACCTAACATTTTCCAGAAGATGGATCAGTAGATATGGACACTTTTCTTGGCCACCAAGATCCCCAGACATTATACCTACGGATTTTTGCCTGTGGGGATTTTTGAAAGGCGAAGTCTACTAAGAAAGAGTAAACCAAAGAGCCAATTTGATCGTTCGGATTATGAACAGTGCAGCCCTGATAAAATAATGCAAAGACGACCTCAGAAGACCTACACATGGTGTTATCAAGAGAAGTCAAAAGGGCATTGAAGTTGGTGTGGGAATACCTCAATGTCAACTCTGAACGTCCTCATCTGCCTTTGCTTTGAGTTTGTTTGGGTTACGTTCTAACAGCTGTACCTCTGTACTGAATAAAATGTGGGCACATTTATATGGAATTTTTTATGCAGTTCATCTATACTACCACCTGCCAAAATATCTACTATTGCTCCTGAAACACCCAGTATATGCACAGTGGTGTGTGTTCTCTCGGACATGTCTGAAAGAAAAGACGCCACGAATCCGGGTTCGAACCTGGTCAGGCACAAATTTTCATTTGCCGCCGAAGCTGTATTTTAACTCCTTGTGACAGCCTTCGATACTTAATTGATTAACAAGGCTGTCGGTTTCGATTCAAAGTCTCTGTTCTTTTGGATATATATATATAAGTGATATTCGGAAAATTTTTGACAGCTCAGTGATAGTGATGCACTGGAGTTACATTAACCTACTCATTTCACTATATATAATTGTAATTTTCTTAACAATTCGTGTTTAATAAGTGACAATGATTTGGAAAATTTACGTTTTGAGATGGTTACTTTACGTGTCAATTACAGTGTCTCTCATGGTTTACTTTGTGGGAAACCTGCTTCTTTTTATCCTAGCCTATACTACAGCAACGAGTGAATGCTCACATTCTTGATATCTCACTGGATGTGCTACTGCAGCTGTAGCCAAAGATTCAAATCCCACTGGAAAAGTATGTTTCAAGTCACATGGTTTTGCTCATCCTCTATTGTCGTAAACGTTCACAACGAAATTAAGTATAGGAATCCAACGAAACACTTAAGTTCATACTGCAGTGCTGTGCAGACGAAAAAAGTAGTTTTTCACAATTATCGGATGACAGATGGAGTTTGTCAGATTCCACTAATTATGACTGCATTATTAATTGTTGGTTCACAGGCGCTTTTCTGCCGCTTATTGTAACCATTTTATGAATGTTAAAGCTGGAAGAATAGAAACATCAGATATTCACCATATGGAATATTCGCATTAACCTTGAGTCTTCACGTTTCGAGCACCGGCAGAATATCCGACAGAAAAGATGACAACAAGAAGCCAAGTCATGCCTGTCTTCTGGTGGGTGTGCCAATGACAGTGATCTCAATAACAATTTTGTACAGCAAAGATACGCTGCCAACTTAGCCACTAGAGAAGCTCCAAAACTGTGAATCACGTCTGGTGAATACGCTTGTAAGGATTCGGCCCGATTAAGATGCTAAAACACAAATAATCGTCGGAGCTATTATGACGTTTCACTCAGTGCATCGATGTGTTACAAGTAATTACACTCTAGCCCTAAGACTCATTGACATATAATGATACAACTTTGAGACGAAGCTATAGGCACTTCCGAGGTCACTCACAAAACACATCAGCCGGTAACCTTCTTTAGTGGAACTGAAACTTGGCAACAACGCCGAATATGTATGGCAACTCTGTAACCGACGAATTATTTCCTTGATGGCACAGAACTATCTTGCTAAATTCACTTGATATTATCGTGTCAGTTCAATTGAATAATGTGAGTGATTATCTCTTGAGATGTGATATAAGGACATCAGTTAATGTTTTTGAATCCATAAAAGTCGTTCCACATGGGAAAAACAATTACTCCCTCTCTTATTTTGTAATTTATATGTCGTAGTGGCTATTGCGCCATTAAGTAAGACATATCTGCCGCACCTTTCGCTAGCACTGCGGTAACGTACTTGGCTAGCAGCTATAAGCTGCTTACGTTCACCTATCAAGACTCACTGAAAATCGGATTTTTTATTCTTTTGTATCAGGGCTACAAGCAGGCAGATAGAAACTCAATTAGGGAATCGTAACACAACGCTCGAGCCAAATTCCTCTTGCTACTTTCAGTGCAACGTAGTGTAAAAGCGAAAATCTTATGGTACTGCAAAATTCATAGTGCCAGTTTCGTATTTTTTGTTGTTGTGAATACATAATTTTATGTATGCACTCCCACATTTTCATAATACTTGAGTATGATACAGGACATGAAGAAAGTACAGACTTTTTGAAGTCAAAAGTCGGTATTATCCTACTAATTTGTGTTAAAATAGATGCCGTTGTCTTACAGAAACTAATGCTTTATTACGATAGGCTGCCGTCGTGATGTTTCTGTAGTAAGTGGAATTTAATTTTTATTAGTGCAGTGAATATATTAATTACATTTTCCATTGCTGTTTATTGAACGCAACAGTAATCATCAAAGAGAAATTAATCAGCAACAATACATTCTTTCACAATATCTACAACAATTTGACAATGCTAAAGTCGTTTACAAATTCTACGCCTGTAAAAACCTACTGGTTCCAACGATGTCATTATACAAGTGCAGTTTGAAGAGCACTTTCGTCTAGAAATGAACTGCCTTGACGGTTGATCGATCAAGAGCGGGAAGGGTAAAATTTTCACGAGTAATACCATCAGAGGGGCAAGTGCCTGAGAGATGACTTCCCTATCGATCTCCTGGATAGTTTTGTTTCACAAATCAACAGAGTGCGTTATCATGCAGTAGCACACGTGATGTAATTTTGTCGGTCGATTTTGTTACACTGAGACCGAAAGCTGTCTCAATTGTTGGCAACAAATTCCACCTATGATGGACACACCCTTTGGTGAGGACTCATAGTGAAAAACACACTTTTGGAGCTATCAGATGGAAAATATTATGTTCACACTACTCTTTGCTCGAGTTTACGTCATTTGGCAGGGCACAGCCTTTCATTTTTTCTTAGGAAATTAACGATAAAGCCATCATATAACGTCACCAGTAACAGTTAGTTCATGATTTTCAAGTATGGAAAGTCCAATGCTTAACTGCAAGATGGTAACTAGAACTTCTAATTCGGAAATGACAGTTGGTACATACGCTGACGGTACATACACTGACAGCGTCGCGCCACGTTCACCTGGACGGCGTCCGATTTCAGGCGACGGGTGGCGTCTGGTCGGTGGCCGGTAGCCGCCGCAGCGCGTGGAAACGCTCGAGCGTAAGATGTTCTGATCGAGACGCAGCCACGTGCTGTCCTGCGGAATTGTTTCTGAAAGTATTTTTTATTACTGGTGGTTAGAATGTGAAGCGAATTATCTTCGATGTCCTATCAGACTCATAACTTTAGACGAGAGCCGAATTGCGGTAACAAGAAAAGGAGATACGGTTGGACGTGAACACGCGACTACAAGTTTAGAAGGCACGACGATTACCGCTAGCTCACGGGTTCACGCAGTACGACAACTTCTGGGAAGTAGACAGCACTTCCTCCTGACATTTCCGCATCTTACAGTGTTGCCACATTGTGCAAATGGTCGTACTTGCATTGTCAGGAGCATTCGGTTTTATTGGTCGCCTTAAGTGAACGAATCGGACTTAATCTCTGTTGCCGTCTGCTGGCGGTCGCTTTTTATATCTAAGACTGCACATGAAAGAGGGGGCTTCGTTAATGTGAAATATCTACAAATATGCTGTAATTTGGAACCTTGAATCTACAGCTACCCACCATTCCAGCAGCTCAAGCAGAAGTATGGAGAAGGAGAACAAAATAATGTTATGTGTGCTTCAAAAATGGAAAGTTACTTTTAGGTGACAGATAAATATTTTTTTTACAAATGTAATATTTATTTTAAATTTCCCAGTTCAACATCTCCCTGGTTTGAGCAAGTACGACTTGTCCAGCCCTGGACAGAATAGTTCAACTTGTTCTCCTCCCAGATTGACAGATCTGAACAATTTCCGGCCACATTTGACTGATGGGTTTCAACAAGATCCCATGTATATATGTAGGTGTGATGTCTAAATGAGAAAAAATACGTATGGTGAGAAAGTTATTCATGATACTTCAGCCAGATACGACATCTACTGCTTTACAGGTGACCATTTTTCAGGTCATCGATACGCCTCTGGAAAAGGCTACAGTAGTCTGTTGACTGCCCCCCTGTCCATACATGCTGCACAATATTTGAAATCCCATGTGATTATTTTGTGAACTCAGTCACATTGCTTATCTGCAAACTGCACTTTCTTCTTGACAACCATTTCTGTAAATGCATCTCCGAATCACAGTGGTAGCAGGTATAGGGCATGCACAGCTGCACTCTGCCACGTGACCTTGCCCCTTTGCACAGATCACTCAGGCTCCTGTGTCGCGCTGTTCTCTGGTGGCTGCACTTTCCACGGTGGCAGACACAGGGCTTGTGTGACTGTGGTCCATCATTCACCTCCAGGCACCTGCAGTCCACTGTAGATTACCTATGTCCTCACGTCCTCACCCCTGTAGCACCTTCTCATGCTGGGATATGAGACGCTGGCTTCTGTCACACTACTCCATTCATCCGTCGTATGCTGACAACACCAGAGCCTCAAGTGAAGTGAGTTGTGTTATAGGTCACTATCATGCAACATCTGTCAAACAGGACATCTAAACGAAGAAAAAAGGATACGAGATCAGGAATATGCTTGCATTATCACTATGATTTATCACATAGTTTCTCATGGTGGCACTACTTCCCACGATGACACTACAATATTTCACTGTGGTACTTGGCAGATATTTTCCAAGAACACACCATAATTTATCACTCTGACACTTACATGTACTACTCAGTGGTCATGGTTTACAGCATTCCTTCCCACGAAGATTGTGCAATATTTCACCATGATACTTAGCAGATACTTTCAAAGAACCTACTATAATTTTTCCATCTAAGACAGTTACATGTTTTCCAATTAAGACTACCCGGAGGTTCTGCTTACAGCATGTTTTCCCATGAGCGTACTATTTTTTTCACTGTAATTATCTGTAGACATAGTTCTAAGGATCTTGCTACCATTTTTCCATCACAGATCGTTACTGGCACGCTACAAACTGATTGTTATATTTTTCCACATAAATGTGTTTCTTAGAAGCTTCATTAAAATTTTACTATCTGACGACTGGCAAATGTGTTTTTGGTGGGCTCTCACGTTATTTTTTAGTTGCATCAGTACCATGTGCTCTGACTGGGTGGGCAAAAAGTTGGAGAATTTACCCCATTGACCAGGATTTGCTCCCAGCAACACAAGGTAGATGCAGGCATCATCTTGCATCCTCCCTCCACTCACCATAGGTGGACGTATATAAGATGTGTTCCATGTACCTGTCATTCACCTAAAGGGATCGGCAACCCTTCAGACAATGAAGCACCCTCAGGGTGCCTACCCAGATTCGACGATCTTAACAAAGACGACAGATGTCAGGACAAGCGCCATTACAAGTCCTCTGTGCTGTTGAGAACAGTTTTCCTTAGTTGTTAGATCTCTCTACTGCAATCGTAATAAACCCTTGTTCCTGTTTAATTGTGACTTATTGTTTCTTATCAAGCATCTCCATATGGGAGATATAGCAATGCATCCTTCCCACTTGAACTCACTCCTGTTTTAGTCTGAGAATCTGCAGCAGCTACGAAGCATTCCTTTGGTAGGTCTGGTGAGATGCTTGATGATTGTAGCAGATATCCTAGTTTAGATGACTACATTGAGGGTATGCATCATTATATGTACATATCGATTTCTTCATGTATAGCCATGAACTAATAAATTTCATGTTGTTACAGATAATAGTATACTGTCGCCACTGATGGATATTGTCATCCTTACTTTGGAGCAGCTGATGCAGATTATTGGTGCTCCTAAGAGAGGCAGCTGTGCTGCATCACAGAAAGGTACACCAGGTGAATGTAAAAATTTGTAATGTTTTCTTGAGTCCTTGCTGAACCAGGGCAAGGCAGGATCGATTGCTGTGTCACAAATGGAATGTCAAACAGGCAAGAGAGCCGATAGTACAATACTGTGGCATGCAAGTAAGGCCATTGTCTCACATCGTTTGATCAAGAGGTACAGGAATGGCCAGTTCAGCAAAATGACCTCACTGTGGAAGGAACATGTCATTTTGATAGCGCTGAAAGGTACTGTAACAATGCATAAATCTTACATAACAACGTCTTTCAACCTGCTGGTATTGTAGAAGTGGGAGTGCTGGAGGCCAGTGTTGGAACACAAAGTGTGGTGAAGACTACTGGTGAACCCAGGAAACAAGGTCACTCTCTGTCTTCCTTGCCAACACATAATGTCATTGCATCTAACAGATGATTATAAATACTTGGGCTCCCGAGGCCCTCTGTGTTACCATAGCAGAGATCCAGCACCAAAGCAGATGACTACTACTTTCTAGACTGCAGTTAGCCTGGTCTGCTGGACAAAGCTGCTGTGAGCTGCCAAACTCCCATATCCTACCATCACTGGCTCACTGGGGCCAAACTGACGGTGCTTGCTGCACTGTCACCCTCTCATTGTACGTGGGAGTCGTACTAGCTGCTGCTGCTCCTGAATCGAATCTGTGAACTCAACTGACCTTCTTATGGTGGAGAGGCCATGCTGTAACTCTGCACTGTCATCGCCATTCTGTGCAGAGCCAGTGGAAGCTGACGGAGGCACTCCCCATGACATCCTCGGGTGTGCCCTAGTCAAAAGCATTGTCAATCTGTAGCTCGTCGACACTGTATGAGCAAGACTGCAGTCATTTGGGTGGGCTAAGCTGCATGGCACTTTTGTGCTGCGTGAGGCACCACGACCTCAACAACGGTCTCAAGAGACTGCTGAGCAACCACATCGTTATGTTCCACTCTGTGTGCTTTGTTTGCAGTCCTCCTTGCTGCTGCCACAAAGAACACAGTTCAGTTGTAAACTAAAGCTATAAATGTCAAATTCACAAATGCTGTGTCATTAGCACCCACTGTGCCTGACCCTCAACAGTGCGCCCCGTGCTTCATCATCGTGCATCCACAAGGTTCACAGGCCACCAACCCTTATAGCTGGTTAGGGATCACTGAATCAGCACCGCCAACTAATGACTATATATATATAGGGATCACTGAATCAGCACCGTGAACTAATATCAATCCATCTGGCTGGCATCATTCAGTAATCCTGGAAAAAATAAAATGTCAGCCAGATGGATTGATGTGTTATGACTGGGCAAACTCCCTTGGCTTTGCATACACCTAACCCAAATGCTGCCAGTGTGCCACACGGTCAAATGCATATATGTAACATGTCTCTCTACATACAGGAAGAGTTGCATAAGATTTAACGCCCCTATTTTTTCGTCAGATATCGAAATGATAGTACGATATGGGGTATGTACTTGTGTTATGTGGTAAAGAGTCTGAACTCTTATATTGATCGAGATCTTGAAACAAGTATTTTTGAATATTAACGGCATCCAAGAGCGCTTGAAAATATGAATACAGTGATGTAATGCTTCTTAATTCTCAAGCTGAGCTCTTCGCTGAGGAATGAGAGATATAGTCTAAAACTAAAAGGCAAGTCGGATGGAATCGACTGTTGCGTCATAAACATGATCATGCCAGGCTGCACCACTGTACCAAGCCTTTCGACTGTTTACGCCCTGCAGAACTGGCAGGAAGTGTGTCCTCTATTGGCAGATCATTCCTGCTTCAACATTTTTTTGCGTTTGGACGCGACCCCCATGTGGAGGAAGTTAGACATGCTACTTTTATACGGCTAATATCAAAGAAATACTGTCTAAACGGCATTGCGGTACCGGGATTCTGTCCAGCTTTTTATGCCTGTTGCATCAGGCACTTCACAAATTACTAGGTCAATAGTGCAATCAGACAGCTTCAAAGGCAAACAGAAAACGAGGATGAAGAGTGTAACTGACAGAGCACATGAAGAAACTGTTCTAGCTATGACACTTATAAACCCACATGGTGGCCTGAGATGCGCTGCCAAGGAATGTGATATTAGCCAGAAGACTGTCACACAAACCCTGTGATGAATAAATTCCACTCTTCTCGTATGTCACTATATCACGCACTCTGAGAACATGATTTCGAATGACATAAAGAATTTTTTCGATTTGTCCTGCAGTACCTGGGAGACAGCACTATGTTCCCCCAACGAACGCTGTTTACCGACGAAGCAAAGTTTATGGATCATGGGAATGTAAATTTTCATAAAATGCCCCGGGCAGCTTCGTTATGTGCAAATCAACGACCGTGGAGCATAAACACATGGTGCGGCATGTTTTGGGAATTCCATTATGGGAACTTACTTCATCCCAAGGGCATCTACATCTACATCTACATCCATACACCGCAAGGCACCTGTGGCGGAGGGTACATTGAGTACCTCTATCAATTCTCCCTTCTATTCCAGTCTCGTATTGTTCGTGGAAAGAAGGATTGCCGGTATGCCTCTGTGTGGGCTCTAATCTCACTGATTTTATCCTCATGGTCTCTTCGCGAGATATACGTAGGAGGGAGCAATATACTGCTGGACTCTTCGGTGAAGGTATGTTCTCGAAACTTTAACAAAAGCCCGTACCGAGCTACTGAGCGTCTCTGCTGCAGAGTCTTCCACTGGAGTTTATCTATCATCTCCGTAACGCTTTCGTGATTACTAAATGATCCTGTAACGAAGCGCGCTGCTCTCCGTTGGATCTTCTCTATCTCTTCTATCAACCCTATCTGGTACGGATCCCACACCGCTGAGCAGTATTCAAGCAGTGGGCGAACAAGCGTACTGTAACCTACTTCCTTTGTTTTCGGATTGCATTTCCTTAGGATTCTTCCAATGAATCTCAGTCTGGCATCTGCTTTACCGACGATCAACTTTATGTGTTCATTCCATTTTAAATCACTCCTAATGCGTACTCCCAGATAATTTATGGAATTAACTGCTTCCATTTGCTGACCTGCTATTTTGTAGCTAAATGATAAGGAATCTTTCTTTCTATGTATTCGCAGCACATTACACTTGTCTACATTGAGATTCAATTGCCATTCCCTGCACCATGTGTCAATTCGCTGCAGATCCTCCTGCATTTCAGTACAATTTTCCATTGTCACAACCTCTCGATATACCACAGCATCATCCGCAAAAAGCCTCAGTGAACTTCCGATGTCATCCACAAGGTCATTTATGTATATTGTGAATAGCAACGGTCCTACGACACTCCCCTGCGGCACACCTGAAAGACTTCTCTCCATTGAGAATGACATGCTGCGTTCTGTTATCTAGGAACTCTTCAATCCAATCACACAATTGGTCTGATAGCCCATATGCTCTTACTTTGTTCATTAAACGACTGTGGGGAACTGTATCGAACGCCTTGCGGAAGTTAAGAAACACGGCATCTACCTGGGAACCCGTGTCTATGGCCCTCTGAGTCTCGTGGACGAATACCCCGAGCTGGGTTTCACACGATCGTCTTTTTCGAAACCCATGCTGATTCCTACAGAGTAGATTTCTAGTCTCCAGAAAAGTCATTATACTCGAACATAATACGTGTTCCAAAATTCTACAACTGATCGACGTTACAGATATAGGTCTATAGTTCTGCACATTTGTTCGACGTCCCTCCTTGAAAATGGCGATGACCTGTGCCCTTTTCCAATCCTTTGGAATACTACGCTCTTCTAGAGACCTACGGTACACCGCTGCAAGAAGGGGGCTAGTTCTTTCGCGTACTCTGTGTCAAATCGAACTGGTATCCCATCACGTCCAGCGGCCTTTCCTCTTTTGAGCGATTTTAATTGCATTAAATGGAAATACATATGCGCCTATTCTTACGAACATTCTACCTGTTCTTTCAGAAAAGTTACCACTGGAGAAGAGACAGTACATGTGGTTCCAGCACGACTGCCACACAGCTCACTCTTTCCATGTTATAACGCAAATCCTGAATGTGATACGTAGTGCCCTATTTTGCTTGAGGATTTTCGAGATGTTTTGCCCAAAAATATGAATTTAGTTGAGAATTTAATAAATATACTCGAACTCTGTATAATCAATGTAACCATATTCCTTGTAAGTCTATTCTTGAGACCACAGATGTCGGTCAGAAAGGTTACTTCTATTGAGGAGAGTAGTAGTCTGTATTGGACAGTCTTGCAATGTACGAGCGTTGAATGAAAAGTAATGCCTCCACCTTCGTTAATTGGATGAGAATATTTTAATAAATCAAATGCAGAAATAATCCTTAGAATGTAATATTTAATTACCAATATTCACTTTTCCACATTATCACCAGCCACTTGGAAACATTTCTGCCAACGATGAACAAGTTTTCTGAAGCTGTAATGGAAGAAGTCGAGACTCTGTTTCCGCAACCAGTCTCACAGTCCACTCAACGTCTTCTTCAGAGGCATAATGATGTCCCCGCAGATCGTCTTTCATTATCGGGGACAGATGGAAGTCAGACCGTGCCGTGCTGTGGTGAGAATCAGTCTCTGAAGTTCTATTGTGGTGGCAAGTGAAGTGTGTGGTGTGGTTTGGCATTGTCATGCTGCAGGTAAATATTTCCCTTTTCCTTTTGGACCCTTATTAGGCGTCGTTTCAGAGTTCCTAGCGTTGTTATGTAACGCTCTGAATGTATTGTTGTTCCACGATCCAGGGAATCAACATGGATAACACCATCTGCGTCCCAGAACACTGTAGCCATGATTTTTCCAGCTGAGGGCTCCGTCTTGAATTGCTTTTCCTGGGGCGAGTCTTTGTGTCGATATTCCATAGACTGACATTTCGTCTCCGGGTCGTAATAGTGTACCTGCGTTTCGTCTCCTGTCACAATTGAATGGAGAAAGGCGTCAGCTTCATTCTCGTGACGCGAGAGGAGTTCCTGGCAAATTTCAAGTTTGTGCACTTTCATTTCAGGAGTCAGCATCCGGGGTACCCATCGTGCACAGATCTTCCGATGGCCAAGCAAAGCAATAATGTGACCCACACGTTCTTGTGAAATGCCGATTGTGCTTGCAATTTCTCTCTGGGTGATACGACGATCGTTCATGAATCAGTCTGTCAATATTTTGCTTGTGAAACTCGGTGGTTGCTGTCACAGGACGTCCAACTCTTTGTTTGTCATGCAGGTCCGATGTTCCCGCCTCAACATTTTTAAACTTACTCGCCCATCGACGCACAGTACTCACATCAACACAATCACCATAAACTGCTTTCATTCTCTGCTGAATCTCCTTTGGGATGACACCTTCTTCTGTCAAAAATTCAGTGACTGCTCGTTGCTTAGATCGCATTGACCGCCCGCCTGCGCAGGGTTACATACTTTACACTGTAACAACACAACCGTTCAATGCTAAGGCTTCACGTCAACTGGAGCTGTAGAGAAGAGGCTACGGAACAAGACAGTACCTGCTGTATACCAATGCTGCCAACTGTTGAAGAGTTACGAGGAGGAGGCATTACTTTTCAGTCAACCCTCGTACATGGTGTGAAATGGATGGAAGCTGGCCTACTGTGTAACGGATGAAAAATTTTGTTGAAATGAGATGACTTGAATGCAAGAATGTCAAAAGCAAAAGTTGTTAGGTAATACAGTTTTTTTTTGTATCTGTATTTGTGTAATTTCTTATTGTTACAACATTCTGTATGGTTAAAATTTACTGTAGAAATGTTATAGTGGTGCACATGGACTTGTCTGAGAATTGAAACAAGTGTCAAGGAAAGTAATTGTATAGAGGGCCGTTATTAAGAATTCTTTTGTTATCTTGTCTAGGTGTGTGAACTTGATGAAAATATGTATTGTCGTCATGGCTCAATGAAGCATAGTTATACTTGGAGTCTTTCTTCTCATTTATCAGTCGTTAAGTTTAGTTACTCAGCTTCCATTCTTTACTTTCCTGGCTGTGCTTCTATACTCGCATTGCTCATCGAGAGTTGTGTACTGAGGAGCATTTTATGAAAATTGATGACGTACTGCCTTGAATTGCACATTGCAAGTACGGCAAATGAAATTTCATTTTGACAGTCTCATCATTATCGAAATAGTAACAGGTTGCAGAGCAGACGAGCGTTCCGTGTGCACAGGTACGCCAATAAATTTAATTACCATCAAATTTAATGTCCACTATAAGCCACTGTGATTGTCAGAGCGTTTTTGTGTAAATATTAGTATCACTTCTGGGGCTTACCACCATTAGAAGCTTTCAGTGAAGTGTTGTAAATTTTCAAGCAGTTTTGTCAGGTAGTTAGATTCGTTAATTCTTATGTTCATTTCCCCTGTAATTAAAATAACAGTCCTGGTACAGTGTTTGTTTGCAGATTTAAAGATAAAGATTAGTTATTTTCAAGGCCAACATTTTAATCTGAGTAATTTATTTTGCAGTCAGATGGCATATGTAAATTTCACTGAAAACGGATTGTTCTTTCGCAGGTGAATTGTTTGATGTACCGGCCGATCTGTATTTCGCATCGTGTAGCTCGAGCTTCACATATTTCCGTTCAAAACCTAATTTTAACACAGCTCTGTTGCCCAGCACTGAGGCTTAACGTATTTCGATGTTAAAATAAGTTTATACTTTCTCAGATACCAACTAGACACTTAAAACACGAGTTTATAAGTCTTATACGAGATTAGTTTCAAATTAAATGTTTCCTGGCTACTCTACAGGACGGAATACTGCAGTACAATGACTGATCTTGTCCCCTGATTTGACTCCTCTTGATTTCTTTCCATGAAAAATTCTGCAGCCTGTCATGAAGCCGTAATTACGCCAGACCATATGTGCAACTGAATCGACACAGCATGCAACTGCATATTATCCAATGCATTTTAATGTGTTCATCTATCTCTCGATCAGTTATAGCGAATGTGCCAAGCCGTCTATGGTAAACAATGCTTCAGTAAAATAAAGTGTGAAACTGCGTTTCGTTAAGAAAAGTGTTTATTTTGTTAGTTCAGTCATTCTGAATCAAGAATAGTAAATGATATAGCAAATAATTTCGTAACAGCTTCAGCAAATGTGGGACATCAGCGAATACTCACACACGTTCCCGAGCATCGCTACGAGGAGGGAAACAACTGTTTATGTGCGTCGCGCCAAGCTCATTCGAAACGGAATTGTTTTTTGTTCCCATGTCTGCTACATAAGCTACTACCTTATAAGAGTTACTGGCGACGGTGACAATAATTTCATTGAGGAGGACAGCTGTCACGTGAACGTCAAAATCAAAATAAACAGGTTGTTTCAAACCTGCAAACATCTCACGCACCGTAACAACTAATACATTTCTGTGGGATCATAACACCTTGTCTTCTTGTTGAGCATAGGAAATCCTGCAGTCAATGTTCGTTTCGTCAAAGAACAAACGCAAACACTTTTCCTGTCGGTGACTGTTTTAGCCTGCATTTTCATCATAATAAAAATATCTTTCAAAATGCCAGGACTGCAACTAAAAGAGAGGTTTATCCAGGTCCTCAACGTCGACACTGCCGTTAGAGGAAACCCGTTTTTTTTTTTCAGAAAATTATAACATTTCGGCGTTATAGCACGCAGAGTAATCGCTTTACAAATGTCCTCATTACTACATCGAAGCTTTTTTCAGTCATTTAATAAACTTTTTATTTGATTAGGTGAAAATATTTTTCCCAACACACGAGTAATTAATTTCATTAGGCACAAGAACCGCTTACTAATTTTTTTTCCTCGCGCAGAAGTCGTGTTCTTGACTACTGATTCCGAAGATCATTACGCGCTCAAAGTTGCACACACTTGTTTGTAAGAGCAGCATTCCTTCTTTCTAACGCCGCTACAGCATTCATCACAGTTACTTTGTCTGTGCCAGAAGAAAGAGTGTCATCCGTACACGGGCCCTTATTAAATTGTTTCTTATTTTGTGACAGCTTTTCCAGAGTCTCGAGAGATTTGAGATCTCGTTTCTTATGTCATGTGCTTCTATATTCTGTTGCAGGTGACACATTGACAATCGCACTACTGCACGTTACATTGCACGAGAGAATTGCGTCTGGCTTGAGCACCCTTTTTCGGGCAAACTGAGCACTACAGACTGCAAATCCCTCATGTAATCTTCTTCTGCGAAATGGCGAGGGCACATTCGTTCATGTGTAACATTTACACTTCATTTCCGGCAACATTTAGTCATCCAAAGTTTTTGTAATGTTTCATTACGCGTAAACTGTGATACGTTATGTCAGTTCTCTTTTGCGTTCCGGCTGCAGGAAAACAGCACGTAACAGTACAGCCTGGTATTGTAAAAATTAATTTTCACACTCACTAGTACATTGTGCACTGAGCATTTCTCAGGATAAACCATAAAGCTGGAGAATGCAATGTTGATCCCGTTGTCCACAGTTGGCTAACTATTTAAGTTCCGAATCAAATCTCTAAGGAATTGTATTAAAAACTATAACACCGTCGAATTCGTTCAAGTTTTCACTGTTGACTGTGTACTTCCGAGGGAAGAAGTCAATCAAAGTACTCTACTATATACAGCAAAAACTATGACACACAACGCGAACTAATGTACTGTTTGGAGCGGCTGCTTCCACTCTGAAGTCATGCGCCCAACTGCGAAAATGCGCTACTTTCTGCGCATTGCTTACTTCGCCCACCTGTTCTGAATAAAATGTTTATTTAAAATGCGATTAGTCTAATTACAATTTCGGTTAGTAGCTTTAGACTCATTTGTCTGATGGCAGGTGTTTTGCCTTTCAGAAGCAATCAGACACCTCTGTATAACCCAGTACCGCAGTGGTTAGCACACTGGACTTGCATTCGGGAGGACGACGGTTCAATCCCGTCTCCAGCCATCCTGATTTAGGTTTTCCGTGATTTCCCTAAATCGTTTCAGGCAAATGCCGGGATGGCTCCTTTAAAAGGGCACGGCCGATTTCCTTCCCCATCCTTCCCTAACCCGAGCTTGTGCTCCGTCTCTAATGACCTCGTTGTCGACGGGACGTTAAAAAAAACACTAACCTAACCTAACTATAATCCATTATAGCTAAACCCTGTCACCAGCTGCAGATATCTACAACTACATCTACATCCATACTCCGCAAGCCAGCTGACGGTGTGTGGCGGAGGGTACCCTGAGTACCTCTATCGGTTCTCCCTTCTATTCCAGTCTCGTATTGTTCGTGGCTAGAAGGATTGTCGGTATGCCTCTGTGTGGGCTCTAATCTCTCTGATTTTATCCTCATGGTCTCTTCGCGAGATATACGTAGGAGGGAGCAATATACTGCTGGACTCTTCGGTGAAGGTATGTTCTCGAAACTTTAACAAAAGCCCGTACCGAGCTACTGAGCGTCTCTCCTGCAGAGTCTTCCACTGGAGTTTATCTATCATCTCCGTAACGCTTTCGTGATTACTAAATGATCCTGTAACGAAGCGCGCTGCTCTCCGTTGGATCATCTCTATCTCTTCTATCAACCCTACCTGGTACGGATCCCACACCGCTGAGCAGTATTCAAGCAGTGGGCGAACAAGCGTACTGTAACCTACTTCCTTTGTTTTCGGATTGCATTTCCTTAGGATTCTTCCAATGAATCTCAGTCTGGCATCTGCTTTACCGACGATCAACTTTATCTGATCATTCCATTTTAAACCACTCCTAATGCGCACTCCCAGATAATTTATGGAATTAACTGCTTCCATTTGCTGACCTGCTATTTTGTAGCTAAATGATAAGGGATCTATCTTTCTATGTATTCGCAGCACATTACATTTGTCTACATTGAGATTCAATTGCCATTCCCTGCACCATGCGTCAATTCGCCGCAGATCCTCCTGCATTTCAGTACAATTTTCCATTGTTACAACCTCTCGATATACCACAGCATCATCTGCAAAAAGACTCAGTGAACTTCCGATGTCATCCACCAGGTCATTTACGTATATTGTGAACAGCAACGGTTCCATGACACTCCCCTGTGGCACACCTGAAATCACTTTCACTTCGGAAGACTTATCTCCATTGAGAATGACATGCTGCGTTCTGTTATCTAGGAATTCCTCAATCCAATCACACAATTGGTCTGATAGTCCATATGCTCTTACTTTGTTCATTAAACGACTGTGGGGAACTGTATCGAACGCCTTGCGGAAGTCAAGAAACACGGCATCTACCTGGGAACCCGTGTCTACGGCTCTCTGAGTCTCGTGGACGAATACCCCGAGCTGGGTTTCACACGACCGTCTTTTTCGAAACCCTTGCTGATCCCTACAGAGTAGATTTCTAGTCCCCAGGAAAGTCATTATACTCGAACATAATACGTGTTCCAAAATTCTACAACTGATCGACGTTAGAGATATAGGTCTATAGTTCTGCACATGTGTTCGACGTCCCTTCTTGAAAACGGGGATGACCTGTGCTCTTTCCCAATCCTTTGGAATACTACGCTCTTCTAGAGACCTACGGTACACCGCTGCAAGAAGGGGGGCAAGTTCCTTCGCGTACTCTGTGTAAAATAGAACTGGTATCCCATCAGGTCCAGCGGCCTTTCTTCTTTTGAGCAATTTTAATTGTTTCTCTATCCCTCTGTCGTCTATTTAGATATCTACCATTTTGTCATCTGTGCGACAATCTAGAGAAGGAACCACAGTGCAGTCTTCCTCTGTGAAACAGCTTTGGAAAAAGACATTTAGTATTTCGGCCTTTAGTCTGTCATCCTCTGTTTCAGTACCATTTTGGTCACACAGTGTCTGAACATTTTGTTTTGATCCGCCTACCGCTTTGACATAAGACCAGAATTTCTTAGGATTTTCTGCCAAGTCAGTACATAGAACTTTACTTTCAAATTCATTGAACGCCTCTCGCATAGCCCTCCTCACACTACATTTCGCTTCGCGTAATTTTTGTTTGTCTGCAAGGCTTTGGCTATGTTTATCTTTGCTGTGAAGTTCCCTTTGCTTCCGCAGGTATCATAGCTCTCTATAGTCTGTGTGTGTGTGTGTGTGTGTGTGTGTGTGTGTGTGTGTGTGTGTGCTTATACTTATCGTCTTCTGGTGCATCAGATCCATGATGAGCTACCTAGCCTTCAAGTAGATGATATGGATTTGCCATCACAGAATATGACGCTATTCTCAGCCCTAATTTTGCAGGGCTAGCACACGATTGTTGAACGAATATGTCCGTGCTGATTCACATAAAAGTGGTTCTCCAATAACTTATTATAATAAAGCTTTAACTACGGTATTTTATAAATATGAGTGGATATGATTATGGAATTCCAGCGCAGTTCATTGACTTAGTGCTTAAATTATATCGTTAAATCTTAATACTTCGATAGAAAAAGAAAACAGTATATTATTACGTCGCGGGCAGGGCACAATATTATATTATGTTCGCTTATCAGAAGTTTTTGTTTCTAGAAAGCTTAGTTGGTAAAATTGGGATGGCGTAATTTGTTGGTGCTGCAGTCGCTGATACACATTATGGTGAGGTGGCCGTCATTTTGACGACACAAAAACATGAAAATCTTTCCCACCCTAGTTTCATAGTGGATGACTGAAATTGTTGAAGAACAGATTTGTAAATAGTAATTCAAATAAAAGTGTTTCTATAACCATTTACTCGTGTACAATGATTACCTAACATTCTTGTTTACAGGGAGTCTGGATAATGCCTACCCCCACCTTGCCGTTGGTGCGGAGGCTTGCGTGCCTCAGCGATACACATGGCCGTACCGTAGGTGCAACCGCGACGGAGGGGTATCTGTTGAGAGGCCAGACAAACATGTGATTCCTGAAGAGGGGCAGCAGCCTTTTCAGTAGTTGCAGGGACAACAGTCTGGATGATTGACTGATCTGGCCTTGCAACACTAACCAAAACGGCCTTGCTGTGCTGGTACTGCGAACGGCTGAAAGCAAGGGGAAACTACAGCCGTAATATTTCCCGAGGGCATGCAGCTTTACTGCAGCTTTACTGTATGGTTAAATGATGATGGCGTCCTCTTGGGTAAAATATTCCGGAGGTAAAATAGTCCCCCATTCGGATCTCCGGGCGGGGACTACTCAGGAGGACGTCGTTATCAGGAGAAAGAAAACTGGCGTTCTACGGACCGGAGCGTGGAATGTCAGATCCCTTAATCGGGCAGGTAGCTTAGAAAATTTAAAAAGGGAAATGGATAAGTTGAAGTTAGATATAGTGGGAATTAGTGAAGTTCGGTGGCAGGAGGAACAAGACTTTTGGTCAGGTGAATACAGGGTTCTAAATACAAAATCAAATAGTGGTAATGCAGAAGTAGGTTTAATAATGAATAAAAAATAGGAGTGCGGGTAAGCTACTACAAACAGCATAGTGAACGCATTATTGTGGCCAATATAGACACGAAGTCCATGCCTACTACAGTAGTACAAGTTTATATGCCAATTAGCTCTGCAGATGATGAAGAAATTGATGAAATGTATGATGAGATAAAAGAAATTATTCAGGTAGTGAAGGGAGACGAAAATTTAATAGTCATGGGTGACTGGAATTCGAGAGTAGGAAAAGGGAGAGAAGGAAACATAGTGGGTGAATATGGATTGGGGGAGAGAAATGAAAGAGGAAGCCGTCTGGTAGAATTTTGCACAGAGCATAACTTAATCATAGCTAACACTTGGATCAAGAATCATAAAAGAAGGTTGCATACATGGAAGAATCCTGGAGATACTAGAAGGTATCAGATATATTATATAATGGTAAGACAGAGATTTAGGAACCAGGTTTTAAATTGTAGGACATTTCCAGGGGCAGATGTGGACTCTGACCACAATCTATTGGTTATGAACTGTAGATTAAAACTGAAGAAACTGCAAAAAGGTGGGAATTTAAGGAAATGGGACCTGGATAAATTGACTAAACCAGAGGTTGTACAGAGTTTCAGGGAGAGCATAAGGGAACAATTGACAGGAATGGGGGAAAGAAATACAGTAGATAAAGAATGGGTAGCTTTGAGGGATGAAATAGTGAAGGCAGCAGAGGATCAAGTAGGTAAAACGACAAGGGCTAGTAGAAATCCTTGGGTAACAGAAGAAATATTGAATTTAACTGATGAAAGGATAATACATAAAAACGCAGTAAATGAAGCAGGCAAAAGGGAATACAAACGTCTCAAAAATGAGATCGACAGAAAGTGCAAAATGGCTAAGCAGGGATGGCTAGAGGACAAATGTAAGGATGTAGAGGCTTTTCTCACTAGGGGTAATATCGATACTGCCTACAGGAAAATTAAAGAGACCTTTGGAGAAAAGAGAACCACTTGTATGAATATCAAGAGCTCAGATGGAAACCCAGTTCTAAGCAAAGAAGGGAAAGCAGAAAGGTGGAAGGAGTATATAGAGGGTCTATACAAGGGCGATGTAGTTGAGGACAATATTATGGAAATGGAAGAGGATGTAGATGAAGATGAAATGGGAGATACGATACTGCGTGAAGAGTTTGACAGAGCACTGAAAGACCTGAGTCGAAACAAGGCCCCGGGAGTAGACAACATTCCATTGGAACTACTGACGGCCTTGGGAGAGCCAGTCCTGACAAAGCTCTACCATCTGGTGAGCAAGATGTATGAGACAGGCGAAATACCCTCAGACTTCAAGAAGAATATAATAACTCCAATCCCAAAGAAAGCAGGTGTTGACAGATGTGAAAATTACCGAACTATCAGTTTAATAAGTCACAGCTTCTTCTTCTTCTTCTTACGTACCCGGATGCACCAATTATATCTTCCCTTCCCAGTAGTTAGCAACGTAGTTTGCTTTGTCATTGACTTTCAAAATATCACCTTTAGTGCATGTTATAGACATATCTGGGCAAATCAGTAGGTGGTCCAAGTCCTGTATTGCTCCGCATTCACACCTATCGCTGTCACTGTAACCCCATTTAAATAGGTTTGATTTGCACCCAGTTACTCCAGTGCGCAGCCGGCTTAATGACCTCCAAGTTGTAAAAGGTAGTTGAAATCCTGCAGATCTCTCCTCAAGTAGTTCCATTGTGGAGTGTGGCACCATTTCTTCCCAAAGAGATGGCCGCCTTGCGACGGGCTTGGTGGCGAGCTCTTCAGTAGTTTCAATGAAACTCCTGCGGGATTTCAACCGGACACGTTGTTTTCGTTGCATATGCATCGGGTGTCTAGGATCATTCTTTTGTTTTGATCTTTCGATCTCGGCGGCTACTTGTCTGCGGATAGTGGGTGGTGCTATGCCTATGATGGGATAAATGATGTCTGTGGGAGTTGGTCTGAGGCATCCTGTGGCAATACGTACAGTTTCGTTTAGGGCGACGTCAACTTGTTTAGTGTCAGCAGAGTTCCTCCAAACTGGCGCCGCATATTGCGCTGCTGAGATACTCAGCACCAGACCCGTGGTGCGCAAAACATGTGGTTGAGCTCCCCACGATGAACCTGTTAGCTTCCGCAGTATGTTGTTCCTGGCACAGACCTTTTTTTTAGTGTTGTGACAGTGCTGCTTAAAAGTAAGTGCTCTGTCCAGTGTTACTCCCAGGTATTTTGGGCTGTTTGTGTGTTTCAGCTCTTCCCCTTGACACATGACTCGGAGTTTCCGTTTGGCTTGTTTGTTCCTAAGATGGAAGGCGGATACTTGAGATTTACTAGGGTTTTGTTTGAGAATATTGCCGTCGTAATAGGTAGCAAGTTCTGTTAAGGCTCCTGTGAGATTCTCCTCGCCTTGTTCAAAGGTTTTATCCTGAGTGGCCACTGCTGGATCATCAGCATATATGAACATTCGTGTCTGGTGGCTGATGGGAAGATCATTGGTATAGATGTTAAATAATATTGGAGCCAAGCACTACCCTGTGCAAGTCCATTTTTCTGTGTCCTCCATCGGCTGTTTTTAGATTGTAAGGTTACATAGTAGCGTCCGTTCTGTAGCATGCATTGCACGAACATAGAAAGGGTGTAGTCCTTAGTGACATTATACACTTTCTGGGTAAGCAACTTATGGTTAACTGTGTCATATGCCACACTGAGATCCAGGAATGCGACCCCAGTTACTTCTCTCTGATAGCCGTCTTCGATGTACTGTGTGAGATTAAGGATTTGGCCACAGCATGATTTTCCTGGTCGAAATCCAGCTTGTTCGTTAATAAGGGCTTTGTCCACATTATCAGCTATGCGTTTGAGGATCATTCGCTCCAGCACTTTAAATAAATGACAAAGCAGTGAGACAGGCCGGAAATTTTTAGCTTCAGCTGGGTCATTCCCTGGTTTTAATAACGCAATAACCCGAGCTTTCCTCCACAGTTTAGGAATTTGCATTGTTGTGATACAGTTATTCATTAGCTCTAGGATCCATGCTTGTACTCCCGGTCCAAAATGTTTAATTTGCTCAGATTTCAGATCGTCGAGGCCAGCGGTCTTATTGTTTTTAAAATCGTTGATGGCATCTTGTAGCTCCTGAATGAAGAACGGGCGAGCTAGGAAGCTTATCTCCTCGTTCAATTTTCTTTTAATTTGCTATTCCTGATCTTCCTTTTAGTTTTTCCGTTCATGAGTAGTTGGTGAGCTATCTGATCAGGTGTAACTTCACTGTAATTTGGTTGTGGTTCTGTTGGGTCGTTGTTGAGACTTTTGACCAGTTTCCATGCCTTCCTACTGCTGTGCTTCATGTCCGTCTCTTGTAGGAGGTTACACCACTTTTCCTTTCTCGCTTCGGAGATACCAGACATCAGTACCTCACCTGCCTGGATCGTTTCCTCTGAGAGGGGGTCCTTATTGTACAGTTCTTCATACCTTCTCAGAGCTTCCTTGCTGCTACCATTGAGTCCAGCGATATACCGGGTGCGGCACCCTCTAGGTATGCGCCGTCGAGAGATTTTCTTGACAAGGTCTATAAAAGTCTCATATGATTGTATCTCTGGTTTAATTTCCAAGATCTCCTTATCAAGGTCCTCTGTGAAAAGTTCTCTTGAAGGGCATTACATCTGATTTGATTACTGCAGTAATGCAGCAAGTTATTGCTCTGTGTTGCGATCTTGGAATTGGGTCCTCGATTTGCTTTACAGTTTGCAGGGATACCTTTTCGGAGACAAAGATGTTATCTGGATTATATCCTCGTTTCCATCTTCCGCTGTTAAATGATGCAGGCAACTTTGGGTCATGTATCAATTTCAGTTTAGCCTGGTCTGCCCAGATCTCCAGCATTTCACTATCGTCATTT
Source organism: Schistocerca nitens (assembly GCF_023898315.1). Taxonomy (NCBI): domain Eukaryota; kingdom Metazoa; phylum Arthropoda; class Insecta; order Orthoptera; family Acrididae; genus Schistocerca; species Schistocerca nitens. The sequence goes on from NC_064614.1 coordinate 833,441,274, forward strand.
GTCTCTTTATAACCCCATGCGAGACCGTGACAGTTAAAATCTCCTAGTACAACTTTAATGATTTTTGAATGGAAATTTCCAGGCTCCGTAAATTTGAACCTCGCACTGGGTGGTTTGTACACGGATGTAACAGTACATGAATGTAGCTCAATAGTTAAAATTTCTATATTTTCTTCGCAGGTCAGAGCACAGGAGCATACGTCTAAGTTCGGTTTCACAAATATAGCACTTCCGTACCTTTCGTGTGGTCTCTCAAGAACTAATTTCATGCCCTGTATTTTTGGTCTATGGCTAGTGGGTGCTCTGTGTGTTTCTTGTAACACTAAAACATCACAGTTGTTTCGTTTGCACATGTCAGATAATAAAATTTCTTTATTTACAGAGAAGCCTTCAATATTGCAGGAAGTTGTCACAAGTGATGGTCTTGATAAAGACCTTTTTTGAGTCTCTTCGGAGAGTTGTTTTGTCATCTTTGGTTTTGGTGCTCCGGTGTTTGCGGGATAGGCCGACTAAGTCGTTTCCAGGGGACGCCCGATTGCTTGTTGTTCGAGTGGTGAACGCAATCTTCGTGGAGGCTCCTGCAGTGTCCCCCAAGTCACAGCTGCAAAATACTAACACGAATTCTTTACAGACGAATGGAAAAACTGGTAGAAGCCATAGAAGCCAACCTCGGCGAAGATCAGTTTGGATTCCGTAGAAATGTTGGAACACGTGAGGCAATACTGACCCTACGACTTATCTTAGAAAATAGATCAAAGAAAGGCAAACCTACATTTCTAGCATTTGTGGACTTAGAGAAAGCTTTTGACAATGTTGACTGGAATACTCTCCTCCAAATTCTAAAGATGGCAGGGGTAAAATACAGTTAGCGAAAGGCTATTTACAATTTGTACAGAAACCAGATGGCAGTTATAAGAGACGAGGGGCATGAAAGGGAAGCAGCGGTTGGGAAGGGAGTGAGACAGGGTTGTAGCCTGTCCACGATGTTATTCAATCTGTATATTGAGCAAGCAGTAAAGGAAACAAAAGATAAATTCGGAGTAGGTATTAAAGTCCATGGAGAAAAAATAAAAACGTTGAGGTTCGCCGATGACATTGTCATTCTGTCAGAGACAGCAAAGGACTTGGAAGAGCAGTTGAACGGAATGGACAGTGTCTTGAAAGGAGGATATAAGATGAACATCAACAAAAGCAAAACGAGGATAATGGAATGTTGTGTCGCTCATACAGCCGAGACACAATGAGGTAGCTAGGTGCACGCTAAACTAACGCAGACGGGCGTGAAGTACTGGAACATGAGACTTATTAATGAATAAGAAGAAAAGTACGTAGCTGGAATAATATACTTATCTTTATTCTCTTGTTGGAATACATCTCTCTTGAATATTAGTACGCTATAAGCACTGATACAAATGGCGCCTTGCTAGGTAGTAGCTATGGCCTAGCTGAAGGCTATTCAATCTGTCTCTCGGCAAATGAGAGGAAAGCTTCGTACGTCGGGTCGCAAGCTATGTCGTCCGTACAACTGGGGCGAGGTCTAGTCCGTGTATTGTGACCTGCCATGTGGTGGCGCTAGGATTGCGATTACACAGTGGCGACACGCGGGTCCGACATGTACTACAGGACCGCGGCCGATTTAAGTTACCACCTAGCAAGTGTGGTGTCTAGCGGTGACACCACATTCCTCCCCCGCAAATCGGCGAACGGTCGTGAGATAAGGCTTCCGCCCGCCGTGGGGAGGACCCCATGTTGACGTATGCGATGAGGTGGGGAGCCGAACAACAGGCGAGGCTGTGCCACCCGCACCCGGCCATTCGGTCCGAGGGGAGCTAGGAAACGCCTGCAAACCTAGTCCAGGGTGCACGTCAACATGAGGTGTATGCGCACGTAAAGAGACAATAGGGGCCGAAGGGTCGACCTCCATGTGGTCTGGGAAGCCGACGCGCGACGACGACACCTGGTCCGGAGCGGGCAAGAGGTCCATGGCGGAGGACGGCTGGGCACGGGAAGCGAGCGGCGGCGCGTGACCCAGTGAGGCGCCAGGCGGCTGCAGCGAAGCGTCCGCTGCGGGCGGCGCCGGCGGCGGCGGCTGCGGCGGCGGCGCGACGCCATGAGGCAAAATGGAAGGCAGCGTCGGTAACACCTGGGGATGAGGCGAGCCAGTAGATGGGTCCCCAAGGCGCCGACCTGACGGCTCCGTCGCTGAAAGCAGACGGGGAGCGGCTGAACCCAGGCGACGACAGAGGCGCAGCTGATGGAGATGCCGACGCACCTCACCAGAGGCCCCCAAAACCAAATACATCGCGCGGCCGAGGCAGCGAAGAATGCGCCCTGCGAGCCAACGCCGTGAACCGCGATAGGTGCGATAATAGACAACGTCGCCAGGAGCAAAAGCAGGAGTCTGCCGCTGCACAGGAACCTGATGTGGCGGATGCAGCAAAGACATCAGGGTGCGATGAGGACGACCATGGAGCAATTCAGCCGGCGAGCGACCATCACGGGGCTGAGAGCGATACGAAGACAAAAAGAGCAACAAAGCGTCCTCCCGAGAATGCGATTCTTTCAATTTCAACATCTGTGACTTGAAAGTCCGGACCAATCGTTCAGCGGCACCGTTTGACTGAGGCGAAAACGGCGCGGACGTCAGATGTTGAATACCATTGGCCTTGCAGAATGACTGAAATTCTGCGGACATGAATTGTGGGCCATTGTCGGAAACAATAGTCTGCGGAAGACCTTCAATGCAAAAGATAGCAGACAAGGCTTGGATTGTGGCAGAAGACGTCGTGGAAGACATCCGGACAACAAAAGGAAAATTACTGAAAGCATCGACCACAACCAACCATCGAGCATTCCAGAATGGACCAGCAAAATCAATGTGCAAGCGTTGCCAAGGGGAAGTGGCTTTCGGCCATGCAAAGAATTTCCGCGGCGGTGCGGATTGTTGTTCGGCACACGCCACGCAAGAGGAGCACATATTCGTAATCGCAGCATCGATTCCGAACCAAGTACAGTGCTGACGAGCAAGTTGTTTCGTTCGCACTATACCCCAATGTCCTTGGTGAAGAAGCTTTAAGACAGAGGACTGTAACGATCGTGGGACCACGACTCGGGATTGATCATTATCGGAACGCAACAACAAAACACCACGGCGTACAAAAAGTCTCTCCTTGTGAGCAAAAAATCGGCGAACCAAAGGATCCTCGATCCGTGACTTTGACAAGGGCCATTGCGTATCAACAAAACGCAAAACAGTAGCAAGGACAGGGTCAGCAGCTGTGGCTGTAGCTACACGACGAAAATCAATCGGAAACGATTCGACCACGGCATCGGCTTCCGAATCAATGAACATGCAAGCAAGTTCGGAAGAATCGAATGCTTTATCCTCAGCAACAGGCAAACGGGACAACGCATCAGCGTTTCCGTGCTTAGCAGTGGACCGATACAAGATATCGTAGCGGTACTGCGAGAGAAAAAGTGACCACCGAATGAATTTCTGCGCTGTACGTGGAGGTACAGGCTTGTTCGGATGAAAAAGCGATGTCAAAGGTTTGTGGTCCGTGATGATTGTAAAGTGACGACCATACAAGAAGTCATGGAACTTGGTAACACCAAACACGAGAGCTAAAGCTTCTTTCTCTATTTGTGAAGAATTTCTTTGCGCAGATGAGAGCAATTTTGACGCAAAGGCAATAGGGCGATCATGCGAGCCATCTTTGTGCGCAAGCACAGCACCGATCCCGAAATCCGATGCATCTACCATCAACAAAAGAGGTTTTCGGGGATCGAATGGCGTAAGGCAAGTATGTGAAAGTAACGCCGATTTCAACTGGCGAAAGGCGCGTTCGCATTCCGTCGTCCAGACGAACGGAACACCTTTACGGCGTAAGCGATGAAGCGGAGCTGAAATGAAAGAAGCGCGCAGCACAAACCTGTTTGGAAATATTGCTAAAACAATGCAGGTGCGGATGCACACCCGAATGGCAGTCTTTTGAAGCGATACAAGCCAAGATGCGTGTTTACCACCAAGACGCGCTGGGATTCTTCGTCCACAGGTATCTGCAAGTACGCATCTGCTAGGTCCAATTTGGAAAAATATTTTCCCGGGCACAGTTTGTCAAAAAGATCTTCCGGGCGGGGCAAAGGAAAAGTAGCAGTCACAAGTTGAGGATTCACAGTTGCCTTGAAGTCCACACAAAGTCTCAGTTTACCGGAAGGTTTTGGCAAAATTACTAAGGGTGAGGCCCAGAGAGAAGCCTGCACACGTTCAATTACACCTTGAGATTCTAAATCGGCTAATGTTCTTGCGACCTCATCACGCAATGCGTGGGGAACATTGCGCGCTCTGAAAAATTTCGGTTGCGCGTTGTCTTTCAGTTCCAAATGTGCTTCATAGTTCTTAGCGCAACCAAGGCCCGGTGCAAAAATGTCTGCAAATTCTTCACAAAGACTAGAAACACTGGCGGAAGGCACAGTCTGATTCACTGATAGGACCTGATTTACTATAGACAAATTAAACAATTGAAACAAATCTAAGCCAAACAAGTTCACTGCAGAAGTAGAACGAAGAACGTAAAATGATACAAGTTTCGTTTGTCCCTTGTATGTTGCAAGAAGGCTGCACTGTCCTAACACAGGGATCGGCTGTCCCGAGTAACTAGTTAACATTTGCGGCACGCAATGGCGGTGCGCCCAGCTGTTTGTACGTGTCGTGATTGAGCAATGAAACTGCAGCTCCGGTATCGAGCTGGAATGGTATCACATTGCCTTCAAAGTCTAAGTCCACAAAAAGTTTATTGTCCTGCTGACGACAAGAGCGACTGTCACGTGCAATTTGAACTGATACAGGTACAGAAGCACTTGCGACTTTACGTGATTTTCGGCGACGTCGACGCACATTTGTGGTGGGACGAACACAGTCACTGTTAGCTAAAGTGTCACTGGACGGGTGGGAATGAACTACATGAATGTCCATGGGCGAAGGTTCACGAGCCCGAGTGTCCTGGGTTCGATTCCGGCGCGAAGCAAAGGGCCTGGAATTATTGTGATTGTCTGAGCTAAGCTTTTTCTGGCAAACACTTTGAACATGTCCCTTCTTTTGACAGTAAAAGCAAATAGCTTGGCGTGACGGGCAATTTTCACGCGAATGTCTAGTGGCACACCGCGGGCATGATTTCACTGCATTTGCTTGCTTACGCGGCGCACGTGTTTGCAAGGTAGGCTGCTGCTGCTGCGTCGGGCGCGAGGGCCGCTTAGCGTCCCGTGCAGCGGGCCCGGCGGGCCGGTGAATGTGACACACTGCTGGCGAAGATTCAAATGAGTCCTGAGCCAAGTCAAGTGTGTCTTGCCTATCCAATATGTCTATCACTTGTTGAAGGGAGGGATTAACTAGTTTCAAAATCTGTTCCCTTATGCGAACATCAGAAACGTTCTGTGCTATTGCATCACGCACCATAGTATCTGAATAAGGGAGGCCACAGTCACATTCAAATGCACACTCCCTAGTAAGTCCTTGCAAAGTTGCTACCCACTCCCTATTAGTCTGACCGGCCGTACGTTTTGTACGAAAGAACGTATACCGTTTTGCAACTACATTAACTGTTTCTTTGAAATAGGCATCTAAAGCAGACAAAATTTCTTCGTAGGACAGAGTTTCTACGTCGCGTCGGGGAAACAATTTCACTATCACACGGTAGGTAGACACACCGACACAAGAAAGCAAAAACGGCTGCCGCTCTTTACCTTGAATTCTGTATGCTGCTAGGTGAAAGTTGAACTGGCGAGACCATTCGTGCCAGGTCTCTTCGGCCGCCACGTATGGCCGAAAAGGAGGTGCAACAGCGTTTTGTGGCAGTGGTAGCGAAGAAGCGGCGGCCGCCGCATCGTTTTGCAGCGCACGTTGACCCTGGACGAGCTGTCCAAGGGCTTCCAATAACGCCTGCGTCTGCTGATTCTGCAAGCGAAAAAATTCGGACAGTACATCTGGAGATTGTGGCGAAGCCATGACACAAGCAAATCAGAGCAAAGTACAATCAAGTAAAGCAACGTGGGCGCGGCACCACTCCTCGGCGCCAATTTATGTTGTGTCGCTCATACAGCCGAGACACAATGAGGTAGCTAGGTGCACGCTAAACTAACGCAGACGGGCGTGAAGTACTGGAACATGAGACTTATTAATGAATAAGAAGAAAAGTACGTAGCTGGAATAATATACTTATCTTTATTCTCTTGTTGGAATACATCTCTCTTGAATATTAGTACGCTATAAGCACTGATACAAATGGCGCCTTGCTAGGTAGTAGCTATGGCCTAGCTGAAGGCTATTCAATCTGTCTCTCGGCAAATGAGAGGAAAGCTTCGTACGTCGGGTCGCAAGCTATGTCGTCCGTACAACTGGGGCGAGGTCTAGTCCGTGTATTGTGACCTGCCATGTGGTGGCGCTAGGATTGCGATTACACAGTGGCGACACGCGGGTCCGACATGTACTACAGGACCGCGGCCGATTGAAGTTACCACCTAGCAAGTGTGGTGTCTAGCGGTGACACCACATGGAATGTAGTCGAATTAAGTCAGGTGACGCTGAGGGAATTAGATTAGGAAATGAGACACTTAAAGTAGTAAAGGAATTTTGCTATTTGGGGACCAAAATAACTGATGCTGGTCGGAGTAGAGAGGATATAAAATGTAGACTGGCAATGGCAAGGAAAGTGTTTCTGAAGAAGAGAAATTTGTTAATATCGAGTATAGATTTAAGTGTCAGGAAGTCGTTTCTGAAAGTATTTGTATGGAGTGTAGCCATGTATGGAAGTGAAACATGGACGATAAATAGTTTGGACAAGAAGAAAATAGAAGCTTTCGAAATGTGATGCTACAGAAGAATGCTGAAGATTAGATGGGTAGATCACATAACTAATGAGGAGGTATTGAATAGAATTGGGGAGAAGAGGAGTTTGTGGCACAACTTGACAAGAAGAAGGGACCGGTTGGTAGGACATGTTCTGAGGCATCAAGAGATCACAAATTTAGCATTTGAGGGCAGCGTGGAGGGTAAAAATCGTAGAGGGAGACCAAGAGATGAATACACTAAGCAGATTCAGAAGGATGTAGGTTACAGTAAGTACTGGGAGATGGATAGAGTAGCATGGAGAGCTGCATCAAACCAGTCTCAGGACTGAAGACAACAACAACAACAACAACAACTGAATAATTATAACAAAATGAATGACATGAATATAAATTGTCAGCTGAAGCAGATTTTTAAATAAGTACCTAAATTACAACGTCTTGATGAGGGGAAGGAATCAGTATACTGCGACGGTATGCTGCAGTAGAATTCTTACATAAATACAAGAAATTATTATTTGCACTTACACATATACAATGTGCTTGTTTTTCTTCCCTTGAAATCTTTCCACAATACTTCCATATTTCATTATTTTTCAACTATCACAATCGCCTCACTCCAGACCATTGTCACAATGATCGCATCCTCCCAGACCATCACGGGCACCATGTCCCGGAGCGTCGATGATGTTATTTCTCCCCTGAGTTAGCTATAATCATCCTCCTGGTAGCACTAGTTTTCTTGCCTATCCTGTTAATACAGATGAGAACCAGATCAGCCATATGCTAGAATTAACCTACTCAGTAATTCGAGGATCATTTGAGGACAGGATATTGTATAGCTGCATTGATAACTCTACTCCAGGCTCCCGAGATCCAACCATTCCGTAAATTCATGTCTTCCCATTTTGGTTAGGGAGTTTCCCAAAATCATGAACGTTTCGTTGGGCATGCTTCGAACTCATATATCAACCAAAACAAGATGGTGGCGTTGTCTATATTTTGGAATAAAATGGTGTGATATCACAGCGCACCTCATTTGTTGAATGGTCCTGAAATTGTACCTAGAGTGGCATACAAGGTCAGTTTTCCTAAATGCAGGAAAGAGGATCTGGTAAGCCACACAGCTGGGTTCTCCACATTCACTAACATGCTTTGATACATTAAATGTAGGGTCCTCCTGTAGCCCTACCCCCTTCCAATGGACATAGCTTCTAAAAATGTCCAAAATATCTTGAAGATGACGTCTACTTCGTGTGGTCAGTCCTCGCTTGTGAGAGATTATAAGAAAAATGCCATGCATGGAGATAAATACCATGTGGGTAACAATATTCGAGGGTATTATAACTTTGAAGGTAATATTTCGTCGTAAGTCTTCAAGACATACCTAAATCACCACACGTTTCCTTACATTTATAACCTGAAGAAATGGAGACAGATCATGAATATGTTGTTACACACGGGAACTTTGGACCACTGTAATTCTCATATTTCACTGATCAATGTCAGCGACATGTAGACTTGCTGCAGTTCTCTAAAGGAAAAAAATAATACTACTGCTGGGTCAAGAATATGTCCAAACTTCTCTCTTTCCAGTTGAGTAAAAAGATGACAGAGAGCATTTTTGTCCTAGGTATCTCAACCCATTTACTTTGAGTGAGTAAGTAACAAGGGATCTGATAGGCTGTTCTACACAGGAAACAGTGTTGAAATACCCACCGAAGAAAATAAATTCCTAAACCTTAAGAATATCCCTACCAAGACCATGTTACCTTTGTAGTATACACTGACTTTGAGTGCCTCCTTGTTCCTGCGATGTTCTATGAAGGTGATCCCACTACCTTACAAGCTGCCTTCAAAGAATGGTACAAACCATAGGTTGTGTCCACATATGAATCATGGCCAATAGGATAATACTCCTTTCATTTGCCACCCTTTTTAACTCACTCAGTTGGCCTGCAGGAGGGGGATGTGGAGGTGGGAGGAAGGACAGGAAGCGGGAAGGAGAGGGATGAGCCTCATCCTGACATTGTCCTTTGAGCAAAGAATTGCACTCTCCCACTACTTATGGTACCAGACTAATCAAAGTGTTCATACTACTGAGAACACACTGAATTACGTATTGACATGTTCAGTCGCCTCACAGAAAATAAAACGGCAACAGTGGACTATTTGCAAAAGTCACACTGCAAGTAGTAGATATTATAGAGTATTCTGGACTAAGAATTAGGAAAGAAGATTTTAAAAACAGAATTTCACATGGAGTGGCGCATCAACGAATTATACAGTTAGTGAAGATGACGTAACAAGTTCGGTTAAGCAGTTGGAAGATTATGTAAAGATTGTTTCACACGTTTTATCTGGACAGCCCTTAGCTGAATGCTCAGGGAAGCAAAGGATAAATATACGTAAGTATTCTAAAACTCTGATTTCAGACTAAATGGTTTACAGAAAAGGAAATGAAACATTTTGAAAAGCAGCTCATTTTTCATGTATTCGGTGGTATCAATAAAGGAAATTATGTGACTCGCTGATCGTGGAGATAAAAGCCCATTGTGTGGTTCTGACTGCCACCTTTTATGTTACAACTTTATTGCAAAATATGGATGACACTAAAGACTGCCCGTGAAGTTTAGTGTTACATCTGAGCCGTACAGAACTGAAAAGACGGCGAAACCCAACGCTAGAACATAATCTATTCCACTCGTATTGTACCAAATATTTAGTGCCAAATTCAGCTGACAACACTGCGGAAAGTAACTGTATTAAACCTTACCAAACTGGAACTGAATGCTCCCATTTCCAGTGAATTTTTTTCCCATTACAGGGTTTTGAAATGCAGGTAAAAGGAAGATAAGTTAAATGGAGATATATTCGGACGTAGCTATTTCAACGAAGAAATGGATACTAAGGGAAATTCTGACCTGTCTCTGATTCGAAATCGCTTACACATACTGAACTGCCCGATTGCGGCGAACTGCTCAGCGTTACCCTGAAAGTCGTTTATGTGACTGAATGCACATCGTGAGGCTATGACAGCGTAGCGTAAGAGGAGGAACACTGTGTATCTCGTCTTCGTAGAAATCACACAAACTCTGTTCCCTATGTAAGGGTGCTCGCACAGTTCATGTGTTGAATCTTTGGAGCCACGTGGCATTTCCCTAATTGCTGTGGGAAATTCTGAAAACTCCGGATTTGAAAACGAACGACAGTTAATCAGCTGTGGATCTGCCTTGCACGATTGCAGTTGTGGAACTTTATGGCATTATCTTCTCATAGTGACCTTTATTTGAAGCAAAGAATAATTAAGTGAGAGAATGAGTGACTGGTAGTGAGGAACAGCAAGTTATAGACATTGAAGCCAACTAGCCGATCACTTAGTTAGAATGAAATAGTTACCTCGCTTCAGAGAAAGTACACGTATTCCTTGCCCAACGGGAACATACCACTTCCTCAAGTTTGTGGCGTACGCACGAAGGTGGACTACATTTTAGAGGAATGCACCTTGCCTGACGGTGGAAGTGCTGTTCACTGTTTGATTGTGCTTTCGCCCCCTCTTGCTCCGACTAGGCCATTCTAAGCAGCCAAGCGTGTAACTTTTTATGGGGGTATTTAACCATGTTCCTGTACATTGTTTCTTATTGACTTTGTCTTAGTCTCCTATTATAGTCCTCCATTTCACTGGTATCTTCATTTAACACTGCAAAATATCGAAAAATAGGATGGACTCTTTAGATATCGGTTGTAATCAGAACGTAAAAAATTGCTATGTTACAACGTGGTTCGGAGTCGATGTCCAAATGTAGGTTCCCCTGTAATGGGATCTAAAGGTCAGTTCAAAGGTCGGAGAAAGGCAAGTGAATCCACTTCTAACACGACCACACCTGGTGTCGCAGTGTGCTTTTGAAACCAGACTTCTGGTCGGCGACAGCTTCAAGAAGGTAGATGACGACTTGCTCCCACTCTCATCCGACGATGTACTTTTAACATGCGTGGCTCATTCGAACTTAAAGTATCGTGCTTATGCCATCGAGCACTATTTTAAAAGTAATTATACCGTCTACAGTTCAACGCTGTGAGACAGGGAATGATCTTCTGTCGTTTATATATTCTCCAATCGGTTGAATCGCTTCACACAAATTGGTCTCTTCTGAAGAGAATTCAAATTGTTATCGCCATATAGGTAACGCTCCAAAACTGTTGCTATTCCTCAGAGTTGCCAGGAATAGTGCTCCAACTCTGGCAGTCTCTTGTCTCGCTACAGTACATCCAACGTAGTGATTTCATCCATCAAATGGTTCAAATGGCTCTGAGCACTATGGGACTTAACATCTGTGGTCATCAGTCCCCTAGAACTGAGAACTACTTAAACCTAACTAACCTAAGGACATCACACTCATCCGTGCCCGAGGCAGGATTCGAACCTGCGACTGTAGCGGTCACGCGGTTCCAGACTGAAGCGCCTAGAACCGCACGGCCACACCGGCCGGCTTTTCATCCATCAAAAATGCTGATAACTCAATAGGTGGTGTAAAGGTTCTTTTGTCCACCGTAGGCTTTTTTTGTGAGGGAATACCCGAAGCTACTGCTTCTGTTAACATTGATTTGATGACGACTGATGAGGCATATTTCCATTTAGAAAGTTTCGTCAATTCGCAAAACACAATTTTTGGGCAATGAAGAGTCCATGTATATCAGAGATCCCTCCATAGTGCTAAGATTACAGTTTGATGTGGCATTTACATATCGGAAAACTCTTTTTCTTTTTTGCTAAAAGGGACACAGTGAAAAATGAGTGCGGTGTGTCGCGTCTATGCGCCTTTTTTCTGCACATGCGAGTTCAAAGATTAAATTCAGTATGAAAAAGTCCGACATAACAAGGATCGCAACACGTAATCTAGTATGCAATCCTGTCCCCACACTCACCGCACCTATCGACCTATGATTTTTTTCTTCTTCATAGGCTGTCTGAAGTCTACATTCGAATATCTCAAATGGTGTGGTAGTTTAAAGTTACGGTACTTGAAGAATTAAGAACTGTGCCAGAAGATGTATAAGCAAGTGCAAAGTGAAATATTGTGAGAAATTCCAGATCTGTGTATACGCAATGGGGACATCATCTTTCGGCATAAACTTCCATGGTTAAATTACTGTATCAAAACTTCATTTGCTGCATATTTCTTTGGTGACAAATTTCTTGTGAACATGAAAATCGCAACTCTAGATCCCATTTATCTAATATCCTAAGCTGCGCCCTTTTCTGGAACAAGTTACCCAGCAGTCTGCCCACAATTTAATGATTTTATGGGAAAAAAAAAGCTGAAGCACTTTCTGTGGTGAGCCTCATAACTTTTCCTTAAAAAATTAACATATATGGCCAGTTCTCTCCGCCAAACAGTTAAGAAAATACTGACATCACCTCGCAGATACGCTTTTCACTTTTCGTTCGGAACCTGCCACACTATCTTTTGCCCCTCACTTCATTTTTTGTAATACTCTTTATGTTACTCTCCCACCCGATCCATCGTGTCCATTGCAGCCAATGCCCGCAGTTCAAAGCTACCTTCTAGTAATCTTTGTTGTTAAACTTCTCACGAACCAATATAAACTGTGTATTTTTCTACTATAGGTGTTTCATTTGATTTGGTTTGATTAACGCACGAAGAGGAAAACAACAGGTGTCTTGGCACACTGTTGCACGCACCGGAACTGAGTTTATAGTGCGGTTTCGTTGCATGTGATTCTAGTGACGCCAACCGGTACCTTTAAAAATGTAGTAGGACACATTTACAAGTTTCTTACTAGACACAATTTCTGCAGGAATTAATGACCCTAATATTATGTGACTTCTGCTCTTCAACGTCTCGCATTGGAAGATTAGGCGTCGTGCGGATTCATCCTCCTCGCCACATTGCGTACAATCAGTGGCTTCTTTCTCTATACCCACCACGTGCAGAAGTTTCTTAAAAGTTCCCATGGCCAATTAAAAGACATACCATGAGTTTAATCTACCTCCTGTTGAGTCCAGTATTGCAGAACTTCTCTAGAAATTGGTTTCGGCATCATTAGCTCACCATGTTTTGTTTTTGCAACATAGTTCAATTATTCTACGTGCTGCCTCCTGATTCAGCTATGTAGTTTTGATTTTACCATGCCTTAGTGATAGCTATGGCAGGTTCCGGTTCAGTAAATGGAGTCCTCACGCTTATCCTAATCGGTCTATCAGGAAATTCATTGCCACTAATTCCTGAGTGACCAGGGACCAACAGCAGGTTTACCCTGTTGCTTTCTTCTAGTCTCACAAGTGCTACATGCCATTCTGCAAGCCAACTATCTTTAATCTCATTGCTGGGACTGACATAGATTTCACAAGTTTTTGGCTGTCTGAATAAATGTAGATGCTACAGTCATTGTAGGACCTACGGAAAATCTCCTCCACGCACTCTCTGATAGCGGATATTTCTGCCTACTCTCGCTCTTATTCTTTGCACTACAAATGTCGTCATTATTTCTAAGTGTTGCTTTCCATATTAGGTGTGGGGCCCCTTATATTTTCAATGATGAATGTAATGTAAAATACCATGATTGACGTTAAAATATGCAACACCATGAAGGCGGTACGCCGTAAACGTCAAATTTGCTACACGGTTGGATACGCAAATAATTAACATTTCAGAACAACCACATAACGTGAGTTGGAGTAACGCTGTCTTCATTCTGTACATAAGGAACCACTGAGCTGCAGGTTTCTCATTCAGGAATCATATTTGGATACTAGTTATTTGTGAGAAGATGTTTTTATGGCTCACCTAAGTAACAGAAACATCTGGCACATGTCGAAATACAGCAACGGTAGAATCGCAGCTTATCCAGACTGTACTTTATCGTTCTGCAGTATTGCTCATCGCTTGGTCAAGATCCCAAGTCCTCCATATACGAGTCGAGCATTTTGTATGGTGGTATGGGGTGCCACTGGCTACACAAGACGATAGCCTCGTGTGCACATAGCTTCTGATTTCGTTGCAGGCTTTATAGTTAGACGTGTCGAGGCCGGTGGCTGTGCCTACATTCGAGTAATCAGTGAGGTTGGTTTTCAGCTAGACAACACACTACATTAGGTTGCCCTTGATGACCTAGCCTGCTTCGAAAAAAAATGGTTCAAATGGCTCTAAGCACTATGGGACTTAACATCCCAGGTCATCAATCTACTAGACTTTGAACTACTTAAACCTAACTAACCTAAGGACATCACACACATCCGTGCCCGAGGCAGGATTCGAACCTGCGACCGTAGCAACTGCGTGGTTCCGGAATGAAGCGCCTAGAGCCGCTCGACCATAGCGGCCGGCCCCTGCTTCGAGACAAAGTGTGTTTGACTATTACCGCAGCTGGCTATTCCTCCAGCCCGCTCAGGTATTGATAATCACCTACTCATAAGTTGTCGAGACTTCGACTTGCCGTCACTCGTCAGCCTGTACGATTGATGTAGTGCTGAAGCAGGGTGGAAGAAAGTACCTGTATTTACCATCAAAGCTCTGTTCGATTCGCTGTGTAACTGAGTTAAAGTCCTTTTTTCTCCCAGAGAATACAAATTCGTAGACTAAATTTCGCACCATTTATTTCTCCGAATTTCCCACAAATTTAATCATATATTTCCACACAGTTATGTAAACACATAACAAAATTTCATTATTTGCAATGTTTCCGGATGTTAGAATTTGAGTAAAGGGCCAGTTACGTACACAATCACGTTTATGAAATCCCTTACCATTTCTGCGTTAACGTTAACAATTTTGGCGTCTTTGCACTTAATTTTAAAAAATGTACACAGTACAACCTAGAACAGCTGTTGTTGCTGTCGACTGCGTTGAATATCGTATGAGGAGGCATGTAACAATTTCACGCACAAATTTAAGAAATCAGCATCTACGAGACATGCCATTAACAACGTGGTCAAGAAATTCATTTGAATTGTGTTATCAAAAAACTAAAAACCCGCCTCGATTGCGAAAAAAAGCACCTAGTGTTAAGTGTTAACCCAGGTTTCGGCGTAGATAACTACACCTTCTTCAGAACAACAATAAAACCCACAAGTGCCTAAGAGGACCTTTGTCAATGATTAAAAGAACAACATAGCTATCTATACATTTATAAGCGAAAAAGAAAAGGAAAACATAAACAGTACATATGTACAAAGTCAAAACCACTACTTAACTTAATGGTGTACGCTCCACCTCACACCGGCCTATGTTCGATGGGTTTACAGTTTATGGCGGGTCATGGTCCTTAACTTCATCTACTTCGTGATCATCAATCTTGATGTTAAGTTTCTCGCTCTTCTCATTTCTGCTACTTTTCATGACCTTCTTCTTCGATACTCTGTACTCATTAGACTATTCATTCCGTTCAGCAGATCATGTAATTCTTCTTCACTTTCACTAAGGATAGCAATGTCATCAGCGAATCGTATCACTGATATCCCTTCACCTCGAATTTTAGTTCCACTTCGTTCTTGGTCGTCAGCTCTTATTATTACCTCTTGGCTGCTGTACATATTATATATGACCCGTCTCTCCCTATAGCTTACCCCTAGTTTTTTTCAGAATTTCGAACATCGTACACCGTTTTACATTGTGGAATGCTTTTTCCAGATCGATAAATCCTATGAACGTGTCTTGATTTTTCTTTAATCTTGCTTCCATTATCAACCCCAATTTCAGAATTGCCTCTCTCGTGCTTTTACCTTTCCTAAAGCCAAACTGATGGTCATCTAGCGCATCCTAAATTTTCTTTTCCATTCTTCTGTATATTATTCTTGTAAGCAACTTGGATGCATGAGTTGTTAAGCTGATTGTGTGATGATTCTCGCACTTGTCAGCTCTTGCCGTCTTCGGAATTGCGTGGATGATGCTTTTCCGAAAGTCATCAAATGGTATGTCGCCAGACTAATACATTCTACACACCAAGGTGAATAGTCGTTTTGTTGCCACTTCCTCCAATGATTTTAGAAATTTTGATGGAATGTTATCCATCCCTTCTGCCTTAATAAATCTTAACTCCTCCAAAGCTCTTTTAAATTCTGATTCTAATACTGAATCAGCTAACTGTTCTAAATCGACTCCTGTTCTTCCTCTATCACATGAGACAAATTTTCCCCTTCACAGAGGTTTTCAATATATTCTTTCCACTTATCCGCTCTCTCGTCTGCATTTAACAGTGGAATCCCCGTTGCGCTCTTAATGTTATCACCCTTGCTTTTAATGTCTTCGAACGTTGTTTTGAATTTCCTGTATGCTGAGTCTGTCCTTCTCACAATCATATCTTTTTCGATGTCTTCACATTTTTCCTGCAGCCATTTCGCCTTAGCTTCCCTACACTTCCTATTTATTTCATTCCCCACCGACTTCTGTATTCCTGAGTTTTTGTACTTCCTCCTTTCATAATTCAATTGAAGTATTTCTTCTGTTACCGAAGGTTTCTTCGCAGTTACCTTCTTTGTACCTACATTTTCCTTCCCAACTTCTGTTATCGCCCTTTATTAGAAATTTCCATTCCTCTTCAACTGTACTGCCTACTGAGCTATTCCTTATTGCTATATCTCGTCATTCCTTAGTACTTCCGTATCCCACTTCTTTGCTTATTCATTCTTCCTGACCAATGTCTTAAACTTCAGCCTACTCTTCATCACTACTATATTGGAATCTGAGTCTATAGCTTCTCCTGGGTACGCCTTAAAATCCAGTATCTGATTTCGGAATCTCTGTCTGACCATGACATAATTTAACTGAAATCATCCCATGTCACACGGCTATTTCTAGCAGAAACTTATTACAGAACTCAGTTAGCCTTCCTCGTCTTTCATTACTTGTCCCAAGCCCATATTCTCCTGTCATCTTTTCTTCTACTCCTTCCCCTACAACTGCATTCCAGTCCCCCTTGACTATTAGATTTTCATCCCCCTTTACATACTGTACTAACCTTTCAATATCCTCTACACTTTCTCTGTCTCTTCGTCTTCAGCTTGCGACGTCGGCCTGTATACCTGAACTATCGCTGTCGGTGTTGGTTTGCTGTCGATTCTGATAAGAACAACCCTGTCACTGAACTGCTGACAGTTACACACTCTCTGCCGCACCTTCCTATTCATAACGAAAGCAAAGAGAGCTTCACTGCAAGTTTAAACGCAGCCAAAACCTCACGGACAAACAGAAGCTAAACGATGTCAAAGTTAGCGTAAGAAGGGCTATGCGTGAAGCGTTCAGTGAATTCGAAAGTAAAATTCTATGTACCAACAGCATATCCAGACACTCCGGGATGATGATGGCATTGAAACAGAGGATGGCACGCGTAAAGCTGAAATACTAAACACCTTTTTCCAAAGTTGTTTCACAGAGGAAGACCGCACTGCAGTTCCTTCTCTAAATCCTCGCACAAACGAAAAAATGATTGACATCAAAATAAGTGTCCCAGGACTAGAAAATCAACTGGAATCGCTCAACAGAGGAAAGTTCACTGGACCTGACGGGATACCAATTCGATTCCACACAGAGTACGCAAAAGAACTTGCCCCCCTTCTAACAGCCGTGTGCCGGCCGAAGAGGCCGTGCGGTTAAAGGCGCTGCAGTCTGGAACCGCAAGACCGCTACGGTCGCAGGTTCGAATCCTGCCTCGGGCATGGATGTTTGTAATGTCCTTAGGTTAGTTAGGTTTAACTAGTTCTAAGTTCTAGGGGATTAATGACCTCAGAAGTTGAGTCCCATAGTGCTCAGAGCCATTTGAACCATTTTTGAACAGCCGTGTACCGCAAGTCTCTAGAGGAAAGGAAGGTTCCAAATGATTGGAAAAGAGCACAAGTAGTCCCAGTCTTCAAGAAGGGTCGTCGAGCAGATGCGCAAAACTATAGACCTATATCTCTGACGTCGATCTGTTGTAGAATTTTAGAACGTTTTTTGCTCGCGTACCATGTCGTTTCTGGAAACCAAGAACCTACTCTGCAGGAATCAACATCGATTCCGGAAACAGCGATCGTGTGAGACCCAACTCGCTTTATTTGTTCATGAGACCCAGAAAATATTAAACTTCCTGGCAGATTAAAACTGTGTGCCGGACCGAGACTCGGGACCTTTGCCTTTCGCGGGCAAGTGCTCTACCAACTGAACTACCCAAGCACGACTCACGCCCCGTCCTCACAGCTTCACTTCTGCCAGTACCTCGTCTCCTACCTTCCAAACTTTACAGAAGCTCTCCTGCGAACCTTGCTGAGTTACCGTGCCGGCGTCCTAGACCACCGGAAATTACGAGGTCGACAGTATTTGGACCGTTCATATTCGGTGAGGAAACAGTACGTGGTAACTAATGTACCTCCACAATTTTCGATAACTGTCCGGGACTGCATTAATCTCACTTTTCCTGGGACATGGACTGGCCGTGCATCGCCAAGACTGCTTCGTGGTCGCCCGATTTTATCCCATAGGATTTTTTCGTCTTGGGATTTATCGAGTCGAAAGTGTATCACGTGAGTATCAGTAATCTTCAACAACTGGAAAACTGTATTTTCGCATCTGTGGAGCAAATAACGCCAGCTACAAGTGTTGGGAAAAAACAAGGAAACACAGCGAGAAATGCACTCTTGAACATAAATGAAGATTCTAGCTTATCGTGCAGATGGCTCTGTTGCATATGACCACCAACAGCACCTGTGGTATGTCGTCGATACCTTGCGAGTGCCAGTCGTGGTCACAGCAGTGTTACGTTTAGTTTCAAGTGCGTTATGTAGGAGCTTAACGAATTTGAACGTGGGCAAATTATTGGTGCTCATATGGAGGGTGCTTCTGCGACCAAGAGAGCCAAAGTATTTGGTGTTTCGAGAGGCACCGTGCCAGTGTGTGGGTGTTATGTTGACGAGTTGTGCAACAGATTGATCTGACAAGTACCCTTTGGCTCCTGCAAGAAGCAATTTCCACCTCACACTGCTACAGAAGTCAGACAAACGCTCCTAACGTACCAAAAAGAAATCTCTGAAAAACTTTCAGCAATAAATATATTCTGGAATCGTGCTCTTTAAGGAAAAGACACAAAAATATTATATTTTCTTACGTAACTAGTGGGATACTTGGGTACTGGAGTATTGCTAGTTAGTGTAAGAAAAACACTAAATGAACGGAAAGTATTATTTATTGCAAAATTTAAGAAAAATCAAATGAAACTTTTATTTATAAACAAATACACAAATTTCTGGGTCCTTTTCAGCATAGGAGGTTACTTCTTATGGATAGGTATTGTGTTAATGACATTTATATACAAAGTGTGGGATAGCTCTTTTATCCCTTTTCTTTAAGAATGTTATTTACTCGGCAGAATGGCTGCGAGCTGTGGCTACTCAACTTGAATAATTATCCAATTGAATTTTTCTAAGTATGTCGAGGCTGTCACGTGAGAAATGTAATGGAGAAAAGATGGGGCTCACCTACGCTGTAGGGCACAATACCGTGAGCTTCGACGACTGCTGCCTGTGTCGTTCGCCGCTGAAAAATAACAAAAATATCTCTCTCTATCTGGATTGATCTTCGAAAATCGAACTCTCACTACGCCTTGATGAAGTCAAGGACTCCTATCTGCCCCTAGTCTACCTATTGGCGTGGTACACCAGTCAGATAACCAGTCTACCGCGATGCCACTCAATGTTCGCTCACAGGCGCTAACTAATACTCTGTCTGTGTTCACACTGCACATTAAATATCGCGGCCAACACAGTGAACAAACGCTTAATCGCGAGCAACTCAATATAGAGTATCACTCCAATTCGCTAGCGACAGAGGAGCTCTCTCAGTGCAGTACTGAGTAGAGACTTTGTTCCTCATTCTCTGTGTACACGCACGAGCGCACTCGCTCCCTCTACGTTTTCCCGCTGCAAGAGTATCACCGTAACGACTTCCCTCCACGCAAAAAGTCCGCAGCTCGTGGTCTTGCGGTAGCGTTCTCGCTTCTCGCGCACGGGTTCCCGGTTTCGATTCCCGGCTGGGTAAGGGATTTTTCTCTGCCTCGTGATGACTGGGTGTTGTGTGTTCATCATCATTTCATCATCATTGACTCGCAAGTCGCCGAAGTGGCGTCAACTAAAAAGGACTTGCAATACGGCGGCCGAACTTCCCCGCATGGGGCCTCCCGGCCAACAATGCCATACGATCATTTCATTTCATTTCATTTCCACGCAAAAAGCGAAAGGGCATATCATCCACTGTCTTCCCCCCACTCCTCCGGATCATTGCGTCAGAAACAGTCCACCAATCAGCGTTACTCTTACAAATGGGAAAATGGCTTAGCCGACCAATCCGGAAATATACAGCTTCTCCATTAAGCGTTTCTTGTCCACTTGTGAGAACTCTGAAACTGCGTACTAGATCCGTCAAAAAAATGCGTATGCTCAGGCTCTCCCAAACAATACAACAGGTTTTGCTTTTAAGGTGAACACGCAGGCCATTATCCCTCTTCTCTGGCAAAAACTGTATTGGTTCGTGGGCGGTCGGCCAGCCAGTGCAGCTGCGTGCTAACTCACCCTCCTACGGACTTTCCAGCAGGCTGATTGCCTCCACCGAACAAAAACTCCTGTGGCCATCGTGTCTTGAATGGTTGTGTATGCCAGCCTCGACTTTTTAATCTTGGTGTGCACTTGCGATTTATTTATTAGATTTGTATATCGATCAAATGGAAATATGTAAAACTGACTCTACCCTATCGAGTTTGAGCTCAAATGAAACGTCTTGATACGCAGAATACGATGGTGAGGTCGGAATAATGTAAGAAATGAAGGTCAGGAGACCACGCCACCTTACAGCCGTATCGAAGATATACATTGCATTCAGGGAAAGCCAGAAAACATTATCCACTAAGTCATAACATGGATGAAAATGTGTTTTGAGTGATCGTGACGGACGGTCATTGAACAGGATTGTGATGAAAAATAAGAGGACGACAGCTGTAAAAGTCATTATGGAACTGAATGTCGCATTCTGGAACCCTGTCAGCATCAAAACAACACGAAGGGAGCTCCACAGACAGGAAATTGCAGGGCGAGCTGGAATTCAAAAGTCGCACAACTGCGATGTAAATGTCTGTAACAAATGGAAATGTGCAGAACCAAAAAACCTGGACTATGGAGCAATGGAAGAAAGCCACTTGGTCTTATGAGTCTTGCTGCAGACTGTTTCCAACTTCTGCCCAAGTTTATGTCCCCAGGGTGAAATGCAGCGTCGGCTCGATGATGATTTGGGCAACCATATTGTGGTATCCCATGGGCCCCATGGTTCCTCTGCAAGGTCGCATTACTACCAAAGATTATGTAAACGTTTTGTGTGATCAGGCCAATCCCATGGTGCAATGTTTGTCACCTAATGATGAACCTATGTTCCAAGACGACGTGGCCCGTCGCATTGTGCAGGATTATTTTTGTGAGAATGAGGATGAATTGTCGCATCTCCCCTGGCCTCCAGTCATCAGATTTCAGTATTGCTGACCCTTTGTGGTTTACTTTGGAGAGAAGGGTGCGTGGCCGCTATCCACCTCCACCATCGTTACGTATTTTGCAGGAAGAATGGCATAAGATTTCCTTAAAAACCATTCAGGATCTGATTTATCCATTGCGAGATGACTGGAAGCTGCTTTGTATACCAATGGGTTTCCAACACCGTATGAGGCATGGTAATGTGTTGTGTTTTCAGTGTTTCCATATCTCCGTCCAATCCCTGTGTGTTAGCAAGCTTGTTTCGGTGTACACAGGAACGATGAGATTCATGCCTACATTTTCAGAATCTCATATTGAAATGCACTAATAAATATTACAAAATGTCTCATTATATTTTCAAAATGTCTCATTGTATGTTCATGTATTCTATAACCAATAATAATTAATGAGTTTCAGTGCAAAAAACTATAACCAGCGTCTCTCGTAAGTTAGCGATCCACGCGTTAACCAGTCGCCACGGACCGTGCTTTCGAACGAGTGTGCTAATTCAACGTGCTCTGAACACTCAGAAACGACGCGACTTGTGTGTACGGTACGTATGCTTCTATCTGGGCTCGTACACTATAGCGGCGCGCTCCAGCGGTAGTTGTCCGCTGTATCTGGTTCGCATATCACAGTGTACATTAACTGTATTAAAACGCACAATCCCTCCATTTTCCATATGCTAGTCACGTTATTCTGTTTGTAGTTTACATAAAGAAAAACTTCATTCGTGCACATGTTATAAGGCAAAACGAAAGTTCCTGACCAGTCAATAAGGACATCGGCTTATGAAAGTTCCATTACAAGCAGTACGGTACAAATTTACGATGGTTCTTCACATGAGATAAAATTATTTCATTATCCTGACTTTTTAGCCATACTCTAAGGTAATTCATGCTTGACTACTGTGCCTATTCAGTAACAGAATCTTTACATCATGTGAAACACAAAACTTGATATACGATAACCAAAAATATCTTAGTACAAGCTGTCTTGTAGATAAAGCCAATCGAACAACCTCACTCCTCAGAAATAGCGCACTTTATTTACATCACATCAAATACACTCCTGGAAATTGAATTAAGAACACCGTGAATTCATTGTCCCAGGAAGGGGAAACTTTATTGACACATTCCTGGGGTCAGATACATCACATGATCACACTGACAGAACCACAGGCACATAGACACAGGCAACAGAGCATGCACAATGTCGGCACTAGTACAGTGTATATCCACCTTTCGCAGCAATGCAGGCTGCTATTCTCCCATGGAGACGATCGTAGAGATGCTGGATGTAGTCCTGTGGAACGGCTTGCCATGCCATTTCCACCTGGCGCCTCAGTTGGACCAGCGTTCGTGCTGGACGTGCAGACCGCGTGAGACGACGCTTCATCCAGTCCCAAACATGCTCAATGGGGGACAGATCCGGAGATCTTGCTGGCCAGGGTAGTTGACTTACACCTTCTAGAGCACGTTGGGTGGCACGGGATACATGCGGACGTGCATTGTCCTGTTGGAACAGCAAGTTCCCTTGCCGGTCTAGGAATGGTAGAACGATGGGTTCGATGACGGTTTGGATGTACCGTGCACTATTCAGTGTCCCCTCGACGATCACCAGTGGTGTACGGCCAGTGTAGGAGATCGCTCCCCACACCATGATGCCGGGTGTTGGCCCTGTGTGCCTCGGTCGTATGCAGTCCTGATTGTGGCGCTCACCTGCACGGCGCCAAACACGCATACGACCATCATTGGCACCAAGGCAGAAGCGACTCTCATCGCTGAAGACGACACGTCTCCATTCGTCCCTCCATTCACGCCTGTCGCGACACCACTGGAGGCGGGCTGCACGATGTTGGGGCGTGAGCGGAAGACGGCCTAACGGTGTGCGGGACCGTAGCCCAGCTTCATGGAGACGGTTGCGAATGGTCCTCGCCGATACCCCAGGAGCAACAGTGTCCCTAATTTGCTGGGAAGTGGCGGTGCGGTCCCCTACGGCACTGCGTAGGATCCTACGGTCTTGGCGTGCATCCGTGCGTCGCTGCGGTCCGGTCCCAGGTCGACGGGCACGTGCACCTTCCGCCGACCACTGGCGACAACATCGATGTACTGTGGAGACCTCACGCCCCACGTGTTGAGCAATTCGGCGGTACGTCCACCCGGCCTCCCGCATGCCCACTATACGCCCTCGCTCAAAGTCCGTCAACTGCACATACGGTTCACGTCCACGCTGTCGCGGCATGCTACCAGTGTTAAAGACTGCGATGGAGCTCCGTATGCCACGGCAAACTGGCTGACACTGACGACGGCGGTGCACAAATGCTGCGCAGCTAGCGCCATTCGACGGCCAACACCGCGGTTCCTGGTGTGTCCGCTGTGCCGTGCGTGTGATCATTGCTTGTACAGCCCTCTCGCAGTGTCCGGAGCAAGTATGGTGGGTCTGACACACCGGTGTCAATGTGTTCTTTTTTCCATTTCCAGGAGTGTATTATGGAAAATACTTCTATTAAAGTAACATGAAAGTATCAGACATATTAGAAAACTCTAAGGTACTTCACATGAGATAAAATTATTTCATTATCCTCACCTTTTAGTGAAACGGTAAGGTGACTCATGCTTGACTGCTATGCCTATTCGATAACAGAATCTTTACAACAAGTGAAATACAAAACTTGATACACGATAACCAAAAATATCTTAGTACAAGCTGTCTTGTAGATAAAGCCAATCGAACAACCTCACTCCTCAGAAATAGCGCACTTTACTTACATCACATCCAGTACTATAGTAAATACTTCTATTAAAGTAACATGAAAGTGACAGACATTTGGTCGGGGCGGACATCACTACAAAACCGTTCAAGATCAGCGGTGAACTTTTTCACTCAATTTTTTTTATTATTGTTATTATTACAGAGGGCAGCCAACCCTCTGACCGAACACGCTGAGCTACTGTGCCAGTGAAATTTAAGTGGTGATGGGGTTCGAGCCTGGACCAAGGATATTTTGATTAGTGAGATTCGGACCAACAACGCATCACCCGTTGTCTTACAATTCTACATCTCTAAGCATTACGCTACTCTGACCATACTTTGCAACTTGCCACTGTCTGAATGCTTCATTAAGTTACACTAAATTATAAAAATTACAAGAACAATGCGTTGTTGACGAATCTTCAATGTACAGATGCCTTCAAACGGCAAGCTTTGATAATACCAAGTTACAACAATTTTTTTAAGCACTAACATGACGTTTCCCGTCATTTTATTACGGTACAACCAATCGTACAATTAACGACGGGTTTTCAAGAGATCGTCAGTTTTCTGGTGCTTAGAGACGGCATCTATACACTCACATGTGGGCTTCAACTGAAAGCCAATATGATGTCTCGCGGCTCTACCGAAAAGAGACGGCGTCATGTGGAGTAGGTAGCGTTCTTCCATCTCATTGGTCTACGATCAAACTCACACGTATCGGACATGCTAGATATTGCTGTCCACGTTCGGAAACACTCTCCAACTTGCTTTTTCCAGACTATGACGTCAGGAATTAGGAACGCACAGTCCCTGTGCCAACAGCTTTAAGCCGTCGGCACACGGACCGTGCCTCCGAACGTCAACGTTGAGTGTGCCAAGACCGACGTGCAGCTGAATGCTCGGAAACGATGCGACTTGTGCACACCGTACGCGTTCTCAACTGGTATACACGATCGCAGTGCTCTCCAGCGGCAGTTGTCGGCTGTACCTGGCTCGCAGATCACACTGTTTACGTAATGGAGGCGCGTAAAGTTTCTACGTTAGCTCTACTAAAACGCAGATTTGCTCCCTTGTCCATATACTAGTTATTTTCTTCTGTTCGTAGTATACATAAATAAAAATTTCAGTATCCATGGGCGTGTTATGAGTCAGGAAGAAAAGTCACTAAGGACATCGTTTTATAAAAGCTCCATTACAAATAGTGCGATAGAAATTCTTATTTGATTGCTGTTCCTATTCAGCAGCAAAATTTTTAAACATGTGAAACAAAAAAACTTAAAACATTGAAGTGGAAAATATCTTACTGCAAGTAGTGCACGCTGTTTTGTAGATATAGCCAATCGAACAAACTCACTGCTCAGAAAGAAAGCACTTATATTTACATGACATCGAATATTATAGAATATACTTTCATTAATCCAATAAGAAAGTATCGGAACCTATTAGAAAACGCGAAGGCTAGTAATGAAAATATCTGGATTTAGCATGGCGTCAACCTTCGACACTGGACCCCTTGCTTTAGCAGTCTGCGACGTTACTCACTGTGCTATACCGAGCACAGGCGTTTGGTTGCGATACTTTGCGTCTCACCGTCTACCGAAAGCTTTCCTCGTAGATATGCTATTAACTGATATTTAATTATAGCAAACTGTATAAAGAACATTAAATTTCTTACGGATCCTTAGTATGCCGTTGTCTTGAAATAGCGTACTTTCATAATACACAAGTTAGTCATTTTATAACAACATATCATACAATTAACGATAGGTTTTCGAGAGATCTCGAATTTTCTTATGCTTGGAAACGGCATATTATAACAATGGCGTGTGACGAGGGCCTCCTGTAGGGTAGACCGCTCGCCTGGTGCAAGTCTTTCGATTTGACGCCACTTCGGCGACTTGCGCGTCGATGGGGATGAAATGATGATGATTAGGACAACATAACACCCTGTCCCTGAGCGGAGAAAGTCTCCGACCCAGCTGGGAATCAAACCCGGGCCCTTAGGATTGACAGTCTGCCGCGCTGACCACTCAGCTACCGGGCGCGGACGACGGCATATTCACTCGTAAATACGGGGTTCAACTGATGGCCAATCTGGCGTCTCACGAGTCTGTACGAAAGAGAGATGGCGTACATATGACGTAGGTGGCGTTCTTCCATCCGACTGGTCAACGGTTAAATGCAAGTTCAGGATGTCTGTCATGTTGGATATTGCTGTGTACTTTTGGAGAGACTCCCCAACGTGCTTTTCCCACGCTACGACTTCAGAAATTTGGCACGCTCAACGTTCAGCGTTCGAATGCACGGTCCCTGTGTCGACGGCCTTAAGCCGTCGGCACACGGACCGTGCTGTCGAACGTTCACGTTGAGCGTGCCAAGTTCAACGTGCTGCTGAACGCTCAGGAACGATGCGACTTGTGCGTACGGTACGTGGTATACGCGATCGCAACGCACTCCAGCGGCAGTTTGAGCATGTTTCTAGTTCGTAAATCACACTGATTACTGAACGGGCGAGCGTAGAATCCCCACGTTAGGTCTATTAAAACGCACATTTCCTCCATCGTCCACGAAAAGGAGAGTCCCATGTTCAGTCAATAAGGACACAGGCTTACAAAAGTTCCATTACAAACAGTGCAGTACAAATTTGGAATACTTCTCCGCATCAGACAAACATTATTTCATCATTCCCACATTTTAGTAAAACCCCAAGGTCAGTCTTACTCGATCACTGTTCCTACCCAGTAGCAGAATCTTTGCAACATGTGAATTACGAAGCGTAAAAGAAAAACGAGCAAAATATCTTTATACAAGTAGCGCAAGCTGTCCTGCAATTAAGCCAATCGAACAAAATCACCGCTCAAAAAGGTGAACTTATATTTACATAACATCAAATATTATAGCATATACTTATATTAAACTAATAATAAAGTATCAGAACTAAATAAAAACTCGAATGTTAGGTAAGAAAATTTGGGTGTATTAAGACGCGAACCACCGCCCCAACAAAAGTTCATTAGTGGACAGAGATGCTGCTTTTTTTTTTAAATCTCATTTTTGTTCATTTTCGTTCGTTGCCTCTGCTCGGGGCGGAAGTCGTAAGACACCCGTTTAAGTTCGTAGTTGACCGATTAACTCAGTTTTTTTACTACAGAGGGCAGCTAACCCTCTGACCAAACACGCTGAGCTACCATGCCGGCACTACTCCTTACGCTAAACCAACAATAGGATGCTATTTCTAAAAAATATTGTGTTACCACTTGGTAAAAACGTTAATCGTAGATAATTATGTTATTAATTACAATTTAGTTATAACAAATTGTACGAAGAAGAATGCGTTTTGGGTGGACATTCAGTGTGTCGCTGCCTTCAAATAGCCTACTCTCATAATACGCTCGTTACAATAATTCTTTTGCCATGAATATGTTTCTTATTATTTTATCGGAACGAATCACACAACTAACAACGGGTTTTCCAGTGATTCTCATTTTGCTGGTGCTCAGAAACGGCATATATACATATAGGCGTGAAATGAATGCCAATATGGCGCCTCACAACTCTGTACTGAAGGGAGACGGCGTGTGTGTGACGTAGGTGGCGATGTGCCATCTCATCGGTCAATGCTCAGACATACGCTCAGAATATCTGACATGCCAAATATTGCTCTGCACGTTCGGAAAGACTCCCGAGCTATGACGTCAGAAACTCGGCACGCTCCACACTCAACGTTCGGATGCACGGTCCGTGTGCCGACGGCTTTACGCTAAGCGAGAGTGCCAACTCGAAAGTCACGAGTAAAATTCTCGGAACTCTTGAGCCTTTCCGGATCTTCTCCACCTGTAGACAGGCAGTAGTTGCGAATCGCGCTGCGCGCCGTTAGCGGAGCGTGCGCACGCCCTTGAACCGCCGCGGCGCGGTGTCTGCAGCGGCTGTGCGCGGAAGAGAAGAGGCAGAGCGCGGCGCGCGTGACGCGGCGGCCGTGGCGGGGCCGCGCTGCCGGCTGGCCGGCGCGCACAGTCCGGCCGCAGCCATGACCGCGAGCGCGCCGCCGCTGCTGCCGCCGCTGCTGCTGGCGCTGGCGCTGCTCGCCGCCGCCTGCTCCGCGCGTGAGTACACAGCCGCACGCCCGCTGCTCCAGCGCCAACGAGGCAGCCATTCTGCTGCATCTGCGTCCGTATTTCTACTTCTCGAGCCTCGGTACCGTCTCTGGTGCAGCGCACACAGCACCGGAATTCCCCCTCCCCCCTCCTGCCACCGTACGTCACCGTCACAACCCGACGTATGTGCTGGATGTAGTAACATGTTTCTTGACTCGTACTGACAAGTAAGCACTCGGAAATCGGCGATTCACGTAACATCTTCAGAGTTTGTCCGAAATTTCTGTCACTATCTTCCGCTGACTAAACAAACCACTGACGCGTCGTGCGTTTCTTCTTTCAACTTTGTCTGTTTTCACTATTCAATAAAAACTGATGTGGTTTCGGGGCCGACGAACATTGTGGGTCGAACGACACTTTTACGAGGGACTTGCTTCGAGAGTGTACAGCAATTCCATCGAATGCTGACGATGTCTCTCGGTCTATCAGCTGGCTTCGAAATCGTACCGGGCAGAAACTCCCACATACCTGACGTTTATAACTGACACCAGTCACTGATCGTCGATTGTTTGCTCAAGCGATATCGAATCCTTTCGTCTAGTTATGCGCATCACATTACATTGAGCAGCCAGCATTTTTACAGAGCGCTGCAAGCCTTCTCGTACTTCGGAATACTTTTCTAACAAAGTCACACACTTTGCACAGTTGCGTTGTTTTGCGAATAGCTCCACAGAACTACAAACCATTTCGAACTAGACATCTACATATGTCACGAACAGCAAATAGAAAGTATGTAGACAAACATCGATCACAAAGTGTCAATACGTCGACATGAGGCGAATGTCATTATCGTGCCGAACAGGACTATCTCCCGTGTACCTTAGTCTCAAAAACAGACCACTGTGACGTTAATATTACCACTTGATGATTTATATGGTCAAAATACTACCACTGGTCATGGCTGGAAATGAAGAAGGCACTTCCTAAGCCGCGATCGCAGTGTAGACCTTTTATTGTTGCAAGATGACCGGTTTCAACGTTTTTCTGTTGCCACCATCTGATCATATGAAACTTGTTATAAAACTGCCATGTTGCATTACATGAACTCAAAGCGTAAAAGGCACTCTATACGTAAACATATATTCTTACGTATCTGTGTGCATTTTATCAACTGTGTGCATCTTATGAAAATATGTATACGTGTGGACTGTCTTATGCTTTCACTTCCTGTAACGCAACATGACAATTTCATAACAAGTCCCTTAAGATCATATGATGATTGCGTAACACTGTTGAGATCGGTCATCTTACAGCAGCAAAAGTCTGTACACTGCAATCGCGACGTACGAAGCCTCTTTTTCATTTCCAACCTTATCGATCGCCCCCCCCCCCCCCCCCGCCCACCACCTTGCCCCCTCCAGCACAGCATGTGTACCTTGCGTTGTTTTTAAAACCTTACAGCAGTGTAGTTGTAAGAGAAAAATTAGAACGTAGCATCTTGTCGGTATCGACATCGCTAGAGACTGAGCACTAACTCACCAAGAACTGAATAGAAATGGAATGAGCCACGAGCTTGCCAAAGGAACCTACCCAGCGTTGGCTGCATGTGATTTAGTGGTCGGCTGGGGAGCCCCATGTCTTAATCACCGCGTCACCTCACAAGATCTATTCTATTTGCTTGCACAACTTCGAGTACAAACATCACACTGTGTTACGGAGGGAAACTCAAAAGTTTCGTATCTCGTTGAGGTCACTGTAGACAAAGCTCAGACGGGCAAGGATCAGAGATGCGGCTAGACTAGGCCCTGTTTAAGAAATCATCCCGTCTTACGTGATTTAGAAATACTGTAGGAAATGTGTGTATTTGAGACGGGGCGGGAGTTTAGGTACCGATTCAGCCGAAGCCGATCCAGTGTCTTCATACTCGTAATCCGTCAACTTTGTTCAGCTACCGTATTAAGCAACAATACGTTTAACAGAAGACACGTAGGATATCATATATATTTAGTGGTCGCTGACAGTAAGTCACACTCTATAAAATGCAATAACACTGATAGGATCCCATGGCACTATTTCCCAGACCATAACAGGTATCGCATCAGCTGGAGCAGGGCTTAAGCTTCAGTGGCCATCTTTTAGTTTTAAAGACCAGATAGACCATGTTATTTGGTATACATTATCTGCGGTGTATTCTTTGTCCCTGTACGAACTATTTTTGTTTCTCTAAGTTAAATCAACAATTTATACATTGCAAAACCCGCCTAATGAAGCTAATGTTGGAGTGTTTCTTCGGAACCAGTATCTTGAAAATGATGGTGAAATATGTCAACCATTTGGGCTCTCACTGTCTGATGAAAAGCTTCAACAGTTTCCTTCTCTATTCAGTGGTATCTTTCTCTCAGGAGCGATTCTCGACAACAATTTGTCGAAGCTGATGCTGTCTTGCCCTGACGTCTGTAAATCGTCGCTAGGTTCGACAATGTGTCCCATTAGGCACGAAATAATATGGCGGGCATTGTAATAGATTCTCTACTTAAAAACATACCACAGTTTTCTGTATTTGAAGTTCCATAGAATCTCAGCTTTATTAGATCTAAGTAAGAGATGTTGAAAGAAAGATTTTCAAATACATCACACAGAAAGTACAAAGTAAACGAAAATATTGCCATAGGAAAAGATTGCAGCAATTAATTTTCGTTGATGGATTCATCATTCCGGCAATATCGCTTTTTAGTTATCCTCCTCACACACTGTAGCTGTAAATAATTCATTTGTGCATAGAGGACAGTTTTGAATGGATGGTAAATTCAGTTTCCTTTCATTATTAAGTGCAACGACATAAGCGTTCACTGCAGGTGGCCATCCATCGAGTAGCCACCTGTCTCCAACTGATAACATTAATACCCAGTATAATGCACCTAATCAATTTTACAATTTCGATATGGTTTCTTTCATGACTTTCGTTCATTATTTAACATGTGTCGCTTATTAATCTGTCACAGCTTTCAGAAGCCTCCGAATTAGATACCATGGAAGTGTACACACAACTTTCAGGCTAAAAATGGCATTTTTTATGTTGCATATAGGAAATATTCACAATATCGCAGACGATTCGTACGTTGAGTGGGACCTGCATGGATGTGTATAGTCTGCTCTCAGATAACAAGGACTCGTTGTTGTAAAGTTTCGTGCTATATATACAGAGGGCACTGTCTGATTTCGAGACTCCATAAAGCCATAGTACTTCGATAAAGCCTGTAGCCAGCCATGTAAATTATGGCTTATTGTTTTTAGTTAGACTATCGGAGAAGAAACTGACAACGGTGACACACCTGAAACATACCTCAAAAGAAGAAGTGAAACTAAGATACGGAGGCCAATGTTTGATAAATCAAAGGACAGAATTATCCCTTTCAGCAGAAAAGGTATCCGGCAGCTCTCTCTTTCCATCAATGAAGCAGGTGTCCTTTTGCATTGTAAAGTCCTTAAGACAAAGTAGTTTTATTTGATCAATCCTCTAACGTGGGTAACGTCCACCAGCCTTTCGCGAAAACGAAATAGATTTATGTCGTAGCCATGATTTATCTGTCATTAGAGCTACATTTCTATACTGTTTATCCTTTATGAATCCTCTGACACACGAAACTGACACACCTTCAAAAGTATTTGGTTCCGTGACAAGAAGTTCAAAGTCATTCTGTAATTTCCTTGTACGGCGCGATAAGAGCTTGACGACTTTTCTTGGGAATATCTGGGAAGAGGCAGATGAGTTTCAAGGAGACCGTTTTTCCTCGAAACACATAAACAGTAGCGTAACGACTTGAAGGGGGCCGGTTTGGCCGCTACGGAGAGGAGCCACATACAGCTAATGGGCAGCACGCCGTTTGCGTAACGTCGGCCTGTGGCCGCGGTCCGAAGCTGCAGCCGTGCGGTTCTGGGAAGCCCCCGGTCGTATCTGCCGCCCTATTCTTTTACACAGGTCGCCCTTCAGCCTTCTCCACAAATTAATTTGTCGTTAATTTAATCCAATGAAATTCACCCGCAACCACTAAATTATGGGTAGTGTTGTCAGGTATGTGAATTAGTCTAAAAGCAAGAGTTGGGACTTCAAATGAACAGTTCTAGGTCCCAGAAATTACGGTACGTGCTTCTGTCAGTCCTCAGCTTAACCGCAATGCTTTTTGTCCTTAAGGGGAATTGGAACGCCCTATACCGATAATGTTAAATTTAGTGACTTGGCTTCCCTGTATTTCAGGAAAAACTGGAGCCATTGACACGAAACTTTTACAGGACATTAAACTGTATGTTCTGAGTCTACTGAAGTACAATAATTGCATTTCAGTCACTGCTTTCGGAAATAGAATTTTTTCATTACACGGTTAAAATTTTGTGCACTTTTTTGTACGTTATCGTAAATAAATTTAATTACACATAGCACTGTTCTTTTTTTAGTTCAGTAGACTCAGGATAGGTATGTTATTACTCCCTGAAAATATGAATACTTTACTCGAAGTGTTTTCTGAGATTTAGGGGAAAATGCAACAGTAAAATGTAAATTTTCGGGAACGGCTTCTAAAGTTAATGTATGCTTGATTTTTTTTTTATTTTTAGTCACTCAGAAGCACCCTGCATCATACTGTATATCATCCTCTTGCTCTTTTTCTAAGTTTTATCTTCTTTTCTTCTTTCTGGGCTCTTTAGGGGCAAACTGTGCTGCGTTCTCGCTTTATCAATGCGAACCTTGTCCATCCGTTAAAGTTTTCTGATGCAGTTTGCTCCAGAATTACTTCTCATATGCTGTAGCACTTTCACCCTACCAATTTTGCCATCATTAAAAGCAATAACAGCATAACATTATTGAACGATTAATTGAGATTTTGAGTCTGACCATGCAGACACTTCTTCAGTAATTCAGGATTTGCCAGGTCTCTGTAAATAGGTTTTCTGATATCCATGGCCCGCATCTCGTGGTCGTGCGGTAGCGTTCTCGCTTCCCACGCCCGGGTTCCCGGGTTCGATTCCCGGCGGGGTCAGGGATTTTCTCTGCCTCGTGATGGCTGGGTGTTGTGTGCTGTCCTTAGGTTAGTTAGGTTTAAGTAGTTCTAAGTTCTAGGGGACTGATGACCATAGATGTTAAGTCCCATAGTGCTCAGAGCCATTTGAACCATTTTTTTTTGATATCCATGACTGCCGCTGGGATGGAATGTTGATGGCTGTATGAAGTGTTTGAGTACTGGGCATTGCGATAGTTGCACCATGAATCAGGTCCAGGAGGGCAAAGGTGGTGTACTGGTTTTTCATCAGTTGACAGTCTGTGGAGGAAGGTAGCCCATACTGCCTACTTCATTTTCAACAATTCCTCAGTATTATTTCTAGTGGCCATCCCATAATAGTGCAGTATTCATCAATCATTTTCTCTGTCATCCTGCTTCTTATGGTATTACCATCAGAAAGTTTCTTGACTGTCAAACTTTGTTTCAGTTTCCTCAACCTAGTGCCCATCCTCTTCTGAACATGACCAACACTGTTAACCTATATAACACAGCAATCCAAAGCCTTCTATATAAAAAGTTACCGATTTTATTAGATCTTGAAGTAATGCACGTAAAAATTTTAACATTTTGAACCGGTGTAGATATACTACCCATTTGAGCTTATAAGTGATATATATATATATATATATATATATATATATATATATATATCTGCAAATTTTATAATGAGATAAACATCCGAAAATGTGAAAAAAAATTCCGTTCTAACTCCCCTTACGGCCATGCTCCAGACGGCA
Source organism: Schistocerca nitens (assembly GCF_023898315.1). Lineage (NCBI taxonomy): Eukaryota > Metazoa > Arthropoda > Insecta > Orthoptera > Acrididae > Schistocerca > Schistocerca nitens. Next base: position 833,475,259 of record NC_064614.1, read on the forward strand.
ATCTACATCCGAGGGCACATTAAGCAGATTCCCCACTGCCTTTCATTTGCACATTTCTACGTGATTCGGTACTGTGCACTGCGGTTGCTAATATGAAGAGGCTACACTGCTGAAAAGAATTAGGGGAACATGACTTCGGGCGTCTGCCATACTGCACTGAGCAATAACTGAGGACTGCCTAAGTCACCAATGTATAACTTTACCTTTCACAAATTAAGTACACAACAAAACGTCATTACGACCTCGATCGTTTAAACAAAATGCACTGAAATGTACCACAAGTGTCAAAAACAAAGTGTAAACAATCATTCATCCCGTCATCCAGGACGCTTTTCATTGGACTTCAAGAGCTTCAGTAAAGTGTGCGCCCTCCGTGAGCCTTTATCATTGCCTGTCACCTACTTGGCAGACTCCGTGTAAGTCTACGGAGGTCATCCTATTGTACTCTTCCCCATATTTCAATGAGAGTGAAGAGTCTGTGGTGGAACAGGGCGGCTACGAACACGTCTAACAAGCGCGTTCCACATACGATGCAACTGCTTGAATCTGCAGGCTTCGCAGGACATCCCTACTGGCGCCCGCGACATGGGCCTTGGCATTAGAAGAAATTCAGGGCCACCACTGTGCGCAGTACCCTCCACATGGTCCAGCAGGGTCCGGTCGACGTACTGCCTGCCATTAACGCTACCATGACAGTGGCAAGGTCTGTATGGCTGTCAACACTGATGCCTTCCCACGGTATCATATAACCTTGTCCATCTGTCGATTTCCTTTACAACATGGTGGTATCCCACCAAGGGTCTCTACACACGAACACCGCCATCACTTAAATCAGAGGACACCTGCACTCATCTGTAAATAACACTTTTCGCCAGTGACGAAGTTACCAGTTGACGTGGGGACGCCACAAACGAAGGCAAACTGCAAAATGCCGTGTCAAGCGGGGTACTCGAACAGGACGTCTGGATCTTACGTCCCTTTCTCGTAACCTGTTCGTTACAGTGTGATCGGACACAGCGGCTCCAGTGACATTTCTGAGATCGTCTGGCAGTAATCTGGCGGTATCCGTGCAAAGCCGCAACGACGAGATCGCCGGAGATCGGTCTTTATATGTGGTTGTAATGCGTCTGCGGCCTCGTCCAATTCGACTTGTGTACTCACCCGTATTCCTGGACACTCTGCGTATGACAAGTGGAGAGACATTCAGATTTTCAGCAGTATGACGGGAAGTCCATCCTTTCTGGATCACCCAGCCCACCCTTGCTACTTACATTGTATTAAGATGTCGCATATTATTTGCTTGCTTGAATGTATCGTCCGCCAATGACAGCTGCCGTCTGTGTACCTCACTAGAAGACACCGAGGTACAGGTACTCTCTTCCTTCTGAGGGGTCACCTCACTCTGTATTTACATAGCACAGCCAATAGATGGCGAAGCATTTTAACTGTTGTGTACAATGAAAGCGAAGATCTCAAACCATGCAGTAAGACCACAAGTACCGGCCGTATCAAAATAGATTTAACATGGCGGTCGTTGTTGATTTACGTGTTCCCCTACTTCTTTTGAACAGTGTATTTAAGCGTTTCATGGAAAAGTTGATAAACTTCACAAGGCCAGTATCGTTCTTTTTTTAGGGTTCCGTACCTCAATCGATAAAAGCAGAGCTCTTATAGGATCACTTTTCTATCTGTCTGTCTCGGTGTCAGACTGTTAAGGCTCCTATTCCTCAGGAGTGGAAAGACCTTTCAAGCTAAAATTTATGTCACATACTAAGCTTTACGGTCATTTGGCAGTGTCAAAAGTGTAAGCTAAGTCATTGCAATCAAAATAGACGACCACTTAGCTCAGATATTTTGATACTCGCAAACTCACTTATCACTTGCACATTTACGTTATAAGTACCTTTTTGGGAGCCTTCTGTTCTGCTGTTTAGTTTTTGGTTTTCAGGTGAATAGTTTGAATTTATTCAGTTCTCTTCCCCGTTTGTGTACCTGTCTAAGGATCTGGAAGCCACTTTTTATGCCACAAGGGTGGTGATTATATTCAATGAGATCTTCTGCAATTATGGAGTCTATACACTCACTTTCAATGCTCTTAAATGTTCAGAATATCTTGTTCTCTAATTTTTGCATTCTGCTACACATATATGGATTTACAGTCTTTGCAATCGGAAGGGCGACGGTTCAATCCCACATCCGGCCATCCTGAGTTAAGTTTTCCGTGATTTCCCTAAATCGCTCGCGGCAAATGCCGGGATGATTCATTTGAAAGGGCACGGCCGACTTCCTTTCCCGTTCTTCCCTAATCCGATGAGACCGATGCTTTGCTGAATTTATCTGATGTTGAGTATTTATAATATTTTCATAGTGTATGGTTTGTTCTGCATGTCACAGGTATTCCTTATTTTCTCACTATGTTTGCTATTCTCTGGGTTATTTCGTTGTCGAATATCAGCATGTGCCATGTGTTCCTGTTGTTCGCAGTTTACTCATTTTGTGTACTTTGTGTGTTGCTTTACGCTGTGCCATCATTAATTTGTCCACTAAGTCATATTTGTAAAGATTTTCTACACCTAGCTGTCTGCTTAGTTCTTGCGTGTAGCACTATTTATTTATTGAAATTCTGTTCGGTCTGTGTAGCAGATATTTGAGACTGGTTCTTTGTGTGTGGAATGGTTAGGTCTATTGTGTGTTGTTGTACTGGTTGTTGTGGTTTTCTTCATACTGAGAACTGACGGTGAGGGTTTCTATTTTACGTTGTGTTATCTAGGAGGTATATTTTCTCTTTTTAGCTTCAATTATGAAATGAATGTTTGAATGGGCAGTATTGATATCCCTGTGTAACTGTAGTATCCAGTCATCTACCAATCAAATTAAGTCATTGATATAGTGGTACTTATACATTACCTTGATTTGCTTTTATTATTTCCAAAAGATTTAGTTTTCTGGATTGTTAAGAAGGATAGTGGACAGTAAACTATGTACTGGTGATCCCATGGGGAGTCATTCACGTTGGACAAGAAATTTGTCTTTAAACTTGAAGTAATTTTGCCCTCTGATTGCTTTTAAACCGTTTAGGACTTTTTGTATCTATGTTTCAGGTATAATATTTTCACATTTTAATCATCTGTCAATTACTGTGATTGTTTCTTAAGTTGGTAGCGGGAGTGCATTGATAGTAACATCAACTGAGAGAAGCGTAACTATGGCATTTATATTCAAATCTTTGATTTTCTGGATTAATTCATTGGTGCTTTCTAACCTTCTGTTACCTGGATATGGGCAATATTTTTATTAAAAAAAGTATGCATGTGCCTGGCTAAACGTTATGCTGATATAGTTCTGAAATTTCTGAGTGGTCTGACTGGCATTTTGCATTGATGAATTTTTGGTAAATTGATGAGTGTGGCCGCACTGCGGTTTTTCTGTTTTGTTCTATTTATTTAGCTTTGTGAAAGGTTGAGTACAATGATTTCACTAATTCTTGTGTGTTTGTTTAGAATTTTTGCACAGGATCAAGATCTTCTCTCGCTCCGTTAAATTTCGGGTGTTCAGCCACATAAATTCAGCTTCCTCTTCTACAAGAATTCATGCGGTTGCAGACAGAAATCTAATGGATCAGTCATTGTGCCGCGAAAATATGAAAATGCACATCAAGATCTCCTGTTGCCTGCCCTTGTAAACATTACATTGTGAGTCTTCTGTTTAGTACGCTTGACACTAGCTGTTTTATCGTCTGTGATTATATTGTGGTGATTGTCGATTACGATTCTTGGTAACAAGGTAACCACAGAGGAGAAAACAGCCAAGGAAATGCACAACAAACTCAAGAAATTATATGGTCTATTTCAGTTCGTGAATTCGAGTTTCATTTAAATATTATTTAGGCTTAGTTTTTCAGTTTGATACTGTATCATCAGTTCTCAACATGTAATGTCTTCTATCTTCTCTTTCCACATTGTATATTTTATTAAGCTGGGGCAAGCAGAATGAAAAAATATTCTTAAGCATCTGCAAGAATGTAGTAATGTTTTTTGGTGGATTGACATAGCTGCTTCACACTAAATTTCATTTTTGGACAAATTACTTCTTTCGTTTACTTAATTATATGGACTTGAAATTTTAGAGAAAGAAAAAAATAGCATCCTTTAATAATATATTTGTATTCTCTCACATCTACAGAAACACATTCTTTCTATGAAAACACAGCTTGACAAAACAGTGGAGCACGCAAAAAATATGGTCAGATATCAATGCAACTTTTTACAGACACACATCATCGGCAGGCAAGTTCCAAACCCCTCTAATAGGCAGGGTGGTCGCCAGAGTGCATTAATGTTGTTCATGTGTGAAGCTGTTACCAGGGGTGTACAGTATGTCAATGGTTTTCATCTCCATTGAATGTTGAGTGATCACTGTGGAGGACATGAAGATACTGCGTTCTTTTGTGAGACAGCATTATCGGTAGCTGACATAATCTGAAAGTAACCTCATTGTAACTGTACATTTGGCCAACTGGTCTAATTGCACAAGTTCCAGATTTGTGAAGCATTCTGGTGGGACAATGGGCCGATGTCACACTGCATGGGAACGGGAGGACCGACATGCTCGGCAGTACGGTTCCGGTCGACCACATCTGATAAGCACAAGGGAGGTTTGCCATATTGTGCGCCAAGCACATCGTGGCCGCATCATATCTACACATTTCACCTGAGAGTAAAATAATGTTCTCCCTATCACATTCTGTGTCATCCCACACTGTCGGCGAGAGACCAGAAGCAGCTGGACTAGGAATTACTGTCCCGTGTGTAGGCTGCTGTTAGCACCACAACACAGGGACTGCACGTGGAGTGGTGCCACGACTGAAAAGCAGGAATTGTTGATGAATGGCGTCGCATTGTAGTCAGCGATGATTCGTGGTCCTGCACCACCCTGGATGACCATCGTCAGTGAATGTGACGGTCATCTTTGGAGAGCCGCATCCTTCCAATGTGTTTCAGAGGCACAGCAGTGTTACTCCAGGTGTCATGTGTGGCGAGCCATCGGATATGACTTCAGATCACGGCTGGTGCTGACTGGCCGAACTCGTGAAACAATGACGCGTCACAGACATCCTGTGCCCTCACGTCTTATCTCTCATGCAATAGTATAATGGTACCATTTTTCAACAGAGCAATGCTCGTGCACACATGGTGCGTGTCTCTATGGGCGGTCTGCATGATGCTGAGGTACTCCCGTGCCAGCAGGAACCCCGAATGGCCTCGACAGAGCTTGTGTGAATTGGCTCTTACAGAAACTCTGTCCCAATGCCTGTATCCAGGATATCAAGGTCCACTTACGAGTAAATAATTGTCGGTCGGGAGAGGGTACAACGACTTATGACACCGTTCCCAATAGAATCTGTGCATGCATCAAGCCTATATGGTTGCAACGTCATTCTAAGTGGATTCATATTACCAAGCTCGACCTTATTTTGTAATCACTGAAATAACACCACATACCCTCTCAAACCGTGATGTTTCGTTTCGTTTCCTGCTCCCCTTCTGGGTCCTCCACATTTATTGTATGGCAGTGCAAGTACCGGCGATCCAATAGGACGCGCACACAGTGAAATTAAAAATGAAAATATCATACATTGGCTGTTCATATTTGGTCTTGGTTATGGCACTGTCTTCATTCCAAAACCAGAACTGGAAGGTCGATAGCCAGTTCGCTAATCAACGTAACTCACAAAAATAATAACACATCGATTTACGACGGTAGTCGTATATATGGTAGAAAACAAGGAATGTATGTTAAAGGCCGTGGAAAATAAATTTGTGTGATGTGAATTGCTTTTAAACTAAATAAGTTGTGTAAATCTTCAGCAGGCCGCGGTGGCCGTGCGGTTCTAGGCACTTCAGTCCGGAACCGCGTGACTGCTACGGTCGCAGGTTCGAATCCTGCCTCGGGCATGGATGTGTGTGATGTCCTTAGGTTAGTTAGGTTTAAGTAGTTCTAAGTTCTAGGGGACTGATGACCTCAGATGTTGAGTCCCATAGTGCTCAGAGCCATTTGAACCATTTTGTAAATCTTCTTGTGATATACTTCGTTTTTGTCTTCTAAATATGATTTACTAGCCCAAATAGTATTAGCATTTTACTTTCATGTCGTGCATGCTTCATGAAGAAGCCAGGTGTCACTCGCCTATTCAGCGACAATTTCGATACAGTCTAATATACCGTGATATCCCTTATGTCTGAGACGTACTAGATGTAAGCCGGACTGAAACTTTGCGGGTATGCTAATTCGGAAACATCTAAATAGGAAGTAAACAAAGCAAAGAATTTTAATAGTATGCCATGAAAGTATTAAACAATGTAAACTACTGAGCACAGAAATAGGCAGAAGAAAGATAAACGTTGCGGGACGCATGATACCAGTTGGAAATTTGCTCAATGTCAGCTTACGGGAAGTCCATCGGTAAGCCCAAGTGTCCCAAGGTGACCGGAAACAGCCGACGAAGTTTCCAGTTTATAATCAGGAGCCCGGATCTTAGTCCACGTCCTCTCCTTCCACGAAGGCTCTCTTGCTAAGGCACTCGGGCTCGATCGTGTTTAACAGTTGATCAATCACTTCAGTCACTCAAGCAGAAATATATGTCATCCCGCTGGCATCTTCTCTTGAAACGCTTTATGTTTTAGGCGAGTGTAATTCATTTCATTGCTGTCGTTGCTAACATATCCTTCAATTAGCCTTGTACATGTTACATTCATAGGAATATATTACTCACATGTGCAGGGTAAACGGTGTTGTTGCAAAGTGTGGAAGAAGACTTAATTAGGTGGTGCGATGATTAAGCAATTAGATTCTTATTGGGGGATTGGGGGAGTCTGATCAAATTCCTGTCTTGTCATCCAGTTAACTGCAAGCGAATGCCATGGTGTTTCACTAACCAGACCATGGCTCCTTTCTTTCCCATCCTTCTGAAACCGAAACATGTTTGGGTACTGAGAAAAAATGGTGTTTTGCATAACTGGCGAACCTCACATCCAGCAATTTTAACTGCTAACACGGCCAACACAAGGAGCTGCAAATCAAAATGATGACAATGAATTCAATAACTAATACGTGCTGAAGTACCATGCCAGAAACTCCAATTGCGGCCTTGAGCCTCATGCACTGATTGTAGCAACTGGAAACTGACCATGAAGTGCAAAGACCGAGATCGAGTGATGCACGCAGAATGTGGCAGAGCTGTCAATGTTTAGGTATCATAAGGCATCACAAACGTGGATACAAGTTTTAAAAAACCTACACTAAAAGTCTTCTTGATGACTAAAGATAACGGAAACATCTGTTTCTTGTACTACACAATATTTGTAAAAAGGAAGCATTGCCCTTGCTTGTTGGAGGCTGTCTAGGTCGCAGTAGAGATACGTGCCGCTGTACTCGTGGAGCAAATTTAAAACACGCACCGTGACACAACTGTATTTGTTCAGTGAAGATAGCGGAAGCAGGTGTCTGGGGTGTCATGGGAAAAAAATTTGAGCAGTCAGGAACCAGTTACCGCTACCAGTATCACCAGTAGAGAATCGAAGAGTTATGTGACCCAACGGTAGTGAAAACTTGATCAGGTTATAAAACAAGCAGTTACTGCAAGCGCAATACGACTGAAAATGAACCAACTGTCTAAACAGCACCTGACTGGCCATGATCAAATTCATTATTTACACCAGGAACATATTAACATGACGTAGATGTTGTGACCTTGTGGTACCTGTGGCCAGTTGCCGTAGAGAACCATGAATGCACTCCAATCCGTCGTCCTCATGTTTGTTACTATTGGTTGACTTTATGGAGAAGCTAGTGATGGATAGGAAGAAATCACCGTGATTCAGTACTAATATTAGAAAGCTTCTACGAAACTAAAAAGCGCTGCATAGCAGATTAAAACGAACACGAAGCACTGCTGACGAACAAATACTGAACAAAGTAAAAACAGTCGTACAAATTCGAGAAGCACCGCATAAAACTGGAAGCAGGATTGTTGAAAACCGCAAAAAGTTTTGAAGCTACATAAACTCAGTCAGTGGATCAGAGCATGGTAGAACCGAAACGAAAGATAATAAAAAGAATACCGAAATACTAAATTCTGTCTTCCGAAACTGTTTCACGGAAGATTTCCATATCGCACATATGATGGTCGACCGTCTCAGGGATGCGAAGATGACAGATACAGAAGTCAGTGAGCAGGAAGTGAAAAGCAACCCAAATCACTCTCCAGAGGAAAGGCCGCCCGACCTGAGACAATGAGTGTTACATTATATATCGAATATACAGGAAAATTGGTTCCTTGTCAGAACATTAGTTTACCATAGGTCACTGGATCAATACGTCGCAGGTCACAAGTCGTTCCAGTCTATAACAAGAATCATAAAATTGGCACGCAATATTATAGGCAAGTCTCACTTGACGTCAGTTTCCTCACACAATTATGGAACAACATTTGTTGTCGCCACATGTGATGACTTTTCTGCAGGTTGAACATCTTCTGCATACGAATCAACGTTGTTTCCACAAGCAGAGATCAGGTGTAAGACAACTTTCTTTGCGCGTTCATGAGATCCAGCATACAGCAAATACCAGAGTTCAGATATATGACTGGATTGAAGACTTGTTTTTAACTATTTGTAAACATTTGCAGCTAACTCTAAACATAAAGAAATATAAGGTAAAGCATGTAAACAGGCGCAAAGGTCCAGTATTATTTGACTACGCGATCGCCATTTAATCGATAAATAGTTCATGCTCATAGGAAGTCAATGGCTCTGAGCACTATGGGACTTAACTTCTGAGGTCATCAGTCCCCTAGAACTTAGAACTACTTAAACCTAACTAACCTAAGGACATCACACACATCCATGCCCGAGGCAGGATTCGAAACTGCGACCGTAGCGGTCGCGCGGTTCCAGACTGTAGTGCCTAGAACCGCTCGGCCACTTCGGCCGGCATAGGAAGTCACCTTACGAATTTACGCAGATGACAGTTAACCCCGTTGGTGTGGCCAAATGAATATCCTAAGACTCTCGCGGCTCGCTACAATCAGAAGAGGACGGTAGTGCATCATAGCTTTTAATCCCAACTCTTTAACATACAGATATTTATCAAAGCTTTAAATAGTAGGCAGAACACGTTAGCGAAATCAAATCATGACGAAGAAAATTTATTAAAACAGCGGAACGAATGCATAAAACCCTATGAAATAATTATAAAGGCTAAACGATATAGTTCAATGTTCGATGCCAAAGAATATTTATTAAATGAATATGCACACTTAAGCGAATGACGGTCTCACATAAATTTGAGGATACAAAAAAAAGAAGATATAAGTTGAACAATATTTAACTAGGGACTGAAAACGAAGTCGCGCAGTGTAAGCAGGGCTTTTAAACACAGTCTTTTGCGTGAATAAATTTCATGAACAGCACGTTAAGATTCGAAAATCAGCAGCAAGTACTTAATCTTTGACCGCTCGAGAACTTCAGCTATAGTCGATACGAAAAGTGATGTTCAAAGGCGTCAGTCACTATTGAGATAAAACATTTAACAAGGTCGTCACACTATTGTATTTAATAAATGGAGAAAAATGTCACAGTTCACGGCTGCCTTGATTTGCTTAAACAATGTTAAAGTTCACGTATTCGTAAGGACTATAACCGAAAACCACACAATTAATTCTAAGTCCCGTCAGAATTTAGTCTGAAACCCACGCTTATGAAAGTCCCGTTAAATTTCGTTCAACTTCAGCCTTCAGGAAATGTACCCCAAGACATGCGGCATTACGATCACACGATACCTCACCAACATACCATGGCAAGCGATCAACAAAAGAAAAAAAAAACACATGGCATTTTTAAGCACTTCGTGATGTGATGACCAATTTAGGCATTTAAGAAATGTCTTCCATTCAATTGTAAAGACAGTTACATATACTCGAAATACACTAGTACACAGAAAAAAATGCTGTGGTCACTTTGCGACCTCTCACAATATCATAAATATGTAGACATAATTACCATATTTATCAACAAATTAGACGAATGCACGCTTACATCCGGCCATGCGACGTGTTTAATCTCAGTTTATAATTGTTGTTGTTGTGGTCTTCAGTCCTGAGACTGGTTTGATGCAGCTCTCCATGCTACTCTATCCTGTGCAAGCTTCTTCATCTCCCAGTACTTACTGCAACCTACATCCTTCTGAATCTGCTTAGTATATTCATCTCTTGGTCTCCCTCTACGATTTTTACCCTCCACGCTGCCCTCCAATGGTAAATTTGTGATCCCTTGATGCCTCAGAACATGTCCTACCAACCGGTCCCTTCTTCTTGTCATGTTGTGCCACAGACTCCTCTTCTCCCCAATTCTATTCAATAACTCCTCATTAGTTATGTGATCTACCCGTCTAATCTTCAGCATTCTTCTGTAGCACCACATTTCGAGAGCTTCTATTCCCTTCTTTTCCAAACTATTTATCGTCCATGTTTCACTTCCATACATGGCTACACTCCATACAAATACTTTCAGAAACGACTTCCTGACACTTAAATCTATACTCGATGTTAACAAATTTCTCTTCTTCAGAAACGATTTCCTTGCCATTGCCAGTCTACGTTTTATATCCTCTCCACTTCGACCACCATCAGTTATTTTGCTCCCTAAATAGCAAAACTCCTTTACTACTTTAAGTGTCTCATTTCCCAATCTAATTCCCTCAGCATCACCCGACTTAATTCGACTACCTTCCATTATCCTCGTTATGCTTTTGTTGAGGTTCATCTTATATCCTCCTTTCATGACACTGTCCATTCCGTTCAACTGCTCTTCCAAGTCCTTTGCTGTCTCTGATACAATTACAATGTCATCGGCGAACCTCAAAGTTTTTATTTCTTCTCCATGGATTTGAATACCTACTCCGAATTTTCTTTTGTTTCCTTTACTGCTTGCTCAATATACAGATTGAATAACATTGGGGAGAGGCTACAACCCTGTCTCACTCCCTTCCCAACCACTGCTTCCCTTTTGTGCCCCTCGACTCTTATAACTGCCATCTGGTTTCTGTACAAATTGTAAATAGCCTTTTGCTCCCTGTATTTTACGCCTGCCACCTTTAGAATTTGAAAGACAGTATTCCAGTCAACATTGTCAAAAGCTTTCTATAAGTCTACAAATGCTAGAAACGTAGGTTTGCCTTTCCTTAATCTAGCTTCTAAGATAAGGTGTCAGGTCAGTATTCCCTCACGTGTTCCATCATTTCTACGGAATCCAAACTGATCTTCCCCGAGGTCGGCTTCTACCAGTTTTTCCATTCGTCTCTAAAGAATTCGAGTTAGTATTTTGCAGCTGTAACTTATTAAACTGATAGTTCGGTAATATTCACATCTGTCAACACCTGCTTTCTTTGGGATTGGAATTATTATATTCTTCTTGAAATCTGAAGTTATTTCGCCTGTCTCATACATTTTGCTCACAAGATGGTAGAGTTTTGTCATGACTGGCTCTGCCAAGGCCGTCAGTAGTTCTAATGGAATGTTGTCTACTCCCGGGGCCTTGTTTCGACTCAGGTCTTTCAGTGCTCTGTCAAACTCTTCACGCAGTATCGTATCTCCAATTTCATCTTCATCTACATTCTCTTCCATTTCTATAATTTTGTCCTCAAGTACATCACCCTTGTATAGACCCTCTATATACTCCTTCCACCTTTCTGCTTTCCATTCTTTGCTTAGAACTGGGTTTCCATCTAAGCTCTTGATATTCATACAAGTGGTTCTCTTTTCTCGAAAGGTCTCTTTCATTTTCCTGTAGGCAGTATCTATCTTACTCCTAGTCAGATAAGCTTCTACATTCTTACAAATACTTTCTAATAACATAATTACGATTCTTGATAGACTGGGTATTCTGGTACAATCACGCTGTTCTTAAGTTAAGTGTATGTGCGGAGAATTCGTTATAGTGGCACAATTTGCATATAAATTTCGTAAATTATACGCTTCCAGTCACATTAATTTGCCCACCGGCCAAAAGGCTAAATAACCACATTTTGCAAAGCAGACCGCTGCGATACGTACAGGCAGAGAGTCAGTGAGTTTCTAGATTCTGGGACGTACAGACAGGCATGTGGAGCCATGTCGACTCCAGTGCCGTGGTCAACTGCAATAGGTTTCTTTGATGATGCATGGCGCGAACAGTCTAATCGAGGTGGCCCCACAGAATCTCGATTGAGTTTTAATTCTGGTAGTTTGGTGGGCAGGACATACAGTAAAATCATTCTGTTGCTCTTAGAACTAAGCACGTACACTGCGAGTTGTGTGACACGTTGAATTGTTCTGCTGGAAGATGCCATCTTGCCGAGGTTCAAATGGCTCTGAGCACTATGAGACTTGACTTCTGAGATCATCAGTCCCTTAGAACTTAGAACTACTTAAACCTAACTAACCTAAGGACATCACACATATCCATGCCCGAGGCAGGATTCGAATCTGCGACCGTAGCGGTCGCGCGGTTCCAGACTGAAGCGCCTAGATCCGCTCGGCCACTTCGGCCGGCTTCTTGCCGTGGAAAAACGAATTGCATGTAGAGGTGGACGTGGTCCTCAAGGATAGATGCATACTTGTGTTGATCCAGTGTAGCGTGCAGATCGGCTACATCACCCACGAAGGATAATGCTTGCCATATATTGCCCACAAAATTCAACGTGTTGTGCAAGACGTGCAGCATCTTCCCTGGCCAGCATGTTCTCCGAACTTGTCTCCAATTGAGCATATGTGGGATATGATGGGATGAGAAGTGGCTCGTAAGAGTTCTCAACCAACAACTCTTACAGGACTATGTGCACAGGTCGAGCACGCGTAGCATAACGTATCCCAGGACAGTATTCGCCATTTGTACGTTCTGCTGGATCTCAGAGACAGCGCCTGCATTGCTGCCTGTGGAGGCCTCACGTCATACTAATATGGACGTTACAGCATGAGTACCTCAGAACCGATTGTAATATTGATCTGTAAATGCAATAATTTCATGTACTTCATACGCACTGTTGTGACAATAAATCCTGCGTGAAATGGAAACCTCTTAAAGGGTGTACTATCTTTTTTTCAGCAGTGTGTAGTTGTTTTTGATGTTATTTGATTTTCAGCCAGAATAAGAAACACAAAAAATATAGTTAAAATATTCTGTATATTGCCTTCTAAATATTATTTTTTGCGTTTATGTATATATATTTTCTCTAGCGGCTGAATGTCAATTTTTGAAATGCTTGGATGTCATATTTCCTGCTCCTTCACTTTAGCTTTATCAAGATTATCCTTTATTGCTTTGTCCATTAATATACTTCCTCACAGTTAGTACCTTAATTCTGATGCTATATTGACGGTATCTCAGAACCCTGATTTCATTCAGTAATCGGCATTGGGTTAAGCAAATTTATGTGCTGACTTTCTGTCTGACTTTCTGTCTACCACTATTAGGCGGTGACGAAGCCTTGCGTTCCGTTCAGATACAGAGTGAATAGGCCTTAACGAGGAGTGTGCGTCGTGTGAGGACGTTTCCAGTGACTCGCTGTTGACAACAGGGTTAAATGACCTCCTATTTCTTCGTGTTGTTCAGGCCTCAACTGTGTTCTCTTCATTCCCGTCTCACATTTGGTTTTGCAGCAGTGGAAACTGTTCACAAGCAGTAACACAATAAGACGAGGTTACCTACATTAAATCTCTGGGCTTCAGTCCACGCTGTGCCACTGAATAATTTGTCGTAATCATGGCGACTGATATTTTGAATAATTCCTGGTAATGGTGCATTTTAGAGCGAAAGTCGAACAAAAATTAAAGTGGAAAACTTTGGGTATGATCCCAGAAATGTTTGAAGTCATGCATTTGTACATAATTGCCCAGCCAACATAATAAGAGCGAATTATAATATTTACTCTTTTTATAAAAATAATAATGATCGTAAACTCTTGACGTACTGGATGAAAATAGGTACGAAATCTTGAAAGAAACGAACTCATCGGGCAGTATGGGAGCAATGCAGATCATCACAATTTATTTATCAATAGAGAGGCATACCAATTTAATTAAGCAAAAAGTTCAGCATCATGGACATCGAGCGTTATACACACACAGACGAAAGGGACATTTATTTAAGAAATGTATTTATGCAAACAGCAAAACATGTTCTACATGCGAAAAAAGCAAACGATAGGAAATCTTAAACAGAACAATGCAGTTGTTATAAAGAAATTTAGTGTTTCAAGCAAACGTCAGTAGGAAAATCAATAAACTTGTTTAATGAAACATAACTTTTTGTCAGTGTTTGACAAAATGTAGTAAGAGAAATTGCTGGAAGCAATAAGAATATGAAGAAAACAGAAACGTTTCGTCAGATACGATGATGAGTGGCACAGTTACATAGAGAAAATTATACAAGCATTCAAAAATTTATAGAGAACTATGTACAGTTCAAGAGAAGAATCAGAAACACAGACAGCCAATAATGTAAATAATGATAGTAAGGAATTAATCCGAGATGAACCATATAAAGTTATCGAAGCTACACAGAAAGGAAAGGCACCGGGTAATGGTGCTTCAATAGAAATGGTTAACGCTGGAAGAAAATTAGGACAAAAGAAACTTTCAAAATTATTTATAGGATTCCTGCACATGAAGGAAAGTTCATAAACTGAAAGCAAGTTGTAATTGTTGAAATTCACAAGAAAGAAAACAGCCAAAACATTAGAAAAGATGGTCCAACATACCTCCTTACCGTAACGTATTTAACTGTCGACAAATGCATAAAAATAAAATATTGGATTTGAAGCAAGAAACAAACTCACTTTAGAAGTAGATATTCCAAGATTGTCAACCCCCAAGTCATCAATAGCTTTATACAACGAAGAAAGGATTCTCGACTTTGTCTGGGATTGATAAAGTTTGAAAACAGTTCTCACTGACTTTCAACCTTATCTCCATTAAAGAAATGTATCACTGATTCAACAGTAGGGCTATACTGAAGATTAGATGGACCGATTTTGCAGCTTCCAGTATAGTGGGTGATCCAGAATTGGAAGAGAAGTCAGACGAGGAGGTTCCACACTGTCTGATCAAAAGTAACCGGACACCCCTACGTGATGCAGAATAGACCAATAAATGTAACTGTATGTGGACTCGCTAGCATACAAGGAGGCGAGCGGTATTGTTTTGTCTGTAGAGTAGCAGCAACGAGAGAATGGGTCGGCCACGAGAGATCAGTGACTTCGGACGTGGACTGTTCATTATACGTCATCTGAGTTATAAATCTATCAGGGACATTTCAGTCCTTAAACCGCCAGTATGACTGTTGGTGACGTGATGCTGAAGCTGAAACGCGAAGGAAGAACTACAACTACAACTACTCGTAAACGAAGACCATGAAGATCTCATGCAGTGCGGGTAGCAAGCGTCGAGCATTGTGAAGCGTGATTATAAAAAGTCGCATGAAACCTCCTCAGAAGCCGCAAATTTCTCTAGACAATGCTAAGCGATGCTTGAGGTGGTGTGCAAAACGACACCACTAGATAGTAGATGACTGGAAATGAATGATCTGCATTGATGAATCAAGCTGTACCCTGTGGCAGCCCGATGTTTCGATTAGGCGAATGCCTGGAGAATGTTACGTCCCATAGTGCCAATAGTGAAGTACAGTACTCGTCATGTTACAGTAAGGGATTGTTTTAGTGTCGGAGTGTGGTCACCGTATTGGACTTAAGAAAAGGATAAATGAGGAAGGATATGAACACGCTTCAAAGCATTGTGTACTTAGTACACTAGAGGAACATTTCGGAGACGATGGCTGTATCAGCGCTACACTGCACCATGTCATAAAGCCGCGTCTGTGAGGCAATGGTTTGTGGACAATAACATTCCTGAAATAAATTAGCCTGTCTAGAGCCCCGATATCAGTTCAATAGGACGCCTCTGGTGTGAGTTAGAACGCCGACTTCGCTTGAGACCGTGAGCCCAACATAAAACTTTCTCTGTTTTCGGCTTTTGAGGAAATATGAGCTGGCATTCATCCAGACATCCAACCACCTCATTGAAAGTATCCCCAACACTGTTCAAGCCGTCATGTAGGAGGCGGGTGGACACACCCCACATCAATATCCACTAATATCTGTCCGGGTTCTACTGATCAGACAGTGTTTATCGCTAAAACATTTAATGGAACATCTTTGAATGAAAAAACTATTCACATACTGTGCTTGTTTGGCGAGCAATAGAGAGCTTCACATTTGGAATCACTAGGACAGACAAATGGGCCAGCTACCAGATTACAGTAGAAGGCGTAATTGTGACTGCAGTGAACATGAAACGGAAGTAGGACGTGTGGATGATAGGAAAACCAAGGAATTTCTTCGCTGTCTTACAAGAGATAACTACGGGCCGAAGCTACGACCTGACGGTAGGCGGATAGATGTCGTTAGAAAACCTACAGGAGCACAGTGGCAGTTATCGCTGAGGAGCGTAGTACATGGAAATGGGAGGCTACTACCCAGCAGAGGACATCAGAACTGCTGTTACTGCTGATGGTGGTGGTGGTACACCGCACACTAAGAAGGTTGTTGCCTTTAGTCCTTGTTCTGAGTTTGGTTGTATCTGCTCATGTTCACAGGACAGATTCTAAAGTGGCAACCGCAAAAACTTGGTTTCGATTACGCAAGAGCTCATTTAACTCTGCTGTCTTCCGAAACATCCTGAGTAAATATATGGTTTTCTCTACAGGCACGACATACATTTCACATTATACGCTTGTTCTCTGACCTTCAGATACTCTCAGAGTAGCACACTCACGAAGGTAAAGAGTCACTTAAAACACATAGCAGACACCCTGTTCAGCCTGAAAGGGTGATGATGGAGTTTAGACTCATCTTGCATACTGTGGGCGGACAAAGAAGCTCGTTCGTGGCACTACCTGTTTTCCCCCTTCACTCACAAATGTGTGAAGGTATGCTTTACAGAACACGTGAGAACTCGTTTGTTAAATACTGCCAGACCAAACAGATACAATTCGACAATAGCGGAGCGTAACGTGATAAGGATTGAGCTGACAACGCTGGGGGAAGTTGTGAAAGTGAAACTTGCAGAATTATTCATAGAATGTCTACTTAAAATGGGCACACCTGCTCCTTGAAACAGCACTGTAATAATTTTACTTCGCATGAAAGAGAACAGAAATTATCTAAAAAGCCGCACCGCTATTTTTCTTTTCTCAGTTGCGCATGAGATGTTTGTTTAAATTCCCGTACCAGAACAAACTGATTTTTTTATTAATAGGAACATAGTCATGTAGAACTGTCTAAGTCATAGTGATGCCACCATCCGAAATGGTCAAGTATAGAATATTATGTTCTTGAGACGTACTACGACGGTCAATGTGAATAATTTCGAAAAAATAATAGTGAATCACTGTGAGAGTGAGATGAACTGTTACTTGACTCTATCCTGATAATATTGGAGAAACAAGCAATGAAATCAGCATCAAGAGATTTATTAAGTAATATTTAAAAAGGAGGAAAAGAAAGAGACTGTAGCTTCGATCCGTTTGCATTACGAGAGTCGAATATTCAGAAATAAGGTAGGAGTTAAGTAAGCCTAACCTCATCATTTAAAATATTTCATGCAGCCCCAGAGGAGGAGATAGTAATTGAAATTGAATTGAGTAAGGCTACCTATCTATGGATTTTTACAGAATTACCCCTCCAGTTTTCAGATGTCAATCTGAAAACGCAGAATAGCTGTACTCAGAAGATCTTAAGAACCATGAAAATTTTATATGGCGAAGCCTAAAAGACGTAGAATCAGTACCCTAAAAGTAATACTTTGGAGATTAACCATAGCGTTATTGAACAGCTTGATGAACTCTCGTGTCTTCAGTGGTTTGGGATCCCTCGAAAAGCCTGATTGCTTTGTTTGGAAGTAAAGTTCGAAGGGGACTGGAACTGAAAGATGAGACCAGTCTGTATTGCCAGTCCTATCGAGTGAAGCATGAGCTTTACTTGCATAAGTCATCTAAAAACCGAAAAAGCATCAATGAAAACAACTGTACTGTAAATAACAGAAATGGGCAGAAAGGAGTCAAGACTGTCATACAGTCTGCCATCAAACTGCGATGGAGCTAGAATACTGTCAGACAAAATGTCGTATTACTGAGTAAAGAAATTCTGTTCTTGAACTGACTTGATAAAAAGTGATGTAAACGCGACCTATCAGAAGATGTTCAAATGTTGTCAGGAAAAAAGCAGAGTAATTTTGTATACTTAAAGCTACAGATCGTAATATCAGGAGAAGCTTAGAAGAGGACTTTATTTATTAGTTGACGAAAAGTGGTTGATGATATTCGTAAAAATGATGTCTCATTGGTTATGATTAAAGTTCCGCTGACAAATTACAGCAGCCACAATGTACAGATTGTCCTAGGATGGAACAATAATGATGCGAATAGTTTTGTGATTCTGCCATCTTGCCTGTACCTTATGTATTTGACTGTAAATTAACGTCCGTATCTTCAGCATTGATTACGAAAATGTCATATTTTAGCTACTAACAGCGCTCATTGTGCAAGTGTATTGCAGTCTACTACATTATTTTATTGATCCACTTCAGCATTTTTGTACTTAGATACAAACTAATATCGGACACGTCAATTGTTATGAGATGATGAATTGAGAAGGCATGAATTACTGTGATATTTGTAAATTGTAAATCTATTATGATGCTTAGTATTTTTTTCAGTTCAGACTGTGATTAAATCTCACAAAAATGCACATGGTATATACGCATGGCTAGCCGGCCGAAGTGGCCGTGCGGTTAAAGGCGCTGCAGTCTGGAACCGCAAGACCGCTACGGTCGCAGGTTCGAATCCTGCCTCGGGCATGGATGTTTGTGATGTCCTTAGGTTAGTTAGGTTTAACTAGTTCTAAGTCCTAGGGGACTAATGACCTCAGAAGTTGAGTCCCATAGTGCTTAGAGCCATTTGAACCCTTTTTTTTTACGCATGGCTAACTATACTTATATCCTTCTTAATTACTTACAATAGCAATTCTGCTTAAAAAAGGAAAGGATGTTACCACTCTTACAGCATTGTAGCGATCATCTTTTTTGGTGAAAGAAACCAATTTACACTACATGATATCCTTCTTATGATTTTACAACAATTAACCTATTTAAAATATCAAAAGAATGACTACAGGTTTAGAATCATCTTAATTGAAATAGTTTACAAAGCTTTTGTACAACAGACTCAAATTCGAAAATTAAAAGGTCTCTACAATATTTAGAACACACGCTATTACTGACCGTTACTGGTTGAAAGGTTCTGGACGAACTCATCCAGACTACAGAACAAGCTAGCTATACTAGCTTATATATAGTTTAGGACTGTATATGTTCATCGACACTGTGGAACAATTTATTTAAAATATATATATTTTGAGCCAGTTTAAAATACCTTACATTTTTTTGCGTTTTAATCTAATATGGTAACTTCTTGTACAGTTTCTCCTACTAGTAAAGTTTTATCGTGCCTCAATTTTGTTTTTGCGTATTCACTACACAGTTCTATTTTCTGTCGAATATTATATTTATGAATTGTTCTATTTGTATACTGTAGTAGGGTTTCAGCGTCCATTACCTTCTTAACGAAACATGTAACTTCCAGAATATATAAACAGTGCAGTGATAAGAATTTGCAATCTCTTAAATAGCAACTTACTTCATACTCTAACGGCTTCATTTCCTACGGTCCTTACAACTCTTTTCTTGGAAAATAAAGCAACTTCTGCTGGCAGTGCCGTTGGTATCAGAAGTCGGCAGCTGCCGTCTTTCAGCTGTCGCCCTTCAGTATTGCGTCAGAATGAGTCACACGACAGAAAAACCAGGCTCCATACTCAACACGAATCACTTCTCCAAAAGGCAGCACAGAGCCTAGTGGTTTACGCATGGATGTCCCACCTGGACTTTACCGTTGAAACACAGATAGTATACTATCGTAATGCCAATTTTGCTGTCTGCTTTAGGCCTTTCTTTCTCTGACATCTGCCTCATCAGTCTTTACAGTTGTAAATACTTCCTGGTTCGCTCTTTACGTAACTCCCATAAACACTGTGGTTCTGATCGTGCACACTGAGCTGTAACTATAAACGTTCTGCAGAGTATTGGGAATGCGTGACAAAGGAAAATTCTTATGATGTCGCATATACTGTTTTAAGGACGAAAGCGAGAACTACGGAGTTGAAAAAACATTGTCGATCGTAAAATAAAACAATGAATTAAAAAATATTTTTGCTGCGGCAGTGTGCTCCAGGCACAGGCTCTTATCCACAGATATTGACCAGCTAAGTTAGTGTGCTCATTAGATACTGACGACTGGAAATTGACAAATTGTCAAGAAAGTCACTTTAGGCTGAGCGAAAATTGGATAACTGGAAGCAAAGGCACATCTGCATTGCAAGAGCTGAATGTTTGTCCTTCTAGATTGTGGGTAAAGTTCGTGTGTGTTAACGTCGACCGCTTATGTTTAGCGCATTCGCGTAAGTGTTCCAGGAAACATGCACTCTACTTCAAACTAACATAATTCAAGCTTTGTGGACCCTAATAGCTTCACCGATGTTTACGATCGGCTACATATAATACATGTGAAATGGACGGACAATCAGTGGTAGGTACTTCTTCCAATGTAAAATATGAAAAGATTTGGATATTTACATTCCCTTCTTAGTTCTACTAATCGTTAATATTATGTACAAATACAGTTAGATAATGGTAAATCTTTCTATAAAAACAACAAAAAAGTCTGCATAGTGTTGGCTTTTAATCTTATTAAATCTGTTACATAGCAAAAACATTGCTAAAGCATAGCTCTACGTCCAAAGTTAAATATTATAGCAACAGACATGTCCTCTACGTAACACGCTACAGATCACGGCAGGCAGTCTCTCAGCCAGTAATAATTAATGTCACACAAACGGTTCTCAGAATATGGCAGTTATTGACAACTTCCATTAAAATGAGAGTGTTTGATATGTTAAGTAGAATTCATTCTCTTCCACAGCGCTCTTTAAAGGACTCTGTCGTCCGGAAATGATATTTCTCAGGATCCTTTTAGCTAACGATGGTAATTAATATTATGATGAAAAGGAAAGGACTAGGAGACAACAAAACATTGCCCTCTGTTGCTTGCAGTGTAACTAATTACTATCATGCTCGACTGTCATCAACCTCACCACGAACTTGGTACCCCTACCGGTGATTCTCCACAGGTCTATCTTTTTCTTTGTCGCTCTCATATCTCTTTTTCTTTGTTTGCTTCGCACTCTTTTTCAAACGTTCTGAGGTGCATTGCCACGATTATTGTCTAATTAGTTGTTTAGTTAGCTGGAATTCCATAGATCTTTTATCTAAATTACGAGAAAAGAACAGTTTACAGCACATGTATACGTGTTTACTGTTAAAATTAATTAAAAATAATTTTTTTAGTCCCTCTCACGCAACTACGCTTAAAAACTTTCTTTTCTTCCTGACTACCAGTTTTGAAATAGAAATTCGTCCGCGGAATAGAAGGACATGCCCAGGACAAACGATTTTAGGTTACATTTAAAACTAGCTTTGCTACCTGTCAGACATTATTGCGGAAATGCTGCATACTGAACTCCTTTCTGAGCCACTGATAGCTTTAATAAACTCGTAATAAATGTCACTGTTGTAGTTACGGACAACACTGTTCTTCTCAAACTACTCTGAATTATTTATAACGAATTTCGGTACAAAATATATATGTTATATACCTTGACAAGGTGTGTATATGACGGCCGCATATCGTTCTTACTGTTCGCTACTATGCAAGCAATACGTTTTTTTCTAAGTGGCGAGTTACTGCAGAAAATTTTCCGTAATACATTAATGAGTAAAAATATGCAAAATACGTCAGGAAGGTAATTCGTTTGTTTCCAAGACCAGCAATTATACAAAGACATAAAGTGGCTGAACTTAATTATTTAAGAAGTTTGGTGATATGATTCTCCATATGCAAACCTAAAAATTTGGAGCATTCTGCCCTATTTACCGACTTCTGTTTGTGTGCTACATCATTTGTTGGTGCAAAGCTATTTGTTATACACAGCTGAATATAGTGAGTTTTCTAAAAATTTAGGATGAGTCTATTTTCAGAGGATCTCTTAATAATTCTTTGAATAGAGCCTTATCAATTTATTTTAACACTCCTATGGTGGAGAAATAACAAAAATAGCAGCTGGCGATATTTTATTATTTAAGGCTTGTAATATTTGATGTGTCAATGTACAAATAGCATTCTCAGTAGAGCAACCTTTCTGAAATTCAAACTGTGGTATGCTAAGCAAATTGTTTCGACTTAAATGTGAGACTACTCTTGACTACATTACTTTTTCCAATATTTTGGAAGAATATGTCAGTAAGCAAGATGGACTATAATGATTAAAGTCTTTCTTGTTATCTTTCTAATGAAGAGGTTTAACAGTAGTATATTTTTATCTGTGTGTAAAAATTCCCTGTGTCAGTGGTGCCTTACATATATCACAAATGACATTACTCATTAAGTTACAAAAACTTTCGAGAATTCTGTTTAAAATACTATTCTCGCTGCTACACTTAGAGAGTGATTGTTAAAAATACTCAAAACTTGAAATATCGGTTATAAAATTGTCATTTAATTTAACTTTATGGTATCTTGTACACTGACTGGCTGTCCTGTCTCCCATTTGACAATATCTCATGTAGTTAGGAACTATAACTCTGCAGCGAAATGTGTAAAGATATAAAACTTCCTGGCAGGTTACAGCTGTGTGCTGGACCGAGACTCAAAATATGGACCTTTTCCTTTCACAGATACGTGCTCTACCAATTGAGCTAACAAGCATGACTGATGACTCATCCTTATAGCTTAACCTGCGCCAGTATCTCGTCTCCTACCCTCTCAACTTCCCAGAAGTTATCCTGTGAAATTTGTGGTACTAGCACTCCTGAAACACAGGATATTGCGGAGACATGGGGGATGTTTCCAGAGAATGAGTCTATTTTCAGAAGAAAGACAAACTGCGAAAGACAAAAATACTGAGAATAAGTCTAAGTTTGGCACACAGTTTTAACTTAAATTTATCCATGTTATGCAGATGTTATTTGAGGGCAGCGACTGTGTTGTAAGATTTTTATGAAATATTATACACTGCAACAGTCACTTCTTACAAAATTTTATGAGCACAGCGCGTTTCGACAGTTCGCTGCCATCATCAGGGTGCATTTATAATTATTTTACATTTTAATTAATATGGAATGAAATTAGTTTACTTTGCTGTTTGTGCCATTTAGGTTATGTGTCGAAAAGATGCCTGCAAAGGTCGATAATTATGTTATAGTTTTTAAAGAAAAATTATCTTTCCCAACAACTCACCTAACGTTTGCTATGACGTAAACACATCTAGGCACAAATGTTACATCCTTATTGCACAGTACTGTTTCAGCAATAGAAACTAGTTTCTCTTAACTTTCAAGACTCTTTGAATTGGTGTAAACAAATGATTGTGAAAGTCAGGTTACCTCCCATTTGGAAAGCGGTTGCACTCAGCGACTGTTATGTTGACTTGTAAATTATAGATTTCAGCGATCAGTCGTCCTTTTTAAATTTTATTGGCATATCATTGAGAATGGCAACGGCCTTGCCACAGTGGATACACCGGTTCCCGTGAGATCACCGAAGTTAAGCGCTGTCGGGTGTGGCCGGCACCTGGATGGGTGACCATCTAGCCGCCATGCGCTGTTGCCGTTTTTCGGGGTGCACTCAGCCTCGTGATGCCAATTGAGGAGCTACTCGACCGAATAGTAGCGGCTCCGGTCAAAGAAAACCATCATAACGACCGGGAGAGCGGTGTGCTGACCACACGCCCCTCCTATCCGCATCCTCACCTGAGGATGATACGGCGGTCGGATGGTCCCGATGGGTCGCTTGCGGCCTGCAGACGGAGTGCTTTTTTTTATATCATTGAGAATGGCTAGCTTCTAGTTGAAATCTAGATCTGCCAATAAAATTTAAGAAGGACGACTGATCGCTGAAATCTATAATTTACAAGATTGTGAAATTTTTCAGCTCTGATGTTACTGTGCTCTATGTTCCAGACAGCGAAATTACCTACAAAAACGTAAATAAATGCACTAACAAAATGACTAACCATGCTTATCACATAATGTACACACTATAATATATTATCTTCCAGAACAACACATAACCTCACTCGTACACACAGCAAAGGAAACTAACCTCACTTCATAATAATTACAATGTAAAAGTAACTGTAAGTGCAGCAGATGAAGGCAGCATGCTGCCGAAACGCATCCTACTAGTAAAATTTTAGTAACAAGTGACTGTTGCAGTATATATTATTTCATAGAAGTAACACAGTTTTAAGCTGCCTGGAAGTTTCAGTATCTCATTCGGTTTTTACCTTATTATCTGCATCGTTCATTTCTATCAGGAGGTACACACTTCTTGTTATTTTAATGACTTTCTCTGAAATATTACCGTATTTTTTGTAATATGCAATTTATGTCGAGTCTTCACTTATTCTGGACTTTATATATTTCTCTCTTCCTCTTACATTAGTTTTTAATTCCCTTAGTTATCCATGGCTAACTTGTCTTTTAAAGAGATTTTCTGGACAATGTTTTACGAAAGCTACTTTCAAATATTCAAATTTACTATATTCATATTTACTATAGAATAAATTGAATCTTACATTAGCATCTTTTTCTGTATATACCTCATCCCATATGATTTGTTTTAACTTACTCTTAAAGTATCCTGCTCTCATTAATAAGCCTTATTGCTCTGTATAAAGCTGCCTCGGGGTGGTAAGGTCTTATATTGTTTACCTCCTGTATTTATGCATCAAGATCAGATAGTCTGTTAATA
Organism: Schistocerca nitens; assembly: GCF_023898315.1. Taxonomy (NCBI): domain Eukaryota; kingdom Metazoa; phylum Arthropoda; class Insecta; order Orthoptera; family Acrididae; genus Schistocerca; species Schistocerca nitens. The sequence continues at coordinate 833,500,269 of NC_064614.1, forward strand.
ACTGGGCACACATTAATGGTTTCAGCCTTAACCCTGTCTATAAAAATGTTACCGAATAGTGTCTCACTATTTTGATGCACATGAGTTCGAAAATTGACTGCTGGAATTTGAATGAAATAACCTAATAATAACTCTATTCATTTTTCCTGTCCACATTTTTTACGAAGTGTGCATTGAAATCTTGACAAGCTATTATTTCTCCTTGTTTGACAGGTGGCTCAACAACGCATCTAGATTTTCCGTATATAGCAAAAAATTTCCTAGAGGGAATCTGTATACCGTTACAATCACTAGAGAAGTATTTTACAGTATTAACTTACCAGCTCATACTTTTAGGTACTGATCTGCACAAAAACTATTTGTTTCATTATTTTTGACCTTATGTCCAATTTTAACATCAGTTGCAACTCCTCCTTTTTTCATGTATACTCTACACGAAAATGATGCTAGTCTATAATTCTTTGATATTTAACTTCTCCATCTCCATGCTTACGTGGTGTTCACGTACTTTAATGAAAGGAATTTAATGAACTGAAAATTTGATGAACTGAATAGAACAAGGACTCTGTTTAGCTTTTGATACGAAGGACAGATAGACACTCAGGTCAGCATAGCATAAATTGACAAAAATCGGATCTGTCAATTGTTCCAACTGAAAATTCCAGGTTAGCATTTCGACACACGAGAAACATTTGTTGTGGTTGCCTGCGCACTCGGCAACGGCCACGTCTACTTAACACTGGAATTCAACTGTGCTTGATTAGCACAACTCAAAACTGATGATGGAATGTTAGAAAGGCAAACTGGAATTATTACACAAACAGCAGAAACTCATAATTGCTTCCTAGAGTCGTAATTGATGTGGCAAAGAGAAATATTGCTCCAGTATGTAGAGAGACATAGCTGGAATTAAGCTACAAAAAATTCTGAAAAAGAGTACCAAAAAAAAGGTAGCACACACACATAGTAAAACGGCTTATGATAGGACAATGGGTCTCGAAAACCTAGATAGGGAGAAGTAACAATATCTGATCTTCACCCAGAATACCTGGGGAGCTTGGTCTCTTTTACGACGACTGGGTGCAGCAATGCCAATACGAAGTCAAGCAGGTCTAGGTAGCCCACCACATCAAAAACCACGCAGAAAAATTCGATGTTGATCCACATTTTGAAACGATCGTTGAATGATAAATTGAAGACAAAGCACAGAAGGAAGAAAAAATGCTTGCTTGGACATCCCTTTACAGAAGACGGAATTAACACTGAAATATAAAGTTCAAACCGGCAAAGGACGCCAAAATAATGAAACTGATTCATAGTTTATTAAAAATCTGTGTGGCTCACAGAGTAGTGTCAATGCTGAAAGGCCCACAACAATTCAAAATAACTACACTTTAAAAATTCTAAAACTACAGAAATCTGGCACTGCCCAGTAAGTTATCGTCCCATCGCATTGCTCAATTTATGCTATAAACTATTAGAAAAGGTTCATTTACAACAGAAGATATAGAATAATCGACAGCAAAGTACATCCGGTTCAGGACGATTCAGATCAAACCGAACGTGTGAGCACGCTTTTCCTCTCACCTTCTTGACCATACCTCACATACTGTTTGGCTAGATTGACCAGTGATTAAGCTAACTCGAACCTTACCGCAATGTGAAGCTCATTTCACTACTGGAGACAAAGCTTAAAAATCGATTTTTCTGTCACTGAGGGAAAATTTTCGGGTAAATCATGCCGAGATAAGAAAATGGATCAGTATTGGCACCTCTTTTCTTTAACGTAAACACAAGGTCCAAGCTGGCAACAGTATTTCAAAAGTTTGGTATGCACATAATATTGCCGTAGCGACGCTAAGTAATTTTTTTTCAAAAAAGAAGAATAGACTCTCCGAGTTGCTTCAGATACTAAAGAAACATTAAAAACGGTGAAACATGTGTGTTCGTATTTCATCAAAATAACAAGCTCGCTGACATAAAACCTATCAGTGCCTGACGGACACTGTTAAATGACAAACCTAGTCCTAAATGTCCTGACGTGACTGTCGATTCATCCTCAAAGTTCACCAAATATCTTCAAATAAACGGACAAAATTTTAAAATCAGATACATCATTATCGGAAAACTGTCTGCACATAACTGGACAGCACAAACAACTTACCTTCTGTACAGTAACACAATCGATTGTGTTTTCTGTTGGCGAATACTGCGCTTCTGAAATTCTGTCTCACCTCCCACATACCAGGTTTAAATCCAGACATCCTATATGACACCTCAAAAGTCTCCACCAATTCAAAAGAAAGCTGCAGCGCTTACTGCCCACTGTTTGCCGGAGAAGACAGAAATAAACAGATTGACTCAACTATTCCGTCCATGACCATAGGCGTTCAGCTGCAAGAATAATATGGAGCTGTCTCAATGGCATCAGAGCCGCGCATGCAACACGCAAAGCGCCCTTTATGAGTTATCGTACGTAGCCGATAATGATTTTTCAGTGCAATGGAGCAAAAAGTAGAATGTGTTTATTGCATGCTCAATAAGAAGATTGGGTGTTGGAACATCTTCAGAAAGGTCCCTTCGAAGATAACAGCATTGTTAAGTTCCCTGGACATAGAGCTCAAAAGAAACTGTGATAGTTCAAAATGTTTTAAATGGCTCTGAGTACTATGGGACTTAAGTTCTGAGGTCATCAGTCCCCTAGAACTTAGAATTACTTAAACCTAACTAACCTAAGGACATCACACACATCCATGCCCGAGGCAGGATTCGAACGCGCGACCGTGGCGGTCGCGCAGCTCCAGACTGTAGCGCCTAGAACCGCTCGGCCACTAAGGTCGGCACTGTGATAGTAATAACTGCTCTAAATATTACTTGACGTAATTTTATCGATGTCCTAGTGTATATCCCACCATTTAGGGCCAATTGTTTTCATAATTTGGCAAATTATATTTTACTCGTATTTTAATTTTGTGGTCGTATGACCAGCCTTGCTCACAGTAGAGAGGGAAATCGTTAACGCCGTCTCCACGAATCGTAAAAACTGCTGTTTGTCGTCGAATTTTAACTGTTTGTGTATAGTATTTTCTGAGGTGGAGGTTGGGGATAAGCTCAGAATTTGCCTAAATAAGTGTGGAAGACTCGCAAAAAAACATGCTCAATCATTACCAGACCAACGATCATAAATCCACTGCTTAGATTCTATTCTCACTCAAATTATCACAACCTAGTGTGCTGCGTGTTAATCTATATAACCAGGTCACTTGTTATAAATTTCTACTAGTTTGTTGATATTGTTTCATGTTTTGTTTTTCGGTTTTATGTATGTCTCATTTGTCTGTAGTTTTGCCATGCGGTAAACAAATAAACAACAATAACTCTTACCAGAAAGTTTTCCAAGCTTTATCAGATTACCTAAGAATGTATTGACGCTTGTAGTATGCAAATCCTTCCCGAAAGCCGTGTGTGTTAAACCGCTGCTTCCGGGAGGGTGAGGAGCTTCGGCCCCGGATCGAATCCGTCAGGCGGTTTAACGACGAGGGTCGGTTTGCCAGCCGACTCAGATGAGGTATTTAGGCGTTTTGTCACATCCCACTAGGTGAATACCGGGCTGGTACTAACGTCCCGCATCAGTTACACGATTCGCGAATATTTAGAAAACTTTCGCTGTTTTTTACATGAATAACACTACAAGCAGACAGTTGGGGTTCACAAATTCCGTCCCAGGAGGTGACGGGGTGGCGACAGGGAGGCCATCCGGCCGCTCCTTAAACTAACGATGCCTAATACTGTAACAAGCATGCCAAACCTGCGCGAAGGGCAACACAGGTAGAAGAAGACACTTGCAGCGTGCAAGCTAGCATGAAAGTTTTCTAGAATCCGTGCTTTTATCAGAATTGCGTGTATTCATGTTGTATGATTTCAAATCATTGTAAGGTATCTTTCAAGTAAGCTCCAGAAGTGTACTAAAGCAGATAATTTACACTGCCTAACATGAAAAGTGAAGCACCCCGAAGGTTAGGAGGAAACGAAATGCAACTTCACGGACTGAGGGGGCATGTGCTATCATTTCAGTGAGTTCAACATCGAGTCAAATTTACGAAGAATTTAGCAGGATGCTCCCACTTTTCCATAAGGGTCTGCATCCTCTCTGGGCTGGAAGCATGCGCTGATTCAGTTGGAGTAATTTCATAAAGCTGTCGTATTCTCTCCTGAGGCAAGATGGCCCCTGGATATTGGCACTTGCCTGGAGTTGATGTCCCAGTTGGTCCCACTCTTGTTGTAAAAGGGATAGATCCGAAAACATTGCTGGTCATGACAGTACCTCAGCAGACTGTTCATAGAGACGTGCCTCCGTATTGACCGGCATTGTCCTGTTGAATAATGGCACAACGCTACAGTCGCTTGATGACGGCGCAGGATGTCCGTGACGTAGCGCTGTGCCATAAGAGTTCCCTCAAAGACTACCACCGTCATCGGAAGCCGTAACTTATGGCTTCCCACACCGTGACACCAGGAGTAACACCGCTGTGCGGCTCCAAAACATTGGAAGTATGGAATCTCTCCCCAGGTCGCCGTAAAACTCGCCAACAGTTATCATCCGGGTAGTGCAGAATAGCGATTCAAACCTGAACACTGTGCGTAGCCACTCATCAGAAGTCCACGCTTCCTGTTCGCGGCACCACTCCAAACACAGCCGTTTTATGTTGTGGTGTTAAGGCAGCCTGTGTATGCGACGATAATTCCCTGGTCTGGCTGCTTCTAGTCTCCTACGTATGGTGCGGATTGCACAGAATATTGCAGGGGGCCGATCACGTCTTCACGCATGACAGGCGCAGAGGTAAAGACGTTACGATGTGCTTGGTGCATGTGGTGGTCAGATGTGGTCGACCGAAACTCTGACGACGAATATGCCTGCCCCTAAGTTCCCATCCAGTGCAACATCGGGCCACTATCGCTCCTGAGTGCCCCACACATCTGTATACTGCAATGTTCAATCGACTAGCCAAACTGAGAGCCGCAGTGAGGGCCCCTGATAATGCAGTCTCAAATGGGTACACAGCGGCTCCGCATCCTTCATAGCGATCACTCAAAATCTGTGCCAGTTAACGTCCGTTGTACAGGGTATTTCAAAACGAATATACGGGTTTTAAGGCTTTGTAGCATTTATTAGATTTAACTTACAATTGTAAATAATACATGTAATGAAAGAGCAACTCAAACAGTTTTGTTTGTGCACCTGTGCACAAAGGGAAGAGTTTGGACCGACTAAGAGTAACTGAAGAAAATGCTGAACGAGTGAGAGTCTTTAGACTTAGAAATCAGTTCGGCAGGCTAGTCGTGAATTAGCAATTCCAATGACGTCTGTTTCAGGAGACGTTTACAACTACGTCCCTATCGTTTGCAATTGTTACAAGCTGTAAAGCCTACAGACTATGGTTTACGTGCTAACTATGCAAACGAAATGCTACTGCATGATGGAGAAGAGTTTCTGAATTGGCCCCTTGTCAGTGATGAATGGACATTTCTCCTAAGTGGAAATGTGAAAACACATAATGTGCACATCTTTCTTTCGCTACTGCCTTTATCCCGCATTGTGCGTAGGGTCGGCAGGGTAAGTACGGATTTGGCATGGTTAAGTTAAGGGGTGGCCAGATGCCCTTCCTGCCGCCACTCCATACCCCTCCGGGACGGAATCAGTTTACCCCAGCTGTCTGTGTCTAGTGTAAATCGTGAAATAGTGTGAATGTGTTTCAGATGTCTGCGAGTCGTGTAACTAAGGCGGGGCGTGGGGACCAGCCCGGTATTCACCTAGTATGTGGGAAACCGCCTAAAAACCACATCCAGGCTGGCCGCCACACCGGCCGCCGTCGTTAATCCGCCAGGCAGATTAGATCCGGGGCCGGCGCGCCTACCCGAGTCTACGAAGCAGCGCGTTAGCGCTCTCGGCTATCCTGGCGGATACATAATGTGCACATCTGGGTGTCAGTGAAACCCGACGATATGGTACAGTTGCAACGAGACTCCCCCAAATTAAATGTTTTTGTGCCGTTTCCCGTGGGGGGGGGGGGGGGGGGGGAGGGGGGAGGAGCAATTGTAGCTGGTGTTTCTTATCTTTATTCGCTGGGGCTATGGGTCTTTTCTCAATTGAAACAATCTGGCCTGCTGGAGTGGCCGAGTGCTTCTAGGCGCTACAGTCTGGAACCGCGTGACCGCTACGGTCGCAGGTTCGAATCCTGCCTCGGGCAATGATGTATGTGATGTCCTTAGGTTAGTTCGGTTTAAGTAGTTCTAAGTTCTAGAGGACTGATGACCTCAGAAGTTAAGTCCCATAGTGCTCAGAGCCATTTGAAACAATCTGACCCACAGGACTTCATTTGGCAGCAAGACGGTGCGCCACCTCACTGACGCAAGTCAGTGTGCGATTGGTTAAACGACGTTTTACCCGACCTCTGCGTTGGCCGCAAGGTGTCAGATGACAAGCTTGTTTTCCTTGACCTCCATGCTCACATACAATCTGACGCCAAGCGATTTTTACGTTTGGGCGTTCATAGAGGATCATGTGTATGTGCCTCCGATACCAACTGATACCTGACCTCAGAAACAGCGTGTTGCAACAATCGACACACTGATCGAGGTTTTGGAGGAACTCGCCTATCGATGTGCGATGAATGGTACTCACATTGAATACTTGTAAGAGAAACTTTTGAGTTGCTCTTTCATTTGATGCATTATTTAGAATTGTTAAGTTGAATTTAATAATTGCTGCAAAGCCATAAAACCCGTATATTCATTTTGAAACACCCTGTACACCCTACCAGGACTGCTAAAGGCACTTATCACAAAAAACGCTAATTTACCTTGGTAGCCGTTGAACCTGTTACAGAGGATGCAATTCTAATTATTTACATACCTGCCGATGGCGCGTACGTGTACTGAGTTTCATTGACATCCGACCATGTCTTCTGGGTTGTAGTTTTTCATCAGGTAACGTACATTAACAACACTCGACACTAGCCCCTATATTAAACTATTAAATTAGAAAACATAAAGTAGGAACAGTATTTTGGCGAAGCAGAGTTAGATCACTGTCGGAACAGAAGAAAAAACAAGCTGGCGGCCTTGCATCGAATCGTCGACGATGTTTTCAGAGGTGGAACTCAGGCTCGGATTGGACATGAATGGGACAGAAAATCGGCCGTGGCCTTTTTGATGAGAATGTCCCTACATTCGTCTTGTTCAACTACAGAAACGACGGAAAACTTAAAACAGTGTAGTTCAAGTGGATTTAAGTTCTGTCTCAGGGAATACAAGTTAATTGCCATGAGAACTGCACCACTCGCTACGTGGAACGGCAGTTTCTCATGTCGTATGCGCGGGCGGCATAAAACTTCACATAAATTGGTCTCCGTATTGCTGGTGATAAAGGTTTTACGCCGGGATCTTCTGCATAAACTGACGTCACGAATTTCATCAAGGCAAGCCTGCGTGAGGCGCTATACATTCCACTCCGCCTCTGTTGGGGTAATTTACCTGACTCACAAGGTGAGCTGCGCAAGGACGAATGACGTTATCTGCCTCTCGTTTGTGCGAGCGATTTGCACAGATCTCTGAACGTGTGCCGTTGCCTTTCGGGGATGCACCTCGCTGGAAGCACTGATGACATAACTCGAAATATCTCTTCTTATCTTACCGATTCCTAAACTTTAATATACGATGATTATCAATGCAAAGTAGTTTCAAGCCCTATTATTCCTTGGAGCGTCCATTTACTCCATGGAATAGCTTCTCTGCTATCTATGTTTTCTCTTATGAAAAGAATGAGGCAATGCTTGCCGATTAGCCGCGAAAGAAGGAGGATGTATACGTATGTATTGTTGAGCTAGTCGCTATCTTGATGATGTTCTGTATGAGAAGGAGTTTAATACATGAACTAAACTAAAGTAAGAGTGTTCGCGTTTTATTTAACTGATTATTATTGACAGTGTCTGCTTACTACGCTGTGTTGCACGGGATCGTGGGTAACGCCTGATTTACACTGGACGAACCTGCCGTTTTGTATGCTCAAGATATCCAGTTACTTCAAATAAATACGCTAAACGGTCTTAACAGGAGATCTCCGGTGTTCTCCATGTGATCACCGAAAGTTAATAATTATTACAAATGTTTTCAGGAGATCGACTGACAATTTTCGTCGCACCGAGACTTCGAAATTGCTTCACTGCCATATGGAATTTAAGTTAAGCTCAATTTAATCAGGATAGAACAGTATTGAACTTTGTGAATGTGATAAGCCTGCTTTGTGAATGAAAATTCCCTTAACATACGCATGTTTTTACTATCCTGATCAGTGAAGCTAAATCAGGCCGGTGTGAGAGAGGTTTTTAAATTATTTGAATAACACAAAAAAATATTAAAGGTGGCATACATGCACACCTACACCTACATCTACATCTACATCGACATTATTCCCAGCAAGTCACGTTACGTTGTGTGTTGGAGAGTACTGAGTATACCACTGACACTTACTCCCTTTCCTGTCTCAGTCGCGAATGGTTCGCCAGAGAAACGATTGTTGGCAAGCCTCCATGTAAGCTCGAATCACTGTAATTTTGTGTTCATGGTCTTTTCTCGAGATATACATAAGGTGAAGCAATATATTAGTGGACATGTAATACTACAATGTTACGGAGCTTACCAAATAATTAAATAAATTTTTAAAGAAGTATGTTGGTTGATTCTGCTAGGAAAGTACGCTCTCGAAATCTTTAACAGTAAACCACACCTTGGTGCAGAGCGCTTTGCCACTGGAGTTGGCTGAGAATCTCCGTGACACTTTCACGCTTATGAAATGGGCCTGTAAAGGAACGTGCAGCATTCTTTGCATATCCTCCATTTCCTCTATCTACAGTCCCGCCAAATGCGTTCTCCAATGGTGATTTTTTAATCCGAGGTTAGCCCATGGCTCGTAAAATTTTGGATATTAGACTGCTTACAATATAAGAAGAGTTGGTAGGGTTTTCGTGATGCCGTCTGTTAGTCTCTTCTGCGCACATGATTTCGGTACAGTATGTGAAGTTTTGTTATACGTACTGTTTAGACTTCTTGAGTATGGTCTTTGGCGAATGACACAATTTGTTGACTATGATCGATGCTCTGAAAAAAATAATTATGGATGCTGTTACCACAACACCCAACCTCAAATTACCAATGTATTTTTCTTTGCACTACAGGGATAATATATGCAAACATGATTTATTTACAGCGATAAATTGTACGTATTTAGAGCACACATCATCAGAGTCAACGACAAGACAGTCATTTCATGGACGAGGATCTGAACCGTCATCTTCCCAAATATGAGTTGATTGTGCTAACCACTGCGCCACGTCGCTCGCTAAGTGACCAATGGATTCCACATGATAAACAGGTTAGACATCTATTGCTCCTGAACAAAACACAATATAAATGAGAGCAATGTCTCAACAAAAAGACGTTCGCTGGACGAATGTTGGTAGATAAGAAGAGGCAATGGTCTGCAAGAATAAGGAAGGCATACGACAGAAATGAAAGGTAATGGCAGAATAATGCACGTGGTAGCTATTATGGTCGTCGTGTAACATACAGCTACAAAGAACACTCAAAGCAGCCCTACGCAAATTTGTGCTTACGGCGAAAAGATTCCCTTGAAACTTAATGATTAAAGTTCGTTCCACAGTAAGGAGACTCCGCCAACGCCATGCACGTCACTTAGTGTTGCCAGATTACTGTATTTTCCACTGAAACTGTTGGTTTCTACCCTCCATTAAGTGGTGAAATGTAGCTTCTAGTGACTGGTGGATTTTATAGTGGTTTAGTAGAATTCAGTTTCAGTCACTGAAAGTGCGATCTCTTAACCACTAAGCTATTTACATATTTCTACTTTATTTGATTTCAGGAGTATTTACTTTTACTGCGAAGACAACACTGATGCATTACAATGTGACATCAAACGAATCGTCACACTCGACAGACAACATGTGGGGATTCCCTGTAGAATGAACAGTATTTAGCAGCACCTAGTTATAGCGCTTTTAACGAGCGAGGACGGCTTGCACAGGTGCAGGGAGTGCAGCAACCGGTATCAAACAATGGGTGCTCACTTGTTTCATTGTCGCTTCCAATAACCACTGAGCGCTTGCTGGCTCACGCACGGTGCCTCACGTCAGATGCGCAGAAAAAGTCATCGTTCGTGGTGTGCACTTCACAATTATGATTCTCAGTCTACGTATTATTTCTCGACTTCATACGTGTGTAACTATGCCGAAACCACAATATACGCAAAAGGTTCGGGATTATTGGCTTCAAGATCCACATTTATAAGACTGGACTCAAGTTATTGAAAGTACTACGGGTAAAGTCAGCGAAGTGCAAATTTTGTGGTACAATTTTAAGGAGTCACTATGGAGATTTGAAGTTTCATGAGATGTCAAAGAAGCATCTACAAAATAAAACGGTAAGGAACCTTTTTTTAAATTGATTAGTCATTCATTGATCGATTTTACATCTTTGACTATGTACAGTGTTGCATGTTGTAACTACACAGCCTAAAATTGCTTTTTAAGTCAGAGCCGATTGGAAATAAATAAAGGGAGAAGCAAGACTTCCATTATTCACAGCCATGCATACTAGTATACGGGTACGTGTAGCCAACCATTTGGGAGAGATAATTAATCACAGTCATGAAAAAGATATCGAAAACGTTCAGCTGCACCGCACTAAGTGTCCCTCGGTTATAAAAAACGTAACAGCACCGCATTTTACTGACCTTCTAAAACAGTATTGCAAAGATCAACCATTTAGCTTATTAACTGATGAATCTACTGATATTTCTGTGCATAAATATTTGAGATTGATTATAGTTTATTACAGTAAATTACACCAAAAAGTAGTATCTACATATTTTGACCTTGTTGAACAGCAGTAGTGTAATGCTGAAGCAATTGTTTCTGCAATACAGAAGACACTTCAGTGATTCGATTTGCGACTCGAAATTTTAATGGGCGATGGAATACATAATGCCTCTGTCACGGTTGGGGTGTTTAATTAAAAAGACATATGATTGGTTTAGGCGCTCCTCTTCCAGACATTCTCTTCATAAGGAGCTATACAGAACCATCAACGATGGACAGGAACCGTTAAAAATAGTTCAAGCGCGCCAGACAAGCTGGTTATCAATAGAATCCGCTGTACCAAGAATATACACGCAATGGTCTGAGCTAAAAACACATTTTTGGTAGCTAAAGTGCGCGAAAGGTGTCACATGACAGAGTTATTGCACGCTATGTACGCAAACGATATTAATTACAAATATATTTCATTTTTATATCCAATATCAATTGAAATAGACAAGGTGAATAAAATGTTCGAGTCGAAAGATACACATCACACCGAACTCTGATGAGTTGACCAACCCGATAGATATGCTGGTCAGCAAATTTAAGTTTCCTGCAAATAAAGTTAATATTTTAACTTAGAATATTCATGATTTATTCGATCGAAGATGTTATCTGGGATTCCACTTTGAAACTTGCTTGAAATTAGAGAAAAAGGATTACCAAGGAAAGACGAAGAAATGTTGCGTAATCGGTGCATAACATTTATAGTAAGTCTGATTGAAGAAATAAAAAACAAGTTACCAGAAATTTTGAAGTTAATGAAAAAAATTTCCAGACTAAGTGTTGAACAAGCACTTAATTACAACAAAGAAGATCTAATTGATAAAATGGCTCAGTTCAATAAAAGTGTAGAATTTATAGTATGAGTGGATGATCAGTGGTGACAAATTCATTTGTTGAACTGGAACGAGACCAAAGATACAAAAGAATTTTGGAATGAAATACTGAATTTCACAGACGCTCAAGAAGAATCCAGATTTGGGAAAGTAGCGACTTTTGCGATTACTTTCCTAATACTACCTCATTCCAATGCCGATGTTGAGAGACTGTTTAGCAGTAAGAGTGTAATAAAAAGCAAGCAGAGGAATAGAATGAAGTTAAATCTTTTAATTTCTATATTAAAAATACGCTGTGGTTTGAGGTTGGAAGAAAAATGCTGCAACGAATATGAAATTCCAATAAACGTTGTAAAACAAATCGGTACCAGAGAATCGTATCAGTCTGAAACCGACGATGATGATGATTTGCAGACAAAAATTATTCATCTGAAGAAGACGAATTCATTTAAATAATTAGCTGTTGTTATAGAACTTGACTTCTTGATTTCTTGTACGTTCATTTAATGATTGTGAATATTTTGTTACTTAATAATAAAGGAAACTACTTACTAATGTACTTATTGTTTTCTTTCATAATAATTTTTTAAAAAATAGTGGAAATTTTAGCGATTATGAGAATAGGGGCATTTTTGTTAGTGGTTTTCTGGTGGTTTTTGCACTTGAATCTGGTGGGGAGCTCACTGTTGCCAACACTGCTCTCACTCTGCGGTCGCAATCAGTTTCTTAAATACTGGTTTATCTGCTACGTGTAAATCCGCTAATCAAAAGTTCATTGCTATTGTTCCTTGCAAAGCCAGCCAGTTGTTCACCGCACAATTGTTGTATTTATTTTACTTTGTCTTCTTTATACTAGTCTTTAGCAGAACCCCATTTCTTTTTTACAATTCACCTTCATCCTCATTTTTGAACCATTTATCCTTATCCCGATCTCTGTGGTAAGGAGGCCGTCCATTCTGTTCAATTTTTTCTTCTTTGTTTTCAGGCATAAGCGTTGCACTTCTCTTATAAAGGGTATATATATTCTCCCTGCGTTTTTTTTTAATCCATCAGGAAATCGCTTTCTCTTCTTGCTTTACTTCCACGATAGACATAATGCACAACTTGTTATGAGGTGCATTGCTGCCCAACACCCTGCTTACCACTAGTCTATTTTCTAAGTTCCCTTTTACAGTACTCTAATTGTGTTTTTGTAGATTATTCGTTTGACTTTCTAATTCATTTCATTTCTTCTCAGGGCTTTAAACATTTTATTCCACTTATCATCAATGAAAGATTTTTTTTAGATTCACAAATGCTAAGAAAATAATCATTTATTTTCCTCATACCTCCATTAGAACTACTGATGGCCTTGGGAGAGCCAGTCATGACAAAACTCTACCATCTGGTGAGCAAGATGTATGAGACAGGCGAAATACCCACAGACTTCAAGAAGAGTATAATAATTCCAATACCAAAGAAAGCAGGTGTTGACAGATGTGAAAATTACCGAACTATCAGTTTAATAAGTCACAGCTGCAAAATACTAACACGAATTCTTTACAGACGAATGGAAAAACTGGTAGAAGCGGACCTCGGGGAAGATCAGTTTGGATTCCGTAGAAATGTCGGAACACGTGAGGCAATACTAACCTTACGACTTATCTTAGAAGAAAGATTAAGAAAAGGCAAACCTACGTTTCTAGCGTTTGTAGACTTGGAGAAAGCTTTTGACAACGTTAACTGGAATACTCTCTTCCAAATTCTGAAGGTGGCAGGGGTAAAATACAGGGAGCGAAAGGCTATTTACAATTTGTGCAGAAACCAGATGGCAGTTATAAGAGTCGAGGGGCATGAAAGGGAAGCAGTGGTTGGGAAAGGAGTGAGACAGGGTTGTAGCCTCTCCCCGATGTTATTCAATCTGTATATTGAGCAAGCAGTAAAGGAAACAAAAGAAAAATTCGGAGTAGGTATTAAAATTCATGGAGAAGAAGTAAAAACTTTGAGGTTCGCCGATGACATTGTAATTCTGTCAGAGACAGCAAAGGACTTGGAAGAGCAGTTGAACGGAATGGACAGTATCTTGAAGGGAGGATATAAGATGAACATCAACAAAAGCAAAACGAGGATAATGGAATGTAGTCAAATTAAATCGGGTGATGCTGAGGGGATTAGATTAGGAAATGAGACACTTAAAGTAGTAAAGGAGTTTTGCTATTTAGGGAGTAAAATAACTGATGATGGTCGAAGTAGAGAGGATATAAAATGTAGACTGGCAATGGCAAGGAAAGCGTTTCTGAAGAAGAGAAATTTGTTAACATCGAGTATAGATTTAAGTGTCAGGAAGTCGTTTCTGAAAGTATTTGTATGGAGTGTAGCCATGTATGGAAGTGAAACATGGACGATAACCAGTTTGGACAAGAAGAGAATAGAAGCTTTCGAAATGTGGTGCTACAGAAGAATGCTGAAGATAAGGTGGGTAGATCACGTAACTAATGAGGAGGTATTGAATAGGATTGGGGAGAAGAGAAGTTTGTGGCACAACTTGACTAGAAGAAGGGATCGGTTGGTAGGACATGTTTTGAGGCATCAAGGGATCACAAATTTAGCATTGGAGGGCAGCGTGGAGGGTAAAAATCGTAGAGGGAGACCAAGAGATCAATACACTAAGCAGATTCAGGAGGATGTAGGTTGCAGTAGGTACTGGGAGATGAAGAAGCTTGCACAGGATAGAGTAGCATGGAGAGCTGCATCAAACCAGTCTCAGGACTGAAGACCACAACAACAACAACAACAACAACAACAACCTCTTTCCTTTACTAAGTACTGCTTCTCTAAGACCTTTACTCTTAAGATTTCTTTAGATTCACAAATGCTAAGAAAATAATCATTTATTTTCCTCATACTCCTTTCCTTTACTAAGTACTGCTTCTCTAAGACCTTTACTCTTAATGTATCCAACCAGAACTGTGTCCAGCATCTCATAAAACAATCTTTCTATTCATCTAAATACAACTCCACTCAGTCATTAACAAGTGTGAGGTGTTAGACATCGTCTGAGACCACTCACATATATCGTCCTGTGCATTATTATGCAGCCCAGTAATGCTTTTCTGGAAAACTGAGGCAGGTTTCCTGTAACTTTGACCTCAGATGAGCCACCCGGTTCCTACACAGCCTATTGATTTCTCCGAAGATATCTCATCGACTCTTGCTGAACTGTTTTACCTCATATTATTGTGTTCTGTCAAACTCTGAGCACATTAACCGATCATTTATTTGTTTCGTATATACAATTTCATTTTATACTGCGTTGCAGGACAGCTTCTTTAATCGAAGAAATCTACCATGTACTCTTGCTATCTGTCTGCTTGCCTTTTGCACTCACGGGGATTTCCATTCAGCACGTCGTTGAATAACTTGCTTAATTGTCACTTCCCCGAGATTACGTACAATATTCTTGCACGTGGCGTAAACATTTCCAACGACCATACCTTTCTCGATAAATTACTCTTTCACCGGTTCTGCTTTGCTTCTTTTTGCTTCCTCCTGATTGTATTACTAAGCTGACTACTGGTGTGTCACGTCATGCTTTTCATTCTTATATTTGCATCTCTTTCAACAATGAACTTCGGTATTTCTTAAATTATCGAGAGCTTTCTCACTTATACATTTTCCGTCCCTATCGCTGCCTCTCTAACTTTCTTTACGTCTTTCTGAATTATATTTCAGTTCTCCTCTACTGAACAGCCTACAACGGATAATATCCGCTTCTACCAATTCATACTAAATGCCCGATATTCGACATATTTGTTTCTCTTGCTCTTTATCCTTTTGTCTGTCAACCTGCTAGATTATTATCTAGATTCTTATTCTCCATGGGAACAATTTTGCAGCACTGTATTTCGTTCCTAAGTCTTTGTTTTTATCATGATGAAGTTCAGTTGATATTTTCCCGTGTTAATCAGTATCTTCTTCTGTTATGTTTTAGAAGAGAATGTTCACTGTACCCAATTGAAACTTTAGAACTTTACAATCTTTTTTCTGTTTCGTTTCTTCGCCTTGTATCATATTCTTCAGCAATCCCGTCTTCCTTAAGCATGTTTTCAGTTTCTTCACGTACTTTTCCCATTTCACCAGCAGTGGGCATGTCAACCTGTAGAATGGTGGTTGGAGCTGCCTACGTAACAATCCTCAGGTGAACAAATCGATCACTGTACACTATTTGCAACCACAAAATTTGCTGCTCACCTTCCTAATCAGTACAACTTCGGCTTGCTGCTGCTGATATTGTTCTCGTATAACCACAAAGACAATTCCACGTTTTTCTACTCGTGACTACCGCACCAATTGAGCAAAATGATTACATTAGCCACGTAACTGTAGAGCGTCAGCGATTGTCAGTTATCACCAGCTTAGTGGTTTTGTAAAAATGTTCAACTTGCTAACTTCCGGAACATGGACGTTTTCATTCCTTTGATGGCGTCCGTAGACATACAAAGAGATCACACAAGGTAATATGAATATCTTTCTAGGAGTTGCGAAAAAAGCGGTTCTCAGAGACCTACTTTGCGTAATTTTGACCGTGAATTTCGATTATTCAAACTCCATATAACTGGTTTTACTACCAAATTTGACAAAAGTAACCACGTCATAGTTTAGCGAAAAACACCAAAAGAACATAAAATACGAAAATTCTCGTAAACAAACTCGTAAATAACTAATTACATGGTTATAATTTTATGCAGTCGTAACTTTAAGAGTCAAATAAACACGCACATGGTCATGAGTATCCCATATGTGACGTTTTATTGAATGTAAACATAGTTAATGTAGCTGTCAGTTGTCACATTCAGAGTTCCGACCTGTAGCGTGCCTTGCACCAATAGCGGACGAGCAGTTTAACTGTGATTGGTCGGCGCTCAGAATTTACAACGGCTTACACGGGCTGGTAAAGACCACAACAAAACGCGTAAATGCGACTATTAAAACCACTGTTCAGATTCCTCAAAGAATACCCTTCGAGAAGAATATGTAAAACACATGCAGTAACAACTACAATAAAACAAATAAGACAGAGAAAGTAAGTATTAATAACTACAATTCAAGGGTGGGCTCAACAATGATTGAAGAACGTTCTTTACAGAAATTGAATTAATTTTTAAAGAACGCTTACACTGAGACAAGCTTCCCACATGAAATAACATTTAAAAGCACACGAAATTCTTGCTTTACACGGAGAGTGTTTGGTATTGCAGCCTATCATTGCGTGGTCTGTGCGTTCTGACCTCATACATAATCGTTGTCGTCAAGGTCTCCAATATCTATAAGCATGGGTGGGGGGAGGAGGGGGCTACGGGAAAGACAAAAGTGTAATCAGGCGCTTTTCTTTCAAAAAAGTCAGTATTACATAGGTTTTTAACATGGTCGCATCTGAAAACTATTTATGGCTAATTACTCGTACCATTCATTTTCTAAAATATTAAAGATACATCATACCCCTAGGTCTAACATCCTCTCCCCCCCCCCCTCCGCCCCCGCCAACAAACTATCGTATGGGTGCCGTTGGTTGTTGTTCAGATCCAGTTTCGTATGTGCGCGATTACAACGTTACATACACGCACGTTTCTGTTTCTAACATCCCATGTACAGTTTTAAAATAATATACAATGCACTTTTACTCGCCGATCGCGAAGTTACAGTCCGTCGCTTTTAACAATCACAATCACGAATCCACAGTTCTGGCGAAAATACACTCCTGGAAATTGAAATAAGAACACCGTGAATTCATTGTCCAAGGAAGGGGAAACTTTATTGACACATTCCTGGGGTCAGATACATCACATGATCACACTGACAGAACCACAGGCACATAGACACAGGCAACAGAGCATGCACAATGTCGGCACTAGTACAGTGTATATCCACCTTTCGCAGCAACGCAGGCTGCTATTCTCCCATGGAGACGATCGTAGAGATGCTGGATGTAGTCCTGTGGAACGGCTTGCCATGCCATTTCCACCTGGCGCCTCAGTTGGACCAGCGTTCGTGCTGGACGTGCAGACCGCGTGAGACGACGCTTCATCCAGTCCCAAACATGCTCAATGGGGGACAGATCCGGAGATCTTGCTGGCCAGGGTAGTTGACTTACACCTTCTAGAGCACGTTGGGTGGCACGGGATACATGCGGACGTGCATTGTCCTGTTGGAACAGCAAGTTCCCTTGCCGGTCTAGGAATGGTAGAACGATGGGTTCGATGACGGTTTGGATGTACCGTGCACTATTCAGTGTCCCCTCGACGATCACCAGTGGTGTACGGCCAGTGTAGGAGATCGCTCCCCACACCATGATGCCGGGTGTTGGCCCTGTGTGCCTCGGTCGTATGCAGTCCTGATTGTGGCGCTCACCTGCACGGCGCCAAACACGCATACGACCATCATTGGCACCAAGGCAGAAGCGACTCTCATCGCTGAAGACGACACGTCTCCATTCGTCCCTCCATTCACGCCTGTCGCGACACCACTGGAGGCGGGCTGCACGATGTTGGGGCGTGAGCGGAAGACGGCCTAACGGTGTGCGGGACCGTAGCCCAGCTTCATGGAGACGGTTGCGAATGGTCCTCGCCGATACCCCAGGAGCAACAGTGTCCCTAATTTGCTGGGAAGTGGCGGTGCGGTCCCCTACGGCACTGCGTAGGATCCTACGGTCTTGGCGTGCATCCGTGCGTCGCTGCGGTCCGGTCCCAGGTCGACGGGCACGTGCACCTTCCGCCGACCACTGGCGACAACATCGATGTACTGTGGAGACCTCACGCCCCACGTGTTGAGCAATTCGGCGGTACGTCCACCCGGCCTCCCGCATGCCCACTATACGCCCTCGCTCAAAGTCCGTCAACTGCACATACGGTTCACGTCCACGCTGTCGCGGCATGCTACCAGTGTTAAAGACTGCGATGGAGCTCCGTATGCCACGGCAAACTGGCTGACACTGACGGCGGCGGTGCACAAATGCTGCGCAGCTAGCGCCATTCGACGGCCAACACCGCGGTTCCTGGTGTGTCCGCTGTGCCGTGCGTGTGATCATTGCTTGTACAGCCCTCTCGCAGTGTCCGGAGCAAGTATGGTGGGTCTGACACACCGGTGTCAATGTGTTCTTTTTTCCATTTCCAGGAGTGTAGTACCACATGTCAGAGCAATTGTAAAGTCTCCCGGCGACAATTTTAACGAACTGGGCAGTTCATTAAGGTGCACATGATATAACAAAATTCAGAGTTCGTGCAACTCAGTTACGTGCAAAACAGGCCGATTCTATCCACGACAATCACAGTCCATTCGCGTAACTATTGTCACCAGTGGCGGCGCTAGACGGAAACTGGATGTCGGCGACAAATTAGCTTTGCAAACCGTCTTTCATTTTCCAGTCAGAAAGAAAATGTTAATTGAGCTGAATTATGCACGAATAATAATTAAAAACAAATTTTGTTGATGTACTGTAGAAGTACTAACTGTTTTTTTTTAAGATTATGTCATAGTTAACACCAGCGGCTATTTCCGCTTCAGTTGATAGTACTGACAACGAGGATAGTTTTTTTGGATCGTCATTTCGCAAGTAGGTGTTAATCGATTTTAACTTTAAGAAGTTTCTCTCGGCCAAAGGTGCTCTGTCCACAACGGTGAGTAGGATTCTGATTGTTTTGTAAACATTTTGATCTACTTATTCCAAATTATTCTCTAAAATGTACTGAATAGTTTTGCGTCTTCGATTGAGTCCACTGGATTGGATTTTAAAAGCTGGAATTCCTCATTAAGTTATAAGGCTGTATGTCACTATTTGCTCCTTCTAGAGGTAGTGTACCTAGATCATTACAGTGCTTGAGAAGCTCCACCTTGGATAAAGATTTCAAATAATTGATATTGTAAATAAAACCAAACCGTCCAAAATATTCGTTGAGCGCTTTGAATCGACATTCAGTGTCGACTATGTAGCATGTATCATTGTGTTAAAAAGTTTAGTTCTATACTGCATTACAACAGATTGTATAGGTTCATCAGTATGTTCATACCCGAAAATTCGTTTCTTCTGTGTTATTCTTCTTCTTTAATTCTGAAACTCAATTTCGTAACTATTTTTTTTTCTACAAACAATCGAGCTTCTGCAACGCTTGTTTCAAATCCTGTATTACGGAATTCTTGCACCGTCAAGAAATTAACATAAAGTGTAAATACCGACTTTCAAGTTCACTTAGCCATGCGGTCTGGGCGTCTTGCCACGGTGAGCGCGGCTCCCTCCGTTGGAGGTTCGAGTCCTCCCTCGGGCACGGGTGTGTGTGTGTTTTCCTTAGCGTAAGTTAGTTTACGTTGTACGTTAGATTAAGTAGTGTGTAAGCCTAGGATACCTATATTGTTCACAACTAGTAATATCTCTTACCATACGTGCATTGCAACTATAAACTGAAAAGTTAACATTTCGTTCAAGACTGCTTCACAGTAGTTAAGAGTTTCGGTATCATCAGTTTTATTTTTTAGGTCATTCACGCTTTCGATGACATCATCAACTTACAAAGATATCGCTTTTACTACTCCAATTATACTTTCCCACCGTGTTTCAGACAGAAGTTTTAATGTCAATTTTAATTTAATTTTTATGTGAGCCCAACCCTTGCTTGACTTTGTAATGAGTACATAAACTTTATTGATGAAGCCGAAAAATGTATTAGCTCTTATAGAACTGTTAGCTGCAGCTATCAATGCCAAATTCCAACAATGACATCCGCACGATGTGAAGAATGCTCGTGGATTAATATGGAGTACTTTTGTTGTGACACCTTCATTAATGCAAACCATATTGGTGCTCTTATCGTATCCCTGTCCTCGACAGTTTTGGACATCTAGTTCATTACTTTCTAGTTCCTTTAAAATTGTATTTGTTAAAGAATTTCCCGTTGTTTATACGACAGCAGTAAACTCAGCGAGATGTTCCTCTATCTCTCATGTTGAGGGATTGCAAAATCTTCATATTATTGAAATTTGTTCCACAAGGTTCACATCCCTAGTACAATCGAGCATGAAGGCATAATATTTTGCTTATTTGACTTTGTTTATAATTTCGTTAATAGCAGATCTGGATATTAATAAATAATTAATTCAGTTTAGACTTCGTGGCTCAGATAACGTTGACACAGTTGCTCTTCAGTATTACGTAGCAAGTACTCTCTCTTTTAGTGCTAAATCATTACTGGATAACCATTTAAATAGATCTATCACATTTCCACTGTTTCTGCTGTCGTTCATGGTAAGGATTTCTCAATGAGCTCTACATGCCTGATTGTGTAAGACTAAGCAGCTGATAATACCGATCAATCTTTCAAACAAGTTATACCAGTACTTCTGTGATTAACTAATCAGTCTCTCGTTTTCTTTATCTATTGTTTTTCCATATTTGATTCCTTTAGAATATTCCATCCATTTAATCATGCACTCCATATGTCCTTGACTTTGTTCATGACTTTGCAATATCCTTCTCAGATCTTTCCAGTCACAGCATTACCAACTGTGAATGCAAATGTGAAAAAAGTCTAATGGAAAACAATAAAATTGATCTTGAGATGTGGAGTGGGCTAAGCATCTGCGATATTGCTTTTCGCCGTTTTGCAGTAAAATTAAATTTAGTAAAATGACTTTTATTTGCGTCTTTGGCATAACATTCAATAGATTTCTCTAGGTTTTGTTGGGGACTATCTTAAATAACGTCATAACGCTGTGAAAATGTTACTGGAAATACTCTCTTCCCCAGATCTACTTCTATAAATGAATCTCTTATATGAACAGTTTGCTCTTGCTTTTCTGAGTAAAAAATCTTTTCACAAAAACCTCATTATTCGGCTCAGAATCTGGGATCACAGTAGTTTCCCCAACTCTGATGCTCTATGAGAAAGGTTAACAGATTTATTCCACCCTGAAGCTGGGTCTGTTTCATAAACTAAAGAATCTTGGAGAAGAGATTCGTCAGAGGTGTCTGCAGCAATTACATCTGAAGAAGATTTCTTAAGAAATTTCACCATACCCGAACTCATAGCCTGGTTGGATGTAACTGTCTCAGCCTTTCTTCTTTTTGATGCACCGGATTCCCATTTCCTCACTTTGTCTCTGTCTCTTGAGGGTCCTCTAGACAAGATGATCTAAAAGATATTTCTTTGGTAAGTAGATTGATAAATACAATTCCAAAAAGTACTCAGTATTACAGTACAGAGAGAAAAGCATGTGTGATCATCAGCAAGGCAGAATACCTTTTTTTGTTCTGCCATGTATGACCAGTTCTAAGCAAAGAAGGGAAAGCAGAAAGGTGGAAGGAGAATATAGAGGGTCTATACAAAGGCGACGTACTTGAGGACAATATTCCGGAGATGGAAGAGAACGTAGATGAAGACGAAATGGGAGATATAATACTGCGTGAAGAGTTTGACAGAGCACTGAAAGACCTGAGTCGAAACAAGGCCCCGGGAGTAGGCAACATTCCTTTAGAACTAGTGACGGCCTTGGGGGAACCAGTCCTGACAAAACTCTACCATCTGGTGATCAAGATGTATGAGACAGGCGAAATACCCTCAGACTTCAAGAAGAATACAATAATTCCAATCCCAAAGAAGGCAGGTGTTGACAGATGTGAAAATTACCGAACAATCAGTTTAATAAGTCACAGCTGCAAAATACTAACGCGAATTCTTTACAGACGAATGGAAAAACTAGTAGAAGCCAACCTTGGGGAAGATCAGTTTGGATTCCGTAGAAATACTGGATCACGCGAGGCAATACTGACCCTACGACTTATCTTAGAAGAAAGATTAAGGAAAGGCAAACATACGTCTCTAGCATTTGTAGACTTAGAGAAAGCTTTTGACAACGTTGACTGGAATACTCTCTTTCAAATTCTAAAGGTGGCAGGGGTAAAATACAGGGAGCGAAAGGCTATTTACAATTTGTACAGAAACCAGATGGCAGTTATAAGAGTCAAGGGACGTGAAAGGGAAGCAGCGGTTGGGAAGGGAGTGAGACAGGGTTGTAGCCTCTCTCCGATGTTATTCAATCTGTATATTGAGCAAGCAGTAAAGGAAACAAAAGAAAAATTTGGAGTAGGTATTAAAATCCATGGAGAAGGAATAAAAACTTTGAGGTTCGCCAATGACATTGTAATTCTGTCAGAGACAGCAAAGGACTTGGAAGAGCAGTTGAACGGGATGGATAATGTCTTGAAAGGAGGATATAAGATGAACATCAACAAAAGCAAAACGAGGATAATGGAATGTAGTCGAATTAAGTCGGGTGATGCTGAGGGAATTAGATTAGGAAATGAGACACTTAAAGTAGTAAAGGATTTTTGCTATTTGGGGTGCAAAATAACTGATGATGGTCGAAGTAGAGAGGATATAAAATGTAGACTGGCAATGGCAAGGAAAGCGTTTCTGAAGAAGAGAAATTTGTTAACATTGAGTATAGATTTAAGTGTCAGGAAGTCGTTTCTTAAAGTTTTTGTATGGAGTGTAGCCATGTATGGAAGTGAAACATGGATGATAAATAGTTTGGACAAGAAGAGAATAGAAGCTTTCGAAATGTGGTGCTACAGAAGAATGCTGAAGATTAGATGGGTAGATCACATAACTAATGAGGAGGTATTGAATAGAATTGGGGAGAAGAGGAGTTTGTGGCACAACTTTACAAGAAGAAGGGACCGGTTGGTAGGACATGTTCTGAGGCATCAAGGGATCACAAATTTAGCATTGGAGGGCAGCGTGGAGGGTAAAAATCGTAGAGGGAGACCAAGAGATGAATTCATTAAGCAGATTCAGAAGGATGTAGGTTGCAGTAAGTACTGGGAGGTGAAGAAGCTTGCACAGGACAGAGTAGCATGGAGAGCTGCATCAAACCAGTCTCAGGACTGAAGAACACAACAACAACAACATCATGTACGACAACAGAATAAAAGATTTTAAAGTATAAAAATTATTTTCGAAAAGCTTATCTAAAATTTAGAACAATAAAACAAATCACGTTTTACAGACTAAGAAATATGCTAAGAATTGTATTTGGATACTGACTTACCTTACAAATGTGAAATAAACAGCCATACTATGAAAAATGTAACAAAATTGATAAACGTATCAAAATATAAGTTACCAACGGCCCTGCCGCAGTGGTAACACCGGTTCCCCTCAGATTACCGAAGTTAAGCCCTGTCGGGCTGGGCTAATACTTGGATGGGTGACCATCAGGCCTGCCGAGCGCTGTTGGCAAGCGGGATGCACTCACTCAGCCCCTGTGAGGCAAACTGAGGAGCAACTTCATTGATAAGTAGCGGCTCCGGTCTCGTAAACTGACATATGGCCGGGAGGGCGGTGTGCTGACTACGTGCCCCACTATATCCGCATCCAGGGACGCCTGTGGGCTAAGGAAGACACGGCGGGCGGGCGGTACCGTTGGACCTTCATGGCTTGTTCGGGCGGAGTTTAGTTAAGTTTTTTGTGAAAATACGAGTAATAACTTATTTACAATAAATAACCAGTTTTATACTTAATAATGAAAAGAAACGTTGCCAGAAGTTTTGAACATGCGAGTGACTGGCTCTGAGTTTCGTGCATTATTGTCGTAGTGCGCATGCGCGGATTTTCGACAGTTATAACCAGCGTGTATCGTGTAATCCATAGACCACAGATAACACAGACTGCGTGTGATGTCATTACACTGAAACCAACATCGAAGTCATGTGACTCAGGGCTGGACGCCGAGTTTCTGTTATTATGCACTGTATGGGGTGAAGTTGAAGGTTACAATTTTTCTCATTTATTGCTGAAATCAAGCATTGATTTTAACAACAAAATAATTTGCCTTATTGCTATTACACATATAGTACTGGAGTTTATCTGCTTTCTCCGAAATAACTCGTCTTTTCGTACTTCCGTGGTCGCCGAATTGTGCCTTTAGTCTTGTAGCGGAAACACAATTATGTGTCAGTTATCTTCTTCCAGTGGTTCTTATAGATTGAAATCCTTGCTTTGTGCGGAATAAAATCACGCTGACCACAATTTAAGATTTGACAGGTTGTACTAGCTGCCGAATGTGACCCTACACCATCTAAGTTATATTTTAGCATTATTTTTCCCCGTGCTTGCGGTGCCCTGACCACTAGATCATCGAACTGCAATGTATGTGCATTGCCGTAGCACACGCGTCACGTTCTCGTTAGTGTTCTTGCGGCAGATCTATCCGGTTGTCGCAGCTGTGGTTCTTTCTCATTAGCGTCGCATTCACAACACTCCATTGAGTGAGCTCTGGGACTACGTGGGAAAAATCCACGATATATCTGTTTGAAGAACAGTTACTTAAAACCAATAAATACGAGAACGATATGTATTCTTGTTTGTAGTCTGTGTGCATCCGGCCTGATATAGCAGTATCGATCGAGGTGGCCTAGTGGTTAAAGTAGTGGATCCGGATTCGAAGAGCAGCCGTTCAGATCCACTTCCAGCAATCCAGATTCAGGATTTCCTTGGTTCGCATAACTCTCTTAAGGCAAATGCCCGGATTTCCCTTGAAAAGAATGCGGTCGATTTCCTTTCCTATTCTTTTGCAATCCGAGCTTGTGCTCCGTCTGTAAGGAGCTTGTTTTATTCAACGCTGACCTTTCCTTCAAGCTCTGTCACAAAAAATTTTGTCTGTACACATTGCTGACTGCGTAAATTGCAGTAATTTAAAGAAAGAATAAAAATTATTTCAATGCCATCATATTTTCTAAGGAAGATATAATAAATACATGGTCAGATGTAGCAACGGGGTGTGCATTTCGTTGTCAACACTATTTTGCCACTGGTCCTAAATGTGTAGGACATTTATCACCAACACCTAAGAGACCCATCTATTTTCAAGTTTACGTTCTACTTCTGCTTAATGATGATATAAAACAAATAAACAACAAACACATCCGAACAGGCCTCCATCCTCAGTCCTAAGGCGTCACCAGATGCGGGTACAGAGGACATGTGGTCAACACACTGCTCTCCCGGCCATTGTCAGTTTTCGTGACGGGTGTCACTACCGCCAATTGGCCTCACAAAGAGTGAGTGCACCCCACTTACAACAGACGTGGACGGTGACCCGCCCACTGGTTCCTTACAATAATAGAACGTTCTCGGATTGCCGCCTAAGCTATAATGAAACATACTTTTGCCGTTTTCTTCTTTTTACACAAGTGTAAACGATTTTATTCTTCTGTAAAAGCTAAAACGCTACAAACGGATCTAAAATTGTCCTCGTATCTGGAAATCAAGAATCGAGGGCGGGGGGGCATTTGTTAAGAAACAAGAAATAAACTTGAATCTTACTGAATTCTCATTTCACGGGTTCAGTTCTGAATAACACAAGCATTATTATAACATTATGTAAGTAAATAAGAGCGTAGATAACATCGGCGCATGGTGTACATACAGCAACAAACGTCCGGAAAACCGAGATTGTCCAGGTTTTTCATCAAAACATACTGGAGCCCCGAAACGTTTGTTCGGGACGCTGAGATTCAACTTTTAGACATGGTTTATGAAATTATATAAGTTTTTGGTCATTTCGCTCGATTAAACGGAATACAACACGATAAATTAATACATTTTAATTTGTTTCTCTAGCATCCATAGCCCCACAGTAATCACAATGCCAATATTGATACACAGAAACAATACTTTATTCCGGGTGGTAGTGTGGCTGAAGAGTAGTTGTAAATGTGTAACAGTTGGTTGGTTGGTTTGGGGAAGGAGACCAGACAGCAAGGTCATCGGTCTCATCGGATTAGGGAAGGATGTGGAAGGAAGTCGGCCGTGCCCTTTGAAAGGAACCATCCCGGCATTTGCCTGGAGCGATTTAGGGAAATCACGGAAAACCTAAATCAGGATGGCCGGACGCGGGATTGAACCGTCGTCCTCCCGAATGCGAGTCCAGTGTCTAACCACTGCGCCACCTCGCTCGGTAAATGTGTAACAGTTCCTGGTGTTTCAAAACGAGAATACACCATTGTCATTGTCAGAATAGTGTGTAGTTGCCGGCCATATGTCATACAGCCTCTACCGGTGGCTTATCGAGTTAGTCCATTTAGTTGCAAAACACAATGCCGACACATGCCTATAAATTTAGTGAAAGTTATTGTAAGGAGTGGAATTTCATCAAGAAAGGTCGACTTGATTACGCAACAGAGTATTCGGTATGTAACCATTTTATTAGTATCAATCATCGTGGGCGTTCTGACATAGTTAGTCACCCCAAGTCAAAGGAACAATTGAGCTGTAGTAAAATAACGGTCACAATAGTTGAGCGGAACGAAGCAAAAGGCTTACAGGAGTACTGTTCATTTTTTTTAGCTATTTTTCAGTCGAGTGAAGGCACAAAAATTCGAAGAAGCGAGCTTAGACTAGCCTACCACGCGGTAAAACATCAAAAAGCCTTAGGCCTAGTGATTGTACTAATAAGCTTAACAGCGTTATATCTGATGCTTGCAAAAGGTTTATTTCGATAAGAACTAAACTAAAAGACGTTACTGCTCTCCAAAGTTTAATGTAAAGCCTTGAGAACATCAAAAAGTCTTATTTATATAGGACATCCACTAATGCCACCGATCGTAAAGCTGATAAAATATTTCCGTTTGTTGTTCAGTTTTGGATGTTAAGGATGGAATTCGTCCAGACTTTTGAAGGTGAGCTCCCTACCATTGTAAGCGCTTGACTAAATTTCAACATTTTGTATGAATGCTTCTAAAATGTAAAGAAAAAATGTATATGTGACATTTTGTGGAGACAGTACGAACATCACCTATTGCAGTTTAGAAAGACAAGACAAATGTAACGTATTTACCAAACTGAAGACATTGCATGATAACACTGATGGGATAGGCAGCCCTGCATATGGTTTACACAACTGAGTGCAAACGTCTGCTAATAGTTTGAGCTTTGATGTTGAAACTATCACTGTGAATACATACACAGTCAGCCAGCAGATGAGGGAGTAATAAGGCTGCTTGGACCTAAAAAGCCTCCAAAATATTAGTCAGTTTTTCAGCAGTCCTTTAAGTAAATCCTACTAGCACTTTGCTGCAAGGAGTAAAGGAGAGGAGCAAGAAAAGTGTAACAGAGGTAAGGGACTCTGAAACGTGCTTTGAAACTGTTACTATGAGAAAAATAGTAGCAGTTCATTTCTTTTAATCTTGAATCAATTATTAAAAGACCAGAAGTAACATAGTCAGCAGAAAGTTACTTTAAGGAAGTAGCTGACAAATTTTATGACATTTGTATAGAATATGTGAACAAATGAAGCATCTCAAATTCACCATTATTGTCGGTGTTTGACTGTATGGTATTGCAAATAATGGCAAAATGGGAAAGTGTTGGAGAGACAGTTTCTTATTTGAAATCTATGACTCTATTCTCCTTGATCAGTTCGGGATATTGACAAATTTCGTTGATGAAAATCTTCATAAGTGGAATGATGACAATGAAGCGCCATTGCAGTGTTATGACAAAAAGGGTGAGATGATAATGAAATGCCAGCCCATAATGCCAATGTACTGTATAAGAATAATTCGTTCATTAATATTCAGTGGACTGACGAAAGGAACAGAATGGAGGTAGACTCCCTTGAAGCAATCCTACAGATTCTGTGCAACTACAAAAACGACTGTGTAGAATTTTGCCACTACGTCCCAAAGAACAAAATTACGATCAAGAAGGCTGCAGGCAGTGAAAAGAACCCTTTTCTCCAAGAACAGTTAACCTTATCTGCAAGAGCTCAGTAATGTTTGAAGCTTATGTCAACACAATTTTATTGAAGATTCCATGGCTACAACATTTTAAAAAACCATAATAAATTTGTTTTTATTATGTATATTACATATAATTAATTAAGCAGATATTATGGAAATACATAAGAGGAAATTTATTTTTATTCTTTTTATTAATAACAAATATACTGCCATTGTGGAGGGAGAGGGGGAGGGGTATATTTGATTACAAGAAACAGATCGTCGTTGCCTCACTGCAATAAACTCACTGCACACAGATTCTGAGACAGGCCTCTTGTAAAACAACAAGCTGTTTTACTACTCCTAAATGACCACAACGCAGACCCAAAGAAACTTGGAAAGCTATTTTGTAATCCTCACATAAAGGTTTATCTGGATCTGAGTGCAGTTAACAGTCACCAGCAGAATACTCTGCATTGTTACTGACATGAAACACGAAAGTTTGTTTACACAGCTTAAATTCATTCTATAAATTCTGTGCTAAAATGATGTGAAGTAGTTGTGTCCATATATATGAGAGGCTTCCAGTCTACGAAATGGTAGTACGATTTAAGGAGCCGGTTCCCGAACTTAGTGTGAATTTTTCTTCTTCAAAGGTCTCGGAATTCTTAAACGCTATGCCGCTACAAATTCTCACTCACGAAACTTGTGGTTAATGAGATGGCGTAATTCAGTCACAGAGCGCAATGGAAGAAAGATCTGCAGTTCAACAGCACAGAGAAATGTATACTTTTCTACAGCTTTCTATTCCAAAATACTCCTGCAATAGTATTTTAAAATATTTAAGTGATCGACGTTGATTTTAGATACAAGTTGAAAAGTTTCCTTGTGAATACTCCTTTCATTTTCTACAGGAATTCATCATCATAGTTGAGAGATTTCCGCTGTAATGAAGTGACTAGTTCTTTTGCTTTTCTCGTATTGAGTCAGAATATGACTTCCTGTACACTAGTATCAACTACGATTTCGCCTCACAAATCTCTGATACCTTATATAGTACACAGATTTTTGATGCTGTACCCGAACACATGCCCCTACTTTTGAAAATCTTAGGGTGTGCTCATCACGTGACACTTTAAAATTCATAATTACCCCCTACATAATTATAATAAAGGTAAATGCTACAAAAGTATCTTGAAATACATGATCACTCACCTGAATAGGAAGAGACTGGAACGTGCTCCTCCTGATAGTTGTTTTGATGATGAATTCGTTGATTAGACATTCCAGAGAGATCCAATGGATGTTCAATAATGCTACATGATTTAACCGGACTTGGTTCATGGTGGCACTGGTATAAGTTTTGTCTGCGAAGTGCAGAAAGCGTACGTTCTGCAGTACATGTGGATACAGGTATCTTTGAAAGAATTCGCAACAATTTTACATATTATGGTATCACGTTCTTGAGAGCTACACACTTGCCATCCTCTGTCTTGCTACACTATCAAAGCTATTAATCTGACATTGTGCTTTTTCACCACGTCCATCAAAATACTTCTATGAAGAGTCAGTCCTACACAGCCGAAATCGTAAAAAGAAGTAACGCAACTATATTCTTTGCCTGATAAAAGCTGTTCTACTTTGACAAGTGTCCACTATCTCAAAAAATGAAATTCGCAACATTTCCGGAGTATGTGATGAATTGTGCTACCTTCTAACTTTAATGGCAATTTTCTAGGGCGTGAAAGAGTGGGGAAAATTAATTCCAATGCATCACACTTTTCTTTAGCGACTTCCCAAACTGATAAAAATGTATCTGCATTTCTGGTTCCTTGTACTAAAAACAAAACAGCATCTACAGAATTATGAGCAACGCGGAAATTCAATGAAACTTTTTGCTGTACTGAATTAAGTTTGTCTATTTTTTGGAATACAAAAATTAGCATTTTGATATGAAACAGAGTTTCATATTTTTTCAGACTTTTTAGAAATCCTTTAGCTTCTGCACCAGCATCGTTTCTTTCATCTTACGTATCGTTAAGAAATTCCAATAGAGGTTCATAATTATTATCGATGCACAGCAGGAACACAACACTCATAAACCATCGTGTTGGACAGAATATCATGAGGATCTGAACGTAATTCTTTCAGATTTCCGAATTTTTCTAACCTCTTGGGTAAATCACGAAATGAAATCAAATCTCTGAGAAATGACACGCTATCTCTTACTACAGGGATGGTGTTAAATGAGTCACGAACAACTAAATTTAGGGAATGAGCCAAGCAGTGAATGTAAATAGCCTGGGTTCAATTTCCATTATCCGTGAATGTAATCCTTGCAGACAACCGCTAAAGTTTGTTAAGCCGTCATAGCATTGCCCATAACAATTGTTCACAGAAATGGAATATCTTAATAATATATCCTTCACAGATTTAAACCGAGTAACTGAGTCAGTTAATGGGGACTCATAAAACCACAAAAAAATCATGAACAGCAAAATTTTGGTCAATAGTACGTACACAAACAGACATCTGCTCTCTAATCGATATGTCAGCTGTCTCGTCCAACATCGATGCATATCAATCACATATATATCATATATCAAAATTCTCTGAAGAGGTGTGCTTATCACTGTCATAATTTCATTACTTGTGTCATGCGACACCCACCAATAACTAGTCTAATTAAGCCATAGTTTCAGTTCGAGTACATCCTCCGAACGTAATTTCAGAAGACTGACAAAATTATAAGACTTATCAATATGACCACGTAAGGCAAATCCTTAGCCAGCCAAGAACAATGTTGAAGTAAAAATTTTCCTTAAATAAACAGTAGCGGGAGGCTTTTTTTTTCTTTTTTTCTTTTTTTTCTTTAGAATGACGGATTTTTGACAGAATATTTATCTCTTTTTTCATAGAATTGTTTTTACTAAGCGAACATATATGCGAATTATTTTTCGTGAGATTTGAATCTGTTTAGAACTACGAACCAATTCTTAAAGCCGTACTTAACGAATGCTTTATAGGAATCCTTGTTTGCAGTAAAGCTTTTGGAGTCAATCTCTTGCTTTCAGACTTAGACCTATACAAAAAAAAAAAAAAAACTCTGTCATGTTTTTCGTCATACTGAATCCATGCAATTTTTTACGTAATGTTTGTGTAAAGTCCTGTCCCTGCGGCTGCCACTTTCGGTACTGATGATTATCAGTCGAAGTCCTGATGTATTTCAGTATATACTTATCCGATTTAACGATTTCGATACGCAAGACATGAAGACATAATATAATTCCAAGCATAGTTGGCACAGGTCAAACAGAACACAAACTAATGTCTAGCGGTCTGCACTTATGACTTATGACTTCTTCGTTGTCCGTTCATTTGCTGAAGTCTGGAAATTCAAATTCATCATAGGTTACACTATATCCAACGTGATTTCTCAAGAGATAACCTCTCGCTGGCTGTTGCCAATTAAATCACAAAGAAATTCGCAAAGTTGTTATAAGTACTGTCCATTTATTGAACGTTTTAGCTAGGAATGATGGGGCACTCTTAGGAGCAGCTGTGTCGGCTCACTGGTAATGAATGTGTTTGTGCCCAAAGGTTATCTTAAGCGAACCTCTAATTAAATTCGTATTTGGTAGTATAAACTTTTTCATCGTATAATACCCAACCGGCTTTATTTCTAGTTATAATACAATAATAATAATAATTAAAGGTTACCGCCTTCAGTTTACATTATTGACTTAACAATGAGCATTCTCTTAGTATTCGAACTTCATAGAAGACTGTCACTTCACTTATATGTCAACGAGGATTATAATTCCTACGAATTCAGTTAGTCATTTGTTTAAAATAACCCTTTTACAGCGGTGTATTACGGAAGCCAGCCGCCCATCAATGTAATGAGTGACTCAGTTTTAATTACGGTCAAGAGGCAAACCTTTATAACGCCGGCTAGGTACGATGTACGATGCTGCTTTCGTCCTCTCAACTCTGTATATTGACCCGTTCCATAATCAGTTTTGATTTATTCTCATAATCCTTTGATAAGAACGGTGCATATCGTATGTGCTATTGAACAAATAATTCGCCAAATGTGTTCGGGACTGCCCTTACCGTTCCTCATACCTGCCAATGAAAGCGATAAAGAAAAGAAGTTCATATACATATAGGTCCGAAAACGTTTCGTTACGGCTAATAAAAGATATTGCCTGAAATTTAACAAATTCGCTAATATGAAGCCATCACAAAACTGTACGAGGTTAGAGTAAAGCACGATTTCCATTTATTTTGTTGTTACTGGTCTAGTGAATCTAATAAAATATGTCCCAGGCGTGTATATGCAGTAGTTTTCCAGAACATCAGAGAAGCAAAGATTATTATACAAGTAAATTTGTTGACTTTCCGTTAATGTAGAAACGTTTATGTCATTGTTGGCAACCGTTAGTGAGTTGTTTCAGTTGTTTCTTAACCTTGAAACGACTTAGTTTTCTGTATTGTTCAGTGAAAGAACGTATTTAAGTGAAATCACATAGTAACTGTTCTAGTTTGTAGATTATTTGTAAAATAGGGATGCCTTTCAAATTTACGACAGAGGAATACTTCGATATGGTGTTTATCTATGGCAAACGTGATGGTAATGCTACGGCTGCAGTTAGCGAATATCGCGCACGTTATCCAACTTGGAGGATTCCGAATGCACGAACCATTAGTGGAGTATTTCGAATGTCACGGGATACAGGTCCTCAACCTAGCGTTCATAATCAGTACGAGCGCTAGATACGTGAAGACGATGATGAGGATATTATGGATGGTGTTCAACGTAGTCCGGATACCAATACACGACGTATCTCTCAACGATTAAGCATCTCACAATCTACAGTATGGCGTACAACGAAATTCCTGGCAAAATCTTTTATTAGCTGAAACTCCGTAACTAAACATTTGCGGACTTATGTTTATATAAACTTTTTTCTTTAGCTTTACTTGTAGAATAGCATATTAAAATATTTGTATATCTTCGATAGTGAAAGCTACTAGCACGCTGCCGAATATGTAGTGTGTAATCAGTAACATTACTAACAAATAAGGAATGTACCGCCATGGAATGTCAGATGCTGCAGTACTGAAAGCGTGGCCGAAATGTATTTCAGAACCAGGCATAATGTAGGTCAATGAAATGCACATTCACTTATAACAAACACAATACACATGCAAATACTAATTGTTTCTACTTATGCGTCAATTAAAAAATAAGTTGTGTATGCCACGTGTTAAACAGTAGTTGTTATATTGCTATTCTTGTGCGCATATCTATACATCACTTGATATAAGTAACAGACTACTACATCGTATAGTCAAAATAGCTACTTCCTTTATTATGATTTTAGTTATATACTCCCTTTATGACTACTTCTCTTCCCCCATGAACCATGGACCTTGCCGTTGCTGGGGAGGCTTGCGTGCCTCAGCGATACAGATGGCCGTACCGTAGGTGCAACCACAACGGAGGGGTATCTGTTGAGAGGCCAGACAAACATGTGGTTCCTGAAGAGGGGCAGCAGCCTTTTCAGTAGCTGCAGGGGCAACAGTCTGGATGATTGACTGATATGGCCTTGTAACATTAACCAAAACGGCCTTGCTGTGCTGGTACTGCGAACGGCTGAAAGCAAGGGGAAACTACAGTCGTAATTTTTCCCGAGGACATGCAGCTTTACTGTATGATTAAATGATGATGGCGTCCTCTTGGGTAAAATATTCCGGAGGTAAAATAGTCCCCCATTCGGATCTCCGGGCGGGGACTACTCAAGAGGACGTCGTTATCAGGAGAAAGAAAACTGGCATTCTACGGATCGGAGCGTGGAATGTCAGATCCCTTAATCGGGCAGGTAGGTTAGAAAATTTAAAAAGGGAAATGGATAGGTTATAGTTAGATATAGTGGGAATTAGTGAAGTTCGCTGGCAGGAGGAACAAGACTTTTGGTCAGGTGATTACAGGGTTATAAATACAAAATCAAATAGGGGTAATGCAGGAGTAGGTTTAATAATGAATAAAAAAATAGGAGTGCGGGTTAGCTACTACAAACAGCATAGTGAACGCATTATTGTGGCCAAGATAGACACAAAGCCCATGCCTACTACAGTAGAACAAGTTTATATGCCAACTAGCTCTGCATATGATGAAGAAATTGATGAAATGTATGAAGAGAGAAAAGAAATTAATCAGCTAGTGAAGGGAGACGAAAATTTAATAGTCATGGGTGACTGGAATTCGTCAGTAGGAAAAGGGAGAGAAGGAAACATAGTAGGTGAATATGGATTGGGAGGAAGAAATGAAAGAGGAAGCCGCCTTGTAGAATTTTGCACAGAGCATAACTTAATCATAGCTAACACTTGGTTCAAGAATCATAAAAGAAGGTTGTATACCTGGAAGAATCCTGGAGATACTAATAGGTATCAGATAGATTATATAATGGTAAGAGAGAGATTTAGGAACCAGGTTTTAAATTGTAAGACATTTCCAGGGGCAGATGTGGATTCTGACCACAATCTATTGGTAATGAACTGCAGATTGAAACTGAAGAAACTGCAAAAAGGTGGGAATTTAAGGAGATGGGACCTGGATAAACTGAAAGAACCAGAGGTTGTAGAGAGTTTCAGGGAGAGCATAAGGGAACAATTGACAGGAATGGGGGAAAGAAATACAGTAGAAGAAGAACGGGTAGCTCTGAGGGATGAAGTAGTGAAGGCAGCAGAGGATCAAGTAGGTAAAAAGACGAGGGCTAATAGAAATCCTTGGGTAACAGAAGAAATATTGAATTTAATTGATGAAAGGAGAAAATATAAAAATGCAGTAAATGAAGCAGGCAAAACGGAATACAAACGTCTCAAAAATGAGATCGACAGAAAGTGCAAAATGGCTAAGCAGGGATGGCTAGAGGACAAATGTAAGGATGTAGAGGCTTGTCTCACTAGGGGTAAGATAGATACTGCCTACAGGAAAATTAAAGAGACCTTTGGAGAGAAGAGAACCACTTGTATGAATATCAAGAGCTCAGATGGCAACCCAGTTCTAAGCAAAGAAGGGAAGGCAGAAAGGTGGAAGGAGTATATAGAGGATTTATACAAGGGCGATGTACTTGAGGACAGTAGTATGGAAATGGAAGAGGATGTAGATGAAGATGAAATGGGAGATAAGATACTGCGTGAAGAGTTTGACAGAGCACTGAAAGACCTGAGTCGAAACAAGGCCCCGGGAGTAGACATTCCATTAGAACTACCGATGGCCTTGGGAGAGCCAGTCATGACAAAACTCTACCATCTGGTGAGCAAGATGTATGAGACAGGCGAAATACCCACAGACTTCAAGAAGAATGTAATAATTCCAATACCAAAGAAAGCAGGTGTTGACAGATGTGAAAATTACCGAACTATCAGTTTAATAAGTCACAGCTGCAAAATACTAACGCGAATTCTTTACAGACGAATGGAAAAACTGGTAGAAGCGGACCTCGGGGAAGATCAGTTTGGATTCCGTAGAAATGTTGGAACACGTGAGGCAATACTAACCTTACGACTTATCTTAGAAGAAAGATTAAGAAAAGGCAAACCTACGTTTCTAGCATTTGTAGACTTAGAGAAAGCTTTTGACAACGTAAACTGGAATACTCTCTTTCAAATTCTGAAGGTGGCAGGGGTAAAATACAGGGAGCGAAAGGCTATTTACAATTTGTACAGAAACCAGATGGCAGTTATAAGAGTCGAGGGGCATGAAAGGGAAGCAGTGGTTGGGAAAGGAGTGAGACAGGGTTGTAGCCTCTCCCCGATGTTATTCAATCTGTATATTGAGCAAGCAGTAAAGGAAACAAAAGAAAAATTCGGAGTAGGTATTAAAATTCATGGAGAAGAAGTAAAAACTTTGAGGTTCGCCGATGACATTGTAATTCTGTCAGAGACAGCAAAGGACTTGGAAGAGCAGTTGAACGGAATGGACAGTGTCTTGAAAGGAGGATATAAGATGAACATCAACAAAAGCAAAACGAGGATAATGGAATGTAGTCAAATTAAATCGGGTGATGCTGAGGGGATTAGATTAGGAAATGAGACACTTAAAGTAGTAAAGGAGTTTTGCTATTTAGGGAGTAAAATAACTGATGATGGTCGAAGTACAGAGGATATAAAATGTAGACTGGCAATGGCAAGGAAATCGTTTCTGAAGAAGAGAAATTTGTTAACATCGAGTATAGATTTAAGTGTCAGGAAGTCGTTTCTGAAAGTATTTGTATGGAGTGTAGCCATGTATGGAAGTGAAACATGGACGATAACCAGTTTGGACAAGAAGAGAATAGAAGCTTTCGAAATGTGGTGCTACAGAAGAATGCTGAAGATAAGGTGGGTAGATCACGTAACTAATGAGGAGGTATTGAATAGGATTGGGGAGAAGAGAAGTTTGTGGCACAACTTGACTAGAAGAAGGGATCGGTTGGTAGGACATGTTTTGAGGCATCAAGGGATCACAAATTTAGCATTGGAGGGCAGCGTGGAGGGTAAAAATCGTAGAGGGAGACCAAGAGATCAATACACTAAGCAGATTCAGAAGGATGTAGGTTGCAGTAGGTACTGGGAGATGAAGAAGCTTGCACAGGATAGAGTAGCATGGAGAGCTGCATCAAACCAGTCTCAGGACTGAAGACCACAACAACAACAACATGACTACTTCTAATTTGTTCAGTACGCTGTATGAGTAATCAACTGTTTAAAACGGCGTTGTCTTTCACTGTTATTTGCACCTTAAATGTTGTACTGAAAAACGTTCCTCTCGTTACGTGGGACATGGATTATCGGTTTTACTTAACGCACTTTACTGTAATTAACATTAACAAGCAAAAGTGTGGAAGAAGCAGATATTTTTTGATCCTGCCATGCATTGACTGATGTGCTGTCTATCTTTTGAAGATCCTCTGTAGCAGTTCGGAACAAAAGATGTCGTAAATCGATCTCTTCGATTTATTAAAATTACTTAGAAAAATTATTCAGGAGGTTCAACAGCTCGCGATTCACGTAAGAAATCACCTGCAATATTTAAAGCTTGAGAAAGATATAAAGTATAATAAAAGATGGATTGTATAATTATCTGACTCAGTTCATAACGAAGAACTTCTAGAACATTCGCTCTCTGATTATAATCACCTGCCCTTCCAATGAATAACCATCTTTTTATCACATACCTTCCGTACAATATGCATGTTTGAAATGGCCTGGTGCGTAGTTTTCAATGTAGACTCCTGCACGATAGTGACTTTCACTCACTTCCATAATAAATTTACCATATTACGGCTGTAAATTATTTCAATGCAACTTTTCAATGCAACCCCGTCTTGAAACACGGAAGCCAGACATGAAAAACTTTCACTTGTTTAACAGAAGTAAACGGCAGAGAATTCTGCGCGTGGCTGTTATAAAAATACTATCTTTGCTGTACTGCGCAGCAGGCAAAAAAAATACATATACAATCTTGCTGTCGTCTTTAAACAAAACTTACATTCAGTTTAACATTTACTGGCTATTAGAGCATAAGGAAACGTAGACAAAATTTTATAAAACAGTCAGATTATGAAAGCCATCACATTCCGCGATTATGAAATCCATCACATCCCTTCCGCTGACACATGTTCTTGTTCCTAAATAGCAAAGCAAATGCGTGTAGAGAACAGTAATTAAAGCCCGAACATTGGGTGCTAGATCTGCAGTTTCATTGCCCTGAATTTCGTCATGTTCTTTTACCCAGAAGAGTATAATTATGGTAGTTCCCGTGTTTAGGCCCATCAGTTAGACATACTATTTCGATGTTCACATAAGTTGTTGTTTAATATTATTGTGAAAATATAGTTTGGAGTGCTCTCTCTCTCTCACACACAGGCATGTAGAATGCGGTTTCTCGTAGTAGATGTATAGGCAGTAAGAGCATTGCTTCTCGTAGAAGACAGAAATTGTTGACGTCGTGTAAGGGTCATTGGAACTGAGACTAGTAACAGTGTTTGCTTTTAGGCAACGTTAGAAGAAATTTTCCATTTTAACAGTTCTCTTCGCATTAATGTCCGGCGTCATTGGGCCATATCCTGCTACGAAAATGGTTTGATACTTTTCATTCTTATGCCACGTCCACATCTCTTTGCTAACACTGAAATATAACTAAATTTATTTGTGCACTCCAAATTGTATCTACTTGGATTAGTTACCGAAGGTGCGAAAAACTGATTACTAAGTTGATATACAAGGTGTTACAAAAAGGTACGGCCAAACTTTCAGGAAACATTCCTCACACACAAATAAAGAAAAGATGTTATGTGGACATGTGTCTGGAAACGCTTAATTTCCATGTTAGAGCTCATTTTGGTTTCGTCAGTATGTACTGTACTTCCTCGATTCACCGCCAGTTGGCCCAATTGAAGGAAGGTAATGTTGACTTCGGTGCTTGTGTTGACATGCGACTCATTGCTCTACAGTACAAGCACATCAGTACGTAGCATCAACATCATCAGGAACGTGGTTTTGCAGTCAGTGCAATGTTTACAAATGCGGAGTTGGCAGATGCCAATTTGATGTATGGATTAGCACGGGGCAATAGCCGTGGCGCGGTACGTTTGTATCGAGACAGATTTCCAGAACGAAGGTGTCCCGACAGGAAGACGTTCGAAGCAATTGATCGGCGTCTTAGAGAGCACGGAACATTCCAGCCTATGACTCGCGACTGGGGAAGACCTAGAACGACGAGGACACCTGCAATGGACGAGGCAATTCTTCGTGCAGTTGACGATAACCCTAATGTCAGCGTCAGAGAAGTTGCTGCTGTACAAGGTAACGTTGACCACGTCACTTTATGGAGAGTGCTACGGGAGAACCAGTTGTTTCCGTACCATGTACGGTGTGTGCAGGCACTATCAGCAGCTGATTGGCCTCCACGGGTACACTTCTGCGAATGGTTCATCCAACAATGTGTCAATCCTCATTTCAGTGCAAATGTTCTCTGTAAAGGTGAGGCTTCATTCCAACTTGATCAAATTGTAAATTTTCACAATCAACATGTGTGGGCTGACGAGAATCCGCACGCAATTGTAAATCACGTCATAAACGCAGATTTTCTGTGAACGTTTGGGCAGGCATTGTTGGTGATGTCTTAATTGGGCCCCATGTTCTTCTACCTACGCTCAATGGAGCACGTTATCATGATTTCATACGGGATACTCTACCTGTGCTGCTAGAACATGTGCCTTTACAAGCACGACACAATATGTGGTTCATGCACGATGGAGCTCCTGCACATTTCAGTCGAAGTGTTCGTACGCTTCACAACAACAGATTCGGTGACTGATGGATTGGTAGAGGCGGACCAATTCCACGGCCTCCACGCTCTCCTGAGCTCAACCCTCTTGACTTTAATTTATGGGGGCATTTGAAAGCTCTTGTCTACGCAACCCCGGTACCAAATGTATAGACTCTTCGTGCTCGTATTGTGGACGGCTGTGATACAATACGCCATTCTCCAGGGCTGCATCAGCGCATCAGGGATTCCATGCGACGGAGGGTGGATGCATGTATCCTCGCTAACGGAGGACATTTTGAACATTTCCTGTAACAAAGTGTTTGAAGTCACGCTGGTACGTTCTGTTGCTGTGTGTTTCCATTCCATGATTAATGTGATTTGAAGAGAAGTATTAAAATGAGTTCTAACATGGAAAGTAAGCGTTTCCAGACACATGTCCACATAACATATTTTCTTTCTTTGTGTGTGAGGAATGTTTCCTGAAAGTTTGGCCGTCCCTTTTTGTAACACCCTGTATACGCTTTTTGTAGAACGTATGCATTCTGAGTATAACTTTTAAGGTAATTCGCACTTTAAGATAACGAAGAACGGCTAACCATGGAGTGCATTCTTTCTCATGATGATTACGTTCGCCTTCCACACGAACTTTGGTGGCCATTTTAGAATCGACAGGCATCTGAGCTGTCTTGTCCGCTGATGCCGTCTAATTAAAATCACAGACAACTCCTGCGCGACGCTAATCTGTGTCGATCAGTAGGAGCGTAGCTATTAAGTATGCCTCTGATGGGTTCATAGCATACGTTGGCGTCGTTTCAATACACAGTGGTGCAGCTCGCTGCTCATTCCCCACTGGAATAACTGTATCTCGTCTGAGACAGCACTGATCGAGTTAGGTTCAATAGTGTTGTCGCGCTACTATTATTGCATTTGTAATGTGTCAGTGAATGTATGAGAGTGGCTGGGTTTGGTCGAGGTCTTCTAAAGTAACGGTTTCTTTTACTTGAGACTGAAGAGAATCAGACTGAGACGTTACGAGTGTATAAGGGAGCTTGGACGAACGTCGACGATCATCGCTTCCATTTTCCTCCATCTCACATCTAAGGCATGTGCCAAGATGGATTTTTAACGACGTTGTTTGTTGTTTTGACGGTTCCCTGTCTGAAGTTCTACGCTTCTAGCGAACTGTCCATTGGATGCTCATCTCAAACACTTTAAGAACTTGCTCATCTGAAGCTAACGCTTGTATCAAACGATTATTATTATTATTATTTTTGTTTTGTTTTGTTTTTGCTGCAGTTAAGCGTCCGAAAGGAATGACGTCACATGTGACAGGCGACGTATATCTTCGTCAGTAAGATGATAGGGAAACTAAAAAAACAAAAAATATGAAGTGCGAAAATGGCTACAGCTAAGAATAGGAAAAGAAAGAGCTATACTCCTGTAGCCCTTCTACTTTCTTCCACTTAATAAATTTGACCGTGATCACGTGTACCCAAAATTTCTGTTAAGGTATCAGTTCCAAAGCATTTTAACCAAAATATTATGGGAGAGTATACAACTATTCATTAGAAAGACGGATTATTGCATTGTCTTAGTGAAATCTTAATTAAAGGAGTTGTAATTACGAAATTAAATTCTGATTACTTAGATGCGATTATCGTTGAATATAATACGTATTTCAGTGAAATATTGATAAGATATTACAGGGATACGGCCGAAAGCCCTACACGGGAGAAATTCTTTTTGAACCAAATATTTGTGAATAAAATTATGTTCAAGTAACAGTCCCAGTAAGCAGTCCAGACAGGAAGAGAATAGAAACTTTTTAAATGTGGTGCTACAGAAGAATACTGGGGATTAGATGGGTAGATCGAGTGACTAATGAAGTATAACTGAATGGAACTAAGAAAAAAGAAATTCATGAGACAACTTGACTAAAAGATGAGATCAGTTGATAAGACACAACACATCAAGGAATGGTCAATGTGGTAATCGGTGGAAGTGTGGACGACAAAAATTGTAGAGGGAGTCCAATGACTGAAAAAAGCAGGTTCAAATGGATGTAGAGTGCACTACTTATTCGTAGATGAAGGGGTTGCACGGGAAAGACTAGCATGGAGAGCTTCATCAAGCCTGCCTTCGGACAGATGACCACAACAAACAAAAATAGGAACACTCGTTCGGGTGACGTCATTCACTACTTGTGGGGAACCAAATTTTGCATTTAGAAGGTAGTAGAATTAAGTTCAGTCGCAATTCCGATTCATAAAATTTAGACCTACTTAATATGATTATTAATAGGATAGTAAACGAGTTAACAGCTGCTGTACGCAACACGAAAATAATGAAGCTGTATGACGTCAATGTAACTCTTACCACAACGAATTTCAACAGAGAACTGTTTTTAAATATCCAAATATCACTAACAATATTCTTTAACAGAAATGTTAATGCACTGAAAAAAGCGCTAATAGACTACTGCAGCGCTGAAGTAAGCAGGCCAAGACATTGGTATGCAGAAAGCACACATATTTAATAACGATCGTTAAATAAGGAAGGAAGAAAAGAGAGAAGCCACCAGCCACATGGATACAAGGGCTTCAGACATTAATTGGAAGAAGAAATATTGAAGAAAATGAGTGGACAGATAGGAACGAATTGAGAATGAAAATTAAATTTGATGTATTATCTTTCATTACCGGCAAACCTAAATACGTTGTAAAACAGGGCACAATAAACAAATTAAAAAGAAACTACTGAATTTTGGCAGATTATGCTATTTTCAGCAGTTCAATTAATATATTTAATTAATTATGGAGATCATCATTTATGGAATCACACTAATAATACAGGACAATAGGACTTTTTAGTGTTCCAGATAATAATGACATGGAGAAACGTTTTCTGTCTACATACACAGTGCATATAAAAAATATACTGCTCATGTTACCCAAAACACTGGCAGGCCTTCTACATTGCGAAAAGTCTGCAGCGTTTTGATTTTACAGTTTTTACTGCTACAAATGCAAAGTAGTAGTTTGCTGGCAACAATGTTCCTTGCTTCCACGATATAACAGTTCACTTCCCGATGC
The DNA here is from genome assembly GCF_023898315.1 of Schistocerca nitens. NCBI lineage: Eukaryota > Metazoa > Arthropoda > Insecta > Orthoptera > Acrididae > Schistocerca > Schistocerca nitens. The sequence continues at coordinate 833,543,204 of NC_064614.1, forward strand.
TAATAGTTGTGGACTAGCAATGCCAAGTAATTGTTGTTACTCTAAGTACTGTTCCTCCCAGACATCTCGGAGGCTCATAATTAGTAGCCTGTAATCTGTTGCGCAATTTGCAGCTGCACCAGACATCTGCATCTTGCTGTCTCGCAGTTCCATCGCTACTGTTCTGTAATTTGCAAATTTGTGGTAAGGACTATGGGACCAGACTCAGCAGTCATCGGTCCCTAGGCTTACGCACTACTTAATCTAACTTCAACTAACTTAGGCTAAGGACAACACACACACCCATGCCCGAGGTAGGACTCGAACCTCTGATGAGGGCAGCCGCGCGAACCGTGACAAGACGCCCTGATCGCACGGCTACCCCGCGCGGCACTACTCTTCTGTCTACGGCCTAGCACTCGTCCTGTACAAAGATTTTATTTAATAACGATGCCAGTTTATTTGCAATACCGTTTTATAAAACTGTATCATTTTCATAAAATACTTGAGTTACGAGAAATACATGGTGCGTATCTGTTTCGCAAATATAATATAATCAGTCATAATGAATAATTACATGTTGTTGTTGTTGTGGTCTTCAGTCCTGAGACTGGTTTGATGCAGCTCTCCATGCTACTCTATCCTGTGCAAGCTTCTTCATCTCCCAGTACCTACTGCAACCTACATCCTTCTGAATCTGCTTAGTGTATTGATCTCTTGGTCTCCCTCTACGATTTTTACCCTCCACGCTGCCCTCCAATGCTAAATTTGTGATCCCTTGATGCCTCAAAACATGTCCTACCAACCGATCCCTTCTTCTAGTCAAGTTGTGCCACAAACTTCTCTTCTCCCCAATCCTATTCAATACCTCCTCATTAGTTACGTGATCTACCCACCTTATCTTCAGCATTCTTCTGTAGCACCACATTTCGAAAGCTTCTATTCTCTTCTTGTCCAAACTGGTTATCGTCCATGTTTCACTTCCATACATGGCTACACTCCATACAAATACTTTCAGAAACGACTTCCTGACACTTAAATCTATACTCGATGTTAACAAATTTCTCTTCTTCAGAAACGCTTTCCTTGCCATTGCCAGTCTACATTTTATATCCTCTGTACTTCGACCATCATCAGTTATTTTACTCCCTAAATAGCAAAACTCCTTTACTACTTTAAGTGTCTCATTTCCTAATCTAATCCCCTCAGCATCACCCGATTTAATTTGACTACATTCCATTATCCTCGTTTTGCTTTTGTTGATGTTCATCTTATATCCTCCTTTCAAGACACTGTCCATTCCGTTCAACTGCTCTTCCAAGTCCTTTGCTGTCTCTGACAGAATTACAATGTCATCGGCGAACCTCAAAGTTTTTACTTCTTCTCCATGAATTTTAATACCTACTCCGAATTTTTCTTTTGTTTCCTTTACTGCTTGCTCAATATACAGATTGAATAACATCGGGGAGAGGCTACAACCCTGTCTCACTCCTTTCCCAACCACTGCTTCCCTTTCATGCCCCTCGACTCTTATAACTGCCATCTGGTTTCTGTACAAATTGTAAATAGCCTTTCGCTCCCTGTATTTTACCCCTGCCACCTTCAGAATTTGAAAGAGAGTATTCCAGTTTACGTTGTCAAAAGCTTTCTCTAAGTCTACAAATGCTAGAAACGTAGGTTTGCCTTTTCTTAATCTTTCTTCTAAGATAAGTCGTAAGGTTAGTATTGCCTCACGTGTTCCAACATTTCTACGGAATCCAAACTGATCTTCCCCGAGGTCCGCTTCTACCAGTTTTTCCATTCGTCTGTAAAGAATTCGCGTTAGTATTTTGCAGCTGTGACTTATTAAACTGATAGTTCGGTAATTTTCACATCTGTCAACACCTGCTTTCTTTGGTATTGGAATTATTATATTCTTCTTGAAGTCTGTGGGTATTTCGCCTGTCTCATACATCTTGCTCACCAGATGGTAGAGTTTTGTCATGACTGGCTCTCCCAAGGCCATCAGTAGTTCTAATGGAATGTTGTCTACTCCCGGGGCCTTGTTTCGACTCAGGTCTTTCAGTGCTCTGTCAAACTCTTCACGCAGTATCTTATCTCCCATTTCATCTTCATCTACATCCTCTTCCATTTCCATACTACTGTCCTCAAGTACATCGCCCTTGTATAAATCCTCTATATACTCCTTCCACCTTTCTGCCTTCCCTTCTTTGCTTAGAACTGGGTTGCCATCTGAGCTCTTGATATTCATACAAGTGGTTCTCTTCTCTCCAAAGGTCTCTTTAATTTTCCTGTAGGCAGTATCTATCTTACCCCTAGTGAGACAAGCCTCTACATCCTTACATTTGTCCTCTAGCCATCCCTGCTTAGCCATTTTGCACTTTCTGTCGATCTCATTTTTCAGACGCTTGTATTCCCTTTTGCCTGCTTCATTTACTGCATTTATAATTACATGTGTAAAAAGAAAAATAATTAATATTCAAGAGGTGATAACTGGGTTGAGAACTCATGTTCCTCTTTCATATCCTCGACAGCTCTAAAAAGAAAGGAAGGGTTCTATCATTATTATCTACAACGTAGACACCTCACTTCCTACTGTGTTGCTACATGGTTAAAACAGGAAAGCCGTAGAGCCATAGGTTCAGGACATAATTATCATTCGGACTGTTCTTTTTCTGGCTCTTATTGTTTCTTTCACTTCAGGCAGCGATTTTGACATCCGGAAAATGCCAAGTTGCACTCTGCTTCGGAGTCCACGTTAATAGGTAGATCATCCTGTAACTGGGTAGATAGATTAGGTCTAAGGTCGGAAAGAAGGCGACAACTACCTCCTCCAGTACGAGCAAGCACTGTGATGTTCAAAACCCTCAGGTTAATGACAATTCAAGGTTTAATTAGATAAAATGCGAGTGTGCGTTACTCATTCTTTAAAGCGAGTAAGGTATCACTTAGGACTGGCTTGCGGAAATGAATCATCGACACGACGTTTTTCTCAGTTTATCATTTACTTTTGCGAGTGTAAAAGTTCTCAGCGCTCTCTAAAACAGGACAGACGGCGATCCATGGCAAACCTGACAACAGAGTACATACAATGGAGGCATTCACGGCCGGTATTGTCTTCACTTAAAACTTACAGACTGACAGGCCGTGGCCGATGTTTAAAACTCTCCCCTGACGTTTCGTCTCCGAGTGCGGGAGACATCCTCCGAGGTGAGAGGGCGCCATACATAATAGGTATATAATCAGCGCTTCATCGAGCCCTCTTTGCAGTTCGCCGCTTTACCTCGGAGGATGTCGCCCGTAGTCGGAGACGAAACGTTAGGGGAGAGTTTTATACATCGGCCACGGTCTATTAGCCCGGAAGTTTTAAGTGAAGACAATACGGGCCGTGAAAGCCTGCACTGTATGATCAAACGCCTCTACGGGGAGGATATGTCAGCACGGTTCGACGATTCGAAGGAATGCGCAAGAAGAAAGGACAACAACTGTGTACCCTCGCCTTCCTGTTGCGCTACAGGGGCACTTCGACGGTTCCGAAACTTCTGAAGGTGAAGAGGATATTTCGCTCGGCTCAGTCTCATCGTATTTACAACCATATTGAATCTGCAGTGTTACGGGAGAGGATTCTTCAGACGCGGCGAGAATTGGCGGAAACCAGGAATAAGCTTTTTCACCTACACTTTGTTATTAGTAATGCTATGCAGTGTGGTGACTGGAATAAGACTGACGGTCTGACATTTAAAACCATGGAAGTTGGTGCAGAAATGTCAATAAATAGACAGAAGAAGAAGTTCGCTAACTTACAAAAGAACATTTCGGAAGGTTCAGTTGAGGACAATTCTCGAACTGTTATTAACCTGTCTGATAGAGGTTTATCAAAAGTTGAAATTTCTGTACTATCCAAAGGAGATACTTTTGCCGTGACACCTCAAAACGTACCCACGGGGGATATTGTAGCAAATATTGAGACAGGTATCCGTCAGCTTCCACAGCAGTCCGCTGACGTAATTACGAGGGAAAAAGCTAGGATTTTACAAGCATGTAAGCCACCTAACAGTAATCTGTCGCACGTACAAAGTAAGGCACTGAGGGGTATCAACGCAGATAAAAACATTTTTGTTCTTACTGCCGATAAGGGTAATGCCACCATTATATTGATGATGATGATGATGATTAGTGTTTTAGGGCGCACAACAGCGAGGTTATCAGCGCCCGTATATTGATGCGTGGGGACTATCATGGAAAGATAAATGATATTTTGGTTTCCTCAATTACAAAAAACGGCAGAAGGATCCGACTATGAAGATTTTAAAGTTGACCAATCGACTGGTGAAAGCGTCTTCATTCTCCTCCGACGATAAGAAGTTGCTTTGTAAAACAGAAGCATACCCAACTAAACTGTATGGATTACCGAAAGTGCATAAACCTGAGATGCCTTTGAGGCCAATTATCAGCGCTGTAGGCGGCCCCACCTCATTGCTGCAACCCTATGTTCGTAGCACTGATAGTCATATTAAAAATTCAGCTCGTTTCATTGTCAAGTTAAAGGAAATGAACGTGAGCAAGGATGATATCCCCGTTAGTTTTGATATTGTTTCATTGTTTAATATGATACCGCTAAACGAAGCTATCTCATGCATATCGAATAATTATCCTGCCGATATTGTGTCATTATTCCGAAACTACCTCTTCACAACTTCCTTTCAATACAATAGCGACTTTTATGAGTAGAAAAAGGGGGGGGGGGGGGGGGGGAGGGCTCTGAGCACTATGGGACTCAACTGCTGAGGCCATTAGTCCCCTAGAACTTAGAACTAGTTAAACCTAACTAACCGAAGGACATCACAAACATCCATGCCCGAGGCAGGATTCGAACCTGCGACCGTAGCGGTCTTGCGGTTCCAGACTGCAGCGCCTTTAACCGCACGGCCACTTCGGCCGGCGCTTTATGAGTAGATTATTTCATGATTACCTTCCTGGTAAACACGTTCTGCTAAGGCCGATTTATCAGTGTGACCCAGCCGGCAATTCATCTTATGTTCAACAAGACGGTTGTTAACGCTTCTCTTTGTAATACCGATTCAAACCTGTCCACAACTACAAGGAACTTCATACACCCCCGGTGTAGCCAAGGTATATCATACATCTTATGCCGATCTTAAATATTCTTTTATTTTCCTGGTGGGTCTGAAAGTAGTTTCCATCCCATACTTGCTTTCCCAATGCGATCTGTGACCTTACTAATGAACGGAAGAAAATCCGTGCCGTTGGGCGGCTGTTGTTCGTCGTCTCGATCTATCTTCTTGCTAGAATAGCCATTATTCACGAAAGTCGACCGTGGATATTCAACCTCATCTTTTAAATAAACAGTTTCTCAAATTTTGTACGTCCTGTTTACAAGGTTTCTGTTAAACCTCTTTTTATCTAGGTTGGTTGTTTGAATCTTTATGCAGGGCGTTGCAGTCCGCCAGTAAGACATCAGCCAGGTGGTATCGCTATGTAGATGACACTTCCGCTGTATGGGCACACGGAGCAGAGGAGATGGATGCCTTTCTCACACATCTAAACAGCATTAATCCGAAAATCCAGTTTATTATGGAGACGGAGAGTAATGAATAACTGAATTTTCTGGATGTGTCTGTGATTAAACGACGGGACGCAACGTTGGGCCACAAGGTGTATAGAAAGGCCACACATAATCATCGTTACCTGCATAAAGATGCAAACAACCAACCTAGCCAAAAAAAGAGGTGGGTCACACTGATAAATCGGCCTTAGCAGAACATGTTTACCAGGAAGGTAATCATGAAATAAAATTCAGCGGGGCGAGCGTCATTTCTAAAACCTCGCATTATTATGCGTGCGTGTATAGAGAGGCCATCGAAACTGATAAACACCGCAGTAATTTTAACAGGAAAGAGGAAGGTGTTAAACTGGATAAAATTTAGATGTCAGCCTTGCACCGGAGGCGTGACGATCGATTACTTTCAATCGAGAATGTTGGTATTACCAGAGACAGCCTCATAGCTGACGCCACGTGATGGACAGTGGCGCCCTCTGCACAGATTATATAATCAGCGCTTCCTCGAGCTGGTGCAGTTAGAAGTGCGTTGAGTATAAAGGTGCAACGTCCGTTGTTGAACAGAGAAATGGGTACGAGACTATCGAGACCGGAAGAAACGTGACGCCTAAGTCAATTTTCTAGTTACATCAGACGATGGTCATATCCAGATACGCCATTATCCATGCGAACGGATACTGGAAATATGCACTTTTCCACGGACTCAGGTCAATGGGGGCAGTATTATGCTGTGGGGGACATTCGATTATAATTACAAGGGAACATTCCCAATTACTAATAAACGATCTTGATGAAACTTGGCGGTTGTGTAGAGGGGGAATATAGTGCGTTTCTGCCCAATTTCACTTCTAAGTGTAAAACAAACTCTGAAAGGTAATTTGGTATTTTACGTTTAAAGGGAAATCTTCAAAACGATGACATGTAAAAACTATTTTTCTTATGAAGGTTGATATGTAATTAATAAAACTATATAATCAACTGTCGTAATAATTTGATATTTTACAGACACCCACCCACATTAATTATCTCTGAAAAACGAAAACTTTTGTTACAACATAAATTAAAAACTTCCAACCCACATACATCCCTGTGTAATAAAGCTGGTTTCTCAAATACAATTTTTGGAAAATGAATTGTACTCAGTGTGCTGTCAAAGTATTTTCACTATACCTGTTTTAAATATCTAAACATTCATTACCATTCTGATTATTTATTTTACTTATCTTTGTTTTATGTTTTAAATTGTTATTTTACATTTTACATTCATGCTTTTTTTGTTTTGCTTTTTTAGTTTACCATTTCACATACATGTGTTTTGTTAATTGAAAATAATTAGTGACTCATTTTTTATGATACAAAATACTTACAGTAATGATAACTGCAAATATATTTCATGTATTTCATAACGGGTGTAGTCGCCTCAGTGACAGTTCTTTCCAACATGCATCGCATCGTAATTCGGAATAACACATGCACTGCAATATCATATTTACAGGGTGTTTCAAAAATGACCGGTATATTTGAAACGACAATAAAAACTAAACGAGCAGCGATAGAAATACACCGTTTGTTGCAATATGCTTGGGACAACAGTACATTTTCAGGCAGACAAACTTTCGAAATTACAGTAGTTACAATTTTCAACAACAGATGGCGCTGCAAGTGATGTGAAAGATATAGAAGACAACGCAGTCTGTGGGTGCGTCATTCTGTACGTCGTCTTTCTGCTGTAAGCGTGTGCTGTTCACAACGTGCAAGTGTGCTGTAGACAACATGGTTTATTCCTTAGAACAGAGGATTTTTCTGGTGTTGGAATTCCACCGCCTAGAACACAGTGTTGTTGCAACAAGACGAAGTTTTCAACGGAGGTTTAATGTAACCAAAGGACCGAAAAGCGATACAATAAAGGATCTGTTTGCAAAATTTCAACGGACTGGGAACGTGACGGATGAACGTGCTGGAAAGGTAGGGCGACCGCGTACGGCAACCACAGAGGGCAACGCGCAGCTAGTGCAGCAGGTGATCCAACAGCGGCCTCGGGTTTCCGTTCGCCGTGTTGCAGCTGCGGTCCAAATGACGCCAACGTTCACGTATCGTCTCATGCGCCAGAGTTTACACCTCTATCCATACAAAATTCAAACGCGGCAACCCCTCAGCGCCGCTACCATTGCTGCACGAGAGACATTCGCTAACGATATAGTGCACAGGATTGATGACGGCGATATGCATGTGGGCAGCATTTGGTTTACTGACGAAGCTTATTTTTACCTGGACGGCTTCGTCAATAAACAGAACTGGCGCATATGGGGAACCGAAAAGCCCCATGTTGCAGTCCCATCGTCCCTGCATCCTCAAAAAATACTGGTCTGGGCCGCCATGTCTTCCAAAGGAATCATTGGCCCATTTTTCAGATCCGAAACGATTACTGCATCACGCTATCTGGACATTCTTCGTGAATTTGTGGCGGTACAAACTGCCTTAGACGACACTGCGAACACCTCGTGGTTTATGCAAGATGGTGCCCGGCCACATCGCACGGCCGACGTCTTTAATTTCCTGAATGAATATTTCGATGATCGTGTGATTGCTTTGGGCTATCCGAAACATACAGGAGGCGGCGTGGATTGGCCTCCCTATTCGCCAGACATGAACCCCTGTGGCTTCTTTCTGTGGGGACACTTGAAAGATCAGGTGTACCGCCAGAATCCAGAAACAATTGAACAGCTGAAGCAGTACATCTCCTCTGCATGTGAAGCCATTCCGCCAGACACGTTGTCAAAGGTTTCGGGTAATTTCATTCAGAGACTACGCCATATTATTGCTACGCATGGTGGATATGTGGAAAATATCGTACTATAGAGTTTCCCAGACCGCAACGCCATCTGTTGTTGAAAATTGTAACTACTGTAATTTCGAAAGTTTGTCCGCCAGAAAATGTACTGTTGTCCCAAGCATATTGCAACAAACGGTGTATTTCTATCGCTGCTCGTTTAGTTTTTATTGCCGTTTCAAATATACCGGTCATTTTTGAAACGCCCTGTATTTGCCGACACTGGGCAAGCGCCCTTCAAGAAAAATGTCTCCACTGTACAGGAACACACATGATGAATGTACGAGTACAGACTGTAGACAAGTAGTTGACGACATACGGAAATTTGGTTCTGGTCCTGAGTCGTGCTCGGATAGCCTCATGGTAAGGCGGCCACTCGCGATAAGCAGGAAATCCGGTTTCGAGACCCAATCTGGCACAAATATCACTGTCGTTATTCCATTACACAACTAATGGTTGTTCATATTCGCAACTGCGTCTGTCGTGAACATGCGTGTATGCCAGAGTGCACCACCCTGACCATGGAGTTCATCTGAGGATGATTGGAGTGGTAGGAATGCGGATGTCTAATACGTCCAGCGCCAACACTTGGCAGTGATCGATATTGAATCGCTCAGTTTTCCACATAGAATACATGCAACACACACGGTAACAGAGACAACCCAATACATACTATTAGTTCAATATTTATCGATCCAGAAGACACCACCACCGGGACTTTCCCCTACAGCTATGGGAAAGAACCGACTAGCTGGCCGGCTGGAACTTTTCTTTCTACCCGCCGCTTGAAAGAGCCTTAAGCCGGAATTGCCCATTCGTTCTGGCCAAAGGCTACCTCCACCATACGTCCTAGTAAACCAGCCACATATTTATCACTATAATTACCATTAAATGTTACGATTGCAGCCCCAGTCTGATAACATTTGACAATGAGTGACGTTGTTAAGTCTTTCGTGGCCACTTGTTGACAAACTGCCTATTTGCTTCTGTCTCGGGTTCTTCGGCCGACGTTCGTCTGATGATTTTACTGACGTTTCGCTAGCACGGGTGACTGGCATTGTCAAAGCCTCACCCTCCACCAGAAAATGTCAGAACAATCACCATAATAACTTTACACCCCAAAACAAACTTTATAAGTCTGCCGATCACATCGAATCTATCACAGATCGTCTACTAAGTATAGTACTTCGCCAGTAGCTGAATGTCGGTGGCACCAAACAATACAGAGTGAAAATCCGCGATTGATGGACAAGCCTCATTTGTTTTTCTTGCGTAGGAAGAGAGGCGTAATCGTCTTATAAGCGACCAGATGTTAAAATCACGATCGCAACGCCCACGTTACTGTCACCCTGCACAAAAAGCGGTCTTCATATTACAGGCACACAAAACTATCGCTAACGATATCAATATTAAAAACTATACATGGTTTGTAAATCGAGGAATGGTATTGCTTCCAAATGAAGTCTTCCACACAAGTACCGAGACACTGAATATAGGCGGTGATCGCGGGGCGTGTATTAACAGACCGAAACTGTGGGTGCACATAGCCATCGATGTAAGCTCGTAATAAAATCACCCTTATCACCGAATTTAGAAAGTGATTCGGCTGAGGAATGTGGTATTAAGCCGATATTTGCAACTCCCTCATGCAACTGCTAGATACTTCTCACGCTAACAATCAGTATTTGTAGCACATTCTGTGTTGATACCATGTAGACAGTGTAACACTGCGATGTATCCTTGGAGTTATAGCAAAGGAGGATGATGGTTGATTAACAACGATCACGTTCAGTAGATGGTGTGTTATGTGAGAAATCACTTAAGAAATGCAGTTTTAGAAACATACAAAATCCTGTGACCAGTACACTGGCTTATCAGATCTATAGTGTTACACCTTCTGGTAGAAATGCTGTCCGCAATTTGGAATCAGCTCTTTATATTCAACCACATACTTCCGTCGGATCCTGTGGAGCTGTCTTTTAATGATTATAGCCACTAGTGAATCGTGTACATGGCACCTTTTTCGAACCTGTCTGCTAAGGCCCCCACACAGCAGAACTCCAACGTGGCTTTAGACAGTCCCTCTGCATGCTGTAACTGTTCCTCAGTCTCTTTTCTGCCCTCCGTGCAGCTTTGTCCATGTGATCATTCCAATTTAAGTCGTAACTGAGCGGAAGTCGGAGAGCGCTGTATCTTCCGCTTTCTGCAACCTTTCAAGAAACAGAGTGAGCTAAGTTAATGTGACAGGACTGTGTTTTGACCACTTGGTGCAAATGAGAACTCGTTGTCGTAGCACTGCCAGTCGTGTACATTGTGTAAGGCCACTGCCAAACGAAGCTTTCTCCTGCAACACGAGGTGTTACAAAAGACAGTGCTAGCAGTTATGGTGGTGTTTCTTAACGGAAAATTAGGAAGACTTCACATCATATGGGAACTGAAAGAAGGACAAGGATTTTGCTACTGCATTGTCATTCATTTACAAACTAAGGGCACGTACTGCAGTCCCAAGCAGATCTGAGTCCCTCAGAGTGCATTCATTTCTGTCACTCAAACATTCTCTCTATCCTCGTTATTTTGTGCCATTCAACAGAGAGAAACTACACACTATAAAAATTCCACTAACGCCACCTGGTAGAGAGCTCGGTATTATCGCATCCCTCTCTTCCAATACATCGAAAACAAATACTGTCTGTGTGTTGACATTGAGGATATGTGGCTGAACCGTGATTTTACTTTCGAAACCTTTTCTTAAGAATTTACTTTATCTACAAGCGATTCATCAAGAACGTTAACACATTTAATCACACTATGTGAGCGTGGAAGTATTTGCCAGTGGGTAACTGAGGAAAACAAATTAAACTTCTTTCAACAAATGGAAATTTTATTCCTAAAAGCCCCTTTTTTCAAACAGATTTAAAATTATAATCAAAAAGCACCCTCAAAATATCAAGTTACAATTTTATTCCGAGGTAGAAAGAACAAATATTGACAGTATGAGCTTTGGGGCTGAGAACCTAGCTGCTGCCTTTTGACCGGCCGTAGTCGCGACCGCTCACAACAACCTCTGAAAGACTACACTGGTGCAAATCTGCAACACACCAGATTACTTTAAACTAAAAATTTTAACAACTCACACAAGCACATAAACTATGCACCCCGTAGGAGGGATGGAAATAGTACAAAACACTAACATTAAAAAATTAACTTGCCACCGAAGGTGCAACTTGATTTTAAAAAAAACTCTTACGGTGGAAGGGTGGCAACTTTATATACTAAAATGACCATTTAAATAAAAACTCATGAAATGCAGTCTTACCTAAAATATACAAACATGATCCACATTACACATATACCGCCTCTCAAGATGATAGGCAAGATAAAAGCATATTTCAGGAATTCGGCCGATAGAGTTCAAGCAATAAATTCGTTAACACCGAATTCGACAAAAATGACAGAGGCAGCTATTAACGCATGGCAGATTGACAGGGAGATTACTGAACAACCCGAATCGCAGGTTGCTCTAACCCGCCCCTACTCCACAAGGGAGAAACGGACCACCCAATTCATAAATAACCACCTTCCCGTTGGTGGGCAAACGGAGAAGAATGGTGGGACGACCCCAAAACAAAGCGGCTGGTGACCTCACCAGGAAAACAAGTATAATTTAACAAGTAAATGAAACAACATATCTCCAATCACTTGTTGTTGTTGTCTTCAGTCCTGAGACTGGTTTGATGCAGCTCTCCATGCTACTCTATCCTGTGCAAGCTTCTTCATCTCCCAGTACTTACTGCAACCTACATCCTTCTGAATCAGCTTAGTGTATTCGTCTCTTGGTCTCCCTCTACGATTTTTACCCTCCACGCTGCCCTCCAATGCTAAATTTGTGATCCCTTGATGCCTCAGAACATGTCCTACCAACCGGTCCCTTCTTCTTGTCAAGTTGTGCCACAAACTCCTCTTCTCCCCAATTCTATCCAATACCTCCTCATTAGTTATGTGATCTACCCATCTAATTTTCAGCATTCTTCTGTAGCACCACATTTCGAAATCTTCTATTCTCTTCTTGTCCAAACTATTTATCGTCCATGTTTTACTTCCATACACGGCTACACTCCATACAAATACTTTCAGAAACGACTTCCTCACACTTAAATCTATACCCGATGTTAACAAATTTCTCTTCTTCAGAAACACTTTCCTTGCCATTGCCAGTCTACATTTGATATCCTCTCTACGTCGACCATCATCAGTTAGTTTGCTCCCCAAATAGCAAAACTCCTTTACTACTTTAAGTGTCTCATTTCCCAATCTAATTCCCTCAGCATCACCCGACTTAATTCAACTACATTCCATTATCCTCGTTTTGCTTTTGTTGATGTTCATCTTATATCCTCCTTTCGTGACACTGTCCATTCCGTTCAACAGCTCTTCCAATCACTTAACTTCTGATAAAGTGCGATTTCTGGCGAAGACCTGGCGCAGCACCCCCAACGGTCTCCCGAATCGTTCGCTGCCAGCCGCTTCAACGGACGCAGGAAGGCGCGCCCATCTCCCGTCTCACGGCGTCGCAGCTCGCACCAGCCAGACCGATGTCGTGGGTTGACTCCTGTTGCTCTCGTGTCGACTACGAAGCCACTATCCCTCGCTATACGGCGCGGCCCACTGGACTCGCGTGGCGACGTCACATGCGCCGACGCTCAAGGTGGACAAGTCATCTTGTGTCTCAGTGCGCGACCGACCAACCGATCGATCCAACCGCCGATAACCGTAACTCGAGCAGACTGGCGGCCTAACGCGCAGACCAAGACGCAGGAACTCAGCCCCGACCCGGCGACCACTAGCTGAGTTCTGTTACTGGCGGAGTGGCAAGACTCTCATTTGCCGGCATTAAAGTTTGATCCAAACGACAGAGATACTAGCACTCCGACGACAGACAGACACTAACTGCCGCACAATGCGAACGAGAGACAGACCAGCAACTGGTGACGCGAGACTGACCCATCTTCACTCCGACTGACCAACCGCCTCTGGGGAGCTCATCGCACCCCTTAAATACACTTTAACAGGCAACCTTTCCCCTTTTCCACCAGAGGGAGACACCAAAGCTGCGATTGCCACAGCGGCGCCACCGCCAGAAACGGAGGGTGACTGCTGCACACAACGTGCTGCAGCGCGCTCTTCAAAACAGCAATTTTTTCCACGGGTCAGTGGCGATCCTATTAAAGATATAGGTATTGCTCCATTGGAGCAGCTGACCAGGGATCGAAGTCGCTTTTACAGGCCAGCGTAAAGTTTTGTCACCTGTGCCGTAGGAGGACTATATCCCGCAGACTATCAATTGCAAGAGAGGGTCCCTGTGTTGTTGTTTGATTCACTGTTTCTTGCTGTAACACAGTGAAGCAGTGTATGACTACAGCTTTGTATACTGTCATACATTTTGTTTTTCTACCACAGATTTGAGGTCTGTGTCAGGTGCTAACTCAACATTAACATGTTTCAATCCAATGGCTCTCACAGAAAGCTGGACATTGCGTGGTGTAAACTATGCTGCTGAGCTCATAACACACAGGATGATTGAAAGAAAAGACAAGGGCGGTGTTTCTTATTGGCCAAATTGTGGAAGACATCGCAACATATGAAAACTAGAAGAGTTTGCGATGTGTGGAGCATTTCCAAATGGCTGTCCAAAGGAGATGACCTCTACATTTAATCTCATTTTCCACAGTGATGGGGTAGCAGATGTCTTGGTGTACCATTTCGATTGACTCCTTATATTCCAGCCATGTACACAATCACTGTTTCGGTGCTGACCCTCCCTGGAAGGTTTTGCTCCCACCAAGACACTCTCCATATCAAACTAGTTGGATCAGTCAACCATTATGTGGTAATCAACTATGTACCAGTGGACGGATGTGGAGGAAAAGACACCATCGATATACTGTAATAAGCACATAGTTGACAGTGTGATCAATTTTACCAATTTTATAAATTTTTCTGTAATTTCAGTGCTGACCAATGACAAGGCAGCAGGCTTCTCAATTTCTGTATCATCACTAGACCACCCCTCCACTACTTTGCATGTGTCATATACTAGATTATGACTGTAGATAGATGACTATGCAGTATGTCATGGTTCATTCTCGAACATATACACCAAAGATTTCCAGACAGCATCCTATACCGATGTAGTTAGGTTACATGCAATTTTCTAGCACTTCGATCATAGTGCTGAATTAATGATTACAACTGCCCGTCTGTCCCTATGTGGATGGGAGTCGTATTCTCGCATTCTTAGGATAAAGTTAGAGACTGAAAGATCTCCATGCCCTATCTTTGACCAACCATCCCTATTCCACTGTCCCCAAGTTAATCTGCAGCTGACCAAAAGTAAGAGGGTACTATACCCACTGTATTCCAAGACTGGTGAAGGAACGTAGCGAGCTGAGTCCGTAACAGCTGTTCAGCGAAGACTGTTCAGCGCCAGTCTTACTCACGGCACCAATCCAAGTGCACAAGGTCTCTCCAGATGCACACTTGTCGAGGTTAGCACCCATTATCGGTGTATAGGAGATATAAGGCTCAAAATGACTCTGAGCACTATGGGACTTAACATCTGAGGTCATCAATCCCCTAGAACTTAGAACTACTTAAACCTAACTAACCTAAGGTCATCACACACATCCATGCCCGAGGCAGGATTCGAACCTGCGACCGTAGCGGTCGCGCGGTTCCAGACTGTAGCGCCTAGAACCGCTCGGCCACATCGTCCGGCGGAGATATAAGGGTGTTGTGATGGTAAGAAGAAGCATGTGGTTAAGAAGAAACATGTGATTTGTGCATGATAGAGCTCCAGACAGATGGGGTTTGAAACATTTTATGTAAATCAACTGCGCTATCAGTCCTGAAGTATTTTTTTGGTGTTTGGTGTCAATACCAAGAAGATAACGAAAAGAGGGAATGATCATTGAACATAAACACATTCCAAAGCTACACGGTTCTACACTTAAACATGCTATAATGCCAGAGTTGTGCAGTTCTCGACATATTAGTCACGTGGAAAGCAACACTGTTGATATTCCAACGTAAGAAATATATTTCCTCTGCATGAGAAACATTCTCCCTGTAAGTTTCTCTATGATAAACTATGGTGACAAACTGTAAGGTGATAAAACAGCTACCTTGAACATCAAAGAAAACATCGATTCTTTGTAACACAAGCCCTCCATAGGTATCTATAGGTATATGATGGCTGCTTTTTACAAACTCCAAGCCCAATTATGGTTCAGAAATTATGATATGTTCACAACAGTCCTATAAAATGATCGTCGGCAGCCGAAAATTAATATGAAGAAACAGCAACATCTTACAAGGAAGCAAACACCATGATCAGTAAACAGAGGAGATGTAACAGTCTTATCGCAGTTTACCACTAACCCTGGTAGCACACAGAAGCCATGGTCAAATGTTAGTTTGTAATGCTCATGTGTGGAATAATACTCCCATTTCGCTTTGACGCCACGTTTGCAGAACGTCTACTCCTTCCACTATTAAGGTGTGTATACCTTGTATCAGTCTATTCTCCTCCTCCATAACATGCAGTTTTATTGATTTGGCTCTGTACTCTTTTCATGGTATTTTTCTCTAAGTTTATGTATTCTCAGTCAGTTTCTGTAATTTTACTAGACTTTCGCGATTTTACACATTTCATCGTATTTCCCTCAACTTTTACGTATTTCACATCAATTTTTCGTACTTATGCCTCGAATTTTACCGATTTTATGTCATCTTTCATATTTTTTCTACAGTTTTCTATGTGTATATGGTCGTCTCTACGAGAATATTTGGGCGTCTTATATACCAACCTACAAAAAATCCTAAAACTTGCCCTCTCTCTGATGATCCACATGCATGCATTTGGATAGGACGATCATGAGAAGTATAGCAACAGTCGCCTTTTCCCTATATGAGACTCAGCGAGTGGTTCAGATGATGGGTGTAGTGGAAACTCAAAGCCTGGAAGCAATTCTATGTACTGGTCCAGTCCATCAGAGAGCCTGTCTGCAGACTCACGTAATGCTGCACTTGACGGAAGCTTAAATTCTGGAAACAGTTCTACATGTTCATTTGACATCCACTCCTTCTTGTAAGGGTATACAAGAGGTATTTGACATGTGTACAGAATTGATTTCTGTTGCTGGTCACATTTTTTCTGACGTATATGCTCTTATTGCTTTCCAAATGTGCTTCTTTATCTCTGTTTATGCCTTGCTACTGTGATATGTACCCACAACCCCACCTGGCCATCTACAAACTATAGCTTCTGGATATTTATTTTCATTACACTTGTAATAAGTTATTTGTTAGTGGACAGTGTGTCGACTGTAGGTAACATCTTGAGATATAAAGAGTTTCCCTTCTCCAACTACGAGTACATCTCCATAGGCAGATCATTTGTAGACGACCACTTACTGTGATCATGTTCTGACATGTAAAGAAAACGGCTATGTCTGGTCATAAGGGAGATATAGGTTTGACATGGAAGATTTCGATATCAATGCACTGATAACTGTAAGGGGCATAAAGAATTTTTCATGGAAAATTATATCCAGTCTTAAAAGGGATACAGATATTGATATTTCCAGAGCCACAGCCATCAGGAGGAGGTTTTTCTCATACTTCACTCATTGATAAATGTTATCAGAGTGGAACTGCAATCATAATATCTCATTATAATTACAGTGATAAGGCTGGTTTCCTAGGACACCATTTGGTGAGCACGTCATGTGGAGGAGGTAGCCTCTAGCTGGAAGAAATTGACATTTCTGGATTAAGGCTCTCAGGAGCAGTGCATACAAAGAAAAGTTCCAGCCATCCAGCTAATCAGTTCTTGCCCACAGCTGCAGGGGCAAGTCCCATTGGTGGCGCCTTCTGGATAGCTAAATAGTGGACTAATACTCAGTATGCATTGGGTTGTCTTTGCAGTTGTGTGTGTTGCATGTTCTCTCTGTGGAAAATTGAGCAATTCAGTATTGATCACTGCCAAGTTTTGGCGATGAACATATTAAACATCCAAATTTCTAACACTCCTATCTACCCCAGCTGCCATCCATGATCATAGTGGTGCACTCTGGCAAATACTCAAGTTCACAACTGTAGCAGTTTTCTATAGCCTCTGAGCATTGGTGCTGGTGGTGTATTATGAGGGGATGGGCATGCTGCATGTGGACATCAGGGAGGGGGGGGGGGGGGGGGGGCAGTGGTCTGTATATATGAATGTTTGCAGTGATCTCTGACATGTAGCCATGACAACTACTGTTCCAGACTGGATTGTGGTTTAAGTGTGCCATGTTTAGCACTTCTCAGTACATCACAGTGGACTCTGTCGTGCAGTGGTATTTGATGTCGTCTCTATCCTGTGACACAGTAGATCCTTCCTTGTCTTCCTCCTTCCAAATGTAGCAGAGAGAACGAATTTAGTAATTCTATAGTGACTTAAAAACCCAATTGTGACATCAAACTCCCGATTGATAGCGATCTCCGACGTTTAGCCATGACAACCAGCCAGACGAAGCAGTTGGGGGTGTGGTTGCGAAATGCCCAGCGGCCAGTGCAAAAGATTTTTAAAAGTGTTGTTACATGTGGTGAGTTATGTTGACAGTATTCCTTGCATGATTTGTATACGTACTGAAATTGTTTAAATATTTCATACTGCCTTGTCACCCTCAAAATGTTTAAAGAAACAGTGTTCCATACACTGCAGTCAATTTTCTGTCAAATTCATTGAACGAGTAAATGAACTAATTTCAGGCATGGAATTGAAGACATTACATTTTTTAAATAAACAATATTCCACATACTGCCTTGTCCACCAGAAATTGTTAAAACAGTATTCCATACACTGCAATCGTTTTCCCACCAATTTCCTTAAATAAATAATAAACTATTTTCTATACACCACTGCATATCCAACAAACTGTTTAAATAAACAATATTCACACATTGCCTTGTCTAGCAGAAATTGTTTAAGTAATACTGCATACACTGCAATCAATTCCCTGCCTAACAGCCAATCAGTTAAGTCTTTTTCCCGCGAATTTACAGGTGGGGGAGGGCAGGGGGAGTAATTGTGGTTTCTCAGAGATGGAGGGGTTAATTAATTGATCAATTTAGTTAAGTAGTAAATTAATTTGGTATCAAAAGCCTGCTTGAATCAGTGAGAGGAGTTCCCAGAGGGTTGGCGAGGAGAAGGAGGAGGGGAGGAGGAGGGTGGGGGGAATGGTTGCGGGAGGTTCCTCAGAAGGACATCTTATCCCCAAGACTCCAGATCCACTTAGCAGAACAATGGGTTAACGACCTGTCAATCGAAAGAGAACAATAGGTTTGCCCCTGAATGTATGATTATCCTGATGTAGGCAACTTGCACCAACAAAAGGTGCTAATACTGTCTTTACCCTACTAATCTAGGGGACGAAATTCCAATTTTCAACTAGACAATGCATGCGTCTTACCCTGGCCTTCATGTAACGTGAATCTGAGACATGAGAAAACTTTTTGGGAATACTTGCAAGATGTGTTTATCGCAATGGAAAGCATATAGAGGTCATATGTCAGTTGGAAAAGCGATACGAGAAGAGTGGCGACAATTTCGCTGCAAGAATTAGAAACCTTCACAAAATTATAGCAGGAGAGAATATCTGAGGTAGTTAGGAAAAAAGCTGGTTGGACAAAGTACTAAAAGTGCAATAACCATACAGGATAGTGAACGCCTTTATACTGATTTCCACCCAGCAAATGCAAACGCCTTATTTTGTTACTTGTATTATGGAAGAAACTATTGTTATTGTTTATGTCTTATAAGTATCTACTACTTTCATAATAAATTCGATACATGCATGCTTGAGACATTGCCTTTTGATTGATTTCCACTACTGTACGTCACAAAAATTCTCAAGAATTAGGGAGAGGATTGTAGGACATGTGTTACGACACTGATAAGTAAGGATCCTGGTGCTGTTGAGTGGAGTCCGATGCACGTTGCTGTTCCGAAATGAAGTAATCAGTAATTTGTCGTCTAATATGCTCACTGTATGCAAAAGGTCAATGTGGACACAAAAAAGTATAATTTGGTAGTATACTGAGTTACATTTATTTTTTTATGGGTCATTTAACGAAGTAAGTTAAGGATCTTGAAATAGAGGTCAGGTCACTTTTAACAGAATTTTATTTAGTCTTAAATTTCACAAAGATTAAACCAAAGTTATCTAAGAACAAGAATAACTTAGTACAAATTATTTTAATAAAAATTACGCTAGTACTGTGGGAGGTACGAATCAAAAAGAAGACTTTTTAAATGAAATCATTCCGCATTTGGCTGCCGAGAATCAGTTATTGCGACTACAATTTCAACATATGGTAATTTTCAAGAATTGTGAGATGTTCTGACCCACTCAATAATATAAAGCTGTGACATGCTGTCCAAGAGCAGTTTCATATGGTGTTCTAAATTTATCTGCTGTTCCATACACCATACACGATAGAAATCGGGTGAAACAGTAATATAAACACTTAAATTTAAATTTCATGTTGCAGTCCTGCAGTATGAAATTTAAGGTTACTTCGAAATTGAAATTGTAGTAAACAACGTGTTAACAGCCAAAAGCGGAATTATTTAATTTAAAAATTTCACGAAGGCTATCGACCCAATTATTATCAAACTTAAAAGGAAGACTGCCTGGAGAATGAAGCACCAACATATCCTTATCTGTGCAGCTCACGGGCACAAAATTAAAGAAACAAAATACAAATGCAAATTAAATCAGCAAGATTAGCGCGTACCCGAAACATATGAGAAGTGGAGCAACTCAGATTATGTATTGCATCAACACGGATTGTGAAAACTAACATCTCCTCAGGACCAGCAAACTTTGCCAAACAGCCCCAGGTGGCGGTCAGCTGTCAAGTCCTCTGACAATCCGTTCCTGAATGTCGAAAAAATTGCTTCCTCCTGCCCAACTTTCATCCTTTATGTGCCGGAGAATAAATGCAACAAAATTTACGAATATATCTGGGAAGGGATAGCAAATATCCCAGTTTTTGCGTAAAAGACCCACATTTTAACAGGAAAAACTCGGCACTGGGCTGAACTAGTGTTACCTCGATTGGTCGGCCTGTGCGCAGTATGCACTAAGTGACACTATGCGATCTCATTGGACAGTCCAAATTTTTGGAGTAAAACGGAACTAAGGGCCACCGTGCGTCTGGGATTTTGACGTTAGCGAAGCGAGGCAAAAGTGTCACGCTCAATTATCCCAAGGGGATGGTAAGGTGGGTGTGGCGTTCACTGTCCAGCATGAGAACAAGCATTCGTTGTATCCATACAAAAGTAGCGAACTGGGAAACAGCCTGGCTTCTGTGGAGGTTGCTCAATACTCCAGGGAGGTGTATCTTGCTGATTTAATTTGCATTTGTATTTTGTTTCTAAAGTTATTCTGCTGACAAAGGAGACCTAAAACCATACTGGGGCCAACCTGAACTGCTAGAAGAGCACAAAGCTATGTTTCGAGTTTTCACAGATGTAACCGCAAAATAGTGACCGAAAAATGAATTAAGGTTTCACAGTGAAATGTGACGGTAATGCCACAACATCGGTGAATAACATTCATAGTGCTTCAGCTATAGAGGGTAAAAACTGCGGGGAAGACTATGCATAGGGTGAAGCAGACCTCCACCGAGTTGATAGTATGGAACAAAACAAGAAAAAATTCTCTAATGAACATGGTCTCTAAAAAGCACACTTTAAGACCTATGAGCGTATTTTCACCTTCTCTACTGTGAGATATACAGTGATGAGCCAAAACATTATGACTACCTGCTTAATAGCTTGTTTGTCCATCTTTGGAACGAAATACATTGCTGATTCTGTGTATCAGGGATCCGACAGTTTGTTGGTGGGTTTATGGAGGTGTGTAGCGTTAGATGTCTACGAACAGGTCATGTAATTCCCGTAAGTAACGGCCGCTGATTTGCGTATGCAGTGATGGCGCTCGATAGCGAGCCAGATGGGTTGCGTAGAATTTACATCAGACGAATTTGGTCGCCAAGACATCAACGTGAGTTCACTATAATGCTCCTCAAAGCACTGTAGCACAGTTCAGGCTCCGAGATACGGACAGTTATACTACCGAAATATGACATCGCTGTCGGGGAAAACATTATGCATGAAGCGATGCGCCGGCCGAAGTGGCCGTGTGGTTCTAGGCGCTACAGCTGGAGCCGAGCGACCGCTACGGTCGCAGGTTCGAATCCTGCCTCGGGAATTGATGTGTGTGATGCCCTTAGGTTAGGTAGGTTTAATTAGTTGTAAGTTCTAGGCGACTGATGACCTCAGAAGTTAAGTCGCGTAGTGCTCAGAGCCATTTGAACCATTTTGAAGCGATGCAAGTGGTTCGCAGCTGCCACAGGTCCCATGTAGGTGCCGGATAATGTCTCCCATAGCATCATACTGCACCCACCACACCCACCACCCTGCGTCCAGGGCGCGCTGCACGTTTCGAGCCGCACGTTTCGAGGAGGGCGTTTGTGGAGACGACCATCGATCTAGTGTAGCAGAAATGTGATTCTTCCGAAGAGCCGACACGTTTCCATTACAGCAGTGGTCGAGCGCCCACTGCTGTAATCGTAACTGACTGTGTCGCTGGATCGACATGTGAACACCTTGGGTGGCCGAGCAGTTGTAGGCGCTACAGTCTGGAACCGCGCGACCGCTACGGTCGCAGATTCGAATCCTGCCTCAGGCATGGATGTGTGTGATGTCCTTAGGTTAGTTAGGTTTAAGTAGTTCTAAGATCTAGAGGACTGATGACCTCAGAAGTTAAGCCCCATAGTGCTCAGAGCCATTTGAACACCTGGGGTGGTCTGTTGCGGAGCTCCAAGTTGAACCACTTATGATGAACTGTGTGCTCCAAAACACTTCTGGGTGCACCAACATTGTGCTCTTTCGGCAGAGCTGTCACAGATCACCATCTAACCTACTTTATAGAGCAGACAAGCCTCCGAACCCCAAGTTCCGTGAAGAATCGTGGACCACCAACCATTTAGCGCCTAGTGGTAGTTTCACTGTCCTCTGCCTCTTTCCGTAGGTGCTCACGAGAGTATCACGTAAACTTTGGACCAGCTTCGCCATTTCACAGACTATGCGTAATAATAACCTGCTCTTTGTCAGAGTCCCCATTTGCAGAATATGTCTTCGGTAGCGTGATCCCCGTCCGTTTCTGCTCCGCTTACATACTTCTGTTACCGCATCACGTGCCCACAACGCAACCAGATTGCATCCAACGACGCGTTGGGCAGTGGTCATAATGGTTTGGCCCATCAGTCTACATTTCTTGCGGAAAGCTCTTTGCTCAACAATTTCGAAAGTTGGTAGTATGGACCAAAACAAGAAATATTGTCCAGGAAACATGGGCTCTAATGCGCACAACATAGAATTATAAGCACTTGTTCATCTTCGCTTCTGTGAAACACTTAGCCTCTACTAAAAAAAAGTGCTCATAGATTTTAAGGTCTGTATTTCACATTTGCTAGATATATTGTTTTGGCGTATGCTTACAATCTCTGAAAGTTTGTCGGTGGGGTTCTGCATAGATAAAAAAACTGGGGACCTAGGGTGTATGTACTGTGTGATGATAATGGTACGGGGGTAATCCCAAAAATAAGGTCTCCTATTTTTTTGTATGTACATAGACCTATTTATTTCTACAATGGTTTACATCAGTTTACAGCTTGAACGTTTAGCTATTTTTCGACATAATCACCATTTCTATCGATTCATTTTTGTAGACGCTGTGGCAGTTTTTGTAAACCCATGTCATACCAGCACGACGCGGCTTTGACGAAGAAGGATGCCGCCACTGGCTTGTTGTTTGGTCTCAGGTCTAAAGTGGTATGCCCAGGTTTCGTCACCCGTCACAATTGAGTCCAGAATATTGTCCTGTTTGGCTGCAAGGCGGTGAAGAAATGCGCGGGAAGCATCAACTCGTTTCCGCATGTGGTCCTCAGTCAGCATGCGTGGCCCCATCTTGCGCACGCCTTCCGCTAGTTCAATGTTTCCGTTAAAATTCTGTGAGCGGTGCTTAGAGAAACTTCACGAACCAACCTGCAGAGATCATACTGGGTGATCCGCCGATCTTCAGGCATGCTTTGCTCAACCTTCAACACTGTCTCCTCAGAAATTGATGGTCTCCCGCTCCTTTGTTCGTCGTGAATTTCGGTCCGACCAGCTGCAAACTCTCTACACAACTTACGAACATTTTTGACATCCATGCACGATTCATCATACACTTCCGTAAATTGGCGATGGATTTCAATCGGCACAGTGCCCTTTGCGTTCGAAAACCGAATAACTGCGCGAAATTGGCGTTAACATCCAACAGGAGCTCCGTTCTCAACGGCTGCCAAGCCAAGGCAGCGCCTCAGCGCGGCGTGCGCGTCTTTACACAGAGCGCGTGAAGTACTCTTCATAATAGTGTGACCAACTGCCATTCAAACAGAGTTCTGCACTTTTAAAAAAATAGGAGACCTTACTTTTGGGATTACCCTCGTACAAGAAAGGTATTTGTGGCAGGCCGCATAGAACGAGTCACAAGATTAACTGAAAATAAAACGAGAGACAGTACAGAATTCTGATCCGGGTCCACCATTCCGCCAATAAATGTTTCCGCGTAAGTCTGAGGGGCGACACATCGTTTGTCTTGCGCGCCGTAGTCGCAAACAGGTCACGGATTCTGATCACGGTCGCGAAAGTGAATTTGCGCGAGAACGAGACGAAACCAATGTGTCATGCCTGTACGCACCTCGATTCACGGGGGGCACTACTGTAGCTTTTTTTTCCATTTTGCACTGCAGAGGGCTGGTGGGGCGGCTACCAGCCGCAACGGGAGCGGTGCCGCTCGCCCACGGGCGCCGAGGGGGAGTGCGTGCAGGTGACGCGCTGCCCGCCGCTACTGGCGCTGCTGCGCGCCACGCCGCGCCCGCCCGGCGCCGTCCAGTTCCTGCGCAGCTCTCTGTGCGGTTTCGAGAACCGCTACCCGCGCGTCTGCTGCGTCCAGGTACGTACCTGCCGCCTCTCACTACTGACTCCTCGTGGGCGTAGCGCAAGGAAAACAGGTAAGCGCACAGCTCCATAAGCATTCGTCTATCCAAAGTCGATTACGTGGGCAGCTTGAACGCTCCTCAGACACATTTAGATAAAAAAACGACGTAACATGAAGGAATTATTGGAATGGGACGGAAATCGGTAGATGTGATCTACAGGTACAGACAAACTAATGACTATAGTTTCACAAAAATTGGACGATTTCTTCGAGAGAAAGAGCTTCACAAATTGAACAAGTCAATAACGTACAATTTAGGCTTTCACGGCCGGTGTTGTATTCGGTTGAAACTTCCGGGCTGGGCCACAAGGTATATAGAAAGAACACTCACACGGATCGATACCTCCACAAGGAATCTAACCATCATCCTAGGCAAAAAAGAGGTGTCATGAAAACCTTGGTGGACAGAGCCAACAAAATCTGCGAGCCGGCTTACTTACAAGATGAACTAAATCACTTACGGTCAGCCTTCATGAAAAACGGATATACCAGCAAGGAAATTGATCGAGCCCTCCATCAAAGAAGAAAAGAATCCAAAAGTAAAGAGCAACAACGGTCACCTGCTGGAAAAGTTTTCCTACCGTTCATTAATAAAGTCACGGACCGTATCGGGAAAGTTCTGGCCAAGTATGGGATCGAAACAATCTTCAGGCCCACCAAGAAGATTAAGGAATATTTAAGAACTGCAAAAGATGCCCGACACCGCCTAGCAAAACCTGGGGTATACAAAATTCCATGTAGTTGTGGACAAGTATATACTGGAACAACGAAAAGAAGTGTAAACATCCACTTAGCCGAACATAAAAGATACTGTCGCTTAGGACACATCGAAAAATCGGCAGTAGCTGAGCATGTTTTTCGAGATGGGAATGACGAAATTAAATTTAATGAGACAAGCGTTCTAGCACGAACATCCCATTATCATGCGCGCATGTATAGAGATTCACAATCAGGATAACAATTTTAATAGAAAAGAGGAAGTTTTAAAATTAGACAAAATATGGATGTCGACGTTGCGCCAGCAGAATGACAATCGACTACTCTTTATCGATAAGATAGGCATACCATCGGCATCACGTGACGAATGGTGGTGCCCTGTATGCGCTCTATAAATGCTACAGTACCTGGAGTCTCAATAGCAGTAGCCGGACGACTTCAGAAGATGTCTCCCGCATATGGAGACGAAACGTCAGGTAGAAATTTTATACATCGACCACTGCCTCTGAGCCCGGAAGTTTCAACTGAAGAAGTCAATAACGGCTTGGTCCACTTCTGGCCCTCATGCGAGCAGTTATTGGGCTTGGAATTGAGTGACAGAGTTGAAGGATATTGTGCCAAACTCTGTCCAATTGATGCATTAGACCCTTGGAGGGGCCTGCCCATAAAGCTCCAAACGTTCTCAACTGGTGAGGGATCCAGGAACCGTGCTGATCAAGTTAGGGTTTGGCAAGCAGTAGAAATTCTTTTGTGTGAGGGCGGGCATGCTGAACTGGAAGCTCAAGATGGCTTCCCATGAAGGGCAACAAAACGGGGCGTACAATATCAAATGGTTCAAATGGCTCTGAGCACTATGGGACTCAACATCTTAGGTCATAAGTCCCCTAGAACTTAGAACTACTTAAACTTAACTAACCTAAGGACATCACACACACCCATGCCCGAGGCAGGATTCGAACCTGCGACCGTAGCGTACAATATCGTCAAGGTACCACTGTGCTGTGAGGGCGCCGCAGATGACACCCAAAGGTATACTGCTATGAAAGTAAATGAGATCCCAGGCCACCAGCTCTGGCGAGCGGCAGTCAAGTTTGTATTCCATCGCTGTCAGGAACGTCTCCAGATACGTTTTCGGCCTGGAATCTTATTGACTGGAGCAGAATTGTCTTCATTGATGAGTCCCGCGCCGGCCAGTGTGGCCGAGTGGTTCTAGGCGCTTCAGTCTCGAAACGCGCGACCGATATGGTCGCAGGTTCGAATCCTGCCTCGGGCATGGATGTGTGTGATGTCCTTAGGTTAGTTAGGTTTAAGTAGTTCTGAGTTCTAGGGGACTGATGACCTCAGATTCTAAGTCACATAGTGCTCAGAATCATTTGAACAATTTTTTTGATGAGTCCCGCTCCGAATTGAGCCCCTATGATCGGCGAAGCCGTGTCTGGAGATGCTCCATACCGTGGTGATTTACCAACCTGGCTATCGCCCGCCATATGATCCGACAACCATGAGTGATGGTCTGGGATGACACTTCTTTTCATAACAGAAACCCTTTGATTGCCATCCGCAGCACCCTTACACCACAACGGTATGCAGACGATATTTTATGCCCAGTTTTTCTTTGCCCTCATGGCAAGCTATCTTGGGCTTATATTTCAGCAAGATAATGCCCACCTCCAGACAGCGTGAGCTCCTACTGCTCGTCTTCGTGCTTGACAAACCCTACCATGGCCAGCAAGGTCGCCAGATCTCCCTAGAATTGAAAACGTTTGGAGCAGGTAGAGCCTTCCAATCATCTAGGCATTTTGACTGTTTAATGCGCCAGGTAGACGGAATTCGGCACTAAATCTCTCAGGAGGACATCCAAAAACTCTACCAATGAATATCAAGCCGAATAACTGCTCGCATAGGGGACAGAGGTGGACCAACACGTTATTGTGTTCAAATGTTTGTGAAATCTTATGGGACTTAACTGCTAAGGTCATCAGTCCCTAAGCTAACACACTACTTAACCTAAATTATCCTACGGACAAACACACACACCCGAGGGAGGACTCGAACCTCCGCCGGAACCAGCCGCACAGTCCATGACTGCAGCGCCTCAGACCGCTCGGCTAATCCCGCGCGGCCACGTTATTGTCTTGCTCAATTTGTGAAGCTCCTTTTTTGAACAAATCTTCCTTTTTTCTGGAATTACGTATCATGATCTGTCTGCCTGTACATGTGCATCACATGTACCGATTTCCGTCCCATTCGGATTAATTCTTCGTGGTGCGTCGATTTTCTTTTCGCATTAGAGTGTATTTTGCCTGGAGAACTTTAGTTGCTCTCGGCAACATGGGCGTTCCATTAATGGTCCATGCATCTCATTACGTGTACAGTAATCCTCCACGAAAGATAGGTTTTCAGAGCTCTGTCGGATCATCTAGATTTAGGTTCTCCGTGTTTCCCCTAAACTTCTTGCTACAAATTTCGGGTAGGGCTTCTTTGAGAGGTACATGACCGATTTTCGTCCCCATCTTTCTCCTATGCGAGCTACTACAATCTCATTAACGACCATTTCGTCGAGGGGATGTCAAACCCTAATGTTCATGTCTTCTTCCTGGCTTCAAGCTGAGCAGCATACAATAACGCTAGAAACCTTAAGAGACTTCTGCAACAAGTTCTCGCGAAGCTTGGAAGACTTTGTAAATATGGTACCTCGACATAGTGCTGATTATGAATGCGCAAAATAAATTATATGTGAAAAAAAGGTTGCACGTATGTTAACAATGGAGCACACAGTTTCTCTTCAAGTATTTCATTTGAGCTGTTCCTTTTCATCGTATTTTTTCCCTTCTTCTACATAGACACTACATGAAATTTTCCTCAGTCTGTAATGTTGCCTTCCACTATGCTTATTGTGAAAATGGTATAAGAGGTAACTGAGCATCGAATTGAAAATCACACTCGAATCACTCAACAGAGGAAGTGGCTGTGGGTCTGATAAGGTTTCTGTCATAGTTTGTGTCGAATGTGGGGAGATTTGTCCCTCCTTCTAACTACAGTTCATCGTCGCTCATTGGAATATACAAGAGTTACACGCAACTGGAAAGAGAAGCACGTCATTCCAATGTAGATTGAGAGTCGCAGTCCTGATGGACAGAACTATGAGTGTATCTCATTGATTTCAACCACGCCATGTTACTTCCCCTCTCTTCGTTACTTGTCCGTTTCTAACGACCACGTTGTCATCCTTCCCTTCCTTCTTGATTACTTGTGTTTTTATCACATTCATCTGTCTCTTCCTTCCGCATCCCCGCCCCCCCTCTTTTTCACGTCCATTCCTAACAGTATCCTCAGTTTAAATATGTTACCTGCCTTCACTTTCTGCCTTTCATGAACTAACATAAACTCTGCTCTTATCTACTACAGCTACTACTACTCTCCGCTGTTTATATTTTCACTACTCCCAAGTGTAAAAAATAATGTATAATATGCAGAACGCCTTGTCAGATGTAAGAGAGGGCGTGATTATCATAAGCTTGCCCCAATAAAAAACTAAATAAATTAAATATATGTTGTGAAACTGAGGACTATATTTTGTGCTTGCGTAAGATTACTTTTCTGTAAATCAAACACGTCCTATGTAAAACTTGTTTATTAGAAAGGAATTGCAGTAACCAGTAATTATTATGTCGTCAAATTTCTTGTATCATTATTATTATTATAAACAAGAACGAAATACAGCTGGAGGACCGGCCTGCACCACACTCGATGGCGTCCCTGAACCGCGAGCTTTTGCTGACTGCACGTCTCCCACACAGGGCTTCCAGTACGAGCCGCCTGAGGTGGACGAGCAGATGACGACGCGGCGCCCCGAACCGTCCAACCAGCGCCAACAGCTGGTGTCTGGCCACCCCAACGCACGCCTGCTGCCCACCGAATGCGGCGTCGACTTCTCGGAGCGCATCTTCGGTGGCAAGACAACCGAGATAGACGAGTACCCCTGGCTGGCGTTGCTCAGGTACCGCGCAAGTGAGTACCCGCATTCCAGCTACCCAACAATACAACAGGAAAAAGGGGAAAAAAGTACACGAGGTTCGTAGATACTCGAGGAGGTAGTATTGTCAAATGATGTTTCGAGTTACGCCGCTCGAGTAGTAAATCGGTCTATCGGAGCAGCAACAGAATTAGCGACCTGCTGTGGTCCACCAAAGAGGCAATCGAAACGCAGCGCACGCCGGGAGCGTATGACGCCAGCTGGAATTGGCAGTGATAAGTATACGCTATCTGATCAAAAGTATACGGACACCCCCGTGAAACGTGGAAGTGAGCTCTACATGTCACGAAAGGCGGGCCTGCTAGTATAAAAGGAAGCAGAAAGTATTGTACAGTGAGTAGAGAAGCTGTAACAGCAGAAGGCGTCGCTTAGAAGAGCTCGGTGATTTCGAAGGTGTATTGGTCATTGGATGTCACACAAACGAAAATCCAAAAGCGACATTCCAACCATTCTAAATCTGCCCAAGTCGACTGTTGGTGGCGTGATTGTGAAGAGGACAAACACAGATAAACACAGATCAGAAACACATCTTATTGACGGACAGTCATAAAAATAGGTGTTGGGTTGGTTTGTTTGGGTGAAGAGACCAAACAGCGAGGTCATCGGTCTCATAGGATTAGGGAAGGACGGGGAAGTAAGTCGGCCGTGCCCTTGCAAAGGAACCATCCCGGCATTTGCCTGGAGCGATTTAGGGAAATCACGGAAAACCTAAATCAGGATGGCCGGACGCGGGTTGAACCGTCGTCCTCCAGAATGTGAGTCCAGTATGGACAGACAGTCACCGTCGAGCATTGCTGAAGATGGTTGTAAAAAATTACATGAAACCAGCGAGTTTCAAAGTAGTATCAGCAGTCCATCTTGCACAATGACTGTGCGCAGGGAGTTAAAAGAGGGGGTGCAATGGTCGAATAGCTCCTCATAAGGCACGCATTACTGTCGTCAGAGCTAAGCGATGCTCTAGGTAGTGTAAAGAGCAACCCACATCTACATCAGCATCTACATGATTACTCGACAATTCACATTTAAGTGCTTGGCAGAGGGTTCATCGAACCACAATCATACTATCTCTCTACCATTCCACTCCCGAACAGCGCGCGGGAAAAACGAACACCTAAACCTTTCTGTTCGAGCTTTGATTTCTCTTATTTTATTTTGATGATCATTCCTACCTATATAGTTTGGGCTCAACAAAATATTTTCGCATTCGGAAGAGAAAGTTGGTGATTGAAATTTCGTAAATAGATCTCGCCGCGACGAAAAACGTCTTTGCTTTAATGACTTCCATCCCAACTAGCGTATCATATCTGCCACACTCTCTCCCCTATTATGTGATAATACAAAACGAGCTGCCCTTTTTTGCACCCTTTCGATGTCCTCCGTCAATCCCACCTGGTAAGGATCCCACACCGCGCAGCAATATTCTAACAGAGGACGAACGAGTGTAGTGTAAGTTGTCTCTTTAGTGGACTTGTTGCATCTTCTAAATTTCTTGCCAATGAAACGCAACCTTTGGCTCGCCTTCCCCACAATATTATCCATGTGGTCTTTCCAACTGAAGTTGTTCGTAATTTTAACACCCAGGTACTTAGTTGAATTGACAGCCCTGAGAATTGTACCATTTATCGAGTAATCGAATTCCAACGGATTTCTTTTGGAACTCGTGTGGATCACCTCACACGTTTCGTTATTTAGCGTCAACTGCCACCTGCCACACCATACAGCAATCTTTTCTAAATCGCTTTGCAACTGATACTGGTCTTCGGATGACCTTACTAGACGGTAAATTACAGCATCATCTGCGAACAACCTAAGAGAACTGCTCAGATTGTCACCCAGGTCATTTATATAGATCAGGAACAGCGGAGGTCCCAGGACATTTCCCTGGGGAACACCTGATATCACTTCAGTTTTACTCGATGATTTGCCGTCTATTACTACGAACTGCGACCTTCCTGACAGGAAATCACGAATCCAGTCGCACAACTGAGACGATACCCCACAGGCCCGCAGCTTGATTAGAAGTCGCTTGTGAGGAACGGTGTCAAAAGCTTTCCGGAAATCTAGAAATACGGAATCAACTTGAGATCCCCTGTCGATAGCGGCCATCATTTCGTGCGAATAAAGAGCTAGCTGCTTTGCACAATAACGATGTTTTCTGAAACCATGCTAATTACGTACCAATAGATCGTTCCCTTCGAGGTGATTCATAATGTTTGAATACAGTATATGCTCCAAAACCCTACTGCAAATCGACGTCAATAATATAGGTCTGTAGTTCGATGGATTACTCCTACTACCCTTCTTAAACACTGGTGCGACCTGCGCAGTTTTCCAATCGGTAGGGGTACCTGACACCATGTCTAATGCCAACAGTGAAATACAATGGAGATGGTTTTACAGTATGAGAATGTTTTTCGTGGTTCAGGTGTGGCTTCCTTACTGAGCTTAATAAAATGTAAATGCGGTAACTACAGGACGTTAAACTCTAACATAATCTCTGATCTAAATGCGGCAGCATATAAACACATTTTACATCATTGTGTGCTGCGTACAGGAGAGGAACAGTTCACAAACGATGATTGCTTGTATCAGTATGACAATTCTGTAATAGACCAGCATCTGCAAGGCAGTGATCTGTGGACAATAACATTCCTGAAATGGAGTGGCGCGCCCAGAGTCCCGACCTGAACCCAAAGGAAACCCTTGGGGATGGGTTAGAACATCGACTTCGCTCTAGACCCCAGCGTTCGACTATCACCACCTTTCCTGGTTAATGCTCTTTAGGAAGAATAGACTGACATTCTGTGAGGACTGATGGATCCACCTTTAGCCATGTGTTTTTAAAGTTCCTTTATGCAGTGCACTAAATGAACAAACTATAAAAACGAGGCTGAAGACGGTTCCATCAGTCCTCACATACTGATCAGCCGTCGTTCCGTTTCTCATTGATATTAGATATACAAAAGATTCACACTCATCCACAGATATTCAGATGTCTCAATGAAAATGTCCCCAGTGTAGTTAAAGTCCTCACAAACTCGAAGGATGGAAATAACCCATATTAATGTCCACTGACAGGTATCTGTATACTTTTGATCAAATAGAGCATACTACAAATCAACATATGCTGCCCCATTAGTATTGCGTACTCTGATGAAGGCCACTTCAACGGTGACCGATACGTAGGGAGATCATTTTAGAGCACGACACGGTCTATACCCAGAAGAATTATAAAGACATATCACAGTATTCCATCATAGCACCAGTGTAACACAACACTTCGAAATAAAGTGTTTCTACGGGAGAGTCAGTTTATCTTTCTTCACTCCAAATGACGCTTCCCAGTATCAAGATTTTAATCTAGTCATATACTATCAAGTCATCTCAATTTAGCTGCTAATAGCAATGGAAATCATATCGATACTCGGCTGCAAGATACACCGACTTGGAACATGGTAGTATCAACAGATTCAAAATGTTTCCACTACTCTAATAAAACATTTCAGATTCACGAACTAGTTTCTAGCTCTAGTACATTGTACTAAATACTTTCGTACCTAAAACATATATTATGACACATTTATGACCTACTTGAATAACATTTTTCTCCTCGATTGTTAGCAAATTTTGTGAATGTTAGAACGTTTGCCGGCCAGTGTGGCCAAGCGGTTCTAGGCGCTTCAGTCTGGAACCGCGCGACCGCTACGGTCGCAGGTTCGAATCCTACCTCGGGCATGGACGTGTGTGATGTCCTTAGGTTAGTTCTAAGTTCTAGGGAACTGATGACCTCAGATGTCCCATAGTGCACAGAGCCATTTGAACCTTTTTTGGCCGGCCGCGGTGGTCTAGCGGTTCTGGCGCTGCAGTCCGGAACCGCGGGACTGCTACGGTCGCAGGTTCGAATCCTGCCTCGGGCATGGGTGTGTGTGATGTCCTTAGGTTAGTTAGGTTTAAGTAGTTCTAAGTTCTAGGGGACTTATGACCTAAGATGTTGAGTCCCATAGTGCTCAGAGCCATTTGAACCATTTTTGAACCTTTTTTGTTAGAACGTTTGAAATGCCTATCAATTTATTCATGTGATTGAATACAGTCAGCAACATTATGCAACATGGCTGCTTTTCGCGTGTTGCGGGTTTTCTATTAATTATCATCACATCAAAATCGTCACCATCAGTAGCACGAACTGCAGCAGCCATTTGATATTTACAACCGTATCAAATTCTCAGCAGATTCAGAAGGATGTAGGTTGCAGTGGGTACTGGGAGATGAAGAAGCTTGCACAGGATAGAGTAGCATGGAGAGCTGCATCAAAAAAGTCTCAGGACTGAGGACCACAACAACAACAACAAATTCTCCTCTAGAATTTATCAAGAATTGCGATCTTCCGTTAAGAATACACATCCATGTCGCTTCTGCATGTTTTCCGACATAATGTAACTATGTTCCATTACGTTGTCGTAGAGCTTTTTTATTATCTCTTGCAGTTTAATAGAGAACTTTCTCGGCCCATCAGCTATCCATTCGCATTCCTTTACGAATACGTAGTATTTGTATATTTTCTCTAGGGTTCCAGGCTCCCTTGTTCTGAATTCAAAGTAAGGCGGTTGATTTCAGGACTTGAGCGCTTTGTCTGTGATCACAGCGAGCCTTAGTAATGTTAGTAGCAGTAGCACTATATTTGCCACTAGTGAATGCTTTGTTTCTACATTTTGCTGCATAATTTGGAGTAATAAATACCGTTAGCTCGAATGTTAGGGGCGTTGTGGGACCACTTAGGGACATGGCTGACAAGACGGGGAAGAAATCCAATGTGCACTCCGTGTGTATACCGGGTGGAATCATTCCATACGTGAAACGGGTCCTTCCGGATGCCATGAAGAGCACACGGTGCAGCCAACTGCAGCCGGTGGCTCACAGCGATACCAGTCATGTGTGTCATATTGGATCTGAAGAGATTCTCTCTTGTTTGGATTGGCTGACAGAAGTGGTAAAGGCTGCCAGTCTTGCTTTCGAGATGAAAGCAGAACTGACCATTTACTGCATAGTCGACAGGACCGATTGCGGACCTCTGATACAGAGCCGAGTGGAAGGTCTGAATGAGAGGCGCAGACGGTTCTGCGACCGTGTAGACTACAGATTCCTCAACTTACGCCAAAGGGTGATTGGGTTTCAGGCTCCGCTGAACAGATCAACGCTACAGATTCCTCAACTTACACCAAAGGGTGATTGGGTTTCGGGCTCCACTGAACAGATCAGGGAGCTGCTATACGGGCAGCGGAATCGTGTGGCGTGGACTGGGCGGTTTTTTAGGTTAGAGGGTCTCGGGAAAACACAAAAAGGGCTTCAGTCTCAAAGGGTGCAGGCCGAACACAGGTAGATACAGGAACCATCGGTATAACAGTTGTAAATTGTCTTAACTGTGTTGGGAAAATACAAGAGCTTCAAGCGCTAATAGAAAACACTGATGCTCAAATCGTTACAGGATTTAAAGCTGGCTAAATCCGGAGGTAAGTTCAGCCGAAATGTTTGCGGAGAACCTAACGGTGTTCCGAAAGGACAGGCTAAACACAGTTCGCGGTGGCGTGTTTGTTGCTGTTGGAAGTAGTTTGTCTTGTCGCGAAATTGACGAGGATAGTTCCAATGAGTTAGTATGGGCAGAGGTCACTCTAGGCAACCGGCATAAAATAATAATTGGAAACCTCCAAATTCAGATGATACAATTTATGAATGGTTCAAAGAAAACTTGAGTTTAACTTCAAACACGTACCCTACTCGTACAATTATAGTTGATGGTGACTTTAATTTACTCTCGATAAGTTGGCGAAAATGCATGTTTAAATCAGGAGGTACGCATAAAACATCATCCGAAATTGTACTAAATGCATAGTCTGAAAATTATTCCGAGCAGTTAGTTCATGAGCCCACGCGAACAGTGAACGATTGTGAAAACATACTTGACCTCTTAACAACAAATAATCCTGAGCTAATAACGAGCATCATAACGAATACTGGGATTAGTGAACGCAGGATTGTCGTAGCGAGACTGAGTATATTGTAAGCCCCAAATCCTCCAAAAATAAACGAAAAATATGCCTATTCAAATAAGCAGATAAAAATTCACTTGGCGCCTTCCTGAGAGACAGTCTCCACTCTTTCCAAATTAAGAATGTACGTGTAGACTAGATGTGGCTTGAATTCAAAGAAATACAAACATCAAATAAAGTTTGCATCACCCCAGTTCCCAGTCCCTTTGACTGTTGAGAGATGTCACTCAATCCGCCCAAAGATGTAAATAACGATGCATGAGCAGCACCTATTAGACGGAGGGAGTCCGACAGCCGATCAGTTCCAGTCATTCCAACAGGAAGCAGGTACACGGCTCGTGTTGTCTGTAGTTCAACCATGCCTAGGCGGTCAATACCGCGGTTGGACCGCATCCGCATTGTTACTTTGTGCCAGGAAGGGCTCTCAACAAGGGAAGTGTCCAGGCGTCTCGGAGTGAATCAAAGCGATGTTGTTCGGACGTGGGGAGATACAGAGAGACAGGAACTGTCGATGGACTCGCTCTGCCAGCCCAAGGGCTACTACTGCAGTGGATGGCCGCTACCTACGGATTATGGCTCGGAGGAACCCTGACAGCAACGCCACCATGTTGAATAATGTTTTTCGTGCAGCCACAGGACGTCGTGTTACGATTCAAACTGTGCACAATAGGCTGCATGATGCGCGACTTCACTCCCGGCGTCCATATCGAAGTCCATCTTTGCAACCACGACACCATGCAGCGCTGTACAGATGGACCCAACAACGTGCCGAATGGACCGCTCAGGATTGGCATCAAGTTCTCTTCACCGATGAGTGTCGCATATGCCTTCAACCAGACAATCGTCGGAGATGTGTTTGGGGATGGCACTATGTGGGACGGACATATGCCACTGGTGATCATGAAAGGCGCCATAACGGCTTTACGATAAGAGAATGCCATCCTCCAACCGATAGTGCAACCATATCGGCAGCATATTGGCGACGCATTCGTCTTCATGGACGACAATTCGCGCCCCCAATCGTGCACATCATGTGAATGACTTCCTTCGGGATAACGACATCGCTCGACTAGGGTGGCTAGCATGTTCTCCAGGCATGTATCCATCAAACGTGTCTGCGATAGATTGAAAAGGGCTGTTTATGGACGACGTGAAGCACCAACCACTCTGAGGGATGTACGCCGAATCGCCGTGGAGGAGTGCGACAATCTGGACCAACAGTGCCTTGATGAACTAGTGGATAGTATGCCTCGACGAATTAAGATATGCATCAATGCAAGAGGACGTGCTACTGGGTATTAGAGGTACCGGTGTGTACAGCAATCTGGACCACCACTTCTGAAGGTCACGCTGTATTATGGAACAACATGCAATTTGTGGTTTTCATGAGCAATAAAAAGGGCGGAAATGATGTTTATGTTGATATCTACTCCAGTTTTCTGTACAGGTTCCGGAACTCACAGAACCGAGGTGATGCCAAACTTTTTTTGATATGTGTAGTATCGGCAGCAGTTGAAAGATTTATACCAAATAAACTAGCAAACGACGGAGCTGATGCTCCTTGGTACAAAAAACGAGTCAGAACACTGTTCCAAAAAAAACGAAACGAACATGCCCAATATAAACTGAAGTAAAATCTCCAAGATTTGCAATTTTTTCAGAAGCTCGGAAATTAGCGCGGACTTCAATGCGAGAAAATTGTAACAGTTTCCACAACGAAATTTTGTCTCGAAACCTGTCAGAAAATCCAAAGAGATTCTGGTCGTATGTGAAGTACGCTAGCGACGAACATTATGAATAACCCCGAAGAGAACGGTCTATTGACACGCAGTCAACACGGATTTAGAAAACGTCGTTCTTGTGAAACTTAACTAGCTCTTTACTCACACGAAGTCCTGAGTGCTATTGATAAGAGATTTTAAATTGATTCTGTATTTCCAGATTTCCAGAAGGCTTTTGACACTGTACACATAGGCGGCTTGTAGTGAAGTTGCGTGCTTATGGCATATCGTCTCAGTTATGTGCATGGCTTCGTTATTTCCTGTCAGAGAGGTCACAGTTCGTAGTAATTGTTGGAAAGTCATCGAGTAAAACAGAAGTGATTTCTGGCGTAGTGTTGTAGGTGCTTTGCTGTTCCTTATCTATATAAACGATTTAGGACACAATCTGAGCATCCGTCATAGGTTGTTTGGAAATGATATTTTCGCTTATCGACAAGTAATGTCATCAGAAGCTCAAAACAAAATGAGGGCCGGCCGAAGTGGCCGTGCGGTTAAAGGCGCTGCAGTCTGGAACCACAGGACCGCTACGGTCGCAGGTTCGAATCCTGCCTCGGGCATGGATGTTTGTGATGTCCTTAGGTTAGGTTTAACTAGTTCTAAGTTCTAGGGGACTAATGACCTCAGCAGTTGAGTCCCATAGTGCTCAGAGCCATTTGAACCAAAACAAAATGAAAAACGATTTAGAGAAGATATCTGTATGGTGTGAAAATTGGCAATTGTCCCTAAATAATGCAAATTGTGAGGTCATCCACGTGAATGCCAAAAGGAAACCGTTAAGTTTAGGTTACATAGAAAATCTGTCAAATCTAAAGGCCGTAAACTCAACTAAATACCTAGGAATTACAATTAAGAACCACTTAAATTGGAAGGAACACATAGAAAATGTTGTGGGGAAGACTAACCAAAGATTGCGTTTTATTGGGAGGACACTTAGAAAATGTGACATATCTACTAAAGACACTGCCTAAACTATGCATGTCCGTTCTCTTTCAGAATACTGCTGCGCCGTGTGGGGTTATTACCAGATAGGATTGACGGAGTACTTTGAGAAAGTTCAAAGAAGAGCACACGTTTTGTATTATCGTGAATTAGGGGAGAGAGTGTCACTGAAATGATACAGGATTTGGTTTTGATATCATTAAAACAAAGGCGTTTTTCGCTGCGGTGGAATATTCTCACAAAGTTTCACTCGCCAACTTTCTCCTCGGAATTGGAAAATATTTTGTTGACGCAGACATACGTTAGAAGAAACGATCATCACAATAAAATGAGGGAAATCAGAGCCTGCACGGAAAGATATAGGTGTTCGTTTTTTCCTTGCGCTCTACTATATTGGAATAATAGAGAATTATTGTGAAGGTGGTTCGATGAAACCTCTGCCAGGCACTTAAATGTGATTTGCAACGTGTCCATGTAGATTAGTGAACGTCTTAACAAAACTCCTGAAAATTAGATTACACGAATAGTTTAGAGTTAGTTGCCTCCATTTCTTTCTTCTGCTTTCATAGAAGGTGGACCTCCTGTGGAAGATGGAATTTGTTCCCTCTGTATCTCCAAGCAGTAGAGTCTGTGATAACTGGATGATCACTCTCCGTATCCTGCGTCCCTGACTACCAGGTAAAGTTTACAGGTAGTACTGCAAGAAACGAATGTAAATTGTCGGACTGTCTTAGTCATCTTTCTAAAATTTACGCAGATACAATAAACTGAAATTATTTGCCTGTCTTGGATCAGTACCTCTCGCAGGGCATTACATTACCAGTTGCGCTAGTGGTGCTCGTCCCATGGACTAACTTAAGATTCAACCGCTGATTGTAGTAGACGATTGACAAGCTGAGTCCGGCTTCACGCGCGGTTTTCACGTGTAATAAACCTTCAACACAGTGTATACAATGTTAAAATGCGGAAAATGTCCGTCTCCTATTAATCTGAAATATAGTAATAATTCAGCATTTCTTTTGTGCAACGTATTAGGGAAGTGCTATCTCGGGAACACTTTTTATAAACGACATTATATCATAGTTTGGACTATGTTTCTCTCATCTATTATGTCCAGCTTATTACGTTCCACTGTTGCTTATTTTATTTACTATGTTTTATTGAAATATTTAATTTACCGTTAATCGAGTACATCTGAAAAGTGGTAGCACGGTTTCTTCCACTACTCACATCGCCGGTACTCCGTCACAGTCTAGCACCCCTCGGGCTTAGTGACATCTGCCCTACTACGCGGAACTTACTAATAATGTTGCTGGTCAAGCAGCATCACATCCTTCACTTTCTAGTACAGCCGAGATTTCAGTTGTGGGTTATCTCTTGTTATTTGTAGAAGTACACAGCCTGAATTCTTATTCCATTATCTCTGTGGCCTAGGCGATTATTTCGCCAGACGTTTAGTGCAGTGCGAGTTTTATGTCTGCTTAACTGCACTATGGTTATCAGAAACCAGATGTAAAATAGGGTACACACTGGTCACCAACACAACAGCGCTGAATCGTACTTCAGATTCGAAAAACGCCATACCACGGAAGAAAAGAGATTGCACTATCCCGATAGAGTTTTGCGTATGTTAAATACGAAAAAGTTGCTGTGGTAACTTCTGGAGTACGGAAACTGGACTTCTAGGCTTTATCCATACGCCTAGAGGCCAGTCTCAATCCCTTATTTCAGAGCATCCATCAGTGTCGTCCTCTTTTTGAGCAATGCAGGAGGAGCAGGGAATGGATGGTCTGTGGCGAGTAACTAGACGACCTTTTCTTTTATTTCTTCAGAAGTTTCGAGACAGATTTGTAACTTGTAACTCAGACGGTCCAAAGTAACTCTTCACGAACTACAATCACGCAAGAAAAACACCAAAAAGTTATTAATATAGAGTAATGAAATTGCTACCTTATTTAAGCAACTAAAACTGCAGGATCACAGGTTAATGTAAGCGCGAGGTAACTCTGAAATTCGCATTAATAACCGGTGTAACCTCCAGAATGCTGAATGCAAGTATGCAAACATGCATGCATTCTGTTATACTGGCGCCGGATATCAGTTGGTGGACCGAGAGAGGTGGCACAGTGGCTAGCACACTGCACTCGCATTGGGGCAATCCCGCCTCCGGCCATCCTGACATACACTCCTGGAAATGAAAAAAAGAACACATTGACACCGGTGTGTCAGACCCACCATACTTGCTCCGGACACTGCGAGAGGGCTGTACAAGCAATGATCACACGCACGGCACAGCGGACACACCAGGAACCGCGGTGTTGGCCGTCGAATGGCGCTAGCTGCGCAGCATTTGTGCACCGCCGCCGTCAGTGTCAGCCAGTTTGCCGTGGCATACGGAGCTCCATCGCAGTCTTTAACACTGGTAGCATGCCGCGACAGCGTGGACGTGAACCGTATGTGCAGTTGACGGACTTTGAGCGAGGGCGTATAGTGGGCATGCGGGAGGCCGGGTGGACGTACCGCCGAATTGTTCAACACGTGGGGCGTGAGGTCTCCACAGTACATCGATGTTGTCGCCAGTGGTCGGCGGAAGGTGCACGTGCCCGTCGACCTGGGACCGGACCGCAGCGACGCACGGATGCACGCCAAGACCGTAGGATCCTACGCAGTGCCGTAGGGGACCGCACCGCCACTTCCCAGCAAATTAGGGACACTGTTGCTCCTGGGGTATCGGCGAGGACCATTCGCAACCGTCTCCATGAAGCTGGGCTACGGTCCCGCACACCGTTAGGCCGTCATCCGCTCACGCCCCAACATCGTGCAGCCCGCCTCCAGTGGTGTCGCGACAGGCGTGAATGGAGGGACGAATGGAGACGTGTCGTCTTCAGCGATGAGAGTCGCTTCTGCCTTGGTGCCAATGATGGTCGTATGCGTGTTTGGCGCCGTGCAGGTGAGCGCCACAATCAGGACTGCATACGACCGAGGCACACAGGGCCAACACCTGGCATCATGGTGTGGGGAGCGATCTCCTACCCTGGCCGTACACCACTGGTGATCGTCGAGGGGACACTGAATAGTGCACGGTACATCCAAACCGTCATCGAACCCATCGTTCTACCATTCCTAGACCGGCAAGGGAACTTGCTGTTCCAACAGGACAATGCACGTCCGCATGTATCCCGTGCCACCCAACGTGCTCTAGAAGGTGTAAGTCAACTACCCTGGCCAGCAAGATCTCCGGATCTGTCCCCCATTGAGCATGTTTGGGACTGGATGAAGCGTCGTCTCACGCGGTCTGCACGTCCAGCACGAACGCTGGTCCAACTGAGGCGCCAGGTGGAAATGGCATGGCAAGCCGTTCCACAGGACTACATCCAGCACCTCTACGATCGTCTCCATGGGAGAATAGCAGCCTGCATTGCTGCGAAAGGTGGATATACACTGTACTAGTGCCGACGTTGTGCATGCTCTGTTGCCTGTGTCTATGTGCCTGTGGTTCTGTCAGTGTGATCATGTGATGTATCTGACCCCAGGAATGTGTCAATAAAGTTTCCCCTTCCTGGGACAATGAATTCACGGTGTTCTTATTTCAATTTCCAGGAGTGTAGGTTTTCCGTGATTTCCCTAAATCGTTCCAGGCAAATGCCGTGATGGTTCCTCCCACAAACAACCCAACCCCAACTCAGTTCGTGGGATGGAGTTCCATGCTTGTTGCACTTGGTCGATCAATACAGGGACGGTTAACGTTAATTGTGGATGACGCTGGAGTTTTCGTCCGATAAAGTGCCATATGTTCTCGACTGGAGACAGATCTGGTGATCAAGCACGCCAAAACAGTATGTCGACACTCTGTAGAGCATGTTCGTTCACAGTAGCAAGATTTCGTGATAAATTTGTTTGTGTTTTAGAGTTATTCGGTGTGCCATCTCTACCAGCAACAATGATTCTGAGCCGGGTGGTCATCGAGCCAAACTGAGTTTGGGTAACTGATGCGGGTACGCCATTCCATGCTGGAAAACACCTTCAGGATTGCTGTGCATGAATGGCAGCACAACAGGTCGAATCACCAGAGTGACGTACTGCAGTCAGTGTGCGTGGGATAAGCACTAGAGTGCTGTTAATGTCATACGAAACCGCATCCCAGAGCACAACCCAAGGTGTAGATTCAGTGTGTCTACGCCGCCGTAACGATCGTTGCAGGCGCTCACCTCACCTCCTCCTAACCAACACACAGCCATCAATAACACCGAGGCGGAACCGGCTTTCATCAGAAAACACACATACTTCCAGTCCCTCCTCCAATGAGTTCTCGCTTGTCACCACTAGAGACGCAAAACGGCGGCTGGTTGGATCGCTGGAATGCGCGCTAAAGGGCTTCTGGCTCGGAGATGACCTTGAAGTAACCGATCTGAAATAGTTCGCCATTGTCATTGTGTTGCCAGCTGGTGCGCCGAACACGATGGTCGTCCCTCTCGCTACTACCAAGTGGCCATCTGGAGACCGTAATTCCCTCGACAACTGCTGCCAGCTATCATGAACGGTGGCCACATTCCTGCCAAGTCTTTCTGCATTATCGCAGAACGAACATTCAGCGTCTCGTAGCCCTATTACACGACCTTGTGGTGTTTATGATGGCGTCTTTGTCGCATTAATGGCATTCTAGACTAACATCAACTCACCACGTCCAATCCCAAAGGTATCGTTACAGCGTTTATTGAAAGCAAACCTGATTTTCATCGCCACTCTTATACGACTGGCGTGAAATTTGAGTAGACATCCTCTTTCAGATTAGAAACTCTCTACCAACTTTTGTTTACGTCGCACAACTCCTTTTTGCTGTTGCAATTTTTTT
Source organism: Schistocerca nitens (assembly GCF_023898315.1). Taxonomy (NCBI): domain Eukaryota; kingdom Metazoa; phylum Arthropoda; class Insecta; order Orthoptera; family Acrididae; genus Schistocerca; species Schistocerca nitens. The sequence continues at coordinate 833,586,117 of NC_064614.1, forward strand.
GCGGCGGTGTGTTTACAGTGCTTAGACGCATCAATTGATAAATGATGACTCACAGTCTTAATATTACTTCATACTCTGCGAAGTACTTACTGTGAAAGTCTATAAGGGTCGTCATGCGTGCTTGACACGTTCTCAGAGAGGCGTAGTTTATGAATAGCTGTTGCTGTGATCTATACCATGTTCCACAACACATCTTTATCTTTGAAGAGGCAGTCACCATAATAAGCCTTGCTTTGAAATGCAGTACAGCGTTTTTGTTTTCTCGTAAACATTTGGCTTTTATAGCAAGTCGAAATCTCATTTATTTTCCAGCCTTTGAAATGTTGTTTTTAGTCCCAGAAATTATTAACAGAGATGTCACTAGATATTATCCTTTTCCTCATATGTATTTCATTAATTGCAGGGTGGTACCTCGTGACGATTTTTTTGCATTTTCAGGGGATGGGCAGCTGCTGTTCCTTTGCGGTGGAGTCCTCATCAACAGCAGATATGTACTCACAGCGTCCCACTGCGTCAACGGGAGGGACATCCGTGATTATCGCCTGTGAGTATCCGCCAAGCAGTCCCTTACAGTCATTGCAACGCCAGCTTCTCCGATAGTAACAAAACGAGTTTCTGTTCAATATCAAAATGTATTCCATTAAACACGACAGCCAAATGTGTAACAGTGCGAGGGCAAGTTCTGCAATTTTTATCATCTCCTCCAAAATATGAAGCTGCGACTATGAAACCTGGTGAGTTTTCCTCTATATAGTCACCACCCTTCAATTTTTCCCCACGAGGGATGAGTTAGCACGGACCTTTGTTGTACGAGCCTTTGTTCCACCTCGAAAACCAGCTCGCCGTCATGATGGAAGCTCCCGTCACGCAATGGTTAAAAACTCCCACTGTAGTAGTCTCCCGTAAGACTGTCAGGAGATCTGGGTGGTGTCATTCTTTAATGGTTTGCCCCAAACGAACATAATCAGTCGGCACCACACCATGGCAGGCCCAAAAACAGCATCAACTTGCCCAATAATGATTGGATCTTCAGCTCTCACGACGGCGGTGGAGCAGTATGTTTCTACTGTTTGATTGTCCTCGTAGTCGTAGCGATACATACAGCACTTGTCCATGAAGACCAGACCTTTATCTTAAAAAAATTACGAAGTCTCGAATCTCATCTGCTCTTCCTCCATAGCTCACTCCCACACCCTCAACACTTCCTTTCCTCAGTTTCTCAGTACTTCTCTCCCACTTTCCAAACTTGACACAAACCATCCTTCACCTCGCTGTGGACTAACACTCCTGGAAACTGATGAGAAATGGCTTATTTCCAGAATGATCCTGTTGCTCTGCAGACAATATGTGATGTTCTGAAAGTTCCTGGCAGCTTACAGCCGTATGCCGGATCGGCATTCGAACCCAGAGCTTTGCTGTAGAAGGTATACAGGAGAGTTTCAGTGAAGTTTGGAAATTGGAGGAGAGGTCTTCGTAGAAGTGATGTGAGCGTAGGTTGTAAGCCGCACCTGGCTAGCACAGTGAGCAAGGGCTTTGCCCACTAGCATCAAGGTTCCACCCGTAATTTCTAGTCCCAATAAGGCAAAAGGTTTTAATCTACCAAGTAGTTTCAAAAGACCGATATTGTATTTCCTAGAAAAACTTTCAAGAGGTTTGCCGTGTAAATAACAGCATCAGAGGCATGTAGTGCTACGAACGACTAGACCATTGTCAAAGAGACTACTAATTTTCCTATACTTGCACAGATTTACATTTGCGCTGCTGGCCATTAAAACTATAGCACCAGGAAGCTACACGCAAGGAACATCAGATTGCCATGAAGTGTACTGTATGCCAGGACATGCACGTAATTAGCATTTCAGTGCTGCCACACAAAGTAAGAAGCAGCGACGCCATCTACAGTCTGTATACAGGGTGTTCGGAAATTCCCGTTACAGATTTCTGGGACCTGTAAAGGAGAGTGAGTACATAAGAGAACCCACGTCCGGAAACTTGCCGTTTTCGTGGTATATCCGTTTAACCTACCTCTCTCGCCTGGCTTGAGCCTCATTCAGGTGTCTGTGAGTTACAGAGCAACATGTTTGAGTACTCGTTTGCAGGATACTCCGACATGATCCTTCTGTATGTCGAAGTTGGTAGTAACGGAGAAACTGCTCGTCACCTTTATGAAGATCGTTGTGCATAACGTCCGACTTCATCGCGTACCCTTTTCGTCACAATTACCGAACGGCTTCGAGAAGGGATTACCTTCGCCGTCATCAGGCGTGACCCTGGTGTTCCGCACACCCGAACTGTAAGAGACCGCCCTGCATCATATTGAAGAGAAAGCGTCAACGAGTACACGAGCAATTGAGCGTGCAATGGATGTTGCTCCCAGCACAGTCCGATATGTTTTGGATGAACAACTACTACATCCACATCCCCTCCAACACTCCAGACCACCTCTAACACAGATGCGTGAATGAGGCTCGAACCAGGTCAGTGAGATAGGACAGACTTCAAATGACATCAGTCAATCCGATGTAAGCATCCCCGCCATGACTACCTTCTTGTAAACCTAGCAAGCAAATACGTTTTCAAACATTTGTAGCACGAAAAGAATTCGTTTCCAGACATGGGTTCCTGTTCAAAGTTTTATGTACCCATCCCCCTCCACAAGTCCCAGAAGTTTTTAACGCGAATTTCCGAAAATCCTGTATAAGGGGAGGTAAAGCAGTGAGCTGACACGGAAGTCATATTTGAAAGTTGTTTGTTTGTGAGAAGATCGTATCATGCTTCGGGTACGAAGAAGAAACGTTTAGCAGCACGTGCCGGAATTCGGTAGCGGCAGTACCGTGGATTACTGAGACTGCGGTTTATAGTCCTATGATACTGTTGCTCGCATTGTTCATCATCATGCGAATATGGACTCCACGCGTTCAGTGTGGCTATGCTTAACGACACACAAAATCTCGAAAGCCCTACACGACAAGGAACCGAGAGAACAACGCGTCGTCTGCTTGGCAGTTACAGACCGTACAATCACGCCACGTAAGTTGAGAGAGGGAATGTGCTTGTTTGGGACAAGTGCCCAGACGGTCAGTACGACGACGTCTGACGTCTGGACTACCACAGTATATAAGCACAGCGGCCATCATGGCGGCATCCCTTGACGCAGCAGCAGACGTATGTGCACCGACAGTGATGCGTCCGACGACATCACTGGACACAGGAGTGTGACCATATCACATTTTCAGGCGATTTCCAGTTCTGAATACAGAATCACGTTTGATGTATCCATGTGTGGAGGCTCTGAGGAGAACGAATGTTGGCAGATTGCATTTGTCACCGTCATACAGGCCTAGCACTTGGCGTGATGGTATAGGGTGCCAACGGGTACTCAACACGATCGCCTTTGATAATTCGGACAGCAAACGTTAAATTTATGTCTTAAAACCGGTGTCAGTGCCCTATCTTCGCGGTCTTCTTTACGCTATCTTCCAGCAAAATAACGCAAGACTGCCTGCTGCTCATCCGATCCTGATTGATATAGATGGTATCCGACTGTTGCCCTGGCCAACGCGTTTTCTAGATGTCATCCACTGAAAACATGCGGTCACGGTTTTCAGAGAGACCGGCACTCCCTCACTCTCCAGACACTGCTATTTATGAATTCTGTCATAGCGTTGAAGCACCATGGAATGACGTTCCTGTATCCTTCAGCCAAACTCGGTTTGGATCGATGACCACCAGGCTTAGAACCATTGTTGTTCGTAGATGTGGCACCCTTAATTCCCCTAAAACACCTACAAATCTTATCACTGTACATACAATAAGTAAAACTTTGTCGTTTGCTACTCTTTCTGCTGTTGCAGCTTGTAATCTCCCCCTCCTTCCTTCTTCCATCTACGGTCTACATTAAACAATGCCCAGTCCAAGTAATTAATAAGGAAAGTCTTTTATGAAGATTTGAGAGGAGCGAAGATTGCAATAAACTTTCAAGTTTACTTAGCTTGTCATGTTGAGATGGCTCCAGTTCTTCTTGTCTAGGGGTCTGATCCTTGAAGCTGAAAATGTATCATCAGTTCCTCACGATTGGTTTGAACTAAATAAACTGGAAGCTGGTAGCTGCAGATTTTTTTTTTTTTTACGTAAATATATTTTCCACTGATTTTCTCACATTTTAGTATATCTTACAGTATTTTGATTTTTCACATTAATAAAGCCCGAATTACATTGTTCGCGCGGATTATATAAAAATACGTCCAATCACATCACTCTGCGGAAATAACAATATTCCAAAGGGTTTACAACTTTTCTTAACAAATGAATTCATACCAGTTTTCGTTACATAATTAATTTCGATCATTATTTCATAAATGGATCCAGAAATAAACATAGTAAACAGTACAGGATTGCGTAAATAATAATAGAAATTTTAAGTGTGCAAATAATTCGTAATTTCGGATGTTTCTAAAAAAGGTAATTTTAAATGTACTGTCAGGACTAGTACTTATCGCTTATAACATCAAAGCTTAAATATTTAATAAAGTAATTCCTTTCCATAAATTTCAGCTTGAAATATAACATACTGTGTATAAAATTATATGAAAGTTTTCAGAAAAGCAACTGAGATAATATTAACCTGACCAAAACCCGGAAAATAATAGTGGTATCGACAATTAAGCCGAGGAAAAGTAATGCTGGAGGCGGATGTCCTGTTACAAGTTTTAATGGTCAGCAGTTTATTTTACTGTTGTAGTTTGTATTGTTTCCAAATATATTGTTTTTTTCTGTGAGAATTGACATCAGCAAGTGTCATGTGGGAAGTCTCATCTTCCTCGTGTTTAGTTTTATGAAAGCTTCTTTGTTTCTGCTCTGGACGCACATTGGCAGTGCGTGACGTCAGGGGGCAGGAGGCAGCAGTGTAGCTCGCTTGGTGTGCGCAGGGTGAGCGTGCGGCTGGGCGAGTACAACACGGACCTGGATCGCGACTGCGTGGAGGAGTACACGGGCGGCGAGACGTGCGCAGACCCGCCGCAGGACTTCGGCGTCGAGCAGTCGCTGCCGCACCCCGACTACGAGCCCTTCAGCTCCAACCAGTTCAACGACATCGCGCTGTTGCGCCTCGACCGCGACGCGCCTACCACACGTAATAAACACAGTTCCTCTACGAGTAATCGTAATCGGCCAATTGAGTCATTACGAAGATCATTTCCAAACCTATGCCTCTTTTATTTTCATGGAAACAAATACAGTTAAATAATATATGAAATATATTCGCACTTGCGTGTATGGACAATCGGAAACCATCAACTGCATGATGGAATGACAGCAATGAAACCTTGTGCCAGACCGGGACTGGAACCCAGAACTGTCACTTATCACGAGCGATTGTCTTTCATTAGACTATTCGAGCACGCTTCACAGCCCAAAACTTCTGAACAACACATGCACTGCAGTATCGTACTATCTTTCGACACCAGGCATGACACTCTCAAGTAAAATGTCTCTCCTGTATGGGAATATACATAATGGATGTGCGAGTGCAAGTTATGGATACATGGTGGACGACGTATGGAAGTTTCGGTCTGGTCGTGATGAGTGCTCGGATAGCCTGTTGATTAGGCATACGCTCGCGCTAAACGAGAAATTCGGGCTCAAGTCCCTGTCAAGCACAAACTTTCATTGCCATCATTCCACATAAAGTTGATAATTGTCCATAATCGCAACTGCCAATACATTTCATGTATTTCATAACGGCTGTAGTCGCCACAGTGCCTGTTTCTTTGGACACGCTAGCATATATAAAGGAACATTACATCGTACTTCTGAACAGACAGACACTACAATATACAGTAACTGTTCTCGAAGGAACAGATACTGTTGATGACCTTGCAGCTTTTCCCTGGAATAAACGATGATTAACTGAAACCCTCAGCTGCCGACAGGTGTTGTTGATATACCTCGATGTGGACAGCTGAAAATGTGTGCCCCGACCGGGACCCGAACCCGGGATCTCTTGCTTACATGGCAGACGCTCTATCCATCTGAACCACCGAGGACACAGATTAATAGCGCGACTGCAGGGACTTATCCCTTGCTGTTAATGATCATTTATTCCAGTGAAAAGCTGCAAGTTCATCAACAGTATCTGCTTTTTCGAGAACAGTTACTGTCATCATATATATAGTTAAAGGCTACCCACCCATTAACCTTCGTCTGTGCGAATGCGCACAGGCTGCCCAAACTCTTACGGGAATCGCTAAAGTGTGCGCGGGTAATGAGTGGATGGGCAAATGTCTATAAGGTACATTACATACGTAGACTTGTGGTCATTTGGGAAAGTGAGTCTCACGGGAAGCGTGCAAGGAATAATTCCCTGCAGTCGCACTATTCATCTGTGTCCTCGGTGGCTCAGATGGATAAAGCGTCTGCCATGCAAGCAGGAGATCCAGGGTTCGGGTCCCGGTCGGGGCACACGTTTTCTGCTGTCCACATCGAGGTATATCAACAACACCTGTCGGCAGCTGAGGGTTTCAGTTAATCATCACTTAGACACTACAATGTCGTACAGTTCAAATGGCTATGGGCACTATGGGACTTAACATCTATGGTCATCAGTCTGTCGTACAGTTAAATAGAGCAAGATTTCAGCAAATAATGTAATCTTCCACACAACTGCCTCCATTCGTTAGTCACTTTTGCCATCGATCAACAAGAGCCTGAAAGCCGCTCTCGTAGAAACCTGAATCAGCTGGAGGCTAGCCACGGTCTTACAGATTTTTCGACAGTCAACTGTGGCCTGGTGACATGGCACACTTGGTACATTGTCGTCCATAAAAATTCCATCATTGTTTGGGAACATGCTCCAAGTAGCTGAACATAACCATTTTCAGTGAAAGATCCATTTGGGCCAGCGGACCCAGTCAATTCCATGTACACACAGCCCACGCATTATGGAGCCCTCAGCATGTTGCAGTGCCTTGTCGACAACTTGAGTCCATGGATTCGTGGGGTCTGAGTCACATTCGAAACTTATCATCAAATCTTACTAATTAAAATCTGGACTCATCTGAACAGGCCATAGTTTTCCAGTCGTCTAAGGTCCAACCGATATGGTCAAGAGCCCAGGACAGCCGTTGCAGCCAATGTCGTGCTGCTACCATAGCCCACTAGCGCCGTATTTCGGTGCACTGTTCTTAGGATTCGTTCGTTATACGTCCCACTTTGATGCCTGGGGTTATTTTACACAGTGTCGCTTGTATGCTAGCACAGACAACTCTACTAAAACGCCGCTGCTCTCGGCCGTTACGTGAAGGCCATCGGCGACTGCATTGCCCATAGTGAGAAGTAATGTCTAAAATTTGGTAGTCTCGGCACACTCTTGACACTGTGGATCTCATATTGTTGATTTCCTAACGATTTCCGAAATGGAATGTCCCATGCGTCTAGCTCCAGCGACCATTCCGCTAGTTAATTCGGGTAGTATGGTCATAATCAGGTCGGTAAGATTTTATGTTTATAGACTGAAGTGGCGAGCGAAAATTTGTACCAAGGCTGGGAACCGAACCCGGGTCTCCTGCTTCCTAGGCAGGTGCGTTAGCCACTAAGCAACTTTGGCACAGCAGTTCACACAACTACACTGATTTCCTAGCACATCTCCCTCCTCGATACAAATCGCATTCCCACCCAATTCTACTTTAAATTCCCCCTTTACATATGAACAGAATTGCCGAGGTTCTTCATACTCTGGAGTATCATCGAACTTAAATGGGGATCCAGCCAGAAACCCAGGAGCAGGTAGTTATATAAATGAAATGTCACAGTTTCAGATACTTTAATGATCTCATACAGATATGATTTTATGAGTACAGACTGAAGAGGTGAGTGAAAATTTGTACTGAGGCCGGGAATCTAACCTGGGTCTCCTACTAACTGGTAGGTGTATACACATAAAATCATACTTCTATAACACCAGTAAAGTCTCTGAAACTGTTACTTCTTTTCACATGAATCACATGAGAACAAATGACAGCTCCGCCAATGCAATGCCTTTTCGTACTTTGTGTACGCGATAATGTATACGTGCATATTTTCTCTTGTTGGCGCATTCCGCTTCTGTGGGCATTATTACACAGGCTCTCAGTGTTTGTAATAACCGAACTGGTCGACGAATACAGTAAATCTCCATTACTTCATTAAAAAAATACCCCGAATGTCTCTCATAAGAGTTTCTCTTGTGCTCTGGCTGATATCTGCAGCTTCGTTTTTGAAATGTGTAGATGCATATCGCCCTAACAAAATGTTCACAATGTGTTTCACTCGGCGCCCAGTGCTGACGAAAACGTACGCAATTCATAGCGACAGACATTTCTTTCTTGCAGATATGTAATTGAAACATCTTCGGCAGCTGAATTAAACAACTTTATTTATTATGTGTTTCGGTCTACAGGACATCTTCAGGTTTTGGAAACTGGAAATTTGCGGTAAAGTCTCATGGGACCAAACTGCTAAGGTCATTGGTCCCTAAGCTTACACACTATTTAATACAGGGTGTTTCAAAAATGACCGGTATATTTGAAACGGTAATAAAAACTAAACGAGCAGCGATAGAAATACACCGTTTGTTGCAATATGCTTGGGACAACAGTACATTTTCAGGCAGACAAACTTTCGAAATTACAGTAGTTACAATTGTCAACAACAGATGGCGCTGCGGTCTGGGAAACTCTATAGTACGATATTTTCCACATATCCACCATGCGTAGCAATAATATGGCGTAGTCTCTGAATGAAATTACCCGAAACCTTTGACAACGTGTCTGGCGGAATGGCTTCACATGCAGATGAGATGTACTGCTTCAGCTGTTCAATTGTTTCTGGATTCTGGCGGTACACCTGGTCTTTCAAGTGTCCCCACAGAAAGAAGTCACAGGGGTTCATGTCTGGCGAATAGGGAGGCCAATCCACGCCGCCTCCTGTATGTTTCGGATAGCCCAAAGCAATCACACGATCATCGAAATATTCATTCAGGAAATTAAAGACGTCGGCCGTGCGATGTGGCCGGGCACCATCTTGCATAAACCACGAGGTGTTCGCAGTGTCGTCTAAGGCAGTTTGTACCGCCACAAATTCACGAAGAATGTCCAGATAGCGTGATGCAGTAATCGTTTCGGATCTGAAAAATGGGCCAATGATTCCTTTGGAAGAAATGGCGGCCCAGACCAGTATTTTTTGAGGATGCAGGGACGATGGGACTGCAACATGGGGCTTTTCGGTTCCCCATATGCGCCAGTTCTGTTTATTGACGAAGCCGTCCAGGTAAAAATAAGCTTCGTCAGTAAACCAAATGCTGCCCACATGCATATCGCCGTCATCAATCCTGTGCACTATATCGTTAGCGAATGTCTCTCGTGCAGCAATGGTAGCGGCGCTGAGGGGTTGCCGCGTTTGAATTTTGTATGGATAGAGGTGTAAACTCTGTCGCATGAGACGATACGTGGACGTTGGCGTCATTTGGACCGCAGCTGCAACACGGCGAACGGAAACCCGAGGCCGCTGTTGGATCACCTGCTGCACTAGCTGCGCGTTGCCCTCTGTGGTTGCCGTACGTGGTCGCCCTACCTTTCCAGCACGTTCATCCGTCACGTTCCCAGTCCGTTGAAATTTTTCAAACAGATCCTTTATTGTATCGCTTTTCGGTCCTTTGGTTACATTAAACCTCCGTTGAAAACTTCGTCTTGTTGCAACAACACTGTGTTCTAGGCGGTGGAATTCCAACACCAGAAAAATCCTCTGTTCTAAGGAATAAACCATGTTGTCCACAGCACACTTGCACGTTGTGAACAGCACACGCTTACAGCAGAAAGACGACGTACAGAATGGCGCACCCACAGACTGCGTTGTCTTCTATATCTTTCACATCACTTGCAGCGCCATCTGTTGTTGAAAATTGTAACTACTGTAATTTCGAAAGTTTGTCCGCCTGAAAATGTACTGTTGTCCCAAGCATATTGCAACAAACGGTGTATTTCTATAGCTGCTCGTTTAGTTTTTATTGCCGTTTCAAATATACCGGTCATTTTTGAAACACCCTGTATAACTTAAACTAACGCTAAGTGCAACACACACACACACACCCATGCCCAAGGGACGTCTTCAGGTTTCTAAATATGAATACGAAAGGAGTATTGAAGAGCAGATTCAATTACTGAATAAAAACCATAAAAGTACAGGGAAACGCTTGGAATTAAAGTATTCTCAAAAGCTGATATTCATACATGTGTGTCATTAGTAAATCATTGTACGACGAACTATCGCATGATCGGCTTAACGTTGCTAACAAGAATATACTGAAGAATGGAACAGAAAATTGAGGTGACGATCAGTTTCGTTTTGCGACACTAGAGAGGTAGTTCTGTAGGAAAACTTCCTTCATAATTTTTGTCGATCGAGAAAAAGCGATTGTCAGTGTAAAATTGTGCAAGATATTCGAAATTCTCAGAAAAGTATCAGTAAACTACAGAGTATTACGGGTAATACACAATATATATAAGAACCAAGAGGGAATAACAAGAATGCAAGACAAAGGACGAAGTGCTGGGATTAAAGATGATTTTAGAAAAGGATGCACTCATTCGTCTTTATTGTTCAATTCATCACAGAAGAAGTAATGACGGATATAAAACAAAGGTTCAAAAGTGGGATTAAAATTAAGAATGAAAGTATATCAAGAATAAGGTCCACCGATGACATTACTATCCTCAGTGAAACTGAAGAAGAATTATAGGACCTGTTGAACAGGATTAACAGTCAAACGAGTACAGAATATGGATTGATAGCAAAACGAAAAAAGACGATAGTAATGTGGAGTAGCAGAAATGTGACTGTATAAACTCAATCAAAACTGGCGACCACGAAGTTCTGCTACTTTGGAGGCAAAATAACCCGTGATGGACGAAGCAAGGAAGACATTGAAGGCATACTATCGGAGGAAAATGGGGCCACTGTAAGTCTACTAGTATAAAATATAGGCTTTAATACAAGGAAGAAATTTTTGAAAGTGTATATCTGGAGCACTGAATTGTACGTTAGTTTATTATGGACAGCGGAACAGCCGGTAAAGAAGACAATTGTAGCGTTTGACGTGTGGTGCTATAGAGGTTGAAGTGTACCGATAAGATAAGGGATGAAGAAGTTTCCGCAAAAACGGCGAAGAAGAAGGGACAATATGACTGGGCATGTATTACGACAGCACGAAATAACGTCCATGGTGTTAGACGGAGATGCAAAGAGTGAAAACCTTAGGTGTATACGGATGTAGGAATACACCGAACAAATAATTGAAGACGTAAGGTGCAAGTGCTACTCTGAGACTAAGAGGGTGGCACAGAAGAGGAACTGGTGGCTGGCAACATCAAACCAGTCAGAAAACTGTTGACGCAACAAAAAAATTATTATAGTTAGGGCCTACAGGTTGATTGCAATCCATTAGCAATCTTTCATATTGCCAACACTAATATACTGCTCGAATAAGCACGTAACTGCAAAGATATCACTTATTTCAGCCGTGACAGAATTTAATATAGTAGTCATTTTTACACACTAATTGTAAGACATAACCATTCCTAACCGGTTCAAACTACTGATAAATTTTTAAATAAAATTTTTTGTGTTCGTATTATAGAGCGGTCCAAATCAATCTAGTGCGACTGTTTAACGATTTACGCTAAAAGGTGCCGCAATATACCTAGAAAAGGCAGCACTTAGCAACAACTGGGCAGCGCGCTGAGCAGCGGTAGCGGGCGGACAGAAAGCGTGGCGCGGGCCAACACGACACGCCAGGCGTAACAAATCGGATGAGGACGCGGAGGACACATGTTCAACATTATGGCGTGTACCACAGGAAATGTCGTTAAACTGAACGTTGCGCTAAGCCAATGCGGAACAGCTGTATGGAAGACACATCTAAAAATTTCATTAGAAAACTTATTTTGTCGCAAGAAACAAACCGGATTCTTCTGTGTACTCTGGACCATACAAGAAACACTAAGAGCAGTATTCGTTGGTGTTGTCTCCATCTGCAAGATGAAAAACTGATTTGCAATTATCTGCTACAATACTAGAGAAAATGTGCCGGACGGGTATAAATCGCAGTACAGGAATTATTTTTATTCATGTGTATGATTATTAAACCAGCTGCTTCCATTCCTTCTTCTGACCTGCTCTCCTTATCGCTTATCATCTTCGGGAAGTTCCTGACGCACGTAAATATGACTGAGATTGTTCCGTGATTTGTGTTTATTAGCTTTTAACCTCTTCGAGTGATATCCTGCTGGGCTATGTTCTATGATCAAAGGTGTCGCAGGTAACTATCGAACATTGCTTTCCGTTTTCTCTGTGTTTTTGCCATCTCCTCTGTGTGAAAGTACGTTCTCTTAATGTGAATTGCTCTTCGACTACCTTAGGCAGACTGTTTTCTAGAGCATATTTTTTTTCTTTGCTACTTCATGACGTTCGCCTTGTTTACAAACACGCTGAAATATCATACATAATGTATAGGTTCTCACTCTGTGCCACATCGATCGGGAAAACCTCCTACGGACGTGCACGCTCATCTCCACCACACTGAGCATTAACCCAGGTGCCATGTACAGAAAGGATTACCCCCTCCTCTACTTACGTTACATATGACTAATGACCTCAATCTTAATATCATAAATCTAAGATCGTGCCGATCAACTGAAATAGCCACAAATTAAGGAATTAGACGTATACTACTGGCCATTAAAATTGTTACACCAAGAAGAAATGCAGATGATAGACGGGTACTCATTGGACAAATATATTATACTACAACTGACATGTGATTACATTTTCACGCAATTTGGGTGCATAGATCCTGAGAAATCAGTACCCAGAACAACCACCTCTGGCCGTGATAACGGCGTTGATACGCCTCGGCGTTGAGTCAGACAGAGCTTGAATGGCGTCTACAGGTACATTTGCCCATTCAGCTTCAACACGATACCACAGTTTATCAAGAGTAGTGACTGGCGTATTGTGACGAGCCAGTTGCTCGGCCACCATTGACCAGACGTTTTCAATTGGTGAGAGATCTGGAGAATGTGCTGGCCAGGGCAGCACTAACATTTTCTGTATCCAGGAAGGCCCGTACAGGACCTGCAACATGCGGTCGTGCATTATCCTGCTGAAATGTAGGGTTTCGCAGGGATCGAATGCAGGGTAGAGCCACGGGTCGTATCACAGCTGAAATGTAACGTCCACTGTTCAAAGTGCCGTCAAGGCGAACAAGAGGTGACCGATGGCACCCACGCCGGGTGATACGCCAGTAAGGCGATGACCAATACACGCTTCCATGTGCGTTCACCGCGATGTCGCCAAACACGGATGCGACCATATGATGCTGTAAACAGAACATGGATTCATCCGAAAAAATGACGTTTTGCCATTCGTGCACTCAGGTACGTCGTTGAGTACACCATCTGGCGCTCCTGTCTGTGATGGAGCGTCAAGGGTAACCGCAACCATGGTCTCCGAGCTGATAGTCCATGCTGCTGCAAACGTCGTCGAACAGTTCGTGCAGATGGTTGTTGCCTTGCAAACGTACCCATCTGTTGACTCAGGGATCGAGACGTGGCTGCTCGATCCGTTTCAGCCATGCGGATAAGATCGCTGTCATCTCGACAGCTAGTGATACGAGGCCGTTGGGATCCAGCATGACGTTCCGTATTACCCTCCTGAACCCACAGATTCCATATTCTGATAACAGTCATTGGATCTCGACCAACGCGAGCATGAATGTCGCGATACGATAAACCGCAATCGCGATACGCTACAATCCGACCTTTATCAAAGTCGGAAACGTGATGGTACGTATTTCTCCTCCTTACACGAGGCATCACAGCCCGCATCTCGTGGTCGTGCGGTAGCGTTCTCGCTTCCCACGCTCGGGTTCCCGGGTTCGATTCCCGGCGGGGTCAGGGATTTTCTCTGCCTCGTGATGGCTGGGTGTTGTGTGATGTCCTTAGGTTAGTTAGGTTTAAGTAGTTCTAAGTTCTAGGGGACTGATGACCATAGATGTTTAGTCCTATAGTGCTCAGAGCCATTTGAACCATTTTGAACGAGGCATCACAACAACGTTTCACCAGGCAACGCCGGTCAACTGGTGTTTGTGTATGAGAAATCGGTTGGAAACTTTCCTCATGTCAGCACGTTGTAGGTGTCGCCACCGGCGCCAACCTTGTGTGAATGCTCTGAAAAGCTAATCATTTGCATATCACAGCATCTTCTTCCTGTCGGTTAAATTTTGCGCCTGTAGCACGTCATCTTCGTGGTGTAGCAATTTTAATGGCCAGTAGTGTAATACTGAAAAACGTAGTAAATCTGCCTTCACTGGGACCAAAAAGAGGATAGGTGTATGACAATGCAAAAAAAGCTTTTTACGGAAACATAAAACAATAAAATGATCAATACTAAGAAAGCAGGCATAAAATTTTAGACCTTCCTATGTTACCAGTATGAAAGTACTAGCAGGATTAGTGTATATTTGCCATATGTAACGTTTCGCGAAGCCTCGAAAAATGAGCAAAACCATCAAAACTGGAGCTTCATTTGCTTTCACCTGTATGTGTTATCCCGAGATTTCTAGATCTCAGCATACGAAGAAAACAAGCACGAATGGAGAAAAAAAATAATTTCTCAAAGACACATTCTTAGAGAATTCTGCAACAGCGTTATTTAAACGTGGATTTGAAAAATAAACGTGAGTGGAAGTGGTAAGCGAAGAACAAGGATAAACATACAGCTTAATACAAAAATATAGAATCTTCTTTAGCTACAATGCCTTCCTTCAAAGGTATTTAAATTCATAATTGATGTTATGTTCTCCCAAACTCCATCATTAGGCAATAGTTGACATCAATCAAGGAAGTTTAGCTATCATGACGGTTAATGCTACACGAACAGCTTTTCCAAGTCAGGCGTCACGCGTGGACAGAGCTTTCGTAATGCACCGGGATGTGTGGTCCACGCTTAGCGATAAAGGTTTCCGTCGGCGGGAAACAGCCTAACCCGCTGTCGTAATGGCTGTGGTGTCGCCGAAACCTGATGACCCGAGAATGTACTCAATAGCACCGTGATGCGGCGTTGTTACACATGGTGTTGCAGCGACTAAAATTGTTCATGGCTGTCATAGATTCAGAATACTCAACACCAAGCAATCAATAAATGATACAGGGGTTGGGCAAAAATAAACACGACACTCTACCATGTCTAATACAGTTTAAGAAACCAGCTAGCGTTCAAAATAGTTTCCACTCGTCTTGGTAAATACAGATCCTGCATGGTTTTCACGCGAATCTTGAATCATTCTTTCAACAGAATAGTGGCAAGTTCAGATAACGCTAACGGAGGAAGACTAATCTCCAAAGTAGACCACAATGACTCAATATTAGTGAGATCTGGTGACTGTGATGGACAGGGGAGATAGCGAAAATTTAGCCTCGCGCTCAAAAAACCAATCCTGGAGGACGCGAGCTGTGTGAGCAGAGGCCCAGTCGCCGTGTAACACAGAATCACCATTCAGGAACAAATATTCTTATGGGACGCAA
Organism: Schistocerca nitens; assembly: GCF_023898315.1. Taxonomy (NCBI): domain Eukaryota; kingdom Metazoa; phylum Arthropoda; class Insecta; order Orthoptera; family Acrididae; genus Schistocerca; species Schistocerca nitens. The sequence goes on from NC_064614.1 coordinate 833,601,731, forward strand.
CTGTTCAGTCAGAATGGTCACACAGTTCTTGGCAGTAATCCAACCTTCCAGAGTAATCATGGCGCCCGTGGAATACCGTGATGTGGCTCCCCAAATCATCATTGAACCCATGCCATGTTTCACTCTTGGGTCGTAAGCTGGAAACAGTATGTAACAAGACTTATCGGACGAAATCACCTGCTCTACAGTCCAGGTTTTATGGTTTCGGCACCGCTTTTTCCTGTTATGGACGTTTGCACCACTGATAAGTGGCTTTGAAATCCCATATTACCCTACAGTTCCCTGCTTCTGGAGCCCACTTCGCGGTGTTTTGGCGCTGACATCGTTCACAAGTGCGATATTCAGTTTTGCAGTAACTTCTGCAGCTGTCGACCTCTTGCTTTTCGTCACAAACCTCCTGGATGACCATTTGTCACGATCACTCAATATGTCCGTGTCGTGATTGAGCGGGTGATGTATACTGTCCCTGTCTGTGGTGCCTTTTGGAACACCAAATACTTCGGCTCCCTTGGTTACGGAAGCGTCCACCATACGAGCAACAACAATTTGCCCACGTTCGAATTCAGTTATCTCCGACATAATGCACTCACATCTACACAGAACACGGTTCTGACGACGGCTGACGCTTACAACGTATTGAGAACATTGCACATGTGCCGTCCGCGGTCAGATACAACAGCGCCACCCAGGTTTTTCTAGCGTCTGCAGTTATGTTCAAGCACGCATATCTCGTGGCATCTGCATATTTTTGTCCTATTCCTGACCGTTCATTTCTGTTCAGATTGGCACCAGTACCGTTGCACTGAACGAGTGCAAATAATACTGTGTGATCTGAGTACTCTGAATAAATCGGTAACACCGTCGTTTACAGTTGAGACACATTGACTATCTCCACCCAGTGCGGTGGAGAAATCAAAGAGATGAGAAATTTTGTAGAAGCAATCTATTTCTGGTGTTAGGTTCTGGAAACGATACAAATCTGTTACATTCTACGAAGCAAAGTTCTCATGATTCATAGGCTGGAACACTACCTAGCGTAATATTATCAAAATAAAAAATTACGTGTCATACCGTCGTTATCGATATCGAGCGATAGCTTTATGTGTGAGTACTGAAGCTGAAATCCATTTTGTGGTGGCAACATGTATGAAACGTAAATGTTTTCATGTAGATGCTTTTAATTAATTAAAATACTGCGTAAGATATCATCTTCTCAGAGATGTTAGATGTTTGAACTGAAGAGTTTTGACCTCTCACAATGACAGACATGCCTCAGTTATTCCAAAGAGCTGTTTATTAAAACTAACGGAAAACAAGTTGTATAGGCCTTTCGCATTACAGTTCTGGTGATATTAGTACCTGGAAGCCACGGTCACAAAATTTCTATCACAATGTGAGTGAAACGTGCTTCTGACTGTCAATATGAGGTAACAATTTTGCGAATGATCTCCAAAAAGGAAACGATAGTGGAAACGGGATTCATGTACTGGCATATGTTCGAGTCTATGTACTACACTGAATCTATTTGTATAGCGATGGCTGTACTACATTATCCCTATTTACAATCTAATTTACAGTTAGTAATAGTAAGTACACTGGCGGAAAAAAATTATTCACCTGGAAAGATAACATCGTTTTTGATCTGATGATGGCGTATGCCACCTGTGGTTAGTAGATGTACTGGTAATGGTTTCACGTCGTTCGCAAACAGACTGCGTAGTGGCGTAGCTACCAGAGCGCCATCTGTGTGTCTACCCTTTAACAGGGAATGCTCACAGCCAGAAGACCCCCTGTGGTGGAAGCAAGCAGGCAACTATGCCACGGAGACGCACTTGTGCTTCGTATAGCCAACTGAACGAATTTGAAAAGGGTCGAATTGTGGCCTTTCGAGTGGCGCGATGGTCCTTTCGGAGAATTGCCACAAAAGTTGGACGTGCTGAGTCAGTTGTACAACGTTGGTGGTATCCCACTCCCGTAGAAGACGTTCTGGACGTCACGCATCATAGACGCCCGTCAGGATAGTCATTTTGTAAGAACAGCAGTGCAGATCATACAGCTACCACTGCACAGGTAAGAGAGTTTGTGAGCCCAGACGTGTCAACACGAACTGTTGCGAACTGCTTATTAGCACTGGGACTCCTGCCACACACATCTCTCTCCCGCCTCCCACTCACGCCGTGGCATAAACGTGCACGGCTCGACTGGTGCCGCCAGAGGATCACTTGCTGGTTGGAATGGCCCGCCATGAACTTCAGAGATGAAAGCAGATTCTGCCTGTTCGCAAGTGATGGTCCTTTGCGCGTACGATGTACACCTGGTGAGCGCAGTCCCGCAGAGTGCCTTCGTCCAAGACACTCTGGCCCCATCCAAGGCCTTATGATCTGGGTTGCGATACGTTGCTACTCTCGTTCACCTATGATGTTTGTGGAGGTGTAACATCATAGATTAAGGGTTCACCTGCGACAGCAATCGCACAACTTGCGTACGGGCCGTTAGATGCCGCCGCGAGCGTTGAAAAGAGTGCATTGCGATCAGAGGTGTACAAATTCCCATTGCAGCCTGCTTGCCCCTAGCTCCTCTGCAACCATTCATGCAGGTCAGCCTGCCGCGACGTAAACACAAGAGTACGCATGTACTGAGGCATAGTGGGTAATGCGACCGACCTGGGCTCCCGCAAGCCCGGGCTACCTGGGTTCCCGCAGGCCTGTCAAGCTTCACGGGACCCGCTCAGCTTGCTGCGCCTGACAACAGGTTGCGCTTCAAGCTACCGTGACTAGAGTAGCCAGGTAGTTAGCCGGCAGTACATTTATCGCAACGGTGGGGACAGCACAATGAATAGGTCGGACTTTAGTGAGATTGAAAAAAAATTGACAACTGGCGAATACATGCTGGTAACGAAACAGAGAACAAGTGCCCCATAGGAAACGTTTTCGTGTGTTTATGAGGCCGCTTCAAATAAATCGGTAGGTGTGTCTCAATGCAAACTATGTAAAAAGCTGTTAAGTACTTATTTAGGAACCTCGAGTATGTTACGACATGTGTGCAAATTTGACAAGCAGTTCCCCCACTCCGTAAATATCTTGAAAGAGGGCAAAGATTTAGTGGCCGAAAAGGGCGTCGAAATGTGTGCTAAGGACCTGAGACCATTTAGCAGTATAGAGGGTGAAGGATTTCATGGTAACCCGCAAACGATATCAAAATCTTTTGTAAGGTACTCTATTCCATGCACTTTCCGAAATATTATGTAGACAGTAATGTTCCTCTTGATGGTCAAGTGTGCAAAATTGCCGGCCGCGGTGGTCTCGCGGTTCTAGGCGCGCAGTCCGGAACCGTGTGACTGCTACGGTCGCAGGTTCGAATCCTGCCTCGGGCATGGATGTGTGTGATGTCCTTAGGTTCGTTAGGTTTAAGTAGTTCTAAGTTCTAGGGGACTGATGACCACAGCAGTCCCATAGTGCTCAGAGCCATTTGAGCCATTTTTGTGCAAAATTTCTTCAAGATCGGCATAAAACTGTAGGTTGGTGTAGAAGTGTGTAAGTAAAGTACCCTCCGCCATGTACCATTCAGAATTTTAAGCAGACAGCGCCCTTCATCCTGCTTTGAATATCAAGTATGCCAAATTTCATCAAGATCGGAATAAAAACGTACAATTTGTCGAATTCCGTTAGGTAAAGTAACCTCTGCCATGCACCCTACGAAATTTTGAGTAGACTGTGACCTTCCTCTTAGTTTCAAGGTATAGTGTGCAAAATTTCATCAAGATTGTATACAATACAAACACACGGACACAATGGAAACACACCTTCAGTTTTTCTCAAATTTTCCAATTTTTCGGTCGATTTTCGAAAAATTTTATTTCATAAAAACCTTGTCCTGAGAATTACGAACACAGCAAAAAAAAAAAAAAATTGCCGAATTGGTCCAGCCGTTCTCGAGTTTTACGCTTATTAACGCATTTGGCAATTCATTTTTATTTATATAGATAATAAGCCCGAAATATACGCGTAAAGGAAGAATGTACAAGTAAAACCCAATATTTTTTGACCTGAAATTAATATACATATATAATGTTAGGGTTTGTCTTTTGGTGCTCAGGTAAAATAAAAACTTTTAATTAACGTTCATAGTGTGACAATGAAGCGCGCAGACTAAACGGCTGGGTAGCGCAGCTCAGCAGTAATATGGGCAGGCAAGCAAGTTTCCCGCAGCCTGCCCGGGTTGGGTTCTGCTTGGCTTGGCTGGGAGTGAAGCAGCCTGCCCGTTCTGTTGACAACGCGCGGCGGCCTGCCCGCCTGGCCACCGGGCAAGCATGGGCGGGTTAAAAGCGGAACATGTACACCTCTAGTCTCGATACAAACGTACCGCGCCACGGCTATTGCCCCGTGCTAATCCATACATCAAATTGGCATCTGCCAACTCCGCATTTGTAAACATTGCACTGACTGCAAAACCACGTTCCTGATGATGTTGATGCTACGTACTGATGTGCTTGATGCTAGTACTGTAGAGCAATGAGTAGCATGTCAACACAAGCACCGAAGTCAACATTACCTTCCTTCAATTAGGCCAACTGGCGGTGAATCGAGGAAGTACAGAACACTCAGACGAAACTAAAATGAGCTCTAACATGGAAATTAAGCGTTTCCGGACACATGTCCACATAACATCTTTTCTTAACTTGTGTGTGAGGAATGTTTCCTGAAAATTTGGCCGTACCTTTTTGTAACACCCTGTATAAGTCCCGACGGAGTTCGGCCAGCTCTCATTTTGTTGGCATCTCATTTTTGCCTATTCTCTTATTTGCTTAGATGCTTAGCTCTTATTCGTTTATGGCTCATGTTATTGTGCTCTCTTTCAGCCATTCTGATTGTTTTGATTTACTCCCAATTGAGAAGTGCTCATTTTGGCATTTCACTTTTGCATATTTCTCATTTTGATAATAATATGCTCCTTAGCTTTTTACAGTTGAATTGATTAACATAGTCTCATGTACTGTTTGTTCATTTAAGCCTGTTCATATTTTTATGTTCTTTAAATACTGTAATAATTATCGGAAGCATTTCTTCCCTTAAACTTGTGTAAAGTATTCTCGATGTAGGATTTGTTCTGTGACACAGGTGTAAGGTTTTGAATATAAATTATATACTAAACTGTGCTTTAAAAGGAATTTATTTTTTCAGTTTGTACTACATCAGACGACAATTTTGTGATGTGAAGGAGAAATTTGAGGGGCGAACCCATGGAAATAGTCTTAAGTGATACCCTTTAAAAACAAAAAATTATGTGACACTTAAAGACGTGACACTCTAGGCACCGAATATATATATATATATATATATATATATATATATATATATATATATATATATACGTCACAGAGGGAACGCTCAGCAACACCCAGTTCTTGCAGAATGTTGATAGACCTGATAGACCTGTTCTTTCACTGTTCTTGCAACAGATAGGTCATGAGTTGCTCCAACACGACAATGCTCCGCTGCACATTACCCGTGAAACTCAACGTGTAGCAACTTCCCTGGCCAGCACGATCTCCGGATTTGTTTCCAGTCGAGCACGGATGGGAATTGATGGGACGAGAAGTGACTCTTGCGACTCGTCGACCAACAAACCTTACAGAACTACGTGAACAGGTCGAGTAGGCTTGGCACAACGTATCCAAGGACAATTGTGCCATCTATAAGATTGACTGGATGCCAGAGTCAGTTGTGCATTGCCACCCGTGAAGCCTACACCACGTAACAATATGGATGTTTCCGCATGGATCTATATCTGGTACCGCGGAATCGCTTGTGCTATTGATCTGTAAATGTAATAATTTCGTATACTCCGTATGTACAGTTGCAACAATAAATTCAGAGTGAATTGGAAAGCTCTAAAATGGCGCACAAATTTTTTTCTGGCATTGTAGAACACCGCCGGCCAGTGTGGCCGAGCGGTTCTAGGCGCTGCAGTCTGAAACCGCGCGACCGCTACGGGCGCAGGTTCGAATCCTGCCTCGGGCATGGATGTGTGTGATGTCCTTAGGTTAGTTAGGTTTAAGTAGTTCTAAGTTCTAGGGGACTGATGACCTCAGATGTTAAGTCCCATAGTGCTCAGAACCATTTGAACCATTTTTTGTAAAACACTTAATTGTGGCATTTTCAGTCGGTAAAAAGTAATAGGAAGCAGCTGCAGGAATGTGACTAAAGTCGATCGTAACTGTTTTTATTTCTATGAAATGTACTTATTTCGCATCATGACTAAATTAATACTAGCTGCTCTTTACAGAACTACTTACTCTGGAGTGTCTTAACGGAACCAATTACTATATTTTCATTACAAACTAAGATTAAAAAGAAAATCATAATACTCCCATTGCGTAAACAGTAATCTCAGAGTCACCTTGCTTGATGTCAGCCATAACTTTGATACAAACAGAATGTTGGCAGTCAGGCGTTTACTTGGCTATGTTGATGTGTTTCATCGTCAGGTGTTGCAAGATCAATCCATAGGTTTCAAGAAATTGTGATTTCCACACTGTGCAAATGAAATGATAAACAGTGGCTGTTATACGGACGGCTGTATTCTTCCCTGGAGCAGACCTGGCATCTTCCAGCAACGAGTCTGAATGACCAGTGTCTCGATTCGCCCTCCAACATACACATCAGGCATTGCAGCAAAGTATCCCGTAGTAGGGATATATCAAAGTGTCCTCTCTCCCTTGGTATTCTCTAAAATTCGCATTGGATCTACCTTTACAGTTTTAGGGCCAGCTTTCGATTTTGTGTCTCTGCAATCTAATTATCGGCTAGCATCTATGTTGCTCTTAAGTAAATCGCTGATTTTCCACACTAATAATATACACACTTTTCAAAAATGTTCTACCTGAAAGCAGTCCACAGTACCGATTTCAGAATCTGCCAACTCTATGTTCTGTTCCGCTGTGAATTCATCTGGTCTCTGGACTGGGTCATCCATTGTGCTCTGTTCTTCACCTACAAGCTAAACAGTAAGTGGAAATCCATCCTGCATACAATGGTGCTATAGCAGATTCGCGTGGAATTTCATTGTCTGATGGGACGGCTTCCATCCAATTCTTCAGGCCTGACCATCTCTCAACACACTATATTACGCAATGTGTTTATCATGAAAAGAAACATAAAGTGACAAGCACCTGTTTCTCAGAACCTTTCTTTTATCTTTGTTGTTAGGTTGGACACCCAAGAGCTTGTGGTTTGAAGAAATTGGTCAGTTATAAATCATATGGTTCTTATCCGTCTTTCAGTATAGAAAGTGGTGAAATCATAAAACTTGTGTCACCTGCCTTAGTGATGGAACTAAAGCTCAGGCCACACAGGTGTAGGGACGTGGGAGATAATCAGCCGTGTTACTTTGCGAGGAACCGATCAGCAACCTACGCAGATCGCTCGCAGTGCTGTCAGTCGCCCTACTTTTCTCACACACCTCGTAACTCTTGATGGCCGTGTGGGGAACTAAGCGCTGCCCCTTCTGGATGCTAGATCAGTACCCTAAGCGCTTTGCTCGGTACATAGTCCTTCAATCATAACTGGATTCAATCGTCGAAGATAAACACCGAGATGTAACAAGTAATGGGTATAGAGAGTGGAAAAACTATGTCGACGTGCGAATGACAAAAGGTTTGTTTGTATCGTGGGAGAGCGTCACAGACGCCTTGAAATGTCTGAGCTGGTACATATTTTATGAAATAAGTGTCACATCTCTTGTAGTGTAGTGTAGTGTAGTGTAGTGTAGTGTAAGTGGTTCCTTGAGCAGTTCATTAACTTTGGTGGCTTTGCAGACTACATCCGACCTATCTGCCTGCCGCCGGGCAACACTGGAAAGCTCTCTTACGCCGGTCGTGACCTCGTAGTCGCTGGCTGGGGCAAGACCGAGTCACGTGAGTACCCGCCAGTCTTGTGTCTGAACTGTGATTCAGTCTTATTATACTTCTGTCAATAAACGAGCAAATAACCTCATATTACCTTTAGTTTCTGATAATTACTAAATTTGCATTTAAAAAACATTGAACAAGTCGTACAGGAATTTTTTGCAAGATCTCGAGTCACTGATTTAAATGAGCAGCATGAATTTTGGCAGCAATGAATGAACGCAGGCATTGAGATTAGGTATAAACCAAATCTGATAAATGACAGAATAAATAGTTATTTCATTTTCCACAGCGCTTTCTAAGGTTAAAATTTGTGATATAGTTCTGCATTTTACAGGCACTTTAAGAGAATTTAAGACTAATTTTTCATTCTATGAGATGGCTTTCATCAGTGGACAGTAAGGTTCTAATGTTTTAATGATGAAAACAAAGTTCTGCTCAGGAGTATCATGAATTCAAAGGATTCCATTCAGTGTTTCAAGAATTATATTGTCCCTAAAATATGAATTGCATGTTACTCCCACAGTTCCACTATTCACTTTCTTTATTACCTTTGTTTCTGTACACAGTGTTGTCGCTTTTGTAATACTACTTACTGCATCCAAATTTCATTTTGTAATTCTAATACTTCAATTTAATTTGTTTTTGCGCGGAGCACTTTCTTTGTATTTGTAACGATACGCTCGGTGACCAATCGAAAACGTCCCAGTTTCTTTCAAACAATATTTCTCTAGAGTGGACGAAATCGCAAAAATGTAAATCTGGAATTCATTCAGAAGAAAAGCAGTGAAAAACTGGTAGCTATGCATCACTAATGAAGCTGTGATACTGAATCTGACATTTTCACTATTTGCATCATAGAAATTACGCTAATTCACTGAAGAAAGTAGACATATCATTCTGTAATTTTGTAGTAAAGAACCTTGACCCATATATTTCACTAAAAAATAAAAACAGGGCAATGTCGAGGGAGAAATAAGAGTGACGCATAAAAATAATTTTAAAAGTAGTTAACAGTAGTTAGTAATTCTACAGGTGGTTAACAGGACATTCATAGAAAGGTAGAACGGTAAAAGTATGGTCATGATATTAATAGCTATAGAATGATAAATAGCGCTGATGCCCGCAAAAAGATGCTGTAAATTACGCTGTTTCACTAATATGTTTTTTTAATTTTTGTTGTTTCTCTCTGTCAAAATTGTGATCCAAGTTAACTTCACTTTTATATGACGTAACGAAAAATCATTTTCTTTGTTCATAAATTACACCTTCAGCAGTTTCGTAAAATTAAGGATTATTTTTCTCGGGACATTGTGGTACTTATTTTGTAATATTGGGTAATATCTAGCATTAATATGTTGCAGGTGCGTTCAGCCCAGTGAAGCTGAAGGTCGCAGTGCCCGCAGTCACGGAGGAAGAGTGCAAAAGCGTGTACAGCGGACGGCGCACGGTGAGGACATTGCGATTAGACTTTGTACAAGCCTCTGCTTAGATATGAAGGATTCTCGTGTGTAGCCAAGTAGTATAAAGGGTTTTCCAGGATTAAACTTGCGTGTACATCGATTATTTTAGAATGAGCAGCAAAAGTGCCGAGCCTAGTATTTTTGTGGATACATGCATTGGAATAATATTCTCTGTACCTAGAGATATGTAGCATACATTTCTCTGTAATATTAACGTTATAAAATTGTTACAGAAGATCATATAGTGTTAATTCATGACTAAAAGAGGTACAACGATTTTCCTACCGTTTTTCTACACCTAGATCTTTATATTTTCAGGCCACTATTCAGTAACTGATTTTTACAAGAGTAACTTGGTTATATTCGCTGTATTAGCATTTTATTAACTGAATGTGAACAAAATATAAGACTGGAAACGCGGTCACCCTTACTGGATCATACTGTCCAACTGCAAGAGCACAAGACCAATCCAGTATCTCGACTGTGAGCAGAAACAAAGGCCAAAGTGCAGTCTAAAAGCAGATAACATTGAGATTGATACGGGGGGGGGGGGGGAGACCAAGTACTCAGTGCTCACCGAAGAAAATACAGGAATTCTCCTTAGTTTATTTGCAAAAGTAGCTAATGAGACGTTTAGCCATTGCCTTTCAATTACACTGTCAACTAAATCCCTCTTATGCTTCTCATAATGGATGTAGTATCTCAGTAATGAGGCGAACTGTCTGATGGAGACAGAAGAGTCAGGTGTCTCAATAAATCAATAGTCATCTGAAATACGAACTTCAAAAATTCATGTTTCTCTTATGACACTGAAATGATCGAAATCCACACACTAAAATAGTACTTGCAAATGATATCCAAAAGACGGTGGATTTACTTTGCAGTTCTTTATTTGCCGTAAATTTCTTGTATATGAAGGCTGCAGCCGTGGGACACGACATAAAAAATCGGAATCGTTCGACGCTACTGAATTGCGAAAAAGATGCAGCAAGTAATGATACGAACCGTTCTGGGAGAGTGTAAACAGGGCACAGTGTGTTTTCCCGTACGCCTAGATCTACAAGTCAATATTTTGTAATCATAGAGAAGGGAGAGCTCGTGGATTCTGTTATAGTCTAGTTTTGCGTCACTGGTCCGCGACGCAAACAGGCAAAATAATGTGAAACGAAAGGTCTTGTCTTTGTCCGAGAAGACGACGCATTTTGCTTCACTGGAATAATTGCTGCAACTGTAGCATAGCCCAACGGGAAGACTTCTTAAGTAACCAAGACGTGGTGCTTTCTTGAGTGTGCCTTCTAAAAATTTGTTTTCTGCTTCTTTTTCTCGTGCGTTTTTTCACAAAGTGGCGGTATGTTTGTGAACAGATTTGGCATGGCCAGTTTTTAATAGTTGGCCGGTTGACCTCCCTGCACCACGCCGTTACCCTCTGTGACAAAATATGTGTAAGCCAAATGTCTGCGTTTAGTGATATACATATGAAAGTTGGTTGGTTGATTCGGGGGAGAGGACCAGACAGCAGGTCATCGGTACCATCGGATTAGGGAATGATGGGGAAGGAAGTGGGCCGAGCCCTGTCAAAGGAACAGTCCCGGCATTCGTCTGAAGTGATTTAGGGAAATCACGGAAAATGTACGTCAGGATGTCAGGCCGCGGCTTTGAACCGTCGCCCTCTCGTATGGGAGTCCAGTGTGCTAACAACTACGCCATCTTGATCGGTCATGTGAAAATGGGCGATGTTTTATGAATGTTTGCAAATCACTTAGCTGAGTCTGAACTTGGGTACCAGCTTGTTATTCACCGAGTAAGATGAGGCAAACCGCCTAAAAACTACATCCAGGCCGGCCCATACTTCAATACTGGCCGTTAAAATTGCTACACAACGAAGATGTGCTACAGACAGGAAGAAGATGCTGTGATATGCAAATGATTAGCTTTTCAGAGCATTCACACAAGGTTGGCACCGGTGGCGAACCCTACAACGTGCTGACATGAGGAAAGTTTCCAACAGATTTCCCATACACAAACACCAGTTGACCGGCGTTGCCTGGTGAAACGTTGTAGTGATGGCTCGTGTAAGGAGGTGAAATGGGTACCATCAGGTTTCCGACTTTGATAAAGCTCGGACTGTAGCCTATCGCGATTGCGGTTTATCGTATTGCGACATTGCTGCTCGCGTTGATCGAGATCCAATGACTGTTAGCAGAATATGGAATTGGTCGGTTCAGGAGGGTAATGCGGAACGCCGTGCTGGATCCCAACGGCCTCGTATCACTAGCAGTAGAGATGACAGGCATCTTATTCGCATGGCTATAACGGATCGTGCAGCCACGTCTCGATCCCTGAGTCAACAGATGGGGACGTCTGCAAGACGATAACCATCTGCACGAACAATTCGACGACGTTTGCAGCAGCATGGACTATCAGATCGGAGACCATGGTTGCGGTTACCCTTGACGCTGCATCACAGACAGGAGCGTCTGCGATGGTGTACTCAACTACATCATCATGATGGTCGCGTCCGTGTTTGGCGACATCGCGGTGAACGCACATTGGAAGCGTGTATTCGTCATCGCCATACTGGCGTATCACCCGGCGTGATGGTATGGGGTGCCATTGGTTACACGTCTCGGTTACCCTTTGTTCGCTTTGACAGCACTTTGAACAGTGGACGTTACAATTCAGATGTGTTACGACCCGTGGCTCTATCCTTCATTCGATCACTGCGAAACCCTGCATTTCAGCAGGATAATGCACGACCGCATGTTGCAGGTCCTGTATGGGCCTTTCTGGATACAGAAAATGTTCGACTGCTGCCCTGACCAGCACATTCTATCATCAATCGAAAACCTCTGGTCAATGGGGGCCGAGCAACTGGCTCGTCACAATTCGCCAGTCACTACCCTTGATGAACTGTGGTATCGTGTTGAAGCTGAATGGGCAACTGTACCTGTACACGCAATCCAAGCTCTGTGTGACTCAATGCCGAGGCGTATCAAGGCCGTTATCGCGGCCAGAGGTGGTTGTTCTGGGTACTGATTTCTCAGGATCTATGCACCCAAATTGCGTGAAAATGTAATCACATGCCAGTTCTAGTAAAATATATTTGTCCAATGAGTACCCGTTTATCATCTGCATTTCTTCTTGGTGTAGCAATTTTAATGGCCAGTAGTGTAGTAAGTGTAACCTACTGCGTATAACAAGGCAAAAATCGCCATTAATGTACGAGTAAAAAATAAATGCCCAGTCTTTGGAAGCGGTAACATTCGTCAAGTGCTTTTGTGTGACTATTCGAAACGATCTCAAATGGAATGATCAGATTACATAAGTAACGGGTAAGTAAAACTCTATATTGCGGTTTATTGGTTGAATCCTGAAGCGATGCAGTCCTTCAACAAAGGAAATAGCTTACAATACGTTAGTTCGTCCAGTCTCAAATCTTAGAGTATTGTTTGTCTGTATGGGACCCTTATCAACTGGTACATTTAGCCATCGCGAGAGTGTTACAAATCTCATAGAAAGTTTGCAGAGGTCACACTTGCAGATAGACGGTGGGCTAAACGGAAGAGGCTGCTCACTAAATTCCGAAATCCGATATTCACCGAGGATGTAGAGCATATATATCATTACCACCAACTTTCAAATCGCGTAATGATCACCATACAAAGATAAGGGAAATTAGAGCTCGTACTGAGGCGTTCAGACAGTCGTTTTTACCTCGTGCGATCCGCGAGTGGAACAGAGGGGAGGAAATACGACTTTGGCGCGAATTATGCCCTCCGCCACACACCGCTTGGTAGGTAGCGGAGTATATATGTAGATGTAGATGTGGACCCTCGCCGTTAAACCGCCAAGTGGACTAGATACGTGACCGGTGCACATCTTGTCCCAGAAGTGGCATTTTAACACGTGATCCGAAGGGGTTAAATTCCCCATTTGTTAACGAAAATTAAAGTCCGTGAAATTAGTTCCCTGTATATTCATAATACACCTATTAATTCACATTTTTCTAAATAAACTATGGCAAACCGAAAAGTTCAAATGTGTGGCAAAATTCCAGATGAAATAACCAATTTGTCTGCCTGGAGACATATTAAAATACATTCTAAGACAAAAAAGCGATTCACCACGATTAAATTATTCCATGGGACAGAAATCGGTAGGTGTGATGTACATGTAGAGAAAAACAAATGATTACAATTTCAGAAAAATTGCACGGTTTATTCCAAAGAAAGAGCTTTGTAATACATTGGTACACCTCTGACCATTATGCAAGCAGTTATTGGGCTTAGCAGTGGGTCACAGAATTGTTGGATGTCTTCATGGGGATATCGTGTCAAGTTCTACCCAATCGGCGCTTTAGATCGTCAAAAATCCGAGCTGGTTGGAGGGCCTGCCCATAATGCTCCAAACGTTCTCAGTTGGGGAGAGATCCGGCGACCCCGCTGGCCAAGGCATGGTTTGGCAAGGACGAAGACCAGCAGTAGGAAGTGTCACCCTGTGGGGGTAGACATTACTCGCTGAAATGTAAGCCCAGGATGGCCGGCCATAGAGGACAACGAAAGGGGGCGCAGAATATCGTCGACGTGCCGCTGTGCCGTGAGAGTGCCAGCGATGTGCTCTTCATGGCGAGTTCATGGCGAGCTGTACTGGGGTTACGTTTTAGCAGGATAGTGTCCGCCAGCACACGGCGCGAGAGTTTCTATTGCTTGTCTTTGTGGTTTTCAAACCCTGCTTTGGCCAGCAAAGTTACCGAATCTCTCCCCAACTGAGATCCAACCAGTTGGAGATTTTGACGATCTAAGGCGCCAGCTGGATACGATTTGCCGCGATATCCCCATGAGGACATCTAACAATGTGAACCAATGCTCAGCCGAACAACTGCTTGCAGTGGGTCAGAGATGGACCAACGCGTTATTCATTTGCTCAGATTGCAAAGCTCTTCTTTTGAATCGATCGTCCAATTGTTCTGAAATTGTAATCGTTTGTCTGTACATGTGTATCACATCTACCGATTACCGTCCCATTCGGATAATTCCTTCCTTTATCTTAGAGTTAACGCGGTAGAATTTCGAATACCGAAACTACCGTCATCTCAGAAGAAAACTCATCTGATCGTCGCGAGACCAGTTCCGATGTTGTTTTGGTTACATCCGTTGCACTTTACTCTAAAATTTCGTAACATATTTGTCTCTATTCGACACGTCGCCTCAGTTTCTAGCCAAAATTGGAATCTTGCTACCTGTTAACTCAATAATCTTACTTTCCTACGCAGGAGTAAACTTTCATTGATGTTTCTGGGAGTGAAACCATGTAAGCCATTGGTAGTGACAATCTCTAGTTCATAAACTCTTCGTATAAGTAATAAACAGAATTATAAATCTGGTCAGAAAATAGATAAACATCGGACCATACTGTAAATAAGAGAATGATAGGAAACAAGAACGATAAAGACCGACGTAGCAGTCCATTTTATCCTTTCCTCCTGACAAAAAGACCACAAGAGAACTGTGTTAGACTCCGAGACAAAATAGTAGATGTAGATATCGAAAGAGTCTGCACTGTAGTGGAAAGAGTCTGCACTGAGGAAAATGGACTGGCTCCACGCTAAGTGGAGGACAGTTTTCCGTTATTAGAAAATTTTCGGGTTCAACATCAATTTTTTTTTATGTAAGAATATTGTAGTTCCAAGGAAATCTTAATGTATGGGAAGCTTCAGATAGTTTTCCGTGATGGAAAAATTATTTCTAATATACTGTTTCCCCCTCCACGTGGACCATGCCGTTGGTGGGTAGGCTTCCGCGCCTCAGCGATACAGATAGCGCCGGCCGCTGGTGGCCGAGCGGTTCTGGCGCTACAGTCTGGAACCGCGCGACCGCTACGGTCGCAGGTTCGAATCCTGCCTCGGGCATGGATGTGTGTGTTGTCATTAGGTTAGTTAGATTTAAGTAGTTCTAAGTTCTAGGGGACTTATGGCCTCAGCAGTTGAGTCCCATAGTGCCCAGAGCCATTTTTGATACAGATAGCGGTACCGTAGGTGCAACGACAGCGGAGGGATATCTGTTGGCAGGCCAGAAAAAAATATAGTTCCTGAAGAGGGCAGCAGCCCTTTCACGAGTTGCAGGACAACTGTCCGGATGATTGACTGATCTGGCCTCGTAACATCAACCAAAACGGCCTTGCTGTGCTGGTACTGCGAACGGCTGAACTACAGCAGTAATTTTTCTCGAGGGCATGCAGCTCTACTGTATGGTTAAATGATGGTGGCTTCCTCTTGGGTAAAATATTCTGGAGGTAAAATAGTCCCCCGTTCGGATCTCCGGACGGGAAGGACATCGTGATCAGGAGAAACAAAACTGGCGTTCTACGGATCGGAGCGTGGAATGTTAGATCCCTTGATCGAGCAAGTAGGTTAGAAAATTTAAAAAAGGGAAATGGATATGTTAAAGTCTATACAAGGGCGATGTACTTGAGGGCAAAATTATGGAAATGGAAGAGGACGTAGATGAAGATGAAATGAGGGGTATGATACTGCGTGAAGAATTTGATAGAGCACTGCATGACCTAACTCGAAGCAAGATCAGTTTGCATTCTGTTGAAATGTTGGAACACCCGAGCCAATACTCACCCTACAACTAATCTCAGAAGATAGGTTAGGGAAAGACAAAACTATGTTTCTAGCATTTGTAGGCTTAGAGAAAGGTTTGGCAATGTTGACTAGAATCCTCTCTTTCAAATTCTGAAGGTGGCAGGGATAAAATACAGGGACTGAAAGGCTATTTACAATTTGTACAAAAACCAGATGGTCGTTGTAAGAGTTGAGGGGCACGAAAGGAAAGCAGTGCTTGAGAAGGGACTCAGACAGGGTAATAGCTTATCCCCGACGTTATTCAATCTGTATATTAAGTAAGAACTAAAGGAAAGAAAATACAAATTTGGAGTAGGAATTAAAATCTACGGAGAAGAAATAAAAACCTTGACGTTTGCCGATGACATTTTAATTCTATCAGAGGCAGAGAACGACTTGGAGGAGCAGTTGAACGGAATGGACAGTGTCTTGAAAGGAGGATATAAGATGAACACCAACAAAAGCAAAACGAAAATTGTGGAATGTAGTTGAATTAAATCAGTTGATGCTGAGAGAATTAAATTAGGAAATGAGACACTTAAAGTAGTAATGAGTTTCGCTATTTGGGGAGCAAAATAGCTGATAATTGTCGAAGTAGAGCAGATATAAAACGTGGACTGGCAACGGCAAGAAAAACGTTTCGGAAGAAGATGATTGGGTTGTTTTGGGGCAGGAGACCAAACAGCGAGGTCATCAGTCTCATCGGATTAGGAAAGGAGGTCGGCCGTGCCCTTTCGAAGGAACCGTCCCGGCATTTGCCTGGAGCGATTTAGGGAAATCACAGAAAATCTAAATCAGGATGGCCGGACACGGGATGGAACCGTCGTCCTCCAGAATGCGAGTGGGAAGAAGAAAAATTTGTGAACATCGAGAACAGTTTTAAGTCCCAGGAAGTCTTTTTCGAAGGTATTTGTGTGGAATGTAGCCATGTATGGTTGTGAAACATGGACGATAAACAGTTGAGACAAGAAGAGAATGTAAGCTTTTGAAATGTGGTGCTACAGAAGAATGCTGAAGATTAAATGGGTAGATCACTTAACTAATGAGGAGGTAATGAATAGAATTGGGCGGAAGAGGAATTTGTGCTACAACTTGACTAGAAGAAGGGATTGGTTGGTAGGACACATTCGTAGCATCAAGGGATCACCAATTTAATATTGGATGGAAGCGTGCAGGGTAAAAATCGTAGAGAGAGACCAAGAGAGGAATACACTAAGCAGATTCAGAATAATGTAGGTTGCAGTGGTTACTCTCAGATGAAGAGGCTTGCACAGGATGGAGTTGCATGGAGAGCTGCATCAAACCAGTCTTTGGACTGAAGACCTCAACAACAACAACAACAACAACAACAACAACCGTGTCCTCTATTCCAGAGGATGAAGTTCTATTTGTTTTGAATTTGATTCGTAATCCCTTCAGTAGGAATGCTACGGTGATTTTGGCACACCTACTCAAAAAGATCCAGTTTGTTTGTATTTGTTACGGTTCGAGGCAAGCCACTAGCCTATGATTTGATCATAGTGACGTCATAAGCCACACGCCCTTTTTCACTAACGTAATCGAGATGATGGATGTCAGGTACTTTTAAGAAATTGAAGGTGGGAGATGGAGGAAGGTTTGAAAATATTAAAAATATGGATGGGCGGAATATTTAAAACAATTAATGGTGGCGGGTGGTAGCAAATTTAAAATTTGCGAGATGCCGGACGATGGGAAGTGTTTTTCAGCCAATCACAGTGCAAAATTTTCGCTATCAATAACAGTGCAGAATACATTTTTTCGCATACCTCTCCATGTTCTAAATTATTCACAGCAATTACTCAATTACTCACAGCGTTATTTGTCAGAAACTTCTCGTAAGCCACAAACACACACACACACACACACACACACACACACACACACACACATATTTGAATTTCTAAGCCGTTTTTGAAAGTAGCCTTCCTTACAACGTTTCCAGTATAAAAAGTGGGCACATTTAAAATTTTACCTCATTAGTAAATATTTTATATCTCTGTCTTTGTAATATATAGTACAGAAGTGGAACTGGGAAAAAATCAAACAAAATCTAGTCTATGTAAATTTCATTACAAAAATATTACAGTTTTTTTGCATCATTTTCGGCGAGAAACTTTATAGAGTGCCCAAAAGTATCGAAACGCTATTTGTTTTGCGCTACGTTCAAAACTGGGCGTTCAAAAATAAACGAGCCGGAGGCATAATTACAGAAACCAATACCTATATGTTGGAAGTACTGACCCTGGCTGTTGAGACACTTGTCCCACTGTGACACAAGGCGGTGAATGGCTGTCTCATAAAATTCCCGGGGCTGTGATGTTAACCAGTTCTGCACGTACAGCTGTATGTCGTCGTCCGAGGTGAATGGTTTGCCTTTCAGAACCTTCTTAAGGGGGCCAAAAATGGATCGCAGGGAGAGAGGTCCGGACTGTATGGAGGGTCACCGAGAACCTCCCATTTGAATTTCTGCAGGGGCGCCGCAACTGTGTTGACCGTATGAGACTTTGCATTGCCGTGGAGCAGAATGACCCCACGGGTGAGACTGCCTGGTCGTTTTGAGTTAATCGCTTGGCGAACGCTGGGCATTCACTGTTGTCCCGTGCTGCAGGAAGTGAATCAGAAGGGGGCCTTCTTGATCAAAGAAGAACTTCAGCACAACATTTCGTGCACTCGTGTGGATAGCCTTGGCTTTTTTTGTGGTGATGACCCTGGATGCTTCCACTGGAGACTGTCGTTTTGATTCTGGTTCGAAGTGATACCATGGCTCATCTCCAGCCACCACTCGTGCCAGAAACGCATTCCCTTCCCAAGCATAGCGCTGCAGATGAGCAAGACAGTGGGCCATTCAACATGCTTCCTGGTATGGTTGAAGACGGTGAGCACACACTTTGCACATGTGCAGTCGTTCCTTCATGATGGTGTGTGAACGCTTCCGACGCTCAATCCGACAACTGTCACCCGGCGGTCCTGTGTAATGAATGCATCCACCAGCTGGACGATGTCATCGGTAATGCAGTGTGGTGCTCCAGACCGTGCATCACCGGCTGACTCCCGTCCTTCCCTGAAGCGCTTGTGCGATGCCTTGACCCTTGCAAGGGACATGCAGTGTTTCTCCGTACACTTGTGACCTTCGTCGATTAGTGTCCGTTTCTCCTACTCCTTCCGCTGTCAGAAAACGAACAACATCTGTTTGCTCTCCTTTTGACGGCTCCATGTCACTGTTTGCAATGCGACTGGCAGCGTTGGACGGTTGATGCATGCTGCTGCTAGCTCTGTATAGTCACGTGACGGGCTGTGAACTTCCGCGCTCTGGTCGCAACCACTACTCCTTACACACGCCTCTATATTACCCTCCTGTCGCCAGTTTGGGCAGTTCAGACTCCGGCTCGTTTCTTTTTGAACGCCCCTTATATTTTCCAATTGAAAATTGTTCTTTGATGACTGACAAGTATCACACGGCAGGCAGGCAGGCATAGGCAAGCCTAAACTTACTGACTGAGCATTTTGCTTGCTTCGACAAGTCTTGTCTCACTGACATCCAATCGGCGTAATGTGGTACGCATGCCGAATACATGGGCAATGTTGCTGATCAAACTTAAATCTTAAAGTGCACTTTACGAGGAAAGTAAACGATGTTTTTCTCCTGTCTCTCACTGCTTATCCCATAATTGTGATTTTAGGCATATTTCGAACCAAAGAAAAAGAGGCAAACATTAATTTCAAAATTCTCACTGGGCGGAGTTGTCAGTTGTGTTAACGCGTTAGGTTTTTTTATATAGCAACAGCATGAAGTATAGACATTATTAAAGGTATGAGTGTTTTGACGGAAAATGTTTAGGAAAAAGATCTCTTGTAGTTACGTTGCAGGGCTCAGATATAAGAAATCAAATTTAGAGGCGTTTTTGAGGAAAAGATGAGCTGCAGAATAAGAGATCGACTATACCAAACTTAAAACAGTTTCAGAATTCTTTGTCTGAAATCGATGTTAATAAACTGTTAACCAGAATTCAGTATGGAACACATGGATCAAGTCGCTGAGTCTTGATCCTCAATTTTGTTCCTGATAGTTTGAGAGAGCAGCACCCCAGAGAGAGTTATATTGAATTTTCAGAGTCAACTGAGATCTCTCTTTCCGGAAAACAATTTCTTGCTCCACTTGCTATCCATCGTCCAGTCACATGACGAAAGCTATTGTTTGCTCGGAAACGTATACTTGTGTGGTGTATTTCAATAGTTACCATAATCATGCACTGGGGTGACAAAAACCATACGATAGCTCCTAGTATCGTGTCGGACCTCCTTTTGCCTTGTTTACTGCAGCAACTCGCAACTCGACGTGACATGGACTCAACAAATCGTTGGAAGTCCCCTGCAGAAATATTGAGCCTTTCTGCCTTTACATCCGTCCATAATTGCATAAGTGTTTCCGGGCGCAGGATGTTGTGCACGAACTCACCTCTCGATTTTGTCTCATAAATATTCGATGGAATTCATGTCGAGAGATCTGGGTGGCCAAATCATTCGTTCGAATTGTCCAGCATGTTCTTCAAGTCACTCGCGAACAACTGTGGCTCGGAGACGTGACATCGCTGTTTGGGAACAATGAAGTCCGTGGCTGGTTGCAAATGGTTCAAATGGCTCTAAGCACTATGGGACTTAAAATCCGAGGTCATCAGTCCCCCAGACTTAGAACTACTTACACCAAACTAATCTAAGGACATAACACACATCTATGCCCGAGGCTGGATTCGAACATGCGACCGTAGCAGCAGCGCGGTTCCGGACTGAAGCGCCTAGAACCGCTCGGCCACAGCGGACGGCTGGTTGCAAATGGTCTAAAAGTAGCCGAACAGAAGCATTTCCAGTCAGTGATCCGTTCAGTTGGAACAGTGGACCCAGTCCGTTCCATGTAAACACAGCCCACAGCGTTATGAAGTCACCGCCAGTTTGTCCACAGCGCCTTATTAACAACTTGGCTCCATGGATTCGTGGGGTGTACATCACATTCGAACCCTATCATCAGCCCTTAACAACTCAAATAGGGACTCATCTAACTAGGCCATGGTTTTCCAATCATCGAGGGTCCAAGCTCAGGAGAGGCGCTACAGAAGATGTGTTGTTAGCAAAAGCACTCTCGTTTGTCACCTGCTGCCATGGCCCATTAACGCCATAGTTGCCGCACTGCCCTAACGACTACTGCAGTTATTTCAGCAGTATTGCCTGTTTGTTAGCAGTGACAACGCTGCAAACGCCGATGCTCTCGGTCTTTAAGTGAAGGCCACGTCTGAATGGATAGGGCGCCGGCTTGTCATGCCAGGAGGCCCGGTTCGATTCCCGGCTGCATTGGAGATTTTATCCGCTCAGGGTCGTTTTCATCATCATTTCAGCCTCATCGACGCTCAAGTCGCCTAAGTGGCGTGACCTCAAAAGACTCTCACCAGGCGATCGGGTCTATCCGCCACGAGGCCCTCTCCGCACTGCATTTCAGTGAAGGCCGTCGGCCACTGCGTTGTCCGTGGTCATAAGCAATTCCTGAAATTGGAAGTTCTGTCACACTAGTGACACTGTGGTTCTCGGAACAATGAATTACCCAACGATTTCCGAAATGAAATGTCCAATGCGTCTAGCTCCAACTACCGATTCGCGTTCAGTCAGTTAATTTCCGTCGTGCGCCCGCAATCACGTCGGAAAACCATTTCACACGAATCACCTGAGTACAAATGACAGCTCCGCCAATGCACTGCCCTTTTCTAACTCGTGTACGCGATACTGCCGCCACCCGTGTATGTGCATGTCGCTATCCCGTGACTTAAGTCCCCTTACTGTATAATACAATTTGTGATATTTGTAATTGTCCTATAACAGAATAAGTATAAAACATATACTACATAAATATTTTAAAACTAACGTTAGTTTATGCAATGGAATTAAGTAATTAGAAATATCGCACTTCTCCAAATTTCTCATTAGTGTTACTCGGAAAGAACGTTGCCTTTCCTCCAGGGATCTCCACTTAGTTCACGAAGCGTATCCATAATATTCGCACGTTTATCAAACCTAGCACTAACAAATCTAGCTGCATACCGCCGAACCTTCCTCTAGTCTGTTCTGCTGGGGATCCTAAACACCCGAGTAGTACTCCAGAGGGCCGGTCGGAGTGGCCGAGTGCTTCTAGGCGCTACAGTCTGGAACCGCGTGACCGCTACAGTCGCAGGTTCGAATCCTGCCTCGGGCATGGATGTGTGTGATGTCCTTAGGTTAGTTAGGTTTAAGTAGTTCTAAGTTCTATTGGACTGATGACTTCATATGTTAGGTCCCATAGTGCTCAGAGCCATTTGAACCATCATTCAGTTTGCATTGTCACATAACTATGTTCCCACACAAAAGGGTTCATAAAGCTACATGGTGTAGGCCTGATCACCGTACCTTCAACCAAATTGATCAGGTAATTATTGATGGCAGGCGTTCCTCATACTTATTAGATGTACGAACTTACAGAGCAGTTAATGTCGATTCAGACCACTACCTTGTAATTGCGAAACCAAGAGCTCGAATGTCCAGTGCAAGAAAAGGCAAAGGAACACATCTGAGTAAGTATATGGTATTGAAGTTAAAAAATGAAGACAACTCTAAAACGTACTCTGAGAAGGTTGCTGAGAATCTTGCATTATACGCTCCTAGTGTAAGTGAATGGAGACGAAAATTTAATAGTCGTGGGTGACTGGAATTCGAGAGTAGAAAAAGGGAGAGAAGGAAACATAGCAGGTGAATATGGATTGGGGGTAAGAAATGAAAGAGGAAGCCGTCTGGTAGAATTTTGCACAGAGCATAAATTTATCATTGCTAACACTTGGTTTAAGAATCATGAAAGAAGGTTGTATACATGGGAGAACCCTGGAGATACTAAAACGTATCAGATAGATTATATAATGGTAAGACAGAGATTTAGGAACCAGGTTTTAAATTGTAATACATTTCCAGGAGCAGATGTGGACTCTGACCACAATCTATTGGTTATGAACTATCGATTAAAACTGAAGAAACTGCAAAAAGGTGGGAGTTTAAGGAGATGGGACCTGCATAAACTGACTAAACCAGAGGTTGTACAGAGTTTCAGGCAGTTTAAGGAGAGGGGACCTGGATAAACTGACTAAATCAGAGGTTGTACAGAGTTTCAGGGAGAGCATAAGGGAACAATTGACAGGAATGGGGGAAAGAAATACAGTAGAAGAAGATTGGGTAGCTCTGAGGGATGAAGTAGTGAAGGCAGCAGACGATCAAGTAGGTAAAAAGACGAGGGCTGGTTGAAATCCTGGGGTAACTGGGTAAAAGAAGAATATTGAATTTAATTGATGAAAGGAGAAAATATAAAAATGCAGTAAATGAAGCAGGCAAAAGGGAATACAAACGTTTCAAAAATGAGATCGACAGGAAGTGCAAAACTGCTAAGCAGGGATGGCTAGAGGACAAATGTAAAGATGTAGAGGCTCATCTCACTAGGGGTAAGATAGATACTGCCTACAGGAAAATTAAAGCGACCTTTGGAGAAAAGAGAGCCACTTGTATGAATATCAAGAGCTCAGATGGAAACCCAGTTCTAAGCAAAGAAGGGAAAGCAGAAAGGTGGAAGGAGTATATAGAGGGTCTATACAAGGGCGATGTACTTGAGGACAATATTATGGAAATGGAAGAGGATGTAGATGAATATGGAATGGGAGATACGATACTGCGTGAAGGGTTTGACAGAGCACTGCAAGACCTGAGTCGAAACAAGGCCCCGGCAGTAGACAACATTCCATTAGAACTACTGACGGCCTTGGGAGAGCCAGTCATGACAAAACTCTACCATCTAGTGAGCAAGATATATGATACGGGCGAAATACCCTCAGACTACAAGAAGAATATAATAATTCCAATCCCAAAGAAAGCAGGTGTTGACAAACGTGAAAATTACCGAACTATCAGTTTAATAAGTCACAGTCTCCCTCGGGGGAGATCAGTTTGGATTCCGTAGAAATGTTGGAACACGTGAGGCAATATTGACCTTACGCCTTATCTTAGAAGAAAGATTAAGGAAAGGCAAACCTACGTTTCTAGCATTTTTAAACTTAGAGAAAACTTTTGACAATGTTAACTGGAATACTGTCTTTCAAATTCTAAAGGTGGCAGGGGTAAAATACAGGGAGCGAAAGGCTATTTACAATTTGTACAGAAACCAGATGGCAGTTATAAGAGTCGAGGGATATGAAAGGGAAGCAGTGGTTGGGAAGGGAGTGAGACAGGGTTGTAGCCTCTCCCCGACGTTATTCAATCTGTATATTGAGCAAGCAGTAAAGGAAACAATAGAAAAATTCGGAGTAGGTATCAAAATCCATGGAGAAGAAATAAAAACTTTGAGGTTCGCCGATGACATTGCAATTCTGTCAGAGACAGCAAAGGACTTGAAAGAGCAGTTGAACGGAACGGACAGTGTCTTGAAAGGAGGATATAAGATGAACATCAACAAAAGCAAAACGGGGATAATGGAATGTAGTCGAATTAAGTCGGGAGATGCTGAGGGAATTAGATTAGGAAATAAGTCACATAAAATAGTAAAGGAGTTTTGCTATTTGGGGAGCAAAATAACTAATGATGGTCGAAGTAGAGAGAATATCAAATGTAACTGGCAATGGCAAGGAAAGCATTTCTGAAGAAGAGAAATTTGTTAACATCGAGTATAGATTTAAGTGTCAGGAAGTCGTTTCTGAAAGTATGTGTATGGAGCGTAGCCATGTATGGAAGTGAAACGTGGACGATAAATACACTCCAGGAAATTGAAATAAGAACACCGTGAATTCATTGTCCCAGGATGGGGAAACTTGATTGACACATTCCTGGGGTCAGATACATCACATGATCACACTGACAGAACCACAGGCACATAGACACAGGCAACAGAGCATGCACAATGTCGGCACTAGTACAGTGTATATCCACCTTTCGCAGCAATGCAGGCTGCTATTCTCCCATGGAGACGATCGTAGAGATGCTGGATGTAGTCCTGTGGAACGGCTTGCCATGCCATTTCCACCTGGCGCCTCAGTTGGACCAGCGTTCGTGCTGGACGTGCAGACCGCGTGAGACGACGCTTCATCCAGTCCCAAACATGCTCAATGGGGGACAGATCCGGAGATCTTGCTGGCCAGGGTAGTTGACGTACACCTTCTAGAGCACGTTGGGTGGCACGGGATACATGCGGACGTCCATTGTCCTGTTGGAACAGCAAGTTCCCTTGCCGGTCTAGGAATGGTAGAACGATGGGTTCGATGACGGTTTGGATGTACCGTGCACTATTCAGTGTCCCCTCGACGATCACCAGTGGTGTACGGCTAGTGTAGGAGATCGCTCCCCACACCATGATGCCGGGTGTTGGCCCTGTGTGCCTCGGTCGTATGCAGTCCTGATTGTGGCGCTCACCTGCACGGCGCCAAACACGCATACGACCATCATTGGCACCAAGGCAGAAGCGACTCTCATCGCTGAAGACGACACGTCTCCATTCGTCCCTCCATTCACGCCTGTCGCGACACCACTGGAGGCGGGCTGCACGATGTTGGGGCGTGAGCGGAATACGGCCTAACGGTGTGCGGGACCGTAGCCCAGCTTCATGGAGACGGTTGCGAATGGTCCTCGCCGATACCCCAGGAGCAACAGTGTCCCTAATTTGCTGGGAAGTGGCGGTGCGGTCCCCTACGGCACTGCGTAGGATCCTACGGTCTTGGCGTGCATCCGTGCGTCGCTGCGGTCCGGTCCCAGGTCGACGGGCACGTGCATCTTCCGCCGACCACTGGCGACAACATCGATGTACTGTGGAGACCTCACGCCCCACGTGTTGAGCAATTCGGCGGTACGTCCACCCGGCCTCCCGCATGCCCACTATACGCCCTCGCTCAAAGTCCGTCAACGGCACATACGGTTCACGTCCACGCTGTCGCGGCATGCTACCAGTGTTAAAGACTGCGATGGAGCTCCGTATGCCACGGCAAACTGGCTGACACTGACGGCGGCGGTGCACAAATGCTGCGCAGCTAGCGCCATTCGACGGCCAACACCGCGGTTCCTGGTGTGTCCGCTGTGCCGTGCGTGTGATCATTGCTTGTACAGCCCTCTCGCAGTGTCCGGAGCAAGTATGGTGGGTCTGACACACCGGTGTCAATGAGTTCTTTTTTCCATTTCTAGGAGTGTAGTTTGGATAAGAAGAGAATAGAAGCTTTCGAAATGTGGTGCTACAGAAGAATGCTGAAGATAAGGTGGGTAGATCACGTAACTAATGAGGAGGTATTGAATAGGATTGGGGAGAAGAGAAGTTTGTGGCACAACTTGACTAGAAGAAGGGATCGGTTGGTAGGACATGTTCTGAGGCATCAAGGGATCACAAATTTAGCATTGGAGGGCAGCGTGGAGGGTAAAAATCGTAGAGGGAGACCAAGAGATGAATACACTAAGCAGATTCAGAAGGATGTAGGTTGTAGTAAGTACTGGGAGATGAAGAAGCTTGCACAGGATAGAGTAGCATGGAGAGCTGCATCAAACCAGTCTCAGGACTGAAGACCACAACAACAGCAACAGTGTAAGTGATAACCTGTATCAGGAATGGAACGCTTGCAGGGATGCAGTCATTAAAGCAGCAGAAGAAGTGCTAGGGAAAGAAGGAAAACAACCTAGGAATTCCTGGTTTGATGAAGAATGTAAGAGAATAAGTCAGGAGAAAAATCTGTCATCAGATGACCAAAGCGAATTGGAAAATGATTTAAATACGAAATCTGCATGATGCGAAAAGTGGCAGTTTGTCCTGAATAAAGAAAAGTGTTAAGTTATTCACATGAATACTAAATGAAATCCGTTAAATTTCCATTACGCGATATGTCACACAATCCTGAAGGCTGTATATTCCACTAAATACTTAGGGATTACAATTACAAATAACCTAAACTGGAACGGTCACATAGACAGTCTTGTGGGTAGAGCAAACCAAAGACTGCGATTCATTGGGAGAGCACATGTCATAGAGGGTGCAACAGGTCTGCTGAAGAGACTGCTTACACCACGCTTGCCGCCCTATTCTGGAATATTGCTGTGCGGCGTGGGATCCGCATCAGGTGGGACTGACGGATGACATCGAAAAAGTACAAAGAAGGGCAGCTCGTTTTGTATTATCGCGAAATAGCGGAGATAGTGTCACAGACATGATACGTGAATTGGAGTGGCAATCATTAAAGCAAAGGCGTTTTTCGTTGCGACGGGATCTTCTCATGAAATTTCAAATCACCAGTTTTCTCCTCCGATTGCGAAAACATTCTGTTGGCACCCACCTACAGAGGGAGAAATGATCATCACGATAAAATAGTAGGAATCAGGGCTCCTACAGAAAAATTTAAGTGCTCGTTTTCCCCGCGTGCGGCCGGCTATGGTGGCCAAGCGGTTCTAGGCGCTTCAGTCTGGAACCGCGCGACTGCTACGGTCGCAAGTTCGAATCCTGCCTCGGGCATGGATGTGTGTGATGTCCTTAGGTTAGTTAGGTTTAAGTAGTTTTAAGTTCTAGGGGACTGATGACCTCAGATGTTAAGTCCCATAGTGCTCAGAGCCATTTGAACCATTTTTTCCCGCGAGCCGTTCGAGAGTGGAACGGTAGAGAGACAGCTCGAAGGTGGTTCGTGGAACCCTCTGCCAGGCACTTCATTGTGAGTAGATCACGTAGATGTAGATGTCGTGACCGAGCAGGGTGTGCAGTGTGCGTGTGCTCGCTATGTTGCAGGTGAGCTACGCGACGCAGCTGTGCGCCGGCGGCCAGGAGGGCAAGGACTCGTGCACGGGCGACAGCGGCGGCCCGCTGATGGCGGTGGGCGCGGTCGGCGGCGTCAACCGCCACCACGTGGCCGGCGTCGTGTCGTACGGGCCGCGCCAGTGCGGCCAGGCCGGCTGGCCCGGCGTCTACACGCGCGTCGCCGCCTACGTGCCCTGGATACTCGACTCCGTGCAGCCCTAGCCGGGGCGGTGCCAGCGCCCGTCCCCAGTTTCACATTCCTTTTAAATGAACCGGGGTTGTCTTCACGGACAGTTTATACTTCCTACGTCCTGGTTGCAATATTAATTTGCCTAAAAATAAAAATGTGTTTCTTTGTTCCTGTTACTGGACTGGTTACAGCGCTAACGTGTCTATTTGGTATTAACAAGTCGTGACGAAACACTTGTCCCACTACTAAGAGGATCTGTCGGTCGTTCAGGCAGCGTCCTGAGACACAGGACTCCTCTGAATGAAAACGAAAAAAACCACCCTACAATTTAAAATTTTGTTAGTCAGTTGCAAAACTACAGCTGATGCTGAGAATTCGGTAATTTCTTGTAAATTTCATATTCAACTTTAGACATACAAGGAAGGAATATCCATCGAGTGAAAATTCAGTTGGGCAGAAAGTTATTTTTGTTACCTACATAAACCGATCCCAAAAGTCACACGATTGATGCGGCGAAAGGTTGCTCCATAAGTACTCTGAGAATTTTGGATGTTATGACATCGCTAATACAGACAGATCCCGTTCAGAAGCACCGTGCATTTTGTAATCGCACTCCGTAGGCATCTTAATAATTTCCAAACTATATCTGGAATGATCTTGCCTTCTAAGAGATAACGGCGAGAGCGTTTGACTTATTTGCGATAAGACGCCACTAATTCTCTCTGTAGGAAAAGAAGGCACAGCTATTTTTAGGTTTAATACTGCACCAGATCGTATTGCAGTTTGTGTTTTAACATGGCCTCATAGTACACCAAAGTGAAACAGTGCAGAAAAAGAAATTGAATCTGGAGCTATCATATGCTCCCAATTACGAGTTTACCACACAATGAAATATTTTTACGGATGAAACGGTTTTCAACAACTAATCTATTAATCGTACATACTCATTGTCCATGACTATTGTGCCTACTTTAAAATATGCGACATGCTTTGGAGATCTGTATAAGCCGGAGGTAATGACTTGTACTGTTTTTCATAAATCTTGCTTGTAGGTGAAACTGGTCGAAATATGTATGTAACGAAATATGTATGTAATGAACTGACTGGCAACACACTACCGAATTTATCTGGTACTTGTCTTGTAAAAATGAAGTCACGTGAAATATCCCTACGACATAAATTCTTTATTAGACTTTCTCTCGATATTAATCAACATATAAACCACCTCTTTCTGGTTTGATAACTTGGATTTGACCCTTGCACTAATTTGGCAAGTAACTTTTTCTCCGTTTGCGCCTATAGCAGCAACAATTACTCACAATTGTTGTTAATAATAAACAAATGTTTAAAACAGGGAAACCGATGCAACATTAAAGTTTCAGTCTACGTGTAAGCAAACGGCGTTATACTTACATCACGTGACGATTTTTATTTGATGTTGGTTATATTTGCAGTACACTACGCACACTCCTTAGATACCCGTGGCACTTTCTGCAGATGAAAGTGTCATCTCGAAAAGCTACTTTCACAAAAAATTTTCCTATTACATTAATTGTCCGTTGCGGAATAGCATTGCTTACAGTGTGTTCACTACGTTGTACTTGCGGAATGAAATTCGTTACGTTACCATTAACGTAGGTAAAGCAAATTCTAGGAGAAATGTGAAATAAATGTCTCCACATTTACTACTTTTCGAAGTAATTCTGATAGAAAACTTTATTTCTGTACTGACAAAATATGTCGTTAAGAATGATCTCAGGGGCTTTTGTTTATGTTGATAAAATGGAGAAATAAAGTCATTCAGTTTTACAACTCCCTCATTCTTTAATGGCAATCCATGTTACTTCAATGTTAATAATTTTGACTAATTATTAGCAATAAAAAGTGATTTCAATATTTAGGTAACTAATACTCCTACGTTCCACAGCTACGATATTAATCTATGAGACTCTCGTAACGAGTTAAGGCGTTTGGTAAAATTATAATTTGCGTAATAGCTGCTTGTCACTTTATTAAAAACGGTTTCGGTCAAAAACAGTTCTTAGGTATAAAAAAAACGATTTTAATTCCAAGACGTGTCTCGCATCATGACAATTTGTATGTACATCAACGCTAAACACTAGCTGCATCAAAACAACAGAATGCAGGAAAGCATTCAGCTCAGACATACTGTTTGAAAAGATGTCCCGTGATTTGTGTATTTTTATGCGCGAGTATGGTCTGTGTAATCTGCGTGTGTTAAATAAGTGGCATGCAGTTGGTGCACAAATCATGACTTTTCAAAAATATTTTGAAACTGTGAATTACTTCCTTGTTAAAATAATGTGAACGAAACATATTCGTGGCCAGAGATGATGCCTAAGATATCTGTCACAACATTTTCTTTATCATTTCCTTAGGTTGGCTGGATGGTTGCCAAACAGCGAGGTCATTGGTCCCATCAGATTAGGGAAGGATGGGGCACGAAGTCCGCCGTGTCCATTCAAGCGATTTAGCACGTCCTTAGTGCCAACAATAGTTCACCTTCACATCAGTTGTTAATGATGTCGTTTATTTACTAAAAGTTCTCTGAGTCTCATGGTGTGAGTTCTGTTTGTTAACATAAATGGTATGGCAGCCTTTTTAAGCATGGACAAATTACATAGAAATTATCGACCTACGTGAATTACGTTCGCCATTCATGAACACAAGTATATTTTCCAGCTCAATTAAATAATCACGCTCCAGTATTCTTCATAATTTAGTTTTGAAGCTATCATAAATTTCATTGTTATTTACTGATAGAAAGCTGTTTTATACTGTTCACACTCATTTGCTTTATCACACACATCTAGAAATTATTAAACATTGCTGACGCTCATATGCCGAAGGTAAGTACTCTGCAAATATATCAACATATTTTAAACCCATGTCAGACTTGAAATAATTTTTGTAGACAACTGAAAGCTGCTTCTCTCTACGACAACTTTCAGAACAATTTTCTTTCAATGTATTCTGCATCGCAATCATTCTCTATGTTTCTGTAGCAAGTGGTCGATTATTGAAGGTGTCACAGTCTTTTACAAACGGGGGAGGGATATTTGAAGTGAGACACATCGGCGAGTGGTAGCGCTGACCAATGGCAAGCGAGAACAGCCACGTGTATCACGGTGTGCAGGCCTTTTAAACCACACAAAGCAGTCTTCTTCGGACTGGTTTTTCCTGTCGGCGGTCCCAAGTGCTACGTATCTGCTATGGACCAGTAATGTATAAGCTTGCTTCGAAGTTGTTTTCCGTTGATCATTCTCAGACCGAGGTTTATACGTGTACGGTGAGATTCTGGCTCGTATCGCGCAGCTTGGCATAGTATTGCTTGCAGCATTTTCAGATATTTAATGTGCATTTAATTGTGTTCAGACTTAATACTCGTTGGTGAGTGATGTGGTTAGTTTCCGGGACACATGGAACATAATCGGATTTTCCTTATTCCTTTCGATAGTAGGCTTATTGAACTCATCACACTCTCATTTGGCGAAATGTTTCCAGTCCGTACAGATATGTTGTTGTTAATTTCCTTCTTTAGTGGTGGTCCAATATGCCACGTGTTTCGTGCATGGACGATTGTTTGCATTCTTGCATCAATGAGTTTAAGATGAAATAATTATTAATTTAATCGGAGCTTGAGAGAGTGATTCATATGCCTCTGCCACTGACAAATTCATTTTTAGAATTCTCTTAATTTCGTGATACTGTAAGCTTGTTGCAACCTGTATCTTTCAGCATATACCTCTACAAGCTCTATGCCTTCAGTAGGAGTACTAGTCAAAATAAGCTTACAACAGAGCTACTTACTTAGTGGTACAGATGTCTGGAATACTACTTCTATCATTCAGTAAGAAAAAAAGATGAAGCTAACAATGTCAAAAGCTATTTTTGGAATGAAAATATTTTTACAGTAATTCAGAGGAGAATGTAAACAAGTACTTATTGAAATTATTGACTGATTTCGTTAAGTTTTAAAAAAAAATCACCAGCTACGTATCGGGAGCTACTCAATTACATAGCAGTGTCTTCCCGTGGAGTCGGGAGCTACTGAAAGACATTGTGGTGAACAACAACAAGAAATTCATCGGGTGACACGTCTACATACACATCTATCTACATTGAAGAGTCCTTTAGAAGCATAATCGCTGATAAAGCGAGGAGAACATGTATTCATCCTGGTTGTGGGTGATTTATCTTTGCAAAATCAATATTTGGTTTGCGTTGACAATATTGTTTGAGCTTCTCGTATCCTGTTTTGCTCCGCCAATGATAAATGAGAATGTTTGTAAT
The DNA here is from genome assembly GCF_023898315.1 of Schistocerca nitens. Classification (NCBI taxonomy): domain Eukaryota; kingdom Metazoa; phylum Arthropoda; class Insecta; order Orthoptera; family Acrididae; genus Schistocerca; species Schistocerca nitens. Next base: position 833,634,053 of record NC_064614.1, read on the forward strand.
TAAATATAGTTACATGAGTGTAATGGGCTCAATGAGTGCAGTTAAGTCATTACAATAACTTTTGAATCCCATGGCATTCAAAAACTTGTGCTACATTATTTGTATCAAGAATTGTCAGACAATGTATCAAACCTGAGATCCCTGCATTGGTAGAGGGCAACACCAACAACTACTAGATCACAGAATCGGGCAGTGTTATCTATGTCAAAATGTCGAGTGGCGCTGCGTTTAGACTTTAAAATTAAACTTTACTTCCGATATACTTCACATCTAAGTGTGTAGATTATAGTCTTTCCAGAGCGATTCATGCTCACGTTGGCGAGGCCAAGTCAACCATTACATCCAGTCCATGTAAATGAATAGCTTGTTATAAATCAATTCATCTAAACAGCGATCACAGATTTTAACAGCTCATGAAACTACGAATCGAATTATTGGAATCACGGGAAGATTGCATGTATGTTAAGCAACTACAGAAATCTTATATGTTGATCTATCCCATGAAATTAATTAAGCACGACTTTCTGACGCTACCAACGTTTTGTGAAGAAATGGCTCACAGTAATACCATAATAATCTTGTTATTACCATAAATCACATATATTAAAAAATCCCAATATGGCGTTCGATATTGGAAAAACCTGTACCTGCTCAAATTTTGTCGATGGCTCACATAAGGTACAAAGGGGTACTCTTTCTACATGTGCTCACATTGGCAGTATGTGAAAGGGGAAAACCCTTAAGTTCAAAAAGTCCTCGCGCACGATATAAAAACGTAACAGTGGTAGGCCAGTGCAACCTCCCTGCAGAGTTGACAACATGGATTATGATTTTAGCCATTTAAGCACACTACCTGGGTCGTAAAACGGCCTCAGACACTGCACTACGCCCTGTTGTGTTTCAGTCATTTCTCGTTCGGTGGTAGCTACTTGGTGCTATGCCAGGTAGCAGCGTGTCCTGACCCCCATTAGAGTCGGCGCAGAATACCATGGCCGGTAGATGCGCAGTCGGCAGGCAAGCGCTTGGCGAGAGAGTCAATGGTGGGGATGATGAGCAGGCGCTGTAGGGGGAATGCCAAGCGCTGGAGGGGATGAGCCGCTCTAAACTGAAGCCTACGCTCAAATTTTTATAAACATTAAGTTAGTATCTAAAAAGAATTCTGCTGAAAGTGCAGCGATTTATTTTCGCTTGACATGTTAACCCTTTGTAACTTGCAGAGAAGCGTCAGAGTGTCGAATTTTGAGTAAAACCTACACTTTTCTTGTGTTGCCATATTAAAATTTGACTCTTTCGCCAAAACAGAGCGGAGTCCACTCGGTGCCACCTCACTATCATGTTGTGCATATGCAGTTGGGAGAGAATTCTGAAGCAGTGCTTTATTTTTAAGTTTATTAAGAGAGGAACTGAGGAAAAGTAGAGTCAGTAGCTTATGAAAAACATAGCCTCGCTACAAAATAATTGTGTAATGTCTTCACTTATATTGTTCCGAAACACATAGCATTTCTCGTTTCATAAACTATCGATGACCCCTAAAAATTACATTCTTTCATCTAAAAAGTTTGTAGCTGGTGGAATAACATTATAGATAATGAGTTTTTGCATATTAACCATATGGAAAAATACTCTCCTCTTTGTGTGCTATCATATGCCAAAATCTCATTTGGATATCTAAGACCGTTGATGAAATATGAGGAATGTTGTGGATATTACACTATGGGTTCATCACTAGCGCGGTGTGATGGCAAATGTATGTCCTACATCAGATCAGTTTTCTCAAGCTTAGTGACAGATAGAGACCTCCATCCAAGTCTAAGGAAAAATTCGATATTTTAGCTAAATTTCATACGTGGTAACATATTATGCAATATGCACCAGACGCAAAATCATAGCGACCCCCCATTTTTCATTGCAAACTGTTTCGAATTTCGGACAGTGTATTACTTCCATGTACATATATGAAGAACTATGATCATTAAAGAAATGAAGGGCACATAATCAAGAACTTGACATATAAAGCTACAAGTAACACAAAAATGTAATTTTTTTTACCTAATAGTTTCTGTAAAATCGTTTGAGAAATTGCAGGACATGCGCCTTGCTTCTGTCATCGTCGACCGGCAGAAGTTGGTAATCAAGGGTGGCCTCTCCTTCCAAACAAACTAAAGAACTCGTCCAGCCCTTTGGATGAAATTTGGTCACTTGCTATTAATTCAGTGGCATCGCGAGAATAAGACATTGATGGATGACGGACTCGAGGACGGAGCTACAACTTTGCCACCTGTCTACATGGTGTCTGTAAGCGCTGCGGTCTGGCCAGCATTTGGAGCGAATCTCTAGCACTCCCATGGCTAGTTAATTCGTATTCTCTTTCTGTATCCTATGCAGGCTTGATAGTTAGTTTGTCTGCTGCCGTCTTGCAGTTACATATCAACATGCCACGGACTGGAGTAAGTGAACTTCTCTGTCTTTTTAACAAGTTTTCGTTTTAAATGTTTTCCCATTTGCTATATGGCTATTTCCAATGACAGTCCAACAGTGTGGATAGAGCCTCACAAAATGGAAAGACTCCTCATAGAATAACACCTCTGAATTACGGGAAAGTCTCCGTAACACCTTTCGTCTGCAAATGTCCCACCTGTCTGTACATAATTCATACAGCATGTTTCAGCAGAAGCAACTGCTGTACGACAAGAAGTACGACGCTACACGTTTCTGAGTGTAGAGGGGATGTGACAATTCAGGAATGAAAGTCAGATTGACATATTTAATATTCCATCACAACGATTTCGCCATTTATTTCATCAGATAGCACTTATGAAATTCTACCAGTTTAATCGAAATCACAGTTTTCAGACTAACTGCAGGTGCTACAAGGGGGAATGTGTAAACATCCTACTGTACGATGCCAGTAAGACCATGTAAAGGACTGCCTTGATGAAAATCATACCTTTCAAATTGAAGACAACTGTAGTTACTTAAGGAAGCCCGCCCGGCTAGCCGTGGGTCTAACGCACTGCTTCCCGAGCGGGAAAGCGTGCCGGTCCCCGTCACGAATCCGCCTGGCGGATTAGTGTCGAGGTCCGGTGTGCCAGCCAGCCTGTGGATGATTTTTAAGGCGGTTTTCCATCTTCCTCAGCGAATTCGGGCTGGTTCCCTTATTCCGCCTAAGTTACACTTTGTCGGCGACTGCTGCGCAAACACTGTCTCCATGTACGCGTACACCAGAATTACTCTACCACGCAAACATTGGGTTACACTCGTCTGGAATGAGACGTTCCTGGGGTGTCCACTGAGGGCTGAATCGCACAATAACCCTGGGTTCGGTGTGGGGCGGCGGTGGGGTGAGTGGACTGCTGTAGCCTGTTGTGGGGTCGGGTACCACAGAGGGCTAAGGCGGGGACGAAGCCTCTCCGTCGTTTCTAGGTCCCCAGTTCAATACAATACTATACAATACAATACTTAAGGAAGGAGAAGTGAACCAGCCCGCATTCGCCGAGGAAGTGGTCTTTAGTCCGTAGACTGGTTGAATGCAGCTCTCCATGTTACTCTATCTTGTGCAAGCCTCTTCATCTCTGAATAATTCCTGCAACCTACATCTTTTCGAACCTTCTTACTGAATTTATCTCTTTGCCTCCCTCTATAATTCTTACCCCCACACTTCCATTCAGTATTGAACTGGTCATCCCTTGATGTCTCAGGATTTGCCCTATTGACCTATCAATTCTTGCAGTTAAGTTGCACCAAAAAGATTTAATTTTTCCTCAGTTCTACTCAGTACCTCCTCATTAGTTACGTGACCTACACATCTAATGTCCAGCATTCTTCTGTAGCGCTACACTTCAAATTTTCCTATTCTCTTCTTGTATGAACTGTTTATCGTCCACGTTTCACTTATATACAAGGCTAAACTCCGCTTTCGGGAGAAACATCCTAACACCGAAATTTATATTCGATGTTAATAAATTTCTCTTCTACTGAAACACTTTTCTTGCCACTATCAGCCAACATTCTATATTCTCTGTATTTCGGGCATCATCAGTTATTTTACGGCCCAAACAATACTTTTTTGTGTATCGTTTCCTAAACTAATTCACTCAGCATAACCTGATTTAATTCGACTATGTTCAGTTATCCTCGTTCTGTTTTTATGTTTTCGTCTTATATCATCTTCTCTAGATCTGTCCAATGTCCTTGGCAAATATCAGAGTTTTTATTTCTTACCCTGAACTGTAATTCCTTCAACAAATTTTTCTTCTGATTTTCTTTACTGCTTGTTCCATGTAGAGACTGAATAACATAACCATTGGTTTCCTTCGTTGCCGCTCGACTCTTAGAACTGCCTTTGATTTCTATAAAAGTTGTAAATACCTTTCGCTACCTGTAATTTACCCCTGCAACCTTTAGAATTTCAAAGAGTGTACTCCAATCAACATTGTCAAAAGCTTTCTCTAAATCTACAAATGTTATAAACGTATTGTCTAAGATACGTCGTAATGTCATATTGTCTCACGTATTCCAGCATTTCTCCGGAACCAAAACTGTTCTTCCCCGAGGACTGCTTCTAGCAGTTTCTCCACTTTTCTGTAAATAATTCACGTCAGTATTTTGTACTCACGACTTACTAAAGTGATAACTCGATAATATTCGCAGCTGTCTGCACCCTCTTTCTTTGAAATTGGAATTATTATTTCTGCTTGAAGTCTAAGGGTATTTCGACGGTCTCATACATCTCCCACTCTAGGGAAATAGTTTTGTCGTGGCTGCCTCTCCCAAGGATCTCAGTCATTCCGAGGGAATGCTGCTGCTCCAGTGCTCTTGTTTGGACTTAGATCTTTCAGTGCTTTTCGGAGGATCATATCTCTCATCTCATCTTTATCTACCCCCTTTCCTTTGTATAGATCCCCTATATCTTCCTTTCACCTTTCAGCTTTCCCTTCTTCACGTAATACTGGTTTCCCATCTGAGCTCTTATTATTCTTACAGATGCTTCTCTTTTTTCCAACGATCTCTTTAATTTTCCTATGGGCGGTATCTGTCTTGCCCCTACTTACGTAAGTTTCTATATTCTCACATTTTTTATGCAGCCATTCCCGTTTAGCCAATTTGCACTTGCTACCAGTCTCATTGTTTAGACATCTGGTTGAATGCAGCTGTCTGACTTTTGTCTGATTCACTTGCTGCATTTTATATTTTCTTCTTTCATCAGTTAAATTCAACATTTCATGTGAGATCCATGGATTTCCACTAGTTCTTGTGTTTTACCCATGTGATCCTCTGCTTCCTTCACTATTTCAGCTCTCAAAGCAATTCATGCGTCTTCCACTCTATTCCTCTCCCCCGTTTCGGTCAACTGTTGCCTAAAGCTCCCTCTGAAACTCTCAACAGCCATTGCCTCTTTGAATTTATCCAGGTCACATCTCCTTACTTTCCTACCTTTTTGTAATTTCTTCTGTTTTAATCTTCAGTTCATTAACGTAAATTGTGTTCAGAGACCACAGAGACCACAGAGACCACATTTGCCCCTAGAAATTTCTTACAGTTCAAAATCTGACTTCGAACTCTCTGTCGTACCATTACATAATCAACCTGAAACTTTACAGTGTCTCCCGGTGCCAGTGGCTCATTCAGCCAAGTTATTGGTAAACTTGACTCGATTTTGTAACAGCTGAAATAACATTACGTAGCCTCTCAACCCGTGAACTTTCGTTCCCTCATCCCCTTCTCGGTGCTTGAGTTTCTGTGCCAGGCAGTGTGTGACTAAGAGCTGCGATATACTGTGTGGATCTAGCAAGAAATGAAGCAGGTAACAAAACACTACTGTTGCTGGATAGAGTAGCGCTGATAGGCCTGAAGTAGTAATCAAAGTGGAGCAGAACAGAAGACATCTCACAGAACAGCATCGGGGCTCCCGGCAATTCTGGAAATGTAGGTAATATTGTTATGCCTTCAAAAGTGTTTCAGGAAATAGAGTCTGAAGGGGTGTAGTCGTTGTTTACTTCATATTAGAATTTTCATCGGTTTTCCAGCATTGAAACAGACGTCCCAGTTCGTGTTCACAGCAATACGAATGTGTGGTCCAGAGTCATGGTACGGGATAAAATAACCAAAACATCACAGTACAACCTCCGGTCGGAACTACACTCGGCACATACCACAGATCACATGACAGTGAATGTACTCGTATGTTGTTATTAAACCACTGTGCGTCACAATACATTTACTCGTCACATATTTCTGCAAAGCGCGATTTACATTCAGTTTAACCTTTGCCCATAATGCTTGTGTGTTCACCATACTGGAACTAAATGACGTCCTTTCATTGTCTAGGAAGGGTGCTAACAACTGCTTAAGTGATCTTTCCAGCACAAAAACTCTCCTAGCCTTCTTGATGGATTTATTAACTTCAGTAACTGTCGTGACTATGGTGGTATTACTTAATAAATAAAACATATTACACACTGTGTTTAAGACTGACACACTAAGTTTATATACATTTTGATTGTATTATATGTGAGACAACAAAGATTCGTGATACCGCCAAGTGCACGGTGTGATGCAGGCTAATTTTTTTTTTTTTTTTTTTTAGCTATACGTGTATTGAACTTGGCAAGACTGGGGGCGAGACTGTCTAAATTTCGCAATAGAAAGAAAGTTCGGATAAATGCTTTGATATAAACACTGAAATAACTCGTTCAGTTTGGTTGTGAAGTCAGCGATATTGCTCTTGAGGTTACCTTTTTAGGAAAATTCTTCATGTGTAGAATTCACTTGGTCATAGATTTTAGGGAATATTGTCCGATGTTCAATAATGTATCTTCTTCCCAGCACTTAGTCTCCGCCGATGGGTTTCCCAGCATTGATTCGAAACCGTTGAAAATGATAGCCCATCACTTGCGAAACGGAAGGGAGATGAAGCACTGGCCGAAGACAACCAGTATGCCAAGAAATTCTACAAACTATGGCCGAGAAAGTCTGAATAATCTTACTTTATCTACGTTTTAAATACCCAACAAGCAAGCCTATGTTTCTGAGGTATAATGAAAGTCATTATCCATTGTAATGTAAGCGTTGCTGTTGCTAAAAGTAAAGGACCGAAATCGTTCTTTACAAAAATAACGGATAAATGAAGCATAGTAGGAACATCAGAGTGGCTGTGGCAGCAATCAGTCAGTGCACGCATTGAAAGCTATACATTAGACTTTCAGTGTCAATAGTAAAGATAATTACAGTGCAGAAAAGATAAGTCACCCACTAGAATGCATCACCGCAAATGATACGTAACACCACCTCTAGTCTTCATAATAACCGCAATTAGGCAAGGAACAGAGTCCACAAATTTCTCATTGACGCCTGGATCCCATAGAGCTACGAAATTGTGGGAATGTTGACTGATTTATCTGACTTGCTGTTCCAAACAGTCCCAAACACTTTCCTGCAGGATTAAGACCGGGTGGTTTAACAGACCAGTAGAAGTGCGATAGCGTGCCAAATTGTTCGTCACATCGTGAGCTTCGGCTTCTAGCCCTGTGAGCACAGCGGCATCTTGGGAGACGGCAGTGTCTATAACATACTCATCATGAAGATATAGCAGAAAGGGCAGCACGTTGTTACTGAGAAAACTGAAATAGACATTCCGGTTCACGTTCACGATAACCTGAGTGAGTGGTCCCACATCATAATATGGAAAAAGAAAACAAAATATGAAGGTTACAAACCGTCCGGTTGCCTCCTTCCTTTTGTATGCTAAATTTATCTGCCGCTTCTCACAACCGGCGATAGGCAGGACACTTTAGTTTCATCGTGCTAAAATGCTGGGGAATGTATTTTATGAAACTGCGGTGGTTGTCGGTCGAAGCTTGTAGTTCTATTCTTAGAATGCTTGAGAACCTCTCAGTTCGCAGAGAACTCTGAAAGTGGCTGGGGAGACCACATGACATCCAGAGACTTTATTCCGGCTTACGCGAGTCAAGCAGCCACGTGAGAGGGCTGCCAATAAGACAAGGTTCGCGGTACTCAACACGGTTCGGCTCTGTAGAAGCCTGAGTGTGATATTCTCAAGTGCTGGCTGTCACCTAATAATGTATGGTGAGGAATCACAAGTCTTGGAATTTCTGGACCTGCGCGGTGAGAGGATAAGCCTCACGGAGTTCCCATCGTGTTGGCCAGGTTTCTAGAAAGTCAGAAGTGTATAAACAACGCTGTGATTCGCCCGTCACCTACTGACATCAGACGGGAAATTGTAGAGAAAACTGGCCCGCGTCTGGAGACATTCTGTGGTGGGAATTTATTAAACGTGGCAGTTCCCCCTCTACTGGCGGAAAACAGTAACATTTTTCCTGATCAGCTGTTGTGGCTGGAACGGCGAAAATAGCGGAATCGAGAGCAAGGACACTTGAAGATGGGCACTCTCAGTATGGACGTGGAAGGTTAAAGGTCGGTGGTTTTTACGCCGATGACTCTGACTTCAGACAGTGGATGGGGCTTCACTGTATCCTAGTCCTGACGAGCGAGATTCTGGTTCTTCACATGCGACCACGCACAGCCGACTAACCGCCACAGCAGACTGATGACAAGATGCATCAGCACCGGCGACAGCTGGGCGTTGATGTATGCAAAGGGGCGTCCCGTTGCCACAGTACTGCTAATCTCAGTTCCATTGATAGTACCGTTTTCGTTTATAATTCACTCAACCATAGGAGTAACTAACGTTTGATGGGTTGCATCCGTTGAATGCAATATTAGGATACGGTAATGCTCGACCCTCCCCCCAACCCCCCCACCCAACACTTCATATTCTTATTGCAATCACTTTTTCTAATTATGTCATTTAGTCTTACGCTATTAATTACTTTTAATAAAAAAAAATAGCAGTTTGGTATTATTTGTATTTCAATTGAAGTAACTTGTACTTTCCTTCAATTTATTATAATAATTACTATTATTTTTTGTCGTTTGAGTAAAAATAGTCATTCAGTACGATTTTGTAGGAATTTTCCAACTGAGGATTCCATGTTAGAGTCAGTTTTGAGATAACGAGTCTGTTGGCCAATTAAAATCTAACATCTGGTCTTAAGGAGTGTGTGACGCGAGTCTGGACAATTCCGTCATTCGGGTACGATTTCATATCCACACAGCGCGGGGATTTTACAAACATCACAAAGCAACCTGCGGTCTGAACTACATTCTCCACATACTGCTTTCCTGGCTGCGAATGGTATAACGGTCTTCGTAGACAAGCTGGGCATTTAGCGCCGATGCAGCAACAGATAGAGTAAATTCATTCCCTGCGTGATCATGGACACGTCCAAACACGATAGTTCTTTTCTACCATTGTGTCAACTGCCAACGTGGACCCATGTTACTGCACCGTTTCGGTACACCGATTACCGTCATCATATCCAGTTCTAGTTTAGGCATCCTTACCTGTTCCAGTTTCAAGTAAACTGCAGGTGCTCTTTCCGTCTCTTCTGTTTTACTGCCGCGGCTTACGACAATGGTGAAGGTCCACATTACCTCTTGGTATCAGTTCCATCTCGTCTATAGAGCTTCAAAGCAAGCAGTGTCCAGCGAGCTTACCAGTAACATTGGATTCCGACCACAAGGCACACCGCAAAGAAACAACCCTGTAGTCACAGACAGGGGAATAATAGTGTCCGTATATATGACACATATACATATGAGCATATGAGATGATAGAAATCGTATAGACTGAGCTCCTGGCCATGCAAAGTACAGAAGCTACAAGTCCAATAAAAATTGCTCAGAAGCTCTAGGACCTACACGTCCAGAAAAAACTGCTATAGAAGGTTCTATCTACACATAACCATTGCCCTTATATTTAACATACATTTATAACATACTCAAAGCTTACTAGATTATAAATAACAACAAGTAAGGGAAAACAGTGATACAGTTAGTCTAATCACGAGAGTAGAAAGAGTCAGAGAAACATATTCTGGCATCGAGCGCCAAAACGTTAACTTCGTAGACTCAGCTGGATATTTATGTATTAAGCTGCACAACGAACGTGATGGCGCCGTGATTAAGAGCGGAATTCGAACTCTCGTCCGCTCATCCTGACATACTTCACCGTGGTTCCCTGAACCACTCAAAAGAAATATCCGGGTTCTTCCTTTGAAAAGGACATACCCGATTTACTAGTCGATGGGAAGTTACATCCTTCGCTTTCGTCTACGTTGCCGTCGATTTTTTCTTTGTTATTGAATTTTACTCTTTCACTAATTAATGTGTGAGTCCACAACTTGGATTATGAACAGCCACTACCAACAAGAAAGTTAAGTCTGCAGACTTGCATCACTCTTATGGACACAACAGAAGTGAGAAGCTGCTGCATGAGGGAATACCAAACTGTTAACGTCTTTAGAAGGTTAAGTCGTCAGAGAGGAGGAGCTTCTGCGAATCCTCTCCCCGCGACCGCTGCCGCTGCCGCTGCTGCTGAGAGAAGCGCTGTTCATGGCAGCGAGCACTTCAGTGACGCACGACGAGCCGTGACCCCTCACCTCTGGGAACCTGTTTGGCGGCCTTCTTTCCCAACAGAATGCCGCAACATTCGTGTCTCACATGTGCGACTCTAACGATTCGCATCGAACACCCTTAGTTTGAGGAGACGTGGCCTTCTATTTCACTGAAATAAATACTAAATAACTACGACCATTCCACTACTTTCCTATATGTTCTCAGAGCGACTAAGAAACCTACATATTAAATATGTTCCTAGATAAACTGACGTGATACTGAATTGATGGTACAGCTCACCAACGGACGACGTCATATCTAACAAACAGTGTAACCAGGGAAGTGTCTCCTTGACTGTGGAGAAATCACTTGTGGGGGGTCCCCAGACTCAGTTTTAGATCCACTACGCGAACAACCTTCCGTACAATATATAACAAGCAGAGTTACTTCTTGTTATAGGTAACGCTAGCATTAATGAGTCAAAACATGCATACAGCAACAGAAGAAATGGCAAACAATGTTCTTAAAAGTATTGTTGAGAGGTTTTCTGAAAATTCTCTCACTCTATTTCAAAAACACCCAACTTATTCAGTTTTGCACACATAAGGTGGCTACACCACTAATCAATATAACACATGTTGAGGAGAAATAACTAGAGTGGAAACTTGAAAAAATTTAGGTGTCTACACTGATTAGAATTTAACTTGGAAAAAATTGTACCAATAAAACAACTCAATTCAGCCAGATTTGTACATCGAATTACTGTAAATTTTGGGGAGCGAAAGATCAATAAGTTATCATATTTCGCCTATTTTCATTTGAAGCTGTACAGAATAATGTTCTGTGGCAACTCATCTTTGAGAAAGAAAGTTCTCATTGTTCTTTGTAAGATCAATAGGTGGTGCTCACCCACGATGATCACTTAGACATGTGCCTGAGAATTGAATCATTTTGACTACTGCATCAGAGTATATTATTCATTCATGAAATTTGTTGTAGATAACACACTATAGTTCAAGAGGAGCAATGACGTACATAATTACAATAAAATAAGAAAAATGACACTAATTATTCCACAGCAAGGTTGTCAGTAGAACCAAAAGTGACTCGGTGTACTTGTCCTTATGAAGTGGTAATACCTAATGAAATGATCTGATCTTTATAAAACCTCTAGGCAATTTTTCCAGTGAAAATATAACGGGTGAACAAGTCATTCCTAGTGCTCCGACGTAATATTATTAGATTATTCTGTTATTATAATTAGAAATGGGCGTCATTTCAATATATGAAACAGTTGAAAAAACTAAAGAAGGTACTGACCCATATCACAACAAACAGTTTCGTGTGTAATCGATTAAAATTTTTGGAAACTGTTACCACCGTTATTATAACCACTTGTTAATCTTAGCGCTGTAACAATACATAGCCATTCACCACTTCCGACGCAGACTACAAAGAAAACATTTCCTTCCTTTGGTTCATCAAATTGTCTTCCTGTTTCTGTCTCTCCCTCGTCTAGCAAAATACATGTCTGATCGAGAGTGAATATTCATCGATCTGCCACTGTCTGATACAGCATCTTGTAGGTAATGTCACAACTCAAGGTGTCAGTCTTTCTGGACAAACACCCAAATCCTCTCGAGTACGGCACCACTGTGGCGTCTCACTCTGTTCTGATATCTGAGATACTTCCAGAGTTACCTTCATCTGTTTTAATTTTTGTCTTTGATTTACTACATTTGCTGTTCATTCTTCGCTAATATTCAAGAATCTAAGTAATGTGGATCATTTTGTGTAGTTTATTTCGTTAGGCGTATACACTCTGTTTTTTCTGATGGTTTATTTATATCTTGATGTTACTTACGTCTTTAAATTACATGCAGTGAAGACAACATTTCCATTTTTAAACCAGTGTTTTCTTAAATGAAAAATAAGTATTGCTTGAGCACTCTATGGAAGATTCTCTTCCCATCTGAGCAGGTTTGTAAAAAAACTGCAATATTATGTTGATGGTTAATGTTACACCGGTTGGCTATGTGATCGGTAGCTGGTATCAAAATCACGTAAGTACAGATGTAAATTACATGTATAGGTTGGACAAAAACATAGAAAAACGAAAAACAACACATTGCCACGGCTTCTAGCCGTCACGGAATGGGTAAATACAGGATCTGTACCGTTTCAGTGTAATCTGATGCCATTCTTCCTGCAAAATAGCGACCAAGTTCACCTAACGGTGATGGAGGTGCATAGCGATCATGCACCCTTCTCTCTAAAGTAGACGACAGAGGTTCAGTAATAGTGAGATCCGGTGACTGGCGTCCAGGGGAGATAGAAAATTCATCCTCGTGCTGATAAGCCCCGCCCTGGAAGATGCGAGCTGTGTGGACAGGAGCCCTGTCGTCTTGGAACACATCACTATTGCGGAACAAAACTTGTTCTGTGGGATGGACCTGATCAGCCAAAATGGTCGCATATTCCTTGGCAGTGATGCGACCGTGCAGAGTACTCGTGGGGCCCATGGAATATAACGATGCGGCTGACCAGATCATCACCGAACCCCGCCATGTTTCACTCTTGGGACGTGAACTCTGCCAGAAGTTGGAAAGTGTGCAGCAGGAATCCCTTGCTCCATAGTCTAGGTCTTACGACTTCGTCACCGTGTTTACCTGTTAAGGACATGAGTGGTTTCGAGAAACCATCTCGCCCTGAAATTCACTGCTTCGTGGTGTTTGGTGCTGACTGCGGCATTCAGTTCTGCAGTAACTTTTGCAGCTCTTGTCTTCTTATTTTTCGTCACAATCCTCTTCACGGTCCGTAAATACAGATTTCCTTCCGTGTTGTGACGTAGTATGATGTTTTTCCTCTTTCCCTGTATTCGGTATAAATCTTCAATGTGGTGCTTCTTGAAACACCAAACACATCGATTACCTTGGTTATGGAAACACCCATTGTGCGAACACCAACAATTTCCCCACTTTAGAACTCACTTATCCGACATAATGCTCTCACAACTAAACAAAAAACTGTTCTCACCCTGACTGACACTTGCAACGCTTTGAGATCACTGCACAGGTGCCATTCTTGGTCAAATATAACAGCGCAACATGCAGGCTTGGCTAACATCTGCATTTATGTTCAACCATGCATTTATTGCGCTAGTTTCCATATTTTTCTCCAACTACTGTAAGTATAGTAGTACGATGGCATCACAAATGAGTTTCAAAATAGAAAAAATTACATTACTTTACGCCACCACAAACACTAATGCATCAAATCAAATGCCTTGGCTGACTCGGCAGTTTACTCTAAATACAATGAGTAACAGCCTTCACTTCTCGGAAAGTAACCTTGCTCCGCAGCTTCAAGGTACCCGATAACATGTGGGCCTTGTTGACCACCCAGCTAAATCCTATACACAATTGACACTCTGTTCATTAGAACATGGCCAAGATATAAGGTCACAATCCCAATTCCTACCATACTCTCGGGCTAAAGGCAATTAAATTCCTGGTCCAGCACACTCCAGGTATATATTTTAATAACATCGTTCCATCTCAGATATAAAACATAAACAGCCATGCTAGTGAACAAGCTTAAACTGACACTTCGTAAACTCACTATAATTAGCAACAACAAAATTCTTGCTTAAAAGAATTTTATAAGAGGTATACGGTTCCTGCTCATCCATGTGGTCAAACATTTTAAGTGAATTTAACACAGAATGCAGCAGGGTTAACTCTTGCCCAGCGTACTACTCCTCACAAATGTTCACCATACTATTCACATACGACACCACAGTGACAACAAATTCCATTATACAACCAAAATTAATGCACACCTAGCTAAGTTCATAGTGATTGTAACCAATCCGGATTGGCTCCACCTGTGAGCTCTATTCTAGGCGAATAGTACGAGTGAACATTATGATTCTGTAAACTTACCCCTGCACCACCCTTGCAGATCTTGGTCCGAAAGCTGTGGAGAGCAGACACGCCAAAAGCGCGGTCTACAGTTAAGAAGACACAGGCAGAAACACGTATCACTTGCATTCCATATGTGGCTGAATGGACTGCAACTATCCGCAACAAATTCGCTCATGAATACTCGACTACTCCCAATAAGATGTGCCAAGGTTTTGGTTAAGAAGTTTTGTTTCGTACATGCATAGCCCAGTGCGCTATGCCGAATTTCAGGGCAGATGAAAACAAATGGCGCCTTGCAGTACCATCGCAATCAGAAACACTACTGCTCCGCCCCTCTTCTCATACAATCCAATTGCACTCGAAGCTATCACTCACGAGTCATTTGCAGCACACAGTTTACTATTCTCGATTCAATATGTGACATTAGTAGGCAAATTCTCGTCATTTGCGGTAAGATTTAATTTTCTGCTTTAACATGAAAAAATCTGAGGCTCAGGTTCATAAAGTTCTGAGTAAGACCCATGGTAAGACACCTAATAGTGAGTGCAGAGAATGATTTCAAAGCTTTAAGAAGACGATTTGGACGTCAAAGGCCGGTATGACCGTCGAACAGAGAAGGGTTTCAAAGGTACTGAAACCGACGTAAACAATCACAGGACCTCGGGCTTGGATGTGTGTGATGTCCTTAGGTTAGTTAGGTTTAATTAGATCTAAGTTCTAGGCGACTGATGACCTCAGAAGTTAAGTCGCATAGTGCTCAGAGCCATTTGAACCAATCACAGGAGATCGTTAGCGAAAGCAGCAGGTGCGCGTAAGCCGAGCGACAGAAAAAGGGCCACAATACAGCGACAGACATGAAAAGATGATTTTGGAGCATGACAGTGTCGACTCCATGTCGCAAAACCCGTCAAAACATACTTGGAAACGGTGAAATGAGAAATCCTACCCCACCCGCCGTATTCTCCAGGCACTGCTACCTTTAACTACCACCTTTTCCCGTCAACTGCACACGGCTTTGCTCACCAGAACTTCCGGTCATATGAACAATAGCAAAATTGGATCGATTCATGGATTTCCTCAAAAGACGCCCAGTTCTTCCGCTGCAGGATTGGTATGCTGTCCGAAAGATGGGAGAAACTAGTGCCCAGAGGGAGCCAATACTTTGAATAACAATTTTTTTTAAAATCTTTTCACAATGAAGCCTCGAACTTCGAGAGAAAATAGCTGAAACAAAGTTGTAAACCTAATAACAAAATTCATTCACAAACAGCTGTAGACTGTTACATAGGAGTGAGAGTGACTACCTATGAAAGACGGATCCAGATTGTCTAAAAACATGTTTCAGGCTATATACACGTTGTAGTTCTTCTCTGCGTGCTAACGCGCCGATTGATGTAATCAAAGAAGACCTGATTGGTGTCCTCTTCACTACATGCGCACGGCGGGCTTGGTATAAGACCGATGCGGTGCTAATGTCCCTCGTCTGGGGACTTAAGTTTAAGAGCTGCATAGCTGACAGTCACCTTTGGAGCAACTGGCTGCTGTTGACTACATCCACGTAGCTAAAAATATAATTTGCAATGAGTCATAAATTTCAGTTCCAAGTCGTAATGAAATGCATCTGTTTTACGAGAGCATCAGTGAGTATAGCGTGAGAGAAGGGAGCATCCACAAATCTTCCGCACTCTCTTTCTCTCTCTTTCTTTTACACACATACGCGCGCACACGCACGCACACGCACACGCGCACTTATTATTTCGCACAGATTTGTTGATCTATGTCAAGCTGAAACGGCGCACCTAAATGAATCTACAACGAGATTGCGCACGAATGAAGATCGCCAGTACCGCAAAATACAAATAATGCTTGACTCAAAATACTTACGTCTACAACGGTGTAAGTCAGAAATCAAAGGCAATATAAGTAATAAAAATGACTATCTTCTTTCAGTCGCATTTCAACATAAATCAAAATTTACTGAGACTGTTATAGTTTTAGGCCTTCTGCTACACTACATCTTTATGTACACTAATTACTAGACCGTGTACGTTATTCTGTCTTTCAACTGGTTTTCCTGTATATAGCGGTTTTTACTCAACACCTTTCCGAACTTGCATCCAACATGTGACAGAGACAGACCAAGAAACATAAGCAATAGCAAAAGGATATTCAAGATTTATAGCTAAGTTTGTGTGAAAGGATCTACGATATTTTGAATGTCTTTGACAAAACACATACGTGTTTTGCGTGTGAAAAAAGAAAGGAAGATTAGTGCTTAATACTAACAGATGACGTCTTCATTAGAGACGGTGAAGATATTACCGATACTGTAGGGAGCTGTCACTCTGGGATATGCTTTCCCCATCACACCGATTAGCAGCTAAACCAGGGGCCTCAGTCTATATCGTGTAGTACACCTTTACGCCGTGACTCTTCAGCTGTCGCCCACAATAGACCCAATGCTGGAAGCTATGTTCATGGTGGACACATCTCGCTCTATGCAGGTAGTATGGGTTGTATGGTACCTGAATTGTTCCTGAAACCATTCCGACACAATGAGAGAGTGATGGGGCGATGCATTATCTTGCTGGAGAGGGTCAAATGCGCAGTGCTATAGGCGACTAAGGGGATCTACACCATCGGACAATAGGATCGCGAACAGTTCACAAGTGGAAGACGAAGGCGAAGGGTATCAATGGCCCCATTTCGTCCAACGCGAACATCCCTCACCGCCCGTGCGAGCGATGCATGTTGGCAATCTGAATGTGATGTCAACCCAGCTGATCTTTTCTCTCGCTTAGAAGGTCCTACGTACACCAATTGTTATATCTGTGCCCTGTTATGGGCGGTCTGCACATGTACAATTTTTTTTAAAAACTGTCCTTTCATGAGAATAACAACATAGCTCATAAATAGCTCATGTTTTAGAGATGCAGAAAGGAGAAATAGTAGGTGTTTGATGTGATTCTAAAAAATTTACTGAAAAAGGAAGGGCTCCCCCAAGTAAGAAATGAAAAGTTGCTAGACAAATCAAATGACTAAAATTTTACGCAAAAATCTTACCAAGAGAAAGGACCCACTGTCTCTAGCACACCGTGTATCGAAACCCCATACGCATGAGTTCTTAAGAAATCTCCTCTCCGTTTATGCCAGCCTGCTACTTCTGTAGTCTTTATTTCCACCAAATTCGTAAACTCCTTTCTTATATGGCAGACTTCTTCAACTGGAATTACTGTTTTTCTTTACCTTGATGTTTAGCTGGTCGTCCTTCTACTTCTCACTAATTCTCTCTGCTTTCGTCTTAGATCGTGTATTCTTACGACGAATTCCGCCCGTATCATGTCTAAATCCGTCTTAAAATTTATGATGTGCCTTGGTGACGTACTGGATACGAGTAAGTGCTAGACTACCAATGCATAGGGTCGGTGATCAAACCCCAATCGGTTCTCAGTCTTTTTTGTATTACTTACCGCTTCTTTCATCTCCGGCAATGATTTTTTGATGTGTAAAATGCCGAGGAATGCACCGTGCCTGCTCGTGACAGGGCTGTCCAAGGTTTGGTTGTCCTTTCGGTCTCGGCTAGGTCGTTCTGACGAGACAAATACGTAATTCTTTAAGAATGTTGGTGTACGTTCTAGTTTTTTCTTAGAATTCCCATTAAATTCTTGTTACATTCATCGTTTAATTTACTACAAAGTGACTAAAAACGGGCGTTGATTTAGATCACTACTCTCGATGTAAAGAAACCCAAGCTGCACCGTGGTTCGGAATCCTCGTTAAACTGTAGATCCTCCTGTAACTGGCTGGGTAACTCAGTTCAGAGGTTGAGGAGAGGCAAGGGCATGCGACCTCCAGTAGGACAGGTCCTAGTAAAGCACTGAGTTTTCAGACCAACCTAGGGCTAGCGGAATTTTTTTTTAATATTATAACTAACTGACAAACCCGGCCTTGCCCAGGTATTCATTTTGCCACTTTTATATTAGATTTAAAAACAAAACATAAACTGTGTTTGTACTTTGATACCGAAAAATTTCATTTTCCTTTATTCGTGAAAACACCTGTGATCCTGCACAGGTTCTGTAAGCTGGGGGCACCTGCTTCCCGCGCCTACAAAATCGATTCTGTAAACGTCTCCATGGCAATGCCTCTTCGAAGCTCTGTAAATGACTATTGTTATCGGCTATAGACGTTTGCGCTTCACAGTTGATGTCTGTAGAAAGCGCTGCCACGTGTCAGAGATTTATTTAAATAGAATGGTTTGTAGGAGTATCTGATATGTAAAGAATAAATGTATTAAAACTGCATGCACGATGCGGCATTTTGTCACACATCTCAGTGTTTGTGACATCATATCTCTTGAAATGTGTGTCATACAATGATATATTTGTTTAGGTATATTCAGTGCCATATGTGGATACTGTCTGCGAGAAATGCTAGCAACAGACTTAGTAGTAAAGAAATAATAAATTTAAACCTCAAGCATGATGAGGCACTTTTTTACGAGCCTCATGTTTATGACTTCACATATCCTGTACTATAACAGGTAGGTGGTTCTTACCTCAAAAGCGACTGTTGTCTGACTGTAAGGGATACGTGTGTCACGTTTGGTTGAAATCCGTCCAAAGGTTTAAGAGGAGATGTGGAATATGCACAGGTACACACACACACACACACACACACACACACACACACACACACACACAAGCGCTCGCGCACTGAGGTGACAAATGTCATGGGATACCTCCTAACATCGTGTCGGCGTAGTGCAGCAACCCGATGTGGCATGGACTCAACAGGTCATTGCAAGCACCCTGCAGAAATATTGAGCTATGATGCCTCTACAATCGTCCATAATTCCTAAAGTGTTGTCGATGCAGGATTTTGTGCACTAACTGGCCTCTCAATCATGTCCCACAAATGTGCGACGGGATTCACGTTCGGTGACCTGGTTGGCCAAATCATTAGGTCGAATTGTCCAGAATGTTCTTCAAACCAATCGGGAACAACCATGCCCCAGTGACAAGACGCATTGTTACCCATAAAAATTCCAGAGTTGAGTGGGAACTTGAAGTCCATGAATGGCTGCAAATGGTCTATAAGTAGCCAAACACAACCAGTTCCAATCAATGATCGGTTCAGATGGACAAGACGACCCATCCATTTCGTATAGTCCACACCATTAAGGAGCCAGCACCAGCCTGCACAGTGATTTGTTACCAATCTGGGTGCATGACTTCGTGGGGTCGGCGCCACACTCGAACCCTGTCATTAACTCTTATCAACTGAAACTGAGACTCGTCTGACCAGACCACGGTTTTCCAGTCATCTAGGGTCCGACCGATATGGTGACGAGCCCAGGACAGGCGCTGCAGAAGATGGATGTCGTGCTGTTAGTAAAGGGACCTGCATCGGTCGTCTGCTGCCATAGCCCATTAATGCAAAATTTCGTCGCACTGCCCTAACGTATACGTTCGTTGTACGTACCACATTGACTTCAGCGGTAATTTCACGCAGTTTGCTTGTCTGTTATCACTGACAACTCTACCCAAACGTCATTGCTCACGGTGGTTATGAGAAAGTGCCTGTCATTGCGTTGTCCGTGGTAAGAGGTAATGTTTGAAAACTGGTATTTTCGGAACACTCATAACACTGTGGTTCTCGGAACATAGAATTCGCTAACGAATTTGGAAATGGAATGTCCCATGTGTCTAGCTCCAACTACCATTCCACGTCGGAAGTCTTAATTTCGGTCTTGCGGCCATGATCACGTCGTAAACCGTTTCACATGAATTATCAAAAGTGAAAATGACAGCTCCGCCAATGCACTGCCCTTTTATACGTTGTGTACGCGATACTACCGCCATCTGTATATGTGCATATACCTGTCCCATGACTTCAGTCATCTGAGTGATCTCACCGGTTGGTTATCATTAAAGAGAAGCTGCTCAGAGAGGTTCAGTGTGGGCTGTAATTATTGTATGGCAGGAACACATGTCACATATTCTAAAACATTAATGCGGAACCTATTTGTGTTTAAAAAAAGTTATTGCCTATTCTGTCGGTCATGTGCAAATCTGGCGTTGTGAACTCAAGGAAGATGTGCAGAAATGTTTTGATATGGAATGGATTTGGAACGGGACAAGGCCAGAATGGTATAATGTTTTATATGAACTGCTCCTCACATAGTTTCTTCAGTATGAGTTCTGGAGGTGTCGACAGATGCTACACTACTGGCCATTAAAATTGCTACACCACGAAGATCATGTGCTACAGACGCGAAATTTAACCGACAGGAAGAAGGTGCTGTGATATGTAAATGATTAGCTTTTCAGAGCATTCACACAAGGTTGCCGCCGGTGGCGACACCTACAACGTGCTGATTTGAGGAAAGTACCCAACCGATTTCTCATACACAAACACCAGTTGACCGGCATTGCCTGGTGAAACGATGTTGTGATGCCTCGTGTAAGGAGGAGAAATGCGTACCATCACGTTTCCGACTTTGATAAAGGTCGGATTGTAGCCTATCGCGATTGCGGTTTATCGTATCGCGACATTGCTGCTCGCGTTCGTCGAGATCCAATGAATGTTAGCAGAATATGGAATCGGTGGGTTCAGGAGGGTAATACGGAACGCTGTGCTGGATCCCGACAGCCTCGTATCACTAGCAGTCGAGATGACAGGCACCTTGTCCGCATGGCTGTAACGGATCGTGCAGCCACGTCTCGATCCCTGAGTCAACAGATGGGGACGTTTGCAAGACAACAACCATCTACACGAACAGTCCGACGACGTTTGCAGCAACATGGACTATCAGATCGGAGACCATGGCTGCGGTTACCCTTGACGCTGCATCATAGACAGGAGCGCCTGCGATGGTGTACTCAACAACGAACATGGGTGCACGAATGGCAAAACGTCATTTTTTCGGATAAATCCAGGTTCTGTTTATAGTATCATGATGATCGCATCCGTCTTTGGCGACATCGCGGTGAACGCACATTGGAAGCGTGTATTCCTCATCGCCATACTGGCGTATCACCCAGTGTGATGGTATGAGGTGCAATCGGTTACACGTCTCGGTCATCTCTTGTTCGCATTGACGGCACTTTGAACAGTGGACTTTACATTTCAGATGTGTTACGATCCGTGGCTCTACCCTTCATTCGATCCTCGCGAAACCCTACATTTCAGCAGGATAATGCAGGACCGCATGTTGCAGGTCCTGTATATGCTTTTCTGGATACAGAAAATGTTCGACTGCTGCCCTGGCCAGCACATTCTCCAGATCTCTCACCAACTGAAAACGTCTTGTCAATGGTGGCCGAGCCACTGGCTCGTCGCAATACGCCAGTCACTACTTTTGATGAACTGTGGTATCGTGTTGAAACTGCACTGGCAGCTGTACCTGGACACGCCATCCAAGCTCTGTTTGACTCAATGCCGAGGCGTATCAAGGCCGTTATTAGGGCCAGAGGTGGTTGTTCTGGGTACTGATTTCTCAGGATCTATGCACCCAAATTGCGTGAAAATGTAATCACATGTCAGTTCTAGTAATATACAGGGTGTTACAAAAAGGTACGGCCAAACATTCAGGAAACATTCCTCACACACAAAGAAAGAAAATATGTTATGTGAACATGTGTCCGAAAACGCTTACTTTCCATGTTAGAGCTCATTTTATTACTCCTCTTCAAATCACATTAATCATGGAATGGAAACACACAGCAACAGGACGTACCAGCGTGACTTCAAACATTTTGTTACAGGAAATGTTCAAAATGTCCTCCGTTAGCGAGGATAAATGCATCCACCCTCCGTCGCATGGAATCCCTGATGCGCTGATGCAGCCCTGGAGAATGGCGTATTGTATCACAGCCGTCCACAATACGAGCACGAAGAGTCTCTACATTTGGTACCGGGGTTGCGTAGACAAGAGCTTTCAAATGCCCCCATAAATGAAAGTCAAGAGAGTTGAGGTCAGGAGAGCGTGGAGGCCATGGAATTGCTCCGCCTCTACCAATCCATCGGTCACCGAATCTGTTGTCGAGAAGCGTACGAACACTTCGACCGAAATGTGCAGGAGCTCCATCGTGCATGAACCACATGTAGTGTCGTACTTGTAAAGGCACATGTTGTAGCAGCACAGGTAGAGTATCCCGTATGAAATCATGATAACGCGCTCCATTGAGCGTAAGTGGAAGAACATGGGGGCCAATCAAAACATCACCAGCAATGTCCGCCTAAACGTTCACAGAAAATCTGTGTTGATGACGTGATTGCACAATTGCCTGCGGATTCTCGTCAGCCCACACATGTTGATTGTGAAAATTTATCATTTGATCACGTTGGAATGAAGCCTCATCCGTAAGGAGAACATTTGCACTGAAATGAGGATTGACACATTGTTGGATGAACCATTCGCAGAAGTGTACCCGTGGAGGCCAATCAGCTGCTGATAGTGCCTGCACACGCTGTACATGGTACGGAAACAACTGGTTCTCCCGTAGCACTCTCCATACAGTGACGTGGTCAACGTTACCTTGTACAGCAGCAACTTCTCTGACGCTGACATTAGGGTTATCGTCAACTGCACGAAGATTTGCCTTGTCCATTGCAGGTGTCCTCGTCGTTCTAGGTCTTCCCCAGTCGCGAGTCATAGGCTGGAATGTTCCGTGCTCGCTAAGACGCCGATCAATTGCTTCGAACGTCTTCCTGTTGGGACACCTTCGTTCTGGAAATCTGTCTCGATACAAACGTACCGCGCCACGGCTATTGCCCCGTGCTAATCCATACATCAAATTGGCATCTGCCAACTCCGCATTTGTAAACATTGCACTGACTGCAAAACCACGTTCGTGATGATGTTGATGCTACGTACTGATGTGCTTGATGTTAGTACTGTAGAGCAATGACTCGTATGTCAACACAAGCACCGAAGTCAACATTACCTTCCTTCAATTGGGCCAACTGGCGGTGAATCGAGGAAGTACAGTACATACTGACGAAACCAAAATGAGCTCTGACATGGAAATTAAGCGTTTTCAGACACATGTCCACATAACATCTTTTCTTTATTTGTGTGTGAGGAATGTTTTAATGGCTCTGAGCACTATGGGACTTAACATCCATGGTCATCAGTCCCCTAGAACTTAGAACTACTTAAACCTAACTAACCTAAGGACATCACACAACACCCAGCCATCACGAGGCAGAGAAAATCCCTGACCCCGCCGGGAATCGAACCCGGGAACCCGGGCGTGGGAAGCGAGAACGCTACCGCACGACCACGGGATGCGGGCGAGGAATGTTTGGCCGTACCTTTTTGCAATACCCTGTATATGTGTCCAATGGATACCCGTTTATCATGTGCATTTCTTCTTGGTGTAGCAATTTTAATGGCCAGTAGTGTATATAGCGCCAGATTTACACCTGGTTGTCTGAGTTGGAACTAATTTTTTCCATTGTTAATCGGTTTCACATTAATAAATAAGTGCATCTACGAACTTTCGCTGCAATAAGGTAATTGCAGCCCACACCAGACCTCTGAATAGCTGCACTTTAGATTTAACCACCCACTATATCCATTCTTATAATATACACTGCTGGAAATTGAAATAAGAACACCGTGAATTCATTGTCCCGGGAAGGGGAAACTTTATTGACACATTCCTGGGGTCAGATACATCACATGATCACACTGACAGAACCACAGGCACATAGACACAGGCAACAGAGCATGCACAATGTCGGCACTAGTACAGTGTATATCCACCTTTCGCAGCAATGCAGGCTGCTATTCTCCCATGGAGACGATCGTAGAGATGCTGGATGTAGTCCTGTGGAACGGCTTGCCATGCCATTTCCACCTGGCGCCTCAGTTGGACCAGCGTTCGTGCTGGACGTGCAGACCGCGTGAGACGACGCTTCATCCAGTCCCAAACATGCTCAGTGGGGGACAGATCCGGAGATCTTGCTGGCCAGGGTAGTTGACTTACACCTTCTAGAGCACGTTGGGTGGCACGGGATACATGCGGACGTGCATTGTCCTGTTGGAACAGCAAGTTCCCTTGCCGGTCTAGGAATGGTAGAACGATGGGTTCGATGACGGTTTGGATGTACCGTGCACTATTCAGTGTCCCCTCGACGATCACCAGTGGTGTACGGCCAGTGTAGGAGATCGCTCCCCACACCATGATGCCGGGTGTTGGCCCTGTGTGCCTCGGTCGTATGCAGTCCTGATTGTGGCGCTCACCTGCACGGCGCCAAACACGCATACGACCATCATTGGCACCAAGGCAGAAGCGACTCTCATCGCTGAAGACGACACGTCTCCATTCGTCCCTCCATTCACGCCTGTCGCGACACCACTGGAGGCGGGCTGCACGATGTTGGGGCGTGAGCGGAAGACGGCCTAACGGTGTGCGGGACCGTAGCCCAGCTTCATGGAGACGGTTGCGAATGGTCCTCGCCGATACCCCAGGAGCAACAGTGTCCCTAATTTGCTGGGAAGTGGCGGTGCGGTCCCCTACGGCACTGCGTAGGATCCTACGGTCTTGGCGTGCATCCGTGCGTCGCTGCGGTCCGGTCCCAGGTCGACGGGCACGTGCACCTTCCGCCGACCACTGGCGACAACATCGAGGTACTGTGGAGACCTCACGCCCCACGTGTTGAGCAATTCGGCGGTACGTCCACCCGGCCTCCCGCATGCCCACTATACGCCCTCGCTCAAAGTCCGTCAACTGCACATACAGTTCACGTCCACGCTGTCGCGGCATGCTACCAGTGTTAAAGACTGCGATGGAGCTCCGTATGCCACGGCAAACTGGCTGACACTGACGGCGGCGGTGCACAAATGCTGCGCAGCTAGCGCCATTCGACGGCCAACACCGCGGTTCCTGGTGTGTCCGCTGTGCCGTGCGTGTGATCATTGCTTGTACAGCCCTCTCGCAGTGTCCGGAGCAAGTATGGTGGGTCTGACACACCGGTGTCAATGTGTTCTTTTTTCCATTTCCAGGAGTGTATATGGATTCCACCACTATATCTAGCAAAGAATTAAAATACCGATCTAGACCCAGTGAATGCTCGGACAATATAGAAATTTTTTAGAACACCAACTCTCACGCTGGCACTGTAACATTCTAAGCCACTTTGTGTATGCGGGTTGCATACATTCAGGGGCGAACTTGATTGATCCCTTGGGGATTAATCGATTTATGGTCCCTGGAGTTTATTTATGACCCCCCTGGGAATAATCCGTTCTTCTGAGAAACTCCCACACCCCTGACCCTCCTCCTCCACCTCCCCCACCCTTCTGTGGAACCCCCAGCTCTACGCCCCTGCCCCTCGCCGATACAAGCACACTTTTAAATCAGATAAGTGACTAATTAATTAAATGGATCAGTTAATTAACTCGTCCCTCCCTGATAAACCCATCAACCCTCCCCTCTACTCCCCCACATCCCCTCCCCTCCACCCTGGAAATTGATGGGAAAACGTCTGTGCTAGAGAGGAAGGATCTCACGATGTGAGATTCAAATCAGTGTCAGCTACATAGAAATGGATATACAGGGTGAAAAGTATTTAAACCAACAAACTCTGGGAGGTTGTATGGGAGATCAAAACAAATTTTTTTCCCTAATGTCATTTTTTCCTATGAGGAGTATTTAAAATGGTAGAGGAAGATTTCTCTAGTAGCAAATTAATTAAACCAACAAACACTTTTCCATTTTTTGTGACCAAGAGACAACACATTGAACACAACCCAATTTCAGTTACAGTAGATTTTCAAAAATGCCTCCATTGACACGTAAACAAAGGTTACACCGTCGGATCATGTTCTGTCTGACACGGGCAAAAACCCCAGGAGTATCCTGAATTGTTCCTCTTGCTACTACTACCTGGGCAACCATATTCTTTTCTGATGCAACAGGAGTTGTGTAAGCAAGGTTGCACATCTGTCCCCAAGTAAAAAAGTCCAGAGAGGAGATATCTGGGGATCGAGCAGGCCATGGTGTAGGAGCACCTCTGCCAATCCACGTTTCTGGGAACCGTCGGTCCAGGAATCGACGCACCCGACGACTGAAATGTGTCGGCGCCTCGTCATGTTGAAACCACATGCGTTGTCTTGTAGGGAGCGGGACGTCTTCCAGCAATTCTGGCAATGCTCTGGCGAGAAAATTGTAATAGTGCCTGCCATTTAATGACCTAGGTAGCATATACGGCCCAATTAAACAGTCCCCAACAACACCGACCAACACATTAACGAAGAACCGCACCTGATGAGCGCAAGTGATTGTGGCATGTGGGTTATCCTCACTCTAAAAATGCGAATTGTACATGTTGAAGACTCCATAACGCCCGAACGTTGTTTCATCGGTAAACAACACAGGGTATTGAAATGTAGGAAGCATTTCACACTGTTCCAGGTACCACTGCGAAAACTGTGCTCTGGGTGGATAATCAACTGGTTCCTGGTTGTGGACACCCTGTAAGTGAAATGGACGTAACGATTGCTCTCGAAGGACTGTTCTTACAATCGTCTGATTCATCCCCATGTTAAGTGCAATTGCACAAGTGCTGATTGAAGGATCCCGCTCCACATGCTGCAAGACAGCTTCCTCAAATTGCAGTGTTCTTGCCGTGCGTTGACGTCCCTGTCCAGGTAGTCTGCTGAATGACGCGGTCTCACGCAGACGTTGATAAACAGCAGCAAAGGTCGTATGATGCGGGATACGGCGATTAGGATATTGTTGTTGATAAACCCGCTGTGCAGCTCGTCCGTTGTGGTGCGCTACGTAGTACGCACCAACCAATACGGCCTCCACTGGTTTAAATAATCCTCATAGGAAAAAATGACATTCGGGAAAAATATTTGTTTTGATGTCCCCTACAACCTGAAACGTCCCCTTAGAAAAATTATACATGACTGTGCTTAAACTGACACACAATATTTTTCAGCGCAACGCAATCTGACTTTCAAAAATCCCTACAAAAGAATGGCCCTGACTAACATTAACCTATACCTTTCACAAATCACTTACCTCACAAAAATCTTCGTTACTTGAACTACTGCAGTACAGCGAGGACCACTACTGCCAGCTAAACAAAAGATTCAAACTACGGAAGGCACTAACTACTGATAGGCATAGTTAGCAAATGAAAGATTTTAATAGAGAACAAACAATGTATTTACCTTAATAGTGCTGAAAAATCATAATATACATAGCAGTTCATGACATCCAGTCTTACAAATTTCAAAACTCCGCCATTTCTCTCCCCACATCCACCACTGCTGGCGGCTCACCAACTGCGCAACGCTACGCGCTGTTAACGTCCAGCTGCCCAACACTACAACAGCCGACAACAATGCAAACCAGCCACAGACTGCACACAGCACAGCCAGTGATTTTCATACAGAGCGCTACATAACGTTGCCAATAAGAAAACATAAACAGCCTACTTACAAACCTCCCAGAGTTTGTCAGTTTAAATACTTTTCACCCTGTATTTTTTATTTGTAAAATTCAATTCACTGGGGTTGGATCTCTCTTTTATTCTGGGGCGGGGGGAAGCTCAACATTCTCTGCTGTTTATTTTATTTTGGAACATGCAGGTCTTGTACAACATATCGAAAAGAAATAATTAAATTGACTGGTTCTTTTCCGATCGTGCAAGGAAAACCGCCACGAAATCGACATCATCATAACTCAACGCGCATAATAACGCTCCTAAAAATCTTGTGATCGCTTCTTTGTACTGGCCACAGGACATCCGCACCTGCCGCCTCGAGTATTCCCGTACGCAAAGATTGGGAGAGAAGCCCGCAGTGCAGGAGACAACTTCGTCCTATTCTCCTACCCCAAACATAATGAACCAGAGGCGTTCACGTTGAGACATGGGCCTCAGCTCAGCTAGCTCACAAAACTTCCACAGAGGGCACTTTAAATGGCTTTTTTCTCCCCCAATACTTACCCTGGGAACCAACAGGAACACGGAACTCACCCCCTCCCGCCACGTGAAAATTCGTGGGAGTCTATAAGCATCTAGGAACACTAAATCTTGTCAAGTGATCGTGACGTCTAGGGATATAAAACGGACTTCCTCTCAGTTGCAGTCAGTGGAAGAACCATCAGCCTCAACTGCAGCCGAGATCCTCATCTGCCTCTGCATCGCAGAAGAAGCATAAAAGTAACGTAGCATGTAGCGGTTCTTCATCTTCTTTGTCAAGTTCCCTTTCTTTGCTCAATTCCATGCCATTGTCTGTGGATGCTTACTGTTTGTTCTTCTTTGTTCGGGAGCAGCCTCCACCATGTCTGAAGCGGCAGCGATATCCAGCGTGTCTGGATCAGCAGCAGCTACCACCAGCTCATCGGGACCTGCAGTGAACTGCAACGTGTCAGGGCCAGCAGCGGCAGCAGCACCATGGGATCCAGTAGCGCACCTGACCGGCATCTTGGGGCAGGTCCACGAGCTACTATTGTCCATCCCACTCATCGATTTGTGTAACGAAACGCCCAACCAGTTCCCGACTCTCAGAAGAACTGTACTGGGGGTCCTACAAGGTGCAAGTCAGTACTGGTCGTTGCCATACACACCATCCCTGAATATTGTGTTACTGCAAGTACAGAGTGTTGAAGTAGTAGTTAAGAAGCTACAGATTCCTACTAGTGCTCTACTGCTTTTCACTTCAAATTCTAATTTAACAGCTAGCGGTTCAAAGCGCTAAAATATTAGTACAGAAGCTTCAGTGGACAGTGACTGGCATGTTGTGTTAGAGACTGAAAATCCATCGAGAAGTGTTAAAGTGTGGTTTATGGAGTTGAAATGGGATGAACTGTGTAATGCAGAATCCTACATCAATCAACATATGACATCCGAGTATTCTCCACCTACAAACATTAACTGTACTGGCCTGACGCCATCTATAACATCACTGTACGACGGCGTGACACTCGTAGTGAGATCTGGAGGTCGATCCATTTACCTGAAACAGTCCACCGTCACAAACTTGTTTGGCCTACGGATGGTGCTAGCCCTTGGGCTGGAAAGACAGAATTGTGGGCTGCTGTGTGTTCAGACTGCGTATAAAGACATTATGGACTATATCTGCACATGTGTGCACGCAGACGATTTAGAACAGTGTATCAATATGGTGTCAAAAGAAGAAGCTAAAGGAACACCTATCAGTTTGAGAGAAATACACCCAGTATTTAGTCCATTCAAGATACAGTTGTATGAGAGAAATGTAAAAAAAATCTATCAGTGGTTTTTGTTGTTGATGTAATGCAGTCCATGTATTATTGCTGTAATATATAACAAATCCTGTGCGTTATTTCTTACTTCATAACCCTCTCATTACAACGTATTCACAATAGCTCATCTGGTAAGATGATTGCGCTATAGTGGCTACACATATTATTATTATTACAAATGTTCCTTTTTCTATAAATCCGACCGCACGACTAAACATGATGTAGTCGGTATCATGGCAGGGTGAGTGAAGCATCAGGACTTCGTTTTAAGTGACTAATCCTGTGATTGTATGGAAGAAGAAGATGAATAGTTTGCTCCTACCTGATAACATACAAGCGGTAAGTGTAGATCCATCCAACTGCCGAAGACAAATATTCTCATGTCAATACTAACACATCCAGATTGAGTCCACGCTGTTTCAACCCAAGTATCAGCCACTGCAAAATATACTGCACATTTTAGATCGTGTAACATGTATGACATTCAGCCAGAGCAGTCAGATCCCTCCACCAGAAAAAGTAAAGCAAAACAGTTTTCGTATTAACGATATTGCTGTGGAATACCAGGATATAATTGTATGTTGTTTGTGTCTTGGTCGTCATATGGTCGTTGACGTATTTTATTTGAGTCAGACATTTTCCAGAATCCCAAAATAGTTGGTAAGGGATAACGCAAACCACATTATAGTTTTCAGACAAGGCAGTTAAAATCCAAAACACATTTACCAGGCGCATGTAGGAACCGACATGTCATTCAATGATTTTGTAAAGATATGTAGAGAGTGCTGGACTCATACACTATACTGGTTTCTTTTTATTGATAAAATAACAAAACTGAATGACGGTAGATACAGACGCAACTTCCAGGTGGTTCTTTATATATGAAAAATGTGATTAGTCTGTTAATATACATCACAACACGGCAAGTTCATACATAATGTCAGGCACTCAGACCGAGAGGATAGGTGTACATAGACAGAGAATGCGTCTGTACATAGTCTCTCAGACCTAAAGTTAAGGAGCTAGAGACGTAAGGCCAAACCCTTCTGAGATTAATTAGCATTAAGAAACTAGAGACGTACACCAGCACTATTCTGAGAAAGAAAGTGGATGACTTAGCTCTAAACGTTAATGCAACTGAAAAAGAAAGTACATGATTTAATGGTAAAGGTTGAGTGAAATTATGTAAGGTGCAGACTGTGAAGCAGCTCGCTTAGTATATAGCAAGATGTCGACTAAGCATATGGTCATCGCTGCATGGGAGGCTGCTCGAGAGAAGTTACTGGCTGCTAAGATTAGAAGATTTGGATCGAGAGCACACACTGAGAGAAACGTTTAAACTAGTTAATGAATCCCTCGATGAACTCTCAGCAAAAGTACACAACGACGACGATGATGCTACTGCCGGTTTCATTAACCGTCACAGAGATACTAGGATAGACAAAACATTCGGTGTCACTGGTGAAAAACCATACATATTGGGCATGTAGCTTCTAACTTTAAATGAAAAAACAATACAGACAGTGGTTGGTGAATTTAAAAGAACCCCAGTTCTACTGAACCTCATTTTCCTGAAACCCTTAAAGAGTTGTCTGTGCATTTGTTACAGACAAAGACGAATCGATGTCCTGAAAACCTCCAAAAACGATCACGGTGGAGAGTTTTACAATAGGTATTTCAAGACTGTGATGCAGTGGTGTGGAATACATCACTAATCAACATTCACCCACCTGAAGGGGGGTCTGAACAGAACAATAGAAGGTCAAATGTAGATACGTTTTAATATTTATGGCCCATACAAATGGACAGATATCCTCCCCAGTAATTGCACAGTAAAATAGAACCAAACATAGCAAGTTAAAAGTGACAGCAATCGATGTTCGTGATAATGGACTCATGGATAGAATGTACTATCATTTTGAAATGCTCTATCCACATAAACCGAAATTTAATGTGGGTGATTTGATCCATATCTCGAAACACAAGACAGCATTTGAGAAGCCATACCTCGCAAACTGGCCGAGTGAGATGTTCACAGTTTCCAAAGTACAGAGAACAAATCCCAGAACTTAGGTCACAAGGGATGGCATTGGCGCTGCAGCCATGTACTGTGCGGCTGGTCCCGGCGGAGGTTCGAGTCCTTCCTCGGGCATGGGTGTGTGTGTTTGTCCTTAGGATAATTTAGGTTAAGTAGTGTGTAAGCTTAGGGACTGACGACCTTAGCAGCTAAGTCCCAAGGATTGACGACCTTAGCAGCTAAGTCCCAAGTTCCAATGCCATCCAAATGTTCAAATGTGTGTGAAATCTTATGGGACTTAGCTGCTAAGGTCGTCAGTGAAACGTTTTGGAAGCTTTGTATCAGGTCCCCAGTAATTATATCCTGGAGTATGCAGCTCGACTAGAAGGTTTTTTGGAGAATAATGTCATCTCCTATAATGGGTCTCCTATCACTCATGTTATGCTACTGTGGTGGTTGTGCTCTGTGCACACCAATATATAGCAAACCAACAAACACTTTTCCATTTTTTGTGACCAAGAGACAACACATTAAACACAACCCAATTTCAGTTACAGTATATTTTCAAAAATGCCTCCATTGACGCGTAAACAACGGTTACACCGTCGGATTAACCTGCTTCACAAGGTGTGTATGTAACATGACATTGGATACGCAAAACACAAAGATCTCCCAGGAGATCATGCTGCAGATGGAATTTTCGCTGATAAAGCCAAGGCAATATGTGCAAGAAACGATATTGTCATAGGACAGCGCATTGCAGCATTTGTAGTTGATAAAACTGTGTGTGGCAAAATTAAGTCGTGTTTGGGTGTGAATTTCAAGCACTAAAAAAGAAGAAGACAAGCTCCCAGGGTTCTGCCGATACCCAAGACATCAGGAGGACTTATCCCCTTCCTCATTCTGGCCGTTGCAGGTCTCTCACCGATGGGTTGTCAGGACAGTCAAGAAAGCACAGAACTCCCAGGAGCAGCTAGAGGAAGCAAGAAGACATAACCGCATGATGCAAGCAGCAGCCATCGGAAAACGACTATACCTGAAACCATACAAGAAAGGACTAGGTCTCTTCAAAAATGAAAAGAAAACCCATTAGCTATCCTACCGGATAGGCCACTTACACATGCAGATCTGCTCAAGTCTGTAGGAAATAAATTCAGCAAACCAAGATTCCATAGTGAGTCTATGCGGGATACATTACCAAAGACATTGTGGAAATCTGGAGAATATGGAACTGTGGGTTTAGATGTTGTTGGGGGTCCAGGAACCCACTTGGCGGTGTATGTTAAGAAAAATATAAATAACGTCTACTGTTTCGACTCGTTTGGAGAGTTGCAGCCACCAGAAGAGCTACAACGATTCTTCACTGACAGAACACGTATGTTCTACAATTTTCATGGCTACCAAGATTTTAATACCTAATTATGTGGGCATCATATTCCTGAGTCCACCCATCAGCTGAGGTTCAGATACAATGTCGTAAGCTCTGACATTAAAAGATGGATCGTCAGTATTACAGTCGAATTACTTACCAATGCTTGATTTGAGCAACGGGAAGTGGAGTATTGTGCTGACTGGACTGGAGACTTGCAACAGAATTACGAATATCACAGAGGCTAACAATCTTCTTCTGGAAATTAATGGTGGAAAGGAAATTGTGGAATTACACCTTGACGATTTAAACAAAGTTGTAAAATTTCCTGAAAAAAGGATTGCGCCTTGTGCAAATATAAATACACTTACAAGGCAATGAGTGCAACAATTGACTTACTTAATATACCTCATGTCAGTACAATCCGTGTCGAGTGCAAAATTGCGATAAACTCTTATCTCAATAACATATTGATTCATACAATTTACGGATTCTTTACATCGGTGGGGACAGGGTATAAGTTCGTTAGAACCCCTAGCAAATATACACTCCTGGAAATTGAAATAAGAACACCGTGAATTCATTGTCCCAGGAAGGGTAAACTTTATTGACACATTCCTGGGGTCAGATACATCACATGATCACACTGACAGAACCACAGGCACATAGACACAGGCAACAGAGCATGCACAATGTCGGCACTAGTACAGTGTATATCCACCTTTCGCAGCAATGCAGGCTGCTATTCTCCCATGGAGACGATCGTAGAGATGCTGGATGTAGTCCTGTGGAACGGCTTGCCATGCCATTTCCACCTGGCGCCTCAGTTGGACCAGCGTTCGTGCTGGACGTGCAGACCGCGTGAGACGACGCTTCATCCAGTCCCAAACATGCTCAATGGGGGACAGATCCGGAGATCTTGCTGGCCAGGGTAGTTGACTTACACCTTCTAGAGCACGTTGGATGGCACGGGATACATGCGGACGTGCATTGTCCTGTTGGAACAGCAAGTTCCCTTGCCGGTCTAGGAATGGTAGAACGATGGGTTCGATGACGGTTTGGATGTACCGTGCACTATTCAGTGTCCCCTCGACGATCACCAGTGGTGTACGGCCAGTGTAGGAGATCGCTCCCCACACCATGATGCCGGGTGTTGGCCCTGTGTGCCTCGGTCGTATGCAGTCCTGATTGTGGCGCTCACCTGCACGGCGCCAAACACGCATACGACCATCATTGGCACCAAGGCAGAAGCGACTCTCATCGCTGAAGACGACACGTCTCCATTCGTCCCTCCATTCACGCCTGTCGCGACACCACTGGAGGCGGGCTGCACGATGTTGGGGCGTGAGCGGAAGACGGCCTAACGGTGTGCGGGACCGTAGCCCAGCTTCATGGAGACGGTTGCGAATGGTCCTCGCCGATACCCCAGGAGCAACAGTGTCCCTAATTTGCTGGGAAGTGGCGGTGCGGTCCCCTACGGCACTGCGTAGGATCCTACGGTCTTGGCGTGCATCCGTGCGTCGCTGCGGTCCGGTCCCAGGTCGACGGGCACGTGCACCTTCCGCCGACCACTGGCGACAACATCGAGGTACTGTGGAGACCTCACGCCCCACGTGTTGAGCAATTCGGCGGTACGTCCACCCGGCCTCCCGCATGCCCACTATACGCCCTCGCTCAAAGTCCGTCAACTGCACATACGGTTCACGTCCACGCTGTCGCGGCATGCTACCAGTGTTAAAGACTGCGATGGAGCTCCGTATACCACGGCAAACTGGCTGACACTGACGGCGGCGGTGCACAAATGCTGCGCAGCTAGCGCCATTCGACGGCCAACACCGCGGTTCCTGGTGTGTCCGCTGTGCCGTGCGTGTGATCATTGCTTGTACAGCCCTCTCGCAGTGTCCGGAGCAAGTATGGTGGGTCTGACACACCGGTGTCAATGTGTTCTTTTTTCCATTTCCAGGAGTGTATTTACCTCACAATAACAGTTCAGGCATTGTACTATCTAGAGCTGTGTGTTGTGGACAAGGGTAATCAACTTGTCGCCTTTCGTGTCGCGAAAATTATTGTATGGCTACATCTGAAGCAGAACCATCAGTAATCTTGAATGTACAGAGACCCGTCGCGGCCTTCAACCAGCTGGGACCTGTTGGAGGCACAAGCTACGACACTTAACTTGCCAGGTGACACGCGTCGGTGGCGAGCTTCAGTCAGTCAGGGCAGTACAGCATCCCCGCATTTTCAATGAAGAGAGGATGGGCGTGACTCAGAAATCCAAAATGCACAACCCACAGCACGGCACTTCACAACAGAACAGCAAGGTGATAACATGCAAAATACGAATGTCAGTTGGTCTGAAGCCGTGCAGTGATGTCGTTCGATATAAGTACCCTAGTGGAATCTGACGAGTGTATTATATGCAGGACTACTTCTCGCATAAACCTTATGCAGCAACCACATTTAACAAGAACGATGAAATTAGGATTGTCATCCAACACCAAGACATTTTAACATTCCCATCCAAGAGTTTTATGCATCTTGACGAATCATTTATGTAAACGATAGTACTGTTACAGGGGCATTAAACCTTATAGGTAATGTTTTAGCATTCCTGTTTCATGAGATGCGGGTTTCACTAGGCATGAACTGTACCTCAATGGGCATGGGAAGGGGAGGCTTACACATACCTGACAGTGTGGTGGGTGGTCGTGGGATCACTCATGGAAAAATTCCTGTAGTAGTTGGTGTTAGAGGTGCACCTTTTTTAGATTGAAGTTAACTGATAGGTACACCTGCTTAAAGGAAGTCCCTCTAACTGAGCAGTCGCCTTCAGAGGAGATCAGGTATCCAACTAAAGAAGGAATTAGCATAGTTCATCAAAATATAACAGTATTAGAGATAAAGTCAGTGATCTGCTTATAGATATTGACACTGACATAATTGGTATATCAGAGCACCACTTAAATAATTTGACAATTTAGAGGCTTCCTTCATCAGGATACAGATTAGCTGGCTGTTTTTCAAGGAGTTCCTTGCGGAGTGGGGGAGCGGCCATGAACATAAAAAACAGTATTCCCTTTGAGGCCATAGATGTATCATGGCATTGCACTGAACAGTTTTTGAATGTTGTGCATGGGCCGTTGAATTTAGTGAAACTGAACTTCTAATTGTTGTTGTTTATAGGTCCCCTAATTATGACTTCAGAGCATTTCTGCTCAAGCAAGAGAGGGTTCTTGGTTCACTTTACAGGGAGTACCAGAAATTAGTAATATGTGGTGACCTTCATATTGATTTTGTATATGATTGTGCAAGAAAAAGGATGTTAGTAGATCTCCTAAATTCATATGATCTGATGCAGACTCTGTTTTCTTTCCAACTAGGGTGCAGGGAACAGTAGCACAGACATAGACAACATTTTTATTCGTTCTTCATTACTAGATGGGCATTGTGTTAGTAAAAGGGTGAATGGCCTTTCAGACCATGATGCACAAATTTTAACACTAACAGGTTTTTGTACTCAAACAAATGTCTCATATAATTACAGACTTTGTAGGAAAGCTAAACCATTGGCAATAGAAAGTTTTTAAAACCTCGTTAACGAACAAGAGTGGCAGGATTTTTATCGTGTCGATAACATAGACGACAAATATAATGCTTTCCTTAACACATTTCTCATACTCTTTGAAAGCTGCTTTCTATTAGAACGTTTTAAACAGTGTACCAGCAGTAAAAGGCAGCTTGAGTGACTGACTAGTGCGTAAGGATATCATGTAGAACAAAATGGGAATTGTATCAAAATGTTAAAAGTAGTCACAATCAAGCTACAGTAGCCATTACAAACAATATTCTAAGGTGCTTAAAATGTTATTAGGAATGCAAAGAGTATGCGATACTCAAATAGAATCACTAATTCTCAGGATAAAACTATAACCATATGGACAGTTGTGAAAGAAGTGTCTGATCAGCAGCACAAGGTCAACAATATAAAGTCAGTTTGTAGTAAAAGTATTTCTGTTACTGTAATGTAGACGTATGTACAGTATTTAACGTTCATTTTTTGAAGCATTGCTGATGATTTAAATAAAAACTTAGTTTCTACAGGGAATCATATAACTCTCTTAGAAAATGTCTTTCCGAGACTGATGTCTGAAATATTCCTTTGTGATACTGACAAGGGGGAGACCCAGTCAATAATTAAATCACTGATGGATATGATGGAATGCCTAGCAGAATATTGCAGTACTGTGCTGCACATGTTAGCCCTGTACTTAGCCATAATTGTAATTTTTCCTTTAAGAATTTTCCTGAACGATTAAAGTACTCAATAGTAAAGCTACTTAATAAAAAGAGAGAATGGGATAATGTAGACAATTTTAGACCTATTTGTATGCCATCAGTGTTTGCTGAAGTTATTGAAGAGGCAGTGTATGTAAGGATAATTGATCATTTTATATTACATAATTTGCTATAAAATGTACAAGCTGGCTTTAGAATCGTTTAACAACTGAAATTGCTGTATTCTGTTATCTCTGTGAGGTGCTGGATAGATAAAACAAAAGGTTTCGAACGTTAGGCATATTTTTTTATTTAACTAAAGCGTTTTATTGGATTGACAACAAAATATTACCCCATACCATTACGGAATACTTGGTGTAGCTCACAATTAGTTCACCTCTTACTTTAACGACAGACAGCAAAAGGTGATTATTCACAGTGTTGAGAAAGGCTCTGATGTGGGATCTGAATGGGGTACGGCCAAATGGGAAGTATCCAGGGGATCAGTGTTGGGGCCCATCGTGTTCCTTACTTACATAAATGATATACCCTCTAGTATTATGGGTAATTCTAAAATATTTCTGTTTGCTGATGACGCTAGCTTGGTAGTAATGTGATTAGTGAAACTGAACAGTTCAAATTTCTAGGTGTTCAGATAGATGGTAAACTGTCATGGAAAATCCAAGTTCAGGATCTTGTTCAAAGACTTAATGCTACCATTTTTACTATTCGAATGGTATCTGAAGTAAGTGATCGTTCGACACGAAAATTAGTCAACTTATCTTATTTTTATTCGCTTATGTCGTATGGCATTATATTTTGGGGTAACTCTTCCCATTCTAAAAGGATATTATTGGTTCAGAAAGGGGCAGTTCGGACAGTAAGTTTGCGAACCTCTTGTCGACCCCTGTTCACTAGCCTAGGTATTTTGGCATTACCCTATC
Organism: Schistocerca nitens; assembly: GCF_023898315.1. NCBI lineage: Eukaryota > Metazoa > Arthropoda > Insecta > Orthoptera > Acrididae > Schistocerca > Schistocerca nitens. The sequence goes on from NC_064614.1 coordinate 833,672,314, forward strand.
AATATGTATATTTTTACTGTTGTTTCTTGCTAAAACTATCAGCTTATTCCCAAGAATTATCAGTTTTCACTCAGTTCATACTCGGTAGAAATCCAATCTGCAGTTGGATCACACTTCCTTAACTCTTGTACAGAAAGGTGTGCAGTATACTCTTGCATCCATTTTCCATAAGCTACCACAAGAATTAAAAAATCTTAGCAGTAATCCACGCGCTTTCCAATCTGAACTGAAGAGTTTCCTCATAGGTCACTCCTTCTATTCTGTTGAGCATTTCCTAGGAAAATTAAGCTTATTTCTATGTTATAGTGTTGATTACGTTTACTTAAACGTATGGCTTGACTTTTTTGGGCTCATAAACATTTCATTTTGTCTGTTATTACTTTTATATTGTAATTTCATGCAATGGCACGTTCCATGACCTTGGAGATTTGCTCTTAAATTTGGTCGTACGGAACTAGACGTGTAAATAAAATAAAATTAACTGGGCCGAGATTGACTGTACACACAATGTAGGCATAAAATCAACTCTTAGAACCTATGTCTCTGCTCCTCCCTCCGATCTGAACGATTTAGAAAATGTAGGATAGTTAATAGACGAGCCAGTGGATAGAACACTGGAAGACTACAAGAGATTTACTGCATGTACACCTTTAAAATTGCTTGTGGGATACTTTGAGGACATGTGGCAAATTGTTCTGAATGCTAAACGTGAACTTATTCTGTTCCGGAGTGCAACAGATAACACCTCGTTTATTCAAGGAATTCAAGAGGAGAACGAGATCACCATCAATAAAATGATATGGGGAATGTCACACATCTCTGTACTGGATGAGCAGTGTTTGAACTTTTAAAAGTTCTGAGTGGCGGTGTATTTCTACGCTATCTTTCCGTTCATCGGAGGTTTTCTTGTACCCAGTGCTACCGACTGCAAGCAGACAAATGTGCTCTATTAAAACGTCCACTCAACTGGCGCCCTGGTTCATCATACTTGCGTTTCAAACCAATAGAAGAGAGAATGTAGCAAATGATGCCACCAAATTTGATAATTGCAGGTTAACTAATGCCAGAGTCGAACTCCAAATTTTATCCATATGATAATTTCCACCTGCAATGAGATGAAAATGTGTACAGTCTAGCATATGACATGTATGCGAGGTTTTGTGCTTCATACTATTAAGAAAAGGGATGTCTACTCATTCTATGGAAATTCAAAGAGCTGTCCCAAACATGGTAATAGACTGCTCAAAACAGAACGAGTTAATTAAATCTGAACCTACAGATGTACGAATTGAATTTCAATCTTTGGCAAAATTCTCAGAACACACTGCAGGGTATGATATAGTTCTACATGACAGTGTGATTAACTACTATCCGCTCACTAGTCTTGTGCAACGAATTACATGAATGAACAAGTGCAGCACCATATCCAGAGCATGTCATAATGGTATCTCAAGATGGGAATATCACTGCACACAGTCAGGTTTTCTATGAAGAAGAGCTTAGACAGTTCATATTTGAAGATCTTGCATTCATAGCACACACACAAGATGCTGGTATAATAGAGACATTCTCAGCAATCATTGCATCATGAGGCCTTTCAGGGATGTGAGGTGTACTAAAACTTGGATGAATGCAAAGTGGTTAACACGTTTCTACCATGGAATTCACTCATTACTTCATATGGATTGCAGTTCTTCACCCAATAGATGAAGCTATCTTCATCCATATAAAGTAATTTAGGGTCAGAGGAATGGGGTTTCGCAAACTCGTAATGAAAGTGGTACATGTGTAATTTGGACAGGTCTGGTATGCACGTTCCCAAATAAATAGGTTTCATGAAGTATACTGCAAACTGCGCCATCTCCACAGCAACAAAGTTCTCATTGAATATTGTGACCCATTTGAAATTTGGTCTGACGATGTATTTTCTTACGCTATACCGCCTGTCCCATTCGGTTCTAATCAAAGTTTTACGATGTTCCCTCAAATTCTCCATTGTTTTACTGAAAATTGATTTATTCATTAATTAAAATTTTTTACGTCGCGGAAGCCCTAAGTGTCGTATTCATATCAATATACTCCTTCAACCAGGGGATTGCGGTAGAAAATAATGTACCTCCGCTTATTCCCCAGCTTTGTCATGATTTTTGGGGTAGAGCCTCCTCACGGATAAATGTTGCTCTGGATATAGCGGCAAATCGACGTGCGCATAATCCAAACTAATACGGTATGCCACATCAGAATGAGCCGCCATATCCTCGATTTTTCTAAATAATCCCTTGCATTCGTCTTCGAGCACCCATCGAAACTCCCCAATAGGCAATGATTGTTTCATGGCATGCTCGTATAAGTTATTGACATCCAAGTAGATGATGTAACTCGAATCAAGGGATGCATTGAACCTATCATCCATACACCCCTCGCTCAAAGAAAAAGAAGCATGTCAGTATCGCTCAATAGTTCGATGCTGCGCTTCGTTTTTTAGCTAAGCGCCCCAGGGCAACCTAGGTGCTGTGTAATAAAAGATGGGGTCCAGAGAATATATGATCATGCATAGACTCCGGAATTCCTCGAAAATGTCCGCAAGTAAGTGAACGACTCTGTCCATGGAACACTGTTCGTACTCTCCTACAGTGGCGATACTGAATTTCCGCCAGACATTCACAGAGTGCTTACTCTGAATCCATCATGGCATCCCCTGTAATGTTGTTGGAGATTGCAGTAACGTCGGATAGTCTGTTTCATTTCGTTTTGGCCTACTATCCCGATACCCATATGGGAAAATCCCCTTCCTAGTCAAAAATTGAAAGTTTCCCTCGTCGGAAACTGCAGCTCGAGTGATTTACATATCCTCCCTACGTAGAGGTTCAACAAGTTTCTGGAGTGGTGACTGCAAAAAACGAAACGAGTCAAGGAAGCAGAGCGTCATCCGTTTGGGAATTGAAATATATTTCTCAATGCTCTCAGGTAGGACACTTACCTAATTTTTCTCTCAGTCGAAATCAGCTAAGTGAGCAAGAAGAAAGTGGGCGTCATACTTACTTAAATTATGAGAGAAAACCGGTATGCTGTACCACGGAAGTCCCCCATGACAGTGATCCCTACAAGGAGTTTCCGCATTTCTAACTACAGCCAACAAATATATCAGGCAACCGCGTTATTGTACAAACCTTCATTCTCCTTCTAATTGCTCATGAGGACGTTGTCACTGTAAAACTTATCAATCTCCCATGAAAGTTCTTCGAAATGACTGAGAAACCAGAACACAGATTTTCCCTGACATAAGATTTGTAACGGTTCAGACATGAATCATAGGACGGTACAATATGGAACACAGCCTCATATGGAATGTGTCTTTCTGTAGAAGTAGAATGTGAGACCATAGGATCAATTTCGCAGTACGTCACAGGAGCGAGGAGGCGTTCAAAGTCGATGTACACCACAAATGAGCATCGCTCCTGATTGCTAGCATTTTTACACTTTACGATATTGTTTTCCTCAGTAGGCATAATGACACGCACTGTATCCTTGGAACCCCAATCTTCTAAACACTTTGCTAATAACTTGACTGAGAAAAAAAAATTCAGATATCTTAAGCAAATATGCTTTACATAATGATTGATTGACAATTGGGAGTAAAGGAGTCGGGACATGTCTGATACGTGGTACTTACTGGAATTAAGGAAAACGTGGAACGGAGGACCCACCAATATAACTTTCTTTTCACACAACCTGTTTATTTAACAACATATAAACTGTGTTTTACAGATAATCGAAGCATTTAACCATAAAATTTTCTTTAACATAATGAACAAATTTTCAAAGTTCTTTTTACCTTAAACCTTAAGTTGAATAAACTTTTAATCTTTGCAAAAGAAATCTGAAGTGCTGTATCGCAAAACATGACAATGATTAGAAGACGGTCAGACCTGCATCCCGCCTGTTATCACATGAAACAGCGGTGTTTACTATCGCGCTGGACACACTCTCTCTTATTAAATGTCCTTCTGCAACACATGAAAACCGCATAAGCACCATTGATGACAAGAGTGGTTCAGTTACTCAAAACAAATGACTTAACTTTTAATTTGAAAGCTGTATGTCGAAAGGTTCAAGGTTAAGATGCGGACCTGTGCTTAACGGTTAAACAGATTAGGAAAAAATATGACAATGATAAGGCTTACTTCAAAGCAACCCACCTCTTAATTTCAATAGGAAACCAAGGTACGACTGGATCCCTGGTGACAGTTGACTGTTAATATTTGCAAGGTTAAACTGATGGTCGGCTATTAAGACCGCTCTGAAGGAACGTCTTAAAACATCACTTGTGAATACTTATTACAAGAGAATTCACTCAACGGAACCACAAGCTCCAGCTAAAATACACCAATAATGACCAGGTCTTTCAAACACGGAAATGAAGAGCTTAGTACAACAGGTTGTTCAGATTACAACTAATGTCTGAGAAATGCAATTATAATCGAAGAACTGAATCGGTTAACAGCTAAATCTAACCACAAAGTCCCTCTTTTGTTCAACGGCCACCTGTGCCTTAGTACAATTGTTCTTGCAGTATTTACGACCAAGAGCTGTTTAATTAGAACATTGATGATCGGGTACAAACTAGAAAGGAAAGGCCATAATACAGCGGGACAAAATTTCAAACAACTAGTGTCTTAGTACAATACTGCTGCCCACATCTACGACCAAAGAGCTAATAAAATGCTGAGGGTCGGGTACAAACCAGAAAATAATAAGGAGGGCAGGTAGACAATGAAATAAATCATCCCACGGATTGCAAAATGTTATTCCCCTTTATCAGCAAACAGTTCCTTGGATCCACGGTGTGTAGCAGCGGTTACTGAGTGGTGCCAATGAAAGCCAGGATGAAGAGGGCAGCCACGGCACGAGCGGTCGTCCGACACGAATGTTGCCAACCAACCGACGGCATGTCGGCCTAATCCTTGTAGGCGATGCTGACCCTGGTGAAGTACTCCGGTATCTTTGCTCTGTGCAGGCTCTCCTAGCGTAGCTCGTGGTTTCAGCTGCTCAGACCTAGTGACCACCTCTTGTCGCAATGCTACCGCCAATCCCCAAACTTCGTGCCTCCTTCTTGGGCCAGCGAACCCCGTACATATCTCGGCAGGCAAAGACCTTCTAAGGACCCAGCCCACAGATACCAACTCTTCCTCATAGATATTGGCAATAGGGCCACAAGAGCGATAATCGATACTACACTTGAGCCAGTAACGCCAGACGGAACAGCCTACTAATTCAATGGCGCCACGGCCCAGTGTCCTTGATCCAAACATAATCATAATTGTCCTCCTCTTTATTTTTCTAATCATTGAATAGCAGCATATTTAAATGCAACTTACGCTCACCAGCAAATTTTAAGAAATGGAGCGGTCCGATGATATGCTCGTTCTGTTCATCTGACTTGAGTTACTCCAGGCCATAGCCATGAAGCGAAATTCCGGTATTCCGCGCCTCAAACTTAGGTATGTCCTGGAGTTTAATGGAGAACTCGATATTATCAAAGTTATAACACTTTTGATTGTTAAGGTGTCTACCATTCCGAGATGTGCATTGAAGATGACCCCAATAATTGTAATTTCTTCCACAAGCCGGGACTGACCCTGCAAAACAAGCCTGGTGGGTTTTATTTTTGACATTATCACATGCCTTATTATCTGCTATATCTTTAGGAAGCTCGATATAGCTGGACCCTACATTTACCAGATTATAGGCCTGCATATGGATGTCGAGGTGTAATATTTGGTTGGCTGGTTGATTCGGGGCAGGTGACCAAACAGGGAGGTCATCCATCCCAGCGGATTATGAAAGAATGGGGAGGGAAGCCGGTCATGCCAATTCAAAGGAACCATCCCTGCAATGGCCTGAAGAGATTTAGGGAAATCATGGAAAACCTAAATCAGGATGGCCAGACGTGGAGCTGAACCGTCGTCGTCCCTAATGCGAGTCCAGTGTGCTAACCACTGCGCCACCTCGCGCGACAGAGTGCTTTAACTGACCCTCTAACTTCCATCTCGGAAAACCTGTCCAGTATAGCACTCAAACTGGACTCACGAAACCACTCGGCGATCGATGTGCTCCGCCTTATCACGCTATTTTCAGCCGAAAGATTGTGAAGACTTCACTCTTCAATGCCAGAGGCCTCTTTGGAGAGTGCAACATACACAGCACAGCACAGCGCTGCATTTAATGGCGGGATGCTGCAGATCATTAACAAACTTGAGGAGCTCTGTTTCCTGACAGGAAGGCACACTTTTAGAAAATTTGCAGGATTTCGTTACCCTCATGCTAGATTTTCGATCCTAGTGAACGACGTTCGCTCCTCAAAGGCGTCTGTAATCACCGAGTATTCTGATTGTAGTGTGGTGTTACTGATCTAATGTCCTTCACTAAAAGGACAGAAGAGAGAACTGCAGCTAGCCACAGGATTACTACTGCTATAACTGTAGCTACAACAAGTTGATGTTGATGCTGCTGCATGACTGTTGCGTGGAGAAGCAGGAAGATGCACGTACCTTGCAGTTCAGGCAAGAACGTGGGGGACGAGGAGATTGCGCGTTTCCCCAGTGTGACCAACGTGGCCGCTGTTGCGGCTTGTAGATGGTTGTTGCCACAACCCTGAGCCAGTTGCCAGAGGGAGGGTGGCCCATGGACACCAGAGCGCAGCTGGTGTTGGGGCAGGAGCACCAGCAGCTGGAGCAGCAACAGTGGCTGCAGCTGCTGCAGCACTATTGCAGTTTCTCGTGCAGTGACGAGGTTCGTCTAACAAGGCGAAGCGTGCTGCACAGAACCACGTCTTGTTGGTGGTTTCTTCACTGCCCCTGTACCCTCATGAATGGTGGTGCTGTAGAAAAGGAATAACGAGAAATGAGTACATCATACCAGACATCATCTGCTGCTGCAAGAAGAAAAAGAACTGCTTGTTTGTAAGCAGAATGATCACGTATTACCAATATCGCTCTGGTTCCATGACACACCCTCGCCGACCGTTGTGGCCGAGCGGTTCTAGGTGCTTCAGTCCGGAACCTATCTGCTGCTACGGTCGCAGGTTCGAACCCTGCCTCAGGCATGGATGTGTGTCATATCCTTAGGTTACTTAGGTTTAAGTAGTTCTAAGTCTAGGGGACTGATGGCCTCAGATGTTAAGTCCCATAGTGCTTAGAGCCATTTGTACCATTTGAACACACCCCTCAGGTCACCCGGCATCTTGCCACAATGGCACAACTCCCTCTCCATCTCCTCCACCCACTCAGGCTCTCCTCACGTGAATCATCATGGACAAGTCGATTGAAGTCTCCGAAACCACCTACAACAGCAACATATCGATTTAATAAAAAAAAGTACACACTCGGAACTAGGAAAAAAACGAATACGTACTTACACGAAGGCTGCGACGTGGATGGCACAGCCTCTGTCCCCCCGTTCTTCCCTGCTCCTTCTGCTCGAAATCATCTACAACATCAACAACGGACATGCTGTATATTTTACGTATATGACGAAATATTTGTCTATCCGCAGCATATTACAAATACACACAATATCACGAAGAAGAAAATATTTACTACTTACAATGCTCGTATTGCTGGCTTTCATGAGCCAGGTCGACTGTTGTCTGCTGGATGTATACTGAAACAATAAGATGAAATGTATTCAGTTCTACGGAATTCTTAGTGAAAAAGTTACAGCTATTGATCTTGATCCTATAAATCATGTACAACAACAAAGACTCACTGCCCGCTAAATAACAGCAGCATATTACATATAGAAAGAAGAATATACATACTACTTACGATGCTGGTGCTGCTGCTGCCACTGCAATTTCTCCACGGCAGATGTATGCTGAAGCAACAAGGAAAAAAAACCCTCATTCTGAACAAACATGCTACAGCACATTTTTTAAATTCGAAATCTCAACACGCAATGATTTGATACTACAAAACTTTTTTACGAAAATGTACGTCGAAATCTGAACACACAATGATTTGATACTACAAAACTTGTTTGGGTGAAGATATACCTCGAAATCTGAACACACAGTGATTTGATACTGCGAAGCATTTTTAAGAAAATATCCTATCTCATGCCATGCCATGAAATTAAGTATATATTTATCCGTTAATCCCATTCCTGCGTCAGTCTTGGGCGCTTGCAAGCACTGGTACTGCTGCTACTGCTAATTGAAAAACGCTGCAGCTTGCAAGCAACCTAACGATTAACGCACACATGAGCGAGAACAAGACAATCGAGCTGACTCCACCGTGGAGAATAGCAGAATGAGGATGGGGGTGAAAGGGGTGGGGTTTATATACACACATCAAAAAAATTTTTGCAATACCTCGGTTCTGAGAGTTCTGGAACCTGTACAGAAAACTGGAATAGAGATCAATATAAACATCATTTACGCTCTTTTTATTGCTCATGAAAACCACACATTGCATGGAGTACCACCATACATCGAGTCCTTCAGAAATGATGGTCCAGATTGCTGTACACACAGGTACCTCTAATGCCAAGCAGCATGTCCTCTGGCATTGACGCATACCTGTATTCATCGTGGCATACTGTCCACAAGTTCATCAAGGCATTGTTGGTCCAGATTGTCCCACTCCTCAACGGCGATTCAGTGTAGATCCCTCAGAGTGGTTGGTGGGTCACGTCGTCCATAAACAGCCCTTCTCAATCTATCCCAGGCATGTTCGATAGGGTTCATGCTGGCCACTCTAGTCGAGCGATGTCGTCATCCTGAAGTAAGTCACTCACATGATGTGCACGATGGGGGGCGCGAATTGTCATCCATGAAGACGTATGCGTCGCCAATATGCTGCTGATATGGTTGCACTATCTGTCGGAGGATGTAATCCACGTATCGTACTGCCATGATCACCAGCGACATATGTCGGCCCCACATAATGCCATCCCAAAACAGCAGGGAACCTCCACCTAGCTGCACTCGCTGGACAGTGTGTCTAAGGCGTTAAGCCTGACCAGGTTGCCTCCAAACACGTCTCCGACGATTGTGTGGTTGAAGTCATATGCGACACTCATCAGTGAAGAGAAAGTGATGCCAGTCGTGAGCGGTCCATTCGGCATGTTGTTGGGCCCATCTGTATAGCACTGCGTAGTGGTGTGACAGCAAAGATGGACCTCGCCATGGTCGTCAGGAGTGAAGTTTCACATCATGCAGCCTATTGCGCACAGTTTGAGTCGTAACACGACGTCCTGTGACTACACAAAAAGCATTATTCAACATGGTGGCGTTGCTGTCAGGGTTCCTCCGAGCCAAGATCAATAGGTAGCGGTCATCCACTCCAATAGTAGCCCTTGGGCGGCCAGAGCGAGGCATGTCATCGACAGTTCCTGTCTCTCTGTATCTCTCCATGTCCGAACAACATCGCTGTGGGTCACTCCAAGGCACCTGGACACTTCCTTGTTGAGAGCCCTTCCTGTCACAATATAACAATGCATACGTGATCGAACCGCGGTATTGACCGTCCAGGCTTGGTTGAACTACAGACAACACGAGCCATGTACCTCCTTACTCGTAGAATGACTGGAACTGATCAGCTGTCGGACCACCTCCATCTAATAGGCGCTGCTCATGCACAGTTATTTACATCTTTGGGCAGGTTTAGTGACATTTCTGAACAGTGAAAGGGACTGTGTCTGTGATACAATATCGACAGTCATCGTCTGTCTTCAGGAGTTCTGGTAACTGGGGTGATGCAAAACTTTTTTTGATGTGTGCACATTTTGTTATCAGCATTAGCGAGTAGGACAGATGAAATCTGCGTCTGCATGTTTGGACACAAACAGGAAGTAGCCGTTTAAGAGAGGATGGAAGTGGTTTCCCAGGTACCAAAAGGAGCCGATATCTGTTTTAGGGTTCCTGGACTGTCCAGGTGGTGATGATTAAGTCGCCCCCTGGATGGGTGAATAGTGAACTATCGCTCAATATGCATTCGGCTTCCTTTGTGACCACATGGGTTATGGGAAACAGGTGGAGGAGTGTGCTTGTGCTCTCAAACGTCTCTGCATATATGACCTCAGATGTATGGCGAGTGTTCTTGAAATTTAATTATTTGATTTGCTTTTGTCTGTCTATACACATGGGGATGGATCACATCACTCTTTGTGATGTGATCACCGGTCAGTAGTTCCCACTGTCACGTGAGGCTGCTAGGATCGCTCGTTGGTTGTCTGCAGGCCTCAGGGCAAGGCTTCTGGACACTGTGGGAAGAAGACATGTTGTCGCAATAATCACAGCAAAGTGCAGTAAGGGAGTTATTTTTCTAGCTCCATGCATTTTCTCAGAACTGTTAGTGGGTGTACGTTTCATAGAGTCTAGTTGTAGTATATGTAACAGGCAGCTTTTTTTGGCGATCTTTGTGGAATGTCTTCATTAGCGATGCTTTTTTGTGATATGTTATTCACAACGCCAATCTGTAGCACTGTAATCAAAGCAGGACATCATGTCTGATGTTTGAGGTAAAATGAAGCTAGCGTTTCCTACCACTTCTTACCTGTTGGCACAACTACGCAAAAGATTACCATCAGCCGACGCTTCGGTCACGGATTTGCATCATTCCAGTCTACATGCCACATGACAAGGCCATGTGTACGGGTCTCTCTCCTGGGCTGTGCAAGTGGGAATATGGGAGGTGGCAGATGCAGCTGCCCTGCAATCAGTGTGAAGACGCAATCAGAAGATTTGTAGCAGTGTAAATAGGTGTGGTGCATTATGTTGACATTGATTTCGTGACATTATTCTTTGCACGACCCGAAAAGGTGGTCTATTTAATTTATTCTTTTTTATGTATTTTGTAAGACCTACAGCTGCCAAAATTAAATAAACAGCAGTTAATGATGAGCTTTCCCACCAAATAAAAGAGCGATCCAATTCCTGCAAAATGAATTTTATAAATAAACAATATGTCCTTTCCTACACAGTTGACATTGATTTGAAAATCGTGTAGTGAGATACTTCTTCTCCAGTGGAGACTAAGTCATTTTCCTCCCAAATTCCGAGTGGTGGAGGGAAGGGGGAGTGGGGGAGGGGATGTAGAGTGGAGGAGGGAAGGGGAAGGCTGAGGGATTTCCCAGTTGGGGAGTGAATTAATTGATCTATTTGATTAATTATTCAATTAATTTTATATCAAAAGTTAGCTTGTGTTGGTGATGGGGAGAAGGTGGAGTTGGGAATTTCTAAGAGGTGGGGAAGGTGGAGAGGGATGGGGAGGGAGATTCTCAGATGGAGAGATTATCCCAAAGGTCATAAATCCATCAAGTCTGCCCCTGAATGTATGCAACCGCACAAACAAAGAGGCCTAGAAGGTACTCTGCCCAACTATTTACAGAACGTCAAGAGCAAGGTGTGCCATGTAAATTATTAGAAACACAAAGAAAGGCCGAGGTAACTGCTATATATATATATATATATATATATATATATATATATATATATATATAAAGTTTCACTGGCAAATAATCTGGTAGGTGTTCAGTTGTTACACAGCTCATATATAACTGAACACCTACCAGATTATTTGTCAGTGAAACTTTAACCAACTCCCGCCACCCATATCATGAAACCCTCGTACTAGACTTGCCAGACCTCTCCCTCTCCAGCCCCCATCCCCATTCCCACCATAGCTTTACTCATTTGATGAAATCATTTACGGAAGGATTGAGAATATGTTGACAATGTAATTTTTAGCAATATGTCTTAGTTGCCCGAAAATCGTTCACACAGAAGTCATAATAAAACGGCAATAAATCAAAATTAAATCCATACGTGGAATAAAAGTGGATGTATGTACACAGGGTGTCTCTTCTAGAAGTCGTCAGGCGCTTTTTCTCTGGCATATATGCAATTTCGTTTTTGCGTTGTGTAGCTGGAGTCACGTCAAACAAATTACTGCTCGTCACTTCTTTTCTGTACTTTGGGAAGCTTCATTGTTGATCAACTGTGTGCGCCTGAGCAATGCTTCTTTTTCTCGTTCTATTATCTTACTCTCTTCTTTGATTTACTTGCTTTTTCTTTCTAGTGTGAATAGATGTACCAGAGAAATTTCTGTGAAATAACTTGTGTGAAGATTATTCAAATGGGAAGATAATACACTAAGTAAACAAAATGTCGATATAGAATGATGAGAAGGTAGCATGAGAGAGGCAATACAGCCCAGTTAGCTAAGCAAATAATAAAAGTTTGAAATATGCGGGAAAGCACGAAGTGAAGACGATGTAGAAATTAGTAACAAGTCTAGATTAGCCAGGATATTGAAAGTAACAACCCATGGTGTTGATATTCGCACAATGTTGGCTGATCTAGGGTAAAAGGATGACTGATACATAATTATAGATATATGAAATTTGTATATGTGGTAATGATACAAACTGTAGAATATATTACAAGGATGAGGTATTTGTTTTAAGTGAATGAGTTTTTTGTGTCTGAAGCTATTGAATAATTAGTAAATAATGTGCGGTAGGCTAAGCAAACAAATACTGAGCATCACACAGCGCCAGAGCAGTATTAAATTGAAGAAATGATCATATTTCACATTTTGGTCAATTCTAGTGTGAGACAGGTCGAGCACCAGGGTAATGTTAAGTTTCTGAATGCACATAGTTCTAGCATTGTTGCTGTTAAATAAGAGTTTGAAGATTCATACAACTGAAAGATGGCAAACTAAACTGTATGTAGAGAAGTAAAGTGGGGAAACTGAGTACACTTTGCCACAAAAACTGGGATACTGTCAGTAAGTGTGTATTTGATTCAAATGTATTGCTATTATCCACAACAAACTAGATGAATCAATATGTAAAAAACGTTAAACACAATTCATACATAGTCTCTTACTATTAATTAATGTAGATACTACACTCCTGGAAATGGAAAAAAGAACACATTGACACCGGTGTGTCAGACCCACCATACTTGCTCCGGACACTGCGAGAGGGCTGTACAAGCAATGATCACACGCACGGCACAGCGGACACACCAGGAACCGCGGTGTTGGCCGTCGAATGGCGCTAGCTGCGCAGCATTTGTGCACCGCCGCCGTCAGTGTCAGCCAGTTTGCCGTGGCATACGGAGCTCCATCGCAGTCTTTAACACTGGTAGCATGCCGCGACAGCCTGGACGTGAACCGTATGTGCAGTTGACGGACTTTGAGCGAGGGCGTATAGTGGGCATGCGGGAGGCCGGGTGGACGTACCGCCGAATTGCTCAACACGTGGGGCGTGAGGTCTCCACAGTACATCGATGTTGTCGCCAGTGGACGGCGGAAGGTGCACGTGCCCGTCGACCTGGGACCGGACCGCAGCGACGCACGGATGCACGCCAAGACCGTAGGATCCTACGCAGTGCCGTAGGGGACCGCACCGCCACTTCCCAGCAAATTAGGGTCACTGTTGCTCCTGGGGTATCGGCGAGGACCATTCGCAACCGTCTCCATGAAGCTGGGCTACGGTCCCGCACACCGTTAGGCCGTCTTCCGCTCACGCCCCAACATCGTGCAGCCCGCCTCCAGTGGTGTCGCGAACGGCGTGAATGGAGGGACGAATGGAGACGTGTCGTCTTCAGCGATGAGAGTCGCTTCTGCCTTGGTGCCAATGATGGTCGTATGCGTGTTTGGCGCCGTGCAGGTGAGCGCCACAATCAGGACTGCATACGACCGAAGCACACAGGGCCAACACCCGGCATCATGGTGTGGGGAGCGATCTCCTACACTGGCCGTACACCACTGGTGATCGTCGAGGGGACACTGAATAATGCACGGTACATCCAAACCGTCATCGAACCCATCGTTCTACCATTCCCAGACCGGCAAGGGAACTTGCTGTTCCAACAGGACAATGCACGTCCGCATGTATCCCGTGCCACCCAACGTGCTCTAGAAGGTGTAAGTCAACTACCCTGGCCAGCAAGATCTCCGGATCTGTCCCCCATTGAGCATGTTTGGGACTGGATGAAGCGTCGTCTCACGCGGTCTGCACGTCCAGCACGAACGCTGGTCCAACTGAGGCGCCAGGTGGAAATGGCATGGCAAGCCGTTCCACAGGACTACATCCAGCATCTCTACGATCGTCTCCATGGGAGAATAGCAGCCTGCATTGCTGCGAAAGGTGGATATACACTGTACTAGTGCCGACATTGTGCATGCTCTGTTGCCTGTGTCTATGTGCCTGTGGTTCTGTCAGTGTGATCATGTGATGTATCTGACCCCAGGAATGTGTCAATAAAGTTTCCCCTTCCTGGGACAATGAATTCACGGTGTTCTTATTTCAATTTCCTGGAGTGTATATTAGTCTCAGTTTCAGACCTTAATCCAGCTGTGCCTAATGTTGGATACAAAACATCTCACAGAGGAGAAAATCCTAAAGAAGACATATCATGACGAAAAAACTCAAGAACCAAAGAAAACAATATTTATAAAAGCAGAAAGCGGAGAAGAAGAAGAAGAAGAAGAAGAAGAAGGTGATGACAATGATGAAGATGTCAAGGAAAATGCGTTCATGTTGAAAAAGAGTCACAAAACAAAATACTCAGAGATGCCAGTACTCAAAAACGAAGCTATCTCTCCCACAGACGAACAGATTCAAACAGATTCTACAAATATATGTAACTATTCCAATAAGCCTCCACAAAATAAATGTGGCGGATCATTATTGAGTTTGGCCGAGTGGTTCTAGGCGCTTCAGTCCAGAACCGCGCTGCTGCTAAGGTCACAGTTTCGAATCCCGCCACGGGCATGGATATATGTGATGTCCTTAGGTTAGTTAGGTTTAAGTAGTTCTAAGTTCTAGGGGACTGATGACCTCAAATGTTAAGTCCCATAGTGTTCAGAGCCATTTGAACCATTATTCAGAGACGATAATACTGGGGGAAACATGTTTCAACAGCTCACATTACCATAGGTTTTTGTTACTGGCACAAACAATCGCCATTTAATGTATCAACAAAAACCATTTGCTGATGTTAGACACTGATTGTATTAATATACTAAATACATTCCAAGGATAAGAGGATGTATGGATGAATGGTTAGCTACACTCATGCTCATAATTTAAGGACAATTGCAGAATGTGGTGCCACACAACGTGGAACTACACAAAACTGGCGCTAATAGCATAGGTACATAGGGAACACACACGACACAGATCTGTAAGTCCACGGTATTGGTGATAAGTTGAGGAAACCGTCCCGAAACACATGTGCTACAAAACGCTACTGTTCCCTGCGCATGTCGGCCGACATCAATATGGAATATGATCACCATGCACACGTACACAGGCCGCAGAACAGGTTGTAATACTCTCGATCAGGTGGTCGAGCAGCTGGGGTATAGCCTCCCATTCTTGCACCAGTGCCTGTCAGAGCTCCTGAAGTGTCCTAGGGGTTTGAAGACGTGCACCGATACGTGGACCGAGAGCATCCCAGACGTGCTCGATGGGGTTTATGTCTCGATAACAGGCAGGGCGTTCGATTCGCCTGATATCTTCTGTTTCAGGGCAATCCTCAACGATGGCAGCTCGGTGGGGCCGTGCGTTATCATCCATCAGGAGGAAGGTGGGACCCACTGCACCCCTGAAAAGGTAGACATACTGGTGCAAAATGACGTTCCGATACACCTGACCTGTTACAGTTCCTCTGTCAAAGACATGCAGGGGTGTACGTGCACCAATCATAATCCCACCCCACACCATCAAACCACGACCTCCATACAGGTCCCTTTCAAGGACATTAAGGGGTCGGTATCTGGTTCCTGGTTCAAGCCAGATGAAAACCCGTCGAGAATCACTGTTCAAACTATACCTGGACTCGTCCGCGAACATAACCTGGGACCACTGTTCCAATGACCATGTACTGTGTTCTTGACACCAGGCTTTACGGGCTCTCCTGTGACCAGGGGTCAGTGGAATGCACCTTGCAGGTCTCCGGGCGAATAAACAATTTCTGTTCAGTCGTCTGTAGACTGTGTGTCTGGAGACAACTGTTCCAGTGCTGCGGTAAGGTCCTGAGCAAGGCTACCTGCAATACCCCGTGGCCGTCTGCGGGCACTGATGATGAGATATCGGTCATTTTGTGGTGTTGTACACTTTGGACGTCCCGTACTGTAGCACCTGGACACATTTCCTGTCTGCTGGAATCGTTGCCATAATCTTGAGATCACACTTTGTGGCACACGGAGGGCCTGTGTTACGATATTCTGTGTTTGACCAGTCTCCAGTCGCCCTAGTATTCTACCCCTCATAATGTCATCAATATGCTTTCTTTGAGCCATTTTCAACACACAGTCACCATTAGCACGTCTGAAAACGTCTGCACACTTAGTCACTGCACCGTACTCTGACATGCACCAATACACATCTGCGTATGTGGAGTGCTGCCAGCGCCACCGTGCGACGATCGCAGGTCAAATGCACCACATGGTCATACCCCAAGGTGATTTAAATCCGCAAGCCGCTCACCAGAGCGTTGTTTCACTATGTATCAGTATTATGCTTAATTTATGAGCATGAGTGTAGATGAAATCGCTTTTTAAGGGCGCAAGATGTCAATGCCAAAGCCATATGAATAATGTTGTTTACTTTGATAATTCTTGTCGACCAATCCACTTTAAGCTGTAAGCAAAGTCATCAATAATGCCTGTGTGTGTTTTTCAATGTTATAAAAACCATCAACTAACCTATAGTTTATTTCAGTACTGTAAATAAGTATATTGTGTGTATTTTAATAAATAATGTGGATAATTTAGATGGGGAAAATTTTTAATTTTAAGGACCATTCTGCTAGCATAGTGTGGTACAACAGTCAAACTTTGGTTGTCAAAAAGTGCTGCTTGAGATGTGAGTTTTATCAGTAGTGCTAATATACAAGCCATGTCTATTTTTGGTACAAAAATTTTATAGAATAATTAAATTAAGGCATTAGCGCCATGTGTCTTCCCTTCTTAAAATCTTGTATATTTTGAAAAATTATATAATTTTATTTTTTTTTCAAAGCTTAGACATATGTTTCTGATCAGAGATTTTTAATTACACTTGCATTTAACGATGAACAACCTACATGTATTTTATATTCGAAATCGATGCCTATTATGATAAATAAGTTTGTTTTTATGGCAAAGCACATATTTTTTGGATACTGACTGTTCATCTTTGTCTTGTTACACCATCTTCTTTGGCTATTTTTCATCTCTGTCTTGTTCCAGCACTGTCATTGGTCGTGTTATGATGAAAGTACACATTGTAAATGTTCTTCTGTGCATTAATAAAAAGTACAAGCAGTTTAAATGGTACATTCCGATGTAATACTTGTCGAAACACCTTCGTCTTTCTTTCCTAATCGCGTTTGGTCTGTTCATTCGTCTTCCGTCTATGTTGTGTGTGTGTTTCTATGGTTCAAATGGCTCTGAGCACTATGGGACTCAACATCTTAGGTCATAAGTCCCCTAGAACTTAGAACTACTTAAACCTAACTAACCTAAGGACATCACACACACCCATGCCAGAGGCAGGATTCGAACCTACGACCGTAGCAGTCCCGTGGTTCCGGACTGCAGCGCCAGAACCGCACGGCCACCGCGGCCGGCCTGTGTTTCTATGTTGAGTATTTTGATTATACAGGGTGTTACAAAAAGGTACGGCCAGACTTTCAGGAAACATTCCTCACACACAAATAAAGAAAAAATGTTATGTGGGCATGTGTCCGGAAACGCTTAATTTCCATGTTAGAGCTCATTTTAGTTTCGTCAGTAGTACTGTACTTCCTCGATTCACCGCCAGTTGGCCCAATAGAAGGACGGTAATGTTGACTTCGGTGCTTGTGTTGACATGCGACTCATTTCTCTACAGTACTAGCATCAAGCACATCAGTACGTAGCATCAACAGGTTAGTGTTTATCACGAACGTGGTTTTGCAGTCAGTGCAATGTTTACAAATGCGGAGTTGGCAGATGCCCATTTGATGTATGGATTAGCACGGGGCAATAGCCGTGGCGCGGTACGTTTGTATCGAGACAGATTTCCAGAACGAAGGTGCCCGACAGGAAGACGTTCGAAGCAAATGATCGGCGTCATAGGGAGCACGGAACATTCCAGCCTATGACTCGCGACTGGGGAAGACCTAGAACGACGAGGACACCTGCAATGGACGAGGCAATTCTTCGTGCAGTTGACGATAACCCTAATGTCAGCGTCAGAGAAGTTGCTGCTGGACAAGGTAACGTTGACCACGTCACTGTATGGAGAGTGCTACGGGATAACCAGTTGTTTCCGTACCATGTACAGCGTGTGCAGGCACTATCAGCAGCTGATTGGCCTCCACAGGTACACTTCTGCGAATGGTTCATCCAACAATGTGTCAATCCTCATTTCAGTGCAAATGTTCTCTTTACGGATGAGGCTTCATTCCAACGTGATCAAATTGTAAATTTTCACAATCAACATGTGTGGGCTGACGAGAATCCGCACGCAATTGTGCAATCACGTCATCAACACAGATTTTCTGTGAACGTTTGGGCAGGCATTGTTGGTGATGTCTTGATTGGGCCCCATGTTCTTCCACCTACGCTCAATGGAGCACTTTATCATGATTTAATACGGGATACTCTACCTGTGCTGCTAGAACATGTGCCTTTATAAGTACGACACAACATGTGGTTCATGCACGATGGAGATCCCGCACATTTCAGTCGAAGTGTTCGTGTGCTTCACAACAACAGATTCGGTGACCGATGGATTGGTAGAGGCGGACCAATTCCATGGCCTCCACGCTCTCCTGACGTCAACCCTCTTGACTTTAATTTATGGGGGCATTTGAAAGCTCTTGACTACGCAACCCCGGTACCAAATGTAGAGACTCTTCGTGCTCGTATTGTGGACGGCTGTGATACAATACGCCATTCTCCAGGGCTGCATCAGCGCATCAGGGATTCCATGCGACGGATGATGGATGCATGTATCCTCGCTAACTGAGGACATTTTGAACATTTCCTGTAACAAAGTGTTTGAAGTCACGCTGGTACGTTCTATTGGTGTGTGTTTCGATTCCATGATTAATGTGATTTGAAGAGAAGTAATAAAGTGAGCTCTAACATGGAAAGTAAGCGTTTCCGGACACATGTCCACATAACATATTTTCTTTCTTTGTGTGTGAGGAATGTTTCCTGAAAGCTTGGCCGTACCTTTTTGTAACACCCTGTATTTTGGCGTTATTTAGTAGCCGGTAATAGGAAATACAGTCTGTAAACGTTTTAGAGAGCCTTGGCACCGTGGTTCCTATTGGTAAATACCACAGCATTCCTTGAAACTTCGTTTTGTACATAACCTCCAGTATATCTAGTTCAAAGCGCTGAACATAGTGCGTTATCTTCGTCCCGCCGAAAATGGTGGTCGTAATGATGCTATATGTTATTAGTTCTATATATGCACCACAGTCAACGTTTCTTCTGACTGAAATGTCAGAACGTTTAAGCATTTGAGATATATAGATGCCATTATAAAACCTGAGAAGCATCACAGAACAAATTAGATGTGAAAACATTTAATTTGCAGGTCCATTGTCTTACACCAAGTACAGATCTCAAAATGTAATTACTTACACTCCTGCATTAGCTGGCAGTAATTCAGACTGACTATTTGGTTGTCTGCTTACATGGTTGTCGTAGTATATTAGCCAACACGCATTTTCTTCAGCTGTAAGTTTGTCGAAGTTAGGCCTAAACATGAAGTTTACCTGCCTGTTTCGCATGTTATTTTTGTCATGTGTGTTTAGGTATGAATATAGTATTGGGGAACTTAATTTGAGAGTTCACAGTCATGCTTTAGGCACCAATTTCGGTGTATATTCTTCTAGGTATGCTTCTACATACGTACTCCGCCAGCCACCATACGGTGCACGGGTGAGGGGACGCTGGTCATTCCCTTTCCTGTTCCACTTGCAAATGGAGCGACGGAAAAACGACTGTCCATATGCTTCCGCATGAGTCCTGATTTCTCCTCTCTTGTACGAAAATTCTCGGACTTACTACTGCGTCAGTTCAGGGTAAAACCTCGAACTATCGACGATCATCTCCACCGCCTTCTTCAGGAGCAACTGACCGCCAAAAATGCTGCTGCTGTGGTGGTGTTACATAGCCCATGACGGCTTCTGATTGGTCGGTAATTACATAAATCTGTCGCAAGTGATGTCAGCGTCTGCTCTGGTGGCGCCAGCGCTTAGTGGAAAAACTGCGAAGAATATCTCTCTCTTCTCTCCATCGAGATCTCGCTTCCTTGCACAGCTAAGATCATGTCAGCTGTTAGGATTGAAGATTGTCTCACATATTCGTATATCTACAGCCTCTTTAACGGCGGATTCCCAGATGTAGGAGACTGGGACAAAAGTTTTGTTTCGTTGCGAGGTGCCGGGGCTAGTAGTGTATTTATCACTAAATTCTACTAGAATCCACATGTGTAAATCATGCTCTAAGCCCCCCCTATTCTAACTCCGACTTTTGCTGTTGCACAAGGATAAAACAAATACGCGAACTGACTCTAATCAACCCTGCTAGTGGAGTAGAAGAGAGTTTGGCACCTGCAATAATTTAATTTGATAAATAAGTTAAATAAACAAAGGTTTCATTAGCATAGTGAGGAATGATAGGGTTGCTCTATTGATTAACAGAAAGAAAGTTCTGTCCAAAATAACAATATGATTTATTAAGATTAAACGCAGAATAGTAAAAGAGACACAGGAAATATAAAACATCAAATTGGCTAAAATTGGAGATTCATACAAACACAGTAAAGGTGAAGTTGTCCCTAACTTAGATCGTGAGGTTTAAGACGAAGTGGTATGTGGAGCCAATTCCTTTCCACTCAAATCTCAAGAGAGACACACAGCTAACCCAATAGTAATTGCTGCTACTCGAAACTGAACAAAGTTAGAAAAGGATGAACAGGCGCGCTCTGCTGAGCTCTGATTATCACCTAGGAAAATCCCTATCTGCCGGTGCTGCGGACGTACATTACCAACAGTCTTCTTATCTCCCAGAACACGATCTGGCGTACCGCAGGCGAGGGCTGGTTGCTCCGACGTCCTCGACCGAAAGGCGACTGCCGACTACCTAGAGCACCCGTACAGGCCGAA
This sequence comes from Schistocerca nitens, assembly GCF_023898315.1. Lineage (NCBI taxonomy): Eukaryota > Metazoa > Arthropoda > Insecta > Orthoptera > Acrididae > Schistocerca > Schistocerca nitens. The sequence continues at coordinate 833,693,486 of NC_064614.1, forward strand.
CACCGAACATTCCCGCCCCCACGACAGTGGCCGTGGTTACGTTCCAATCAGCAACTCGAAAACCGGCGGAAATTCCACTCCATTGCCGGAGCACTACCATTCCACCAATGGAGATTCTTGGCGCCAATTTCTGTGCTGATTTTGCAGAAAGTGCGGGAATTTTCCCGCCACAACTGCGTGGGTACACAAGTCATTCCCACGCCTCGCTGGTAGCCCGCCAGAAAGTGTTTTCGCAAAGTTTCTCTGAAGTAACGGAACCTCTAGCCCAGCCGCTACTTCACACCCCAGCGGGCGTGTCTCTTGACAATGTCGGCGTCTGAAAAGCATTCACTCGACTGCCTCACACACGTCGGCTTAACTCTCTCCAGTTCCACAGAGCCCGCCTGTCACCGGCCCACCCGGGTGACGAGAGACGCTGCGTGGGAAGTACGCGTGTTAAGGAAAAGCAACCCTCCACCGCATGCAACTAGAGAGGAGAATCGTAAGATAGAAATATGAGAGGGGGCTCATGCCACCTCTCATTGCCCCTACGCCATTTTAGATTGTAATTGGTGAGCGGTTGGCTCACTTAGGAGCAAGGTAGTGAGTCAATCGCCCAAGAACAATCTTACAAAGTGACTCCACATACCGCACTCTATAAAAAAGATCATTGCAACTGAAAAATGCAACTCATAGAGGGAGGATTATTTATGATGTAGCCAACTTCACCTTCTTAATATGGAACACTAACACTCACATCACACATCCATACCCAGGGAGCCCCTTCCAAACACCGATTCACGCAGACATTCACGCTCTAAACATGGCCCGGGCATCTGAGCCAAATATGGAGCAGTTTATTCTTTACAATCAGAGTTGGAGTGCTCCGCAATTAAATGCCCAAGATGTTACAACAATTTTAATCATTAAACTAACCTGACCTCACTCACACATGATAATATTTAAGTTAACAATCTCTTTGTGAGTTTTCAGGATCTAGTTACAACCTCCGATTCATTCTGTCTCCCTGCAGCAAGAATAACCTTTACAAAATGTTCCCTGAACTGATGGTCCATTCACAATGACAGTGGTGGTATCTGCTTCAGTTTATGGGGACTTCAGGCACACTGTTAGCATACACACAACAATAAACACAAAATACAAAAAAAACATGATGTGGAGAACAATACAGTAATCTGTAATAAGAATTACAGTGTAAAACACAAACGCATACAAGGTATAACATACATTACAGAAACAACATAAGAGAAAGAAATTTAAGAAAAACAAAAAAAACAAGGTTCATGGGGCATCAAATTGTGCGTGCACATTGCACAAAGTTCACGACTGTGCTGAGAATGAGGCACTAAATCACATTGTTAGAAATATCCGTGGCACTTCACTGATTCCACTGTACTGACATCACATAAGGCTAAACGTCGGTTGTAGTTGCTACGTTGTGGCAACAGCAATAGGGAGTTCTGGAGTGTCTGCAGTACGCTGTTGAGATTGTAGTCAGACCCACGCATATGATCACGGCCGTATGGTAGGAAGACACAGTGATAGGCTCTCCTCACGTCGATTAATTGTCTCTGAGGTCTACTCGTTGGGATACATCACTAGTCTAGGTCTCTTCTCTCGCTGGACAGAACTTTATGTTTCCCAATATTGCAGTTCGACGAGGGATGATGGCACGTGGAGTGACTCCACAAGTGTGTGAGGTCATCCATACAGGATCGAACTAGGAGCGACTATTGTTAAAAACTGCTCTCTAATAGAGAGGAGAAGTAAGACATGAGACCATACATTTGTTAGTGTGGCACGATACTGCTTTGTGTATGCAGATCGGCCAATGCTAGTGAGTTGTAAAAACCCAAACAGGTGAGTATAGAGCGTCCCTTTCTGTCCTGAGGCACATGAGGCGCAGGTTCTGACACGATATGTGATCTTCTTCGTGTACTCACGACAACGTGGTCTGCCGCAGGGAATCCCTCCAAGCGGCTGCCGCGTCCGGAGAGCTAGCAGGCTGTCGCGTGTCAGGGTCAACGGCCAGCCCCACTTTCGCTTGTGGCGGGGCAAGGGTCCCGTGTAATCCCTCAGGTAGGCAGCCGGGTGACTGTCAGCGTGTAGGACGGGACGCTCGCCCTCTAGCAGGTAGCCGAAGACCTCTTGTTTTTGCGCTGGTTGGCCTCTGCATTGCCACGTTCCTCGTCATCTGTACAATTCTTACAAAAGTCTTATGCCTAACTTTTTCCCATGACCTTCTATGTTATAATAAATTTACCTAATGAAACATTGATGGTCTGTCATTTCAGACACTCTTATTTTACTTTTATAGTTATTAATCTATGGCAATCATTATAACATCTAATCTAGACATGGAAATAATTTATTTTGATATACGTGTAGAGACCGATCTCAGTAAGTACATGGTGTGTGATAACTGATGCTTTGTAATGGATGAACAACTAAATGTGCGGGCCCGCACTAATATTACTATTAATTATATAGATCGACAGTAGACATGCTTCAAGAATTAACTACCATATCCCAACGATCTACATTCTACGTCTTTTAATTAAATTATGTTGTTATGCAGGTCTAAGTTTTACTGTGCTATAAAGAACATGCAACTACGCTACTTTCGCTCGCCCATCGTCCCTCCATCTCGGGTCTGTGGTTTGGTGACCTGAAAAATAGCAACTCAACAGGCGCGCGCCACACTTGTGGTAGAAAACCCCACAATATTAATCTAGTTATTGTTAAATCCTACAGTTTAACTTATCCTAGTATCGTACTTTCCCTTTTATTTATTTATTTATTTATTTTATTTATTTATTTATTTATTTATTTATTTATTTATTTTTTTATTTACCTTATACAATACCCTTACATAGTTCCTGTTACGCTGAGATGTCTTGCTGCTCGCCGCTATTGACGACAGTGATGTGCGCGCCGTACGACATGACCTCCGAGTTTTCATTACGCCTCACTGAAACTCCAGAGACTGGGTTAGCCATGGCTATACACGACAATAAATTTATAGTTGCAACTTCCTTCTCTATGTGAAGCGGTTTTCGCGATCGAAGTACACCTTTCCAGAAGCAATGTAATATGACCAAGCCAGGACTGGTTCCTGTTGAGGATTCAGACACCCAACACACGCCAGCTACACAGTATGTCACGAATATCCAAGTACAATTCCTTGGTGATTCATCTGTGACAAAAACGAGCAGCACGCTAAATCCCCAACCAGCACATTAGCATGGTAGGCTTTTATGCCCTCATTTCTCTCGTCTAGGGCACCATTAGAGTCAAATGCTCACAGGTTCACCCCGACTTGCAAGACAACGATACCGGCGCAGCTCTGCAAAAACTATACTGCCCATATTCACCCTCGAAATCGCGCAATATACCACAATCGTGCAGTGCACTGACGCGTGCCTGCAAGCATTGGTATGAACGTCTCACGAACTGGTTGTGGCCGCTATGGAGCGTATCACGACCTCTCAGAACGCTTCTAAGAGCACGTTCTTGTATGCGCCCGTTTGTGCGACGTCTCGTCACTCATCCTTATCCCTTAACATGGACACCAGATAGGAAAGGACAAAAACATTGCTCATGAAAAGGTAGTGTCTCCTACTCCATCGACATTGGAGATCGCAAACATAAACAAAAAGAGGATAGCAGCAGTAAATTCTTATGCAAGACAACGCAGCGTGTTAATACTTTAGCAATCTTAATCTATTAATGTAACGATTATTGTTCCCCGAACAAAGGTTCATATATTTGCCTATTCTACTATGTACATTTCTTACACTACTACTATTCTACGAACTCCTTTATGTGAGATATGTGGTGGAGTCCTATGGACTTCTTTCCTTTCAGCGTCTCCAATTCATAAGCATTGTGGTGAGCTGCTCTCCTTATACGGTACGGGCCGTTGTAAACAGAATAGAATTTTTGGCATTTCATTTTTTGTTTGTTCGAAAGTCGGAAAGACTTAACGAGCACCTTTTGTCCAATTTGGAAGTGTCGTAGACGAGCTCCCCTGTCGGCACGTCTCTTCCTGACCTCTGCTGCAGCCCGTATCCTCTTGAGAGCCAAATCCACTATGGCTTGGTGCTGCGTTCGCGCCCTTGGTGGGAAGTTTACGACCTTGGTTATCAAGTCCTTAGGAATCCGGTTTTTCAGTACTGTAATGGGTGCCAATTTTGTTATCCCATGGGGTGCCTCATTGATCACCTCCTGGAAGTCTTTAAGGAAAACGTCCCATGTCGTGTGCTGTTTGTTACAGTACAACCGGCACAAGTTTCCGAGTTCTTTGATAACCCGTTCTGCAGCATTCGAGCTCGGATGGTGTGAAGATATAAAAATGGGATCAATTTTACATCGACGCAACATCTCCTTCCATGTTTTTGACTTAAACTGTGGCCCGTTATCAGAAATGATTCTACTCACATGACCAACCTGTGGTAGGAAATCCCGGATTAGGGCTCGTGATACAGTTCGTCCTGTTGCCCTCTTCAGTGGCGTAAAGGTAACGTATTTGGACGTTAGCTCAACAAACACTAATACGTAAGTATATCCTCTTCTTGTTCTTGGCAAAGGTCCCATCAAATCTGTTGCTGCTAATTGTCTTAATTTGGTCGGTACGATTGGGTATAATGGTGCCTGCATGCTCACAGTGGTGTGCTTAGCCTTTTGGCAGTCTTTACACACCGACAGTACCCTCCGAATTCGACGCTCCATGTTTCGAAAGTAACACATGGTCCTTAGCTTGAGATTGCACTTGCGTGGTCCGAAGTGTCCATAGCTGAGGTGAGTATGCCATATAACCTTGTTTATTAGGTGTTCAGGGATGCATACCCCCCATTCAGTGTCATTGGCATAATTTCGGTGGAAAATTATGCCTTTCCGCAAGAGATAGAACTGCCTGATGTTGGCGTGTCTTCTGTCTATCCATTTCTGTTTCAATAACACTAGGGCAGGGTCCTTGTCTTGCTCCTTCTTGATGTCCTGCATACTACAGGTAATAAAATTTTCAAAGGCTACTTTCTGCATATAGAAAAGGCAGTAGTGATTTTCCTCCAGATCTTCTTCCATGTTGTGCTCAAATCCGATCGGTGACCGTGATAAGGCGTCTGCAATAATGTTCTGACTGCCGGGGATATATTCTATCGAAAAGTTGTACTGCTGCAGATATGATGCCCACCTAATGAGCCGCCTGTGATTAAGCTTTGCAGTCATCAAGAACTCGAGTGCCTTGTGGTCTGTGTAGACCCTCGTCTTGCGACCAAACAGAAGGTATCTGAATTTTTCAAACGCCCATACAATAGCCAGCGCCTCTAACTCGGTTACTGAGTAATTCCTCTCACTCTTGGCTAGTACTCTGCTAGCAAACGCAATTGTCTTCCACACCCTGTTTCCGTCATGTACATAGTCTTGGAACACCATGACACCCAGACCGGAGTATGAACTGTCCGTTACTATGCAAAGCTCTTCTGCTAAATTAGGGTGTGATAGGATGGGTGCTTGTAATAATGCGAATTTTAATGCTTTCCATTCGGATTCGGCTGCCTCATCCCATTCCCAAGGAATCTTCTTTCCTGTAAGTTGATGCAACCTAGGACTGCTCTGAGTTTTGACATGTATAAAGCGGTTGTAAAAATTTATGATCCCCAAGAACCCCCTTAACTGCTTCTTTGTCGTAGGAATGGGAAACTTTTCAATCGCTTCGATCTTTTCGGGATTTGGCGCAATGCCCTCACCCGTGATGATATGTCCCAGAAATTTGACAGAGGACGTCCCAAAATTCGATTTTTCAATATTGATAGTCACTCCGTAATCCTTGAATGTCGCAAGGAGTTCACCGAGGACCGCATTGTGCTCTCCCCAAGATTTCTCCGCGATCAGCAAATCGTCCACATAGCTGGTGACATGACGTTTCAAATTATCGCTTAGTATGCCGTCCAGCCCCCGAATGAATGCGGCAGATGAAACGTTCAAACCAAATGGTAGTCGACGAAACCGGTAACATCTTCCAAATGCTAAAAAGGCTGTGTACTGTCTGCAATTTGGATGGAGCTCGATCTGCCAGAAACTCGATTTTAGATCAACTGATGAGAAGATTGATATTCCATGGAAGTTTTGTAATAGTTCCTCTAATCGTTCCGGTCTGTCTGTTTCGGGTTCTATTATGGTATTAATTTGTCGCGAGTCCAAGACTAAACGAATACTACCATCTGCCTTCTCGACTACTCTTAACGGGTTATTATAGGCTGAAGCCGTAGGTTCAATTATTCCTTCACTCAGCATTCGCGTGATTTCAGCTGCTACTTTCTGTCGATATGCCAAGGGGATTGGATAGGGTGGCACACGAAACTGGTTGTGCGGACGAACACGAAATTCATATTGGAAGTTCTTTATTGATCCTGTCTTGGGAAGAAAGACCTCCGCATGTTCTACTAGTAATTTATGAAGTTCTTTGCGGTGGTCACTCCTTATATTCTTTATTGCTTCCACTTTTTCTCCTATTTTCTCCTTTATTTCTCCCATTATTCCGACTTCATTCTCATCCGTGTCCTCTCCCTTACCCGCAACGTCGACCTGTTCTTCCTTTCTGTCTTTCAGACACGCATAGTTTATCCGTACACAGTTAGACAGTAGTTGAGCTGGGATCAGCTGGTCGTCGAACTTAATGTGGACGGGATTCCCTTTCCTCAAAACCACTTCACCTCGTCCTAGATCAACTATCGCTTCATGTTCATTTAGGAAGTCCGTTCCTATTATCATGTCGATCGCCAGATTTGGCACGATCCAGAAGTTAGACTCTATTTTGTGTCCTTGGCAGGAGAATTCCAGTCTTGTTTGTTGGGTGACCTCCGTACATTTACCCGCTAATGCCCCTTTTATTTTGGTTTTCTTAACCGATAGGACCGGCCAGTCCATCTCCTGAGAGCACCTCTTGTATGCTGCCTCAGATATTGCTGTTATGTAGCTTCCACTATCTATTATCGCATTCATACTCTTTTCAGCTATTGCTACTGTGATAAGAGGCTGCCGATCTTGTCGAGGAGTTGCTTTATGTTCCTCGAGCAGGATTTCTGATAAATCTTCGTAATGTATCATCCGTAGTTGGCCAGGTCCGAGATTACGTGCGAAATTCCGGCGGCCTGTGTTCGCACTAGTCTGGCGTCAATCCCTTGTTAAGCTCCCCCTCCTCTGACGTGCATTAGGATTAGCGGGTCTAGTTTCAATCTCCTGGTTCCACTGTTGTCCTTGGTTTCGCTCTCTCCAATTACGGTCGCTTTGCCGTTCGTTATTCCTCCTATCCCAGATTCCTTGTCTAGATTGACCCTGCTCCCTGACGTTCTGGTTTCCGTGTCTTTGGTTTCCATAACCTTGAATAGCGTAACCTTGACTTCCGTAACCCTGGTTTCCTAACTGACCAGTGCGATTATGCGATCTGTTGTCGTCTTCCCTTCCTGGCCCGTGGTATTTGTTACTTTGCCCCTTCTTCCTGTCCTTTGCGTCTTGTTTATCAAAGACTACTTCGAGTTCGCGCAATAGACTCTTGAATGCTTCATGTCAGATCCACACTTGCCGACAAGTGTCTGTTGGTACCTAACTGGCAATTTGGAAAAGCAAAATTTAATGATTTCTCCGTTGCTATATGGACTATCTAAAAATTGATTCTTCTTGAGTAAATCATCAAGAAATTTTGTTGCGCTCCTATGCCCGGACACTTCCAGTTCAGGACAAAATATTATTTCCTCTTTAATCCTGTCTTGCGTTTCCTTTGACCAGTAGGTCCGCAGGAATGCACCAACAAATTCCTGATAAGTCCGACACGTCACTGCCACACCCCGCATCTTTTCCGCGGCTTGGCCTTCGATGTGTCCACACATGAATTCTAATTTTGCCTGGGTTGGCCATGATGCCGGTAATGAATTTGTAAACTGCATCACCCAGCTCTTCGGATGCATCGACCCTCCATTTTCTTTGAACTTCTGGAATTTTAGTATCGACAGGAAGTGATTGTGATCAAAATCCTGTCTGATCCTCGCACTGGTGTTGTCACTCGTTTCCGATACTTGCACGTCTGCTGAGTGTCCTGCTCTATCTTGCTGATAACTGTGATGTGCTACCTCTGTATCACAGTGGAAGTGGCTCTCAGAATTCACTCTCCTAGGTGGGCTATAATTATTGGAGCTATTACTCGCTGTTTCTGCGTGTGCATTGTTAGTTCCGCACTCTGTCACTGGGCTAGAGCACGGCGGGCTTTTCCTCGGAGACACAATTCTGTGTATTCCATCATTGGTATCCGAACGCACAGTGCTCGTGTGCCCGTTTTGCTCTAGTTTTGCTATCCGACTCTCTACTTCTTCCATTCGTTTCGTGGTGTTTGCAACCGCGATATTACCTTGAGTTTTTAAGAATGCTAGGGATTTTGAGTGGGATTGTGTTGTACGTCGCAAGCGCCCTGCGAGTTTAGAAGTTGCTTCCGCGACTTTCATTGCCCCTATTGCTGCCGTTTTGGCTAGGCCTGCTACTTTTTGTGCAGCTATTGACATTTGTTTTGCTTCTCCACATTCTTTCTTTATTGTTAGTAATTCCCCACGAATTTCCCCTATATGCGAAATTATAGTCTGAGTGTCCTTCTTACGCTGTTTCTCATCTTCTTCTTTCATGGATCGTAGGAAGCTCAGTATTGGGTTTACGTCATCTTTTTGATCCTCTTCAAACGTGGGAGATGTAACTCTGGACACCTGGGCGCTAGAGCTCTGACGTGGCCGAGCTAGCCCCTGTCTGCTCTCGTTCGTTTGATTATAAATTTCTGCTACCGTCTCGACCTGTGTGCCTGTCTCTGTTTCATCCTCTACTTCACTATCATAATCACGGCCGCAACGCTGCTCTGAGATCGCGTCCAAATCACCTTCCTCATCAATGACCCTGGCGTCCTGCCCTGCTAAAAATGTGCCCATGTCATCTCCGAACCTATTCCCGTCAGTAAGCTGCCCCTTATCCATTATGCTATCCTCTTTTGTTTTAGCTGCGCTCGATAATAGTCGTGCCTTACTTCTCGTTATCATTCATGAAAAACAAATTTATCTAAAATGCACAATAAAATTAATCTACTCCATATATTTTTACACATAAACATAAAATTTCAACAACGCCGCTCCAACGCTGTAATTATACGCACGATTTGTTGTGGTACAGAAACCGCACACAAATTCGACAAAGTGTGAAGTGGTACGGACACCACATCAAAGAAACATATAAAACAATGAACAAACAAACAAATATATACGCTGAAAACAAAAACAGTAAACATGCGCCGCTACTTAAAAACTAAACGCGGAACTACCAGAAAAAACTTGGGTATTAATCATTAAAAAAAATAGAGAGAAAAAAAATTGAATGTTCCTACTAAGAATCCTGTTTGTTTATCAGAGATTCACAGGAAAGATCCGAGGCCAAGGGTCGCCATTTTATGCGAGGTGCCGGGGCTAGTAGTGTATTTATCACTAAATTCTACTAGAATCCACATGTGTAAATCATGCTCTAAGCCCCCCCTATTCTAACTCCGACTTTTGCTGTTGCACAAGGATAAAACAAATACGCGAACTGACTCTAATCAACCCTGCTAGTGGAGTAGAAGAGAGTTTGGCACCTGCAATAATTTAATTTGATAAATAAGTTAAATAAACAAAGGTTTCATTAGCATAGTGAGGAATGATAGGGTTGCTCTATTGATTAACAGAAAGAAAGTTCTGTCCAAAATAACAATATGATTTATTAAGATTAAACGCAGAATAGTAAAAGAGACACAGGAAATATAAAACATCAAATTGGCTAAAATTGGAGATTCATACAAACACAGTAAAGGTGAAGTTGTCCCTAACTTAGATCGTGAGGTTTAAGACGAAGTGGTATGTGGAGCCAATTCCTTTCCACTCAAATCTCAAGAGAGACACACAGCTAACCCAATAGTAATTGCTGCTACTCGAAACTGAACAAAGTTAGAAAAGGATGAACAGGCGCGCTCTGCTGAGCTCTGATTATCACCTAGGAAAATCCCTATCTGCCGGTGCTGCGGACGTACATTACCAACAGTCTTCTTATCTCCCAGAACACGATCTGGCGTACCGCAGGCGAGGGCTGGTTGCTCCGACGTCCTCGACCGAAAGGCGACTGCCGACTACCTAGAGCACCCGTACAGGCCGAACACCGAACATTCCCGCCCCCACGACAGTGGCCGTGGTTACGTTCCAATCAGCAACTCGAAAACCGGCGGAAATTCCACTCCATTGCCGGAGCACTACCATTCCACCAATGGAGATTCTTGGCGCCAATTTCTGTGCTGATTTTGCAGAAAGTGCGGGAATTTTCCCGCCACAACTGCGTGGGTACACAAGTCATTCCCACGCCTCGCTGGTAGCCCGCCAGAAAGTGTTTTCGCAAAGTTTCTCTGAAGTAACGGAACCTCTAGCCCAGCCGCTACTTCACACCCCAGCGGGCGTGTCTCTTGACAATGTCGGCGTCTGAAAAGCATTCACTCGACTGCCTCACACACGTCGGCTTAACTCTCTCCAGTTCCACAGAGCCCGCCTGTCACCGGCCCACCCGGGTGACGAGAGACGCTGCGTGGGAAGTACGCGTGTTAAGGAAAAGCAACCCTCCACCGCATGCAACTAGAGAGGAGAATCGTAAGATAGAAATATGAGAGGGGGCTCATGCCACCTCTCATCGTCAATCAGTATTTTACCTTCGTATGTGAGTCTGTGCGCAGCAACTGCAGATTTGTCCAGTTCTCAATTTTTAATGTGTCCTTATGTTCTGCACAGGTGTCGGAAACGGTGCAGATGGCCTGACCGATGTAAATGCTTCCGCACTCATAAGGAATGTTGCTAATTCCAAGGATCCTGAGGCGGAGTCTGTCCTTAACAGGGCGTAGTATCGCCTTTATTTTCTTAGGAGGTCGGAAAGAGATTGTATACCTCGCCTTCTCAGGACTCTAACTATTTTGCTGGATGTAGTGCCGCAGAAAGGAAGGAGTACAATCAGTGTTTCATCAAGAGAATGTTCAACAAATTCGCATTTCCTTTTCTTGGAGAACGCAGACTTCATATCACGTAATCCACAGCCGTTCTTTCGGAGCACATACTTTGAATGCTTGTTTTCGGAATCCAAGTGGTCCTCGTCAGAAATAAGTTGTGCTCTGTGTACCAGTGCATTCAAGGCTACTTTCTTCTGGACTGGATGGTGAAGACTCTGGGCGCTAATATAAAAATCAATGTGCGTCGGCTTGCCGTAAATTGAGTGGCTGAGACATCCATCTGAATTTCATTGTACCAAAAGATGTAAAATTGGCAACCTTCCCTCTTTCTCTGTCTCGACGGTGAACTGGATATTTGGGTACATGCTGTTCAGATGTTCATGGAAGTGCTCAAGAGCTTGTATGCCGTATGGCCAGACCATAAACGTGTCGTCAACGTAACGACAAAATGAAAACGATGGAAGTAATAGTAGAAAGTTCGAGGTTTTTAGCCTGAACTGACGCGGCAAGAAGTTCGAGAATGTTTTATACAACAGTGCCGTTGCGAAAGACTTCTTTCTCGTATCTTGTTATCGTGGTCCTTGTGTGAGATGAACTCGTGTGTTGATGGCAGTAGGATAGTTCGGCAGTTTGTTGCAAACTCTGGTTCCGTAAAGCTTTTTAATAAAATTTAGGTTTGCGAAAAGATGGTCTTTTCCCTCCAGGGATTCTCATTTGAGTTCATGGAACATTTTTTTTTCATATTCCCGTGTTTATCGAACTTATCGATGCCAAATCTAGCGGCATTCCACTGTATTATTTCGATACCTTCCTTTAATCCGGCCTGGTGGGAATCCCAAACAATCGACCAGTACGTAGGGATGCGTTCACCAGTATCCAGTATCCTAAAGATGCTCTCAGTTTCAGATGAGCTACTTTTCCTAGAATTGTCCTAATAAGGTGAAGTCGACCACTCCCCTTCTCTACTAACGACCTGATGTGCTTGTTGCATTTCATGTAGCTATGCAACGTTACACCTAGATATTTAATCGACTCGACTGTCTCAAGCACCATACCTTGACATTGTATTCGAGCAGTACAGTATTGTTTCTCTCACTCATATGCATTAACTTGCATTTTTCCAAATTTGGAGCAAGCTGTGGTTCACTGCACCAAATGGAAATTCCTGTATCCTCCTACAGTCACTCGACGACCACACGTACCCGTACACTACAGCGTTATCAGCAATCTCAGAATGGTTCTCACCCTACCTATCAGATTATTTATGTATATAGCGTCAACTGCAAATGCACCGATAAAGTTTAGGACGCTCTTCAGCGATATTTTCTGAGAATCTCCTCACAAAACAATCTCCGAAATTTTGTTGGTGGAGTTTTGATTCACCCTGCACAGAGAACAAGAGAGATCCTATCACGCTTGCCTGGGACACATCTAATTATATCTTTGTCTCTGATGAAAGAAAAAGGGAAATTTATTAAAAAGTTTATTAGCTGTAAACAATAAGCGTTTTTCTTTGCTTTCTCTGCAAATTTAAATGCACAGAACACTTCAGAAATAATGCTGTGCTGTCTCCTCTGTAGGTAATAATAGCGTATCGAGCCTGACGAAAAAGCTTAACAATTCGTAAATTGGAAGCTGGAACTATTTTCCCAGAGACGGATGTAATGACTTTCGGATTTTCAATAAATATTCTGTTTTGGCATATTTCTTCAAGCTGTAATTTCATGACTGACTTTCAAAAGACGAAATATTTCTTTAAGACACCTTTTTGTGAAGTGTTGCTTGAGACTTTCAGGGAACGATACTAAATCGATGAATCAACAGGTATTCTGGTCTCGTATTAGAAACTGTCTTTATAACTTCTAATTTCTACGTTTTTATTATCTGGTAACAACAATTTAATTTTTTACTAACATCAGTTATTTAGTGGATAAAAATATAGTAGTTTATGTGTAATAATTTCAAGTTCTCGGATACATGTACATAATTACAATTTAGTTGTAAAAGGCAATACTAATTCATGTGATATCTTTTATTGGGAGGCGTCATGCTATTAGGAGAAAGGAAGAAAAGCAGTCTACGTCAAGAAATAAATTTAGCAGACCTGCACAGACGGCAACATATCCGCCACTACATGTGAACGTTGCAAGTTACTCATGTTTAGCAAATACACAAGGAGATTTCTGGACATCCAGCGGTGTTTGGAGGTGAGCAGCTGAGGGAAGCAGAGTACGACAGGAACTGCTAACACAGAGTTTTGCAATCAAGGAAGTCTGCGGCTGATAGCGAGGTGTCTCTAGGGTCTCCGGAAATGTTACGTTGTGAGGAATCCGCAAACAGGAAACGAATTTATCATCTGGGCATTTGGTAATCTTCCAGGCAGTTGGGAAATTCCAAAGGACAATGGGCCTTCTCCATTTACAGGAACTTTGTGAAAGACTTTATCCACTTATATTGGGAACGCGGTCGCTCCTAGTATTTCATAAACAGTTCGAGATCTAAAAGCAACATTTTTGAGGAATATTAGCGCCTAAAGGATCGAGTCTTTTATTGTATCGTTCATTGATACTTGTAACTTTTTACCTATTGATCCGTCGAAGCCTACAGGCCTTTTTAATATAGAGATGCACTTATTAATGGGGATTTAACAGCTTTGAGAACAGTAATATAGTGGACTTTTTTGGGGATGACAGTCATCAGTTTTCTGGCTACTTTGATGCAGCCCGCCACCAATTGCACTTCGGTGCCAACCTCTTCATCTGGGAGTAGCATCTGTGCCCCGTGTTCACAATTATATGTTTCGTGTATTCAAAATTTTGTTTTCCCAAACGGTTTTCACCTTCTACAGCTGTCTCAAAGTATCGTGGATGTTATTCCATGATGTCTTAACACGTTCTATCATCCTGTTGCTTCTCCTTGCCAATGGCTTCCACATTTTCCTCTCTTCAACGATCCTGCGAAGAACCTCCTCATTTCTTTAATTTTCAACATCCTTCTACAGCACCACATCTAAAACGCTTCCATTCTCTTCTTCTCTGGTTTTCTCACAGTCCATGATTCACTTCCATACAGAACTGGGCTCAAGACGTACATTCTAGTCAGTTTCTTCCTGAAATTAAAACCGAAGGTTGATACGAATAGACTTTTCTTGTCCACAAATGCCGTCTTTACCTGTGCTAGTCTTTTTGTGTCCTCATTGTTTTGCGCAGCATGGCATTATTTTGCTTCCAAAGCAGCAGGATTTCTTCACTTCGTCTGCTTCATGGTCCCCAGTTCACATGTGATGTTTACCGTTAATCTCATTTCCGCTACTTCTCATTTCTTTCATACTTATTTGGTTTTGTTTGAATTCCTAGTGTGTGCTCATTCAACAGGCCCTCTAATTCTTCCCCACATTCACTGAGAATAACAATGTCCCAAGGGAAACTCATCATAGACACCCTTTTTTACAGAACTTTAATACCACTCCTAGATCTTTCTTTTATTTCTGTCTTTTATAGTAACGGAACATTCTCCGTGCTTCTAATTCACAATTTCATTGCAAATGTGTTGAAGGCGACCGCAAATTCCTCCTAACACCTAGTATAAGCTCCTCTAGGTTATGTTACTGAGATCTTTTATGAGCTCCTGTTCGTTTTGAATTATAATTACTTTTTAAAATTTTTGCGGAGTCTAATTTTCTCTCCAGCTTTCACCAGAAGTTCTATGCTCTTCCCTTTAGAAGATGAACATTTCTGATCTCGATCCTCAATTTCAAGTCACATTCAAATATCATTACGAAATCCAGTCGTTTCAATGCAGTGAAGGTTGCTTAGAGGTGTACGGTATATTATCAGGGACTTAAGTAAGACCACACCACATTACAAAGATGAAAACGGCTTAAAATAGCCGCTTTGTCGTAAAATAATAGTCACAGCATGTTTCTAGACCCATTTATTATTCATTAGGCGTTTTGGCCTAAAATTTAAGTTAACGCTAAAAGAAACAAAAGTTTTTCCTTTTCACTCAGAAAACAACTTTATGACCAACATGTCACAGGAGCACACATGTTGGTCATAAAGTTATTTGTTGAGTGAAGTAGTAAACCTTATGTTACTTTCAACGTCAGTTGACATTTTTGGGAAAGTTGTATATTCATTTTTTATTAAATGGCCATCTGAAGATAGAGCATGCAACGCGTAATGAATAATAAATGGGGCCAGAACATCCACTGGCTATTATTTTGCGACTACCCAGCTTTTTTAAAGCCATTTTTACCTTTGTGATTACAATTTTCGTACGCCTCTAATACGAATTTCAGTCACGTCTACGATGCTCCATATTGCTATTACATTAGAAGATTAATTAAGCTCCACAGCGAGACAAAGCTCAAATGATTTCTTCCTGTACAATTTTCGACTTACTGATTGATGAAAAATTTTTTCCGATCCCTAATGTAACTTATTTTCCTTATGTGCTAGCGGATTTCACCGTTTCCTCCTAATATTGAACAACTTGTACACCGATAGTAAACACGAAATAAAAATATGGTTTAACAAGTAATCGACAGAAACCTGTGTTTACATAAGCTTTATTAGCCTATTCTCCTTCAACATTTCCGCTGTTTAATCAAAACTAGATTACCTACAAATTACGGTGAATCTTTCACAACCTGTTCAATTGTCGCTCTAGTTCGCTCAGTAAGTACTAAATTAATCTTGTAGAATCTCTCATTACTTACGGCTGCTTCCATGAATCAGGGAGAAACGTGATATATCTGCAGACAAGTAGTAGGTCGCATAATAAGCTGCTTTCCATGGCCACCCTCTGAAACTTCAGATTTGCCCTATCACAGAGAACTTAGGACTGCTATCAGTATCCTAAAACTAAAATTATGCGCTTCATTTTGTCATAAGTCACTCTGTCTCGCCTCTGAATTTCACAGACTGTGAATCCCAAGAAAACGCACTGCTGCATCGATCTACGAGGAGACAAGTTGTCGATTGGACTTGCTAGTCTAATGCAGCTCATTAAACTCCAGTCATTTATGAAAATCTCCTCCGACCATACATCGCTAATGTAATGAGACTACAAAATAAATTTTCATTGTCACTTTTGTCAACAATTTTTGTGATCTACTCAGACTTCTGATCTTTAGAAACTCGCTCTGAGGACCTTCTGTTCTGATAACACAAACCGTCAAAATACAGTAGCAGTGAAATCCATACTGGTCATAAGAGGAGTTCATTATCAAACCCAAATCATTTTCACGGTAATGTCACTTACAGCAACAGGACACATTAAACGATTCGCTTTATCACCTCTTCGTCCGTATATAATACCTTTGTTGATAAGTTAACAACTACTTCATATAAACTGATGAGACTGCAGTGAGTCGATATTACAAACTGTTTTGTCTTAGACTTTCCATTTGCAAATTCTAATTGCTCACGTGGCATATCTATAGTTTTACCAATTCATTCTCCTACACCTCTAGTTGGTATTTTCCTCTGTAGCAGGTGATGAATCAGTTCAGCCAGCTGAACTCGAAAATTGTCTCGAGCTGTGCAGTGAACGAAAATATTCTATTTTCGAACCATAGTGGATTAAATTAGGAAATACAACAACAAAAGTTTATATAAATTATTGTTGTCGAAAGAGATAGCAAATGAAGGAAAATGGCATTAGAAAACTATTTTTCTTTTGTTGTTGTTGTTATATGTTGTGGTCTTCAGTCCAGAGACTGGTTTGAATCAGCTCTCCAGGCTACTCTATCCATTGCAAGCCTCTTCATCTCTAAAAAACTACTGCAACCTTCATCCTTCTGAATCATCTGACTGTATTCATCTCTTTCATTGCTTTTAATCAAGTTTTGCCACAAATCCCTTTTCTCCCCATTTTTATTCAGTGCATCTTCATTGGTCACTGTATCTACCCATCTAATATTCAGCATTCTTCTGCACCACCATATTTCAAAACATTTTTCTGTGCTCTTGTCTTCATTCCAGAGCTATTAACATTTCAGTCTATATTCATATTAATAAATCTGTCTTCTTCAAAAGCTCTTTTCTTGCTACTGCCATTCGACATTGTAATCCTCTCTTCTTCTTCCATCATCAGTTATTTTGTTGCCCAAATACCAAAACTCATTTACCACTTTTAATGTCTCGTCTTCTAATCTAATTCCCTCAGCTTCACCTGACTTACTTCGACTGCATTCCATCATCCTTGTTTTGCTTTTGTTGATGTTCATCTTATATGCTCCTTTAAAGACACTGTCCGTTCAGTTCAACTGCACTTCCATACTCTTTGCTGTCTCTGACAGAATGTCATAGGCAAATCTCAAGGTTTTTATTTCTTCTCACTGGACTCTAATCCCTACTCCAAATTTTTCTTTGGTTTCTTTTACTGTTTGCTCAATTTCAGATTGAATTACACCGGCCCAAACCTTGTCTCACTCCCTTTTCAACTACTACTTCCCTTTCACGCCCCTCGACTCTCATAACTGCCGTCTGGTTTCTGTACAAGTTATAAATAGCCTTTCGTTCCCTGTATTTTACCCCTAGTACCTTCATAACTTCAAAGAAAGTATACCAGTTGTCGTTGTGAAAAGCTTTCTCCGAATCTACAAAGCTATAAACGTACGTTTGCCTTTCCTTAACCTACCTTCTGAGATAAGTCGTAGGGTCATTATTGCCTCGCATGTTCCAACATTTCTCCGAAATCCCAGCTTATCTCCCCGAGGACAGTTACCACTAGCTTTTACATTGTTCCGTAAATAATTCCTATCAATATTTTGCAAACTGATAGTTCGGTGTTATTCACGCCTGTCAATACCTGCTTTCTTTGGAACTGGAATTATTAGATTCTTCTTGAAGTCTGACGGGATTTCGCTTTCTCATACATCTCGTATACCAGATGGAATAGTTTAATTATGACTGGCTCTCGCAAGGATATCATCAGTTCAGAGGGAATCTCGTCCACTCTGGGGGCCTTGTTTCTACTTATGTTTTTCAGTCAAATTCTTCTCGAAGTATATCACCGGACTCATTTTCATCTACGTCCTCTCCTCTTTCTATAACATTGACTACAAATGAATTCCCCTTGCACAATCCTTCTATATGCTCCTTGTACCTATCTGATTTCTGTTCTTTCTTAGTAATGGATTTATATCTGAGCTCTTGTATTCATGGCTGCTTTCTTTTTTCTAAACATCTCTTTAATTTTCCAGCAGCAGTATCTATCTTTCCCCTAATTATATACGCTTCTATACCCTTAGGTATGTCCTCTACACATTCCTGCTTACCCATTTGGCATTCCCTGCGAACCTCATTTTTAGCAGTTTGTGTTTTTTTTCTTTCGCCTGCCGCATTTGTTACATTTTTATATTTTCTCCTTTCCTCAGTTAAATTCGATGTGTCCCTTAATATCCAAAGATTTATACTAGACCTTTACTATATCATCTCTCAAAGTTACCCATTAGTATTCTACTGTATTCCTTTCCCTTGTTTCAGTCAATCGTTGCCTAATGCTGCTTCTGAAACTTTCAACACCCTTTGGTTCTTTCAGCCTATTCAGGCCCCATGTCCTTAATTTCCTACCATTTTGTAATTCGTTCAGTTATAATATACAGTTCATAATCTGTAAATTCTGCTCAGTATCCACATCTGCCTCTGGAAATATGACGCAGTTTAAAATCTGGTCCTATAACAAATCGCTGTGTTCACAGTTGGGCGTTCGGATCATTTTGAATTTATAGTAGAACTTACATCTTTTGCTTTTGCCATGAAAATCTTTCATTACACTGCAGTTTAATATAATTACGATCGTACATTACCAAGATACACCGCTGTCTAGCGACGATTTCTATGCCCGACTTTCATCAGAGTAGGAAAATTGAGGTAATCATCTGTACTCAACAAGGCGGGAAGTTTATTTTAATCATTAACATACAGCTCTGTGTTATTCTTATCCTATCCTGCTGCCGTCAACGCGATGTTGTACTCCTGGACAACCAACATTCAAAATTTCATTTTATCATTTTATTTATTTTGTGGGATACATTACATTCCGAAATCTCTGTCTTACCGTTATACACTCCTGGAAATTGAAATAAGAACACCGTGAATTCATTGTCCCAGGAAGGGGAAACTTTATTGACACATTCCTGGGGTCAGATACATCACATGATCACACTGACAGAACCACAGGCACATAGACACAGGCAACAGAGCATGCACAATGTCGGCACTAGTACAGTGTATATCCACCTTTCACAGCAATGCAGGCTGCTATTCTCCCATGGAGACGATCGTAGAGATGCTGGATGTAGTCCTGTGGAACGGCTTGCCATGCCATTTCCACCTGGCGCCTCAGTTGGACCAGCGTTCGTGCTGGACGTGCAGACCGCGTGAGACGACGCTTCATCCAGTCCCACACATGCTCAATGGGGGACAGATCCGGAGATCTTGCTGGCCAGGGTAGTTGACTTACACCTTCTAGAGCACGTTGGGTGGCACGGGATACATGCGGACGTGCATTGTCCTGTTGGAACAGCAAGTTCCCTTGCCGGTCTAGGAATGGTAGAACGATGGGTTCGATGACGGTTTGGATGTACCGTGCACTATTCAGTGTCCCCTCGACGATCACCAGTGGTGTACGGCCAGTGTAGGAGATCGCTCCCCACACCATGATGCCGGGTGTTGGCCCTGTGTGCCTCGGTCGTATGCAGTCCTGATTGTGGCGCTCACCTGCACGGCGCCAAACACGCATACGACCATCATTGGCACCAAGGCAGAAGCGACTCTCATCGCTGAAGACGACACGTCTCCATTCGTCCCTCCATTCACGCCTGTCGCGACACCACTGGAGGCGGGCTGCACGATGTTGGGGCGTGAGCGGAAGACGGCCTAACGGTGTGCGGGACCGTAGCCCAGCTTCATGGAGACGGTTGCGAATGGTCCTCGCCGATACCCCAGGAGCAACAGTGTCCCTAATTTGCTGGGAAGTGGCGGTGCGGTCCCCTACGGCACTGCGTAGGATCCTACGGTCTTGGCGTGCATCCGTGCGTCGCTGCGGTCCGGTCCCAGGTCGACGGGCACGTGCACCTTCCGCCAACCACTGGCAACAACACCGATGTACTGTAGAGACCTCACGCCCCACGTGTTGAGTAATTCGGCGGTACGTCCACCCGGCCTCCCGCATGCCCACTATACGCCCTCGCTCAAAGTCCGTCAACTGCACATACGGTTCACGTCCACGCTGTCGCGGCATGCTACCAGTGTTAAAGACTGCGATGGAGCTCCGTATGCCACGGCAAACTGGCTGACACTGACGGCGGCGGTGCACAAATGCTGCGCAGCTAGCGCCATTCGACGGCCAACACCGCGGTTCCTGGTGTGTCCGCTGTGCCGTGCGTGTGATCATTGCTTGTACAGCCCTCTCGCAGTGTCAGGAGCAAGTATGGTGGGTCTGACACACCGGTGTCAATGTGTTCATTTTTCCATTTCCAGGAGTGTATAATCAGTCTGGCGCGATCTGGTGTCTCCATCTCTCTTCAACGTACACAACATTTTTTGTGGTTCCTCAGCCAAGTTTTGCGATGATTAAATTATGCTCTTTGCAAAATTCTACCAGGCAGTTTCCTCTGCCATTCTTTCCTCCAGTCCCTATTCACCAACTATTTCTCCTTCTCTTCCTTTACCTAACATCGAATTCCACTCCGCCAACACAATTAAATTTTAGTCCCCGTTAACTGTCTCAATAATTCCTTTTATCTCGTCACACATTTCTTGAATCTGCACATCATCTGTGCAACTTAGCATATCAACTTGTACTTCTGTGGTGAGTTTTGGCTTCATGTCTGTGTTGGTTACGATAGTACAATCACTGTGATATTCGCAGTAGCTTACCCGCATTCCTATTTTTCTTATTCATTATCATAACTACAATTATATGTCGAAACATTATGACCACTGCCCACAGCGGCGCTGGATGATGCCTGGTGACGTTCAGGCACGTGACCCGGTATGAAAAGTATGTAAGCGTAGCAGAGACAGGTGCGGGATCATCCTAGAGAAGACAAGGGCTGCAAACGTCGAAGGACAGATTAATATTACGCAAAGACTGTGATCAGGAATCTCGAAAATGGTGAAGCTGGTAGAACGTTGACATGATACTAACTTGAGCATCTACGGAAAGAGGTAGAAGGACAGTGAAACTACCACTAGCGCTAAATGGTTGGACTTCCACAGCTTTTCACAGAAAATGGTTTCTGTGGTTGTCTGCTCTTTAAAGTAAGATAGATGGTGATCTGTGGCACCTCTGCTGAAAAAGCACAATTCTGGTGCCCGCATATGTGTTTCAAAGCATACCATTCATCGTACATTGTTGAACATGGAGCTCCGCTGCAGACCACCCCTAAGTGTTCTGACCGTCACCGCCCTCTTGTAGTCCAAAGTGATTTATTAATTTTGAGTGAAGTTGCGACTGGTCACATTTTCACAGCACTTGGCACACTGAGATAGTGACACACTGCCGAGAGAGGTAGCGACGGTAGAATTTGAATGAACAGTTTTCATAATACGCATCTTTTATTTTCTTCTTTGTTGTAAGTTGAAGGTTCGTAGTCCATTCTAAAGTATAACTTTTTATACTGCTCTAGAGTATATTTGGGTTCATTCTATTGAATAAAATGAACACTGGTGGACTTTCTGGTGTTGAACACTTATATTTTCGGTCATTTCACTTCATAATTCAACTCAGTACTTCTAACTACTCAGAGACAAAGATTTACCTCTAACAACATGTAGCAAAGACAGTACTGTCGTATATCGGACTATTTGGATCGCATCATCATCGTTTAAGACTGATTATGCCTTTCAGCGTTCAGTCTGTAGCATAATCCCCCTTGTAAAATTCCTCCATGATCCCCTATTCAGTGCTAACATTGGTGCCTCTTCTGATGATAAGCCTATTACTTCAAAATCATTTTTAACCGAGTCTAGGTATCTTCTCCTTGGTCTACCCCGACTCCTCCTACCCTCTACTGCAGAACCCATTAGTCTCTTGGGTAACCTTACTTCTCCCATGCGTGTAACATGGTAACCAGGTAACCAGAATCCACCCAGCTTTCGCTCCCATACAACAAAGTTGGTCGAAAGATTGAACGGTGCACAGATAACTTAGTCTTGGTACTGACTTCCTTCTTGCAGAAGAGAATAGATCGTAGCTGAGCGCTCACTGCATTAGCTTTGCTACACCGCGTTTCCAGTTCTTTCACTATGTTTCCATCCTGTGAGAATACGCATCCTATTTGGATCTATTTGTGTAAAATCATCTTCGGAACATACATTTCATAAATAAAATACAAATAATTCGTTATCTTATTAAGCTGTCCATAATCACGATCATAATTACATTAAGTGTTTATACATGTTGACGATTATACGTTTTGTATAGTTATGTGGTAGTGGATTTCTGAGTTTGGAGTCTTCAATTTGGAATCGGTCATTTCAAACAATCCAAGATCGGTTAGTACATTTATTTCATCATTTTTATTACAAGTACCTTCAAAATTTTTTAAAAGCGTAAAATCCTAGAAATATTTTGATACAAGATAATAGAACTGGTTATGGCAACAAGATATGGGGTATAACAAAGCAATATTCATAAATTATTCATTACATGATACACAACATTTTGATTACCTTTACTTCATTACTTCATTCAAATGAGGACAAGAGCATAATTTCACTTTACAGAATTCTATTATCGCCAATTTTCTGAACAATTTCAAAGTCTGCCCTTTTACCTACTCTGTAGCTCTCAGATTATTTCCAAATATCATATAACAAATATGGGATAAGCAAAAGATGGTACACTTATCAGAAGTGTCTACTTGTACCTTTGCTCTTTGACATAAAGCCACATTCATTGATTTTTTTTCATATTGTCATGACAGTAGAACCTGTGTTTCATGAAAATATCTGTAAGCATTTTGAGAAACCCAAAAATACTATGATCAACAAATGTCTATTAGTAACCACTACACAAAAACATTTTCCTTATAGTCCCTCCTATCACCACAGTACACATTCATATTACCAAACTCAACAGTCGGCTCTAATTTATTATCCATAAAAGATACAAGATTCTTCTTACTTCCAAATTTAACTTTCACGCAGAACATTGAATTCTCAACACATAAAAATATGCTAAACAAAATTTATTATAAGAGCTACTTTGCAGGAAACTTTTTTATGCTTGATATGGTGCATTTGGAAGGATATAACTGTTAGTTCACCTCATTCACAGAAATTGTGGTGACATAAAATACAATAGAACCCAGACAGAAAAGATTTGAAAAAATAATTGAAGAGCACAGGGGGAGCAGAAACTGGTTAGGAAATAGAATAGAGTGCAGCAGAAATTAAGAATCAAGCTAGGAAATGCACCACTCGCAAAGTGGTGTGCCTAGAAAAGTCAGTAGACCCTCTACCTTAATTCTGGGTGCAAGACCATCAATTTTACCACTCATTTTCTTCTGTAGTCTCTAATTGGTACAATAATTTTGCATTCATTAGTTTTCATGCAACATAATAGATTGTACAATAAATTACTAAAAATTGCGTTTCAAATCTTTGAAATTATGTTACAAGATGAGACAACTAGCTTATTCTTACATGTTTTCCTGAAAACTGAATTATTTAGTTACTTATGTAAAAAAAATTGGCCATATTTTATGCCAAAAACGTCAATAACACTGAAATTTGCTTAGCTGTTCATTAACTATTTGTCACTGTCATATTTAAATTCTTCTTTCACGTCTACTTAAAGTACACGGATTCAATGGGGCAATATTAAAGTTCAATACACATACAAAAATAATATTAAACGTCAAAAAATATATATCATAGTAAACAAAAATTATATACAGCACAATAAATTGCAATTATGTTGTGAGAAATAGTGTGGCGCTTTCCACACACCTTCCAGAAACTAGTACACAATAAATGTCAAAGTTTCATTAGATGACAAATAATTATACCAGGAAAAAATGCTCAAATCGACATTTCTCAAATCTCAGAGCCTTTTAACACAAATATCATGACTAAAAATAACATGGAAATGTCACAAGCATTAATTCATTATATACCACAAAGAAAGTCATATTAAGAACTGAATAAATGCTCAGAAACTAACTGAGATTTGTACTTAAGGCTTCAGCTTCTGAAATGATTAGTTAGTTAAAATATTATTCTAAACACCAACAAATAACACAGTATAAGAACTAATTTCTCATGCAAGAACAGAATAAAATACAAGTCTTGGCTTATTTACAACCTGAAACACAGAACAAGCAAAAATTATATGTTAACCCTTTTGAGTTGTTAGCTCAAAAATTTATGAAAAACTGTAATTTCCTAGTTCTTTGTACATGGTAGATAATATTTTGATTCTACAAATTTTTAGGATGTGAATTATGAAAATTGTTTATTCAAGTTCTGCTGTCACAGTCTCTGTCTGCAGTGTACCAAATGCTTTGAAAATGTGACCAGCTGACAAAATCAGTTAGTTGCTTCAAAATTAATAAATCATCTTTGGGCTAAAAAGCGCCGTGAAAGTCTGTAAATGGTACCATCGTCCAGTATTTTCTGAAAGTGAAGTGTGAACACTAGGTTGGGCTATTTTTCTTGTTACAGATTAAATAAGTGTATGGTGTGAAAATCTTATACGAACAGTCAGATAAGTTATGAGCAACTGTTACAAAACAATAATAATAAAAGAAAAAGGAGATCGCAATTATCAAGAAGAAAAGGATGAAAAACGAAGAGTGAGGTGTATAATTAACAATGGCGACGTCTAACAACAAAGTTATATACTAGAAACATTTTCTTCAATTTCTCATCTTCATTTCTTTTAGTAGTGAAGTGGTTCATTGAATAATTATTAACAATGACAGTCATTGAACAGGAATCTGAAATAATGGAGGCTAATACAGACTAATCTAGCCTTGTAACGCTAACCAAAGCAGCCTTGCTGTGCTGGTACTGCAAACGGCTGAAAGCAACAGCCATAATTTTTCTCGAGGGCATGCAGCTTTACTGCATGGTTAAATGATGATGGCATCTTCTTGCGTAAAATATTCCGGAGGTAAAATAATCCTCCATTCCGATCTCCGGGCGGGGACTACTCAGGAGGACGTCGTTCTCAGGAGAAAGAAAACTGGCGTTCTACGGATCAAATCCCTTAATAGGGCAGGTAGGTTAGAAAATATTAAAAGGGAAATGGATATGTTAAAGTTAGATAGAGTGGGAATTAGTGAAGTTCGGTGGCAGGAGGAACAAGACTGCTGGTCAGGAGAATACAGGGTTATAAATACAAAATCAAATAGAGGTAATGCAGAAGTAGGTTTAATAATAAGCAAAAAAAATAGGAGTGCGGGTAAGCTACTACAAACAGCATAGAGAATACATTACTGTGACCAAGATAGACACGAAGCTCACACCTACTACAGTAGTGCAAGTTTATATGCCAACTAGCCTCGCAGATGACGAAGAGACTGATGAAATGTATGACGAGATGGTGAAAGGAGACGAAAGTTTAACAGTCATGGGGGACTGGAATTCGATAGTAGGTAAAGGAAGAGACCAAAAAGTTGTAGGTGAATGTGGAATGGGGGTTAGAAATGAAAGAGGAAGCCACCTGGCAGAATTTTGCACAATCAAAGCTATCACTTGGGTCAAGGATCAGGAAGGAAGGTTGTATACATGGAAAAGGCCTGGAGATACTGGAAGGATTCAGATAGACTATATAATGGTAAGACAAAGATTCAGGAACCAGGTTTTAAATTGTAAGACATTTCCAGGGGCAGATGTGGACTCTGACCACAATCTATAGGTTATGAACTGTAGATTAAAACTGAAGAAACTGCAAAAAGGTGGGAATTTAAGGAAATGGGACCTGGATAAACTGACAGAACCAGACGTTGTAAAGAGTTTCAGGGAGAGCGTTAGGCAACGATTGACAAGAATGGGGGAAAGAAATATAATAGAAGAAGAATGGGTATCTTTGAGGGATGAAATAGTTAAGGCAGCAGAGTCAAATAGCTAAAAATACGAGGGCTAGTAGAAATCCTTGGGTAACAGAAGATACATTGAATTCAATCGATGGAAGGAGGGAATATAAAAATTCAGTAAATGAAGCAGGCAAAAAGGAATACAAGCGTCTCAAAAATGAGATCGACAGGAAGTGCAAAATGGCTAAGCAGAGATGGCTAGAAGACAAATGTAAGGATGTAGAGGCATATCTCACTAGTGGTAAGATAGATACTGCCTACAGGAAAATTAAAGAGATCTTTGGAGAAAATAGAACCGCTTGTATGAATATCAAGAGCTCAGGTGGAAACCCAGTTCTCAGCAAAGAAAGGAAAGCAGAAAAGTGGAAGGAGTGTATAAGGGGTCTATACAAGGGCGATGTACTTGAGGACAATATAATGGAAATGGAAGAGAATGTAGATGAAGATGAAATGGGAGATATGATACTGCGTGAAGAGTTTGACAGAGCACTGAAAGACATAAGTTGAAACAAGGCCCCAGGAGTAGACGTCATTCCATTCGAACTACTGACAGCCTTGGGAGAAACAGCCGTGACAAAACTCTACCATTTCGTGAGCAAGATGTATGAAACAGGCGAAATACCATCATACTTCAAGAAGAATATAAAATTACAATCCCAAAGAAAGCAGGCGTTGAGAGACATGAAAATTGCCGAACTCATTAAAAAGTCACAGCTCCAAAATAGTAACGCTAAAGCTTTACAGACGAATGGAAAAACTATTAGAAGCCAACCTCAGGGAAGATCAGTTTGGATTCCGTAGAAATGTTGGAATATGTGAGGCAATACTGACCCTACGACTTATCTTAGAAGATATATTAAGGAAAGGCAAGCCTACGTCTCTAGCATTTGTAGACTTAGAGAAAGATTTTGACAGTGTTGACTGGAATACTGTCTTTCAAATTCTGAAGGTGGCAGGGGTAAAATACAGGGATCGAAAGGCTATTTACAATTTGTACAGAAAACAGAGTGCATTTATAACAGTCGAGGGCCATGAAAGGGAAGCAGTGGTTGGGAAGGGAGTGAGACAGGGTTGTAGCCTCTCCCTGATGTTATTCAATCTGTATATTAAGCAAGCAGTAAAGGAAACAAAAGAAAAGTTCGGAGTAGGTATTAACTTTTATTAAGAGAGGAGAATTTTACAGCTATGTAAAATGAACTGGGCGGACCTCACTATAGCAAACAGGAATGTGCCGTACACGCGTTAAGCCTATTGAAGGCCACAAAAATAATGGCAATAAAACACTGACCAAATTAAGAAATATACGAGTACATGTATGGCGTACAGTAATCAGCCACCAGAAAGAGAAGGAAATGACGCTGGACGCTGCTTCAAACGAGAACAGTTATTCAACAGGACTGCGTGCTTAAGAGCAGTTTGGTCGTTCAAAATGCCAGAAGGATCACGGCAAATTTTGCGCATGTTTTCTGTTTCCTCTATAATGTTTAAAACCGGGCCTAGACGTTGAATATGTAGAATGCTGCAGTTTGTGTTTATATTTGAAATGGAATGGTTATGATACTTCAGGTGGTTAGTGAGAGCGGATTTGGAATTGCTAAGATCCTGATTTCCACTGAACCGTATGTTAAAGGAGCGGCCAGTTTGGCCTGTGTATGCGGAAGGGCACTCACTACACTGAAAGTGATAGACGCCCGATTGTGCGTAGCGATTGTCTTCTCTGGTTTCGTGGTGTTTCAATAGGTGCCCGACCATATGCGCGGTGTAGAAGGCGGGTATAACCCCCTCTTTTCTAAGCCCTTTTCCAATCCTGTGAGATGTAACACCTACATAAGGGATCCTACAAAAAATTTTTAGAGTTATCATTATTAGTAGATGACAGGGTAATTCCATACAGATCGTTGGAAGCGGCTTTCGATTGCATTTGCTGATGAAGAACATCAACAACATTTATCTGGTAGCCATTAGCATGTGCTACGAATTTTATGGTATTCAACTCGCACTGGTAATTTTCTTTTGAGAGTGGGACTCTGGCCGCGCGGTAAAGCTTAGCACGAAGAGCTGCCATTTTTTGCTGCTTTGGATGAACTGAAGAGTAATGAATTATAGAACTAGTCGTAGTTGGTTTCATAAATATGTTAAAGTGAACTTTATTGTCCTGTAACGATATTTCCAGATATAAAAATCGATTGTAAAACCAAAGTGGTATTCTATCGTACACTCAATCTTGAGTTGCATTTTGTTAAAGTTGCAGCTGGGCGTCGGTCAAGTTATACAAAAGTATGATGACATGACGTATCTTTTGTAGCATACTACTCTTGGTGTTGTGAGTGGGTTGAAAACAACTGACGTTCAATGTGATGTAAATATTAACTATTATACTGGCAATGGTGGATCCCATGGCTAAAAAGTTGGATTCACTAATAGAAATCACCTCTTTAATAGGAATATTCGTGTACATGCTTAAGATTTCGAGACTTGCTACATTCGTATCACTGGTTACACTTACACGACTGAGGTGTGTAATTAACTCCTCTCTGTTCTTGATGGCATGATCATAGTGGAAAAAAGTAGTGCTTAATGAGGAAACTTTGCAATTCCTTAGCCTATAAGTAATCTGGGGCATTAATAGCATCGATAATTGGCCTTAAAGCAGCCTGTGGCTTATGAAATTTCCCAACGTCCCTGAAAGTGGACGTTCTCGAATTCAGCGGTATTGAAGTTTTTTAAGAAATTGGGTGAATAATGTGTCTGTTTCTTTAATTTCTGCTACGAACTTGGCTGTGGGGTTAAATGAGTAAGTTTTGAACATAGTGCTAGAGAGGAAGTCCTGTGCTTTTCGTACGTAGTCGGCCTGGGATAGGACTACTGATGTGTGGCCTTCGTACGCCCCCACAATTTTGTCTTGCTTCTTCTGAAGCTTCCTGTTAATGTCGCGCAAAATGTATTGACCCGCGCATAGACATACTTCTTGTGGGGATTCCCGTGTTTCTGATTTTTATGATTTACTGTGGCAAGTTGTATTGCAATGGCTTTCTTCAGTTTTTGACAGACGGAGATTTTTGTGGGGTTATCCGATTTAGCCTGATCCAGGTTAGCCCTTTGTTTAGAAAACACATTTCCTCGAGATTAAAAACGATGCTAGTTTGGTTCCCAAACATGTGGTAAAAACTAAAATTACATTTAGGAGCTACTTCCAGAGCCGAGTCAAACCTCACACCTAATCTTTCCAGCTTCCTGATATGAGAACTAGAATATTATCCTTCAGACAATTAATGATATACGTAAAATGCGCATATGCGTCGTCAAGGACATCATATATGGACAATCTGACGGTTTAACCAGGGGATCCCCCATTGCCAGCACAATAGCTAATGTTTACGTCACATTGAACATCAGTTATTTTCAACCCACCCACAACACTTTCAAAGAGCAGTATGCTACAAAAGATACATCGATAACATCATACTTTTGTACAACGGGACCGACGCAGAGCTGCAGCTTTTTCAACATGACTTTAATAAAATGCACCTCAAGATTGAGTGTACAATAGAATACCACTTTGGTTTTGCAATCGATTTTTATACCTGGAAATATCGTTACAGGACAATAAAGTTCACTTTAACATATTTATGAAACCAACTACGACTAGTTCTATAATTCATTACTCGTCAGTTCATCCAAAGCAGCAAAAAATGGCAGCTCTTCGTGCTATGCTTTACCGCGCGGCCAGAGTCCCACTCTCAAAAGAAAATTACCAGCGCGAGTTGGATACCATAAAATTCGTAGCACATGCTAATGGCTACCAGATATATGTTGTTGATGTTCTTCATCAGCAAATGCAATCGAAAGCCGCTTCAAACGATTTGTATGGAATGACCCTGTCATCTACTAGTAATAATAACTCTAAAAATATTTTGTAGGATTGGAAAAGGGCTTAGAAAAGAGGGGGTTATACCCGCCTTCTACACCGCGCATATGGTCGGGCACCTATTGAAACACCACGAAACCAGAGAAGATAATCGCTACGCACAATCGGGCGTCTATCACTTCCAGTGTAGTGAGCGCCCTTCCACATACACAGGCCAAACTGGCCGCTCCTTTAACATACGGTTCAGTGAAAATCAGGACTTAGCAATTCCAAATCCGCTCTCACTAACCACCTGAAGTATCATAACCATTCCATTTCAAATATAAACACAAATTGCAGCATTCTACATGTTCAACGTAAAGGCCCGGTTTTAAACATTTTATAGGAAATAGGAATCATCCACAGCATTTGCCGTGATCCGTTTGGCATTTTGAACGACCAAACTGCTCTTAAGCACGCAGTCCTGTTGAATAACCGTTCTCGTTTGAAGCAGCGTCCAGCCTCATTTCCTTCTCTTTCTGGTGGCTGATTACTGTACGCCATACGTGTACTCGTATATTTCTTAATTTGGTCAGTGTTTTATTGCCATTATTTTTGTGGCCTTCAATAGGCTTAACGCGTGTACGGCACATTCCTGTTTGCTATAGTGAGGTCCGCCCAGTTCATTTTACATAGCTGTAAAATTGTCCTCTCTTAATAAAAGTTCGCATGTTTTACGTTTTATCCTAAGACTATGGCGCATTATTGTGCTGCGTCATTATCTGTGCCCTCACTAATTAAAAATGTACCTGCCTTACATGATGTAAAATGCGTCTCAGGCATCATCTTATGTAAGCCTCGATTACTAGTCGGCTGTTGGTTAGCAGGTTTTAAATTGACCCCACTTTTAATGTGTTCTTTTAATGCTGTTGCTGCTAGCCATTAATTGGCATATTACTTTCTGACAGTATAAACTCTAAGGTTTCGCTACTTTCCCTGTTGATCGGTAACGAGAACTTGTACATAGGAGTGGCACATGCGTATGTTCTTTTAACTGATGACTGTGGCACGTTGTTTCACGTTGCCACTTACATCTACCAACCAAATTAAAAACTTGTTTGCCACTCATGTAAAAGAAAAGTTTCATTGCGCTTTATGGTTCACTTAATAAGTTCATGTCGCAGCTTTCACTCAGTTTTACCGCAGTTCTGTACTGACCTGTTCAATACGCTCTTTTACTACGCATAATGCACTTTTAACTTATTTCGTGCATTTTTGGTAATTTTTTGTTTTTTCTTCATTTTAAATGTAAACCACTATTTCAAATTGTAAACGGCCGGGCTAGTGGCCCCGAGTTCTTCCCTCCGTCTATACATGGCAGCACTTTTGCCACTCTGATTTACCAGTTTGCTTCATCTTTCGCATCCGCTACTCCCTGTTCTGCGTTCATGGTAGCACACCGCGCCTAGTACACGTCCACTGCGGCGCTCGGGGGCGACTGCACCAAATGTAAGTGTCCTGCTATTATTTGTATACTTCCCTACCCAGGCAGTCGACTGTTCTACTGTCTGGAGTCACTTTCGCACTGACATGGGTTCACAGCACCTAGCCCGACCGGCAGTTCTGAAATGTTTCTTAAAATATTTTAAAACTTTTTATGGAATTATTTGTTTTTTGTGGGTGTTGCTGCGTGTGAAAATTATCTCCCGTATCTTGCTGTTTCCAGTACGACACGTGAAGATGGGCTTAGAAGAGACCGAAACCGGTCGTGTGATAACAAAAGAACTTTACAACTGAAGCGGTATCTTCAACCTCTGGTGTAATGCTCAGTTGCGGATGTTCCTCCAACAGCATTGTTTAAACACACGCCAATTGTATGCATAACTGTTGTGCAAGACAAAAATTACTTTAGTTTCAAATCTGAGTGCTATTAGGGAGGTGAAGTTTTAGGTGGAGAATAACAAAACATATAATGGTGCATGGGATTACGCCTATTGGGAAGCATGAGTTTCACTAAGGATGCAGATAGGACATGATGGCGACCGCTTTCAGAGACATATAACAAACACGTCTAAAATTACATCTCCTGTTATTGAGGAGAACCACGGACATAATATGTGGGTAAAATTACATACTAACAAAGTGTGAAAGAAATTACACAGATTTGTTTTTCATCCAACTTAAAAGTAATTTCGCATCTTCGTTAGCACACAGGACACTATTTTCAAACATATTCTTTTTCTTCTTCTTATGGATAGGACGTTTTCAATAGCAGCAAACTTGCTAAACTCATGCATCCATGTGATTTTCCCCTTGCCTTTGACGTAGATGATGGTATCGATGTGATCAAATAATCGAAGCAACGTCACCATAGTTTTGTAGCGTATACCAGGATAATGCCAGTGACTTCCACGGTAGTAACGCCTTACCCACTTTTCACTCTTATGTGTTTTAGCGCACATCATCTTGTTGAAGGACCACAAAGATGCAGTGCTTTCTGACAATGTCTCTATTACACCAGCATCTTCTGTGTATGCTATGAATACAACCTCTTTAGAGAAGAAGCTCATCGTCATAGAAAATCTGAGCATTTGCAATAGTGATCACACCTTGAGATGACATTGTGAAATGCTCTTAGTATAGCACACCACATGTTTCTTTATACAGCTTATTGCACAACACCAGTGAGTGAGCAGTAGTTAATCACACGGTCATGTAGAACTAGAGCATATGCTGCAGTGTGTTCGGGGAAATTTACTGAAGATTCAAATTCAATTTATACATCTATCGGCCCTGATTTAATTATTTCAATCTCCTTTGAGCAGTATATTACGATGATGGGCACCAGCTCCTTGAATTTCCTTGGACTTAGTAGACACTCTTCCTCTTCACAGTAAGAAGCACGGAACGCTGCATACACGTCAAATGCTAGACTATATACATATCCATCCCACAGCGGATGTAGATTATCATAAGGGTCAACTTCTTAACTCAGGTAGACTCTGGCATTAATTAACCTGCAACTGTCAAATTTGGTGCACTCATTTCCTATATTCCCTCTTCTACTGGTCTGAAACGCAAGTATGATGAAATTAGGCATCTCCAGTCGAACAGAAGTTTTAATAGCCCGCATTTGTCCGCTAGGAGTCGGTAATACTGGGTACTCAAAAACCTCCCATGAACGGGATGTTAATAGTAGAAATACAAGAGCAATCAGAACTCTTAAAACCTTTAAATGCTACTCATATGATACAGTGATTTGTGGTATTTCCCATACTATTTTATTTTTGGCGGCCCTGTTTTCTTCTTGAGCTCTTTGAATGTATGGTTTGTTATCCATTACACACTGTGCAAGAATAAGTTCCTATTTAGCATTCACAACAATGCCCATAAGCAATTTTAGAGATATACATGCAGTAGATCTCTTGTACTATTCTACTACCCACTGGCTCGTCTATAAACCACCCACCATTTTCTAAATCGTTCAAATCCGAGGGAGAAGCAGAGACATATGTTCTAAGAGTTGATGCTATGCCTACACTGCGTGTATGGTCAATCTCAATCCCATTAAGGTCGTATCATATCTCCTGAAAAGCGTAAGGTTCGATGCCACTCTAGCAGAACAATCTCTTATCATAAATGATCATCAAGAACTATGAAACTCTTGTATGGAAGGGTGAATTTCATCGTTCTTGTAAATTGTGCCTGAATGGTAAGTTTTATGTGAGAGGTACTCCTACATATAATTCACTCATCATATTCTGTGAGTTACTTGTGTTGAATGATGTCATTGTGAGGTTTCACACCTACTGCTTTAAGAAACTTGTAGTCTGCAATTGGTATAACATTTTTGTTCTATTCTGAAGTATCATGCTGTGAGTTCTTTGAGGTGGTTTTATACCTTATTTTATACGTTACACTCAGCCTGTTTTCATTGACAGTACGGTGCACAGACAGAGGGATTCTGCAGGCTGCTGTGAGTTCCAGCTGGTTGAAGGCCACCACTGCTTCTGGTCCAGTAAGTTGAGGGTCGTTGTCGTCGCTTCTGCCTTCGACATTTCGTGACTGGCTGACGCTCATTCCCGCTTCCTATCCTGACTGGTTGAACTTCGTTGCAACCTCTGTCAGGTTCCCGTACGTTTGAGGTCACTGCTGGTTCCACTTTAGATGTGGTCGTACAACGATTTCCTCACCATGAAAGTCGATTATCCTCCTCCACAGTACGCTGCTCCAGATAGTCCAATGCCTGAACTGTTACTGAGAGATGTATAGCGTTGGTAGGAGTCTCAACGATCATATACCCAGTTCCGACTGATGAGAAGAATCCGTAAATTGTATGTATCGATCTATTGTTGAAATCGAAGATTGTTGCAATGTTACAGTCGACACGGATTGTACTGACAGGAAGTATATCCACTGACTGGTCAGGTCTGTAAAATTTATTAGGGTCCTTCTTCAAAACCTGACCGTTGTGAAACCATGTAGTCATCGCACTGAATCTTTCTGGTTAAAGTCAGTCGCTGCATTCGCTGTATTTATTTCAGTTTTAAGTGTATTCATGTTTGCATGTAGCAGCATGTAGCACAATCCAGACCGTCTTAGAACGTCATTTAAATCGCCAGTATTTTATGCGCAAGGTTCTATTTCTACAATTTTTTTTCTACCATTAATATCCAGATGAAGTTTATTGTTTGCCTCTGTGACATTCAGCATGCTGTTGTTTGTCTCCAGTCCAATCAGGGCAATACACTACTCTCCACTTCTTACATCAATCGGTCGGAAGTAATTCGCAAGTAATACTGACGTTCGATCTTCTACAGCTAGAATACACAACATCACATTTGAATCACAACTGACGAGTGGATACTTCATACACCTCCTTATTTTTTCTTCTTCATAAACATTAGGAGGAACGTGATATGCAGATATCCGCACAGGTGAGTAATAAAGTCTTCGTAGTAATGAAAATTGTAGAACACGTTTCTTCTATCGGGGAAGTATCGTTGTAACTCTTATGGTGGTTGCATGTCTGGTTCCCCAGCAACATCTAAATCCACATTTCGACATAGTCTTCGGTAATGTGTCCCGCATACACACAGCGTAGAATCTTGAAACGCTGATTTTTTTTTTCCTGGCGAACTTGAGCAGATCTCTATTTGTATCCGGTAGGGTAATTGACCTTTTTTTTATTTATGAAGAGACCTAGTCCCTTCTTCTATGGTTTCACGTGTACTCCTTTCCTAGTGGCAGCTGCTTCCATCATGTGGTTATGTCTCCTTGCTCCCTCTAGCTGCTCCTGGGAGTTCTATGTTTTCTTGATTGCTATGGCAATAGCCGCAAAGCCGCAACACCACCAACCAGTGAATCCTCTGCGACGGCTAGAATGAGAAAGGAGATGATTCCAAATCCGCCTGATGGCTTGGGTATCGGGAGAACCACGGTGCTTTAACCAATCCTTTATGCGTCAGGGTACTTTTAATAGCTTACATCGCTGTCAGGATACAGATTTTTAAACACTCCTGCCCTGGCTTCTTCGTCTACATCTACATAGATACTCTGTAAGCTACCGTAAGGTGCGTGGCCGAGGGTACCCTGTTCCACTACTTGTCATTTCCCCTCCTGCTCCACTCACAAATACAGCGAGGGAAAACGGCTGTCTTTATGCCTCCGTATGAGCCCTAATTTCTCGTAACTTAGCTTCTGGTCCTTACGTGCGATTTATATTGTCGCGAGCAAAATCGTCCAGCAGTCAGCTTCAAATGTCGATCCTCTAAATTTTCTCAGTAGTGTTTTCCGAAAAGAACGCCACCTTCCCACCAGGGATTCCATTGGAGTTCCCGAAGCATCCCCGTAACACTTAAGTTTTCTTCGAAATTACTGATTAAAAATCTAGCAGTCCTCTGAATTGTTTCAATGTCTTTCTTCAGTCCGACCTGGTATGGATCCCAAACACTCGTGCAATTCATCATTGTTGTCTTCTTCTTCTTCCGCAGTGACCGACGTGTGGCGTTCATAATTTGCTTGAAATTCACACCCGTGCCCAGATTATTTTCATCATGCATGGTTTTATGAACTATAAATGCTCCAATGCGCTGCCCTATGCCAATACCCTTTCGAATACGTATTGCCTCAACTTCATCAGCTAAAACTCGATCTATAGTATGACATCCTGGAAGATACTTACGTTTTGCGTTTTCGAATACACCTCGTCAAACGGGTTAATCTCTTCTCACCACAAGCTAAGGCTCGTAGCAATTATACCCTGCAATGTGCAATTCGACTAGAAGTTTGTCGAGAATACCACGACCTCCTATGATGTATCTCTTATCGTGCATGTTATGCTACTGTGTTGATTGTGCTCTGTGCACCCCATTAGATAGCAAATCGTCACCATCAATCCCTCTGTTTTCTGTTGCAGGAAAACCAAGTCATTTAATTAGTGCTCTATTCCCTCGATGTCTTCCGACACGTTCTATGAGAAACACATGTCGTTCTGAGCTCTTTCTACAATTCCTCTGTGGAAAATTATCATAATATTTCAGTGCCCCTGCTATCCTTTAAGATATAAGTTTGGGAGTTTGTTCTTTGCATTTTGGAAACTGCAAATGTCTCGTTCGTCCTGTTTGGGAGGTGTGTCTTCTCGAATGCTATCTTGTGTTTTTAGATATGCATCAAATGACCCACATAAATTTCTGTTTATGTGAGTCCAACATTTCAATTCAACAGTATACCGTATCCATGAATCCATTATCACGAACATTGATTGCTCTCATTTTTATTATCCTATGACTGATACGATTATACTGTGGAGTTATTCCTGTGAAGATTAAAATCGATCCACATTTGAGTTTTTATTGTCCTGTTCAGACATTCCATGATACTCATATTCGGGTGGGTGAAGGTTGGATGATGCTGATGTATTCCATACCGCTGCGTCACAGTCTTGAAATACCTATAGTAAAACTCTCCACTATGATCGGTTTTGAGTTTTTTTGGCCATAGATTTATCCCTGGCCACAGCAAACGCTCGAACACATCTGCGATATCTCTCCCCATTTTTGTTTTAAGGGGGTTATGCACAGACAAATTTATAGCATGTATCAGTGACCATAAAAGTATGTTTGAATCCATTATTCGCCTGTGAATATTTCTGTATATCTATAAGATCAGTCTGCCATAAGTCATCTAAACCTTTACTCATAACATGCTTATGAGGGTATGTTTTGCTTGATGGTTTGTGCAGTTCCTGAACTATACTCTCTATCCTTATTCGATTATATGTCTCTCTCTAAGTTCGGAGACAACTGAAACAGCCTCATTCGGATGAGCAGTATTATCAGCAGCAGCTGATCCCATGAGAAGTCATAGTCCATCTATTAAGTCACTGGGATCGTCGTATTATATATATTTCGTGGGTCGATTGCTGACTATTTTATGCTGGATGTCGATACCATGACCAATGCTATATCGAGAATATAATACAGGTTTTATAATGGTTCTGTATTTTGCACTGCACCAATTTCCTGCCTTCCTGTGTAATTAGTCAAATATAGTGTTTGAACATACATGTCCAGATCCTTGGGTGAATAATTCACTGTTTATCTGGGATTTAGAAAAATCATATTCATTAGACCAGTTATTTTTGAAATTCCATGTAACCTATCTTTACCGTTTTTTCTTTTAAAATTATAAGCTGCAAGCACAACATGTATGGGTTTTCACCACTGTTTTGCCTATCTGAGCATTGCTATGATGGTTAATGAAATCAGCAAAGCCGTTATGGTTTCGTAATTTCGCTGAGAGCTCATCAAGACAGTCAGTAGCTGGTTTACAGGTTTCTCTGAGCGTCTGCTCTCGGTCCCAATGTCCTAACCTTAGCAGCCGTTACTTCTCTTCATCAGCCGTCCATGCTGCAATGACCTTACACTTAGCCGACAACTTGTTATATACCAAGTGAACTCCTTCAAGGGATTCACCTTATACACATTACGTCATTCCTATCAGCCTTTACAGTTAAGTCTCTTGCATTCTTTTCAAGAGAATTAACCCTAGCAGCTAATTCGTTGATCTGTCTCAGAAGGGTACACAAGGGTATCAAAAAACATTGATCGGCCAGAACATTATGACCACCTACTAACTGCCAATATGTCCATCTTTGGCACAGATAACAGCAACGACGCATCGTGGCATGGAAGCAATGAGGCCTTGGTAGGTCGCTGGAGGGAACTGGCACCGCATCTGCACACACAAGTCACCTAATTCCCCTAGATTCTAAGGACGGGGGGGGGGGGCAATGGGCAATGAACTCTGACGCCATATTTAACCATATGTGCTTGATTGGGTTCAGATCTGGCGAGATGGGGTGTCAACACTCCAATTGGAACTCGCCACTGTGTTCCTCAAACCACTCAATTACATCCTGGTCTTGTGACATGGCGCATTGTCATGCTGAAAAATGTCACTGTTGTCGGGAGACACGATCGTCATGAAGGGGCGCACGTGGTCCGCAACCAGCATA
Source organism: Schistocerca nitens (assembly GCF_023898315.1). NCBI lineage: Eukaryota > Metazoa > Arthropoda > Insecta > Orthoptera > Acrididae > Schistocerca > Schistocerca nitens. The sequence goes on from NC_064614.1 coordinate 833,731,953, forward strand.
TGATACACATTGGTTGGGATGGTGCCTTGGAAGAGCTCCACTGGCCTCATGGATGCCCACCTGAATGTTGCCCAGAACATAATGGATATCAAGGAGCCGTTTCCTTGGAAGACGACGGATTCGCGATATCCCATCAGCATGATGAAGAAGGTGTCGGGATTCGTCAGACCACACAACGTTCTGCCACTCTGTCAGTGTCCAGCTCCAATGTTCATGTACCAATTTCAGTCATAATTACCGATGTCACGGTGTTAACATTGACACATGCATGGCTCATGAGCTGCGGTGCCCATCGTTAGGAGTCTTCGGTGGACTATATGTTCAGGCACACTTGTAGTCTGCCAAGTATTAATGTCTAATGTTAGTTCTGCCACATTTCGCCATCTGTCATGTTTTACCAGTCTTCCCACCCTATGTCATCTGACATCTGCAATGAATGGTGGCCGCCCAACCCCATGACATCTAGACATGGTTTCATCTTGGTTTCACTGTTTGTTGAAGAGACTCACCACAACACTCCTCGAACGACCGAAAACTTGTGCAGTTTCCGAAGAACACATGCTAAGCCTCTGAGCCATCATAATTTGCACTCGGTCAAACTGAGATAGATCACGTGCCTTCTCCATTCTGCACACACACCGACAGCACGCTCACTGATACTACATGCAGTATGCATGTGACTGAATAGCAGTCATTCCTCGCCATTTGATGCTGCTATCGCCTGGGCGAGATTATATTGTTAGCAGGTCGGTGGTCATAATGTTCTGCCTGATCAGTGCACATCTCTAGATACCCAACTTCAGATTAGAGAGACTCAAACTTTCCATCTATGTATAGACGAATTGTCTGTCCGTGTATACCCATTGCCTTCGTTGGAGTGCCTTGGATACAAACAAATTGGTACTTATCTCTTTTGTAGATGTATAAATACAAACACCTGGAAGTTGTATCTATTCCTACCATCATTTAGTTTTCTTATTTTATCAATAACAAGAAACCAGTACAGAGTATTAGTCCAGCAATCTACACATATCTTTACAAATTCATTGAATGACAATGTCAGTTCCACGTGAGCTTGGTAAATGAGCTTTAAATTCAAACTGTCTTGTTTGATGGCTATAATAAGGCTTCCATTATCCCTCACAAACTGTTTCAGGATTCTGGAATATGTTTTACTCAAATAAAATATGTCAGCACCCACATGACGACCAAAACAGAGATATGATAGAATTTGATCCTTGTTTTTCACAGCGACATCATCAAATATGAACTCAGTGTTTGGCTTTACTTTTTCTGGAAAAGGAGATTTCACTGCTTTGACTCAATGTCGTGTATATTACGCCATCTACATTTTGCAGTCTCTTTTGCAACAGCTGGTACTTGGGCTGAAACAGCGTTTTTGAAAATATACACACATTCTCTTAATGTGTTAGCAGTGGCACAGGAACATCTGTCTTGCCACAGCTGGATGAACCCACAGTTATCACCCTATATTATCAGGTAGGAGTGTCCCATTCTTCTTCTTCTTCTTCTTCTTCTTCTTCTTCTTCCGGTCTTCTTGCGCACCATCAAAGGACCAGTTGTTTATAAGAAAGTCATTGTGTTGAGAATGCTTCACCCATCCCACCAAGATACTGACTACATCAGGTTTTGATGTGCAATGGACTTTTATGGAATATTCCCTTCTCCCAGTGCATATTTATCTACGATTTTTCCTTCTCTTCCTGTTCCTACTATAAAATTCCAGTCCCCCATGACTATTAAATTTCCATCCCCCTTAACTATCTGAATAATTTCTTTTATCTCGCCATACATTTCCCCATCTCCTCCTCATCTGTGGAGCTAGCTGGCTTATAAGCTTGTACTACTGTGGTGGGTGTGGGCTAAAATGGCTGCAATAATGCGTTCACTATGCTGTTCGTAATAGCTTATCCGCGTCCCTATTTTTAATTCATTATTAAACTTACTCCTGCATTACTCCTATTTGATTTTGTGTTTATAGCCCTGCATTCACATGACCAGAAGTCCTGTTCCTCCTGCCACTGAACTTCACTGTATCTAACTTTAACCTATGCGTTTCCCTTTTTTCTAACCTACCTGGCCGATTAAGGGATCTGACATTCCACACTCCGATCCGTAGAACGCCAGTTTTGTTTCTCCTGATAACGATTTTCCTCAGTAGTCCCCTTCCGCAGATCCGAATGGAGACTATTTTAAGTCTGGAGCATTTTACCCAAGAGGATGTCATCATCATCTAACCATACAGTAGAGCTACATGCCCTCGGGAACAATACGGCTGTAGTTTCCCCTTGCTTTCAGCCGATCACAGTACCAGCACGGCAAGTCCGTTTTGGTGATGCTACAAGGTCGGATCAGCCAGTCATCCAGACAGTTGCCCCTGCAACTTCTGAAAAGGCTGCTGCCCATCTTCAGGAACCACGCATTTGTCTGGCCTGTCAACAGATACCCCTTCGTTGTGGTTGCACCTAAAGTACGACTATCTGTATCGCTGAGGCACGTACTCCTCCCCACCAACGGCAAGGTCTATGTTTCATGGGGGGAGGAGACGAGGGATAATGGGTAATAATTGTAGAGGGATAGAAATCTCGACTACAGAGTGCCCTATTAAAGTGTTTGCAGGTTGCAAAAATTAAACAGGAATGAAGGAACTGGCACAGGACAGGCTAGCGTGCAAGAGCTGCGACAAACCCATCTTCAGAATGAATACCTCGACAACATGGCACTCTAAGCGAAAACGATAGTTCTCGTTGTATTATATTACATTTCACAGACTATCGTGGTCTATAGAAGTATGAATTAAGTGAAGTATTTGACAATGAACTAGAGAAAGAGACGAATTTATTCAGACATTCACAACACACGTGAAATAGTTCACAGCCTGTCCATACCTAGTTAACATCCATTAGAGCCCTAAACAAGCAAGATATTTTCAACAGAATGTCCAAGGATCCAAAGCCAAATCGTCGTACGCAATAGCAATGCCCTCTAATGTAGTAATGCGGCACGTATCCAAGTTCAGGTTTCCTCGATCAAACCAGGCGATGTCACTAGCTGCTTTATGGTCTGAAGTGCTTTTCCACAGCCGATACTTGTAACTAGGGCTGCGATGGGTGCTAGCATCTGCTAGCGCTTATAGTTCAAATGGCTCTGAGCACTATTGGACTTAACATCTGGGGTCATTGGTCCCCTAGAACTTCGAACCACTTAAAACTAACTAACCTAAGGACATCACACACATCCATTCCCGAGGCAGGATTCGAACCTGTGACCGTAGCGGTCGCGCGGTTCCAGACTGAAGCGCCTAGAACCGCTCGGTCACTTCGGCCGGCTTGCTAGCGCTTATGTCTGTAATTGTGCTGCATCGATAATGATGTCTGCGTCGGAGCCTGAGTTGCCGTCAGGCCGGGATAGAATATTATTCAAATTTTTGTGGGTATTGAACACACATTAATCAACATTTTATGCCAAGTTTTGAATGAAATTAGCTGCTAAGTATTCGTTAGTTTTGAGTTGCCATTTTGCTGCCCTCTCACATAAACTGAGAACAGAGCGTCGAACTATATCAATCCCCATTAACTTGGCTGCCGGGATATATACTTTGTTTAATGATATTAATTGTTTTTGTTTTCAGTTTTCAAATAAGATTGCAGTATGGCATTAAGACCAAGTGTACTTACGGTGCCATGTCCCTCAGGAAAATGAACACACAAAGTTACAGGATTCTTAGTGGCAACTGAAGGCAGGTGGTAGAAACTTGCCACCTCTTTCCGCTTAAAAAAGCTGAGAGCCTGGCATGGGTGATGTTCCTGGGTATATCGCTTGACATGTTGGTCACGACAAGTAGAAAAGTGTTCCTGACTGTGTGCTGTTTCCTTACAACCTCAAGACATGTAAGGGACTGGTACAGTCTCTTCTCTCTCATTTCCATCCCTCGTCTGATGCTGCCATACTCCCTTATAAAGTAAATTCGTTACGCTGATCTCATACTCACTGTGATTTACAGTCTCAGTTCTTTTCCCAAGTTTCTTCTTTAATTAACTGTTCGGTTTATCACAGTCAATCATGGTTTCGGGAGCGAAGATGATGCAGTCCGTTCACACATGTCGACCAATATCACACTGAAATTGGCCAGACAACTTAAAATTTGACCTATTCCACGAAAAACTCATATTATTATTTGAAAATAGCTTTCCACAAAATCTAATCAGAAATGAGATCAAACAGCCTTGTAAACACGATGGACTACTAGACTGATTAAAGTATCTTGTGAACGGAAAAGAGAACTCTATTTACTGTAAAAATAGAGATCCTGCACTAGTTGCACGCTACAAAAACTACTCTAAATTACTAATAAAAGTTATTAAAAAGTCAAGGAACATGCATATTACGCAAGGAATCAGCAATTCCAACAACAGACTTACGGCTGTGTGGAATGTAGTGAAATGATACAGGACAACCAGCCATCTCTATTGTACTAAATGATGAAACACCTGTAACAAATACATTTAATAATCATTTGTTGAATATAGTAGAAAGTATAGGAAGAAACATTTCAAGAGAAAAATCAGAGCAGTTTGTTGAAAAAGCAACTCTCGTTGAATTGAGTCAAATGAATATATCAAAAACTTCTCCTTCTGAAATTAACAAAATTATACATTCTCTCAAAAATTAGTGTTTGTCTGGTTTTGGTAATGTTTCCAATAGAGTACTAACGATTTGTTGCCATATAATAAGGCCTCTGAAATATGTAATCCATCGCTAAGACAAGGCGTTTTTCGAGATAGGTTGAAATGTGCCCTTGTCAAATCCATCCATAAGGAGGACGTCAATAACTACTGATCTGTTTCATTGCAGCCATTACTTTCCAAAATTTTTGAGAAGGTGATGTGTTCTAAAATCGTACCTCACTTGAGCAACAATAATATCCTCAGTAAACCATACTTTGGATTTCAGAAGAGTTGTTCTACTGAAAATGCCATTTGAATGTTCACTCTCCAAATTTGCAAGCATTAAATAAAAAAATAGCGCCAGTTGGTATTTTCTGCGGCCTATCTAAGGTATATGACTGCGTGAATCACAATACTCTCCTAGATACATTGAAGTTTATGGGATTGATGGTATAGCCAATCAGTGGCTAATGTCATATATGACAAAAATAATGCAAAAAGTTGCACTTAGAAATTCGACCAATGTAGAATGGAGACATTATCCTGATTGGAGAGATATCAGGTTTAGGGTTCTGTAAGGCTCAATCTTTGGTCCACTGTTATTCCTCATTTATATAAACGATCTTCCGTCTAATATACAACAAGCAGAATTAGTTATTTTTGCAGATGACAATAGTTCTGTAATCAATACAAGCAAACACACAGAAACAGAGGAAATAGTGAACAATGTTCTTAAAAATGTCGTTGACTGGAATAGTTTCACCATCAGCCTAAAAAAAAGAAAAAAAAAACGTATTCATTTCTGCACATCTAGGGTACACACCAATGGTAAGTGTAACACATGGTGAGCAAATAATAAATAGGTTGGAAACTTCAAAATTCTAAGGTTTCCATATTGATGAGAATTTAAAATCGAAATAGCGCACTTTGGAACTCCTGAAACAACTTAGTCCAGCCACGTTTGCCTTAGAATCGTTTCAAATCTTGGGGAGAGACAAAGAAGTAAGTTGATATATTTTGCATATTTTCATTCAATAATGTCACAGGGCATAATGTTCTGAGGTACATCATCTTTAAGAAGGAAAGTCTCCATTGTTCAAAAATGTGCAGTAAGAACAGTATGTGATGCTCAGCCACGATCATCTTGTAGAGATCTGTTCAAGAATTTGGTCATTTTAACTGCTGTTTCTAAGTATATTTTCCCCTCATGAAATCTGTTGTAAATAATCCACTACAGAGCAACAGGAGCAATGAGCTATACTTACAGTACAAGAAAGAAAAAGGACGTTCATCACTCCACATCAAAGTTGTCTTTAGCACAAGAAGGGGTGTACAATGCTGCAGCTAAAATTTTTCATAATTTAGTCAGTGATATCAAACGTCTGACAGAAAAAAAGTAAAAATTTTAAAACAATCTGAAAAAGTTTGTCCTTGACAACTTCTCGTATTTCTTGGAATAATTTCTATTATTGCAGTGCGTAAAAGGTGGTGGGAAAGAATTACTAACTCACATCTGTATATTAAAATATATGTTTAGTATGCAGCTATGTTTAAAAATTAATTTGGGATTTGCATGTAAAATGACTCGTTCCACATCATTACAGTTTATATTACAAATGATGCATGGAACATGAAACTAGGAGAGGGGCATGCAACCGCCAGCATGGTCGGCATAGGTGCAGCTCCTGCACTCCTGTAGTCAGTGGACAGTGCATGCTGTGCAGTCATGAGTGCATGTGACTGGAAGTTTTTTTTCACCAGATATGTTTAGTGGAAACGGTAGTGGGGAGCGTGCTTGTGTTCTCAACTATCGGTACGTACAAGCCCTCAGATATATTTAACACTACAGTCTATTTGTGGCGGAAATTTAATTACTTGATTTGCAAAATGTATGATTGTGATTCATATATGTATTGATATGAAGAAGAATCATTGTAAGGTGGTTGTGAGTGTTTTAAGCGATCTATTTGACTCCTGTAAATTGTTAAGCAATTAATTTGATAGAATAGCTCAAATGGACAATTCATAGCCATTTTTGATATCGCAGTTGTACCAGCTCTCCCTATTGCCCCGTTGCATCATAGGAGTGTACAATTTTTCCCCACCCAAACAAAGAGAACCACAGCTCAGCGTTTCCCACCAGTTTAATTAATTGATCTGATTAGTGTTTAAATGAATAAACAATATATTACTCAAATTTACCACCCATTTCGTGTCTTGATATCCTCCTAGTCCAGCTTCTCAACACAGACTGAGCTTTTCCCACCAGTTCACAGGTGACAAAGGGGGAGGTGACAAACAGGAAGTAACCACTTGAGTGAGAGAGAGAGAAAGACAGAGAGAGAGAGAGATGGACAGACAGAAAGTGAGCCACCTGAGAAAGGCCCTCGTGTAATCACCTTTTATGTACGTCGTGTAATCACCTGTTATGTACTTATAAAGAAATTTACCTAGATCTCTTTGTGTACTATCAGTGACAAGCTAGAACAGGCTTGTAAAACCAGTATCCCTCCCTCTGGGAGGAGGAGAGAGAGGAAGGAAGGAAGGAAAGGGAGGTAGGAGGAAGATAAGACTGGTTCTAAGCTGGTTAGTCTGTATCTGAACATCATGGTGAGCACATACGTAGCACAACCACTCTCTCCTGTCGAGGGCCAGTTCTTGCAGAAGCTGTATTATTACAATGATTTTTCTCAATTCCCAGTGTGTGTTTTACGTTATGATACATTTTTTATGAGTTGTGGTTCTTTTTCATGACAACTTCGATGTGTAATTAGAGCAGTGAAGCATTTTCTATCAGTTGTGGTAGCATGTATTGGCCTTCCTAGACTCACTGATAGTTTTCTATCCTGTCCCTTCTTACCATATATATATATATATATATATATATATGTATATGTGTGTGTGTGTATATATATATATATATATATATATATATATATATATATATGGGGGGGTGAATGGGTAGATGGGTGTGTGTGTGTGTGTGTGTGTGTGTGTGTGTGTGCGCGTGTCTGTGTGTTTGGGGGGGGGGGGGGGGGGGTCGGTGGTTGGGTTGGTGGGTGGGTGGGTGTGGATGTGCAACTTCTTCAACAGCTACTTCCCTTATAGGTCAAGATGAAGTAATTTTCTGGCAGTGGCTGTAGAACAGTTCCCCGCCAATTCCAAGTGGTATTGTGGACTAGAGCAAACATCAAGGTGAACATATACACACAAGTGATTGGAATGGATAGCAAAACCCGTTTCAAGCGCCCTCATTAGAGCCCCCTACACAAGGCGAGCACCTCTGGTTCACTCAGTCTGGGGTAGTTGGATAGAACAAAGTTGTCTCCTGCACTGTGGACTGACTGGCCACTTCAGAAAACACAAACAGCTCCAGCACACACAGTAGTCCCTATGAGGTGTGAAATGCATCCTACTGCATCGCTATTATTTGCTGAAAATTACTGGCCCCCGCGAGATGCATGTGCTCAGCGCTCCACCTGGGCCCAGCAGTACTCACCTCATACATACAATCCAATCTCTGTGGTGCATAGATACACACACTTAGCGCTCCATGACCTGGCTGGTAGACACATACATGCAGACGACCCAAAACTGTGGCTAACAGATCGCACTTTGCTCCATTTCTCGGTGCTTACAGCTATTACATGATGGAAAGTGGAGGTGTGGGGTGTGCAGATGTGAGCTCTATTGAAGTGGGGGAGCCTTGTCTCCCACTAACTGATTAAATAAAGAATATGCGAGTTGAATTGAACAGTACATTATCATGCCAACTGACATTGATTTGAATCTCGTGTTGTGAGATTCTACTTCTCCCGCAGCTCAGTGCAGATTGAGTCTTTTTCCTGTCGGTTTATAGATGAGGATGGAGGGGGAAGTGCAGAAGGGGAGGGGAGGGTTGGAGGATTTCGCAAATGGGGAGGCGGTAAATTATTGATCAACTTAATTAATTAGTCAATTGATATCAAAAGTAGGGTTGTATTGGCAAAGGAAAGAAGAGACTGGACAATTTCCAGAGGGGTGGGGGTTTCTTATAAAGAGGGTTTATCCTCTGGGGGATCACAAATCAACCCCCAGGGAGTCATAAATTAAGTAGTGCAACAAAAGTTCAAGTGGAGGGAGTGGGCAGTAATTTGCCCCTGAATGTATACTTGTCCTGAATGTATGCAACTGGCACAAAACTTAATCCTCCAGACACTTCTTTGCCTCACAACTGACTTGCATCTCTATCCAGTGCTCAGTCGAGCTCGATGCCAAGGTGTGTTGCAAGCTGTTGTTTGCTGATAGAGGTGGCAGCTCTGTGTACCTATTTTGCTCCCGGTGTTCCCCCAAATCGCCTACAAATTACAAATTTAATGACTTTGTCTTCCTGATATGTGGTACTGCATAACCCACAACAAATAAAATTTCGGTATTTGCTATTCTTCTTGATGTTGCAATTTTAATGGACAGCAGTATTCTGTAGCTGTAAGACAAGACTTAATACATCCCAAAGCTTGGCTGCATCTAAGCACAAATCCCAACTTTTCTCTCTCTCCTCTTCAATTTCAACTTTTCGTTTGTGGAACAAACTACCCGTTACTCTACATGCGTTTGCACAAAAGCCGCTTTTAAGGGAAGCCGAAAAATTCAGCGTATATTTACTCTCAGTATACACCAGATGTTTTCTCCTGACCAAGAGAAAACCAACACTTTTCTTAGAGTTCCAGCACTTCTATCAGCTTGCGTTATCCCTATCTCTTGCTCTGTCTTTATATTCTGACCCCACTGCTTTCTCTTTCATTACCTCTTCTATTGACACTCTCCTAGCCTTTTTCTCTCCGCCACTGAGCAAGTAAATCCATTTGTATTCCTTCTGTACCACTGTTTATTTCATTACTCCTAGTTGATAGAGACCTTATGTTACAATAAATCAAAAGTGTTGCAATAATAAAGTGATTTTATATTGAAAGGCCGCCACTTAAGAAAGAACATCTTATCATTCCTGCTGAAACTACAATTCGCATTGTATTTGTCACTTGTTTGGTCCGGCTGTCAATAAGTGTGTCTACTACAAAACGCTGGAGTGATTCATCTTCCCTTGTCCGAAAAAGTTTGTAAATTTGTGATAAGGACTATGGGACCAAAAACCTGAGGCTATCGGTCCTTAGGCTTACGCACTACTTAATCTAACTTAAACTAACTTAGGCTAAGGATAACACACACACACCCATGCCCACTCGAACCTCCGACAGGGACAGCTGAGCGAAACGCGACAAGACGTCCTAGGCCACACGGCTACCCATCGCGGCTGCTTGTCCGAGAATACGGTGATCTCTTCTGAGACGTTAAGGCATTTATAACCCGAGAAAGCCAGTAGGTTTACTAGGCGGTAGTTTTCGCTTGTCCCAGCCACGCGGTTCGCAATGTACAAAGCTGCTACTTCTTGTCTGGTCTTCATTCGGTGCGGACTCTGACCTCGTCGCCATTTTCAGCACGTCATATCAAGCTCTTATTCAGTTTTTTGTCTACTGGACAAGATGGAGCTTTTAAGCAAAACATTTCGATGTAATATGGTGAGACGCATATCGCTGCGAGCATTGCATTTAGCTTCCTTTCAACAAAGATTTACAGGTTTACGGCGATTGTAATTTCGTGTGCTAAATGTGGGTCTTTGTTCGAGTTAGCACTTCTTCTGTACAACATGTGATACGAAGTCCATTTTAATGATAAGCATCCTAAACCTCAAGTCACTTAGACTTACACGCATCTGTCTCACTTAAAATGATTCGTTTCTTCCATGTGGAATATTATTGTTGTAATGTAGTTTTGAGATACTGTTCAGGAAGCCTCAATCTATCTCACCGTGTGAACGCAGCCACCAGAACTGAACTGCATATTTGATTCCTTATTCAGTTGTAGTATTAGTCAAATTAATTTGCCTACTTTGATTGATTTACTTCACCTTTTCCTTTGAAGCACGAACTTACCACGTGACACAGCATCCATATTACTCGTATAATTTTGAATGATTACGCTCAGCGAACTCATATAATGCGTAGAACATAATATATAAGGGACACTTTGTACTATCGTGTTGCCTTTGATCTTATCTTTCGTTAATGATTTTCAGATCGTAAGATAAGTTTGAGGCTCCTGCAGCTTCTCCGAGATCTTCAGGCGGTGGAGACGAACGACTTGCACTTATTAATACTGGTCAAATAGCGTAGACCTTCAGGTTGTTAACTATCAGTTGCTAACTGATTTTAAAGCATGTTTACAGAGTTTACAGAATCCAGTTTTGTGCTATTCGTTATGCTTTGAGATGTAGAAAGTAGGAGCTCACACTTCATAATTCATGTTTAATGACCAAAAAGACATTACTAATAAATGATTTCCCCTGCTGCTGTTATGCTATGGCGTAAGCTTGCTCCCACTGCCACTCTCACTATAACTACTTAACTTCGCGTCCTTTAAAATGGTTTCTTCTATTTGGGACCATATTTCAGAGCAAAGTTAATTATTGTTGGTACCAAAATTTCTCCACACTGACGCACTCCTACTGACAGAGAGCTCTTGTTGTTCAGTTTCGAGCACTTGAAAGTGACCTAAGGGCCTAATGGATTGTGGAGAAATTTTTCATGCAAGTGGCACAGCGTTTCAATCTAAATTTATGAGCTACTAAAATCAAAGGCAGATTATTTTCAGTTTTAATCTCCGCTTCCAACAAATTTCCTCTCTGTTTTTATTGTGGCAACTACCATAGCCATCTGCAAGACTTTCCATAGTTCTGCTGACATTCCTTTGTTCCTTTTTGCATTTATAATGACTATTGGTATTGTATGAACACAAACAGGACGCCACTGTCATTCTCATAGTTCTGTCAGTTGAACAAAATTAATTCGCCAGAATCTTTAGACGTGAGGTGTCGCCCAAGGGGATTGCCTTGTCAACAACCCTTGCGCTGTAGCTAGTATGAAGATGCACGCTGTCAGGACAACTCGCTGACGTTGTATCATGTAGAACGCATTGTCCACTAGCCATTCTCTAGCATTAAAAAACTAAACTCCATCCCAACAGGCCTTGGAAGGCCCAACGGCACCGACCGGCCGTCGTGTCTTCCTCAGACCACAGGCGTCACTGGATGCGGATATGGAGGGGCATGTGGTCAGCACACCGCTCTCCCGGCCGTATGTCAGTTTACGAGACCGGAGCCGCTACTTCTCAATCAAATAGCTCCTCAGTTTGCCTCACAAGGGCTGAGTGCACCCCGCTTGCCAACAGCGCTCGGCAGACCGGATGGTGACCCATCCAAGTGCTAGCCCAGCCAGACAGCGCTTAACTTCGGTGTTCTGACGGGAACCGTGTTCCCACTGCGGCAAGGCCGTTGGCATTTTCTAGCGTATTTTGAGCTATATATTTGTAATGCGATTGTTTGTCGACAGATATCAAATGAAGTACCAGTGGTCTTTCAGCCATTGAGCCACGTCCGATCTTCTGATCATGCCTTATTCTTGCAATCTTCTATTATGTACGTCATAGACTCTACTGCCTGGAGCCCTATCACACTTGCAGTTAACAACGAAAGACCCTCACATAGTTTTTTGTCTCGGCAGTTGATCTTGGAACCCTCACTGCTTAGAGATCTCCAATAGTACGATATTTCTGCGACGGCTCCGTTGACATCGTGCGCTTATACAAAAAACGTGGAGTTTAATATTAAAATACGGACTTTTAATGGTGATAATAAAAATAAAAGAACGAGAAATTAACCAAACCTAGTGTTGCAAAGCCCAGTTTGCATAACAGTACCAGAATACAACAATAAACAACAGAAAATGTAGAAGTGATGCTATAAACAAAATTACATGGTTAGTCAGTAACAACTTCTACATATGACTTCACAAGCTTCTGAGTTTTACCTGGGTCGTTGTTTTATTTTTCACGATATTTGCCAACTTCTCTTGTGGTCTTCGTCAGGCGTCGAGAGCAGAGTGGTTCGAGTCAAAACTTAATTTTTTACTTTATCAAAGTCTTTTTCCTTTATTCCCAGATTTCGAACTGAACAAGATGCATTCGTCACGTCGAAATCTGTAATAAAAGTAATAAATACACTATTTGATCAAAAGTATCCGGATACATATTCTTGGGCATTAATATGAGATTTGTCCACCTCTCGCCTTTATGACGACTTGAACTCTGCTGGGGGACTTTCAATAACCTGTCTGAATGTCTGTGGAGGAATGGCAGCCCACTCTTCCTCAAGAGCCAAAGAGTGTGGAGAAGGAAGTGATGTCGGACGCTGGGGCCTGGGGCAAAGTTTACGTTCTAACTCATCCCAAACGTGTTCCACTGGGTTCAGGTCAGGACTCGGGCAGGCCAGTCCATTTCACGAATGTCAAGAAAGCACTGCCTCCAAAATTCTGCTTTATCGTAGGGTTCACTGTCATTCTGATCTGAACAATCATCATGTCCGAGCTGTTTCCCTACTGCACGCAGCACACAATGCTGTAAAATGTGTTCACATCCTTCCACATTTGGGTTTTTCTTACTCCAAAATAAGGGGACCACACCCTAACTACGAAAAACACCCCCACACCATAACACCACCTTCTACATAGTTCACATGATGCCAGACACCAAACCCATCCATCGGGTTGCCACAGGCATTTGCGTGATTCATCGCTCCAAATCACTCGTTTCGAGTCATCCACTGTCCAGTGGCGTCGCTCTCTGCACCACCTCAAACGTCGCTTACCGCTGACTACAAAAATGTGTGGCCTTTGAGGAGCTGCCCGACCACTGTACCACATTCATGTTAACTCCCTAAGCACAATCATTGTGCTAGCTGGGCTGCTGGTAGCACTTTGGAACTCACGAATAATTCCTTCCATTGATTTTATGATCATTGGTTTTATGATCACCCTCCGCAGTGCTCAATGGTCCCTGTGCGTTAGTACATGAGGTCTGGCTGGTCTTGCTTTGGCTATAATTCTTCCTTCATGTTTCCTCTTCACAGTCACATCACGGAGGTCTCCTTGGCAGTTGTAGGAAGGTTGTAATGTACCTGCTGGATCTGTTACTCAGGTGACATCCAGTGACTAGTCCACATTCGAAGTCAGTAAGCTCTCCTGACCGATCCTTTCTTCTACTATTGCTTCTCTACTGACAACACACCACTCTTTGCCTCCTTTTATACTGGGCTCTCATGATATCTACAAGCCAATTCCGCATTAATAGGGGTGATTAAAGAGATTGTAAGGACCCAGACTATGTTTTCTGTAGTTATTGAAATGCAGCACACTGCACAGTAACGTTCTTTTATGTGCAGCACAGTCGCTGAAACACGTCATGCTATGCATGAAAAAATGTATCTGATAGAGTGTTTTACATTTAAATGATTAATGACACAAATGCGTGCCTTTTAAAACCTCATTGTAATGAATAAAATTAAGATGTTTTCCTTCATTAGATCCTAATATTAATTGTCAGGTAAAACAAATTTACAGGGGCAGAAATATGTAAGATCGAATCTGGTTCAAAATGGTTCAAATGGCTCTGAGCACTATGGGACTCAACTTCTGTGGTCATCAGTCCCCTAGAACTTAGAACTACTTAAACCTAACTAACTTAAGGACATCACACACATCCATGCCCGAGGCAGGATTCGAACCTGCGACCGTAGCAGTCGCACGGTTCCGGACTGCGCGCCTAGAACCGCGAGACCACCGCGGCCGGCTCGAATCTGGTAGTATCTATCTCACAGAGGACTGCAAAATGTGGTATAGAAATTTTACTGATTACTAATATAACAGTAAGTCGTCGTCCCTACGCTGGACTATGAATAAAACAGGTTTGCTAGTGTTCTTTGTAATGTTATGCTATGTGATATAAAATGGCATAAACAGAGGACCCGATAGGTTATCTACGACATGTACAGTCACAAGAGTCGGAGGGCATGAAAGGGAGCCAGTAGTAGAGAAGGGAGTGAGACACGATTGCAACCTTTTCCCCTAGTTATTCAAACTTTACATTGAGCAAGCAACAGACAAAACCAAAGAAAACACAGAAAGAGAATTAGAAGTCACAAAGAAGAAATAAAGCTTTGAATTTTGTCAGTGACATTAATTCTGTCAGAGACAGCAGAGCACTTGGAAGGTCAGTTGAATGAAGTAGATAGCGTTTCGGAAAGAAATTATAAGATGAACATCAACAGAACCGAAACAAGATTTAGAGTGAAGTCGAATTAAATTGTACGATGCTAAGGGATCTGGATAATTAAGAAATGAGATGTGATTCTTGAGTTTCTCCCGGCGTATTTGATAATCAAAATATTAACGGGTGTACTGCCGGTCTACATTGCCCAACGGGCACAATATTTCGGTGATCATACATGTCGCGATCATCAGGTGAACTGACGGACTGAGCTCCTGTGAACGTGCCGGCACGCAGATCCGTACGCTATGGCTGCTCAGAGGGAACTGGGTTCGGTCGCGGCGGCGGCCGATTTAAATACCCTCCGCCCGCGGCGTGCTCCCTCCGCCGTCCGCGCCCCGCGCCCCGCGCCACGGTCGCGCGGTGGAATAGATTGCGACGGCGTCTGAGATGACGTCTGTGTGATGGCTCTGTCCCCCGTGGTCGTCACAACTATACGTTTGCTCGATTTACTCTTGATTAACCCAATCGCTGGTTCCCAAGCCTTGCTAAGATTATAGCCACAGTCACGGTTTATGAGGTCGTCATTGGTGCGAATTTCGATGGCCTCTCTAACAACGCTGTCCCAGTATCTCGACGTCTGTACCAGAATCCTCGTGCGGTCATACTCCATGGCGTGATTTTCCGACAAACAATGTTCAGCGACCGCCGACTTGCTCGGATACATCAGTCGAGTGTGCCTCTGGTGTTCACGGCATCGATCCTCGACGGTACGCATAGTCTGACCAATATACGACTTGCCACATTGACACGGAATCTGGTACACGCCGGCCTTCCTCAAACCGAGGTCATCTTTGGCGCTCCCCACCAGTGCACGATTTTTATTCGGAGGACAAAACACAGTTCCGACCCGGTGTTTCTGCAGAATGCGGGCGATTTTCCCCGAGAGTGCGCCTGTATATGGAATAACCGCAGTGCCTACCTCCTCCCTCGTGATTTCATCCATCTCCACAGGTTGTGCTGTAGTGGTTGGGCGGAGAGCACGTTGAATCTGCCACTCTGAGTACCCACTTTTTCGAAATACAGTTCTCAGATTTTCCAATTCCTGGGCTAGACTCTCTGCGTCAGAGATAGTGCGCGCCCCATGTACTAGAGTTTTAAGTACCCCATTCCTCTGTGAAGGGTGGTGACAGCTCTCTGCGTGCAAATACAGATCAGTGTGCGTTGTCTTCCGATACACCCCATGACCTAGGGTGCCGTCAGCCCTTCTTTTGACCAAGACGTCAAGGAAAGGTAATTTACCCTCCGTTTCAGTCTCCATAGTGAATTTGATGTTGGGGTGTATGGAGTTTAGATGTGTAAGGAAGTCAAGGAGTTTATCCATACCATGTGGCCAGATGACGAACGTGTCGTCCATGTAACGGAAAAAGCAAGTAGGTTTCCATTCGGATGACGACAGGGCTTCCTCCTCGAAGTCAGCACACATCCTGAGGATTTAACGAATACTTAATTTGATAGTGTTGGGAAGTGTGTGTGTTGGGGGTGGGGGAAGGAGGAAGAATAGAAATTGTAAAGGAAGATCGCTTGACCAAAGTGAGCAAGTACTTTGTGATTGTAATTAAATTGCAGCTATGCATGGGAGTCCAGTGTGAATTAGAATTATCGCATGGCAGTGAAACCTGGTACATATTCTGATGTGTTAATGTGGAACCGACTTCTGCTACTAAAAATATGTTCCAAAGTGGGTCACCAGGTGCAAATCTACGCTGTGAATGCAAGAAAGACGTAAAGAATGTTTCCATATGTAACGGATTGGCAATAGGACAAGTGGGAAAAGATTTGCTTACACCTGTGACAAAAATGGGAACTAATATTTTTTACAGCGGAAATCCGTCCCGCATTAACGCATTCGAATATCTAGCAAGTTTCGCTCCCATACGATACCTGCAGCCAACACTGGATCTCTGTTTTTTTTTTTCCTTTATTGTGATTTTGGTACCCGTACAACAGGTAGGCTGGCACCAGCACCTTACGCCGCTCTTCAGCCGCAGAGTTAACAATGATAAAACATACGGAAGACACATGAGAATTGGATCTCTGTGGGTAGCTGCACTTTAATTGTAACCACTTGGTACAAGTGGGTGTGGGTTGCAGTATTTATGAAGACTTGAAGAGGCTTGAACAGGACGTGGAAAACCGCGGACCGAAGACGCAACAGCAGCGGTGTACGGGAGTTCGTTCTTGCTGCGGTGAGAGTTTAGCACGCGTTGAGGTTACCGTAATTCCCCGCAGCGCTCCTGTCTCGGCCAGCGGCTGCTGCTACGGAACCACACTGCCAACTGCCGGCTGTCAGCTGTCAGCCGGGGGACTCACCGGCAGAGGGCAGGGCGGGCGCGCCGGCGGCCGCAGCCGCGCCGCCGGTCCAGTGTGCGGCAGCATGGCGGCCGGCGCGCCGCGGCTACTGTGCGTCTGCGTCTGGCTGCTGCTCGCGCCGGGCTCGCTAGCGCGTAAGTACAGCTACCCGCCGGCGCTCTGCGTGCGTGCTAGGAACGTCACAGTCCAACAACTCGTCGAGAAACTGGACTTTTATTCTAATTCGATAAGGAAGGCGATACAGGAATCATCCTTGTTTTAGGATGAGCCATATTCCTTGACTTCCGGAAAGCGTTTGGCTCGGTACCCCACTGCAGACTCCTAACTAAGGTACGAGCATACGGGATTGGTTCCCAAATATGTGAGTGGCTCGAAGACTTCTTAAGTAATAGAACCCAGTACGTAGTCCTCGATGGTGAGTGTTCATCGGAGGTGAGGGTGTCATCTGGAGTGCCCACGGAAGTGTGGTAGGTCCGCTGTTGTTTTCTATCTACATAAATGATCTTTTGGATAGGGTGGATAGCAATGTGATTGCTGATGATGCTGTGGTGTACGGGAAGGTGTCGTCGTTGATTGACTGTAGGAGGATACAAGATGATTGGCCAGGATTTATGATTGGTGTAAAGAATGGCAGCTAACTCTAAATATAGATAAATGTAAATTAATGCAGATGAATAGGAAAAATAATCCCGTAATGTTTGAATACTTCAGTAGTAGTGTAGCTCTTTACACAGTCACGTCGATTAAATATTTGGGCGTAACATTGCAGAGCGATATGAAGTGGGACAAGCATGTAATGGCAGTTGTGGAGAAGGCGGATAGTCGTCTTCGGTTCATTGGTAGAATTTTGGGAAGATGTGGTTCATCTGTAAAGGAGACCGCTTATAGAACACTAATACGACCTATTCTTGAGTACTGCTCGAGCGTTTGGGATCCCTATCAGGTCGGATTGAGGGAGGACGTAGAAGCAATTCAGAGGCGGGCTGCTAGATTTGTTACTGTTAGGTTTGATCATCGCGCGAGTGTTACGGAAATGCTACAGGAACTCGGGTGGGTGTCTCTAGAGGAACGGAGGCGTTCTTTTCGTGAATCGCTACTGAGGAAATTTAGAGAACCAGCATTTGAGGCTGACTGCAGTACAATTTTACAGCAGCCTACTTATATTTCGCGGAAAGACCACAAAGATAAGATAAGAGAGATTAGGGCTCATACAGAGGCATATAGGCAGTCATTTTTCCCTCGTTCTGTTTGGGAGTGGAACAGGGAGAGAAGATGCTAGTTGTGGTACGAGGTACCCTCCGCCACGCACCGTATGGTGGATTGCGGAGTATGTATGTAGATGTAGGTCTTTTATGACCTAGGAAAGACTACGGAAAACCTAACCCAGAGTAGCCAGATAGTGGTTTGAACCTTTTCCCTTTTGAACACAAGTCCAGTGCTCCACCAGGAAGCAGAATTCACTGTTGACTGACTGGATATTTATTACACCACCTGCCATTTTTAACTATAAAAAGACTGGCTACGATACATTAGAATTCGAAGCGCTTTGTGTGAGTTCAACTCATCGTCGTGTGTGAGAAGTACATTAAATTAAATATTTCACTGAAACTGAATCTTCATAATAAAATCGCCCAGCCCACACATCTGTATATAGTTCGTTAACACTACCACATTATCACCCATGCAGGCCGCACTGTGGCAGCCAGAAAGAAAAATACGCTGTGCCAGTATCTGGAATCGTGGAACTCCTAACCACTCAGGCCCCCAGACCTCCTTCCTCCCTCCTCTACACCCGTTATAGCTCCTCCAATCAGTGATTTGCTACAAAGTTTTAGTTTCAGCTGTGTCATTTTTGTGCATTATACACCTTATAATCGCCGTTCAGTGTGGCCGAGCGGTTCTAGGCGCTTCCGTCTGGAACCGCGCGGCCGCTACGGTCACAGGTTCGAATCCTGACTCGGGCATGGATGTGTGTGATGTTCTTAGGTTAGTTAGGTTTAAGTAGTTCTAAGTTCTAGGGGACTGATGAACTCAGATGTTAAGCCCCATAGTGCTCAGAGCCATTTTTTGAACACCTTGCAATCAGGCAGAACTCTGACTCCAGCATGACTCACGTTTTCGCGTTATTATTAATCCAGTGTTATCACAATGGTGGTATAACGAATAAAAAACCTTTTAATTAAAACAGTTCACTTGTGGAGCTCATATTCTGCCGAAATAGTGTAACATCGTAGATAATCCAGTATTTTACAAGGGAACCAGAATCATCAAAAACGAACCTGGAAAGTATACGGGCATCTCCGGTGTTCGCACACTGTACAGACGAGCCATTAGGTAACGTAGAGTTGTTTCTGATCTTGATAACTGTAAATAAATACATAATAGTCGAGAAAAACATAGGAACACACACAGGAGATAATACAAAAAAAAACATATACATAAAACTGGTGATCGGTTTCGTCATAATGAAGTCAATTTTATATTCTGCCATACTAGAAAGCTCTGTTGACTGGAATAGGATAGCGTATTACTGAAACATTGTCTACAACGTTTGTGAACGACCAGTTTTGTAAGTACTATCCGGGTGCCTGCCTCAGTCTTGTCATCACAGAGAAAGAGACTAGAGAATTTACAAACAAGCTGTTGTATTTGTAACTGGTCTCTTTTTCTCGGAAGTGATGTATAATTCTCGGTAATTTTTGGAGAGCAATGGTTAGAGGGAAAATTCAGAGCTCGGTTAACTGACGTAAACTTGACGACATTGTTCGCCTTACCATCACCAGATATGTCACTATTGTCTGAGGTAGGCATTTTACAATGTGTGTGAAGATTCTTTCAGCTGCGTTCATACAGTGCTACGCCTCCCACTTTTAAAGGTCAGGAGCCACAAATGATGTATCAACCAGGCGCTAATGTGTTGTGACTCTAATTCCCAGAAGATACGAAGTTATCGAAAGCGAGGAATAACAGCGTTCAACGTGCTCGTACAATTGGACGATCACACTCAGCGACCTTCTGAAATGCCTAGGAAATGATTTCCTTTCCATATATGCGATACGTAGGTTATACAGGGTGAGTCACCTAACGTTACCGCTGGATATATTTCGTAAACCACATCAAATACTGACGAACCGATTCCACAGACCGAACTTGAGGAGAGGGGCTAGTGTAATTGTTTAATACAAACCATACAAAAATGCACGGAAGTATGTTTTTTAACACAAACCTACGTTTTTTTTAAATGGAACCACGTTAGTTTTGTTAGCACATCTGAACATATAAACAAATACGTAATCAGTGCCGTTTGTTGCATTATAAATGTTAATTACATCCGGAGATATTGTAACCTAAAGTTGACGCTTGAAGCCTCCCACGTTCAGTTGCCTGTTGTAACAAACAAGGGCCACGGTCGGCGAGCAGCATCTGCAGGGACATGTTTACGATGACGACCGTGTTTACGAGTGTGGCTGTAGTGCACTGTTGTGTTTTGGTCTAGCTGTCGCAGTGTCCGCATGTAGCGCTTACTGCTATTGTTATTCTGCATTCGTCTCCGCACGCAGACCAACTGTAGTACACCGTGTAACCAGACGTCTGTGATAGTGTAGTGTTGTAGGAACTGTGACCATGGTGTATTCGAACTCTGAAAACGCGGAGATGATACTCATCTATGACGAGTGTCGACGAAAAGCAGCTGAAGCCTGCAGTGTGTATGCAGAACGGTACCCGGAAAGAGAGCATCCAACGTGCAGCACATTGCAAAACATCTACCGCCAACTGTATGCAACAGGTATGGTCGTAGCACGCAAACGGGTCCGTAACAGGCCCGTCACAGGAGAAGCGGGTGCAGTTGGTTTGTAGCTGCTGTTTCCATGAACCCACACATGAGAGTACACGGGACATTGCAAGAGCCGGTGGGCTGAGTCAAAGTAGTGTCATGCGCATACTGCATCGTCACCGCTTTCACGCGTTTCATGTGTCGCTCCATCAGCAATTACATGGTGATGACTTTAATCATCGAGTGCAATTCTGTCAATGTGCATTAACAGAGAATGCGTTGCGTTTCTACCTGTTTACCGATGAAGCGGGTTTCACAAACCACGGGGCAGTGAATCTGCGGAACATGCATTACTGGTCCGTGGACAATCCTCGCTGGCTCAGACAGGTAGAGCGACAGCGTCCGTGGACTGTAAATGTATGGTGCGGAATCATTGGCAACCACCTCATTGGTCCTCACTTCATTGCAGGGGCCCAAACAGCTGCAACATACATCGCGTTTCTACAGAATGATCTGCCAACGTTGCTCGAAAATGTCCCACTGGAAATGTGGTATCAGCATGATGGTGCACCTGCACATTCCGCAATTAACACTAGGCTGACCCTTGACAGGATGTTCGACGGACGTTTCATAGGACGTAGAGGACGCATAAATTGGCCAGCCCGTCCTCCTGATCTTACACCTCTGGACTTCTTTCTGTGGGGTACGTTAAAGGAGAATGTGTACCGTGATGTGCCTACAACCCCAGAGGATATGAAACAACGTATTGTGGCAGCCTGCGGCGACATTACACCAGATGTACTGCGGCGTGTACGACATTCATTACGCCAGAGATTGCAATTGTGTGCAGCAAATGATGGCCACCACATTGAACATCTATTGGCCTGACATGTCGGGACACACTCTATTCCACTCCGTAATTGAAAACGGAAACCACGTGTGTACGTGTACCTCACCCCTCATGGTAATGTACATGTGCGTCAGTGAAAAAGACCAATAAAAAGGTGTTAGCATGTGGACGTAATGTGCTGTTCCAGTCTCTTCTGTACCTAAGGTCCATCACCGTTCCCTTTGGATCCCTACGTAATTCGGTGCTCTCCGATACACACGATCGAACAGCGGAGGAGTGGTACTCAAGCGTCAACTTTAGGTTACAATATCTCCGGATGTAATTAACATTTTACAATGCAACAAACGGCACTGATTACCTATTTGTTCATATGTTCAGATGGGCTAACAAAACTAACGGGGTTCCATTTAAAAAAACGTAGGTTTGTGTTAAAAAACATACTTCCGTGCATTTTTTTATGGTTTGTATTAACCAATTACACTAGCCCCTCTCCTCACGTTCGGTCTGTGGAATCGATTCGTCAGTGTTTGATGTGGTTTACGAAACATATCCAGCGGTAATGTTAGGTGACTCACCCTGTATATGTATCGTTGATTTAGTACCGTAGGGCTACTACGCTTAGCAACTAAACAAATGCAGCAGAATGCAACTTTTAAAAAACTCTCAGTTTTAATTATTCTATTTTATTCCACTGTGCAACGTTTTAATGAGACAAGAGCATACAGCTCGTCATTATAAATCTTGAACTCTTTGAAAGAAAAGTCAGAAATTGCAAAACGTTAAACCAGTGGTAGCAAACCTGGTACCCACCGCCCAGTAGTACACGTTCCAGTTTTTATGGTGGGTGGCAGGCAGTTTGGGATTAAAGATATTTTCATTTGGTTTTCATAAAATTTTGACGTAATTGTGATATGATTTAATTTGCTGCAACTCAGCTTTATAAATTTTATAAAGTAAAGTTACTTTCATACTTTATAAATCACCATTACTATGGAACTGATGGGCGGTAAGGAACTTCTACTACTAACACAGATACAGAATTGAGGGTACTTAAAAGAAGTTGAGTATCCCTGCGTTAGACTATGAAAAGCCGAAACGAGTCCATTTGTTGGCCTGGAACAGGATGGCGAAACCACGCAAAAGTCCAAAGCAGTAGGCCCAGTCAACTGAACAGGCCTGAACCTTATTTACATAAGCAATTATTTCTTACTTTTCAAAATAATTTAGTAAGCTACGGTTGCAGTTACACTGTAAAGTGGACCTGAAGTGTTCTTGAAGGGCATAGTTTGCCGGAAAAAAGCCCTTGACTCTGGATGTGAAGATCTACGGCTTGTCACAGCATTCAACTCTTGTGGAAGTCAACTGAAAATTTACTCCTCAGAGTACTGCACACTGCTTCGGATGGTGCTTGTAATACAACTATTGTTCCTCCGTTTTGTGTTCACGGAATGGATACTGTTATTTTTAAGACAACGGATTTATGTTTTTAACCTTCTGTCTATTAAGCTGTGCTTCGTCGTCAGTGTAGAAATTCTCACCCTATTAGACATCTACTAAAGCTCAGAGGATGAATAGACCAACTATGGCGGGTGGCTGACTTTGTGGCTAAAAATATTCTTCCTGCCTAAGATGAGTTGCTCCGAGACATTACTCTGTGTGACAGAAAGGTATAAAGTTTTCAGTGTACCACTATGGGATGACTGTGGACAATATTCTAATCGAAAATGTATCCACATTCAGTCTGTTTGGGAGATCGTGAATATTGTTTTACCATCTACCCACAGTTTCAGAGACCCGGTCACTTTTGTTTCACTACTGGTATCATCAATGTAAGAGAATTGCATCTCTGTGCAAACAGAATTATGTGACAGAAACAGCACGTATTGTGTTTCATTGCCGCTGAGTCACCTTACTAAAACAACGCAGACAGCATGATTGCTTCCCGTAGGTCAAATGTTATTTGCTTACGGTAGTGGAAGCAGGGAACCACTGAAAATATCAGAAATGTGCCGAAGTCAGTTATGGCTACCAGCAAAATAAAACAAAGGTGTTCAGTGGTAACAATAAAGTGTTAGATTTTAATTTTCTAAATGCTATTCTGTTATAATTATAAAAGGCCTCAGTTATCTGCATATCACCAATATTAGCTGCTTTCATGTTGTTGAAGTTGATACTTATAATGAAAGACGATGACATCATCAGATACCTAACCTTTTCTCTAGTATTGTTATATGAAATTTGCTGTGGTCTGACAAGGAAGACGCGAAAGATTAGAGTTTGCCATGTAGGTCATTGGAGACAGAACACAAACTCACATTCCTCAGGAGTTTATTAGGGAAATCACAGTAAACCTGCATTACAATGGCTGGGAGGAGATTTGAATCAAGACAAGATCGTCGTGTTAATCACTATACACTTGAGTTATTAATCAAAATATCCACGGGTGTGCTGCCGGTCTATAGTGTCCAACGGGCACAATATTTCGGCGATCATATATGTCGCCATCATCAGGTGAACTGACGGACTGAGCTCCTGTGAACGTGCCGGCACGGAGATCCGTACGCTATGACTGCTCAGAGGGAACTGGGTTCGGTCGCGGCGGCGGCATATTTAAATACCCTCCGCCCGTGGCGCGCTCCCTCCGCCGTTCGCGCCCCGCGCCACGGTCGCGCGGTGGAACAGATTGCGACGGCGTCTGAGATGACGTCGGTGTGATGGCTCTGTCCGCCGTGGTCGTCACAACTATACGTTTGCTCGATTTACTCTTGATTAGCCCAATCGCTGGTTCCCAAGCCTTGCTAAGATTATAGCCACAGTCGCGGTTTATGAGGTCGTCATTGGTGCGAATTTCGATGGCCTCTCTAACAACGCTGTCCCAGTATCTCGACGTCTGTACCAGAATCCTCGTGCGGTCATACTCCATAGCGTGATTTTCCGACAAACAATGTTCAGCGACCGCCGACTTGCTCGGATACATCAGTCGAGTGTGCCTCTGGTGTTCACGGCATCGATCCTCGACGGTACGCATAGTCTGACCAATATACGACTTGCCACATTGACACGGAATCTGGTACACGCCGGCCTTCCTCAAACCGAGGTCATCTTTGGCGCTCCCCACCAGTGCACGATTTTTATTCGGAGGACAAAACACAGTTCCGACCCGGTGTTTCTGCAGAATGCGGGCGATTTTCCCCGAGAGTGCGCCTGTGTATGGAATAAATGCAGTGCCTACCTCCTCCCTCGTGACTTCATCCAGCTCAACAGGTTGTGCTGCAGTGGTTGGGTGGAGAGCACGTTGAATCTGCCACTCTGAGTACCCACTTTTTCGAAATACAGATCTCAGATGTTCCAATTCCTGGGGTAGACTCTCTGTGTCAGAGATAGTGCGCGCCCTATGTACTAGAGTTTTAAGTACCCCATTCCTCTGTGAAGGGTGGTGGCAGCTGTCTGCGTGCAAATACAGATCCTCCGAATAAAACTCGTGCACTGGTGGGGAGCGCCAAAGATGACCTCGGTTTGAGGAAAGCCGGCGTGTACCAGATTCCGTGTCAATGTTGCAAGTCGTATATTGGTCAGACGATGCGTACCGTCGAGGATCGATGCTGTGAACACCAGAGGCACACTCGACTGATGTATCCGAGCAAGTCGGCGGTCGCTGAACATTGTTTGTCAGAAAATCACGCCATGGAGTATGACCGCACGAGGATTCTGGTACAGACGTCGAGATACTGGGACAGAGTTGTTAGAGAGGCCATCGAAATTCGCACCAATGACGACCTCATAAACCGTGACTGTGGCTATAATCTTAGCAAGGCTTGGGAACCAGCGATGGGGCTAATCAAGAGTAAATCGAGCAAACGTATAGTTGTGACGACCACGGCGGACAGAGCCATCACACCGACGTCATCTCAGACGCCGTCGCAATCTGTTCTACCGCGCGACCGTAGCGCGGGGCGCGGACGGCGGAGGGAGCGCGCCGCGGGCGGAGGGTATCTAAATCTGCCGCCGCCGCGACCGAACCCAGTTCCCTCTGAGCAGCCATAGCGTACGGATCTCCGTGCCGGCACGTTCACAGGAGCTCAGTCCGTCAGTTCACCTGATGATGGCGACATGTATGATCGCCGAAATATTGTGCCCGTTGGACACTATAGACCGGCAGCACATCCGTGGATATTTTGATGATCAAATACGCCGGGAGAAACTCAAGAATCACACTTGGGTTATTGATATGGTGTAAACGTTTAATCGTAGATTAAATCATATGCACTGTTGTTTCTCTAGACACAATGAGGAGACCCTCGAGGATGTGGAGGATGTCAGAAAAATAAAAATACAGAATGCTTATTTATAAGAGAACCGACATGCTAACGTTACTTCCAAAAACGTTAACTGAGGTGGTCCTCAGGGACCTTGAAACAGTCACACATTTTACGCATTTTTTTTCTTTTACACGTTAAAAAGTCAACAAACACATTTCGGTGTATATGCATGTAAAAGCAGAAGATAACTTCTAGATTATTGCAGCAAAGCATTGTCAAAAATAAATAAGACGTATAGCTAACATTACTGCACTCAATCTGGGTGAAAATCAGGTATTACATAGCATTTCTTTTAACTATTAGGTCTATAATTAATTATTCATTTGTTTGCTCTGCTTCGAAATTCATGATCTCGCCACAAACATATGCGCTTTAGGTCCCTCTCATACTATACAAGTAGCTAAACTTTTTAAGCTTTTTGAAAAATCATTGAACATTTGTTCCTGAAAAATGGACAATTTTCTGGACTCCTGACTTTAATAACTCTTCATTAAGACCGTTCTTATTCCTTCCACTGACTCCATTTTGCGAGAGATATACATCATTTATGACAGTTTCCATTAAGCAGTAAATGTACGAAGAAGCACTAGTCAATAGGCCACGTCTTTCAAGAGTGTTCTACAAGAAGTTCTTGAATACATACCATAAATTACTCGCATTACCCCAGAGAGGGCACAAAAAGCTTGAGCTTGTCTAACTTGTATAATGTCATGGAGTGAAAGCAAGCAAAGTAAGTCAGCTCTTTAATGTTTATACTACTTATGTTTGAGACACAAATAAGTTTTTTAGGCGTTTTGCCAGTTATACATTATGCTCCTCTCAACTGAATTCATTATCAAATGGTTATTTGAGTTCATTATCAAGTGATAATTTCGAGATATCAGCTCTGGCACACTCTTGTATCCTCATATTTTATGTGCACTACTGGCCATTAAAATTGCTACACCACGAAGATGACGTGCTACAGACGTGAAATTTAGCCTACAGGAAGAAAATACTGTGATATGCAAATGATTAGCTTTTCAGAGCATTCACACAAGGTTGGCGCCGGTGGCGACACCTACAACGTGCTGACATGAGGAAAGTATGTTTCCAACCGATTTCTCATACACAAACACCAGTTGACCGGCGTTGCCTGGAGAAATGTTGTTGTGATGCCTCGTGTAAGGAGGAGAAATGCGCACCATCACGTTTCCGACTTTGATAAAGGTCGGATTGTAGGCTATCGCGATTGCGGTTTATCGTATCGCGACATTGCTGCTCGCGTTCGTCGAGATCCAATAACTGTTAGCAGAATATGGAATCGTTGGTTTCAGGACGGTAATACGGAACGTCGTGCTGGAAACCAACGGCCTCGTATCACTAGCAGTCGAGATGACAGGCATCTTATCCGCATGGCTGTAACGGATCGTGCAGCCACGTCTCGATCCCTGAGTCAACAGATGGGGACGTTTACAAGACAACAACCACCTGCACGAACAGTTCAACGACGTTTGCAGCAGCGTGGACTATCAGCTCGGAGACCATGGCTGCTGTTACCCTTGACGCTCGTTCACAGACAGGAATGCCTGCGATGGTGTACTCAACGACGAACCTGGGTGCACGAATGGCAAAACTTCATTTTTTCGGGCGAATCCAGGTTCTGATTACAGTATCATAATGGTCGCATCCGTGTTTGGCGACATCGCCGTGAACGCACATTGGAAGCGTGTATTCGTGATCGCCATACTGGCGTATCACCCGGCGTGATGGTATGGGGTGCCATTGGTTACATGTCTCGGTCACCGCTTGTTCGCATTGACGGCACTTTGAACAGTGGACGTTACATTTCAGATGTGTTACGACCCGTGGCTCTACCCTTCATTCGATTCCTGCGAAACCCTACATTTCAGCAGGATAATGCACGTCCGCATGTTGCAGGTCCTGTACGGGCCTTTCTGGGTACAGGAAATGTTTGACTGCTGCCCTGTCCAACACATTCTCCAGATCTCTGAGCAATTGAAAACGTTTGGTCAATGGTGGCCTAGCAACTGGCTCGTCACAATACGCCAGTCACTACTCTTGATGAACTGTGGTATCGTGTTGAAGCTGCATGGGCAGCTGTACCTGCACATGCCATCCAAGCTCTTTTTGACTCAATGCCCAGGCGTATCAAGGCCGTTATCACGGCCAAAGGTGGTTGTACTGGGTACTGATTTCTCAGGATCTATGCACCCAAATTGCGTGGAAGTGTAATCACATGTCACTTCTAGTATAATATATTTGTCCAATGAATATCCGTTTATCATCTGCATTTCTTCTTGGTGTAGCAATTTTAATGGCCGGTAGTGTATATATTGGACGGAAATTTCTTGCAGGTCCTGAGCTTCATATAGAAAGCTTTTTCTTTTAAAAAACAGTTTAATGCCATTAAGTTAGTTAGAAACCACGTGTTACTGATCAACATAATTTCATAAACCCTTCTTTCTGAAACTAGTCTTGGTTTACTACTTATTTCTCTTTGTATCATCTGAAATGCAAACAGACATAGCCTCTGGTAATGTTTTCGTTGAAAAGTCATTAATGCAAAAACGTAAGGGCCCTAAGATGGAAGCTTGTGGGACACTACATGTAATTGGTTCGCATTCATATGAAGATCAACACCGTATATCAGAACTCTTCGTTATTGACATCTTGTGTTCCATGCTAGAAACGGTGTGAACCATTTAAGAGAATTTTCTGCGGCACCAAGACCTAATTTATTTAAAGGGATGTTGTGAAACTGAAGCGATCCTTCCGGCTCGTCCACGGAAGTTCAGTGGTCACGGTCGGAATCAGCGCCGGGCGTCACGCGAGACAGCTCTGCCTGCCGAAGACGTGTCCGCCACCTAAACTGCAACACAGGCACCTTAAGAAGAATACCACATCTGCACACAGGAACGCACTTGCAGGCTCTTTTAAAGCTTAACGTACTGACAAATCAACTATATTGATCACACGTGATACAATCGAGACACTTTAATCAATCAGCTACGCCCCGCATAGCCCACGACTCACCGTCCGTCCTCGCGAAAAATGTGGACAGACTCTCGATTTAGGGAGCTCCAAGAAATTGTCTTACATCCAGGCTTTCCTGTCAGTCAGACTCAGGATTAACATGCAGGCAATTTCATTCGCGGTG
Organism: Schistocerca nitens; assembly: GCF_023898315.1. NCBI lineage: Eukaryota > Metazoa > Arthropoda > Insecta > Orthoptera > Acrididae > Schistocerca > Schistocerca nitens. The sequence goes on from NC_064614.1 coordinate 833,761,252, forward strand.
TAAAACACTTGCCGTTTTAGAACACTCTACCTTAAAACAATATAGTAGGCGCCAGTCACAACCCGTTTAGAAGTATTACGGGAAGGCCGGCTCAGCATCTCGAACCTGGACAAAGTCTCCTTCTACCGGATACCATCTAGGGCATTCACAACTGCCGACGACGCAGCCTGCCGACACGGCAGCCAATATGTTACAAAATGTTACTGACAGATAAAAGAGTATTCTGGTCACGTATCACTTATTGTCTAATGAAGCAAGTACTTTCTCAATCGACATGTAAGGAGCCTGCTCAATATCAGAACCCTTTAAATTCAGTGACTCTGACATTTTGTTATTCGTAATTAGAGGTTACTGGAAAACTATTATATTGACGATCCTAAGCATTTTGTGAGTGCTGACAAAAGTAGAAAAATAGGGAAGTTTGATGAAGTGTGATCAAACGAATACCGACGCCTGTCAGTGTATATTAGTATGGGAAGTGTCCACCCTTCACATGTGTGACGGCCTGAATTCTGGTGCGGCACTTTCCGTGAGGTGTCTGAATCTCTGTGGACGAGTGACAGCTGATTCTTTCTCAAGAACCGAAACCAGAGAAGATGTGATGTTGAACGCTGGGATCTGGAGCGAATCCACGTTCTAACTAATCCCAAAGGTTTAGAAAAGGTACCCAGTGTTGTTCAGTTTCAGGAATGTCACCGTCTACAAACCACTGCATCACAGATGCTGCTTTATGACAGGGTGTATTGTCATAGTGATAGGCCTACAGCCTGTCATCGTCTTCGAACTGTTCCTCTGCTATATGCAGCACACAACGTTGTGAAATGTCCTGGTATCCTTCCGCATGTAGCGTCTTCTTTAATCCAGTAGGCGACCACTCCTAGCCGCTACAGACACCCACAACCGTATCTCCGTACTTCAGTATTGGCGCTATCCTTAATGGCAGATAACGTTCTTCCAGCATTCGCCAAATCCGAACCCTTGAGTCAGATTACCGCACGTTGTAGCACGTTTCATCAGCTCAAATCACTAGTTTCCAGTCATCCACTGTCCAGTGGAGTCGCCGTTTACAGCACCTCAAGCTCCGTGTTAGCGTGCACTTCAGAAATGTGTGTCTTATGAGGAGCTGCTCCACCACTGTACTCCACTGTTTGTAATTCCCTACACACAATCATTGCGCAAGATGGACTGCTAATAGCTCTTCGGAACCTTTCTGTTGTTACTACTTCTCTCCTGACAACAAAATACTATCCGCCTCCTTTTATAAGGAAAAGTCCGCCACTTGTGACATCTGGAGGTCAATTCTGCTCTGGTTCAAATGGCTCTGAGCACTATGGGACTCAACTGCTGAGGTCATTAGTCCCCTAGAACTTAGAACTAGTTAAACCTAACTAACCTAAGGACATCACAAACATCCATGCCCGAGGCAGGAGTCGAACCTGCGACCGTAGCGGTCTTGCGGTTCCAGACTGCAGCGCCTTTAACCGCACGGCCACTTCGGCCGGCGTCAATTCTGCATTACATGCTTTTAACCAGACAGTATGTCCATTTTTTCACTTTCTTAGAAGGGGGCACTCATTGTCGAGTCACGATGTATTAACTATTACACTGAGTCAGTTTTCGCCTATAGCTCCGAATGTAAAATAATCGTATTGTGATGAGATAAGAAAGATTTTTTTGGCGTCATTCAACATTTCGCCACCTTTCTCTTAAGTGCCAACATGGTGAATGTGTGACTGAACCGAGAGCTGAGGAATGGTGACTTTGTTAATGTACGTTCGCCGGCCGAAGAGGCCTTGCGGTTAAAGGCGCTGCAGTCTGGAACCGCAAGACCGCTACGGTCGCAGGTTCGAATCCTGCCTCGGGCATGGATGTTTGTGATGTCCTTAGGTTAGTTCGGTTTAACTAGTTCTAAGTTCTAGGGGACTAATGACCTCAGCAGTTGAGTCCCATAGTGCTCAGAGCCATTTTTTAATGTACGTTCACAGTATATTGTCACTGACTAATTGTATAACAGCTCTTGAAGTGAAAGTTTATTTTCTTCTATTTTTAGACCTGTGTTGTGTTTACTGACTTATACTGAATCCATGATCCACAGCCCATGCCCATAATGTCGCTTTTAGTTAAGAGGCTCCACCGTGCTGCTCTATTGAAGGTAGTATGTATCAAATTGGGCAATAGGGGGGGGGGGGGGGGGGGGACTGTGCCCGGTGTTCGGAATGACGTCTCACATGTTCAATTATTTCAGTCGTTATGGAAACATATGCTGTATATACAGGAAAACACAGGCTAAAGTTACCGCTGTACCATCCGTAAGCGCAGTGCAGCAGCAGATTAAGAAACAAATGTTTCGCAAGCAATCAGACTGCTGTAAAACACCGTCTCGACGCGTTGCGCAGCGCAGGTTCTGCCATGGAACGGCGCCTCTCGAGTAACAGCTGAAAGTTCAATTCTACATATGTAATGTACCTTATAGACATTTGCCCATCCACTCATTACTCGCGCACGCTTTGGCGATTCCCGTAAGAGTTTGGGCAACCTGTGCTCATTCGCACAAACGAAGGTCGATGGCTGGGTAGCCTTTAACTATATATGTGAAGACAGTAACTGTTCTGTAAAGAACAGAATACTGTTGATGACCGTGCAGCTATTCCTTGGAACAAATGATGACTAACTGAAACCCTCAGCTGCCGACAGGTGGACAGTTGGGAATGTGTCTGCTGGGAAGCGTGCAAGGGATAAGTCCCTGCAGTCGCGCTATTCATCTGTGTCCTCGGTGGCTCAGATGGACAGAGCGTCTGTCATGTAAGCAGGAGATCCCGGGTTCGAGTCCCGGTCGGGGCACACATTTTCAACTGTCCACATCGAGGTATATCAACAACACCTGTCGGCAGCTGAGGGTTTCAGTTAGTCATCATTTGTTCCAAGGAAGCGCTGCACGGTCATCAACAGTATTCTGTTCTTTCGAGAACAGTTACTGTCTTCACATATAAAGGCACATTAAGTAAAATAAAACAAAAATTAGGCTAAGTTTTCAAATATTTTTGCTCTTACAGGGCCTTCAGTTCGTTCCTGCTTTGTTCACATTTTAAAAACGAACTTACAGCTTCTGAAAATACATAGTTATCCCATATAACTTTTTGCTACGGGTTTCAGAGTGTTCTGTGTCATCTCTATATGTAGAAGGGCAGTAAAACAGATTCCTCATAGAAGAGTTGTGAGTAGAAGCACTTCCATATGATTCTGTAATCACTGAAGTAGTAGTATGACGTAACTTACACTATTACTAGGTAAATGATTATCAACTTCTAGTGTATTTATAATGTTTATAATCATTATTTTCTTTTTTCCATAACCTCCAAACATTTTCTTGAAAACTTTGAAGGTCGGTCTAGGCATCTCTTTGCTCAGAATCAAAAAACACACGTGCTGAGTTATTACTGTAGGAAACAACTGAATGCAAGACAAGAAAATATATAGCCAATAGCTGGATGCTCAAAACAATGGAAAAAAAATTCCTCAAGGATAATGAACTCAAAGATCATAGCAAGAGAAGTCACAGAGCAAAAGTGGGTGCGCCTCATTCTGGAATCTGCCATTTAAAGCGACATTCACGACCTTTATCTATGGATTTGGCCTAAAATTCTTTTATACTCGCACAAAGCATACTACAAACCATCATAATAACAAATAACAAAATTACGTATTTTCATCATTTCCAAGGTACCTTTTGCCCTGAACTCTAACTCTTAGTCCTGGCTGCTAGTGAGAGGACAGCCTTCAGGATTCGACCATTCTCAGGTCGGGAGCGAGATCGCATGTTCAGCCCTGGGGAAAGTAGGGGGATGTGAGACTGCCCCACTCACCGGCCTGATCTTTCCAGTTTTTCTCATTTTTTATTATCTTCTAAGTATTTTTTCAGATATTCGCTCAACTATTAGTTGTCAAGTCGCTTTTATTTGTACTGACGTCTCCTTTGTCTGTTTACAAGGGAGATGATACTGTACCATTGCTCTATAAACGTCTAGTGTTGGTTGGATGTCGGGCATGATGGCTGGGTGTTGAGCGTGTGACTCTTCGCAGATGAGCCTGAAGGAACCTCTTTTTACATCTTCTAAAACTGCTTTTAATTCTTAGTAATGTCAACGTTCAGGGCGTCTCTGTCGTATTTTGCGCCGGACATCGTAGCCCCTTAGTTGGGATTTACTTTTGGTTTGCAGTGCCGTTCTCCATGGATTTGTTTCTTGATTGAGGGACTGATTACTTCGTAGTTTGACTCCATAAACATCACATGCCCAACCAACCACATTTACCTTCTTACCCATCGTCATCTCCATCTTATTACGTTGAATATATGGTGTCATATCAAAATTTGTGCCAGACTTCGGCTCGAATCAAGATTTACAGCTTATCTCTGACAGTCACGTTAACTAATACACTATCTAAGCACGCAGTCATGGAGGCCCCGGTGCACAAACCAAAAGTGTCCCCCCACCTCGAGCCTAACTCTCCCACGTTCACGTTCCTAGCTAAGCAAAAGACAGCCCATACTTAAGCTCTCACACTCAGGTCCCTCAACCACTGCCGACCCCCCCCCCCCCCCAACTCACATTTACTCATCAACCCATCACTGTCCTACTATCTTCTATTAACAAAAAAACGCTTTCAAAAAATAGCAATTGACCTTTAATAGTTTAATAGAGTAGAATATAATATCAATATTTTCTCTGATATATCAGCACATGAAACAGCTATACTTTCCGATATCTTTGCACGTAACAAATACTGCCCTCCGCCTAAGGACCATTTTAATATAAGATAAAGGTAGTTGTTTTATAGAATTTCTTTAACCTTGTAGGAAACCTTTCTTAAATTCAAAATAAAAATATTAAAAACTAATCAATTGTAACACACAATAATATCACAAAAAAGGCAAGTAATACAGCATTATAAGACAAAACATAAGGAAAAAGTTAACCGAATGAATAAGCACGACCAGGTAAACGATCCTGCAGCATTATAGAAAAGAGCAGTTTTATTTACCTTTTTTTTAACTTGGAAAAATAAAGCTTTGCTTTTGCAATGGATACTGTTAGATGCATCAAGATGGCTTTATTTACGTCACGTTATTCGATACCAATGACCTATGTTTTACCTACAACACCTCTGCTAACTTTTGTACACCAGACGGTTTCGATACTTGTATTTTAAATGAAGTTCTTATCAGAATAAGATGTGCTGGAAACAGAGGAGAAATGTCGTCAACGCATGCCATTATAAACACAAATGATACATTTTCAAGATCGTCCTCACAGGCGATAGATATGAACAATGGTGGTATCGTTCTATACGTGTGTATAACTTCTTTCATTCCTTAAAATACCGTATTTTGTTACAAGAAAATGATGTCCTCATTAGGCAGGAAAGTGACACTCCAAATAGTTGCCGGCTCTGTCAGACTCGATCTCGTAAAGCTCGACGAAGTGCTTCTTTACTGCTTTTTATTTCTTTGTTCGAACATTTACTCATGCGTTCGATATTTCACATAAGTTGAAGGCTTCCTCAAGCAGTCTGTCCAATGATCCTTTGATTTTTGTCAGCTCCATTCCTAAGAGGTAATAGGCCTATGCAGCTGCGCCGTCCATAGTCTTAGAATATATTGCTTTAGATGCTATACTGTTTTTTATCTGGAACTTTAGACTACGAACATAAGACAGCTGTAGTATTACGTTTTCTTTTTAAGACCTATGTCTACAATTCCGTAATAAAATTTCTTGCCGCGCGGGGCAGCCACGTGGCCTGAGGCGCCTTGTGTCACGGTCCGTGCGGTTCCCTACGTCGGAGGATCGAGTCCTCCCTCGGGCATGGGTGTGTGTGATGTCCGTAGCGTAAGTTAAAGTTAGATTCAGTAGTGTGTAGGCTTTGAGACCGATGAGTTCAGCAGTTTGGTCCCATAAGATCTTACCACAACTTAAATTTAAATTTCTTACTTGAAAGAATTATACTTGTCAAAGCCTTAAGAAAGTCAACGAATCTGTAAGAGCATGGATGCGCCGTACCATCTCGCTCAACGTGTCTGGTTCAGCTGCTTTAGCTTTAGCTCGGCAGTACCCCGCGGAACAATTTTTTAAATCCCGACTCTAAACGCATTGTTGCTAAAAAATTAGTAGATGTTCTCAACTGTTCCGAAAACGATGCTATTTCTTGAGTAGCCTCTAGAGCGTCTTTACGGATTATATTCAATTTGTGAATCGCACAATGAGCAAAAGCGATAGGATGCACTATTTTTTTTTTCACCATAATGTACGCCACTCATAATGGAAGCTCTGTCATAACCTTGGCGTCGAAATTTGATCAGATTTAGTTCCTTTCGTTCTGTACATCCAATTATTTCATGTTTCTATCATAATGTGTGATACTCTTTGATGTGACTAAAGGATTTCTATTGTCATCTTTGATTATTTGAAAGTAGCAAAGATTGACGGCCATTAATTAGCTGGTTTTACTTATGCTTGAGTAATATAAGATGTGATAGAAAACAACTGTGTGCTTTAAATGTCTTGAATTAATTCTCGTGTGACTTCTCCTAACCACCAAGAAGTAATTTAATTCTAGGTTACGAGACTGAGCTACTTTACAGAGACATGTGGTTTCTGATGCAATCCTTTCAGTGGTGAATGATAATTGTTAAGTAGTTGAATGGTGTACAGAAAGTTATCCTTGTTTAAGCACGTGATATTGCTGGTTGTCCCAGGTAAGACTGCTTTTTGCTCATGTTTATGGGACATAATCCATCATTCGACGACTGACGCTGGTGCACCTCCTCTTCATAACCAAGAGTCAGGTATCACTGAAGCTTTACGTATTCCTCTTTCAAAAAAAATGTTCAAATGTGTGTGAAATCTTATGGGATTTAACTGCTAAGGTCATCAGTCCCTAAGCTTACACACTACTTAACCTAAATTAGCCTAAGGACAAACACACACTCGCGGTGGTCTCGCGGTTCTAGGCGCGCAGTCCGGAACCGTGGGACTGCTACGGTCGCAGGTTCGAATCCTGCCTCGGGCATGGATGTGTATGATGTCCTTAGGTTAGTTAGGTTTAAGTAGTTCTAAGTTCTAGGGGACTGATAACCACAGCAGTTGAGTCCCGTAGTGCTCAGAGCCATTTGAACAAACACACACACCCATGCCCGAGGGAGGACTCGAACCTCCGCCGGGACCAGCCGCACAGTCCATGACTGCAGCGCCTTAGACCACTCCTTCCTCTTTCCTATTAATATTATTGGCATGTGTAGTAATCGCTGTATTGCAAACTACACTAATCAGGACGTGGCTGCCGAAACCTGTGTCTTAAAAATGAGAATCTTGCGGTTCCGTTACTTCAAAATGTGACCACTATAGCTGATTTATCGATTTCCTTCCTTCGACAGTTTCCTTTATGCTTTTTTTCGTTTTTGAACTGTTATCTTCTTAAACAAACAAAGCTCTTGTCCACCAACATAATACGGGCCTTAGCGAACGAATATCGATGCATGTCGTGTTTTCTATTTCTCCACTTTTCGCTTTCTTTTTAATTTTTCTTTTGTTTCTTTTTCCTGTCTGTGTCTGCGCGTCAGAAGTCCGGTTTCCTCAGCCTAATTACGGTCAGCTCAAATTTTCATCGTCACTAGACACAACACCAAAATTTCTCCCACGGGACGTGTGGGATTGGTGCTACTGTGGAAACGGATTTGAATAATAGTGACTTACTCTGCCAGGAGGTTTACACTCTATATGAACCGAAGTAAATGCACTGAACTGAAACGAATATACAGACATTCTTTGTGACAGAGTATGCCGCTATCCGTTAACCCATGTGTGCTAACCCCATACACCCCATCGACGGACCGCTAGTGGTAGTGTTCGGAAATCACAGACAGAAACGTCAGTGACGGTGGAAATTGGGCTCAGACCTCGAGGCATGGTCAAATACTACGTCGCAATCTTTTCATACCTCTTGGTAAGCAGCGCAGAACGTCCTTGGCCCACCTACCACGCATTCATCTGACATGTCCCACGTCATCCACTCCACTCTGTTTCCTTGTCTGTTTGTTTGTTTGTTTTCCTACCTCTCCTGGTAATTCACATCATGCACTTTTCATTACTCGCTGAGTAACTTCCAGTGTTTCAACGACTTTTTTTATTAAACGACCAAGTGTCCTGCCATGAAGTGTTAATAAACAAACATTACCAACTTCCCATTCCACACACATATGAACATGCTTTTGAAAGTCCGATTTATTTTATCAAAAGCCTCTCCTGTTTATTTGTATGGGTGCCGTCATTGTCTTCAGCTATCCTAAATGCAAGAAAACCATCAACCACAGTGACAACTGCGCCGTCTGACGCAGTGCGCTGACACATGTGCTTTTCGCGCTATTGTAGATATCGCGGTATGTCGTAAGTGAATCTTCTGGCAACTAATGCCAACGTGTAAAAAAGAGGAGCAGGAAAATCGAGTGAGGCAAATGATTGACTTTACTTCTGTACAGGCATCATCTGTTTCTTCTACCATAGCTCGCTAGTGTACTTCAGCAAGACCTCGGCCGATTCTCATAACATACACTGACGGAAAGGAAATCACAACACCAAGAAGGAGTTGGATGATTTAAACGAATGCTGGCAGGCGTGTTTCCACATCTGAAAGATGATATCTAAGCAAATTTCGCGCCAGTCGCATAAGACTGGCGCTAGCAGCGCCACTATGAGGATGCAAATCAGGTTTGCTTTAGAAACACGCTGTAACGTTTTCGAGTGCTGATTACCTTTGAGACTGGACATGGTGAGATGTCTTTAACGTGACAAAGACGCCATTATCAAAACCTCACAGAATTTGAATGAGGCCATGTACTAGGGCGGCGATATAACAGGTAGACTTGGCGGTAAATATAGCCACTGTGCTTGACTGCTGGCAGCTGTGGTCACGAGAATGTACGATCACAAGAAAATCAGGCTCCGGATGGCCACATGGCAGTACCTAGAGTGTAGACCATCGTGTTTGGTGTATGGTTCTGACGCATCGTACTGCATCACCAGTAGCAATCTGAACAGCAATTGGTACCACAGTGACACAAAGAACCGTTATAAATCGGTTACTTCAACGACAGCTCCGAGCCAGAAGCTCTATAGCGTACATTCTACTGACCCCAAATCACCGCCATTTGCAAATTCAGTGGTGTCAATCGAGCGCTTATTAGAGGGCAGAGTGGATAGGACCTGCAACCAACCAGTCTGCATGCTAGACACAATGGACCACCACCTGGGGTTATGGTCTGGTGTGCTATTTCATATGACAGCGGGAGTTCTGCCTTGGTGATCCCACGCACACTGATTGCAAATTTGTACGTCAATCTGGTGACTCGACCTGCTGTACTGCCATTCATGAACAGCGTGTAGGTGGTGCTTTCCAACATGATAACGTTCGCCCACATACTGCTGTTGTCACACAGCATGTTGTGCAGAGTGTTGACGTGTTGCCTTGCCTCCCCGACCACGAGACCTGTCTCCAATCGAGCACATATGGGTCATTATCGGACGACAACTCCAACGTCATCGACAACCAGCATTAAGTCCCGTTACTGACCGACCAAATGCAACAGGCACGTACTGCAGCCCACAAACTGACATCTGGCGCCTGTACAACACAATGCAGGCACGTTTTCATTGTTGCATTCAATAATCTGGTAGTTAAAGCGGTTATTAATGCACTAGCATTTCACATTAATTGCAGACAAATGTATTCCAGAAATTTCATTATTGTGCAACATTTTTTGGTGTTGCGATATTTTTCCGTTAGTGTAATAATATGGTCTCCATTGCGCATTTGTTCAAAATAAAGTCTGAACACAACAGGAGTTATCTGTGTGCGGGCCTGGTTACCAAATGCGCACTAAAGAGAACCAACATAATATAAAAGCAACTTAGCTATAATGCCTTATCTTCTTATGCTGTTCTGTGAATTCTGTTTACTGCTCTTCCGAAATTGTAGCATGTAACTGTGTACAGATGTCAACCTGGGTGTTCAGTGCTGACTGCTCCTGTTGCTCCGCAGAATCTTCCCGCCGTGCGCAGCGTCAGGAGTGCGAGATGACCGTCCTTGCGGACCGCATCTACGGCGGCGACAGGGCCACCATCGGCCAGTACCCGTGGCTCGCCCTGCTGCAGTACCGTTCCCGTGAGTACCAGCACACTATACTCTGCTACCTCGCTGTCTTCACTGCAATAGCTTCTTCAAATATATGCCGATATTTATGGTTCATTTGGGCACCGATGCCCGCATCTCGTGGTCGTGCGGTAGCGTTCTCGCTTCCCACGCCCGGGTTCCCGGGTTCGATTCCCGGCGGGGTCAGGGATTTTCTCTGCCTCGTGATGGCTGGGTGTTGTGTGCTGTCCTTAGGTTAGTTAGGTTTAAGTAGTTCTAAGTTCTAGGGGACTTATGACCACAGCAGTTGAGTCCCATAGTGCTCAGAGCCATTTGAACCATTTTTTTGGGCACCGTTATTACGTTGTCTAAGCATTTTACACTGAAGAACCAAAGAAACTGGTATACCAGACTAATATCGGGCAGGACCCCACGAGCACGCAGAAGTGCCGCAACACGACGTGGCATGGACTTGGCTAATGTCTGAATTAGTGTTCGAGGGAACAGACACCATGAATCCTGCCGGGCTGTTCATAAATTCGTAGAGTGCGAGGGGGTGGATATCTCTTCTGAACAACACGTTGCAAGGCATCCCAAATATGCTCAATAATGTTCGTGTCTGAGGAGTTTGGTGGCCAGTGCAAACGTTTAACCTCAAAAGAGTGTTCCTGGAGCCACTCTGTAGCAATTCTGGACCTGTCAGGTGTCGCATTGTTCTGTTGGAGTTGCTCAAGTCTGTCGGGATGCTCAATGGGCATGTATGGATGCAGGTGATTAGATAGGATGCTTACGTGTCACCTGTCAGTCTTATCTAGACGTATCAGGGGCCCCATTTCACTCCAACAGTACACACTCCACACCTTTACAGAGCCTCCACCAGCTTCAACAGTCCCCTGCTGACACACAGGGTCCATGGATTCATGAGGTTGTCTCCATATCCGTACACGTCCATCTGTTCAATACAGTTTGAAATGAGACTCGTCCGACTGTGGATATCATAACCATTTAATAAATCGTATTCATCTTTTGTCATTTTTAACATAGAATCCCATTACAAACTATGTGCTGTAAAATACCAAGATGGATGTAGTTTACTAGATTTTATACAAGTATCTCTAAAATTTTCAGAAATATCTGCCAGTATTAAAACATCAGATTTATTGTATAATTTTGTACACTTTTCTAAATTTTTAATATTGAATGTTTCCCAAACATGTTTTGCATGATTTAAGCTTCACCAGAAATGTTTTTTAGTCAAGTCTAGAATAAAAATAGTCTTTATTAGGTAATTTTTATTCTTTTAATTTTTCTGTACAATTCGTATATTCATAACATCTTTTTTAATCATTAAAACTAATTGTTCACCTTTAAAATATTTTGATGCTTCTCTAAATTGTTTGTTGTAAGATTTTTAGATAATTTAACAATGCTCAAGGCCATAAATTTAAATTTATCTAAATATATTAATGTTAATCCATCTTCAACATCTTTACTGAATGAAATATATTATTGGTCATTATTTGGAGTAGCATTAATGTCTTGATTATCTATAGTTAATTTGTTGATAAACAAATGAACATCGTAATTTGCTGCATTATGAATATAAACTGGAATAAAATTAGGATTTTGATAATAATGATTACAATCTTCATGTGGAGTTCCTTGATATTTTCCCTTTAAATGATAATTATTTCCTACCTTTTTTCCTCTTTAGTAAATTTTTTGAATTTATAAATTTATTTTATCTTCTTTTGTCATTATCATTGGAATATTTCTATCATATAATTCAGGAACTTCTCTAGGTTCTTGTTTTAACATTTCAATGACTTTTTTTGCTGTTTCTTTACCAGTATATGTTACATGTTCTTTATAATCATCATTAGAATATTTAACATAGTAATTAAATGAAAAATAGATTATGTTTTTGATATTTATTAATACCAGCTTCTTGAGCATTTGCTTCACATGTGTTAACATACTTTAAAAGATGTTCTAAATCTGTATAAATTATAACATTTAGTTGTAATGAATTATTGTAATTTCCAAATTCAATTTTTTCACCTTCTGCAGCCATATCTATTTTTATTTCTTTATGTTATTTACAATTGTTGTCATGATTGTCTATCACAAGGATAAATTTTTTCATTGTGTTCATTTGTTTGTGAACTAGGTAATCTAGGTAAATTTTTTATCCCACAATAATGTGAATTATTTTTATAATATATTTTTAATATATTTTTCTTGTTTATTTTTTGTATTGTTAAGAGAATATACAATAAATTTTTCATCATTTGTGTAAACATTAATTGAAATATTCTGACTTCTTTTTATGTCTTGGAACATTTGATAACTGAACTGGGAAGCTAATTTCCTCTTTTTCAAAAATTTCATCCAATTCTAATCCAATATTTTTATAATTTTTAACTTTTTCAACTTTTTAACTTTTTCAACAAGATCATCTTCTCGACATAAAGCTGATTTTAAAAGAAAGAAAATATGTCTGATCTGTACTTTTTAACATTAATTACAGCTTCTTTAACTTTAATTTTTTTCATAAATCGATATATGATAACCTAAAATTTGATTGTGTCTATTAACACTTAATTCTAAACAATTTGTAAAAAATAAATGCCAACCAGTTTTTCTTTTTATTTCTTCCATTTCAGTCAATAGTAAAACCATTGATTTTTGGCAATACTCTTCTAAATTAATTGTTCTTATTAAAAATTTGTAACTTGTTTTACAATTAAATTCTTATATTTCGTCTTGTCTTTTAAAGTAACAACTATCCTAACTTCAGTTATTCAATTATTCTTTGTATTAAAATATTCTTAAATTTAGTGGTTACCTCTTGTTTAATTTGATTAAAAAATTCTTGTAGTTCAACAAGATTATTGACAGTATTAATTTTGTGAGTTGTTATTCTAGATTTAAAGGCAGAAGCTTTTCAAATCATTCATTTAGGTGATTTAAAAAATCAGCATCAAGAAAATTCTGATAGTTCTTTTATTTGATTTCTTGATATTTATCTATAAGAAGTTTTTTATTCTTTTATTTGATTTCTTGATATTTATCTATAAGACGTTTTTTATAATAATTCTATTTTATAATAATTCTCATTATCAGTATTATTAATATTACCCTCAGATCTACTGATAAGATCAATTAATTGTTATTAACTTTAGAATTATTTTTTTTAATTTTTTGTTTTCCAGTTTTGATGAATTTCTTTCAAAGATTTTTTATTGAAATCTTTTCAGTATAAGAATTGTCCTCATATCTTCCAATACCAGCTATTAATTGTTTTTCATTAAGTTTTCCAGTATTTTTTAAGTTTTTTTGTTTTAGAGATTCCATGAAGATAATTTATTCAATTTGTTATCATTATTATTTATATTGTGAACAGGATTTAGAGTAAGAACAATTAATTTCTCTTTATTAAGCTTAGAATAATTTGTTCATGTTCTCGTTTTAAAAATTGTTCAAAGTTCTTTTTATGTTTTTATATCTTAGTTCTCCCTTCTTCATTTCTTTCATACTAAAATAAGCAATAAATCCCTCTTGATCTTGTCTAGTTATATTTGAATAAACTTCCACTTACAACTTTTTTCCAAATCGGCATAACTTAATCCACATTTTTCTTTACAATAATTTTATAAGTTTTGAAAAGCTGAATTTTGGAATACATTTTATCTTGCTTTTATTTTATAGAAAAAAATTTAACTTCTTATAAAGTTCATATGTTTATGGGTGAAATGTACCTTTGACGTTTTAATTAAAATTTCAATCGATGATATATGTAGATGAGGTTTGGGAGAGTTTATTTATACAGAGAAAAATTTGTTCAATTTTTATATAAACGAAAATTTGGTTTGTGGATGTAGATAAACATGATCTTGGAGAGCCTGTTTATGTAGAAAAAATTTATTAGATTTTTATTTTTTAAATACATGAAAATTTCATAGACAGTCTTGGAGAACCTATTTATAAAGAAAAAATTTTTAGATTTTTATTTATTAAATAAAAAAATTTGGTTCATGGATATAGAAAAATTTTTAAGTGCGGGAAACGACAAAACTAAAATCTTGGTTCATATCGAGACATTTTTTAAAAATGTTCTCTTTGGCCCAGCTCTCTCATAAATATGCTACTAGTGCGCCACTTTGCTCAGTAGTCAGCTGAAAATAAACCATCTACACATTTTATAAATTACAGAGAGCTGGCAGAAGTCATGGAATATTTCCTAATATTGTGTTCGACCTACTTTTGCCTAGCATGTTTCAGTATCTACATCTACATGAATACCCTGCAAATCACATTTAAGTTCCTGAATAGGGTTCGTTGAACCACCTTCACAATTCTATATTGTTCCAATCTCATATAGCATGTGTAAAGAACGAACACCTATATCTTTCTGTGTGAGCTCTGATTTCCCTTGTTTCCTCATGATGATCGTTTCGCCCTATGTAGATTGGTGTCAACAAAATATTTTCGCATTCAGAGGTGGTGATAGCAATTTCGTGAGAAGACTCCGCCATAACGAAAATGGATTTGTTTTATTTATATCCACCCCAAATCCTATATCATTTCAGTGACATGCGCTTCCCTATTTCGCGATAATACAAAATGTGCTGTCCTTCTTTCAACTTTTTCGATGTGCTCTGTTAATCCTATCTGGTAAGGATCCTGCAACACACAGCAGTATTCTAAAAGAAGAAGGACAAGCATAGTGTAAGCTGTCTCTTTAGTAGATATGTTACATTTTCTAAGTGTCTTGCCAATAAAACGCTGCCTTTGATTAGCCTTCCCCACAACATATCCATTATCTTCCTTCCAATTTAAATTGTTCGTAATTGTAATTCCTAGGTATTTAGTTGAATTTACAGCCTTTATATATGACTAATTTATCGAATAACCGAAGTTTAAAGGATTCCTTTTAACACTCATATGGATGACCTCTCACTTTTCGTTATTTAGGGTCAATTGCCAATTTTCGCAACATACTGATGTCTTTTCTAAATCGTTTTGCACTTTGTTCTGGTCTTCTGATGACTTTACTAGTCGATAAACGACAGCGTCATCTGCAGACAACCTAAAATGGATGCTCAGATTGTCTCCCAAATCGTTTGTATAGATAAGGAACAGCAAAGGGCCTATAACACTACCTTGGGTATGCCAGAAATCACTTCTGTGTTATCTGATGACTTTCCGTCAGTTACTACGAACTGTGACCTTCCTGACAGGAAATCACGAATCCAGTCACATAACTGAGAATATGCTCCATAAGTACGCAATTTGACTATAAGTCGCTTCTATGTACAGTGTCAAAATTGTTCTGGAAATCTATAAATATGGAATCCATTTGAAATCCCTTTTCAGTAGCACTCAACACTTCATGTGTGTAAAGAACTAGTTGTGTTTCACAAGAACGATGTTTTCTAAATCCGTGTTGACAGTTTGTCAATAGGCCGTTTTCTTCGGAGTAATTCATTTATTTTATAGAAAAGAACTTAACTTCTCATAAAGTTCACATGTTTATAGGTGAAATGAACCTTTGACGTTTTAATTAAAATTTCAATCGATGATATAGGTAGATGAGGTTTGGGAGAGTTTATTTATACAGAGAAAAATTTGTTCAATTTTTATATAAATGAAAATTTGGTTTGTGGATGTAGATAAACATGATCTTGGAGAGCCTATTTATATAGAAAAAATTTATTAGATTTTTATTTTTTAAATAAATGAAAATTTCATAGACAGTCTTGGAGAACCTATTTATAAAGAAAAAATTATTAGATTTTTATTTATTAAATAAAAAAATTTGGTTCATGGATATAGAAAAATTTTTAAGTGCGGGAAACGACAAAACTAAAATCTTGGTTCATATCGAGACATTTTTTAAAAATGTTCAAACGCAATATACCAAAATCCTGCTGCATATCGACGTTAATGATGTGGGCCTGTAATTTAGTGAATTACTCCTAATACCTTACTTCAATATTAACGTGAACTGTGAAACTTTCCAGTCTTTGGTTACGCATCTTCCGTCAAGCGAACGGTTGTATATGATTGTTAAGTATGGAGCTAATGCATCAACATATTCTGAAAGCAATATAATTAGTATACAATGTGGACCAGACGTCTTGCTTTTGTTAAGTGATTTAAATTGCTTCACTATTCCGAGGATATCTACTTCTGTTTTATTCATGTTGGCAACTGTTCTTGATTCGAATTATGGAGTATTTACTTCATCTTCCTTTGTGAAGGCATTTCGGAAGGCTGTGTTTAGTAACTCTGCTTTGGTAGCACTGTCTTCTATAGTAGCTGCATTGCTATCGCGCAGAGAATTCATTGAAGTTTCTTACCATTGGTATACTTCACATACGACCAGAATCTCTGTGGGTTTCTGCCAGGTTTCGATACAAAGTTTCGTTGTGAAAGCCATTATAAGCATCTCGCACTGAAGTTCGCACTAAATTTCGAGCTTCTGTAAAAGATCACCTATCTTGGAGATTTTGCATGTGTTTAAATTTGGAATGTTTTTTTCGTGGCATGTACTTAAGAAGCCGTTGAAAGTCCCCTGTAGAAGTATTGAGCCATGCTGCCTTTATAGCAGTGCATAAGCGTTTATAGCTGTCCATAAGTGCGAAAGAACTGCCGGAGCAGGTTTTTGTGCACGAACTGACCTCTCGATTTTTCCCATAAATGTTCAGTGCGATTCATGTCGGGCAATCTGGGTGGCCAAACCTTTCGCTCGAGTTGTCTAAAATGTTCTTCAAACCAAACACAAAAAATTGTGCCCCAATGACGTTGCATATTGTCACCCACAAAACATAAAACTTCCTTCGTTGTCTGAGAACATATCGTCCATGAAGGGCGGAAAATAGTCTCCAAGTAGCGGAACATCCAGAGGACCCAATGCATTCCTTGTGAACACAGCCCACACCATTATGCCATTATGGAGCCACCACCAGATTGCACAGTGCCTTGTTGAGCAGTTGAACCCATGGCTTTGTGGGGCCTGTGGCACACATGTACCCCCTCCATCAGCTCTTACCGCCTGAAATCAGGACTCATCTGACCAGGCTGCAGTTCTCGAGTCGTCTAGGATCCAACCGACATGGCGACGAGCCCAGGACAGACGCTGCAAGCGATGTCGTGCTATTAGCAAAGATACCCGCGCCGGTCGTCTGCTGCCATAGCCCGTTAACGCCAAACTTCGCCTCACTGTCCTAACAGATACGTTCGTCGTACGTCCCACATTGGTTTCTGCGGTTATTTTACGTAGTGTTGCTTGTCTGTCAGCACTGACAACTCTAAACATACGCCGCTGCTCTCGGTCGCTAAGTGATGGCCGTCGGTTACTGCATTGGCCGTGATAAGAGGTAATGCCTGAAATGTGGTATTCTCGGCACTCTCATGGCGCTGTGGATCGCGGAATACTATATTCCCTAACAATTTCAAAACTCGTGTCCACCTCCGTAGTAGCGCTACCGCCTCCCACACAACGGGGCCCGGTTTCGATTCCCGGCAGGGGACTGTGTGTTGTGTGTCCTACACAATAATTTTCATCATCATTGACATGCAAGTCGCCGAAGTGGTGTCAACTAAAAAGACTTGCAATACGGCTGCCAAACCCTGAAGGGGATATCCCTGCCAATAAATGCCATAAGATCATTTTAGTTTTTCTAAAATGGTATGTCCTATGCGTCTACCTCCAACTACCACTCCGCATTCATAGTCTGTTAATTTCCACCTTGCGGCCATGATCACGTCCGAAACCTTTTCACAAAAATCACCTGGGTACAAATGCCAGCTCCGCCAATGCATTGTACTAATGATTATAAATAATTTGCGCGATCGTGACTAATAGAAGATTATTTACAAGAACCTATAATTTTTAAAAATAATTTAATTGCGTAACCGGAACGCAATTGAACCCTTTTGTTTCTACCTACCAGAAAATTACATTTCACCCCTCATGGAGTAATTACCCCCAGATTGGGAACCCTCTCACAAGGTCGGAAACAGATATTCTTGATAACTCGCTTATTTCAGTGATTTTTTCATTAATTGCATATGTATGTTTAGGAGTACTAAAATAATACTGTTTTCGAATGAAACAAAATTTATTTTAAGCGTTGTCTGCCTTAATAGTTGTTGGTAGTAGTCAGGTTTCCTAATATAATTTGCACCTTAGCCACGTATTCCGCGCTGGATTTCCGTACTGTGTAGCTGCATTTACAGTTAGGCATTACTAATACGATTAAGGTACAACTATGATGACTTTTAATAAACGGAAAATGTTGTTTGTTCGAATCGACTAGGATACAGTCGACCGAAGGTTTTAACCGCTGGAAGTGTTCTGGACAACCAGGAAGATGTTTTTCACCTATATTTATCCGTTTTTAAGAAATCTTTCGTGAAATACTTTTCTGTCGAATGTATTTCAGCCTGTTATTATTGTTTTCTTGTAACTTATTTACATTCATTGTGTGCAATTTTATTTATATTTACGCTATTTGACCAAAAGTATCCAGCCACCAGAATGTAGCGCGGAACTGACCGCTAGATGTCACGAGAGGCGGGCCCGTCAATATAAAACGAGGTGAAGAGTTTTGTGTTGTCGCTAAAGAAGCAATAACAACAGAAAGCATCAGTCGGAAAAGCTGAGTGACTTCTAATGTGGACTACTGATTAGATGTCTCCTGAGTAAGAAATCCGTCAGGGGTATTTCAACCTTTTTAAAGCGGCCCAAGTCGATTGTTGGTGATGTGACTGTGAAATGAAAATGCGAAGGAACAAATACAGATAGAGCAACACCAGACAGGCCCACGTGTTATGGGCCCGAATCGTCGGCATTTTGGAGTTTGGTTGTAAATAGTTGCATGAATTCAGTGGAAGGAATCACTCGTGAGTTCCAAAATGCTACCAGCAGTCCAGTTAACGCAATAACTGTGCATGAGGTGAAATGGTCGAGCAGCTCCTCGTAAGCCAGACATTTCGGTGGTCAGTGTTAAGCGACACTTGAGGTGGTGTAAATAGCAAGGTCAGTGGACTGAACTGGAAACGAGTAATTTGCGGTGCTAAATCACGCTGTACCTGTGGCAATCAGATGGAAGGGTTTGAGCTTGGCAGATGCCTCGAGAACGTTATCTGCCTCCGTTTGTAGCGCCAACTGTGCACTAAAGGTGGGAGGATAAAAAATCATTTTACAGTACTGTTTTCTGTGTACAGTACAGGAACAGTTCGGAGACGATGATGGTTTGCACCTGCATGACGGTGTACCCTCGCATGAAGCAGTATCTGCGAGGCAGTGGTTTGTGTAAGTGACTTTCTGAAATGGACTGGCATGCCTGGAGTCCCAATTTGAACACAACGGAACACCTTTGGAATGAGTAAGCATGTCGACTTTGCTCAAGACCCCAGCGTCCAACACCTTCTCCTGTTCCAGCTCTTGTGGAAGAATCGGCTGCCATTCCTTCACCGAGATTCATACAACTCACTGAACGAGTCCCTAGCAGAGTCAAGCCGTCATAAAAGCGAAGAGTGAAAACACTCCTTACTAATGTCCACTAATAAGTGTCTGGATACTTCTGATCAGTTATACTGTGAATATTGTTTCCTTAGGTTCATAAGAAATTAATATTTCCACTTGTAACACGCACACACAAGTAGCCTCTATTAACTGTTACACATTTACACGATTGACAAATACAAATCGTTTCATTGCCGGTAACGGTATTGTTTACAGCGGGCAGCAGTGACAGTGGGCTCACTGTGTATGTTGTGTTGTGTTGCCAGCTGAAGGGGAGCTGGCGTTCCTGTGCGGCGGCGCGCTGGTCAGCCCGCGCTACGTGCTCACCGCCGCCCACTGCCTCCAGAGGAAGCCCTCCGGCGGCACCCTGTAAGTACCACATCACCGCACCACGTCTCTCTGCCCGCAGCCGTATCTCCAATTGCAATGAAATACGTTTTAACAACTCCTCTAGTTAAATGACTACTGGCATCGTGACGCCCATGCTAAACGTAAACCCCGACATAGGGAGACATCAGATTCGTAATAGTTCACTGTAAATTTACTTATCTTGATCGCGTTGCAAAGAAACAGTTAGATAACCTGCTTCATTGTTGAACAACCAAGTTCGTATCTATCTGCCGTAGCTCGTAGTGCAACTGGTACCAATACACATTCTGAAAAAACCGATAAGGTGCACTGCAAACAGCGTACTGTCAAGGCACTCAAAATCTGCCTAAAGATATACCACAGTGATAGTCATCCACGCAACACTGACCACTGCGCGTCCCTCAACAAATAGGGGTCACGCAGTTATAATCTAAGTGCAATATATAAATACACTGAAGAGACAAAGAAACTGGTACACCTGCCTAATATCGTGTAGTGTCCCCACGAGTACGCAGAAATGCCGCAACACTACGTGGAATTGACTAGATAATATCTGGAGTAGTGCTGCAGGGAACTGAGACCATGAATCCTGCAGGGCTGTCCATAAATCCGTAACAGTACGAGGGGGTGGAGATCTCTTCTGAATAGCACCTTGCAAGGCACCTCAGATATGTTCATTAATGTTCATGTCTGGGGAGTTTCATAGCCAGCGGAGGTGTTTAAACTCGGAAGAGTGTTCCTGGAGCCACTCTGTAGTGATTCTAGACTTGTGGGGTGTCGCATTGTCCTGCTGGAATTGCCCAAGTCCGTCGGAATGCACAATGGACATGAATGGATGCAGGTGATCAGACAGGATGCTTACGTACGTGTCACCTGTCACAGTCGTGTCTAGAAGTATTAGGGGTCCCTCCAACTGCACATGCCCCAAACCACTACAGAGCCGCCATTAGCTTCAACAGTCCCCTGTTGACATGCAAGGCCCATGGATTGATGAGGTTGTCTCCATACTCGTTCACGTGCATCCATTCGAAAAAATTTGAAACGAGACTAGTCCTACAGGGCAACATGTTTCCAGTCATCAAGAATCCAATGTCTGTGTTGAAGGGCCCAGGCGAAGCGTAAAGCTTTGTGTCATGTCGTCATCAAGAGTACACGAATGGGCCTTAGGATCCAGAAGCTTATACCGATAATGGTTCGCTGAATGATTCGCACGCCGACACTTATTGATGGCCCTGCATTGAAATCTGCAGCAATTTTCTAAAGGATTATACTTCTGTCACGTTGAGCGATTTTCTTCAGTCGTCGTTGGTCCCGTTCTTGCAGGTTCTTTTTCTGGCAGCAGAAATATCGGAGATCTGATGTTTTATCGGATTCCTGATACTCACGATACACTCGTGAAATGGTCGCACGGAAAAATCCCCATTTCATCGCTTCATCGGACATGCTGTGTCCCATCGCTCGTGCGCCGACTATAACATCACGTTCAAACTCACTTAAATCTTGATAACCCGCCATTGTAGCAGCAGTAACCGATCTAACAACTGCACCAGACACTTGCCTTATATAGGCGTTGCCGACCGCGGTTAATCGCCATCTGACATTAAGCACAAGAAAACAAACAAAGTAAAAGGAACTGACACTTGAATTTCAGAATTTGAGATCCCATCACAGGATGCAATCAGTACACTCGATAATAATATCAGCACGTTGATGTTTCACACGACGTAGGCCAGACTAGCACAGTAAATTTTTCGAGTCTATCGCTGTAGTCGAACACTCGTGTAACAAATACAACAGAGCGAGACGATGAATTCGGCAGTCAGCTTAGCGGGGTGACGTCGTACTCAGTTCGATGAAGTATCGCACAGTCGCTCGGAAGATCCTCAGTCCACAGTCCACTGAGACGGTCGACCTCTCATTAATCAGAGGATAGATATCACTCAGAAAGGCAGAAGGTTTTCTATAAGTGTCATCGATGTTTCCACATGAGTTGGTAGTCGAGGGTGATCTCCAAGTACTTTGCTGTTGACATCCAGAGGGTGGGTGTAGCGAAGAGAGTAACATCGACTGTGACACGGCATCTCTTTGTGAGGAGGGGCGCCCTGCTTTTGGCGGCATTAAATTTGATCAGTCACGTTGACGCCCAAGATTCGAAAGTCCAGCAAGCATCTTGAGGACAGCGTTGAATCGCTTCTCGTTGCTGGTGCCAACATAACAAGGCAGTTTCGTCGGCGTATGTGTATCGGCTGACACGAGGTGGCGATTGGAGGTCTCCAGTGTACGCAGAGTACACCGAACCCTGCGGGACTGCGGCGAGAAAAGGTCGCTCGTTGACGTGGCGTCATCGATCCACATGCGGAGAAGAGTTCCTCAAAATAGTTGGCAAGGAGGTGGACCAATGAGTTCGGCAGGCCTTGCGTAAAAAGTTTATAGATCATACTCCGATGCCAAACGCTATCGAAAGCGCGAGAGACATCATGCCTCAGCTCTCTCTGTTGTCGAAGGCTTGGATAACGTTTTCAATAACCCAAAACAACAGGAGAGGTGTAGAGTAACTTGCCCTAAATCCAAACTTGCTCAGCAGTCAACACAGCTTCGCTTGACAGATGTACAGAGAGCTGCGGCAGCAAAATTCCCCTTTCGGAGGCCTTGTTGAGATTAGAAAGTAGGTTAATGGGCTGTAAGCTGGCAAGATCGGCACGATTCTTCCCCAGTTTGGACACTTCGACGACGATGGCCGTCTTCCAGGACCCGGGAAAAATCTTCTGTGTCAGTGTCCTATGAAATGTGCAAGTATGAAAGTGACAACAACTAGGGCATTACCTTAGGCATCAGTGCACTGATGAGGTCAGGTCCAGGCGCTTTCCTATGGGGATTTGAAAGTTTCGCCGGACGTTCTGTTCTTTGATGGCCTCTAATTCCTGGGCGTCGTCCCCCGGGTCGGCCTAGAGATAACCAGAAGACTGTGACGGCTGTAGTTATACAAATGAGGGCCTCATCGACAATGGTGCCAGAAACAAGCGTATGTTCGACGATGCAACAGTGCAGCTGTCGGCAGTACTCTCTCCAGTAAGTTCTGGCAGTGTGAAGGCGACCTCAGGTGGGGGTAAGTCGTCCATCCATGGAGTACACTACTGGAAGACGGTCAAAGGGAATCTCCCAAACTGCTTCATTGTAATGAATCTTGGGTTCCTTTGGCGATGTGTGCATCAACGACATCTGGCTAAGTGTCATTGGCAGGGTAGCTGGCAGGCCCATTGGGAGGACACACGAGAGCCTGGAATGAACTGCTGCTCGACACAAAGCTTTGCCACTGCAGTTGATTGTCCTGGAGTGTCACACCACATGCTTTGCGTTCAAGTCTCTGGCAATGACGCACTTCCTCCTAGTTGGGAAGAGACCGAAGGCGTCCTCTTCAGCCAGGTGGCATTTAGGCGGTCTGTAAATGGCAGTGAAAGTGACAATGCCATGCCTGATTTGCACTGTGATAGAAATGGATCCCATGATGCGGAACATTGGCGACGGTGCTGCATAATGGCATAGAGAGCTTTTAACGAAAACAGCTGTTCCACCTCTGGCTGCAGGGCTGTCAGCGTGATAGCGTGTTCACTATGATGGCCTGCACCGCTGTCGGCTTCATGTGGGTCTTATGTCTCGCAGGACGAGCTCGAATCCGTTTATATGATGATATAAGCCATTGTCCTTCCAAGTCACAAAGATCATGTCGTCAAAATGCATACGCCTTGGTATGTCCAGTGTGAGTAGTTCCAGTGGCGAGAACAAACAAGCTTCTAACAGCTTCTTGCACAGTCACGGTAGCAGTGGCACCCTTGAGGTCAGCGACAGCCTGACAAAGCGAAAGTACCAGTACAGTGACTTCTGTTTGTTCTCCCATGGATTGGGGTACAACATAGGGCTGCTCTCCTAGTCCTTATTTCCACACGGCTAGCTGCGATGCATGCAGTGTAGTAGATGCTCCTCGAATCTTGTAGACAAATTGTTCTAGTCGAATTCAGGCCGAGTGGTGCTCCATAAGCGTGGATTGTGGCTGCTGATGGCCGTGGTGATGGCGCGGCGGAGCATATAAAAGTTTCGATATTTGGGCCGTAGCAGCTAATGTCTTCTGGGTGATGCCCTGGGTCGGAGTGGCGGGAGGCCAGCTTGCCGTCGCCGAGCATTTTGTGCTTGAGTCAGCCCCTGTAGCTAAAGGGGTGGCAGCCCTGGAAAAGGCAGCAGATTGCAGGTTTCTCACGTTCTAGCGGACAGGGACCTCCTTCATGAACCTGACCACACCTGGCGCAACGTGGCTGCATAATAAGTGGCGTGTAACGTGATGGCATTCCTGGAAATTATAGCACTGAAGAGGATCTCAGCTACAGATTCTCAACTTTGACGACAAGATGGTAAAATCGCTCTATATAGAAAATTTGGCGAGTCTGTGCCTGGAAGAATGACTGCTCGCCTTGGTGAGGTCTTCCCAGTGCCTGGAATCGTGAGCCAGTCGATTTCGTAGTGGCATATCCTTCTTCTGGAAGTTCCTCGTTAATGTCGTCGTCAGGGACGGTTCTGCGGATGCCTTTGATGACGGTTTCCACTCACTAGGCTTCACCATCAGGAGCGTATAGCACGGGATGCTTTCGGCACCAACTTTGTCAATGACTTTGACGTAATCAGCGGAAGTACGAAGCGAAAGCTTCAACTTGTCTCCACCTGCCTGCTTGGCAGTGAAAGGCACAGTAAGGTTCACCACGGCAGTGGAGGATGAAGCTTTCACAATGCCAGACACTCATGCTGACGAAAAGTCAGTAAAATCTTTAGATGAACGTCGGCCGAAGAACCCGCGACAGAAGTCAATAAGCAGTTTGTCAAGGTTCTTCTTAGTCGGGTTTTTAGCGTGCTATGATTCTCGTTGTATTGCAGCACCGTGGGAGGTATCTTCTGACCTTGTTGCTGCGGTTGTTCTTGCTGCTGCTGCTGCTGTTGCTGTTATTGCTATTGGGCCTTTTCAGTTGCGTCGTCTTCTCGGAGTGCGGAGGACGAATTCGCAGTTTCTAACACCAGCGGTGCAGGCGCTGTCTCAGCATTCGTCAAGCTCTTTCTTCTTGGGAGTACCATGAATCCCTCGCTGTTGCGATAGACTAGCAGCGCATCGCTCACTGTGGCCACTTCTCTTTTCCTCTTGGAGTCGTTGGAAAGACGCTCGACCTCCATAGAGTCCTTGTCAATAGCTACATCCTAATCGGAGAACCTCTCTTGTTTACTGACGATTGCCATATCCTCATACCTGGAGCGACCGATGAGGCCGCCGGCGAAGAAAACTTCGCCGGACGGCCATCAGCTGACTTAGGTGCGGCCGGCTCGGTGGCCGTTTATAAAGTCACCTTCTTACAAGGGGAGGACACGACGGAGGAATCACGTATTTACTTCAAACTTTGTACGCCTTTGGTAGGCCACTAAAACAACATAACGTGCAAGTAGTAAGGTGCACTACTCTCGCAATTCCGCGAAAATCGCATGAGAAGTTTTACGTGTCTGTTATGTGCGTTACGTATCTGTGTGTAGGTGACGGACGTTGGAGTCCATTGGTGGTCAAGTGACAAGAGTCGAGCTTCAGAAGACGCATGTGTATGAGGCGACGATTCGTCTCCCATTCACACTTAGTTATTAATCTATTTTTTCATCACTGCTCATATTATTTAATTTCTGTGTCATTTGAGAGATAATATAGTGAAAAGAAATATGTATTTGCATAAAGTATTTGCATGAAGTTTTAATTTATGTTTTCCATGTCTACGACAAATACCATCCTGCGACGTGTGATGTCGATAGCATATCCGACGAGTAACTGTACATTACTCTTGTAGTCTGACACATTTGACTTACTATACTACTGATTGTAAATGACGTCATTCGCATAATTATTTATCGAAGTTTCACTTGGGCTTTCCAAGCCTATCCCTTGTTCAAATGATGGTTCAAATGGCTCTGAGCACTATGGGACTTAACTTTGGAGGTCATCAGTCCCCTAGAACGTAGAACTACTTAAACCTAACTAACCTAAGGACATCACACACATCCATGCCCGAGGCAGGATTCGAACCTGCGACCGTAGCGGTCGCGCGGTTCCAGACTGTAGCGCCTAGAACCGCTCGGCCACTCCGGTCGGCTATCCCTTGTCCTTGTAAAAACGTTCAAATGTGTGTGAAATCTTATGGGACTTAACTGCTAAGGTCATCAGTCCCTAAGCTTACACACTACTTAACCTAAATTATCCTAAGGACAAACACATACAACCATGCCCGAGAGAGGACTCGAACCTCCTCCGGGACCAGCCGCACAGTCCATGACTGCAACGCCTTGGACCGCTCGGCCAGTCCAGCGCGGCTTGTCCTTGTAAATTGAATTACAAATAGCAAATAGTCAAATAACTCACGAAATTCACTACAACTTCGTCAAAATGCACGTGCGCTTTTTTCGTTGTATTATTTATCAGATGTCATATAAATGAAATAATGTGACCAGTGATGAAAGAAATATAGATTAAAAAGTAAACGGAAATAGAATTCGAACCGTCGCCTCTTCCACGACCTTCTTGCAACGCGGGAACGCTACCCGCTTGACCACAGTGACTTGTGTCTATTGATATCTTCCACAAATACATCTGTGACATAATAGACGCGTAAAACATCTGTTGCCGTTTCCTCAGAATTGCCAGAGTAATGCACCTTACTACTTGCACGTTATGTTGTTTTAGTGATCCACTAAAAGTGTACAGAGTCTGAAGCAAATTCGTGATCTCAACGTCGTGGCCTTCCATCGATAGTTTCCCATGTAGCCGACTTAAGTGACCGGTGGTCACGTGGCGCACTTATCCCGCTTGTGATGTTGATAGTCCCCGTCATTGTTGTGTCTTCATCCATCGATTGAAAAGATCTCAAGAAACTCCAAATTGGTCTGTTTGTAAATGAACTGGTAAAGTTATCATCACTGTTTCCTCTGTGTTGCAGCATCAGATTGCAAAGGGGTTTCTTGTGTTTTCATGCCCCACGTGGTCCAATTGGCTCTGATATGCTGTAATAAAAGCAGTTAGTTTCTGAATAATCCTGTTCACTAGCGATCACATGGTCTCATGCCCATGATACTGACAGGCTTTCCACCATTTGCGTTTTAGTGGACAAGCATATCATTTCTGTCTTTTACCTTTCCGTATAATTTATTGCAAAAAATAAATCCACTAACAACAACAGTCAGCCGAGTAAAAGGAAATATGTCTTCTTGTAGTTCCATGAGGACACTCTCCCGTGGACACAGATAAGTAGAAGTAAGCTCACCCGTTGCCTGCAGGCACCTATCTCCTCTTGCCAGTACTGACTTTCTCACGTTTTGCGAGATAGTCGGGCTATCTGCAGCGACAGATTGTCGCTAGCACAGCTGCGCCACAGCTGAAAGCATTCACTTCTGAAACGCAGATTTCCAGAAGAGTACAACTTCATACAAGATTTCCTTGTGTCTCAATGTTTCTACTTTGTCATTAACTGGTTTCTAAACGGGTTTGTGGTAGCTTCAGAAAATATTTTGGAAGATCATAAATTCGCATTCATTTGACGACACAACTCTTAATTTTAAGCGAAGACGTAACTTCAGTAATAAACGAATCTGTATACAGAATTCTTGGACCTCTTTTCGCGTCAGTTCTGGGTAAAACCTCGAGCTTTCGACGCTTACCTCCATCGTCTTCGTCAGGAGCAAACGACTGTCTAAACTGCTGTTGTTGTGGCCTTATGTAGCCCACAGATGACTTCTGATTGGTCGGTAATTACGCAGTGCTATCGCAGATGGTGTCAACGTCTGTGCTGGCCACCGCTCCCATCGTAACGTGAACATAGCGACGAATACCAGATGTAGAAGTATGAAACCGGAATTTGGTTGCAATAATTACAAGTATGTTGTTTGAAATTAATAAACAATATTTTATTCAGAATAATCTCCATTGCTACTTATACATTTCTCCCGACTCTCCGGCAGGCTATGAATGTCACGCCATAAAAACGGTTCTCCTTTTGAGGCGGACCAGCCAGCGAGCCATTTTCGTACATTTTCGTACGAATTGAAGCAATTTTTAGCGAGAGCGTGTCCCAGTGATGCAAATAGACGATAATTGGACGGAGCCAAATCTGGAGAACCATATTCCGGTCGTTTTTCACGTAATGATCGATTTAAATCGATCATTTGCTATTGGTAGCGATCGGTTTTAACGGTTTCACCAGGTTTTTGGAGCTCATAATAGATGACACCCTTCTGATCCCACCAAACACAGAGCATTGTCTTCTCTCCAATGCGATTTGGTCTTGCAGTGGATGCCGATGGTTTGCCTGGATTCATCCATGATTTACGGCGCGTAGTATTTTCAAAATATATCCATTTTTCATCACCTTTCACTATTCGATGGAGAAACGACCTTCTTTTGTATCTAGCGAGAAGCATTTCACAAGTGGTCTTTCGATTGGCTTGCTGTCTTTCACTCAATTCATGCGGAACATATTTTCCCACGTTCTGCACCTTTCCCATAGCTTTCAACCGAAGAGAAACGGCTTTCTGCGTCACAGTCAGTTGTTCCGCGAGTTCCTGTTGAGTCTGAGTACCATCTTCATGCAATAAGGTCTGCAATTCGTTGTCTTCGAACTTTTTCAGTGGTTTCCCACGCTCGTCGTTTCTCACGTCAAAATAATCACTTTTGAATTTTTTGAACCACTCGAAACACTGTGTTTTCCCAAGAGTATGTTCGCCAAAAGCTTCAAGAAGCATTCGATGCGATTCTGCAGCAGTTTTCTTCAAACAGAAAACCAATGCTGTCGGCAAATCTTAGTTCGTAGGCACAAAGCTCGACATTTTTACGGGTTTGAAACAGATACCTGTGTATGGAACTTGGGTTACTGGGTGTTGATATTCGTCGTCAACCGTTACAGGAAGCAGATGGCGCTGCAAACGATGTCTCTAAGGTCCCTCACGGACGTCTAACACCATCTCTAGGGAAATTCCGGTTACATACCTCTTCACCTGGTATACCTTCCTCTTCTCTACATCGAGAACTCGCCTCTGTGCACCGCTAAGTCTATGTCCACTGTCGCGGTTGAAGTTCTTCTCGCACGCTCTTATTTTTACAGGTTCTTTTAATACAAATTGTAGAAAACTGGGACAAATCTTCCGTTTCGTCAAACAGTATTTTGTGTTTGTTTGCGAAGCTGGGCTCAGCGACTGAATATTTCTCCAATCTCGATTTGTAATAAGTCTTGGATGTTCTACACAGCGGTCGGAAGCAGAGTGAATGGTCAGGCCGATTTAATTGCTTCCGTTCTCACAGGGGATGTCACAAATTCCAGGGATCCTGAGGCCAAGACTGTCCTTAATGGGCGTAGCATCTGCTTTATTTTCTTAGGAGGTAAAATAGAGTATTTTATGTCGTCTTCCCAGGACTCACCCTATTCTGTTGGACATAGCGCTGCAGAAAGGTAAAATACAATCGGTGGCTCATTAGGTAAATTTTCAACCTTTTCACGTTTCCTTTCTTTGGCGAACATTGATGTCATATCACGTGAACCATAACCAATCTTTCGGAGCACGTGCTTCAGGTAGTTAATTTCGGAATCCAAGTGGTTCTCGTCAGAAACGGAAACAAGTGGCGCCAAAGATGTAAGACTTACCATCAGTCACATTTTAGCATCCTGAAGTAGTCTGTTCTACCAGAGGACGTCATCATCAATCTTAGTGCACGAACTCCTAGACCTCGCAGGGGCTAAGGATTACCTGAAGTCCACAAGGCAAGTATTTCGTTGAGGCCAATCGGTAGCGCTCGTGGTCCTCCTACCTACAGGCTGGTCAAATATTTAACTAAGTTGATGACTCTGATAGCCGTCCACTGTGAACATCGCATCAAAAACTTTCAGATGTTCATTGAGAAATTAGATTAGAGTTGGCCCAAACGATATTTTAGTCTGCGAGGTTGTAGTCTAACTATATACGAAAGGTCCTTTGAAGGACACATTGAATCTGTTGACAGAGCATACTCCTCCTGAAGCAATAAAGCTGTTCAAATATATTATGAGAGCCACCTACTTCTTGTATGACGGTAAATTTTACCAAATGACTGACGCAATGGCTATTGGTTCTCCGTTGTCTCCAGAGTTGGGTAACTTTTTAATGGAATATTTTGAGGGACGTGCATAAAATTTAGCTTCCTTTCGTCCATCTTCATTCTATCCTTATGTTGATGACATGCATAGTCTGGCCACAAAGTCACTCGTCCGAACGTTGAGTACTTCCTTGAACATACGAACAGTATTCACCCAAGCATCCAGTTCAATATGGAGACAGAGAAAGAAGGAAGGCTGCCATTTTTAGATGTTTTGGTACGACGAAAGACGGGTGGGTGTCTCGGCAACTCAGCGCACCGCAAACTGACGCACACTGATTTATATCGTATGTATTTTCGTCCTCCAGTCCAGAAGACAGCAGTTTTAAATACACTGGTACACAGAGCAAAAACTGTTCCTGACGGGGACCACTTGGATTCAGAAGTTAACCATCTGAAGTACGTGTCCCGAAAGGACGGCTGTGGCTCACGTGATATGAATTCACCGTTCTTCAAGGTTGAAAATTCGCGTGATGAGCCACCGATTGTATTCTTTCTTTTCTGCGGCACTACGCCCAACAAAGTAGGCAGACTCCTGGGAACACAAGATATTACACCTATTTTCCGACCTCATAAGAAGATAAAGGAGATGCTACGCTCTGTTAAGGTCTCGGCCTCTGCATCATTGACAGTTATGACATCCGTCACGAGTGTGGATGAAATTACATCGATCAGTCCATTCACACTGTTTTCGACAGCTGTGTTGGACATTAACAGCATATTAAAAATCGAGAACTGGAGAAATCCTCAGTTGCTGAGCACAGCCTCACAAACAAGCACAAAATGATGTTTGAGGAAACAATAGTTCTGTACCAGTTTCCTATATACCGAGGTACGGTAATAAAAGAGGCTGTAGAAATACGAATGTGCGAAAAGAACTTCAAGCGCGACAGCGGATACAGTCTTAGCGAGTTCTCGATGCAGAGAACAGGCAAATATATTCGCTGGCGCCACCAGCGCAGACGTTGACACCATCTGCGACAGCATTACGTAATTACCGATGAATCGGAAGTCGTCTATGGGCTACATAAGGCCACAACGGTAGCAGTTTACACAGCCATTGGCTCCTGACGAGGACGATGGAGATAATCATCGAAAGCTCGAGGCTGCACCCTGAATTGACGCAGCAAGAAATCCAAGAATTTTTTATACCACATTGCGTCTCAACAAATGTATCTCTAAAATATTGTAATTATTAATTCCATTTGATGATAATTCAATTCTGGATCGAGGGAAAAATCTGGGCATCGAAACCAGAGTTCCACGATACGTCAACTGTCGGAGAACATTCAACAGGTTCCTCGGAAAGTTTTGCGTGAGATCGAGACTACGTAATTAGGGTACCAGAAGTTCCGTACTTGTTGGTTTCCAAAATTTATTTAGGAGAACCACAGTAGTGAACGGATGACTTCATCTCTGGACTCTTTTTCGTTAAGGTGCGGAGGGAGACTGTCCGCTGAACAGAATCGTTATCCGTGACAAGACATGGGTTTCCTATGCAAACGCGGAGACAAAACAGCATCACTATAGTGGAGACATACAGCCGCACACACACACACACACACAAGTATTTAATTTTGACTGTAATTTGATTTTGTGTGTGTTTCGATCGCGGACGAGAAGTACGGAATAGACAGTGTAGAGGTAATTATAATTTTTTACTGGTTGTAACTGTAATTAATTAAAAAATTAGATATTTTTGCCACGGTGACCTTTTCAGTTGTTAGAGGGCCCTTTGTGGAAAGTCTGAAATCTCTTTCGAGCATGAATACCCAAGTGAGGCCCCAGAGCAGCGGTTGCGGTCGTTAAAAGAAGCAAATGTTGGCAGCCTAATCTAACTGAGCCTGCCGAGGGCTGGGCAGATGAGGACAGTTGGTTTGGCTTTGAAAATTACAGCCTTCCGCGCTTTCGATCGTCCGCAGCAGGACTCTGCGTCATTGGGGTCAGTGTTCCTCTGCCGTCGAAACATGTTTCCGTGGCTGGTACAGTCAGTCTGCACACCACACGGCACTGCCATTAACTGCCTTCTACACTCGGAAAAAAAGTTAATGATCACGTTGCTCGCAAGCTACGCCAGTCAGATCAACCGCCAACTCGTAGTTATTACGATAGTATCCGGGCCACCGAAGCCTCACTGTCGCCGCGTTCTGCTGCCGTGTGCCATTATTAGACGGTATCTCTTTCGGTCACTCCCAAGTACATGTGTTATTTCTTCATTTTGTATGTGTGCTCTTACTACTTTTTTTCGTGATCGGACAAGCGTTGTCTTCAGGTCAAGTAATAATTACGTCATATGTGATCGCTTTTCATCTATTTCAGTGCCTTTCTATTCGGTTTAATAGTGTTATTAATGTGTTTGTGGAATTTTTATCAAAATACATCATATCTGAGTCTGTAGTCACTCTTATTTAAGTAGAGTTTGTGCTATTCACTTCCGTCCTCAACCTATCATCACGCTTCGTGTACTGTACTGTGACCATGAAGACAACACCGAATTACGCCTGTAGTAGGAGATGAATTCGATGCTTTAGGATAGATCGTGACAGGGAGCTCGTTCCAAGCAACACAGCTGTGAACCCGGTTTGACCTTCTTACATTGCCTCGCAGCGCTTTGACTCTGATAAGATGCCCTGCCGGAACGGCTGCAGTCTCAGGCGTAGAGCTGTATGCAGAATCAATTTTCAACTCAACAGATATAAAAGCTTACATCTGAACGTTGATTATGTGGAGAAGCAAGGAAAATGTGTAGGTTACAATAGTTTTCTCATAAATTTGGTTTACTAGTTTCTCCATGTTGGGAGGGTGCTGATTACGCAACTATATCTTCAATTAATGATATGCCGCTCCAATTGCTAATAAGAACATTATTAAGTCCTCGACTCTATTCGGCCCTTACATTAGGTAATTCTTAAGAGGCCTGCAACTGCCACCGTAGATGCATAAAATGATATACAAATATTCCACATAACAGGAGATGAAAAACGAGGCTTCCATATCTACATTTTAAGCACGGGAAGAATTTTTAACTTGCATTGTGCCGTAGAGAACCAACGGCAAACGACAAAAAACAAAATTAGGAGTCAGGTGGTTTTAAGAAGTTACGTGCCCGTGGCATCGTGAGAAAAATAGGCCTGCGTGATTATACTCGATCCAGTCACAATAATATGACCACCGCCTATGTCCGACGTCAGCGTGCAGTAACTACTCAGACGGCAGGTGTCAGCAATAGCAGTGTGGGTAATACAAAGCGTGTCGTAGGAACGTGGAAAACGGTGCAGTCGTTTTCGTATTGCAGAAAGGGAGCGATTCATCTGACGTCCAAAAGGGCATAATCATTGGCTTTTAGGCCAAGGATGAAAGCGTTTCAGAATCGCTAAGTTTGTTGCTTACGGCCGGCCGGGGTGGCCGAGCGGTTCTAGACGCTACAGTCTGGAACCGCGCGATCGCTACAGTCGCAGGTTCGAATCCTGCCTCGGGCATGGATGCGAGTGATGTCCTTAGGTTAGTTAGGTTTAAGTAGTTCTAAGTTCTAGGGGACTGATGACCTTAGAAGTTAAGTCCCATAGTGCTCAGAGCCATTTGAACCATTTTTTGTTGTTGATTGTTTTGCGTGCCACCGTGGTTAAAGTATACTGTGCATGGCAAAAACGCGCAAAACAGGTACCACAGGCCATACATAGATGACAGGGGTGAACGGCGGCTCCGGAGGTGTGCGCGGGCGAATAGACGTGCAACTATCAAACAACTGACGGCCCCTATGAACCATGGGGCCACTAACAGTGCCTCCTCAACGACCGTTCAGAGAACGTGGCTGCGTATGGGCGTCCGCTGCAGGTACCAACTTCATGCAAACCATGCTGACTGCTGTTCATCAGCTGCTACGGCTGGAATTTGCACGCCAGTACCGCGATGTAAGTCCACTGAGAGCAGCAGGTGACCTTTTCAGATGACTTACATTTTATGCTCCAACGGACTGAAAGCAAACACCGTGCAACAATCGTCGGAAGGGTTCATGCCGGAAGAGGGAGCCTTACGGTCTGGGGAATGTCTTGGTGACGTCCCCTCAATGTTTTCGTCAATCTAGAGGGTACAATAGATCAGCACACGTACGCATCTATCCTTAGGGACCACGTCGACTCCTGCCCGCAGTCTATTTTTCCTCAGCACGATGGCATCTGCAAACAGGACAGTGCGACATGTGGCACAGCTCGCACTGTACCTGCGTGGTTCGAAGAGCGCCAGGATGAGTTTACCGTACTGTCCTGGCCACCGAGTTCCCCGGGTTGAAACCCAATCGAGAATCTGTGGGACCACCTCATTCGGGTTGTTCGCGTCGTGGATCCTCAACCGGAAGACATAGCGCAGCTGGCCACAGCTCTCGGTACCTTCCTGGACCTCACTGACTCTGCTCCTGCACGTCTCGCAGTGGTCTGCTCCGAAAAGGGAAGTTATTGAGGCTTTTGACAGGTGACCGCATTAATGTTACTCGACTGAGGAAAAAATGTACAGGTCGACACATCAAAAGTATTATCATGATTTAAGAAGATGATGATAATGTTTCGTTTGTGGGGCGCTCAACTGTGCGGTCATCAGCGCCCGTACAAAGTTCCAGTTGTTCCACAGTCCAATTTTGTACTCAGTCCAGCCTATTCACTGTCACGAATGATGATGATGATGATGATGATGATGATGAGGATAACACAAACACCCAGTCCCCGGGATGAGGAAATCACCAACCCGGCAGGGAATCGAACCCGGGACCCTGTGGATCCAGAGGCAGCAATGCATGGTTTAAGAAGAGTTATTTTCTGACGTGTTCCAGAATTCCAAGTTTTGTGATTTAACAATAAAAGGCTAAAAGTATTTTTTTAGATTTACCAAGAATTTCAATTAATCCATCCAAGTGGAGTGTAAAGTTACGTCCTCTGGCGAGCAAAAGTTAAATCACAATTAACTGAAGCGGCGTTTCATTACTT
Organism: Schistocerca nitens; assembly: GCF_023898315.1. Lineage (NCBI taxonomy): Eukaryota > Metazoa > Arthropoda > Insecta > Orthoptera > Acrididae > Schistocerca > Schistocerca nitens. The sequence goes on from NC_064614.1 coordinate 833,796,503, forward strand.
AAATTTCTTTTAACTATTCCATTATGTTATACTACTGGCCATTAAAATTGCTACACGAAGAAGAAATGCAGATGGTAAATGGGTATTCATTGGACAAATATATTATACTAGAACTGACATGTGATTACATTTTCACGCAATTTGGGTGCATAGATCCTGAGAAATCAGTACCCAGAACAACCACCTCTGGCAGTAATAACGGCCTTGATACGCCTGGGCATTGAGTCAAACAGAGCTTGGATGGCGTGTACAGGTACAGCTGCCCATGGGGCTTCAACACGATACCACAGTTCATCAAGAGTAGTGACTGGCGTATTGTGACGAGCCAGTTGCTCGGCCACCATTGACCAGACGTTTACAATTGGTGAGAGATGTGGAGAATGAGCTGGCCACGGCAGCAGTCAAACATTTTCTGTATCCAGAAAGGCCCATATGTAGGGTTTCGCAGTGATTGAATGAAGGGTAGAGCCACGGGTCGTAACACATCTGAAATGTAACGTCCACCGTTCAAAGTGCCGTCAATGCGAACAAGAGGTGACCGAGACGTGTAACCAACGGCACCCAATACCATCACGCCGGGTGATATGCCAGTATGGCGATGACGAATACAAGCGTCCAAAGTGCGTTCAACGCGATGTCGCCAAACACGGATGAGACCATTATGATGCTGTAAACAGAGCCTGGATTCATCCGAAAAAATGAAGTTTTGCCATTCGTGCACCCAGGTTCGTCGTTGATTACACCATCGCAGGCATTCCTGTCTGTGATGCAGCGTCAAGGGTAATAGCAGCCATGGTCTCCGAGCTGATAGTCCATGCTGCTGCAAACGTCGTTGAACTGTTCGTGCAGGTGGTTGTTGTCTTGCAGACGTCCCCATCTGTTGACTCAGGGATCGAGACGTGGCTGCACGATCCGTTACAGCCATGCGGATAAGATGCCTGTCATCTCGACTGCTAGTGATACGAGGCCGTTGGGATCCAGCACGGCGTTCCGTATTACACTCCTGAACCGACCAATTCCATATTCTGCTAACAGTGATTGGATCTCGACAAACGCGAGTAGCAATGTCGCGATACGATAAACCGCAATCGCGATACGCTACAATCCGACCTTTATCAAAGTCGGAAACGTGATGGTATGCATTTCTCCTCCTTACACGAGGCATCACAACAACGTTTCACCAGGCAACACCGGTCAACTGCTGTTTGTGTATGAGAAATCGGTTGGATAATTTCCTCATGTCAGCACGTTGTAGGTGTCGCCACCGGCGGCAGCTTTGTGTAAATGCTCTGAAAAGCTAATCATTTGCATATCACAGCATCTTCTTCCTGTCGGTTAAATTTCGTGTCTGTAGCACGTCATCTTCGTGGTGTAGCAATTTTAATGGCCAGCAGTGTATTTATAACACAACAGAGGATACTTCCCAGACAGCCTTCGTATCCTCGTGGCCAGTTGACTACCGAGTGCTGCCAGTTTGGAACACTGTGCGCAGGGTGAACGTGCGGCTGGGCGAGTTCGACGTGGACTCTGAGTTCGACTGCTTCGAGCCGGACGTGAACGGGACGCGGGTGTGCGCCGACCCGCCGCTCGACGTGGAGCCGGAGCGCCTCCTGCCGCACCCCGGCTACCGCGGCCAGGACAACAGCTACCAGAACGACATCGGGCTCATCCGGCTCAACCAGGAGGTCATGTACACAAGTAAGTATGCCCCTGCAACAGCGGCACCGCGGCACTCGGCCGTTCAGGCAACACCACACATGGAGCTGGAGCAGGGTACATTAGTTGGACAAAATACACTCTTCTTATTCTTTTCCTTGTTCCTTTGTCCAATGTTTTCGCAGGGTCGGCATGGTTATGGCCGGATTTGGCAGGGTTAATTTAAGGGGTGGCCGGATGCCCTTCCTGTCGCCAATTGGCCATAATACACTGCCTGACAAAAAAGCAAACCACCCAGAAGTCATGGTCGGGTGCCAATGTAATTTAGTACACGAGCACACCATCGTTGGGTATGTAAATGACTAAGACTTAAAATTCTCCGTGACTGGTAGAACAGCCACCAGAGCGCATTAGTGTCCTTCGTGTGTAGTACTGTTACCAAACCTGGTAGGGTATATAAGGGACGTGAACAGCGTCAGATAACGAGTTATTACTGTGAGGGACACGGAGAAGCCCCGTACACATGTGAGACATCTTTATCAGCAGCTCATTGTAGGTTTTCGTTTGACGGCTGGCCGAACCGTACAGCAACCAAATTAGCGGGTTATTTGGGTGTAACAGTGGCCCGATGTTGGGCTGCATGAGACACGAGAGCAAGTATACTGGTCATCAAGGTTCCAGTCGAGCACGCCTGACCACCACAAGGGAGGATCATCGTAAAGTGCACCAGGCATATCGTAAACCCTTCACATCGGCGCCTGCCATCCGGCAACAACTGAAGAAATCCCCGCAACTTCCTTTGTCATCCTGAGACTAGCAGCAGCCGGATTAAGGAATCGCTGTCCCACGCACACGCTGTCGCTAACACCACAGCGCAAACATCTGCGTTTGGAGTGGTGCTGTGAACGGGAAGCATGGAGTACTGATGAATGACGTTGCATTGAGTTCAGCGATTAATCGTGGTTCTGTACTTCCCGCGGTGACCATTGTTGAGTGTGAGGAGGCGATCTGGGGAGAGGTCAGATCCTTCAGGTTATTCGGAGAGCCGCAACGGCGTTATTCTTGGCGTTAGGGTGTGGGGAATCGTCGGGTGATTTCAGATCAGGGCTTACAGTGATTTCTTCCTCCTCTGTGGCCTCTCTTTTTTCCATGGCTTCCTTTACCTCGTATAACCAGGCAACTTTCGGTCTTCCTCTTCTCTTTTTTACCTGAGGAGGGTACATCGAGGTCTTCCTTTGGTCATCTGACATCTGTCATTTGCATTGCATGTTCATACCTGGCGAGCTGCCGTTCTTCTGTTCTATCTGCAATGTTATTTTTATTCTTAGTCATTTGCAAAGTCGTTGCATTTCTTATGTGGTCTCGCCCGGATATTGTACACGATCTTCTGACATAGTCCATTTTTACAACTCTTATTTTGCTTTTATTTTTTCCAGTACGCTCCCACCACTTCCCGTAAGTTGTTATAGGTTCTACAGTATTTATTTAGAGCATCTTCTTTACTCTCAAACTTATCTTAGAAGACCACAGCAGACGGTTTACCTTCTAGATTGCTGTTTTTCCATTCACTACTCGTTGCTGTATTACAAAATTATTTGTTCCTCTTCCGATTTGTTGCTAGCCAAATATTTAAACGTTTTACGTGCCTTAACGTGTTTACTGTTTTAATTCCTACATTTTCTCCACTGCATCGGTATTCAATCTTTTGAAAATTTAGTTTCAGTCCCCACTATTTAAACAATGTAAGAGAAAAGCAGCACCCTGCTTCAGTCCCTTTCTGATTTTGAAAAGCATTGACGAAATTGGTTTCCCCACTTAGATTACACGCTCTGCAAACTTCTGTAGTTTGCATATACTTCTAACATGTCTTTCAAAGCCCAATCCCCTCAGGGCTTCAGCCGGCAGGAGTGACCGTGCGGTTCTAGGCGCTACTGTCTGGAGCCGAGCGACCGCTATGGTCGTAGGTTCGAATCCTGCCTCGGGCATGGATGTGTGTGATGTCCTTAGGTTAGTTAGGTTTAATTAGTTCCAAGTTCTAGGCGACTGATGACCTCAGAAGTTGAGTCACATAGTGCTCAGAGCCATTTGAACCATTTGAACCTCAGGGCTTCAAACAGTTTCTTCAGCGGCACTGCGTCATATGGTTTCTCCAGACCTTTGAAAGCTAAATGACTGCTAGAATTCCTTTTCAGTCTCTTTGCCATTAGTTGTCTTAAAGCAAAAATGTTGTCATTACTGTCGCCACTCAAATTCGTTTGTACGCCAGGCTATCTAAGCTGCTAGCAAATAAGCCTGCACTACGAAAATTTAAAGGAAAAGTTGTTTTTTAACACTGCTTCTTATAATTCTAAAATACGTAGACCGTGCTTATTTGGTATGGGTTTACTGGGCTTAATTTTTCAGTGGACAGCTGACATGAACGAAGCATTCATCTCTCATACCCTGGCGCCCGGCCAGACGCAAGGCTCTTCATTTCCTAACTGAAAAAGTATTTACGTACGCACCTTATCATAGAAACGCACAATTCAGACTGTCTCCCCCTTTCGGTGAACCATGGCGGAGAGTCGCAGTTATTTGGGAGGTCATATCGACATCACAAGTTGATAATGCAGTCACGCAGAAGGGAAAAGCTTCACGCAGGGCGTACCAAAACGTATTAGGCGACTCTTATCTATGTGGTCTTCCGTCCGAATGCTGGTTCGATGTAGCTCAACATATTAATCTATCCTGAGCAGGCCTCTTCATCTCTGCAACGTACAGCCATTTGAAACTGCTTACTGTATTCAAACCTTGGTCTGCCTCTACAATCCCTCCCCTCAACCCCCTGCCCCCAACACACACACATACACACTTACACTCCCTCCATTTCCAAACTGATGATTCCTTGATGCCTCAGAATGTGTCTTATCAGCCGAACCCTTCTGTTAGGCAAATTATGCCACAGATTTGTTTTTTCCCCAATTTGATCCTGTAGTTTTTTCGATCCGCCCATATAAATTTCAAAATTCTTCTGTTGCACTACGTTTCAAATGATTCTATTCTCTCCTGGTCTGAACTGTTTATCGTCCTCGTTTCATTTTCGTACAAGACTACACAACATACAAATACCTTCAGAGAAAGCTTCCTAGCACTTAAATTCATATTCGGTGCTAATAAATTCCTCTCAGAAACGCTTTGCTTGGTACTGCCAGTTTCCTTTTTATATTCCCTACACATCAGCTAACGTCAAGTGTTTTGCTTTACAAACAGTAAAACTCATCGACTTCTTTTAGTCTATGAACTCCTAATGTACACTCCAAGACAAAAGACGCAGCACGAAGGAATTATCCGCATGGGAGAGATAACGGTAGATGTGACGTACTTGTACAGACAAACAAATGATTACTATTTCAGAAAAATTGAATGCTTTATTCAAGAGCAAGAGCTTCGCAATCTGAGCATGTCAATAACGCGTTGATCCACCTCTGACCCTTATGGAAGCAGTTATTCGCCTTGGCATTGATTGATAGCGTTATTGTTATGTCCTCCTGACGGATATCGTGCCAAATTCTGCCTGCTTGGCGCGTTAGATCGTCAAAATGCCGAACTGGTCGGAGGTCCCTGCCTATAATGCTCCAAACGTTTTCAATTGGAGATACATCCGTCTACCTAGCAGTAGAAACTCTCGCCACTTGCGGGCGGGTGTTATCTTGCTGAAATGGTTCAAATGGCTCTGAGCACTATGGGACTCAACTGCTGTGGTCATTAGTCCCCTAGAACTTAGAACTACTTAAACCTAACTAACCTAAGGACATCACAAACATCCATGCCCGAGGCAGGATTCGAACCTGCGACCGTAGCAGTCGCACGGTTCCGGACTGCGCGCCTAGAACCGCGAGACCACCGCGGCCGGCTCTTGCTGAAATGTAATCCTAGGATGACTTGCCATGAAGGGAACAACATGGGGCGAAAAATATCGTCGACGTAACGCTGTGCTGTAACGGTGACAAGGATGACTGCCGAATGGGTCCTGCCATGAAATGAAATGGCACCCCAGACCATGGCTCCTGATTGTCGACCGTTATGGAAGATGACAGGTTGGTATTTCCCCGCCGTCTGGGGCGTCTCGAGACACGTGTTCGCTGGCCATCGCAGCTCATTTCGAAACGGTACTCATCACTGAAGACAATTCTACTCCTGTCGCTGAGATTCCAGGTCGAAGACGTGTCTGAAGACGCCCCAGACAGCAATCGGATACCGACCTGATTATCGCTCTTACAGCACAGCGGTACGTCGACGATATTCTACACCACGTTTAGTTGCCCTTCATGGCGAGCCATCCTGGGCTTGCATTTCAGCAAGATAATGCCCCCCCCCCCCCTCTCCCCTACGGCAAGAGTTTCTACTGCTTGTCTTCATGCTTGCCAAACCCAACTTTGGTCTCTTCCAAGTTTGGAACGTTTGGAGCGCTTCCGTTCCATTCCGATAATTCCTTCGTGCTGAGTCGTTTCTTTGTCTTAGAATGTACTTCCGTCACCATCGCCTAATTTAATTCGACTACATTCCATTATCCTTGTTTTGCTTTTGTTGATATTCATCTTATAACATCTTTTCAAGACATCATCCATTCCGTGCAACTGCTCTTCCAAGTCTTTTGCCGCGTCTGAGATAATTACCATGTCATCGAGAAACCTCAAAGTTTTTAATTTCTTCTGCCTGAGCTTTAATTCCCTGTCTAAGAATTCCCTTACTTTCCGTTACTGCTTGCGCTTTGTACAGATTTAACAATATCGGAGATAGCCTACAATCCTGTTTCACTCGCTTCTCAACTACTACTTTCCCTTCATGCTCTTCGAATCCTGTAACTGTGGATGATGATGTCCATTCACCAGCTCAGGCGTTGTTTCAATCAGGGTATTGCATGTGTGAGTTAAGTCTGGCACTCATTCAGTTGGAAATGTCGAACTTCAGTTCAGCACTTGCCACACCGAGCGAACTGACGCAGAGGCCAACACATTCGACTAGTATTCCGGAGGGCAACTGTTCAAATTTCCATCCGGAGATCCAGATTTACATTTTCTGCGACTTCCAAATGGTTCAAATGGCTCTAAGTACTATGGGACTTAACATCTGAGGCATCAGTCCCCTAGACCTAGACCTACTTAAACCTAACTAACGTAAGGACACCACACACATCCACGCCCGAGGCACAATTCGAACTTGCAACCGTAGCAACAGCGCGGTTCCGGACTGAAGCGCCTAGAACCGCTCGGCCACAGCGGCCGGCCTGCGACTTCCCTAAACCATTCCAAGCTAGTATCAGAATGAGTGCTTTGAAAAAAGTCACGGCCGATTTTCTTTCCCATCTTTCGTAATTCGATCTTGTGCTCTGTCTCCAATGACATCGCTGTCGACGCAACGTTTAACTCTTAATCTTCCTTCTTTCTTAGTACGTGTCACAGCATATGCGACACTGAAATACAATCTCTCTCAGTCCAAGTATCTATGTAGCCTTCACAATCCGATGGACTTAAAAAACCTGCCCTATTTCCTTTGTGTTTTAAATTGTCCACAGGAGGTATATATTGGGTGTAACAAAAATGTACGGCACAAATTGCTGGGCACATACCTCATAAGTAGACGAAGAAGTCATGTTATATGAACATTGATCTGGAAACGCTTTGTTTCCATGTTACAAATCATTTTCTCCAATTCATTAATCATGTGAAAAATACAAGAACAGAATGTTTGAATCACGGGGAACATGCTCTCTTGGTGACGTCTGGTTACGTTGTGCACCACCAGTGTTTTGTTTCTCAGGTCCCTGTTGCCATGCGACGTACATCTTTGCTTGTTTCAGAGATCAGTATAACAGTTGCAAGCACACGGGTTACTACGTAGAGTTAATGACATATTTGACTCTTGCAGTGACAGTGTACACAAATGCAGAATTGGCAGATGCCCATGGGTTAGCTGACGGCAATGGCGATCGCGCTCAACTATCGTACAGATCCGGTTACAATGGATAGGTAGCGACGGAGCAATTGACTGACCTCCATGCTCTCCGGACCTAAACACACTGGACTTTTATTTTTGGGGGCACTTGACTGCACTTACGAGATGTAGAAGTATGAAACCGGAATTTGGTTGCAATAATTACACGTCTGTTGTTTGAAACTAATAAACAATATTTTATTCAAAGTAATCTCCGTTGCTATTTATACATTTCATCCAACTCTCCGGCAGGCTATGAATGCCACGCCAAAAAAACAATTCTTCTTTTGAAGCGAGCCAGTCAGCGAGCCGTTTTCGTACATTGCCATACGAATTGAAGCGTTATTCAGCGAGAGCGTGTCCCAGTGATGCAAGTAGATGGTAACCGGACGGAGCCAAGTGTGGAGAATAAGCCGCATGCCCTAATATTTCCCAGATGAACGCCTCGATCGTTTCCCTGACCCGTTTTTCTGTGTGTGATGCGTTACCACGAAGCAATGTGACTTTGTGTTGCATTTTTCCATAATCCGGTCGTTTTCCACGTAATGCTCGTTTTAAATCATTTACTGTTGGTAGCGATCGGTGTTAACGGTTTCACCAGGTTGTAGCAGCTCATAGTAGATGACACCCTTCTGATCCCACCAAACACAGAACACTGTCTTCTGCCCAAAGCGATTTGGTCTTGCAGTGGATGTCGATGGTTTACCTGGATTCAATCTTGATCTACGATGCTTAGAATCCATTTTTCATCACATTCGATGGAGAAACGACTTTCTTTCGTATCTGGCGAGCAACATTTCACAAGTGGTCTTTCGATTTGCTTGCTGTCTTTCACTCAGTTCATGCGGAACCTATTTTCCCACTTTCTGCACCTTTCCCATAGCTTTCAACCGAAGAAAAACGGCTTTCTGTAGCACATTCAATTGTTCCGCCTGTTCCTGTTGAGTTTGAGTATCGTCTTCATCCAATAAGGCCTGCAATTCGTTGTCATCGAGCTTTTTCGTTGGTTTCCCGCGCTCGTCGTTTCTCACGTCAAAATCACCACTTTTGAATTTTTTGAACACTCGAAACACTGTTTTCTCAAGAGCATGTTCGCCGAAAGCTTCGACAAGCATTCGCTGCGATTCTGTAGCAGTTTTCTTCAAATGATAACAGAAAACCATTGACGCCCTAAAATCGTAGTTCGTAGGCACAAAACTCGACGTGTTTACGGGTTTGAAACAGATACAGATGTATGGAACTCGGGTTACTATGTGTTGACATTCGTCGTAAGCCGTTACAGGAAGCAGATGGCACTGCAGACGCGGTATCACTAGAGAGCCTTAGGTATCACGAGATCTGCACTGACGGCTAGCACCATCTGTAGGGGAATTCCGGTATCATATTTATGCATCTGGTATGTGTGGAAACCAGTACAAGTTGTTCAGAGTCTCTGTGCCCGTGTTATGGAGGGCTGCGAAACCATACGTAATACTCGAGGGATACATCAGTGCATCAGAGATTCAGTATGACGGCCGTTTAGCGCATGTGTCAGTGCCCACGGAGGGCATATTGAACAACTCCTGTGGGAAAGAGTTGTATGAGGTTTGCTGGTGCGTTCTGTTCGTATGTATTTCCCGTGATTAATGAGTTAGAGAAAATGACTTGTAACATGAAAACAGAGCCGTTCCAGACCCTTGTTCATACAACATAATTTCTTCGCCTACGTGTGTCCTGCAATTTGTGATGTACATTTTCGTTAGAATCTATATAAATTTTGAGAAGAAATATCTTTCCTGGAATAAGCTTGTTCTTACTGTTCAGTAGGTAGGCAACTCCTCAAATTCACTGGAAGCAGGTGTTATTACGATTACTTCAAGTTTTTCACCATTGACTGCTCAATTACGGCATAACTGTGCCTCTGAACAATTTTCTCCGTCAAAGAGATGCTAGGCTGTGTACAGAGCGTTAAGTTCTCTTTAGTCTAATAATTCTGCTCTGTCTAAAATTCTCATCTATCTTAAACGGAAATCGATTGACCTGTTCACCCGCGCATGCGCGGGGAAGGAGCGTACAACCATACCACGACTGGCCAGTGCGACATTTATCATACGACGCATTGCAGCATTTACGAACTTCACGCACATGTGGTCACGGCCTCTAGCATGTATTTTCAGTCTAGAGAAGTAACATACTTCGGAGCTAAGTCTCATTGCAGGTAAATAGTAATCGACATTGATAACAATTTTTGAATCATGGGATTGTGGCGAAAAGCTTTAGTGAACCTGTATAAACTCCATGAAGTAGATAACTGCTTTTTCTGTAGGAATCATAATATTAGATGTTGGGCACTTGCTGCTTCTCCCTTTTCCGCTATCTATCGAACCCACAGTGGTAAAAAAGACAACGTTACTTTTATGCTCACTGTTTATGAAGTAATGCGCTCTTGCTTTCTTCCTACCTAGAGCTAACAACTATTTCTCTCTTCTCAGTTGCATTGTCACACTAAGACAAGCACTTTGGTATTCCAGATAACATCCGGCCGATCTGCCTTCCGTCTCCACAGGATGTCAACGAGACCTACAAAAACTGGCAGCCGACTATCGCAGGCTGGGGTCGCACTGAAACGAGTAAGCAGCCCTTGTATTAGAACAAAAAGTGGTTCTCGCGAAATTGTGACATTTCCCAATATCGCAAACTTCTGACCTTAAATTAATACTTAACACGATGTACACCGTACTATAGAAGGTTTGGTCTGTGTAATGAAATAGTAGTCAGCCTTTTACCTACCTTAGACGGTTAATCCATTACACAAGTGTCAATCAGGTTAATGAAGAAGTGTCCCAAAATATCCACTGGTAAAATGAAGGAAATGGAGTATTGAGAAGAGAACCAATAAGACGCAAAATAGTCGTTAAGGTCAAAAATATGGATGGCCCTCCCCCACTTTTTCAGGATGTGGAATTGGTAAGGTTAAAAGATGGACTCCTAGAAAAAGTTCCAAGCAGTATATTGAACCATACTAACAATTTAAAGAATAAAACAGTACCACGGAAGCTCCTACATTGCTCTGTGGTTGTGAGTGTTGGGCACCAACACAGAAAGCTACGTCTTGAGTGCAGAACTGTGAAATGAAATTCGTAAGCGGAACTATGGAAGACAAGTTTAATAATGCTAATAAGAAAGAAATGAACGTAGAAATAGTCAACACAGGAATGCAAAAATACAGACGCCAATGGGCTTTCCATATCCATAAAATGGAGGACACCAGGCTACCAAAGGCAGCTCTGTGCTGTGTACTCAAATGATGAAGCGTGGAGAAACCAAGGAAAAAGATGGAAGTAAGCGCTATGAAGATGTAACATGCAGTATCCCTAAACGTAAGGAAACTGTTACTGAAGTTTGTCAGGGCTCTCTTGGGACACTATATATTTATAAATGTTTGTGTATGTGTGTGTGTTTTTAATGTTTTAATATGTATACTTTTTATTAGGCACTCCGTATTATTTCTTACGCTATCAATAACATCAAAAATCACGAAAAGAATGGCAGTGGTTAAATCGCAATACATCAATTACATCCCAAGAAACCGCAAGGCGACGACGATACTTGAAATAAACAAAACGCGCCGCTACTGCAAATCTGATATGCAAGCTTGAACCCCACATTTCTCGTAATCGCGATGTACTTGACATACTACGATTCAACAAACGGTGTACTTATTGATACACTGTTAAGTGGACTGGAAACAATACAGATGTCTGGCCATACACAAAGAAAAGTAAGGGAAGGGTTTGCTCATTCGTGTTTTATTGAACTTTACTACAGTATGGTACTTGAATGGACAAGACGGCAACGAAAATCCAAATATCTCCGGCCACGGTGAGCATAATTAACGGCTGACCAAGTATCTAACAAAGAGGTAAATAATAGTTGTACATTTCTGTGTTGTAGATAGTTGTATGACTGGATACCTGCATTGTTTCCAGTCAATTTAATAACGATGTAAATGACAATAAGTACAGCGTTTGTTGCATCATAGTACGTCAATCACATCGCAATTACGAACAGTGTGGGGGATTACACTTGCATCTCAGGATGTTCAATAGCTGCGTGTTCTGTTTATAAGCATCACTTTCGCCTTGCAATTTTTCGGGATGTGAATAACGTTTTGCGATACAACTAAAGCCATTCTTTCTGTGATTTTTCGTGTCACTGATTGCGTAAGAAATAATTCGGGCTGCCCATTACAAAAAAAACCATACGTTTTTGTTGAAAATAATATTTGCTTGCGATTTAGAATGTCTCATAGTATTTACTTTCATGAGCCCCTGCCTTACATTCATACTTCTTAAAGTCGTTTACCAACATCTGTTGTTGTTGCAGAGATATTTGCACTGAAACGTTTAAGTGGACCACCCTGCACATACACACCGATGAACCAAAACATTATGACCAACAGTTTAATAGCGTGTTGTTTCTCTTTTCGAACACAGTAGAACAGATATTCTGCGTGACGTGGATTCTATAAGTCTTTGACAGAATTCCAGAAGTATGTGGCACCAGAGGTCTACTCACAGGTCAAGCAATTCCCGCAAATTTCGGGATGGTTATTTACAGCCTAACACCTGGCACCCAATACGTTTTCCAGTGGGTACAGATCAAACACATTTGCTGGCCAAGACTTCAGTGTGAGTTCATTATAATGACCCTCAAACCATTGTCGTAAGATTCTGACCATGCAACACGGGAAGTTATCCTGCTGCAACATGTTACAGCCTTAGTGGGAGAGTTCAAGCACGAAGCGATGCAGGTGATCCGCAGTAATGTTCATGTAGTCCACTGCTGTCACGATTCCTTCGATGACCACCACAGATCCCACCGAAGCCCTACTCAATTTTTTCCCTTAGCATAATTCTACCCTCACCGGCCTAGCATCTGTTGCCTGATGCATGTTTCGTGCAGCCATTCGCCTAGATGACGGCGTGTAAGGACCCAACCATCGATATCGATAACAAGAAATGTGATTCATTCGACAGGCGACACATTTCTATTGATCCACAGTGAAAACTCAGTGATGCTGTGCTCACTGTAATCACAACTGATGATGTCGTTGGGTCAACACAGGAACACATAGGGGTCGCATAAAGTGAAGCTCCATGTTTAACAATGGCCTTTGAACAATCTGCTCCGAAAGACTTGTGCCTACGCCAGTATTGTACGTTGTCTTCAGATCTACCACAGATCACTTTCGGTAGACCTGAGTCCGAAGGTTGGTTTGAACATCTCAGTGCCTTTCTACGAGGGGGTCTCAGAAAGTAAGTTCCACATGTCGTCCCACGCCAAGATCAATGCGCAACAGGAGTGGTGCGTTGTCAGGAGTACTTGTTCTGGGGTTCTTGCAGACACATTTCTGCTTTGGTAGGTATAACAGACGCCTGTGCGAATGAAATTGAGCGATAACTGTAAACGTACTCCAAATTTCATTTATGCGGAAGAGTACGATTCTTGTGGGCGTAACGTCTCCATGAAATTCTCGTGATACACGGACAAATGTAATTTCGTATTCAGCCGTAATGAAATAGTGCCAACAGTTTGTCCCAGGACGCACAGATGTCAGTTCAAAAATGGCTCTGAGCACTATGGGACTCAACTGCTGTGGTCATAAGTCCCCTAGAACTTAGAACTACTTAAACCTAACTAACCTAAGGACAGCACACAACACCCAGCCATCACGAGGCAGAGAAAATCCCTGACCCCGCCGGGAATCGAACCCGGGAACCCGGGCGTGGGAAGCGAGAACGCTACCGCACGACCACGAGATACGGGCACACAGATGTCAGTGACGATGACCAGGAAGGAACGAAGGCCATCTACGCCAACTACAGACGGCAACATTCAGGCAATCGAGGAACTGTTTTGCAGCAGTCGTAATTTTCCGACGATCATGACGTTCACACAGCGATTCCCGAACGGCTGCGTTACGAAGAAGCGGACTTCTATCGTCGAGAAATTGAACGATGTGCAATACGCTGCGACCGTTGTCATCAGAAACTTTGCGGTTACATATCTGTATCACTTTAAAGTGTAGAGTTACCAGGCTTGGCTCTGAGCACTATGCGACTTAACTTCTGAGGTCATTAGTCGCCTAGAACTTAGAACTAATTAAACCTAACTAACCTAAGGACACCACACACATCCATGCCCGAGGCAGGATTCGAACCTGCGACCGTAGCGGTCGCTCGGCTCCAGACTGAAGCGCCTAGAAACCGCACGGCCACTCCGGCCGGCAGAGTTACCAGGCCTGCCATAATAACATGTAATTTACTTTTTGGAGTCCCCTCGTAAGTATGACCCTGTTGGAGGATTGCTTTGTATATTGTGTATTAAACTGTTAAACCGGGGACCTAGAAACGGCGCAGAGGCTTCATCCCGTCTTAGCCCTCAGTGGTTCACAACCCCATAACAGGCCACACAGCAGTCCACCCACCTCACCGCCGCCCCATGCCGAACCTAGGGTTATTGTGCCGTTCGGCTACAGTGGACACCCTCCCCCCCCCCCCCCCCACCGGGAACGTGTCATACCAGACGAGTGTAACCCAAAAAGTTTATGGTGTACTCGCACATTGAGACAGTGTTTGCGCATAGTGTAACTTTAGGTTGAATGAGGCGAACCAGCCCGCATTCGCCGAGGTAGATGGAAAACCGCTTTCAAAACCACCCACATGCTCGCCGGCACACCGGACCTCGACACTAATCCGCCGGGCGGATTCGTGCCGGGGTCCGGCATGCCTTCCCGCTCGGGAAGCAGCGCGTTAGACCGCGGGACAAGCCGGGCGGGCCAGGATTGCCTTACTCCGGCCTTTGAACTGACATACCCAGCTAGTTATGTGGGGAACTGCTGTTTAACATCAACTGCAGACCACGATGAAACTTGTCATTTTAGACATTATAAACCATTACCAGAGGTGAATAAAGAGGAATAAGTGACAGAAAAATCCTAGGACCAACAGGGGGTCGCACTCCAGGCGTTTGAGTTGTAGTTTGTCATTAAACGTGGGATGCCTTATTGCAGGTGACGATTACTGCTCCAGCTCGCCTCCATGCTGTTCAGAAAGTTCACCTCGTCGTCGGAGCTGAATCGCTTTCTGGCCAAATGTTCTTTTAACCTGGGGAACAGGTGAAAGTCACTGGGCACCAAGTCAGAACTATAGGGTGGGTGGGTGATTATGTTCCACTGAAACTGTTGCAGCAGAGCAACGGTTTGCCGAGCGATGTGTGGGCGAGCGTTGTCATGGAGAATGTGTACGCCCTTGCTCAACATTCCTCTTCTCCGGTTCTGAATTGCCCGTTTGAGTTTTTTCAGAGTCTCACAGTACCTGTCAGCGTTAATTATGGTCCCAGTGAAAGAAGAGGTTCATAACTTTCTGAACATCATGGCAGCGAGCTGGTATGACATGAGCATACAAAAACTACCACAGCGTCTACAAAAATGCATCGACAGAAATGGTGATTATGCCGAAAAATAGTTAAATGTTCAAGGTGTAAACTGATTTAAACCATTGTAGAAATAAACAGGTCTATGTACTTATAAAAAATAGGAGACCTTACTTTTGGGATTACCCTCGTAGGTTAGGATAATCAGCTGCGACAGACCGGGGAAACGAAACGCTCAGAGTAGTAGATGGGTTTTGCTGTTTGGGCGGAGAAGCAACTGACGACGGCGGAAGTACTGAGAATACAAAACTCCGTCTGGCAATGCTTTGTACAAATGATATATATGTTAACATAATATAAATTTACATGTTAAGAGGTTTTTTCCGAAAGTATTTTTGTGAAGTTTGGTGTTAAATGGAAGAAAACATGGACGACAAACAGGACAGGCACGCAGAGAAAAGAAGCTTTTGAAGTGTGGTGCTTCAGAAAAAGCCTAAAGGTTAGATGGGTAGGCGAGTAACTGTTAACGAGTTATTGAATCTAACTGGCGAGAAAAGAGCTTTATGGTACAAATACGTTGATAAGAACTTCCTGACGCGACAAGAAACCGTCAGTCAGAGTAAAATTGTACAAGGAGACAAAAACTTGACTGCAGGAAGCGGGTTTAACTGGATAGGGTACAGTGGCTGCGCTGATGTGAAAAAAACCTCACGTGTTAAACTGTTGTCTCTAATCAGTCTTAGGGCTGGTGACAACAACAAAAATAATGTCAGCGCACCGGACAAAATATTAGTCTCCCCCTTAAAGAAGCACACTGATCTCTTTGGAGCATTACAAATGGCGTGGAACTGGTAGCGGGAATTCACGCAACCGTGCGGCGCAGGCGTAAGGCACGGCGGTGTTGTGAATGGACCAACAGCTCGCTTGGATGCAGTACAGTAACATGGGTCGCCGTGGAGACCTGAGAAAAGGCTCAAAGTGCTGCCATGCTTGGGCGTGCCCATAATTTCACCGTGAGTGAAGCTGCCGGATTTGTTGGTGTACCAACGTGGACTATCAAACGTGTCCAGAAGGAATGTTACCACTTGCAGCCCTGTAATAGGAACAGGCTGTAAAAAATACTGATCGTGAAAAAATCCTAATCGGCGGGGACTGGAGACGAGTGTAAAAAACTGTCGGTTTCTAACTCGACAGGAATTGCTTCTGTCAGTGGATGCGAATCCATCTCATCCAGTTACTGAGAGAAGATTGGGAAGGCACCGGCGTGCAGAGGACGTTCGGAGTCGGATACCTCGCAAAAGGACATTGCTCTCAGTGTCACATAACGATGAACGTCCCCAAGGGGCAAAACAATGCAGAACCGGTCAGTAGCTGATCGGAGGCGTATAATGTTGTCCGAAGAGTCGCGATTCTGCCTCTTTTCAAGGCATCGAATTTACCGGCGGCTCAATCAGCAGTGTGTAGAGTGTTTAACTCAGGATGGAGATGGTTGTCTGATGCTTTGGGCTGTTTTTCGTACCACGACATAGGCTCACTGATTTAGGTTCTGATGAAAATGAACCAGAATGTTTGTTTCAGAAATCTTGATAATCAAGTTTTGTCCTTCCTGCTTCATCTTCATGATGGATAAGCTACGGGCACTCCCTTCTTGCAGGATAACAGCCGTGTTCACTGGGAGGTAAATGTACGATCCTGGTTTGACCAACAGTCAGCCACCGTATCACACCTCGACCGGCCCGCTAAACCATCTGATCCTGGCTACACACGAAAAAAGTGTGGGCTATTCGGAGCAGCGAGTGAAACATAGCAGTCAGCCCTGCAGTTGGCTCACTTGACCTCATATAATATTTAACTGCTGTTGCCGAACTAAAATTTACTTCTTTCATGTGGTCAGGGATACTTACCGTGGTGCAACAGCATGGAGCGGGGGAACGGTAGGTCCTGAGCTCCAATAAAGTAAGATTTTAATGCAATAATTTTTTTTGTATCCACAGGCCTCAACAAAAGTAATTTGGCACAATCTTGTAATAGACATATTCCATTTGATTAAATACAGTTTAAACAAAGCGCTCTTCATAAGGCATTAATTGATGTTAATAAAAAATATTGTAAAGATCTTGATCATTAAGGTTACAGCGTAAACTAAACAATTACAAATATCAAAGCACTTTAAAAGGAATAAAGTAACACACTTCAGTCACAGCTTTAAATACTTGCTTACTAACAAGACTGATACACGGAGGGGTTTCAAAAGAAATAATTCATAATCAACACATCTGTAGCAATGGCACCCAACCATCACACCGAAATAAACTCGGCCCCCTAGAGGTGGTGTGTGTGCCGTACAGTTACGAATACCACTAGCGCCAGTCGACCACCTAACTCAGTATAAAGAAAGGAAAATTACATACATGCCATACACGTGATTACGTAAGAAATATAAGCACCCAATGAACATTAAACATGAAAACGTGCCAAAAATAATCACTAGTTAAACTGAGCTTGACAGTACACCCGAAGGCATAAAAATCACAAGTTCATGTAACATCTGTGCCTAGTCAACTCTTACTTTACATTAATAGGCTTCTGGAAAGTAGCCAGAATCTAAACTAATTTCGCGACAAGAAAAGCCACTTAAAACAATGTTCGGCAGAAATACTTCTAATATGGCCAAAGCACGGCGACGGACAGAACAGTAACACCGGATCTCCCACAGAACAAGACACACTGGTTCAGATTAAGGAATGAAGGCAACACAATCTTGGTGCGCAGATGAGATGCCCGTAAGTCACCAGTGAATATGTCTCAGCAACCAGCAGCCAAGTTTGAACCTAGCAACGCAGAAATCTTCAACGCAAGCTACGCAACACGATGTCGGACGACGCTCGTAGGTAACACGGTTCCTCACGGTGCATCACGCTTCGATCAACAGCTGGTACGATCCGTCCACTGCAGTGCGTGGTGCCTCTGCACTCTACCACACCAGGTGGCAAGTGAAGACCCCGGCGAGCAACACTGTGTTTGACCACTGCCGTGAGGCATCGATAGGAGACGGCGAACGGCTCCGTCTCAATAAATCTTTAAATATTATGCCCGACATGTGAAAAATTCCACGTGATTGCACGGCTACGAGTTAGCTGATGGAAAAAAAAGGAACGTCCTAAATTATGATAGTTAATGGTGTGACACTGTATTCAAATTGCTTCTCTTCTCAGTAATCCGGTATAGACTGCGACCAACCAATCTATTCCAAAACGATTGCTTCAGATGAAAATTAGTTTGTAAGCTATTCCTTCAGTTCTCTGTAATAAAAGATGGTTCCAACACTTTTGTCCAGTATAAAAAATTGCTTGAAATTGTCCGTACCTTTCACATCGATCTTCTTACTTGTATTTACTTTTATCAGTTTTCTTCGTGTAACTCAAGTTTCAGTATTTGATTTCTCTTTTAAAAATTATGCCCAGCTTTAGTAACGTGTATCAAGAGTGCCTCATATTCACAGTGATATAACAGGTTTTGTGGGGCATGGCTTCCGTCATCTGATCCTGTAAAGTTTGATTTGAGAGTCCTACTCATTTTAATTTCTACACTGTTTTAGAGAAGATTTTTTTGAAACAATTAAAGTATTTCAGTCGGAGCAAGACGTCACAATGACTCACTTCTGATAACTAGTTAAACTGAAGATTAAGTTTTAATGAATATTAATGAATTGAAAAATCGATAAAGGTACGTCGACAATACTCGTTATACATGGTCCAAACAAAATCCAATTTCAGTTCATAATCACGATAGGATTTTGTTTGATTTTTATTTTGCATTCTTCTAGTGATTTTTGATTTTGGGTTTTTTTAATCTTCCACACCCTCTCTCCCGTTCGTTCTACCTGCTGCAATTACTATTTCATAAACACAGTTTACATGTGACCAAGCCCAGTAGTTTGTGAGAGGTTTCGAATCTCATTTTGAATCACTGAATTATCTATATACGTAGTAATTACTCATCAGCTACAGTTACAGCTACGTGAAACTTCGCTTGATTCATAAGACAAGTCGCAATCCTGACGTAAAAGTTGTTTGACTCCGTGTGAACGTTAACGCAACGCACCAGAGTAAAAGCTGCAGTCTAGACTGAAGGTGGACGGTAGTGGCAGGTGTGTGGACAGTTTTGGAGCGTCGAGTTGCTGAGCCCAGCGATTCCGATGTCTCTATCTTATTAAATAATATGTTGGCAACACTAAGACAGGTGCTAGATGTCTATGCATTTGCACCGAACAACTTTAAAGAAACATTATTCGATTTTTTTATTTATTATTTAATAGCTAAGATCACCTCAGACCTAAAATGGATCCTGGGCAGCCAACGACTGTAAAATAAGTACACAATGTGTCCCTGTCCGTTAATGCTGTGGCCATGAAAAATATAAGTCATAAATTAGGTTCACGAAACCAATGTATTTATTCAAAATAGTGTTTCCCTGAATCAAATCGCAGCTGAAATCGTTTTAAAAACATTTTGAAACAGTCACAGGTATCCTGTACTGGAAATGCATTTAGTATTGCGGTACAATTTTCTTGGCTGTTCTTAATTGCGTCGTAACGGTGTCCTTTCACTACAACTTCAATTAGGGAAACAGTCTTGGCCACATCCGACGAATACGGTGGGTGATCCCGCACAGTGATCTGTTCGCTGGCCAAAAACTCGTGCACCATCTTCAATCTGTTTGTTGGTTCGGGTGCTATCGTGAAGGGCGACCATGAACATGCCTCTCGGTATTTGGGGTAAATTCGACGAATTCTCGCCCTCAAACACAAAACTTAACACAAAACTTAATGTTGCCTCTCTGCACGACCACCATCTTCAAACGAGTGTTAGACACGCACTATTACGTTCGTGACCAAGATGCCTACTTCAGCAATGCTAGCGCTTTGACCTTCCACATGGCTGTTGTTGAAACTTCAAAGACCATAACGACAGAACTTGCGACGAGATAACTTAGCAGTCTGGAATTTCACAAAATCAGTGAAAACGGAAGTGGACAGACTGTGCATATCCGCAGGAACCGTGGATTAAGGACTCTGCTGACATGCACCAGCTTTTTCTTGATTAAACAACGAAACACAGGTAGAGCTGAATGTATATCTTCCTCGTGTATCACGTTATCAGAACAACAAAGAACTAAAAAAAAAACCTTGACAATGGCATAAAGTCCGCCCCGGTAGGTGAGTGGTCAGCGCGGAGGTCTGTCACGCCAAGGGGCCGGATTCGATTCCCGGCTGGGTCAGAGATTTTCTCCGCTCAGGGGCTGGGTGTTGTCTTGCCCTCATTATCATTTCATCATCGTCAGTGGAAGGTAACGGGAAACCACCACTGGAATCACTTCTCTAGACGCTCATGCGGTGGACCTCTCTGACGAGGCTTCCCCCATGACAAGACCTGCCGTAAGGCAGAACACAAAGTTTTTTTTTAATGGCATAAAATACTTAAAATACATTTTCATAGCTGGCGGGAATGCGACCTAAAACGCGGGAGGGGAATTCCGCCCTATTCAAGACGCTGCTTGTTAGTTTTGTTTTACGCGAACATGTTGCAGAACTTGGTACTATGTTCGTCAGGTTTTTATTTATTTTTTCTGGTAATTATTATTAGATGTCATCGTATTTTGGATGTGAATTTTTCGCTAAAAGTTATTAACACGAACAAAAGAGCGATTATTAGATGTCAAATTTTATGTTAGTGTACATTTATAGTCACAGTTACCGAGTTGAGTCATTATTTATTGTACACTTAAACACAGTCCTAAAGAATTTAGGTCTAAGTACCAATTTGTTTATAAGATGATTATACGTCAGTTCACATATCTTAAATGGCGCTTTCAATTATGCATGTTGGTAGTTTATATCTACCATGCATCCTACAGCTTGTCATCTGCAAAGAACAAAACGTTTACCATTCATCATTTGTTCTGGACTGAAAAGCGCTGTATTATATCTTGCTTTTTAGAGTGTTTCTTACGCGGTTCTTTTTGTGGTGTGCTCTTGCTTTCTTTGTTTATGACGCGTTAAAAAACGTATTCTTTTGTTATTGTCGTTTTTAGATTTTAGAGACGGATATGGTAGACTTTATCAGTCACCACTTTACACATTGACGTAGCTACGAAGTGCTCATTTGTTTCTTTTCGTGTTTGTATTGTTGCCCGCGATTTCGAAGTGTTATTGAGATCTGAGATTCTTAGCTTTTGTGTGTGTATGTGTGTGTGTGTGTGTGTGTGTGAGTGAGTGAGTGAGAGAGAGAGAGAGAGAGAATAAATTTCCTTTAATTTACATCTGTGGTCACAAACTGTTCACAGATTACCGGTTTCGGTCTATAGTGACCATCTTCAATTCTTTGTTTTATAAGTGAGTGTTAATGACAACATGACTCGTGCATATGCTATTATTTATATATATTTGACGATGCTGGTGCTGAATACGCATTTAACATTTGAGGATGCCACTATGGCTGCAGTACATTAGGAAATTGTTTTTTATAAAACACAGATCTGAAGATGGTCATTATAGACCGAAACCGGTAATCTGTGAACAAAAAGTTTGTCACCCTAAACGTAAATTAAAGGAAATTTATTCTATATACGGGTCACTGTTTTATTCACTACAGTGACGCAGCTTGTGAAAGAGAAAGTGACAGAGAGAGAGGTAAGGTGAATGGTGTGGATTTGGATAAACAATAAACAATTTTTTTTACGTTTCGACGTTACGAGTAGCATCAGTGAGAGTGTGGGTGCGTCGTCTGCCTCAGAGAACTGGAGCCCGGTGGTGCTGCAGGCGATGGTGCCGGTGGTGGAGGGCGGCGCGTGCGCGGCCAAGTTCGGAGCCGAGGCGTCGCTGCGCGTCGACCCTCGGCGGCAGGTGTGCGCGGGCGGCGAGCAGCGCGACTCGTGCCGCGGCGACTCGGGCGGCCCGCTGATGGGCACGCGGCCGGCCGACGCCGTCACCGTGGCCGTCGCCGTCGCCAGCTACGGGCCCGACCCCTGCGGCAAGCCGGGTTGGCCCGGCGTCTACACGCGCGTCGACGCCTACCGCTCCTGGCTACTCCGCAACATGCGACTCCGAAGCCGGCGTTCCCACTGCCACCACCCGCCCACATTCACACACCTACTTTTTGCGGAAAAGTCTCTTCCTTTTGTTCCCTAGCACTCCGACTCATCTGGCGGAACCTTGCCAGATGTGTAATGCCATCTTTTCGACTACCTCATCTTACATTTTGTGTGAGGATCACGACGTACCTTTTAAGATTTGCAAAATTATATAAAATAAGACACATTTATCGTTGTATTTTCTCAAAGTACCTCCACAAAACTTACACTAAGGTGACAAAACATATGGGATGCCTCCAAATGTCATGTCCGACCATCATTTAGCCGTTCTAGTGCAGCAGCTCAACAAGTCGTTCGAAGTCCCTTGCAGAAAACTTGAGCCCTGCTGTCTCTATACTCGTCCATAATTACGAAAGTGTTGCTTGTGCAGCATTTTGTGCACAAACTGACCTCTCTGTTATTTCCCATAAACGTTCAGTGAGTGCCCAAATCATTCGCTCAAATTGTCTAGAATGTCCTTCAAGTCAGCGACGAACAATTGTGGCGCAGTGACATGGCGCAATGTCATTCATAAAAATTCCATCGTCGTTTGGGAACATGAAGTCCATGAAAGCCTGCAAATGGTGTACCAGTAGCGAACATAACCACTTCCAGTCAATGTTCGTTTCAGCTGGACCAGGGAACACAGTCCATTCAATGTAAAAACAGCCCAGACCATTAAGAAACAACCACCAGCTTGCAAAGTGCCATGTTGACAACTTGGGTCCACGGCTTTGTGGGGTCTGTGCCTCAATCGAACTCTACCATCAGCTCTTACCACTGAAACCGAGACTAATCTGATTAGGCCGCGGTTTTCCAGTCGTCTAGGGTCCAAAGGAAATGGTCACGAGCTCGACAGAGGCGCCGCAGCCTATGTCGTGCTGTTAGCAAAGGCAGCTGCTCCTATAGCCCTCCGTACCACATTTTGCCGCACTGTCCTAAAGGATACGTTCGTCGTACGTCCCACATTGATTTCTGCGGTTATTTCACGCAATGTTGCTTGTCTATTTGTACTGACAAACCTGTGCAAACGCTGCTGCTCTCGGTCGTTAAGTGAAGGCTGTCGGCCACTGCGTTGCCGTGGTGGCAGGTAATGCCTCATACTTCGTATTCTCGGCACACTCTTGACACTGCAGATCTCGTAATGTTGAATTCCCTAACGATTTCCGGAAATGCGTCTATCTCCAACTACCATTTCGCGTTCAAAGTGTGTTAATAGTCGTCGTGCGCCCGCAATCACGTCAGAAACCTTTTCACACGAATCACCCGAGTACAAATGACAGCTCCGCCAATGCACTGCCCTCTTATACCTCGTGTACGCCATTCTACCGCCATCTGTGTATGTGCATGCCGCTATACCATGACTTTAGTCACCTCACTGTAATCCACCCTTCTAAACCAGTTCTGAAAACTGTTTTTTTCCTCATGTTCATCAAATACTGTAAACTCACTGTTGTTGGCGTCCACAATTTCGATTGCACACGAAATTTTTCTACACGTGCAAGTTTTAACTTCAGAGGACACGAAGGAATCACATAGCGTCTGGAAGACGGAAGACGAGATATGTCTTTGGCTTCCGTGGACCCTAGAAACTGAGCGGTGAGATTAGATTTGTTCGCAGACACTTTTTCTCTTAGGTTCCTACTGGCGTATAAAATGGTCGAACAACTTAGGAGAATAGAGCCGGGTCACGTCCTCAACAACAGCCGAAATTTCTACAGGTGCACACACCGCCGTTTTCGAGGCGAAAATGCAACGAGAGAGTGCTGTACAAGGAAATTTAAGACATCGGTTTGTGAACAAAAACCAAAGAATCTCATCTGCAGGAAGACTGATTTCGCACTGTAAACAACTTTAGCGACGACACAACCAAAGATGACCAACATCATAACTTGCCGCTAGTGAATAATAATTACTAATGGTTCAGCAAGTAGTATTAACTCTGTCCCTCTGTTGTTTGACCAGACAGAGAACAGCACTCCATGTACAATTCAAGCAAATATCTGCCTCTTTAGTTACAAGGTTTCCAAATGCCAAATGAGCTGACCTCTCTTTATCGAATGGTACAATGATCTGCATCATCTGAGCTGCTCAGACGCTGATCGTTCCCAACAGAACTCAGGTGCTCGATAAAAATGTTATACAATGCATTTCAATTAACGCTATAAACAAAGGACGGCCATAGTACTGAGTCTTGTGTGTGTGTGTGTGTGTGTGTGTGTGTGTGTGTGGTTGTGTGTGAATTCCTAATGGACCAATCTGCTTAGGTCATCGGTCCCTAGACTTACACACTACTTAAACTACCTTATGCTAAGAACAACACACACACCCATGCCCGAGGGAGGACTCGAACCTCCGGCGGGAGGGGCCGCGCAGCCCCTGACACGACGCCTCAAACCGCGCGGCCACTTCCCGCGGCACTGAGTCATGAGACTGGCATTTCCATAATTCAGTATTAATAGACTGCGTGAAAAGGATTATCTAATTGTAAAATCAAAGACTTGGTCGATGTGAAACAAATTTATTATAAAGGAAATAAACAATGTACACAGATTAATAACGGACTCTGCTTCGAAATTAGTCAAACACATGACAAAGAACACCTAATTGAAACATGAAAGTAAGTTTCAATAAACACTGATATGTTTGACAAAGTTATCTGCAACGAATGAGATCTGTAGTAACTAGTTTTCTAATATATTAAAAAAATGGTTCAAATGGCTCTGAGCACTATGGGACTCAACTGCTGTGGTCATTAGTCCCCTAGAACTTAGAACTACTTAAACCTAACTAACCTAAGGACATCACACACATCCATGCCCGAGGCAGGATTCGAACCTGCGACCGTAGCAGTCGCACGGTTCCGGACTGCGCGCCTAGAACCGCGAGACCACCGCGGCCGGCCCTAATATATTAATTTGGCACACACAGCTGCAGGTGGATCCTGCGAAACCGAAAAGAGAAACGAAATTAAACGTGCCGTTCTGCCTGTCCACCCGGTCATGGATGAGCCTGTATGGATTTACTGAAGTACTAGAAAGCCACTTGCTTTGTTCCGTCCAAACCAGCTAAAGCCGCCAGACATTCCCGCCACAGTTGTTGTGTGGCGACGAGTAGTCAGCGGGCAGTGCAGGTTCACACTACCAGAACTCATCTGCCGATTCGAGCTGTCTCACAAGGAACGAGGACTCTACGTGCAAGTACTATTTTCTGTCAAGTCAAGGGCGTTTTCGCTTCCTGTTGCATCCATTCAGAAGACCAGGAAGAAAATATGAGTTCACTAACCTTTCTCCCGTGTCTGCTTTGCACTGAGTCCGCATCTAAAAAAATCGCCAACAATGAGGAAAGAGCTCATCTACCCGTGGCCAATGGCATGAATATTATATTGCTCTTTTTTCTCCCACCAAAAACTGCGTAAAAGTCATTCTTCAATTTGCCAGCTTTTCACCTTTTTCTCTTTCAAAACAACTATTACGTTTCTTTCTTGCCTGCGGGTGGAGAAAAAGTCTTGTACCCCATCAGGCCTTGGTGTCTGTTTGTTGTGACACTCTCATTCAGTAGTGCAAAAAAGCACTTCGACGGAAAGGCACAGATGTAAAAACACCTATTTATTTACTAGCACGAGTCTTCGTGAGTCATCATTTCTTTGTATTCTGCTGGACTCTCATATTGTCTCCTGTTTCTTAGACCACACGGAAAAAGTGTGAGATCCTTGCTCTACCGAACTACTGGCTTCCTAAAACCTCTGCTGACACAGACGAAAAATCTACCATTACTTGCACAAAGAACCAGTTAGAAGAACATAGAGAAGAGGGTGGGTAGTATTACACTAATGAGTAAGGTATGATGCAAACAGTCAAATTTTACTCTCTCTCTTTCATCTATTTTTTATTTTGGCGCTTGGCCTAAAACTCAGCTCGAGATCCTTGCTCTACCGAACTACTGGCTTCCTAAAACCTCTGCTGACACAGGCGAAAAATCTACCATTACTTGCACAAAGAACCAGTTAGAACATAGAGAAGAGGGTGGGTAGTATTACACTAATGAGTAAGGTATGATGCAAACAGTCAAATTTTACTCTCTCTCTCTTTCTTCTATTTTTTATTTTGTTTGGTGGATGGAGTACCTGACCATTAGTTGAAATATGATCAGTTAGGATATGAAAACAGGGTTACTTTGGCAAACTATAGCAGCAACACAAAATTTTTCACTCACACATATGATTGCCACACAATTTGATTCATTCTTTTCGCCGATAATGTCACTTAAGGCTTTTATTAAAATGTTGCTATGATAATGGTAAAGCACTTCTTCCTTGAATATGCCCAGCTTGCAAAAACTAGTTCACTCTGAATTCAAAAGTTTTGCAATATCAGTTAAGCTATCCCAACCACTCACCTAGTTGTCAGTCCCCTTGATTAGTAATTTATTCCATTTGTCAATAACAAATATAAAACTCCCTCCTACTTAATATATATGATGTTCAGAAGACATGCATATATATAGTCCCTTGATTAAGTACATCTATTGAACCCTAATATAAAATACAAGGATATTTGATTTTTAGCAACTATAGTGAATGATGCAAAAACAACAGCCTATGCTCAAACAATAAAAGAAAAGCAAATGTTGGTACTTTACAAAGGGGAAAGAAAACGGGTTTATTTATTTTTATTTATTTATTGTTCCGTGGGACCAAATTAAGAAGAAGTCTCCATGGTCATGGAACGAGTCAATACATGGAGTTATAACACGATAGTAGAAACAGATAAAATGAAATATAAAAAACATATTCCGGGGATAAGTCTTAAGTTCAAATAAAGAAAATCAACAATGTAACACTGGAATTTGCTTAATTTTTTAGCCCTTCCAGGAGCTCCTCGACAGAATAGGAGTGAGCCATGAGGAAATTCTTCAGTTTAGACTTAAAAGAGTTTGGGCTACTGCTAAGATTTTTGAGTTCTTGTGGTAGCTTATTGAAAATGGATGCAGCAGAATACTGCACTGCTTTCTGCACAAGAGTCAAGGAAGTACATTCCACATGCAGATTTGATTTCTGCCTAGTATTAACTGAGTGAAAGCTGCTAACTCTTGGGAATAGGCTAATATTGCTAACAACAAACGACATTGAAGAAAATATATACTGTGAGGACTATGTCAGAATTCCCAGACTACTGAATAGGGGTCGACAAGAGGTTCTCGAACTTAGACCACATATCGCTCGAACAGCCCGTTTTTTATCCAAAAATACCCTTTTTGAATCAGAAGAATTACCCCAAAAAATAATACCATACGACACAAGTGTATGAAAATATGCGAAGTAGACTACTTTTCGTGTTGAACTGTCACTTATTTCAGATACAGTTCTAATGGTAAATAAAGCAGCGTTTAGTTTCTGAACAAGATCCTGGACGTGTGCTTTCCACAACAGCTTACTATCTATCCGAACGTCTAGGAACTTGAACTGTTCCGTCTCGCTTATAATATACCCATTCTGTCTGATCAAAATGTCGGTTCTTATTGAATTGTGAGTTAGAAACTGTAAAAGCTGAGTCTTACTGTGATTTAGCATCAAATTATTTTCCACAAGCCACGAACTTATTTCATGAACTACATTATTTGATACTGTTTCAATATTACACACAAGATCCTTCACTACCAAGCTGGTGTCATCAGCAAACAGAAATATTTTTGAATCACCTGTAATACTAGAAGGCATATCATTTATATAAATAAGAAACAGCAGTGTGGCCCCAGCATCGATCCTTGGGGAACGCCCCACTTAACAGTGCCCCATTGGGACTGAACATCACTACCACTCTCAATATTGCGGAGAATTACCTTCTGCTTTCTGTCCTTAAAGTAAGAGGCGAACCAATTGTAAGCTACTCCCCTTACTCCATAATGGTCCAACTTCTGCAGTAATATTTTGTGGTCAACACAGTCAAAAGCCTTCGTTAAATCAAAGAAAACACCTAGCGTTCGCAACCTTTTATTTAATCGGTCCAAAATCTCACAGAGAAAAGAGAATATAGCATTTTCATTTGTTAAACCATTTCTAAAACCAAACTGTACATTTGACAGCAAATTATGTGAATTTAAATGCTCCAGTAACCTTGTATATACAACCTTCTCGATAACTTTAGCAAACACCGTTGGCATAGAAATAGGTCTAAAATTGTCAACATTATCCCTGTCTCCCTTTTTATAAAGTGGCTTCACTACCGAGTACTTCAATCGGTCAGGAAACCGACCACTCCTAAAGGAAAAGTTACAGATATGGCGAAGTACTCGGCTGACATACATAGAACAATACTTCAGTATTCTGCTAGGTACCCCGTCATGTCCATGAGAGTTCTTGGTCTTTAGTGATTTAATTATTAATCTCCCTCTTGTCAGTATCATGGAGGAGCATTTCAGGTAACAGTCTCGGAACACTTTTTTCTAAGAGCACTATGTGATTCCCTGTTGGGTCTAGGTTTTAGTTCACCTGCTATATTCAGAAAGTGATTATTAAATACTGTACATATACGCGACTTATCAGTAACACGGACATTCCCACTACGCACTGATTCTATATCCTCGACCTGTCTCTGGAGACCAGCCACTTCCTTTACGACTGACCATATGGTTTTAATTTTATCCTGAGACTTAGCTATTCTATCTGCATACCACATACTTTTTGCCTTCCTAATAACATTTTTCAGCACCTTACAATACTGTTTGTAATGGGCTGCTGCATTTAGATTTTGCCTGTTTCTAACGTTTTGATATAATTGCCACTTTGTTCTACAAGATATTCTTATCCCTCTAGTCAGCCACCGAGGCTGCCTGTTTGTGCTAGTACCCTGTTTTGAACGTTCTAACGGAAAGCAACTTTCAAAGAGCACGAGAAAAGTCTTGAGAAAAGCATTATATTTACCATCTATTTATCATCTACTGTATCAGCGCTATAAACATCTTGCCACTCTTGTTCCTTGATAAGGTTTACAAAGGTCTCTACAGCAACTGAATCAGCTTTCCTAAACAGTTGATAACCATATTTATCATGTGTTGCAGCACAAGAATCTTTTAGAGTTAAAATTTGTGCATCATGATCTGAAAGGCCATTGACCTTTTTGCTAACAGAATGCCCTTCTAGTAATGAGGAATGAACAAAAATGTTGTCTGTGGTTGTTCTACTGTTCCCTTGCACTCTCGTTGGAAAGAATACGGTTTGCATAAGATTATATGAATTAAGGAGGTCTACCAGCATCCTTTTCCTTGCACAATCACTTATACAATTAATGTTAAAGTCACTGCATATAACTACCTTTATGTATTTCCTATAAAGTGATCCAAGAACCTCCTCTAGCTTTAGCAAACATGTTGCGAAGTCGGAGTCTAGGGATCTATAAATAACAACAGTTAGAAGTTTAGCTCCATTGAATTTAACCACACCTGCACAACATTCAAACACCTTTTCAGTGCAGTACTTTGAAACATCAATTGCCTCAAATGGGGTGCCGTTTTTCACATACATGGCTACTCCCCCACACCGCAAAGATCTCCTAGAAAAGCTGCCAGCCAACCTGTATCCTGGTAAAGGAAGCCTCTGAATTATCTCCTTATTTAAGAAGTGTTCAGATATACCAATAATTTCAGAGTCAACTTCTATAAGCAGTTCACTAACTTTATCTCTAATACCTAAGCTTTGTCAAAAGTGGTTCCTTTGTTAGAGAGACTTCCCTTAAGCAGGAATACCTATCAGCTGACTTCAATCTAAAAAAGGTGCAGCTCTAACACCCACTACTGCAGGAATTTTCCCATAAGTGATTCCACCACCCCCACCTATGCTGTCACCTATAAGCTTTGCCAACCTCCTCTTCCCATACCTGTTGAGGTGCAGGCCATGTCTAGTGAAACCCGTCCTGCTGATAGACTCCACCGACACCACTAAAATGTGACTCATGCTTTCTGTCATCAGCGCACCCCCAAGTCTCATGTTATTAAGATGAGGCCGATCGTGACGCTGAAACAGTTCCATGAAGTGCACATTCGTGTTGCCAGTCTGAGTGGCAGTCTTTTCCAGGTCACCATCTATGTCATACTCCCCATCCCTATCAATACTATCACCAGCCCCACCCACAATCACTACCTCATCCTCTTTAGTAAAATCCCTACATAACCCCCCTACGTTAACAGTCACCTCAGCCAATCCTGCATTAGACTTCACAATGTTGGTGACCTGGTACTCACTCCCCAACACTTCCTGCAACTGCTGGTCTACACCTCTGCCATGAGAGCTACCTAACAGCAGAACCTTCTTCTTCCTCTTCGACTTTGCAACTGTCCTAGCCACCGTAACTGCTGAGGTCTGCTGCATACTTCCTACATCTACAGCTACTAAAGATTCCTCTCCACTAGACTCTGACAGTTGGTCATATCTATTGCAAACACCAATAGTAAAACTATCTGAAAATCTTCTTCTCCTAGCAGATCTCTTGCCAACAGCCAGCTCCCATTCTCCCACCCCCTTCTCCCTCCTCATCCTATCTAGCTCCTCCTGTGCGTTTTTCAACTGCACCTGAAGGGCACAGATCTTACGCTCCTGCTCCTCTATCAACTTAGTCTTGCTACATAACCTGCAGTTCCAGGAGAGGATCTCACCAGAATGCCCACTGGCTTCCCCACTGCATTGCCCCCAGTGAAAATACACTCCTGGAAATTGAAATAAGAACGCCGTGAATTCATTGTCCCAGGAAGGGGAAACTTTATTGACACATTCCTGGGGTCAGATACATCACATGATCACACTGACAGAACCACAGGCACATAGACACAGGCAACAGAGCATGCACAATGTCGGCACTAGTACAGTGTATATCCACCTTTCGCAGCAATGCAGGCTGCTATTCTCCCATGGAGACGATCGTAGAGATGCTGGATGTAGTCCTGTGGAACGGCTTGCCATGCCATTTCCACCTGGCGCCTCAGTTGGACCAGCGTTCGTGCTGGACGTGCAGACCGCGTGAGACGACGCTTCATC
This sequence comes from Schistocerca nitens, assembly GCF_023898315.1. NCBI lineage: Eukaryota > Metazoa > Arthropoda > Insecta > Orthoptera > Acrididae > Schistocerca > Schistocerca nitens. Next base: position 833,827,707 of record NC_064614.1, read on the forward strand.
CAGTCCCAAACATGCTCAATGGGGGACAGATCCGGAGATCTTGCTGGCCAGGGTAGTTGACTTACACCTTCTAGAGCACGTTGGGTGGCACGGGATACATGCGGACGTGCATTGTCCTGTTGGAACAGCAAGTTCCCTTGCCGGTCTAGGAATGGTAGAACGATGGGTTCGATGACGGTTTGGATGTACCGTGCACTATTCAGTGTCCCCTCGACGATCACCAGTGGTGTACGGCCAGTGTAGGAGATCGCTCCCCACACAATGATGCCGGGTGTTGGCCCTGTGTGCCTCGGTCGTATGCAGTCCTGATTGTGGCGCTCACCTGCACGGCGCCAAACACGCATACGACCATCATTGGCACCAAGGCAGAAGCGACTCTCATCGCTGAAGACGACACGTCTCCATTCGTCCCTCCATTCACGCCTGTCGCGACACCACTGGAGGCGGGCTGCACGATGTTGGGGCGTGAGCGGAAGACGGCCTAACGGTGTGCGGCACCGTAGCCCAGCTTCATGGAGACGGTTGCGAATGGTCCTCACCGATACCCCAGGGGCAACAGTGTCCCTAATTTGCTGGGAAGTGGCGGTGCGGTCCCCTACGGCACTGCGTAGGATCCTACGGTCTTGGCGTGCATCCGTGCGTCGCTGCGGTCCGGTCCCAGGTCGACGGGCACGTGCACCTTCCGCCGACCACTGGCGACAACATCGATGTACTGTGGAGACCTCACGCCCCACGTGTTGAGCAATTCGGCGGTACGTCCACCCGGCCTCCCGCATGCCCACTATACGCCCTCGCTCAAAGTCCGTCAACTGCACATACGGTTCACGTCCACGCTGTCGCGGCATGCTACCAGTGTTAAAGACTGCGATGGAGCTCCGTATGCCACGGCAAACTGGCTGACACTGACGGTGGCGGTGCACAAATGCTGCGCAGCTAGCGCCATTCGACGGCCAACACCGCGGTTCCTGGTGTGTCCGCTGTGCCGTGCGTGTGATCATTGCTTGTACAGCCCTCTCGCAGTGTCCGGAGCAAGTAAGGTGGGTCTGACACACCGGTGTCAATGTGTTCTTTTTTCCATTTCCAGGAGTGTACTTCGAACAAGTCTCACACCGCAATCCACTACTCACGAACCTACGGCAAAGCCCACACTTCTCACTCATGGTAAAATTTTACACTTATTGGAACAAGGAAACTACTTATCTAAGTTCCGCTACTACAATAAGAAGATGTTAAAAACCTGACTACAATAATCACAGACTTACTCTACAAGGGAAGTAACTACTATTATTAACAGTATTAATTAACAACAAATGAGGATATAACAAAAGGCTAATACAGAAAGAGAATCAAACGTCTAATGACACAGTAACGAAACTGAAAACAGTTCCCAAAAGGTTCTTCTGAAATTATATCACCAGAAAACACCAAGAACACCGGTTGAAGACTACAATTAATTAGTACTTAGCTTTCGATGTGCCGCTACAGCTGCAACTGGTCAGTGCGGAATGTAAACACAGGTAAGAGGTTAAGTTGCTCGATACGAAACACTCACAAATATCAGGTCACAACACAAGAAAGGCAGAGGTGAATGAAGAAACCACTAATGAGGTGACTCCTCAAGACGCGATTGAAGGTCAACTTCATTATTAAACAATCATGAAAACTACATATAATAACACAAAGCAGTATCACGGGAGTTACCTAGCATTATGTAAGGAAACACATTTCTATACATAAAATTGTTAGTGTACGCACGTAAGAGTGTCTCTGATATACTATCAGTTGTATAAAGAGAAAACGAGAGCATACAGATACATAAATCGTATTACATGCTACGCCGGAAGAAAGGTAAAAATGATTGTTACTGGAGGATTGCAGCTTACTTGAGGGTGACACAAAAATGGTACAAAGATTTAACAACAATAATTGAAGACAATATGTCAGTTTCCTGTCTCGCATAGCCAGAGCTACAGAAAAGTATCTGACACGACAGTCTCTATTAGGAAAAGAAGGAAAAGGAAATAAACCTAATTACATTCGAGAACATTTGTCATGTCCAAGTTTGGCACACTAGGGAAGACCATAGACATTGTCACATGAGTATCTGTAAAAACGTACTTCAGTTCAAAGGAAGTTGCCTGTGTTCATTGATTGGTGGCATTTGCGTGCATAGCATTACGTTAGCTCATTAGTACGTTCTTTCATCGAACGACCCTCCTCCTTTCAATAGAAGAGTTGGCCAGACAATGTTGTCATTGGCATATTTCGATGAGATATGTTGGCAAGTGTCAGGGAGATGACAAGATTGAAGCTTCTTCTTCCAACCTGTCTGTATACCCTCTGGATTTCTTTGTTACTCAGGAACAGAGACTGTGTTCATCTGTATTTGCTCTACATAGTGTAACAGTGCGCATACAGAAGTTGGTACTTCAAGTTATATTTCTTGATTGTCTTGACAACAGGGAGAGGCAAAGGCTGCTCAACAGGATACAACAATAAAGAACTGTTCATGGAGTAGTGTTACCAGACATAGTATTGCCAACAATGGGTGTCGGTTGAATTAGGAGTGACGTCGACACTGCTTGTGCATGGGTGATAGTATGAGGAATTCTGCATTGCACACTCCATCAGTGTGTACAGAGCTGTATTTAATTTTCTCTTCTCTACTGTTGTGGATAGCAAATGTAAGACATTCATCACTGTGTCTCGAAGCATGTGTTTACAAGTGTCGACAACGTAGGTGTAATGCCTGCTATTCTTCTTGGCTGAAGAAGGAGTCTACCACCAACTGCGAGGTGATCCAGTTGCCTCCCTCCAAAAGTCGTCACTTCAGACTACCTGGCGCCGAGGCGGCTCTCCCACCCTTGCCTTGACAGCAAAAGTCGCCGCCGCGCGACCAGCGTTCTCCTGTCTCTCTTCTCTCCCGCCTTGCGTCCTCTCGGCCTGTCAGCACGCCGCCAACAGGTGGCCTCACTGGGACGCTGCGTCGTCGCATGGCTGTGTTCTTTCATCAGCTGCCATTCGACCAGTGATCACAGCCCTCATGTGCGCTTGTCTGCATAATTATCAGATTACACAAGTTACAATTTTATCTTAATTTTTGCAGAACATGAAAATTTTCATTTTATTTTACTATTAAACCGTCATTTGCTTGATCGGTCTCTTATAATGAAGCTGAATCTATAGGGCTTGTTAATCGCGCATTTAATTATACTATTCAACTTGCCTGTTGTTCACAAACTATCAGTCTGAATGATTAAAATTTACAGTAACTCTCATTAATTATAAATCACTTAATTCCTCTATTTTACTTGCATACACTGACAGAAAAAAATCTCAGCACCAAATAATAATTAATGTAAGTTAATGAAATTTTCGGACTGCATTTTTCCAGGTAACATTTAAGTGATCAACATTGCAAGATAACAGGTTGGTGTAAGTGCGAGACAAGCCATTGCAAATGTGAATTTCTGATACATTAACAACATGTGTCACCACTAGAATGTTGAATGCAAGTCATCAAATGCGCATGCATTGTGTTGTACAGGCACCGGCTGTCAGTTTGTGGGATGGAGTGCTATGCCTGTTGCACTTGGTCAGTCAGTACAGGGACAGTTAATGCTGTTTTGTGGCTGACACCGGCGTTGTCGTCCATTGATGTCCAGTATGTGGTCGACTGTAGACATATCTGGTGACTTAGCAGGCCAAGGCAACATGCCAACACTCTATACAACATCTTGGGCTACACCAGCAGTATGCAGGGGACCGTTATCCTGTTGGAAAATAAACCCTGGAATGCTGTTTATGAAAGGCAGCACAGCAGACCTGATCACCAAACTGACGTACAAATTTGCAGTGAGGGTGCGTGGGATAACCACGAGGGTGCTCCTGCTGTCACACGAAATCGCACCCAAGACCGTAACTCCAGATGTAGGTCCAGTATGTCAAGCATGCAGGCAAGTTGGACGCAGGCCCTCAACTGGCTAATCAACACACGGCCATCACTGGCGCTGAGGTAGAACCGGCTTTCACCATAAAACACAACAGACCTCCACAACCTCCTCCAAGGAGCTCTCGCTTGACACCACTGAAGTCACAAATAGCGATGCTTTCGGGTCAGGCACGCTAGAGCCCATCTGGCTAAGAGCTGTCCTTGAAGGAAACGATTTGTAACAGTTTGTTGCGTCGCTGTGGTGCTAACCGCTGCTCAAATTGCTGCTGCAGATGCAGGATGATGCAGCAGAGCCATACGCCAAACATGATGGTCTTCTCTTTCTGTGGCGCCACGTGGCCGTCAGGAGCCTGGTCCTCTTGCAACCACACATTCTCGTGACCACTGACCACTGCTGCCGTCAGTCATGTACGGTGGCTACAGCAATATCACAGAAGGAATATCCTGCTTCTTCTAGCCCTATTACTCGACCTCGTTGAAACTCATTGAGGTATTGATAATGGCGTCTTTAATGCATTCTTGACTAATACCAACTCACCACGTCCAATCTCAAAGATAACCAACGCCCACGAGCGTTACAGGGTGTATTTCAAGCAAACCTGATGTGCATCCTCAGAGTGGCGCTACTGGAACCACTCTCACGCGACTGACGCGAAATCTGAGTAGACGTCGTCTTTAAGGAGTAGAAACACGTCTACCAACTTTCGTTTATAACGCACGACTCCTTCTTTCTGTTGTGACTTTTTTCTGTCAGTGTATTTACTGATTGAAAAACTACTCCCCATTTCATTACAACATAGTCAAATAGTGAGCTTGACTGTCACAATATTCATTGTTATGTAGTTTATTAGATTGTTTAATGATCAGTTAAAGCATGCTTTATTTCTCCTCCATTCATGTAGTCAACTAGTTTATATATATGCCCTCAATCACAATGGTACCATATTTGTTATGCCAATGACAATTAACATAGCTGAGCAGTATAACCAAGAAAGAGAAACCACCACTCATACTGTGACGACATTCAACTACTGGGCAGCCTTTCCATTCTTACATCCTTTATACATCTTCCTATATCTCTTTTCCTGGACATACATCTTCCATGTATCATGGTATCACGGATCATCATCATTAATATTGGCCTCTCACTTTCATTGACATGTTGCACATCACATACATCAAGTCTGTAAACAATAGCTTTACAAATAATTACAGCTGCATATTTTCTTTCTACATAGACACATGGGACAAAGAACTAATAGAAAAAATCATTATACATTAATACCACTGCTGAGTTACTTACTCCTTTTCCTCCTAATATTACATTATCATTTTTCCAAAGACTTCCATTATATAGGATGTATCAAAAAGAATCATCCGATTTCAAAAAACCATAACCATTATGTTATTTGAAGTATGTGCGAGAACAACGTACTGTTGGAAAGATCAAACTCTCAAGTTTTACATGGTTCCCATTAGGTAGCAGCAGTGTGCACCCACTTCAGTTATAGTAAAATTATGTTGGGACGACAGATAGCGTTTTGTGTTCTACGTTATGCGCAGTGCGGGTCAGTAATAACTGTTCAGCGTGACTTCCGTACTGGGTATGGTGTGGATCCTCCTACAGTACAGAGTATTAGACGATGGCATGAACAGTTCCGAGAAACAAGTTGTTTGTGAAAAGCAAATCGCCGGACCGTCCCCGAGTGTCTGACACAGAAGTCGAACGCATTCGCCATAGTTTCACAAGAAGGCCGCAGAAATCCGTTCGCATGCAGCTCGGCAGCTCAATATGCCCCCAATGTCCGTCCGGCGTGTGTATCGTCGACGTTTACACGTGAAACCATACAAAATTCTGCTACTGCAACCTATTCGTAAAGGCGGCAAACAACAATGTGTGGAGTTCTGTAATTTCGTTCTTGGCAAGATGGAGGATAACAATTTTCTTCCACGCTTAGACGAATCAAGATTCCATTTAAATGGAAAGGTAAACCGTCATAATGTGAGAATATGGGGTATGGAACAAGCACATAAAGTTTTACAGCATGAGAGGGACTCTACAAAATTTAATGTGTGTTGTGCATTTTCGCGGGAAATGACGTAGGTCCATTTTTCTTTGCTAAGAACACTGTTATAGGAAGCACATATCTCGATATGCTTGAAAACTTTCTTTTCCACTATTGGAGATTTATTCGAATGACCTCCCTTGCCAACAGGATGGGGCACCGCCATTCTGGCATCTGGAAACATGGGAATTTTTAAATCGAAGGATTACTGAACGATGGATCTGTCGCACTGGACCATATGATTCAACTGTGGAAACTGTAACTCAAGACATGCTCGCTGCAGTGTGAGAACAATTAGAATACGGCACTGACATATGCCACACATCTCAAGGGGGGTCATATTGAACACCTATGAGAAGATATGAACCAAGCTTTTTGATTTTCCCGTTCCTGATCTCCACTGGTTTAATTTCGATAAATTAAACAGAAATAGTGATTGACTGTTGTTTGTCTTGTGTCTAATTGTACCTACTGCAGAATCTCAATTCCTAATGGTCCTTTCAAAACCACATAAGGCAGCATATATATCCCAAACTGTCTTCTGACCTCATGACATGAGCCCATACTTACCTTTGACATTGGTTAATATCTTCAATACTCCTACTCTCTCTCTCTCTTCCTAATTAAGTCCAAATCCTCTCTTTACAACATGGCCCTGTTCCTCCTTTGGGAAGGACATAAATACGTATTATCTCTACACAACTCTTTCCTCCAGCTAACGACAGTTAAACAACCTAGAAAAGACACTCACATCACCGCAATTAATCACTACTTCTCCTGTGAAATCCCTTATATCATCTATTCCTTTCGACGCTCAATTCGTCACAACTATCTCACACTTCCTTCATTTATTTCACTACTGCTTCTATTAATTCCCTTCACACAAATGTCTGTGGAGAATGCCCTTCACACGACCTCATGCTCTATGACACAAGACATGTATTTACAGGAAACAACATTGCTAGTGCTCACTTGTTGGAACTGCAATTATGCAGTATCTATTCTTTCATCGAATCTACTTAAAAATTGCTACTGATTCTAACACAACTTAAAATCGATATACATACACAATTACTCTAGACAATCACAAAAACTTCTTGTAAGATAATAACACACCACACTAAATAAGTATTACATGTTCAGAAAGAAATTATTGACATTGTCCCATCATCACTACACTATTCCTATTTGAGGAAGAGTTTTATATTTCTCACATGATGTTCATCATATGATTTTTTCGACTTGATGGTCTATAGTTCAACCACATTCAAGTGTGAACCCACTGAATTTGCAGTGATCTACATATTATACACCAAACAGAATTTGTGACACAACACCTTCTGTTTGTTTGAGAGCCTGTGGGACTTCACAAGGACCTTCTGCCCAACACAAAACCGTCATATTATGGCCTTCTTATTGACACACTCCCCTCTCTTCCTTGTGGCCATCTGGAAGTTCTTTAATGCCAGATTTGTCACATCTTCATGTCGCCATCTTGTCCACAGCAGAAAATCTACTAATTCCCTACCCTTAGCTGTCGATTTCTCAGTATCATAATCGGTGGAAGCAATATGGGAGATCATTCATCAAGTTCTGAAATTCTATTAAAAAGATATCCCGCAATGAATCTTGTTTTTCAGAGTAAAGTCTACAAAAGCTACCTAGTTCCCTCAATCTTCTCTCCACAGGATTTGATGATGGATGGTAAGTTGAAATATAGAAGGGCTTAACCTAGTGTCTCTTCAGTTTCACCACACACTGATGCAATCTGAACAGTAGCCTATTATCAAAGATAAAGCTGCCTCTATGTCTAACTTGCTTCAGGAAATCCTTTCCTAGTGCCTCAGTTACTGTCTTCACTTTTGCGCTCCATAGTAGGATCAGCATCACAAACTGGCATGTGAACTCGACCATGACTAGAATGCAGTGAAAACGACTTTTTGTCCTGGAAAGAAGACTTAGAAGATCTGTTATTGCTATTTGATGTAATCTTTTTGTTGCTGTAGGGTACAATAGTGCCTGGTTTCGTTTGATGGAGGACTTGACTTTCTGACATGGCTTAGAGATGAACAAAACATTGCATGTTAACCTCTCAGTGTTACTAAAGTGGCAAATCGACTTCAAGATCAACTTCTTGTCGGGTCTTCAGGTGGATCAAACTGTCATCTGAACAAAATACTTCCGTGGTCCATCTGGATACCATAACCAGGTGAGAAAAGCTAAGGTGCTCTCGCTGATAACTGATTCAAACCGTGAACGATGGAAACACGAAAGTGCATGCATTGTGGTAAAATGTGCAAGTGCTGAATTGTTGCTGGCGACCCCCGGAGCGAAAGGAGTTGCAGTGCCTCCTGTGGTGAATACTATCAAAAAACGATATATCATTAAACATTATTACTCTTAGCCGACCGATACAGATACCGTTGTTTCTTCATATCAGATAAAATAGGATTCCAAATTTTACTAAGTGGGTATCCATTATCAGGGATAATTGTATTACCTGTTAGTCAGATTTCGACAGATTCTTTTAAAAAGTAATCCAACACAAGATGTTTGCAGCCACGTGTGTCTCATTGTATAGCATCAACGTCCCTCTGTAAGACTGTGCTCAGCCACTGCGGATTTGTCAGGTTGTATTAATCGTGAGTGGCGATTATGTTCAACACATTTGTCAACGACAGTATGAATAGTTTGACCAATGTACATTTACCAACCTCACATGGTATTTTGTAAACGTCAGGCTTCCTCAAACCTAACGTGTCCTTAACAGAGCCAAGAAGTGCTCTAATCTTAGCTAGCAGCCGGAATATGCAGGTACATCTGACTTCACATTTCTTTAAAATCCTACCTATCTTGGCAGACATGTTCCTAGCGCATGGAAGGCCAGCCACAGAACTACACTCCTGGAAATGGAAAAAAGAACACATTGACACCGGTGTGTCAGACCCACCATACTTGCTCCGGACACTGCGAGAGGGCTGTACAAGCAATGATCACACGCACGGCACAGCGGACACACCAGGAACCGCGGTGTTGGCCGTCGAATGGCGCTAGCTGCGCAGCATTTGTGCACCGCCGCCGTCAGTGTCAGCCAGTTTGCCGTGGCATACGGAGCTCCATCGCAGTCTTTAACACTGGTAGCATGCCGCGACAGCGTGGACGTGAACCGTATGTGCAGTTGACGGACTTTGAGCGAGGGCGTATAGTGGGCATGCGGGAGGCCGGGTGGACGTACCGCCGAATTGCTCAACACGTGGGGCGTGAGGTCTCCACAGTACATCGATGTTGTCGCCAGTGGTCGGCGGAAGGTGCACGTGCCCGTCGACCTGGGACCGGACCGCAGCGACGCACGGATGCACGCCAAGACCGTAGGATCCTACGCAGTGCCGTAGGGGACCGCACCGCCACTTCCCAGCAAATTAGGGACACTGTTGCTCCTGGGGTATCGGCGAGGACCATTCGCAACCGTCTCCATGAAGCTGGGCTACGGTCCCGCACACCGTTAGGCCGTCTTCCGCTCACGCCCCAACATCGTGCAGCCCGCCTCCAGTGGTGTCGCGACAGGCGTGAATGGAGGGACGAATGGAGACGTGTCGTCTTCAGCGATGAGAGTCGCTTCTGCCTTGGTGCCAATGATGGTCGTATGCGTGTTTGGCGCCGTGCAGGTGAGCGCCACAATCAGGACTGCATACGACCGAGGCACACAGGGCCAACACCCGGCATCATTGTGTGGGGAGCGATCTCCTACACTGGCCGTACACCACTGGTGATCGTCGAGGGGACACTGAATAGTGCACGGTACATCCAAACCGTCATCGAACCCATCGTTCTACCATTCCTAGACCGGCAAGGGAACTTGCTGTTCCAACAGGACAATGCACGTCCGCATGTATCCCGTGCCACCCAACGTGCTCTAGAAGGTGTAAGTCAGCTACCCTGGCCAGCAAGATCTCCGGATCTGTCCCCCATTGAGCATGTTTGGGACTGGATGAAGCGTCGTCTCACGCGGTCTGCACGTCCAGCACGAACGCTGGTCCAACTGAGGCGCCAGGTGGAAATGGCATGGCAAGCCGTTCCACATGACTACATCCAGCATCTCTACGATCGTCTCCATGGGAGAATAGCAGCCTGCATTGCTGCGAAAGGTGGATATACACTGTACTAGTGCCGACATTGTGCATGCTCTGTTGCCTGTGTCTATGTGCCTGTGGTTCTGTCAGTGTGATCATGTGATGTATCTGACCCCAGGAATGTGTCAATAAAGTTTCCCCTTCCTGGGACAATGAATTCACGGTGTTCTTATTTCAATTTCCAGGAGTGTAGAAGAGTCTTCAGCTGGTTTAGGTATTACTCTAAACTCAAAAGCACTGTCTGTCTGTATAGCCGTTATGGTCAAACACTTCCTTAAGATGTTGCAGTTCTCGTAGTGAGCATCTGAGGTAACATATATTCTCTTTACCAAGGTCCGTAGAACTCCTGTATGTTGAAATGGTGGATAACAGCTGGAAGCATGTAAATATCTGTCAGTGTGTGTCGGTTTCCTATAAACTCTGTGTCCAATAGTTACGTCATTTTTTTTTTATAAACCAGTACATCCAAAACGGGTAATTTTCTCTCTTTTCAATTTACATCATAAAATTGATGTTAGATTGAAGACAATTAAAATGGTCCAATAACTGTGCAGGGAATCTATTCCATATAACCAAACAAGAAAGATATCGTCAACATACATAAAAAACAAGTAGGCTTCAAAAATGATGTTTTCAGGGCCACATCCCCAAAGTTCTCCATAAAAAAATTAGCGACTATGGGCAATAAAGAACTCCTCATAGCCACACCGCCAGTCTGTTCAAAATATTTGTCATTGAATAAAAAATAGGTGGACGTCAGTACATGATGGCAGAGCTTCGTCATTTTCATATCTAGTTTTCCATTAGTCAAAATCGATGACTCTTCAAGAGGAACCGAGTAAAAAGAAACACCACGTTTAAACTGACAAGTAAATCAGAGGCAGCAAGACGAAGTGACTTTAAACGCTGAATAAAATCCATGGAATTGGAAATATGGTGTTCACATTCACCCACATGAGGGCTGATGATCGACGCTAAATATTTTGCCAATTTGGCGCACCCAAATAGCTAACAATCTGGCATATGATTTACATAATCAGTCTTGAAGATTAAAACGGTAGCGTTGCCTTTGTCTGCTGGTAAAATTAATAATTCGGGATCCTCTCTGATAGACCGAATAGCTGACCGTTCAGTCGAGAAAGAGTTACTCTGTGAAAGCCGAATCTGACGCAAATGGTGAGAAACCTCCTGTCTGATCTCTTCCACCAGTTCTTCCGGAAGACGTGACACTGCTTGTTCATCGGGAGAAATGAATTCCATGATGGGAACACTTCTAGGCGTGTGTGCAAAGTTTAAACCTTTCCCCAATACTCAAACCGTGACATCATCCAGTTCTTTACTCGTAAGATTTATTACAGTCCGTCGATAAGTATCATTTCCCGATATCAAGGGTTGACGACAAAGACGTTGAAATTTAGAGAACTGCCTACTAACAGCACTCCTATGCACCCAGTCTGATAATGTCCAGGAAGAAAAGTGCTCTCCATTTCCACTGCGATGTCGGTGTTAATACGATGGCTAATACATAGTCAAATCGTGTTCAACTTCAAACAACACTACTTCGGACCGAAATGTGTGTAACCCAAGTGCGTGTACCAAATGACGTTGTTTATGAGGTCCTGAGGTATACTAGCAACCAGAGTCAATCGTCCAAGTTTCAACAGCGAAACAGTATCCCGTTTCTTAGCAGGCAGTACAGCCTGACAGCAATCTAGCTATTGTTCTGCCATCTGTTCGTTGTATTGATAAGCGCCGGATCCTCGTTTTGTTCCTTGACAATTTCCTTCATCATTGTAGTCAATAATTTTCAAAGGCCACATTTCTGAAGTAAAACATGCTAAAATGGTTCTTTTCTAAGTCTCCATCCAATTCTTCCACTAAATCAACTGGCAAGCGCTGTAACAGATCATTTACAGGCTACGACTGTCCGCGAGTGCTAGGTGCTATCGTGAGCAATGGCGCCAGTTTCCGATTGACCAGGGAACTGTGGCTATTCTCCAACCAGAAGTTAAAGACGCGGGTTCCGCTAATGTGGTTAATGTGCGGTGGGCTAGCCCAACAAGATGATCTTTAAAGGAGAGTGTCTTTCCCACAGAACTGCTGGTGTTTCCTAGTATCCTTTGGGGAACAAACTTCTGAAGGTGTTGGCAGTCAGCAGCACTTTACAGTAGTATGATAAGCGTTAACAAGAAATGGCCAATCGCGGTACCTGCTCTCTCTTCTGGAAGCTGAAATATCTGTATGTTGGAGCTACGAATAACTTCGAAATCGAGGAGTCAAATCAGTGGTCTAGGTAGTGTACAGAGCCGGCCGCTGTGGTCGAGCAGTTCTATGCTCTTCAGTCTGGAACCGCGCTGCTGCTGCGGTCGCAGGTTCGAATCCTGCCTCGGGCATGGATGTGTGTGATGACCTTAGGTTAGTTAGGTTTAAGTAGTTCTAAGTCTAGGGGACTGATGACCTCAGATGTTGAGTCCCGTAGTGCTTAGAGCCATTTGAACCATTTTTGTAGTGTACAGGAGAAAAGTCGGGCCCTCTGCGGTGGAGGTGGTGTCAGGGGCCAGTAGGTTGTTTTCGTGTATGGAAGGTTCAGAAAGTGTTCAGAAGTGCATTCCCTTTTTCGCTCGTGAGAAATGTCTATTGCTGATTTTTGATGTGGTTGTTAATGTTAGTGACATAGACGGACTATTAAGAAAGATATGAAGATGGCATCTGTTCTTTCGGAAATGTCCGGAAGAACAGATGCCATCTTCATATCGTTAAAGTCTAACCGGCTGATGACCCTCTTCAGTGCGGATGCACACGTATTGCCTGAACTCTTACGGGACTCGGTGGATTGTCTGCCCGAGTAATGGTTATAATGGCAGGGGCACTACGAATTTAGTGTGTGGACTATAAGTTGAGAATGTGGGTCTCACGGGGAGCGTGCCGGCGATAAATCCCTGCAGTCGCACTATCCTCTGTGCCCTCGGTGGCTCACGTGGATAGAGCGTCTGCCATGTAAGCAGGAGATCCCGGGTTCGAGTCCTGGTTGGGGCACACATTTTCAACTGTCCCCGTTCTTGTGTATTAACGCCCGGCAGCAGCTAATGGTATTGAATTAATTATAATTTCATGTTAAGAAAGAGGTTGCCTAACAGAGTGTGAAGCAACTGGTTAGCTGGAAGCGCTGTGTAATGAATGAAGCGGACTTGTCCATGGTTATTAGTACTATAATACATTGATCTGCTCCAATATAAATTTGAAGTGTAAAGTAACTGTGTATGTCCTTTCCCTCATTGACTTTAAACCGAAGCAAGAGACAGTCGAGGTTAACTACGTAAGGTTTGATTTGGTGTTTTGTTTATTTCTTATACATGACTGTTATTTAACAAGTACCTTAACTGTTCCCTTTTCAAATATCTTGCCTTTCTTTCATTTTTGAATGAGATCATTTACTAGGAACTCTGTTTTTTAAGCATAGAACTGCTCTCGAACAACAGTTGAGAAGCGTAGATGTGGCCTTTCTAAGCAACATCCAGCTAGCCAGTTTATCATCCATGTTACCTGAATTTTTCAGCTACAAGTTTTTCGTTATCTCAGTTAGGAGTAATGTCATCTGTCACCGAAAAATAGAGGGTTAGGTAATGAATGAATCATTTATGGTCTGCTATTGTCGGCGAGTGCTGAGTGCTACTGGGAGCGACAGCGCCGGCCTCCGAATGACTGGGGAACTGTGGGTATTCTCCAGTCGGGAGATAAAGCGTTGGTTTCCACTAATCCAGCTAATGAGTGGACGCCTGGCCTAACTGAGTGGTCTTCAGAGGATAATGTGTTTCCCATAGAATTTCTGGCATTTCCTGGTATCCTTTGGGAAACAAACTTTTGAAAGCGTCGGCAGGCAGCAGCACTTGACAGTATAGTCATTATACGACTATTACCAGGAAATGACCATCTGTAGTGCCTGCTATCTGCTCTGGAGGCTAATTTGCCAAAACGTCTGCTTGTGAAAAGATAGTGTTTCTTCTGTATCACAAAAGGACCAGTCTTCTTGAATTCCACATGCAGAGTCACTAAGTAATAGATTTAAATAATGCTTCAAAATCGAGTTGGTCGGTAGCCCTGGTAGGGTGTCAGAGAAAAGTGTGATCATTTCGGGGTGGAGATGTTGTGGAGGCATATTCCGGAAGTTTGTGGTCAGGGGCCAGTAAGGTTTTCGTGTATGGAAGGTTCAGAAAGTGTTCGGAAATGCATTCTCTTTCGTGCACGCGGGAGATGTCTTAATCTATTGCTGATTTTCAATGTGAGTGTTCATGTTAGCGAGCATACGAAGACTATTAAGTAAGAGGTCGCTTAACAGAGCTTGGAGCAACTGGATAGCTGTAAGGGCTATGTAACGAATGAATCGGACTTGGCGAGGTTTATCAGAAGAAGAATAAATTGAGTTGTGTCCCAATAGAAATTTGAAGTGTGAAGTTCTCGTTTACGTCCTTACCCTCGTTGACTTTAGACTGTGTTCCTGCATTGTTTACAGAAGAGATGGGGGAAACTGGTTGACAATGGTGTAGTTCTGGTGTTTGTTGTCCAATCTAGTGGTCGGACTGGGGAGCTTTTGAAAGTAGTCAGACGGCGCCAGGGCATTGACTAGTTGTATACCGGAATCTACAGTTTTAACCCTGTGTCGCGGATGTAAGCGAGGCTGGCGACCATTAATAGGCTTTATAGCGTGAGCAGGGCCTAGAAACTATCAATGTCCGCCAACAAACGTGTGGGAGGATGTCTAAGGAGCAATACTTTGCGTTGTTTGTCTCGTGCACCTCCCGGCTCTAAGAGTTCATGGGGTCTGGCCGGCAACACATCCGCGACAGAACTTCACCAGCAGCCACAGAATCTCCGAAAACACAAGACGAGGAGGAACACTGCAGCGTGTCAGCACATCCTCGATGATATTGGTCATCCCTGGCACTTGAGCAATCATGAAGTTGACCTCTTGTAAACAAGAAACCTATCTATCAAGTCGTCCACACATTAATTTTGTAGTTAACAGAAACTGCAAGGCTTTATGACTGATATAAATTTTGGTTCTTCGTCCAAACAAGAAATAACGAAATTTCAGGAAGCCTCATACCAGTTCGAACGCTTCCAGCTCTGTCACAGAGCAATTATTTTTACATTTCTGGAGAACACTACTTACAAATACTATGGTCGTCTTTATCCAATTTCCAACTTCCTTGTATTCCTGAAATATCCTTACCCTGCTCTAATCTTGGCACTATCTGCTCCCATTCAAAAATCCTTCTACAGATCGGGATATGGTAACATCGGGACAATTGCTAGGGCTTTCTTTAATGCCTAAAATTCACGCTCAGCTTCTGCATCCCATGTTCATGATGTCTTATTACGTGTTAACTCACACAGACAAGGCGTCAACAACGTCTCAACGCTTATGAAGCACTTTTAAAAGTTTACCAATCCAGGACTTCATCTCGTTGTTTCCATGTTTTGGGTTCCAGGTATTGAGTTATTGCCTCGATCTCATCTGGATTGGGTGAGATTCCCTCTCTCATGATAGTGTCCTAAGAATTTTACCTATGTGCGCCCAAAAGAACATTTCCTGATGTCCGCAAAGAACCCATGATTTTGTAAGGTGTCAATCAGTGCACTCAGAACTCTGATATTTTCCTCCGAAGAACTTTTTGCTATTAGAAGATCATCAACATAGCTCATCACACGTTGTCACAATAACTCGTTGAGAATGCTGTCTGGTTCTTGAATGAACGCTAACAAAGGCGAGAAAAGTTGCATACTGTCAGCTTGATGGCTCTTACTCAGTTTGCCATAACTCGACCGCAAATCAATAAAAAAGAAACCCCTTCTACTGTGAAATTTCTGCAGTAGTTCTTCTAATTTTTGCAACCAATCAGTTTCTGATACAATGATTCTATTGATTCGTAAAAAATCGAGGACTAAACGAATTGTGTTATCTTCCTTTTTCACCACTTGCAAGTGACTGTTATTTACATCAACATCCATCTACACCCATACTCCGCAAGCCACCTGACGGTGTGTGGCGGAGAGTACCTTGAGTACCTCTATCGGTTCTCCCTTCTATTCCAGTCTCGTATTGTTCGTGGAAAGAAAGATTGTCGGTATGCCTCTGTGTGGGCTCTAATCTCTCTGATTTTATCCTCATGGTCTTTTCGCGAGATATACGTAGGAGGGAGCAATATACTGCTTGACTCCTCGGTGAAGGTATGTTCTCGAAACTTCAACAAAAGCCCGTACCGAGCTACTGAGCGTCTCTCCTGCAGAGTCTTCCACTGGAGTTTATCTATCATCTCCGTAACGCTTTCGCGATTACTAGATGATCCTGTAACGAAGCGCGCTACTTTACGTTGGATCTTCTCTATCTCTTCTATCAACCCTATCTGGTTCGTGCTAAACCACACACCTGATGCAATTACTTTATCATCGAGTATCTACCTAAATTTCTAAAATACGTTATATTTGTGTGCCCAAGGAATTACATAAAGTGTCAAAAAATTTTCGTTGTTTATTTACTTCAGGCTTATATCGAAAACTCTTAATTATGCTGGGTTTTGGTAAAAGTACTTGCACATTATCTTCCAGTATAGTAGCCAATTCCTCCCTCTTGCAGGATTTGATAAGTGCATGCACCTTCCCCTGATTTTTTGTCCAGTTTCAAATCTCATTGCAAACTGTTGTGTCATTGGTTGTCTTGTTTGGTTACCAGACGCAGTTTCCTCCAGTCTATCACATCCATCATTTTCTAAGCAACTTGTTGGTATCTGCGCATGAACTGCCTGATCTTTGAAGTGAATGTGCACGTTTGTTCCTTTCTGTAAAACTTCGCCATATCCACAGTCAAGAAGTCTGACATCCATTTAGGAAGTCTGTACCAATGATTAAATGGACAGTGACCTTTGGTATGACTAGAAAATTCCATTCTAGTAATAGCCCTTTACATATGCATTCCACCCAAACCTATTGGTTCATCTCAGTGCTCTTTCTCACTATGGCTCCCTTAATTTTTGTCGTTTTCAAGGGTAATAATGACCAATGATTGTTGCCAATGCTAATCCCAAATGTTTTGACTGAGATCTCAGAAACCGACCTCTGCTGTCCACGATCCCTTTTAGCTGTACCTCTCCTGTTATTACTGTTATTATGGTGTGAAGATCTTATGTTGCGAATTACTCTTTCTCTTCCTATAATACTTCTACTATGTCCTCATATCTTATTAGATTTATTGATGTGGTTCCAATATAATTCACAGATCCTACTACAGCCACTCCCATGTATGTTTCTGATCATTGAGATGACAAGTTGCCTACGTTGTTGTTATCCCTCAGATTGGAAGGTTCTATTTTCAGTAATTCGGCTTGTGGTCTGCTCCTCTCTTGTTCATTCCATTCCTCTCCTGCTCTGATTTTGACCAATAGTTTGCTATCTCAACGGTATGGATCTCATTCTCGCCATGGTTTCGCCTTTCACATAAGCACATAGAAATTCGCGCTTATGCATGAATAGTCACATAGGCAGTAATGATTGGCCAGACTGAGCAATCCACATGCTGGGATGTAAGTTATTGCCATTATTCCTGAACACTTGAAATATGTGGACAAAGAGAAAATGTGTGAACTCAAACGATTCTTCCTCTCACAAACTTGACCTGTCTTCTGCTGGTGAGCCTCTTCTTTCTTTGATGCCTTATAAGGTAGGAAAATATCTTTAACTGTAACTATCCTGTAAATTATTGCCACTAGTCTTTCGATCGTAGCTTCTACTGAGTAGTACTAACTGTGTGCATCAATCCGCTCTTCTTGCCAAACCAACACTTGCACTATCTTTACTTTGAAGCCTGCCTAATCTTTATCCAAGTGGTCTCTCTTCTGCCATAGTCTGTTATTTTATTTCTCTTGTTTATCTTTGAAAGTAAGCGCTGCCTGTATCTCAGTGGATTCTGCAATTGATACCAGATTTGTTACATCTGATCCCTCATGTACACCTCGTACTTCCTGCTCTTCATAGTCGCTAACCTTTAATTGTTTTATAGCTTCAAACAGATAATTTTCTATTTCTTCTAGCAAATAGAAAACCTTCTCTATAACGTTAATGCGCTTGAAAGTCTTATTGATACGTTTCTCATGCTCCTCTTGTCAATTTTATACTGTGCTGAGGTTTAGCTTCAATATCGGAATCTGTTATAATTTTGTTGACATTTCATTTACTCATATTACTCATTTAGGATGTCCTGACATGTTTCCTTTCTTGCCTCTCCTGTTTCCTCCATTGTCTCTTTCAGTTCTTACCTAATTTTCTTAGTATTCTATCTCGTTAATCGGTCCTGCTCTTTTGCTTCCTCATCTCCTTTTTTCAGAAATTCAAGACTCCCAAGTTCGCGTTCTTTGATTCAGATGGTGTACTCAGAAATGTGTGGGCGAATTCAACTAAGCATTTCTCAGAAGAGAAGTATTCATTCTAACATTACCCTCTAATTCATAATTTCAAATCATCATGATCGTGTCTACGTGTTTTGATGCTGACATATTCTTTATTTCATTAACATAGCATCTCATCCCATCTAATTTCACTGTCTCAAATTCTCTATCCGTATGAGCTGATTCCTCCTTGGGAAACATCATCTGCTGTCATTCCCCTATAATCCCGTCCCTACCGTGATCTGCTTCCATGATTCTTGACTGATCATTACTTGCTAATTCTCTCCCTAACCTGGTTTGGCTCCTAGTTCACTAACCTGAACAAAAATATTTTGGTCGAACCTATGACAATTAACGCACTCCCTACTTCTCACATGAACATCTAAGACAAATAAACAGTGCGCCGTAAAGGAATTATCCAAACGGGATGAAAAATGGCAGACATGATTTACATGTACAGACAAACAAATGATTACAGTTACAGGAAATTTCCATTCAGGAGAAAGAGCTTCACAGATTGAGCAAGTCAGTAACGCACTGGTTCATCTCTGCCCCATATGCAAGCAATTATTCTGCTTTTCACTGATTGCCAGAGCTGTTGGATGTCCTACTGAGGCACATCAGGACAAATTCTGTCCAATTTCCACACTAGGTTGTCGAAATCCCGAGCTGGTTGAAGGGCCCCTTCAGACTTTCTCAATTGGGAACAGATCGAGCGACATTGCTGACCGAGGTAGGGTTTGGCAAGAACGAGAACAAACAGCAGAAACTCTTGACACATACGAGCAGCGATTGTATTGCTCAAATATAAGCGCAGGATGCAAGTGTGCCACACCGTTTTCCGAAGGTGCGGGCAACGCAGCGCCGCTGTGGGCTCCAACTGCGGGAAACGCTTGCGTGCATCGGGAGGAGTCTGTCCCGCACTTGGCAGCGATTTGCTTGTTTGGGGGAAGTCGAACTGAGGAGCAGCGACTACTAGGCTACAGATGCCAGGTCCTGATGGGATTCCAATTCGGTTTTACAGAGAGTACTCTACTGCATTGGCTTCTTACTTAGCTTGCATTTATCGCGAATCTCTTGCCCAACGTAAAGTCCCGAGCGAATGGAAAAAAGCGCAGGTGACGCCTGTATATAAGAAGGGTAGAGGGACGGATCCTCAAAATTACAGACCAATATCCTTAACATCGGTTTGTTGCAGGATTCTCGAACATAGTCTCAGTTCGAATATAATGAATTTTCTTCAGACAGAGAAGTTGCTGTCCATGCATCAGCACGGCTTTAGAAAGCATCGCTCCTGGGAAACGCAACTCGCCCTTTTTTCACATGATATCTTGCGAACCATGGATGAAGGGCATCGGACGGATGCCATATTCCTTGACATCCGGAAAGCGTTTGACTCGGTGCCCCACTGCAGACTCCTAACTAAGGTACGAGCATATGGGGTTGGTTCCCAAGTATGTGAGTGGCTCGAAGACTTCCTAAGTAATAGAACTCAGTACGTTGTCCTCGAAGGTGAGTGTTCATCGGAGGTGAGGGTATCTGGAGTGCCCCAGGGAAGTGTGATAGGTCCGCTGTTGTTTTCTGTCTACAGAAATGATCTTTTGGATAGGGTGGATAGCAGTGTGCGGCTGTTTGTGATGATGCTGTGGTGTACGGGAAGGTGTCGTCGTTGAGTGACTGTAGGAGGATACAAGATGACTTGGACAGGATTTGTGATTGGTGTAAAGAATGGCAGCTAACTCTAAATATAGGTAAATGTAAATTAATGCAGATGAATAGGAAAAAGAATCCTGTAATGGTTGAATACTCCATTAGTAGTGTAGCGCTTGACACAGTCACGTCGATTAAATATTTGGGCGTAACACTGCAGAGCGATATGAAGTGGGACAAGCATGATATGGCAGTTGTGGGGAAGGCGGATAGTCGTCTTCGGTTCATTGGTAGAATTTTGGGAAGATGTGGTTCATCTGAAAGGAGATCGCTTATAAAACACTAATACGACCTATTCTTGAGTACTGTTCGAGCGTTTGGGATCCCTGTCAGGTCGGATTGAGGGAGGACATAAAGCAATTCAGAGGCGGGCTGCTAGATTTGTTACTGGTACGTTTGATCATCACGCGAGTTTTACGGAAATGCTTCAGGAACTCGGATGGGAGTCTCTAGAGGAAAGGAGGCGTTCTTTATGTGAATCGCTACTGAGGAAATTTAGAGAACCAGCATTTGAGGCTGACTGCAGTACAATTTTACTGCCGCCAACTTATATTTCGCGGAAAGACCACAAAGGTAAGATAAGAGAGATTAGGGCTCGTACAGAGGCATATAGGCAGTCATTTTTCCCTCGTTCTGTTTGGGAGTGGAACAGGGAGAGAAGATGCTAGTTGTGGTGCGAGGTACCCTCCGCCACGCACCGTATGGTGAATTGTGGATTATGTATGTAGATGTAGATGTAAATGCAGTACGGTACTTGTTTTGTGCGCACGGACAGCAAGAGAACGGGTAATTCTTCCGATCTAATTATTGAAACATTCACCAGAAACGTCTGCATCAGAGGATGAGCAGCTTATCGAGATGGCATCTGAACAGCATATTTTGTGGAACATGGCTGACACCAAGTTGAAACACCAAATTCAAAAGGAATTGCTTTGGGCAGAAATTGGAAGAAAATTGAATGAAACGTGTAAGAAGAAATGTCTTTGATTACATTTAATGTAATACATTAGCAAATACATTTGTACAGAGTCTTTAACCACAATTATGATGGATTTGCTGTTATTGTGAATAGTATAGCGACCGACGATTAAAATTCGGTCCGTTGAAGTAATCAGTGAATCCGCTCCTCACAGTGAATCCCTCAGCTTTGGTGTAAATGCCGGCACCTAACAATGGTGTCATGTTGTTCTTGGACAGTTTATTAATTTTTAATACGTCTGGCTTATAAGGCAGTGGGAGCTGGCATTACTCTGCATCGTTGAGCACCTGTTTTGTTATTAAAATGTCATACGCACGTTCTTCTTCACAGTGTAAGAACATTTGTCTGACTGCTTTGCGCTTCCTGAGTACTCTTCTCAATGGTATTCTCTCTTCCTCATCTTCTCTAACTTTCATGTACTTTCGGAGCTACCTCCACCAACCTAAGTCACCCGACCGCCACTTCCTCCTACGAACTGGCGCCAAGTTTGAATTTTTGCGGTAAACAGAGGTCACTTGGGGTTTCGCTACCAACCTAAGAAAACTGCGTGAAGATAGCTCACTTGTACTAGCCTAAGTCATCCGACTGCCACCTCCTCCTACAAACTAGCGCCAAGTTTGTATTGTAAAGTTAGTGTGGCTTACATCATATAAAATGTGTATATATGGCATTGTAAAGTTACTATGGTTTTTGTTATGGCATGACTAGAGAGGATGACTGTGTGTTTTATCGTGAGGGATGTATAGATTCAGCACATCGATAACAATGAGCGTATGAGAAAGAGTTTTTACGTGGAAAATTATATGTGATGTAGATACTGAAGCACAGTCGCCAAGAGGAGACATTGATTCATGTCAGACTTTAGCAGCAATCGTAATATTTAATTGTAGTTACAGTGGTAAATATCTTATTGGTGTGCAATATTCTTGTGAATCTTGTATGTATTTAATAATGAGGAGAAACTTTGCGGGTTTAACTATCTATGCAATTTAGCGATCTGTGTAAAATAACCGCTGAAAGCCCCAGAAAGACTAGGTGGATGGTGCTTCGATACCGGTGGCATAAATAATTCGGCGTGAAATTCGATAAGAGCCCATCAAAATACTCAATTCATTAACATCGTTTGTGCTGGGATATAGGAGTCTCTACATAGTGCAGGGAACGTTTGCGTGTGTTGAAATCTGGAAGTGTACGACGTTAGGAACGCTGGGATGAGTGCATTCGATGTTGTTTTCATAAACAGGTTCTGCTAGAGTAGGAATTTCCGTGCATACAAGATGAGACATCTAGAAAGCGAGCGTTAACTATTTCTGGGTAACTATACAATTCCCGAGAGGTTGAGGTGGCTCTTTTTTTTTTTCGCTGTGAGATGCGGCGTGAGCCATGCTGGGGCGGGTACGCACTGCTGAACACGTCACGTATGTTCCATTAAATGGAAGCAGCCTGTGCTATTCTGCCATCCACAGAAAAGACAATGCTGGCCTGAGGTGTCTTAAGTATGGGGACTGCGCCTTGGAGTTCTGTGACGTCGGTAAAGGGAAACTGTATAGACGCAATTTTCATCTGTGTCGGTCGCGTCGACCGCATGCGGGCGTGGCACAGCTTGGAGTGTCTGCACTCTGTAAGTCTTCGCTCCCATCCGATCGCATCATCATCGGCGTCTAGGTGAACACGTATTTTGATAGGAATTTCTCTAGTGTCAAGTATGAAAAGGGATGTATCCGTGTCATGCCTGTGGACAGCTGTGTGTGGTTTGACAGCTTTCGGCCGTGTCACTTGGCGGGACTGTCTGTAGCCTCCCATGCGCTCTAGTGGACAGGGGGCGGTGTCTGCTTACATTGGTTGCGCCTCTGTTTCATTATTTTGTGAGCAGGTTGTAGGCTGTGCTATGCATTATTTGGACAGTTTACGGGTACTGAGCGTGTCTACTCATCACTGTGATGCATTATTTAGGAGGAGTCTGAATGCCTGTACTTATTTTATTTGGGTAAATTAGGAGTTGTTCGCGTGCCTCGAGAGTGTTATTTAGGAGTAGTTTACAGATCTGTGGGCTGTGTGGCGTTACCCCAAGCATGTGTTTTGTGTCAGTGTGATAAATATATTCAATAGGTAAATAAAATATTCGAAAATAAATAGAGTGCACTCCTTCCATGACTCTCCCCAGCAGCCCAGCGCAGCCTGAGTCATTTTCGCACCATTTTCGGTCCTACAGACCACCATCTGGGATTAGGTTATAGGAGGGATGACAGTACCCTCTGTTGGCGGTAATGTGTACTAGGTCAGATGGACACTAAACCTCATGGTGGAGACACTGCCTGCAAAATAGACTTGTGTTCAGAGCAGATATTTTGCCATTTCACCCCCCCCCCTTCTTGGATGATGTCATGTGCTGTGCACATTAGTACAGGTTAGTGCATGTTAGTGCACAATAGCACACGTTAGCCCACCAGCATGGGTCGGTAAGGGGACGTGGCGGTCAGTTGAGGATCGTGGTGGAGAGTTTAAATATTTCCTTCCAAGTCCAGGTGGGCATGGCATTCGCGAAAATTCATTCCATGTCCACAATAACACACTCTGGTGGTGTCAATATGTACTAGGCCTTGTGGTGAACATGTATGCAGTCATCTTGAATAACGGTACTTGCGTCATCACCTGACGTCACGACAGCGCCCTCTGTCAGTGGTGATGTGTACTAAGTTAGTTGGAGTCTGGAGCTCTTGGTGAATCCACTGGGTGTCGTTATCTTGGATTATGTCACAGATGAGAGAGCCATCTGGTGGTGGTGATGTATAAAAAGTGAGTTTGAGTCTGAAGCTCTTGGTGAATACACTGGGTGTCGCCATATTGGATTACATCACAGATGAGAGAGCCTTCTGGTGGGGCGATGTGTACTAAGTGAGTTGGAGTCCTGATCTTATGGTGAACACATCTCCATGAAATTGTTTAAATAAAGACTTATGTCAAAGTCCTTTTCCCACGAATCCTTAAGATGAGGTGTCGGTCTGGCGATTGAGGTCAGTACCTTTTCTTTCACGCCATTTTCTTAGCTTAGTAGATACAATGGAATTGAATTTTTTTTACTACCAAAATTAAAAGTTTGTGCCACTTCGTAGGAAGAGGTGGCGGTTGGGTGACTTAGGTTAGTGGAGGTAGGCCAAGTGAGCTATTTTCCCGCGATTTTCTTTGTGTAGTAGAGATAACAGCAGTGTGATCCATTATCCTGTTGGAATTCAAACTTGGCGCCATTTCGTAGAAGGAGGTGGCAGTCAGATGACTTACATTAGTACAAGTGACCTATCTTCATGCAGTTTTCTTAGGTTGGTAGCGAAACCCCAATTGACCTTTGTTTACCGCAAAAATTCAAACTTGGTGCCAGTTCATAGGAGGAAGTGGAGGTTGGATTACTTAGGTTAGTGGAGGTAGGTCAATTGAGCTATCTTCCGGTGAATTTCTTTGCTTAGTACATATAACTGAGGTGTGGTGAATTATCCTGTTGGAATTTGAACTTGGTGTCATTTTTCTGGGGGAGGGGGAGCGTTGCACTTTCCCGCCAAAATTCAAATTTTGCGCCATCTTGAATGACGTCACGGCCCCCATCATGGATTACGTCATCGCTGCCATCTTGGATACATGTGGCAACAATGTAGAGTGACCTGATGCTCCCCTTCCCTAATTTGTTTTCCGTTCTTCTGTATATTATTCTTTTCAGTTACTTGAATGCATGAGCTGTTAAGCTAATTGTGCCTAAATTCTCGCACTTGTCACGCTTGCATATTTGGAATTACGTGGATGATGTTTTCCGAAAGTGAGAAAGCCTCATATATTCTACATACTAAGGTGAAAAGTGGTTTTGTTGTCTCTTCCCCAATTATTTTAGAAATTCTGATGGTATGCTATCTACCCCTTTGCCTTAATGGGTTGTGTGTGAGTTTCGTATAGTAGGAGGTGTAGTTTCGAGTTTTAGTTACTGTAATCGTAAATTCAGGCAGATTGTAGCGCAGTCGTTAGGCATTTGTTTTGTTTTGGTACGTCAGTGGCACTTGTCTGTCTAGTAGGCTCTCAGAGACCTGTGTGGCCTGAACTCCCAGTTGGTGCACATCGACAGCGCAGAAAGATACGTATATAGCTTCTTTTCTGTGTTTACTTCGTATATTCTTACTTAAATTGCGTGTGAGTTTCGTATAGGAGGTGTAATTTCGAGTTTTAGTTACTGTAATCGTAATTTCAGGGAGATTGTACCGCAGTCGTTAGGCATTTGTGCAGGTTAGTTTATACATTCTTTGCGTGTTTCCCTTGTGTTATCTAGGCACGGAATCGTGTTTCAGTAACTGTTGTTCAACATCGATTAGAATGGACTGGGACTGTGATTGCTGTGTTCGGATGAGGGCTGAGTTGGCATCCCTTCGCTCACAGCTGCAGGCGGCGCTGACTTCGGTTGCACAGCTTGAGGCTGTTGCCAATGGGCACCACTGTAGGGAGCCGGACTTGGGTATCACGGGGATGTCAACCTCGTCCCATCTGTCCCCAGATCAGTCTGCCGCTGTGGTTGCCCCAGTTGCTACCCGCAGCGGGGCTGAGCCCTCGCCTGTGGTTGATTGGGAGGTCGTTCCAAGGCATGGCAGGCAGCGAAAGACGTCCCCGGAGGCTGATCAGAAAACCTTCCCAGTGCGTCTGACAAACAGGTTTCAGGTACTGTCTCTGGCTGAGCCAGATTCAGCTGCCTGCCCTGTTTCAGAGGATGATTCTCAGCCTTCAAGGTCCAGGCAATCGCAGAGGATGGACTTATTGGTAGTTGGGAGCTCCAATGTTAGGCGCGTAATGGAGCTCCTTAGGGATATGGCGGCTAAGGAGGGGAAGAATCCAGTGTGCACTCCATGTGCATTGTGGGTGGAATCATTCCTGTTGTGGAAAGGGTCCTTCCAGATGTCATGAAGAGCACAGGGTGCAGCCAGCTGCAGGTGGTGGCACATGTCAGCACTAATGACGTGTGTCGCTTTGGATCTAAGGAAATTCTCTCTGGAGCTATCTGATATGGTGAAGGCTGCTGGTCTTGCTTACGAGATGAAGGAGAGCTCACCATCTGCAGCATCGTTGACAGAACCAACTGCGGACCTTTGGTGCAGAGCCGGGTGGATGGTCTGAATCAGAGGCTCAGACGGTTTTGCAACCATGTTGGCTGCAGATTCCTTGACTTGCGCCATAGGGTGGTGGGGTTTCGGGTTCCGTTGAATAGGTCAGGAGTTCACTACACTCAGCTGGCGGCTACACGGGTAGCAGGGGCTGTGTGGCGTGGACTGGGCGGTTTTTTAGGTTAGAAGGCCTCGGGGAAAGTACGGGGTGGCCTGCAATCTCAAAGGGTGCATGGCAAATACAGGACGTGCTTGGATCAAGGAACAGTCGGAATTCTAATTGTGAATTGTTGCAGTTGTGCTGGGAAAGTCCCTGAGCTTCAAGCGCTAATAGAAATCATAAAAGCTGAAATCGTTATAGGTACAGAAAGCTGGCTAAAGCCTGAAATAAGTTCTGCAGAAATTTTTACGAAGTCTCAGACGGTGTTCATGAAAGATAGATTAGGCAGAATTGGTGATGGAGTGTTAGTGTCTGTCAGTAGTGGTTTATCTTGTAGTGAAGTCAAAGTAGATACTCCGTGCGAATTGGTATGGGTGGAGGTTATACTTAACAGCCGAACTAAGTTAATAATTGGCTCCTTCTACGGACCCCCAGACTCCGATGATATAGTTACTGAACAGTTCAGAGAAAATTTGAGTCTCGTAACAAATAAATACCCCACTCATACGGTTATAGTTGGTGGGGACTTCAACCTTCCCTAGATATGTTGGCAAAAATACTTGTTCAAAACCGGTGGTAGGCAGAAAACATCTTCCGAGATTGTTCTAAATACTTTCTCCGAAAATTATTTTGAGCAGTTAGTCCACGAACCCACGCGAATTGTAAATGGTTTCGAAAACACACTTGACCTCTTAGCCACAAACAATCCAGAGCTAAGAGAGAGCATTATGACTGATACAGGGATTAGTGATCACAAGGTCGTTGTAGCTAGGTTCAATACCATTTCTTCCAAATCCACCAGAAACAAACGCAAAATAATTTTATTTAAAAAAGCGGATAAAGTGTCACTAGAAGCCTTCCTAAGAGACAATCTCCATTCCTTCCGAACTGACTATGCAAATGTAGACGAGATGTGGCTCAAATTCAAAGATATAGTAGTAACAGCAATTGAGATATTCATACTTCATAAATTGGTAAGAGATGGAACTGATCCCCCATGGTACACAAAATAGGTCCGAACGCTGTTGCAGAGGCAACGGAAAAAGCATGCGAAGTTCAGAAGAATGCGAAATCCCGAAGATTGGCTAAAATTTACAGACGCGCGAAATTTGGCACGGACTTCACTGCGAGATGCCTTTAATAGGTTCCACAACGAAACATTGTCTCGAAATTTGGTAGAAAATCCGAAGAAATTCTGGTCGTATGTAAAGTACACAAGCGGCAAGACGCAGTCAATACCTTCGCTGCGCAGTGCCGATGGTACTGTTACTGACGACTGTGGCGCTAAAGCGGAGTTATTGAACGCAGTTTTCCAAAATTCCTTCACCAGGGAAGACGAATGGAATATTCCAGAATTTGAAACACGAACAGCTGCTAGCATGAGTTTCTTAGAAGTAGATACCTTAGGGGTTGCGAAGCAACTCAAATCGCTAGGTACGGGCAAGTCTTCAGGTCCAGATTGCATACCGATTAGGTTCCTTTCAGATTACGCTGATACAATAGCTCCCTACTTAGCAATCATATACAACCGCTCGCTCACCGATAGATCTGTACCTACAGAGTGGAAAATTGCGCAGGTCGCACCAGTGTTTAAGACGGGTAGTAGGAGTAATCCATCGAACTACAGACCTATATCATTGACGTCGGTTTGCAGTAGAGTTTTGGAGCATATACTGTATTCAAACATTATGAATCACCTCGAAGGGAACGATCTATTGCTACGTAATCAGCATGGTTTCAGGAAACATCTTTCTTGTGCAACGCAGCTAGATCTTTATCCGCACGAACTAATGGCCGCTATCGACAGGGGATCTCAAGTTGATTCCGTATTTCTAGATTTCCGGAAAGTTTTTGACACGGTTCCTCACAAACGACTTCTAATCAAGCTGCGCGCCTATGGGGTATCGTCTCAGTTGTGCGACTGGATTCGTGATTTCCTGTCAGGAAGGTCGCAGTTCGTAGCAATAGACGGCAAATCATCGAGTAAAACTGAAGTGATATCAGGTGTTCCCCAGGGAAGCGCCCTGGGACCTCTGCTGTTCCTGATCTATATAAATGACCTGGGTGACAATCTGAGCAGTTCTCTTAGGCTGTTCGCAGATGATGCTGTAATTTACCGTCTAGTAGGGCCATCCGAAGACCAGTATCAGTTGCAAAGCGATTTAGAAATGATTGCTGTATGGTGTGGCAGGTGGTAGTTGACGCTAAATAACGAAAAGTGTAAGGTGATCCAGATGAGTTCCAAAAGAAATCCGTTGGACTTCGATTACTCGATAAATAGTACAATTCTCAAGGCTGTCAATTCAACTAAGTACCTGGGTGTTAAAATTACGAACAACTTCAGTTGGAAAGACCACATAGATAATATTGTGGGGAAGGCGAGCCAAAGGTTGCGTTTCATTGGCAGGACACTTAGAAGATGCAACAAGTCCACTAAAGAGACAGCTTACACTACACTCGTTCGTCCTCTGTTAGAATATTGCTGCGCGGTGTGGGATCCTTACCAGGTGGGATTGACGGAGGACATCGAAAGGGTGCAAAAAAGGGCAGCTCGTTTTGTATTATCACATAATAGGGGAGAGAGTGTGGCAGATATGATACGCGAGTTCGGATGGAAGTCATTAAAGCAAAGACGTTTTTCGTCGCGGCGAGATCTATTTACGACCGCTTGGGTAAGCCACCACTGGCAAAAAAATGTGTAAAAGTCACACTACTGCTATTAAACAGCACGCTGATGCACGAAACTGAAGGAAACTTCCAGAAAGTAGAACTGACACGTCCAAACAATTTATCAAACTGTTACTAAGAGGAGAACTTCAAAGCGACTAGTTACCAATAAATATTTCCATATCCTGCCCAGAGAAGAACCAAGAATCAAGTAAGAAGCAGAGAAAAAGCAGGAAGAACAGAAGTTGAAGATTCGCAAGATTGAGACCAAGAAAGAAGATGGGTGAAGAATAGACGACATACCTTCCCAAATCCCCATCCTATTGTAATCTAGTCGTCTGCGAAGTATCGCAACGAAAAACGACCGCTTTCAGCGACACATAACGATGACTTTCACGCATACAAAGCCAGTAAACCACGAGATTCTGCACTCACAGCGCCATTCCATTATGGGACCTCCACAATAGCAACACACCGTTGCAAAGCCAACAAGGAACGACGAACGAAGCTGTACATCAAATACTTGCCCACATCCGTCTCGCTCAAGTCCATCACCTTCGTGCAAAAACATTCGCCAACCTCATGGATAAACATTCATAGGATTGTGTGAATGTGTGAAGTCAAATTATGTGATGTAGGAATTGGGCAAAACAAATGTGTGAAAAACTAAATAAGTTAAGCACACCAGACAG
Organism: Schistocerca nitens; assembly: GCF_023898315.1. NCBI lineage: Eukaryota > Metazoa > Arthropoda > Insecta > Orthoptera > Acrididae > Schistocerca > Schistocerca nitens. The sequence continues at coordinate 833,857,630 of NC_064614.1, forward strand.
CTAATAAACTACAAAATAACAGTCATTGTCTATGGCCTTAAGCAAAAAATAGACTATCGATAAAAATAAGTCATTAGTTCTGAAATGGTCAGTATATAAAGAACAAAAGTAAGGCATAATAAACACTAAAACTATATGTCACTTATTTTCTCCTCATAAAAATAAAAGAATAACTATATTTTACTTACTTTCTCCTTATAAAAACTAGGAATAAAAAATTATCTTGGATGTTTTCCCTTTTTTTAACATTTGTACCATTTGTTAGGATAATATCTCAATAATTGTGTATGTATATTTCTTTGTCAAAGCAACTCTTGGAAATAATTCTTATTTGTCAGTGTAACAATGTTGAAATGAGTGTCTAGAAACAAAAACATTTTACTTGTACATGATATTTAGAAAATGTGTTAGGAATAGATTTTACTTAATTACTACATTTATAAAAAAAATATTTCTAAGAAAATCTATGTGAAAGGCTCCTCACTTTCGATAATAAACTTCTTAAAAAACAAACTTCACACTTAAATAAAGAAAGAAAATAATTAAAAATTAATAATGATAATAGCATAAAAATATTCTTCTCTTGTCAATATAATCATATTTTTGAGAATAATGTGGAAGAATATAACAATATATATTAGTAATACAAACTGGCATAGAACTAGAATAACGTGGTTGAACAGTAGGCAACAAAATTTAGATAAAGGAATAATTTTTGACTGACTTAGACAACCATTCAACCATTGCCTAACTTCAGTGCAAAAATTAAGTTCGAAGGGTGGTGATATGTAAGGTGTCAGGCAAATCCAACACCTTCCATGAAAATCCTCACATGATAGCAAATCCGACAGTATGTCACATAGTTCTGAATAAATCCTGACATTAAATTAACCAAAGTAATACGATCAACGAGTGAGCAAATAGAATACCACAGACTAACACAAGAACGCCTAAATGCATGTCATACCTTCCCACCATGAAACAGACGCAGTTCTGAGGGGGGAAACGAGAACAGAAGCCGAGAGCAGAATCGTGTAGGCTAGGAGGTCCTGTGATAAGGGACGGACACCCACGTCGCCAGCCGACCGCCAAAACCACCCCCGGTCCATGTTAAAAGATAGAGCCCTCCAGATGAACAGTATAGATCTTACGATAACACTAAAAGGGCCACACCAGCTGCAAGTTTTAGCGTGAGACTTTTTCACGTCTCTGTGACGTAGCAAACATTCAAAACATTGCCCCACCACGAAAAGCATAACGTTTCTCATTGGATAGACAGAAGTTTTGTAGGCGGAGCTTAAGGGTAACATTGAGACCTTGATTGGTCAGTTGAAAACACAGCCAGATAGCTTTTCTAAAACCAGCTTCGGTAAATTGTAGTAGGGAGAAGTCGCATTTTTGAGCGCATAAGGCTTCACTTAGAACTGCAGAAGTCTCATCTGTTACATCCCCTTTTTTGCGTAATACTAGTGTCGATCGTCAATTAAAGCTCATGGTATTCACATTTGCTATTAGAAGTTAAAATCTGAAACGCGATGATTTTTCTGTTATATAATTATTGAGAAGCCACATCAGCCACTGTAATTTACGACAACTTAAATAAGTAATTAAAGATAACTGAGGGTCACTGTAGACCATTTTGATAGTTTTCTCTTTTATGAAACTTAACTTAAATCTAGATTACAGATGTGATATGGCATAGGTCATCCTTCGATCCATTATAGAACTTGGAAACCCATTCAGGGAATATTCGTTCACATTTTTGTTGAACGCAGTAGGTTTTTATCATCCTGTATTAAAATATTTCCTTTTATCAATAGTGCAATTTATAAACAATGTTTTGTGAGTAGAATAAAATTTCCAATGGTAAACTTAACTGCTTTTTCGACGTTATTTTACCAGCTAACTAAAAATAGGAAAGCCTTGAACCCCTTCCACTAAATTTAGTTAGTATTAAGATTCTTTTACAGGGAGTGCAGTGGAGCTGACGCTGAAATCATTAAGTATTTGATTATATCATCGCTAGTCTCACTGAACTCTTCTGAACTCTACATGTCATGTGTGGTCTGGCGTCTCCTTACCAGCAACAGGTCCCAGGTTCAAACTAGTCAATTCAATAAAAAACACGCTCAGAGCGTCGTTGCTCGAAAGTGGTAGGGAGACATGACTTAGAACAAACAGACACCACGCAGAATGTTAGAAATTTATACCGTTCTGTTGTCCTGGACACAGCTGTCTGAGTGGTGTGGTCGTTATATTTCCAGTGAGGCTTACGGAAACCTTCTGCCAGGCTTGCACTGAATGTCACTGTGTACTAGCCACCATCAGCCATCGTAACAGGACAAGAACAGTGCAGAAATGGTATCACTGTCCAATGGCCGTCCTATTCTGTCTCTCGCATCTCATTTACTTCATGTACTCAACACACAGTATTCGCTACTACATGTCCTGTTCCATTGGTGTAGTGAGTGAGTGCAAAGAGACTGTCTACATCCCACAGTATGCTTTGAATCTCTCTTAATCAGATTCCTGCACAAGAATTACGATAGTGTCTGAAGGAATGTAGCATGGCCATCCTGGAATTAGGCTTCTCCAAATTAAGAGATTCGTTAGAACAGCGTTGCCATTTAAGTTCCCTGAGAATGTCTGTTACATTTTAGTATGGCCTATACCAACTCGTTACGATCCTATCACCATGTCTCTAAATTCGTGGTCTGTCTGCTGCCAAGCCTACTTCAAAAGGACTCCAAACTAGGAAGGTAGAACATTAGACTAACGTCTTGTATGTGATTTCCTTTACAGATGCACTGCACTTTCTAGAGCCTTTCCAACAAATGTAAGTCTTCCATTCGCCTTGCTTTCTACAGATTCCTCATTTTTGTCTTATTTCTTATCAGTTCTTGTTAGTGTTCTTCCTCTTCTTCACTTCATGAAATAGGCTTACAACGTGTTCCGTCTCAAATGAAATCATCTGGTCCTTGGTGCTCTTACATATCCCTTACTTAATGGTTTAGAGTCGATTACTTGTTTAACAAATCTGTCTTCTCCATTTAAGTTGATGTGTGAGACCTGAGTTTCTCCTGGCGTATACAACTTTCAAATAACTTCCGGGAAATCATCCAGGTGATACTTTCAGCGACCGCCGATATTTCGGCAGGAGAACACCCCACCATTTTCAAGGCAAACTGCAACGGACAGGCGAAGTACATGCAAATTTAAAACCTCGGTTCTCGGATTGTTGCAGGAAAGATAACACACACACTGAACGCTAGTGTCACCAAAGGTGACCAAAGTCAGAGATATCGATAGTGAGACTACGACCGATGTACTGAGCATAAACGGTACACACGGTTACAGCAGCCAAGTAGATCTGCTATTGCCGAACATTGCTTGGTCACCCCATGTTATATAAGAACACCGAGATATTGGCATGCACGACCAGCTATTGGGACAGTGTTATTAAGGAGGCAGTTGAAATTAAATTAGCGAGCAACCTCGTTAAAAGGGAAGGAGGTTTTTGTTTAAACTCTGTTTGGAATCCGGCTCTCTCCCATGTCAACAGCAGAGGGACAGGGTCAGTGCTACATCACCTGCGAGTTCGTAGTTTCACTATCGATATCTCTGACTTTGGTCATCTTTGGTGGCACTAGTGTTTAGTATGTGTGTTATCTTTCCTGCATCAGTCCGAGGACCGAGGTTTTAAATTTGCATGTACATAACCTCTGCGTTGAAGTTTGCCTTGAAAATGGAGGGGTGTTCTCCCGCCGAAATATCGGCGGTCGCTGAAAGTGCCACCTGGCTGAATTCCCGGAAGTTCTTTGTAAGTTGGTATGTTTTTCCACTTTACGCATCCTGGCTCTGCTCTTTTTCATTTCTGCAATATATATTCAGTTCATCCTTGGCAACACTGTTTTGTATTTTATCCCTGAGGGTGCATCCTCTATATTTCTTTAAAAATTCCTTTTCGACCGCCTGTATTCTTTTATTGTGTTTCATCGTTGATGTCCACGATTCTCTTCCAAACACACTGGTCTGCAAAACATAAGGACAGAAAATAACTGTCGCGTTATGTGCCATTGCCAAGTAACATAGCAGTATGAAACTTGTACCATATATAGAAACCACTGCTACAGTATCACACAGAAGTACCTGAAACGAAGGCGCAATGAAACGAACAGAAATGACACTTTTGTTCAAAGATAATAATTACTCTAAAAGTCACCATGATTCATGAGGATCGCTTAGACATTACAAAGGGCGTGACACGGTTCTTAATAGGGTGTGTTATGACCTTAGGCAGCAATGATTACTGTGCCGTGTGCCGGTTGGAAAGGAGTTCTTGTGGTGGGGCGTTCAACTCCTCCACCAGCGAGGCTGGCAAATGCTGGATGGCCGTTGGTGCACGTGAACGTGCTGCGGTACTTCCCCTCAACGCATCCAGTACATGCTCGATGGGGTTTAAGGGCACGTTCTCGTTAAAAAGTGTCGAAAATTCTATTTTTATTGTATTTTTGAAAGATATATGTGTCTAGAATGTTGGCACGGAAATGTTTTTTTTTTTTTTTAATCTTTTCGTTGAAAAAATTTCTACAGCCCGTTATTGGAAGTAGTGGCACGCTCTCGGCCGGAGACGCCCGGCTCAGGCTGAAAACTTGTCTGGCCGCGACGCACATTCACAAGACGATTTACATTTCAATATGAATGCAAAAATATTCGCCGTAAAAGCTGACGAACAACGTGTGCAGACTGCCAAACAAAGCATATCCAGCGCAAGCAGATCGGCTTTTCTCGCCAAGAAGAACGAGGGAATTGCTCCCTAGGAACAATTTGAGTTAGAGGAAGGGTTCGTATACGGCACTGGAATTGCAGACGAAACGTAGGTAACAAAACATTTTTTTATCAAATTTTGGTCAAAATTGGTGAAAATATAATTTTTGATCCGCTATGTTGGATTAGCCATTTTGGATTTTGAACATCTAACTTCAGATTTGTGTTTAAGGACATCAAAAATATATATTAACGTATAGTTTTTATGCAAATTGAATTAATAATACACATAAAAATTTTCCCTAAACTTTAAAAAGGTTTTTCTCGAGAAACGATTTTTCAAAACTGTGTGGAGCATAACATAAAAACGGTTCAACCTATTAACTTCTATCTTCGGCCCCCGAAAAGTCAATACTTTTATTTGGAGTTTATACCTATAATATATGCAATTTGTTAATGTTAACTATTTTCTCTAAACCTATAAACATTGAAAAAATCCAAAAGTCGAACTCAATGTTCGAGTTGGCACCACATCGTTAATGTTAATGCTATTTCATTGTGGTTAGGTATAAGCTCTCATAAATTTAATTTAGTGTCGACTGATGTTATCCATTTTTGATGTCAGATCATTCCTGAGGGGCTATACTGCACGCGCTCTGCTGTACTTCAAACTCGCAAGCCCTTGACCAGACCGTAATTACAGGCGCCATTTTGTTTTTTATTGAAAATCTAAAGTAAAGTTCAAACTATGATTGTTTATAATTCCCAAACAGATCTTTTATGTGTCTTTTCCAAACTTTGCAGTTTTTTGGTGATTTGAATGAGTATCTGACCCTGAGGTGGAGGAATGGGCAAGCCAGTCCATTTACCGAATACCCTCTCGCTTAAAGAGTACCTCTACTTTCGCTGTTCGATTAGGTCGCGCATTGTCATCCATAAAAATGAAGTCAGGACCGAATGCACCCAACTAAGGACACTCGTGGGAGCGGAGTGCAGTGTCACAACAACGTGACTGGTGAGTGTATCGTGTTCAAACATTTGGAGGTCAGTATGCCCATGTAACATTGTCCCTTCCCACACCATAACATCTTGAATACCAAATCGATCTTATTCGATAACGTTCTTGGTGGACTAAATGTTCCCACCTCTCGCCATATAATGGTATGTCCAGCACTGTCGTACATGTTAAAAGAGTACTCCGCTATTAGGAGCTACAGTCGCAGTGCCGCAGTAGCAGAATCCAAAACGGCACTGGAAGGAATACCATACCTCCAAGGTGGCACTGGTGGGAAATTAAAAATTCATTATGGTGGTGGTGGGAATTCAAAAATGCAAGATGATGCAACTATCCCTGATGTACTAGCAGGTAATTCACAGCTCATTAAAAAAAAATCAATTCAAGATGCAGCAACTAACTCATTTTTGCTAGTGACGTGAAGCAAAAGTATCTAACGATCTGAATTTTGTGCCATTTTCAGTATATGTGTAGTATGAATGTATGTCATGTTTTCAGAAGTACCGATCTGAATTTTTTGAACCACCTTCAAAAATATTTATCAAAAAATTTTTCATCAGATGCCGCATTTTCACATCTAAAATACGTAAGCTCAGTTGGCAGCAAAAAGAACCCCCCCACACGCACACACACACACAATGTTTCTTGTGAGTTATAGGTTGCAGCGCTTGTGCATGACTATAGTTTGATTTATGTGCCACACTTGGTGTAAGGCATAATTAAATATTTTCGTATGAAAAAATACGTTACTGTTACAACTACTGCCTAAAACGTGACTTTGACTCTCAAATTAAGTGCCTCAATGTTAATTCATGACTTTATTGTCCTATTGTACAAAACATATGTGACTAAAAATAACGTGGTATTCAGGCAGCTGACCCTATTTTAGCCCTAAGTGAAGAGGACTTCAACATTTAAGGATTGGAAATACGGTGACAAGGCTCTCCCAGGGTTTACAGAAAGAATTTCCTTTTCTTTCCATAATCACCCGCTAAATTGTATCAAGCTCTAATATAATATTCCACATATGAGATATAAACATACATCATGGTGAAATAAAATGATGTAGAAATCACACACAGAGAAGGAAGTTCATTCCACGTCTGAATTGTCTGTAATGTTGAACAAGATACGTAAAGAGTGTTGGTATTTCGATCATAGGATTACTTGTGGTTATGTCACTCATGGTACAAAGATCGAACTACGAGTACATGACGTTTTCTCAAGTTTTTTGGTAATCCTACACCTCACCAAGCATCGTTTAGGGGAATCATGTTCTACGCTAGAAAAATATAACCAATGATACTGACTGGCTAGTAATGCTTTCTGTCACATTTGATCTAGGGCTGTTTTAGTTTATGTTCCATTGGTGGAACAAAACCCAAATTTCGACGAAAGCTGCAACATTTATGGATCAGAACTATGTTGCCGAAGCTGTAAAGTGTCTACCATAATTCTCAAAATATATAAAGATATTGGCATTTCTGTCTGAGGCTATGTTGCTGTTGATACAAAGAACAAACTTGCAACACATGATATTTTCAGAAATTTTTCAGTAATACTTCACCTCATCGATCAGCATTTTACGGACAAAAAGATAGTGTATCATGTACTACACTACAAAAATATAATGGGAATTATTACTTACCTAAAATACCCTTTATTAATTCTGAACATACCTGCAATTATTTTCCACTCATCTTCTATACACTGACACGTTAGCACAATAAACCATACTAATAATGATTCTTCTTCAGTTTCAGCATTTCAATGACGGGGAAACAGCACGTTTATTAAATTCCTTAAAGAATCTATTAATGATTCTGTCAATATTTATATTAGACGACTAGTTCGAACCTTACAGATTCATTTTCAAACCTATCCTACTGAGGCTGCACTGACAGAGCCTGATCTTAATAATAAAGTGGCAATACATGCTTTATGAATGATTGAGAATGAATTACACACTCCACACATGCCTCTTGCCAAGTCAAAATCAAATATTGCAGCCGTTGACAGAATCGTTAATAAATGCTTTAAATAATAATGATACATTTTACTGTTTTATATATATCAAATTGCATATTTTCATTTTGCCCAAGGAGAAATTCATCATGCATGAAAAACTGTAACAGTTTGTTGCTTTGTTTTGCGTGCTGGTCTCCTATTCTTAACTTTACTGTGTGCACATTCTGTAATGTGAACGTTCTGTCAACTGAACAATGCAATGGTAACCTTACGTAAATGCTATCTGATGCAAACAAGAGTCAAATCCATCTGAAATTGAGTAACTGTATTCCAATTAACTTAACCAACAAAATTTGAAAATTTAAAACTGTATAATAAATTTTTCTTGTGAAATTCTATATTGTGGCTGTAGTCAACAGCTTTACATGGTATTACATCACAGTATGTGTCTTGCAACACCAACACACAAAACTAACAGAGTAAATATCCCGCATAAAGCGCCCCACAGATTTATGTACCAAAACTATGTAAAATATCGAATATTTAGTGAGACATTCGTGAACATATAACACTGCACTTCAAAAGTAAGAATGCCTGATAAAAGAAATGAGATCTGAACTAAATTGTAACTAAGCTGCTCCCGATCATAATTTATAAACGCAACAGTTGATTGTAAATAATCTTCTATGTCCTAACAGCGATGTTAAACTGGCAGTAACAAACTTCTCAGACCTTTTATCAACGGAAACTCGGTACTGCTCGAAAATAATGAATGTTAAAATGCAGCGCAGCAAATCAGCTAAAGAAAACCTTGTCCAAGAGCAATGCAAATAAAAGCAACTCTGCTAAGAACATCATATTTCCACTTTGAAGAACTGTGTTAGCTAAGAGCAATATAGTTCTGGGGCGGCGGGTAAATTATCTTCGCAGTTAACAAGAGCCTGAAAACTACTTTTGCAGTCAGAAAGCGATGCAGAACATACTGACCATAATTTCCAGTCTGCAAGTCCACATAACTCTTTATACTCACTGAAAGAAAGTGTTCATACTTGCTGTTCACTCAGTGTGATCAGGAACAATGACTATAAATTAAAGTTTTCACTTGTAACTGATTAATATATTCAGTAAAAGTTCACACATACAACATATAATAATCTTCCTGATACTAGTAATAATGTCCCTATCGGAAACAGACCTACTAACAGTCGAGAGGTGATCTCTGTGGGAAGTTCCAAGTAAAATGGTCTATCACCCCGACTTCTAATCAACTAAGTTAATTGTTTACACTGTGCTGCGCAATGGTAGGTGTTTTTACTTCTTCCTCCATTCAGCTTGTAGTCTTTTTCATGAAACCTCAATATCCCTCAAAAAGGATAATGTAGCCTACGCTTCTGTTCTCAAGTTACATCTAAGGAGAACAAAACACATTCTATGTTCTATTTTCGTTCTATAATTTAAATAAACAATTGAGAAATATGTAAAATATTCTCGGTTTTCTTGCTGCATCAATTCGGAATAAGAACTCAAGCTTTCGACAATAGGCTCCATCGTCATCGTCAGGAGCAACTGCCTGTCTTCACTGCTGCTGTGGTGGCCTCTTTATAGCCCGTGGACGGGTTCTGATTGGTCGGCTTGTGATTGGTCGGCGATTACGTACTGCTGTCGCAGACGGTGTCAATGTCTGCGCTGGTGGCGCCATCGCTTCCGTGGGAACGTAAACCCTGTAAGCAATGTCTCAACTACTTCTCTGCATCGAGAGCTCGTTTCCATGCACCGCTCATATAGTATCCACTTTCACGGTTAAAGTTCTTCTCACTCATTCTTATTTCAACAGCCTCCTTAATAACAGAATTCCAGTATGTGGAGGCATGGGACATAGTTTTTGTTTCATCAAACAGAATTTTGTGTTTGTCCGTGAGCCTGTGCTCCGCATTTGCCGATTTCTCCAGTTCCCTATTTTTAATATGTTACGCAAAGATCGGAGTCATTGTATGAAACACCAAGCACTGTCGTCAACCTGTTAGACAAGAACCTGGCCAAAGTTGCCATCTCGGGCCTTAATAAAGGTTTGAATTTTGCTCCTACACCACGTACCACCATCGTGCATCAGGGAGTAGAACAGGCGGTGCGGCATCTTGCACAGCATGACACCGACGAAGTGAGACTTCTCCTTTTTGGCCTCAGCTAAGCCTCTCAGATCTAATATCAGTAGAGAGGAGAGGGAGAGGCTCCGTTTACTTCGGAGATATGAAGATCTTGTCGTATTACCAGCTGACAAAGGAAATGCCACCATCGTTCTTAATACTGCCGAATATCATATCAAAATGACATCACTGCTGGATGGCAGTACGTAAAAATGTCTTAAATGTGACCCAACTTCGACATACAGCAGAAATACCATGGAGGTATTGAAGAATTTCGGTCTGCACGATGATACTACGGAAAATCTCAGAGTCCGAGCTCCTAGACCTCCCAGGTTGTACGGACTACCGAAGATCCAAAAGGATAATGTTCCCTTGAGATCTATTTACAGTGCAATTGGTTCTCCTACCTGCAAGCTGACCAAATACCTAACAAAGTTGATGACTCCTATAGTCGGCCCGTGTGAACATCACATCAAAACAAACTGCTTATTGGCTCCTGTATCACATCAAAAACTCCCAGATGTTCACTGAGAAAATCAAACAGATTAGAGTTGGTCCAAATGTCATTTTACTCAGCCTGGATGTGGTATCGCTGTTCACAAAAGTTCCTGTGGAGAACACTGTGAAAATCCTGGCGGATCTTTTTCCTCCTGAAACTATAAAATTGTTCCAACTTGTGATGACGACCACCTACTTCTTGTATGGTAATAAATTTTATGAAATGACGGACGATATGGCGATGCGCTTTCCGTTGTTTCCATCATTGGCTATCTTTTTTATGGAGAATTTTGAGGAACGTGCATTAAATTCGGCTCCCCTCCGTCCATCCTTATTTTATCGTCATGTAGACGATACTCTTATGGTCTGGCCACACGTCGCATAAGCTCTCGAACAATTCATGGAACAGATGAACAGCATACATCCAATCATCCGGTTCACTGTCGAGATGGAGAAGGAAGGAAGGCCACCATTGTTAGACGTTGTAGTACGACAGGCGACCGGGCGTCTCGGCATTCTGTGTACCGTAAGCCGACACATACCGATTTATATGCACAGAGTTTCCATCATCCTGTTCTGAAGAGAGCCGTTTTCACCGATTGCGGTTCTTCCTTTTCGTGGTGCTATATCCAGCAAAATAGGAAGAGCCTTGGGTAGACGGGGTACAAGACCGATTTTTAGTCCTCCTAAGAAAATTGCGCCCTGTTAAGAACAGTCTCGGCCGCAGGGTCCCTGGAATTTAAAATATCCCCTGTGAGTGTGACAATTATATAGGTCAGACCATTCGTGCCGTTTCCGACCGCTGTACATAACACCAACGGCTTATTAAAAATAGAGAACTGGAGAAATCGGCATTTGCGGAGCACAGCCTCACGAACAAACACAAAATACTGTTTGATAAAACAAAAATTTTGTTCTATGCCTCCACATACTGGGATTCTGTTATTAAGGAGGCTACTACAATAAGAATGAGCGAGAAGAACTTTAACCCTGATGGCGGATACTAACTGAGCGGTGGATGGAAACGAGCGCTCGTTGCAGAGCAGAGAAGCAGCAGAGACATTCCTTGTACGGTTTACGTTCCCACGGAAGCGGCCACACCAGTGCAGACATTGACACTGTCTGCGACAGCAGTACGTAATCGCCGACCAATCACAAGCAGAGCAATCAGAGGCCGTCCACGGGCTATATAAGGCCACCACAGGAGCAGTGAACACAGTCAGTTGCTCCTAATGATGACGATGGAGGCCATCGTCGAAAGCTTGAGATTTTATCCCGAATTGACGCGGCAAGAAAAGCGAGAATGTTTTACATATCAGTGACGTCACGAAAGACTTCGTTCTCAAACAAACGAGAAGTTATCAGAAACAATTTTTCTTCTTTCTTTTTCAATTTATTATTTGGAAATCTGTTATTAACTTTCCAAAATGATTACTGGCAATCACCCCTTCATAAAATCGTCACGTTACTCTAGCTCACTTTTACTGGGCACTTCATTATGCTTGAATCATAAATTTTGCAGTTGCTATGAAAGTCAACATAGATTTTTAAATAGTCCCATTTTTGGCTAGGTTGCAATTTACTTCATTACTCAGATGTTGCTTTACTTCGAAAATAGAGCACCCTTTGTAAGTTCTGGCTTCAGATAGTTCAATTATCATACAGATTAGTGTGCTAAAGTAGTAATTTGTTCTACAGAAGTTACTTTGCTTTGTTATATACATAATTAAAAAGGTGTTTCTATTATTATAACATACCAACACCCTACAATCTGCACTTCATAACAACTTAAATCACCAACTGCCTTAAGCAAGATTACGCTTTTCCCAACCTTTTTACGGGACGTGAGGAAGTTACCAGTTTTCCACCATTTTACCATATATGTCAGTCTACTGACTTCATTACTCCTATTTCTCCCTATCCGTATGTTTCGACGTTTCTTTCTCCCTTTTATCTTTGTCAGCCTAAAGACCTCTTTATTTACATATATTTTCGGTGTGGTCCTCACACCACTTCCACACATCTTCTTTAGTTAATATACAAAACGCTTTGGCTTGTTGCTAGTGGTACCATTTTATTACTCTCTCTTAGCTGTAGAGGATCTTGCTTCCCACTGAAAATTATTAATTTATGCAGAGTTTATTGTTTCATATTTTAGAAATTTCCACCCTTCAATTACTTCTCTGAACGCGAAGTATCTGTAGTTTACTGTTACTGATCCTATATGTAGGTCTCGTTGATTATTTGTTTACTTTAGCTATTATTTTTCTATCATTCATGCTCAAAAGTTAGCCATTGTTATCTTAACGTTTAGAATTTACTACTACAAACTACCTCTCGTACTTTCATATAAGTTATCATTCAGGTATAGTCACTTTCGAGAATCATTCTTACTTTTTAGGAAGACATTAAAAACTAATAGCATACGTAAAACTTGAAGACATATATTCCTTACTTACTGTAGATAGAACAGAAGAAGAGAATGCAACTTCAAAGGGAAATAAAGTTTCATCCCGCTGTGACTGCACAGTACGCCAAACTGTGTATCCACCAAAGAGTGGCATACACCCAACAGAATCTAATTACTGTCAGTTTTGAAAGCCTTCAGATCTACAATGTTTCGTGGACCTAGTTCTTTCTTATTTATGGGGTATTCCAAACGGTATGCGTTTGCATGAGGCTTACCTGTTATCCAGAATGGTCCTTGATAAATATGCGTAAACCTCTTTGTTTCCTTGCACCAGGCGACCGGTCTACCAGGAGAGGCCCTAGCCACAAGGCATTTCCATTTTTTCCACTGAAATTTTCTTTGATTTTTATTCAATTTCGACTAACATTATTTCACCAATGTTAAAACTAGTGGGGGAAGATTTTGTGTCATGCCACCTTTTTCTGTCCAAGTTTCTTTTATCAGAGATTAGATTGGTGGACTGTACCTTAGCATCTATCTCTTCCAGCATATAGTTCTTTTCCACATTAGCATCTTGCACATTCTCACCGAATTGAGTATCTTCCTGCAAGTATTCCTTATTCCTCATTACTCTAATAGGCAGTTCCCATGCGTAATTATTACTGCCTACATAATTTCCAGTGAAAGGCTTTGTAATGACTCGAGAATCTGGTGAAGTTAATACTAAGTGGCTCTGGTCAAAATCAATCATTTCTTGATATTTCGTTAAAATATCTGTGATAGTTCACATTACAACACTTAAACTAAGCACGATTCAAAATGGATGATCTATTATTATGTTACCTATACCAATCGCCGTCAGAGCTTTGTGCTGTACTGATCTAGAAACTTCTCCAGTGACACCTATTATTCTTAAACCACTAACTTTCATGACAGCTCATTGTTATTAGGTATAGAATCAAAGAATTCTTGGGACAAAGCACTTGTTTTACCGTCACTATCAAGAACACAGTACACTGTTACTCCTAGATTTTAGTTTTTATAATAGGACGAGTTGTTCTCGTCTGAACAGGTTCCTCATAACAGTTTTCTAATAAATCATTTTCAATCCGTTTCCAGCTAAAGTAATTTTGTTCAGGTACAAGTACATTTATACTTCGATTCACGGAGTCATCAACTTCTACATGCAACTGCCTTTTTCAAAGCACTTGACGACCTCCTCTATTTTCTTTGCTGCACTTTAGCCACTTGACGACCTCCTCTACTTTCTTTGCTGCACTTTAGCTAAACTACTCCCTACCTCTGAGTAACTGCGTCTCTGAACAACATTTCTGTCGATAATATTGTCGTCTCCTTTTACAGTTTGTGGGAAGTCAATACATCTAATACGTTCCCTGACTTCATTATTATTTCTTCCCCTTCATAACAACTCCTCCTCCTCAAAAACTTGCAAAACGGACTCTCCTTCCTCTACCAAAACTTTAGCCTTCAGATTGCCATTATTGTCGAAGGTGTAAGCCTTTATTTCATCTTCGTCCTCATCTGACGCGTCTAGTTAATTTGTTTCTCCCTATTATCTCTGGAAATGATGACCGCGCAGTTGAGCGCCCAACAGATCCAACATCATCACCATCCCTATTGCCTGCATCATTTTCTTATTTCTTCTTCACCCATCTTTCTAATGTGCCCACCATGCTGTCAACTACATAATTAGAGCGGTTTAGTACGTCTCCGGTACTGTCGGTTTCTATTTCATCACCCTTGTAATCTGTTTGCGTGTGCTTACTGACTGTGGTCTGTGTTTTGTTTACTGGCTGTTTTACTGCTTTCGCGTGGTGAGCGCCAGTTTCCTCATAGACGGGGCTTCCCACACGCGACTTGTCGTGATCCTTCGATTCAGAATCAGATCGGTAGCATTTTGATCTCCGTCTTATCTCAACAGTACATTACTTGTATTTCTGCCTTCGTCATATTAATTACTGCGGAAGCGCGGTGGCTGTCTACCTCCTCTTCCTCTACCATGACCTTAACCACGGTAGTTAGATCGTATATGCTGAACCTCTGTACTTTTAACATTCACGTTCCCGCTTCATTACGTAGGCTGTTTACACGACTGTTAGAAGAACTAGTATTATTTTGGGCCTGCTCCTGTACAGCAGCTATTCTTTCCACTCGCTCCGGATACTCAATGAACGTATCCACGGTATCTCAAGGTGCTGAAATGATTCCTTTCTCCCAATACCAAGGCAGCTTACATTCTAGTCCCATGATCATCATTTGCGGTTTCATCTTTTCTTTCAGATGTGCAGCTGTGAAACTCACCTTCTAGAAAACTCTTTGACAGATTGCGGGTTTGCGGGACGAATTTCAACACCCACTGGCGGACCACCCGTACTGTTTACAGCACCCCTGTTGTTGCTTGTTCGATAATTATTCTGTGGTCGGTCACGACTACCGTTCCTCGGTCCGCTATAATTACGCCAATATCTCTGCTCATTACCATATCTTCTAAACTCCCCGGGGTGTCTTTGATTTACTCTCGGCGAATGATGACCATTGGCCTCGTTTGTTCTGCCCGCGTTCCGTGAGGAGTCGCGACGCTGCCAACGCTCGCGCGCCCTGTAACTCTCAGGGGACCCGTTACGTCTGGAGTGCCACTTGTCTCTACGGCTGCGGCTTCGCTCGCGCGGCCGCTGCTCATAGGCGCTCTGACCGTAATTCTGCGTGGTGCCAATCGCATCGCACTCGAGCTCTAAAGGTAGATTGCGAAACCCCTCTACGTCATCCTTACATCGTCCTGCAAGGATAACGTGCCGCAACTGCATTGGAAACTTCCCCAGGCAAATGCGAATAATTTCCGCAGGTCCATAAGGATCGTCAAGATGTTCATTCGCCTGCAGCATGTGCTCGAACATCTGCACAGGGCTGGAGAATTTTGACCTGTTTAACTCTGGTAGCATAATGAGTCCGTGTATTACACGACTTTGCGCTGCCACTGACCAGTAGGTCGACAGGAAGTGTTGTCGAAACTCCCCGACAGTGTAGCAATTGCGTGCAATTGACCTCATACGCGCCGCTGGCTCACCTTCGAGGTAGCCGCACATATACTCTATTTTGTGCGCACTGGGCCACGTAGGAGGAAGGGAGAACTCGAACTGCTGTAACCAAGCCCGCGGGTGAATCCCCGTAGCCGAGTTACGGAAGACTTCAAACTTCCTCACCGTCAGAAAATGTTTAAAGTCAAATTCGTGGGTTTCCCTTGGCGAACGTTCCTGGGGGTATCCGCGAAGTTCCCGCCTGGTACGAGATCCGTGATCGTGACGATGATCAAATTCACCATTGTTCCCGGAATCATCGTCGGAATAATGGCCCTTTCGTTCATTTCTTTTAACTTCATGGGCCGTTAACCCTTTTAGGTGAAATTCTAAACGGGTCATGCGCTCACATAGTCCCTCGGTAACCCCTCTTTGTTGTATATTTATGTCACACTGTCCGCGCGGACATTTCGTTATCGACCATATTTCGTCCGTATCCGCTGATGACGAGGTAATCGTTTCCCTGTTATTGTCAGACTTACGCGCTACTGCGTCTGAGATCCTAGATATTTCTTCTCGCATCTCTAGGTGGGCCGTGTCTTGTTGTGTTTGCGTAAGCCCTTGCTCTCGCTCGAGAGCTATTATCGCCTGGCTGAGGGTTTCTACCTGCGCGGTAAGGTGGACCGGGCACTTAGCCGCATTGTCCTCTATTCGGGACACAAGAGCCTCGTGGTCACTCTGACATTGCTCTGCTAACGCGCGGAGATCCCTGGCGGAATTTTGTCCTACTCGGGACTCAAGAGCCGCTTGTTCACTCTGGCATTGTTCTGCTAGTATACGTATATTCCCAGCGAACCTTTCTTCTTACTCCATCGCCTGCTTGCTAATGACTTGCTGCCCCTCTTCTAAGGCGGAGATGCGTTGGTCAATGATCACCAGTTTCTCCCCAACACCATGCACTATTTCACTACTCAATCTTTTATTTGCTTCCTCGATATCCCTTTTATTACTGTCCAGTAATTGCCGTAGCATAGTCTGTAATGAATTTGCATCTATCGACTGATTCGAAAACACTACAGCGGGCTCAGGATGGACAACATTTGTGCTTGCGTTTTCTGCGTTTCGTTCCTGGTCGGACTCGACGTTGTGATCTCGTCCTTGTTCAGAGTTGTTGTCTGACTGGTTTTTCCGATCGCGGCTCCCTGAACAGCTACGCGTCTCCATCATAAGGATAGTTACTCCGTGCTCCAAAATACAAGAATAGTACCAAACTCTCCTAATGGACTCACAGTCCCCACAAGGCAGCCAAGATTTACTATATTACACCGATACACGACACAGGACAAGAGTCAACCCACACTTGTAGCACAATGGAATACTAAATCACAATGTCTATACAGTAATACATAAACAAAACATGGAAGAAAATGCACACCTATATCCTAAATTCAAATAAATTCTGTGTTGCAGAAAGACAATATACCAATTAGCACATCCAACCCAAAATAACTAATCCTCACTGCGCATCAGAAGATCTCTGCTTTAACGAAACCCTGGCAGGGTCGCCATGTGTAACTAACCTGTTACTATGGGTTATTCCTTATTATTGGGAATGGAAATACTTATTGCTTATGAAATTAACGTGAGAAGAGCAGGGTCGCCGCCGACTCTAACCATACAACTAATCAAAGATTTGGTCGAGTCGGAAAATAAATTAATTTGATCACAGACCAAAAACTCACAAAAATGCATACATTGTGATGTCGCCCATAGGGGATACGATGTAATTAATAGTGTTCCCTCTGCACTGTTCACGACAATCAAACACTTTAAGTAAAATAGCACATGCAAGAACACTGTGAAGAAGATCAGCTCCCAGCAACACACCTGAAAATAAGACTTCATCTAAAGCATTTGTTATAAAATACAAGGGGAGACTAATCACTGGACCTGTGCATAAGGAAACGCATTGGATGTGCTAACGGGAAAGCTACGAGGTGAATGGCTTAGGCGCAAAAACGTAATCTCGGAACACAAGAGAAAATTGTAGATAAAATCATTTATTCCTAAGATAAGGATGTGAGGCATGTACACGATTCCTGATAACACGTGGTTTGTGGAGACACAATTTCTAGGTATAGTGCCAAATTCCAACAATATCACATCACACAATCATGTTAACATTATCTAAAACAAACATGCGATCGGACAGTTAGTGTTGCCGGTAGCCCAACAACTATAATGTTCTACCACGTGGTTGGCTCCCCACGGACGAAAGATACATAAAGCAAGGAAAATTTACGAGAAGGCAAAGCTCTAAATATTTAGAAAGGTGAAAGCTTATACAGGCACAGCTGAAGGCAAACAGACATTCATACAGAAGCGAGTGCTCACTTCTTATCGACACCTTTGTGTGGCGCTCTTCCGGCGGATTCAAGTCTGCTACAGAAATTTGCTAAAAGAAAAATCTGCCAAAGTTTTGCATTCCTTGCTGCGACAGGGCAAAGCAATCTGCCTCCCGTTTCTCCAGCCTCTTCCACGCTCCGCGTGGCTCGGAAAACCCAATGATGCCATTTCCGCCACCAACCTAACGCAGGTGGATTTCTCACAAGTAGCGAAAACCTCGTTGCCGACTTGACCACTACGAGAGTTGGCTATTCTGTACCACTGCTGCTGAATCTGTACGACTATCGCAGACTTTCTGCAGCAGACTACGCCACCGTCTAGCACCATGACACACAACCACATTCATTCAATCACACCACTATGAGAGTAAAGAGAAAAGAGAAACAAGGAAAAGAAAGAGAAATGGTAGTGAAAATGGGCTACCGGACTAATGAAAGGTGGCTACAGGACCCTTTCAATACAGTGCGAAATGTTTACATACATGATGGTCAAAAACGGTGATGGAACGAACGTTCACACTGAGACGAAAATTCGATATCTCGAAAATATGATCTTCGCACTAAAATAGTTGTTTTCGAATAAATAAAGGTATTGGCCGCAAAACATCCATAGGTTGCTTACTGTAATACACAAGTACACTCCCTGACGAAAAAGTGAAGCATCCATAACAGGAATAGGAAACATGTTGAGGGTATGTGATGTTATCTCAGTAACTACAAATGAAATCAAATTTACGAAGAACTTGGCAGCATAAGTCCATTTATCAATATGATGTTGCACCCACTCTGGCCTGGATATATACACTGATTTGATTGGGAAGGCTGTTATATCATCTCCTGAGGTAAGATCACCCACAATTTTTGTCACTGGTTCTTTATCACACTACTTCACAAGCAGTGCAGTATTTTGTTAGCCATTAAAACGAAACAGCCAATCAGTAATTACCTACCATCTTGTATTGCGGCATCATGGAATCAAGGACAGTGGGTAATACATGATGTCATGATGACACTAAAGTAGCATGAGTAGTGACCTCATGGACAGGATACTTCCCTGCATATGAGATAGCAAGAATGTAAGTGTTTTGCTTTTTGGATCAAGTCATATCTTCCCAGAACAAATCCAAACTTGCCTTGTCGGTGATGTATGGGTCCATTTGTTACAATTCTGTGTATAAAAGGTGCTATAAAAAGAAATTTGTTACAATTCTTTCTATAACAGTGGCAGTTTGTTACAAATTTGTGCAACATAATGATATATGGGGCAAATTGTTACAATGTTGCTGTAACAATGGTGATGCCTGGGGCAATTTGTTACACTTTTGCTGTAAAATAATGATGTGTACCATTAAGTGTCATGTAGTTTCCACTGTGCACTAACAAAATTTAGCATTGTCAGCAGCAGATGACAAACGTTTTGTGTTGCATCATAAAATTAATACCTTACTGTAGGGTTAATATAATGTTTGGCTGGCTCTGAAAGTGACTAGTTGACAGTATAGCAACCCTCGTTTCTTATCTGTACAAATGTGTATTCTACTGCTCCGTACACTGTCTCATTGAAGTGGCATGTAGTTCCCAATCTGTGGCAGCATGTCAGCATTACCAGCAAAAGATAATAAATGTTTTGTGCTGCAAGATGAAATTGGTACCCTAGCATAAGTGTCACTACTTGTTTGGCTAACTTTGATATTAGTTTTGTCCCAACTAAAAAGTTTATGACAAATTTAGTTGTGGGAATGATATTGTTAATTTAGGTGCATTCGTCAAACTGTTATCGCTTTTAAGTGCACTTTAGGCTGTAAGCTGGATCTTCAGTATTGTCCATGTGTTTTTTGTAATGTTACAGAACAAATCTTTAAGTGTTTTGGATTCTTTAAAGCTTGGTACAGAGATCAAACAAAGTTCATCAAATATCCTGGAAGCTATATCAGTAGTGCCTTTAAATAAGCAAGGATACAGGGTGATTCAAAAAGAATACCACAACTTTAGGAATTTAAAACTCTGCAACGACAAAAGGCAGAGCTAAGCACTATCTGTCGGCGAATTAAGGGAGCTATAAAGTTTCATTTAGTTGTACATTTGTTCGCTTGAGGCGCTGTTGACTAGGCGTCAGCGTCAGTTGATGCTAAGATGGCGACAGTATCTGGAGATGTTAGAGAATTGGCTGTTCCCTCAGCTCGAACAAGAAGCACAACAATTCATATTTCAGCAGGATGGAGCGCCACCACATTGGCACTTATCTGTCCGTAACTACCTGAACGTCAACTACCCGAGGCGATGGATCGGCCGCCAGGCAGCCCGTGACAGAGCACTTCATCACTGGCCTCCAAGAAGCCCTGATCTTACCCCCTGCGATTTTTTCTTATTAGGGTATGTTAAGGATATGGTGTTTCGGCCACCTCTCCCAGCCACCATTGATGATTTGAAACGAGAAATAACAGCAGCTATCCAAACTGTTACGCCTGATATGCTACAGAGAGTGTGGAACGAGTTGGAGTATCGGGTTGATATTGCTCGTGTGTCTGGAGGGGGCCATATTGAACATCTCTGAACTTGTTTTTGAGTGAAAAAAAAACCTTTTTAAATACTCTTTGTAATGATGTATAACAGAAGGTTATATTATGTTTCTTTCATTAAATACACATTTTTAAAGTTGTGGTATTCTTTTTGAATCACCCTGTATTTTAATAAGTAATTTAGAGATAGAAATACTTCGTTCAGGGTGCACTGTGCCTTGAAAAGTGTGGTACAATTGTCGAACTTTACTCGTCGACAAGTGCTGCTAACCTGTATGTTTTATTAGTAATGCTATTATACGAGTCAAGTATACCTTTTGAATGTTCCAGAACAATTAAGTTACGACATAGTGCATCATGTGTTTTGCAATCAAAATTTTACTTATTATGAGAAATTATTATATTTTGATATAGAATCGAATTTATGTTCACAATCAGATACCTGTAATTATACTCGTGTACTATAAGCAACATTTATTTGTTTTGTACCCTAAGTCTCTACTTATTTTTCATTTTTCATTTTTTAGCAGAGGCTGTTGTACTTTGGAGATATGAACATTTCTGTATGTGTGGAACCTCGTCCTATGTGTGGAACCTTGTCCATTGTGTGTTTACATTGCATAGTTGATGTGTTGCAAATTCTCCATATATTTTACGAAAATGTGTAGTTTAAGTGAGACAACACATTAACGATCTCATCGAAATGCATTCTCTTTTGTACGGTTCATTGTGCTAAAGCATCAGAAAATTTAACGATGGTGGTTGACGTTACTACCACGGGTTTGTCTGAGAGCAAATGTAATTAAAAATGGTACTTTAATCAGGGAGTGAAAAGAATTGTATATTTCTAGAGTGGAACTTGATGCTTTATCTTGTTCCCTCCTAAAATGGTGCTGGGTGAGATGAAGTGTAACTGAAAAACGTCAAGTAATCATAGTTCAGTCTTTGTATCATTAGTAACATAGCCTCAGATCATAATTTCAATGAACCATGGACCATGCCGTTGGTGGGGAGGCTTGCATGCCTCAACGATACAGATAGCCGTACCGTAGGTGCAACCACAACGGAGGGGTATCTGTTGAGAGACCAGACAAACGTGTGATTCCTGAAGAGGGGCAGCAGCCTTTTCAGTAGTTTCAGGGGCAACAGTCTGGATGATTGAATGATCTGGCCTTGTAACACTAACCAAAATGGCCTTGCTTTTCTGGCACTGCGAACGGCTGAAAGCAAGGGGAAACTACAGCTGTAATTTTTCCCGAGGGCATGCAGCTTTACTGTATGATTAAATGATGATGACGTCCTCTTGGGTAAAATATTCCGGAGGTAAAATAGTCCCCCATTCGGATCTCGGGGAAGGGGGGGGGGGGACTACTGAAGAAGACGTTGTTATCAGGAAAAAGAAAACTGGCGTTCTGGCGTTCTACGGATCAGAGCATAGAATATCAGATCCCTTAATCGGGCAGGTAGGTTAGAAAATTTAAAAAGGGAAATGGGTAGGTTAAAGTTAGACATAGTGGAAAATAGTGAAGTTCGGTGGCAGGAGGAACAAGACTTTTGGTCAGGTGAATACAGGGTTACAAATACAAAATCAAATAGGGGCAATGCAGGAGTAGGTTTAATAATGAATAAAAAAATAGGAGTATGGGTAAGCTACTACAAAAAGCATAGTGAACGCATTATTGTGGCCAAGATAGACACGAAGCCCACGCCTACTACAGTAGTACAAGTTTATATGCCAACTAGCTCTGCAGATGACGAAGAAATTGATGAAAAGTATGATGAGATGAGCCCGAGAACGCTTAGAGACTGCTGGTGGCTGGCCAGCACGCTTCATTGCAGGTCATCCGACCAAGCGCCCTCCCCACGGTTGCCACCCAGCCTGAGCAAGGGCCACCTGGCAGGATGGCCATTGCCAGGAGTCCTGATACCCCAGGGAGATAGGCATCTACTCCTTGGCATACGTGGGGAGTTAACGGCGCAGGCGTCAGTAGAGCGATCCCTGTGTTGTCAGGGGGCTACAACCATCAGGGTACATGGCGGCCCCACCACAACCGACTAGCTACCGTGCTGGATATTAGGTGCAAAGAAGGCCAAGGTCGTCGTCTCCGCAAAAAGCAACACTGCACAGTGCATAGTAGAAATCGCACCCAGGAACGTATCCTCACCCAAGAGATGGAAAACGAATGGGACAGCATTGCGACGAAGAGAAAGCCAGCTAAAGTTCACAATGGATATAATGCCCCATGTGAGACGCCCTTCCCCAATTGGCTCGCTCTTCGGAATAATTTGGAAAGACGGGTGTCAAACCCGAGAGGGGGCCATCACATAAGGCCGAAACGTTTGAGTCGCCTCTTACGACAGGCAGGAATACTGCGGGCCAACTCTTACCCCCGAACCCGCAGGGGGGTGAGACGAAGTCGGCGTTCCAAAACATCCTGAAGGTGTTCTATAGGATTCAGTTCAGGACTCTGTGCAGTCCAGTGCATTACAGCGATGTTATTGTCATGTAACCACTCCGCTACAGTTCGTGCATTATGAACAGGTGCTCGATAGAGTTGAAAGATGCAATCGCCATCCCCGAATTGCTCTCGAACAGTGGGAAGCAAGAAGGTGCTTAAAACATCAATGTAGGCCTGTGCTGTGATAGTGCCACGCAAAATAACAAGGGGTGCAAGCCCCCTCCATGAAAAATACGACCACACCATAACACCACCGCCTCCGAATTTTACTGTTGGCACTACACACGTCGGCAGATGACGTTCACCAGGCATTCGCCATATCCACACCCTGCCATCGGATCGTCACATTGTGTACCGTGATTCGTCACTCTAAACAACGTTTATCCACTGTTCAATTGTCCAATGTTTTACGCTCATTACACCAAGCGAATCGTCGTTTGGCATTTACCGGTGTGATGTGTGGCTTATGAGCAGCCGCTTGACCATAAAATCTAAGTTTTCTCACCTCCCGCCTAACGGTCATAGTACTTGCAGTGGATCCCCATGCAGTTTGGAATTCCTGTGTGATGGTCTGGATAGATGTCTGCCTATTACGCATTGCGACCCTCTTCAACTGTCGGCGGTCTCTATAAAAATAACGGCTGTTGGAATATTATTTTTACGGTTCATCGACCAGCCGCAGTCCCACACTCCATAACTGCAAGATGGAGTTATGCAATTTGGAAGACGTGTTGCAGATAGCAGACAGCATCCATCACCTGACTTCGAGACAAGAGTATTACACCCCCTCGGTAGTCCTTCGGAAACATCCACATCTATTCTTCGCAAGCTAAGTTTTGATGTGGAGCAGAGGGTCCTTCGCGTGCCACTATCACCTTTCCCCTTTTTCTGTCCCAGTAGGACGGTTGTTGGTAAGCCTCAGTCAGAGCTCGAACCTCTCTAATCTTATTTTCGTGATCATTTCGCGAGATATACATTGGAGGAAGCAATATGTGCGTTGACACTTCTACGAACGTACGTCTTGGGAATTTTAATAGTAAGCTTTAGTCTCTCAGTCCATAGGTGAAAGGCTGAAATCTGCTCCTAATACTAAAACATCACCGAGAAATTTACGCGCAACTTCGAAGTTTCCACTCAAATTTTCCGCCATTACTGTTCCTGTGGCAGGGGTCTATGAAAGCACCCGATTACTTTGTTAAACCTACTTTTAACGCTTATCTTCACCCAAATTTTTTCGCATTCGGTATCTGTACTAACCTCACTAGATATTATATTGTTATTTACGATTATAAACAAGCCTACGCCATCGGCGTTCGGCATATTTTTGCGATATACAATCCTGTCAGGATTTAAAATTTCACTATTATTAGCATCTGGTTTCAGCTATTATGCGGGTATAACTATCGTTTAGAAGTGAGACTACTCCTGGAACTATTCCATGGACGCTGCTGCAGTTAACTAATACTATATTAAAATTTTAAATAACTTAATTCATCGGTAGTCTCTCTATACCCGTGTTATGTATGTGCAAAGCAACTAAGGTATTCCCTGTGACAACATAATTTATCAAGGCACAGTATTATAAGTACCGGTAATTGGTTGCCAGCTGGTCATAGACAGACTAAAGACACTTGGAAATTTTCATTGTACCTTACACAGTTGCACTTTTTCTTTACTAAAGGACCTATCGTGGTTAGTTTAGGACGATCTTCATGCTATCCGCATCACAAAACGAATGTCAGGACAAAAAGTGCGTACAGATGTATACACTTTTTGTATCAACACTTTTGTGACACATGTAATGGGGAAATTCGGAGCCACAAAATCGCCAATAAAGAATGCAGTGGAAGGACTGGACCCCAGGGTGTGAATCGTTATTCATCAATTATTGCACCCAAAGCGATTTATTCATAGAAGATTTTAGAATTAAAACAAGCAACAAACTTTACATGAAATATTAATGTTCTTTAAACTCAAAGTTTACGATTTTAAAACAACTATTCAACAACATAAAGCTTTCAGATAGAAAAAGACAATAATTTAATTTAAAGGAAGATAAAAATTTGCTTGGCTCACCTTAATAACAACCCCTTAGACAGAAGAGAACCGTACGTAACACTTCATTTCAAATGATAATTTTGCAATTAACAAACGCTCGAACGAAGAATGATAATTCTCAAAAATTTTTAAAAACAGATAATAAGTCTCAAGAAGTGCTGCCGCGATATTAATAATTCGCCCGTAGAAGGAACAAGATGAGGGCAATAAAAGGCGAGAACTCGATCCAGGAAAATGCGGAGATCATGACCCCTGCTTATCAGACTAATTTTGAGTAATACGTGATAATCGCTGTTAGCTGGGTCAAGAGACCCCCATATTCTTAGTGAATTCCATGGGAGAAATTCGTCACGTCCACCAACATTTTTAGGAAAGCAGTAACACATGAACCCAGAGTAGACTCATGTTAGTGTTTGAGTGTGGATCCGCCTCGCATTATATCCGGAGGGGTGTTGGATGCGGATCCCCAGTATGCCACGTCGGGATAGGGTTTTAAAGTGGATCCGCACACGTTATACCCGGAATGATGTTGGGGTGCAGATCCACAATATGCCACATCTGGAGTAGATTTTGAAGGTGGTCTGGCGAGCGTTATATCCACAGCGATGTTCGGAGGCGGATCCACAATACGCCACATCTGGGATAGGGCTCTAAGGTGGATCAATCACGTGTTACGTGCGGACGTACGTTCCTTGTTCGAATTTGGATCCACCAGCGGGAGGACGGGGTCACGAGAGCCGTCCGCGCACATGCACAGATACACACAGGCAGAAAACAGCAAATGCACTGCAACCGCCGAATATCTGGTTGAAGGTGACAGAGTACATTCGAGCCCGCATCTCGTGGTCGTGCGGTAGCGTTCTCGCTTCCCACGCCCGGGTTCCCGGGTTCGATTACCGGCGGGGTCAGGGATTTTCTCTGCCTCGTGATGGCTGGGTGTTGTGTGCTGTACTTAGGTTAGTTAGGTTTAAGTAGCTCTAAGTTCTAGGGGACTTATGACCACAGCAGTTGAGTCCCATAGTGCTCAGAGCCATTTGAACCATTTTGAGTACATTCGAGTACATTGCTATACTACGCTGCCCGACCAGAAAAATAGTGGATTTGCGCTAGGTGTTGGCAACTGTACTACATTTACAAGCAAGTTTAGAACACGGAGCGAGAAGTGATGTCTGATCGCATGTGCAGACAAGAAAAAAAGTGGATCTGCGGTAGGTGTTGGCAACTTGGCAACTGTACTACGTTTAGAAGCAATTTTAGAATACGGAGCGAGAAGTATGTCATAATCACGTGGGCAGAAGTGATATAAAATCTATAAAAATATGAAAAATGACGGAAAAGTTTTCGGAAAAATAACCCCAAAGTTATCGACCACCACCTTATGGATTTTTATAAAGTGTCCTTAACTAAAGAGCATTGTATTAACAGCTGGGGTGACTGGAATGTACGACAGAATGGATCGTGTGTTGGACCTGTGCGTCAAAGTATGTAAACTCTAACAAACAGTATTTACAATATGCTTCTCTGTACTCTCTGCTGATCACAACCTTGTATTGTCAGCTAACATTTGTTATATGGCTTTTTAACAACATTCTAGTGGTATGTTTGATGCTTTCCTGCAAAACAGAGCCATCAGCCTCTAAAGTGAAAGGGATTCACGTTAAAGGACTATGGAAAGAAGATGGAATGATCGGTTGAGAAGGAGAGAGGCCAATTGTCACGCATTTAACCACTTTTTCCGTTGTTCTCTCGTTGTGTATCAGCTGTGTAGTATAATCAGCGATCGATTCGTATAAACTGCGTGTGTGACTTAGAGCAGTATCTACCAGCGATCGTCAACAGCAAACCTCTCCAAACCACAGTCATCAGAGGACTTCCAACTCATGTGTGATGAAGCATGTCCATCGGTGGAGAACCATATAAAATAAAAGAGCACATGGGTATGTCAGAAAATGACCACATACATATGGAAAACTGTGGAAAAAATATGGAAAAGACACAAAACCTGTAAAATTCGGGGAAATCTTGGAATAATCACGAAAAATTAATGTGAGATACGTAAAAAAAACGAGGGAAATACCACGAAATACGTAAAATCGCGAAAACCTTGTGAAATTACGGAAATTGCCTGAGAATACATAAAATTAGAGGCAAATACCATGAAAAGGGCAAAATCAATATAACTGTGTTTTCTGGAGGAGAAGAGTAGACTGATGCCACATGTACACACCATAATAGTGGACAGAGGAGGCATTCTAGGGATGTGGCGTCAAGGCAAAACGGCAATATTATCCTGCACATGGGCAATATAGGCTAACATCAGGTCAGGACCTCTTTGTGTAAGAGGAACGTTACCAGGGGCAGTAATAAACTACGGTAAGACTGTTACATCTCTTCTGGCTACTGATCGTGGTGTTTATGTCCTCGTAAGATGTCGCTGTTTCTTCGTATGCATTTTCGGCTCTCGACTAACATTTTATAGGGCTTTCGTGAACATATCATAATTTCCGAATCTTAATCGAGCTTGAACTTCGTAAAAATCAGGCGTCATACACCTCTAGAAACCTATCTATTGTTTGTGTTACAAAGAATCGATGATTTATTTGGCATGCGAGGTAGTCGTTTTATCACTTTACCGTTTGTCATCATAGTTTATCGTAGAGAAACTTGCAGAGAGAATGTATGTCATGCGCTGGGAATATATTTCTTACATTGGAATATTAACAGCTTTCCATTCCTCACGACTAATAGGTCAGAAGCCGCACCGCTCTAGCATTACAGCACGTTTTAAGTACAAAACAGTGTAGCCTTAGGAATGTATGTGCTTATATTCCAGGATCATCCCGCTCATACCAATACCTTCTTCGTACTGACGCCAGACACTAGAACAATACTTAAGAATTGATAGCGCAGTTGATTTACCTAAAATGCTTCAAATTACGTCTGCCTGAAGTTCCACGATGCATAAAAGCCACAGGTTTCTTCTTCTTAACCGTCTGTTATATCAATGCGCTCATCTGAAGAAATCTTGTGCGCTTGGATGGGAGCCGTGAGGCGGATTCGTGCGGAACACCAGTTGCGGATTCAGCTCACCCTGTTCCTTCATGAGTCATGGAATGTAGCGATCTACTACTGGTCAGCTGCAAATTAAATCGGTGACAGTGTTACAGAAAATACAATGCGAGGAGATCTTCCAGTCTCTGACTTTACCCTAAGAATACGAGAATGCTATGTGACTCTCATCCGCATAGGGAAAGATGGGCAACCGTAATCGTAAATTATGCACTATGATCAAAATGCTAAAAATATGTAGATCCCAATCTGGTATACTTTGGTGTATATACATCTTCGAGAATTAACAATGAATGACGTACTGCACAGTCATCTATCTACATTCACAACCTAGTACATGGTGCTCGCAAAGTAGAGGAGGGGAGGTTCAGCGATGATACAGAAATCGGGAAGAAGCTGCCAATGTGCTAAAATTGACGGCACTATCACCTGTGGCGCTTATTACAGTACATCGGCGGTGTCTTTTTCCATATCATCTGTCCACTGGTACATTGTTGATTACCACTCAATGATTGACTGACATCACTTGTTTGAGATGGAGAGAGAGAGCCTTAGTTAGAGCAACGCCCTCTGGGGTTGGCCTGCACCGAAACAGCGATTGCGTACATGACTGCAATATGGGGGATTAATTGAAACAGGGCACCTAGACATCTGCTACCATCTCTCTGTGAAAGTTAACTTCAAATGTAGAGGCCATCAATGAGGGATCAATCGAAATAGGACACCTAGACATCAGCTACCACGTCGCAGTGAAAAATAACTTTAAATGTAGAGATCATCAACCACTCTCGGACAACTGCTTGGAAACGCCCCAGAATGCTGCAAAACTCTACCAGTTTCCATATGTCGCGATGTCTTCCACATAGTTTGTCGGTAAGAAACATCGCCTCTGTTTTTTGTTTCAGTCATCCTGTATGTGTTGTGGAACCAGCAGCAGCGTAATTTACACCATGTGACGTCCAGTTTTCTGTGAGAGCCAATGGACTGAAACGAGTTAATGATGGCTTAGCACCTGACACAGACCTTGAAGTCGTGGTGGAAAAACAAAATGTATGGCAGTGTATGTAGCTGTAGTCGTAGAGTGCTTGGATGTGTTACAGCAGAAAACAAAGTAATGTATGAAACAACAACACAGGGACCCTCCGTTGCAACTCATAGTCTGTGGGTTATAGTCCTCCTACAGTAAAGGTGATGAAACTTTACACTGGTCTGTGGAAACGACTTCTATCACTGGTCACCTGCTGCAATGAACCAATACCTCTATATTTAACAGACTCACCACATATGCTCGATGCCAGCATAGGTGCGCATTAAGTGATAGTGACCGGGCAATATCTCAAGAAATAAGCATCAAACGAAAAAACTACAAAGAACGAAACTCGTCTAGCTTGGAGGGGGAAACCAGGTGGCGCTATGGTGGGCCCGCTAGATGGCCCTGCCATAGGTCAAACGGATATCAACTGCGTTTTTTAAAATAGGAACCCCCATTTTTATTACATATTCGTGTAGTACGTAAAGAAATATGAATGTTTTAGTTGGACCACTTTTTTCGCTTTGTGATAGATGGTGCTGAAATAGTCACAAACGTATAAGTACGTGGTATCACGTAACATTCCGCCAATGCAGACGGTATTTGCTTCGTGATACATTACCCGTGTTAAAATGGACCGGTTACCAATTGCGGAAAAGGTCGATATCGTGTTGATGTATGGCTATTGTGATCAAAATGCACAAAAGGCGTGTGCTATTTATGCTGCTTGGTATCCTGGACAATATCATCCAAGCGCCCAGACCGTTCGCCGGGTAGTTACGTTATTTAAGGAAACAGGAAACGTCAACCGCGACCTGCAACAAATGATGATGCCCAAGTAGGTGTTTTAGCTGCTGTCGCAGCTAATCCGCACATCTGTAGCAGAATCGGATATCTCGAAAACGTCGGTTCGAGAATGCTACATCAGCATCGATTGAACCCGTACCATATTTCTATGCACCAGGAATTGCATGGCGACGACTTTGAACGTCGTGTACAGTTCTGCCACTGAGCACAAAAGAAATTACGGGACAATGACAGATTTTTTGCACGCATTCTATTTAGCGACGAAGCATCATTCACCAACAGCGGTAACGTAAACCGGCATAATATGCACTATTGGGCAACAGAAAATCCACGATGGCTGCGACAAGTGGAACATCAGCGACCTTGGCGGGTTAATGTATGGTGCGGCATTATGGGAGGAAGGATAACTGGCCCCCATTTTATCGATGGCAATCTAAATGGTGCAATGTATGCTGATTTCCTACGTAATGTTCTACCGATGTTACTACAAGATGTTTCACTGCATGGCAGAAGGCGATGTACTTCCAACATGATGGATGTCCGGCACATATCTCGCGCGCGGTTGAAGCGGTATTGAGTAGCATATTTCATGACAGGTGGATTGGTCGTCGAAGCACCATACCATGGCCCACACGTTCACCGGATCTGACGTCCCCGGATTTCTTTCTGTGGGGAAAGATGAAGGATATTTGCTATCGCGATCCACCGACAACGCCTGACAACATGCGTCAGCGCATTGTCAATGCATATGCGAGCGTTACGGAAGGCGAACTACTCGCTGTTATAGCAACTTGGAATGTAAGATCATTATACCAACCAGGCAAAGTAAATAATGTTATACAAGAAATGAAACGTCTAAAAATTAATATTTTGGGTGTAAGTGAAACAAGATGGCCTGACTCAGGAGAAATGACCATTGACAACATGAAAGTATATTACTCGGGAAATTCTGATAGCCAGCACAGGAATGGGGTAGGAATAATTTTAGATGAGTATGCTAGTAAATCTGTCAAAAGCATTTTACCAATCTCAGATAGAGTAATCAGTCTACATTTACAAACGAAACAAACAAATATTAATTTAATCCAAATCTATGCTCCAACAGCCGACAAAGAACAAGAAGAAATAGGAAAATTTTATGAAGAATTAACACAAGCAATAGGAACCTCAAAAAGCAGAGACATTATTATCATCATGGGAGATTTTAATGCCAAAATAGGTGAAGGAAGTGAAGGTGATCTTATTGGACCCTTTGGTTTAGGAACAAGAAATGAAAGAGGAGATTTGCTGTCACAATTTTGCCAGGAAAACAATCTGTCTATTACAAACACATTTTTTAAACTCCCTAAACGAAGACTTTATACTTGGAAATCACCAAGAGACTGTAATGAAGAAGTTTGCAGAAATCAAATTGATTTCATACTTATAAACAAGAGATACAAAAATTCTATTCATGGTGTGAAAACATATCCGGGAGCTGATATATTTTCTGATCATAACCTTTTAGTAGCAAAGTTCCATGTGAAACTGAAAGCCATACAAAAGAAACAAAAGAAGGACTATATAAATACAACTATTCTAAGAGACCCCTTGACTAAACAAAAGACTTCTGAAGAGATTAATAAGGAATTAGTTAGGATAAAGAATAATCAAACAGAAGATATTGATGGCAAATGGGAACTTATAAAGGACACATTAAATAATGCATGTAAAAACATAATGGTGACCAAACACGACAACATGAAAAAGAAGTGGATGACAGAGAAGATATTACAATTGATGGAACAAAGAAGAATACTTAAAAATAGAGATGAAAGTGAGTATAAAAGATTACATGCAGAAATACGAAAAGAAACACGGCGAGCAAAAGAAGAATGGTACAAGGAACAATGCTCTGAAATTGAGAGTTATGAAACAAGACATGATAGTTTCAACTTACACAAAAAAGTTAAAGATTTAGCTGGACTTAATAAAAAGAAAAGTACAAGTTTATTGTTAGATAAAAATGACAAAATAATTCCTGATGTTAAAGGTAAACTGGACAGGTGGACAGAATATGTCAAAGAACTATTTGAAGACACAAGAAAAGATCAAAAATTTTATGATAACATGATTGGAGAACGAGGACCAAGCATATCGAAAGAAGAAATATTACATGTTATCAACAAATCGAAGACAGGAAAAGCCCCTGGACCGGATAAGATACCAAATGACATCCTGAAACTCATAGGAATAGGCCATATAGATATATTGTACAATTGTTTAATGATATTTATAATTCGGGAATTATTCCTAGGGATTGGTTGACATCTACCTTTGTTACATTACCCAAAAAGGCTAATGCCAAAACTTGTAATGATCACCGTACAATAAGCTTAATGAGTCACACCTTAAAGATATTTCTAAAAGTTATACACCAACGAATATACAAAAAAGTAGAAGAAGGTATAAGTGAAACACAATTCGGTTTTAGAAGTTCCCTCGGTACAAGAGAAGCATTGTTTGCTTTTAACATATTAGCGCAACGATGTATGGAGGTTAACCAGCCACTATATGTGTGCTTTCTGGATTATAATAAAGCATTTGACAAAGTTCGTCATGATCATCTCATAGAATTGTTAGAAAAGAAAACACTTGATAAGAAAGACATCCGCATTATATACAACCTCTACTACAATCAAACCGCAACCGTGAAGGTAGAAAATGAATTATCGAATGATATAGAAATAAAGAGGGGTGTGAGACAAGGTTGCGTTCTCTCACCCTTATTGTTTAATATGTACTCAGAAGACATAATCCAGGCAGCTCTATCAGATGAAATAGCTGGCATTAAAGTGAATGGGCTAAACATTAACAATGTTAGGTTTGCTGATGACACTGTACTACTAGCTGGAAACCTCAAAGATCTACAATTACTTCTTGACAAAGTCGCAGAAAAAAGTGAAGAATTTGGCTTGACTCTTAACGTAAGCAAGACTAAGTTCATGGTGATATCTAAAACACACCAACAAGAAAATCTTACAAGCAATAGGGAAAGAGTCGATCAAGTACGTAAATTTAAATATCTCGGAACAATTGTAAATGAGGAGATTGAAAGCTCAGAAGAAATTAAATCGAGAATAGGACAGGCCAGAAGTATCTTTAATAAGATGAAAAATGCATTCTGTTCGAGAGACATTTGTTTAAACACAAAAATGAGGTTGCTAAGATGCTATGTATTCTCAAAATTATTATACGGAATGGAAGCGTGGACATTGAAAAAGAAGGACATGAACAGTTTAGAAGCTTTTGAACTGTGGGCATATAGAAGAATACTTAGAATTAGTTGGGTGTCGAGGATTACTAATCAAGATGTCCTAAGAAGAATGGGAAAGGAAAAAGAATTAATTAAAACTATTAAAGTAAGGAAGCTACAATATTTAGGCCATGTTATTAGGGGAGTAAATTACAAAATATTGCGAATAATACTAGAAGGGAAAATTTGTGGGAAGAGAACGAGGGGTAGAAGACGGACATCCTGGATTGACAATCTAAAAAATTGGTACAACTGTTCAACGTCAGAACTCCTTAGATCGGCCAAATCAAGATCAGAAATTGCCATGATGACAGCCAACCTTCTTAGAGGAGACGGCACATGAAGAAGAAGATGCGAGCGTTACGGAAGGCGAACTACTCGCTGTTAAGAGGAATGTCGTTACACGTTTTGCCAAATGCACTGAAGTTGGCGGACATGACTTTGAGCATTTATTGCATTAATGTGGTATTTGCAGGTAATCACGCTGTGACAGCATGCGTTCTCAGAAATGATAAGTTCAAATGTGTGTGAAATCTTATGGGACTTAACTGCTAAGGTGATCAGTCCCTAAGCTTACACACCACTTAACCTAAATTATCCTAAGGACAAACACACACACCCATACCCGAGGGAGGACTCGAACCTCCGCCGGGACTAGCCGCACAGTCCATGACTGCAGCGCCCCAGACCGCTCGGCTAATCCCGCGCGGCTGATAAGTTCACAAAGGTACATGTATCACATTGGAACAACCGAAATAAAATGTTCAAACGTACCTACGTTTTGTCTTTTAACTTAAAAAACCTACCTGTTACCAACAGTTCGTCTAAAATTGTGAGCCATATGTTTGTGATTATTACAGCGCCATCTATCACAAAGCGAAAAAAGTGGTCCAGCTAAAACATTCATATTTCTTTACGTACTACACGAATATGTAATAAAAAATGGGGGTTCCTATTTTAAAAAACGCAGTTGATATCCGTTTGACCTATGGCAGCGCCATCCAGCGGGCCAACCATAGCGCCATTGGTTTCCCCCTTCAAGCTACA
Source organism: Schistocerca nitens (assembly GCF_023898315.1). Lineage (NCBI taxonomy): Eukaryota > Metazoa > Arthropoda > Insecta > Orthoptera > Acrididae > Schistocerca > Schistocerca nitens. Next base: position 833,892,156 of record NC_064614.1, read on the forward strand.
CAAGTTTCGTTCTTTGTCGTTTCTTTCGTTTGACGCTTATTTCGTGAGATATTTGGCCCGGTCACGATCAGTGGACCACCCTGTGTATATATATACATACAACAATCTTTTTTTTAAAAGTGTATTTCGAGTCAGTCTGCTTCTAGCTTTGTGACATCGTCAATTTGTGTGTGTGTGAAATAGCTTCCGTGTCCGCCTTATACTTCCTACAGTACGATCATTAGACCAGAAATTAATTAGATTAGATTAGATTTACTTTCATTCCAATTGATCCGTAGTGAAGAGGTCCATGTCAGAAAAACAACAATACATGACAAATATTTACAACTAAAACAAATAAGCTAATGTACCATGAGAGGCACCCACATGCCTTGCTCATACTGTGGCATCAAGCAGTCAGGCCTGCAAGATGAGTGGTCTGCCAAGCGAGTGGATTCATTCTTATTTATCGAGTAACATGAACTCTAGTACTCACAATTAAGTTACAAATTATTCTTCTGTATGAATATTACGCAACGGAAACGCACATCTGACTATCAGTAATTTACAGAACTCTGACTGTTCACTACGCACTGGCAATACCACATTTTCCTTTTTTTTTATTTAACGGCTTTTATCAACACGTGGCCATCGCACTGAATATGAATGGCGCACGCATTATAAATTCGGGACATCATGGCAACATACAATTCGAAGGAAAAGTTCACCAATCTTTTTCTTTTCACTATCTTATTTATTCCGATAAATTCTATAACCTAAACACACAAATTCTATAACCTACAACAATAACACAAGAGAAATTCCGCCCAGTGGGCATGGTTTTACATTGGTGATTCTCTACCTTATGGTCTCGTAATTATTTAACACTACAGTGCACTTTCTGGATAGGATGGTGGATCTTTTATTATATCTCACACTTCGACTCTCACAATCATCATCACGAAACTTTCCTCCAGATCGAGCGGTACAGAAGGAACAAGCATAACCCACTAATCTTTTGAAACTACCTTGCTACTCTCCCATGCAAACCACACATACCCAAATTACATGACATACACTACACTACAACATGGAATACAATACAATAAATAGTCACAACACTATCACTTTCAGCTTTCCCACTTCAATTAGTATTTATCCCAGTTTCACACGACACTGCCCCACTTTGTAATTTTACTTTCCTACTATGAACTCTGGAGATATATGCACGTCTTCCTGTGCAATGCAAGCTAAGTGGCGTTGCTGGATAGACGGCCGACTCACCTTGCTTCTCTCTCAGAGTTTGAATCTAGCGTCACACGGAATCATATCACGCAAAGTAATATTAAGGACATATTCATCACACACGCGAGTCCTCAACTGATATCATGGACGAGTACTTCTCTTTATCCTTTGTCTCATACACAGATTGAGACTCACACAGTACTCACCACGTGGAAGTACTCGTCTCTAATTTCAAGTCCTGCACACGCCATTTCTTAAATATTTCAACTTATGGTACACATGCTATTTCTTAAATATTTCAACTTATTGTACACACGCTAGTAATTCAGCTTAACTTAAGCACACGGAAGTATTTCAACTTATTGCTACACGTGGTTTCATTGTGACCGTTGGTCACTTCCGAAGATTACTACGATCCCATTAATATTACCTGCCTGACATTTAATTCTCCCCACAAAAGTTCCTGAAATAGAGAAATTATTATTTCAAACTACTCTTAAATATTCCACATGCATACCATGTCTCCACTCTTTTGTCTTTACGGAGCACAACTAAGACAGGTGTTAACAGCACAAGATCCAGCGGCAGAGTGCTGAAACATGGCCATTCTTCAGGTCATCTCGCACCTCTGTCGCGGTGGGGGAAGACCATGCTAGCGTATTGGTCAGCCACATTTCAGGCGCTCAAAGCTCCGGTAAGTTTCATCTCTTTGGTTCCACCAAAGGTGGCCAAAGGATCGTCTCAAAGATGATCATATATTCACATTCGCTATCTGCGGTTAGCAGACGACCATACATTCATTCATTTCACAGATCTCACCAAACTGGATGTAGTGATTTACTTTGTGGGAGTGCACATGTGATCAATTAAATAAATAAATTGTCATTCTTTCCCACACTGGTATCCGGCTTCGCTGTATTAATTGAAATTGAGTTATTTTACAAAAAATTGTGTTGTTCTGACAAAAATAATGAAGTATGTTGTACCTATTTTCAATTTCGGGCGGTACTGTACCCTTTCAACCATTCCACAGGTCCCAAGTGGAATGATCGTCATATTTTAATGAACACTACATGAAAGAGTCATTTTACAAATACTAATGCACTGAATTAAAAATAAAAAAGTTTTTTATTTATTTATAAGGTAATAAACATGTAATACAACTACTATAATACTTATTTACAATGAACACATTGCTGCACTGAAATGCTGCAGAAGTTAGATTGTACTTACACACACACACACACACACACACACACAAATTTTCAATGAACACATTACTGTACTGAAATTGTGCAGAAGTTATATTGTACTTATATACAAATCACTTGGTTTTACTGAGAATTTCATCAATGGTGTAGAAGGAGTTGGACACCAATAAATCCTTTAGGCTTCTCTTAAACTGAATTTCATTGGTTGTTAAGCTTTTTATGGCTGCTGGCAAGTTATTGAAAATGTGTGTTCCTGAATAATGCACACCTTTTTGTACAAGACTAAGTGACTGTAAATCCTTGTGAAGATTATTCTTATTTCTAGTATTGATTCCATGAATTGAGCTGTTGGTTTGAAAAAGTGATATATTTTTAATGACAAATTTCATTAAGGAATAAATATATTGGGAAGCAGTAGTTAGTATTCCTAGTTCCCTAAACAGGCTTCTGCAAGATGTTCTTGAGTTCACACCACATGTAACTCTTACTGCACGTTTTTGTGCCCAGAAAATTTTAGCTTGGCTTGATGAATTACCCCAAAACATAATCCCATATGACATTATGGAATGAAAGTAAGCATAGTATGCCAGCTTTTTCATTTTTATGTCCCCTATGTCCGACAAAATTCGCATTGCAAACAGAGATTTGTTAAGACGCTTCAGCAGTTCTGTGGTGTGGTCCTCCCAGTTGAATTTATTATCAAGCTGTAATCCCAAGAATTTAACTCTGTCCACTTCTTCTATCTTCTTCTCATCGTATGTTAGACATATACTCGTGGGACACCCCTTACAAGTTCTGAACTGCATGTAGTGTGTTTTTTCAAAGTTTAGTGACAAAGAATTGGCTAGGAACCAGTGATTAATGTCCACAAATATTTTATTGGCTGATCTTTCTAAGACTACACTTGATTTGCTATTTATTGCAATGTTTGTATCATCTCCAAACAAAACGAACTTGGCATCTGGTAATGTTACTGATGAAAGGTCATTGATATACACAAGAAAAAGTAAGGGCCCCAAAATGGATCCTTGTGGGACCCCACATGTAATTAGTTCCCAGTTGGATGATGCCTGATAGCTTGATACATCTCTCTTTCCTAATAACACCCTTTGTTTCCTGCCAGAGATATAAGATTGGAACCATTTTGCAGCATTTCCTGTTACACTATAATATTCTAATTTACTTAAAATGATATTGTGATTTACACAGTCAAATGCCTTTGACAGATCACAAAATATAACAGTTGCCTGCAATTTTTTGTCTAATGAATTAAGCACATTTTCACTGTAAGTGTAGATAGCCTTCTCAATATCAGAACCTTTTAGAAATCCGAACTGTGACTTTGACAGTATGTTATTTGAGATAAGATGGTTATAAAGCCGACTGTACATTACTTTTTCGAAAATTTTAGAGAATGCTGGCAACAGTGAAATTGGATGGAAATTTGATGCTATTTCTTTATCTCCCTTCTAGGTACCCTAACACGTTCAAACTTCTGACATTCCATGCCCCGACTCACAGAACGTTATCCTTTCGTTGGTTATTCAGTCTCCTTTTAATGTTCACCTCCCAGATATCCGAATAGGGGACCAGTCCGCAATCTTTTGCCAATAGAGAGATCATCATGACACTTCTTAAGCTACAAGCCACATGTCCTGTTGATACATATTATGTCTCTTTAATGCAATAGTTCCAATCCTTCTGCGTCCTCATGCCGTTGATCATTGCTGATTCTTTCGCCTTTAGAGACAGTTTCCCATCCCAAGGGCAAGAGAGTGTCCTGAACTTCTGTCCGCCGCTCTGCCTGCTTTGACAAGGCCGTTGGCTGAATTAGGGTGACTTCTTATGCCAGAAGTCCTCGGCCGCTATTACTAATGATTTTTACTAAGCAGTAATTGGGTTCGAATCCGGGAACGGCAACGTTTTGTTAACTACGCGAAGGCGATACCCCTAGACCACGTGCGCCAATATTCTGCTATGACCACAAAAATATGTCAACCGTGCAAGAAAGTGTAATGTCTATGTCACAACAGTATCTAAATACGTGAAGTATAGGCCTATTCAGTCCACTGGTGAGTAATATCATCATGTAACGTTCATCACCAATTTAGGAGGGGAGCGAAGATAATGCATCAGTAGAAAAAGTACAGTCACTGTGTAGTATTACAAATTATTGGACCCATTTCAGGTTAACTACAAAACGGAACTACTGCGACTGGAACTATGGATGTCTAAAACTGTAATTGACTACACCAACATCTAAGAAAACTGTCACTACACTCTCATGCACAATGAAATTTTAGGAAGGAAGAAGGTGTTTTGTCAGTTCAATTTTAGGAGTGAAGAAAATTGTTTTACTGCAAAATATAGCTTAAACTGGAGAATGATATGTTTTGTTAAGACACACTCTTGAGACAACCGCAGAGACAATGGTGGAGATGTAACATCTCTGAGGAAAATGGGAAGTTGGAATCTCGAAAGTAAATAAAATTATTTGTCATGTATCAAGTACAAAACACTCAAAACACAACACACTCGCACACACAAATACACACACACACATTCAGGCTGCTTATTGTATTACATAAGTATAATTACATAACCCTGTGAAAATTCGAGCGAAATAAAATTGTATCATATGTAAGATTTATCAAGCACAGTGGACCTCCAGATTAAATATTTGTACATCTAAATTGTCTGCATTACTTATTACAATACTCACATCTTGAATATTGAAACTAGTGATAATTTTTTTTTTAAGTCAAGCAACACTCGTTAATAACTGAAGTTCGATAAATGTACCAAGCTTGCAAGGTCTATCGAAAAAGATCCAAACAAATAACGCAATCAGAAACTACAGACACACACGAAAAAAAATTCTTGTATTCTGTTTCGGTATTCATGGCTTGTTCTTTTGTTTTGTCCGTATATACATCACTTCGAAGATTTCCTATTACAGGTTATAAACAAAAAATTTTATGAAATAGCAATGTGTCCTCATGCATTTTTCCAAGTACATCGATGCTGCTGATGCGTGTCTGAAAACAGTGTTTGCATAAATCAGCAGTGGATCTTATTTCGCGTTGTCCAGGGTTTCCAGAATAGTCTGTAAAATAAAACTCATCTTCAGCAACACTGCACTACCAATTCGTTAGTTACATTTTATAAGCAAATGTTGGTTTTTGAATGTTTTATAGAGAGTATACAATATACACGTTTCAATATTCCACAGCAAATGATGTATAGCTTCGAATGAAATTACTGATGCGACTGGTGAGCCAGTCCATACACGATTTTCTGACGTCAACGATGAAAATATAGTTCACAAAATTTTCGTTGTTTTATGCACGTCAGATACTGTTCTAAGAGTGTAACTTCTTTTATAAGCAATTCAGATCATTCAGATACTTATGATCACAGCTCAGATAGGGCTACAATGCGATCGGTTCTTGCTTTTTAATGGTGGCTAAAATACTACGATGTCACTGATAAGGATGATGAAGTCACGTATGATCGTCATAATCGCGTCATCACCTGGAAGGTTATTTCAAGGTCATTTTGTATCCATAGCCGCCATTATGTTCCTATTAAGGCTGGCTAATGCGGTCACCTGGTCAACGATTTCAGGTGGCTTCCTCATAAAGAAGCTCGTGGATCTGTCGCTGAAAGGCTGCTGCATTGTCTTACACCTTGCAGTCCGCGCATAGATAATGCAGGGTGAGAATCGAAGGCAGAAAACTGACAGAAGGAATTAAGTTTCCATTGGCCATATGGCTTTAGCTTGAGCTCTTGATGGTCATGATGATGCAAGATGGCAGAAGGTATTGGTTACTTCCAATAAACAAACAATTGATAGTGCGGCGGATTAGATATCTTCGGCAGCGGCCGAAGAAAACATCACCACCGGAAGAATTCCAACTTTTATGACTAAATAGCAAAGAATGTTGGGATGTATTCCCTGCGTCTTCTAATGGTGAAAGCTACCCTGAATACTCTATGTACCATGTTCAGGTAGGGAATTGAGTACATAGGTTCCGTAGAAACAGTTGCACGCAATGTTACTCATAAATAAAATGTTATTTTCGAGCAACGTGAATAATATTACAGAGCATAATATGCATGAAGTTTGCCCAGCATGTAGGAAACGACATGGTATGCGTCCCCGCTCTCAACTAATTCCAGAAAACATCGAAGTTCCATTTCGAAATCTGAAGGATTACTAAAAATTAAATTGGATATCACAAAAGATATACTCGTAACCTCTTATTCGCTGCCGGCCGTTGTGGCCGTGCCGTTCTAGGCGCTTCAGTCTGGAACCGCGTGACAACTACGGCCGCAGGTTCGAATCCTGCCTCGGGCACGGATGTGTGTGATGTCCTTAGGTTAGTTAGGTTTAAGTAGTTCTAAGTTCTAGGAGACTGATGACCACAGATGTTAAGTCCCATAGTGCTCAGAGCCATTTGAATCATTTTTTTCTTATTCGCTAAGCCGTAGTGGAACCGTGGTGTTCGTGATAGTTTTCCGGAAAGGATGTGTACTATGATAACTGGACAACACTTGGGTTTTCAGATTGAGATATAACTTTTAAACAATGTGCAAGTGCAACAGAGTCCACTAATCCGAACCCCAGTAATCCGAACATTCGGTTAAACCGAACATGAAGAATGTTGGTCTAAAAATGGAAAACTGTGCGGTAAACTGATATATATACACACTATTTAAATTTACACAGTGCAGTAAACATGTATTAGAAAAATTGGCAAGAAAACATTAGGTATAACAATGCACGACAATGAAAGAAAAGCTGTCAAATTTACAGCGGACATTTTATCCCTACTTTTTAGATGACAAAAACTAGTCATTGTTTTTTGGCGTAAAGAAGACAGTCTGTTATATGACGCATAGCTGCGCCATCGTCTCATAAACATCAAATCAGCAGGTGTAGCAGGGAGCTGTTGCTCCAAATAAAGCAGCGTGAGGTCAAGAGCTTCTGCTGCGTCACTGTGTGGCACCAGCTCTCCTTTGTCGCTTTCAGGCTCATTGTCACTTCCGTCACAGCAGTCCACTTCTTCCTGGTCTTGAGTCACAGCAGCAATTAAATCAGCGTCAGTACGGTACTCCACACATGCCCCACCTGCTGCCATCCAATCATCTACGTCTCCTTCACTAGCTTCTTCACATCCAGGGATTGTCTGTATCATTTATAGTAGATTTTCCTCTTCATTTTCAACTAGGTTGTCCTGAAATTCAAGAGATGTCCACAGTTTTCTCCACGATTTTCTCAGAGCATTTTCTGAAATATTCTGCCATGCCTCAGCGGCCCAATAAACAACATCCTTCACAATGGACTTTTTTTATTTTGTTCACTAGAGGAATGCTATCATCTTGGATCAGCATTCTTAAAAACTGTTTTCTGTAAAACAGTTTTAATGTTAGCAGTACGGCGTGGTCCATCGGCTGTAGAAGTGGTGTAATATTCGGAGGCAAAAATTTCTCCACAATTTCTCCATCACATAATTCCTCAGTGCTGGGGTGAGATGGCTCGTTATCAATCGAAAGGATTGCAGGGGGAGACAAATGATTTTCCTTAGGAAAACGTCGAACAGAGGTAACAAGCTGGCCTTGAAACCATTCCTTTAAACAGCTTACCATCCAGCCATGCTTTTTCTGGTTGCGATAATATATGGGCAGGGACTTCATGTTGCAGTTTTTAAAAGCTCTGGGCCAAGCAGATTTGCCGATCAGCATTAAAGGCAGCTTGTGATTACCAGCAGCGTTGCTGCACGCTAATAAAGTCACACGATCTTTGCACATTTTAAAACCAGGAACATGGTCTTCTGCTTTTGATGCCAGGCTTTTTGTTGGCAATACCGTGAAATTAAGGCCAGTCTCGTCAGCTTTATAAATTTGTTAGGGAGAATACTATCCCACTCTTATCATTTTTTCAAACTCACCTAAGTATTCTTTCACTGCATCACGATCAGAAGAAAGCTTCACTCCAGCAATTGTTAGCTGAAGGATTCCACGACTTTTTTAATCTGTCCAACCAACCCGTACTCGCACTAAAAGAGTCATCACCATTCATTAACTTGTTCAGGTAAACAGCCTTCTCCTGAACCAGTGCTCCACTCAAACTAGTTCACCTTTCTCTTGTAACACCCCACCCGACACTTAGCTGGTTTTGGCGTGTGTTCACCCCAACTAATTGACTAACAGATCAACAGAGAGTGCAAAACTGCCGTAATATCGGATAACACAAAAAAGTAATATGGCCCTGTGACTCCTGATTGAACTGCGGTGGCAGTGTTGACATTAATTTATTCAGAATTGGTCACTTTTAATTAAAAAGGGGGGCACATTGATGTTATATTCAGCTATTGAACACCAGATGCTAATGTTGAACATAAAATTAATTAAGAAAGTGACTTGGGATTTCAATTACTTGATTGAAATCAGATGCAATCGATTAGCACAAATTTATTTTAACTCCCAACCTTCACATTACAAGACTCTCCTATCAGGCAGTGGTAATAAATTGCGTTTGCGTGGAGTAAAGCGCGATAACTCAAAATTAATTCCTATCGACTGACCCAGGCGTAATGCGAAGTGCGAGAAGAATTCTACAATACACGGCCCATGAAACCCTCGTGGAAACTTTGCCGACGTGATCCAACAAATGAAACAGTGGCCGGAGCGGGCGCAATATCACCGAATACAGCGTGGCGGAGTGGCGTCGTTGTGTGGACGTCGGCCGACGTCGTGGTGCTGCAAGGCTGCGCTCGTCTATTCACTCCTAGCTATCTTGCTCAGTACATAGCTGAACCAAAACTTTCTATCTCCAAGCTCGATCGTTCCATTTGCTAAGTCCTAAACTGCAGAGATGCTCACTCTTTCTCAGGCAAGCTGAGTAAAGAACGCCACGTCCGCACTCTAGGCAAGCTGGGAACGGAAGACCTCTACGGAGACTTCTCACAGTCCGCTCTTCGTCTCGGTTTCCCTCCAGCAAAATCACTTACGCCAATTGCAGTGCAAGTCGCGTTAATTATGCGTCGCTTCCCAGCGCCGACCAATGCCTGTTCTGGGAAGTGAACAAATTCCCACAAAATTTCCCTTCCTCTCAACTTCTGTTATTTAGCTCCTCCCAGGCCACCCATCAAGGTTAGCGTCTGCACAAACACCAATTTTTCCAGAATTCTGACACCCAGGAGAGTACTTCAAATCCCTCGGTCCTACGTTCCCATCGGCGGCCGGCGTATTTCATCTGTCGCTCTTCACCTGATTTACTTCAGACTCTGCGGACCGTGAATTCAGTGTGAAGTTGCTATAGTCACGAGCACGCATATTTTGACCTCTGTTGACCTCTCCACCGTAGCTTTGCGCGGCTTTCTCGCTTGTTTCACTGAAAACAGGACGACGGACATTTATCAACAGGCGTACAAGTTCTCCGTCTGCTTCCCGGTACACCAGCATGGGGTCAGGGTCAACCACCAATGCTGTCACTCATCTTAAGGCGGCTGGAGGCCGTGCCACGTTACCGCTTTCTCAGAGCTTGAGCCGCCCTAAGCTGCCTATTGTCGCTTCCCTTCGCCGTTCCCCAGCCGGCCATGGTCAACTCTAAATACTTCCCTGGGGTAAACTAGCGTCCAGTAAATCGACTCGTTTCCACAAAGTTTTCATGTCGTGTGAATTACTTTAAAACCATCACCTGACATTAATTATTCCAATACGTCCATACTATACCCTCTACAAGATGCATTGTGCCTTGTCAGTCATTTTGTTCAGCTCTACTGTTCGCTCAACGTGAGTTAGGTGATCTGTAATGACTTCATGTAAGGGGCATAGTTCTTGCCATCTTACACTATTTCCTGCGTAAACCAAAGGAAAAGAGCTTCATCCACTTTTTCGTACTGGGACTGTTTCAAAGTCTGCCGAATTTCGAGTGTTTTTCCCGAAGACGTTGCACGGTACTGTTCAAGTTTCACTCGGTTCTTCTTCCAGTCACGAATGCTTGCTTTACCAACATCCAGTTCCGTTGCCAGTTTACACACATTCTCGCCATTGTCTATCCGCTTCAAAGCATTCAGTTTTTCTTTGAAAGTTAACGTTGTTTGTTTTCCTTTACTCATGACGAAAATACGTTTACCACTACACCTGAACGAATACCATACAACTATTACGCGTGCCAGCGATCTACAACTAACATAACCAAGCGCTTTGCGAGCCAACTGGCAGTGCACTGACCTGAGACACTACAAAGGTCTCAACAATGCACAAGAACAAGGGCAGGAAGTGAGAGTGAGCCATTGTTTCTACACTTGTTCCCATTTGTTACCAAGGTGTACCTACTTATCTGCTTCGTATACTTCATTCTAGAAACTCGTCACCGTAATTCCGGCTAATCCGAGCAAATCTGTAATCCGAACAAGGTCCTGTCCCAATTAGTTCGGATTAACGGGGCTCTACTGTATTTCGAGGAAATATCGGTGAGCATAAACAATCATTTGCGAACAATTTGTTTTGATTTATTACATTATGCTAGATTCTAATTTGGACAGTCGTCTTTTCGCAACAGCATCTAAAATATGTTTCTTTGAGAATAATAACTCTGTGATCCCTTCCTGTATCCTGGAGACCAATCGCCACCTGACAAAAGCACGTTTCTATCACACCGCTCTGCCGACCGTTAGTGTCGCCTTTCTCTAGTGAGAGTAGCTCATCCGTTGCGCCGCGACGCTGAACGTGCCACCATGGGAAAATCCTTACGAGAACCGGGGACCGATCCTGGGTCCTCCCCGAGTCAACCAGACAAACTGACCGCTCAGCTTCGCAGGCGGACTTTTTCAGCATGACAGGCTGAGGCATAGAAGTACAGCACTGTACCGCTGTAGCCAGGGACACTCAGAGGCGTCGTTTCAGGAACCCAGCTGAAACTATTTTCCTTATTCGCCTACAATGGAATTCTCTTTGCGAGATCTGTGTGTTTTCTCTTGTGTATAAATGTTTATGACAGTGTATAAAAGGCGGTGCTTTATTTGTTTTGTTGATGAGAGAGAATGGAATAGCGTAGCTTGGCGCAGGCTAGAAGCCTACGGCTGTCGAAAAGCACCAAATGGACCTCCAAGACAGACGACCCTTATGTGACACACTGATCGTCATCTACAGGGCGACACACCTTCGGTCCTTGACGTACTGAAAATAGGTTAGGGATTTAACCCAGGAAAATGGAAAATGGTGACAACGGACTAGACTTCTATGACCCCCTCCCCCTTGCTCCCCTCCAGCCATCCTCTTCTTGCAGGGCAAATGGTGGGTGAGAAATTATTTTCCGATACAGGAACTGCACTTACTATATCCTAGTGGAGTATTGCCACACAGTAGTTTGCCTTAGCGATTTCGGCAACAGAGATAGACAGGTGTGCAAAGAGTGGTAACATGAAACATATTATTACAGGGACTACGGTTGGTTTCTGCATTCCAGTTAAATGTTCCATTGGATTTTCGCGTCGTTCCAAATGCCAATGACGTGCGTTGTGCTATATTGACGACAAGGCAGAGATCCCACCGCAATAGAACGCCTGTTATTTACCTAAATTACTCCTCGACAAATGACTTCCGCAATCCTATACCTATTTACGACTGCGAACACCTTTAACCTCTCGTCTGTTATGTAAATCCCGGAACTCGGACGAACTCCGGAGTCGAAGTGTCTGGATGCTTAGGAAAATAGTGCGAAGTAAAACTCCGCCTTCATCTGGCGCACCGCTGTGGCCGTCTTACTTTCGTTCCCGTGTGCCAACGGAGAGCCGCCGCACCTTTCATTTGGTATCACAGGCTAACCCAGGAGATTCCCTTCATGCAAATGGGTAATGGACGATCAGATAGCTCTATAAACATCCTCTCTTCAGCCACGTCATTAGAAGAAACTACTCATAAAATTCAGAAAACTGATGCCTGTAATAGTTCCGCAGTATTGGACAGCGGATTGTATCGGACCAGAGCAGTTTCCAAACCCCTACCGTCGTGGCAGCAGCTGTTGTGTGAACTCTTGTTCAGACCACTCACGTGGTTTCAGTCAAAACAATACTCCGCTCGGAGTGGTAACAAGTTATTTGATCTTAACGAGTTTTTCGGTGAACGAACTTAACTTTGGAGTTTCGTTTGCAAGTAAGTAATGCTACATTTTTATTGTATCTTTTAGAACTGATATTCCCTATGCAACACGCTATTGCTGTGTCAAGCACAAGCAACAAGTATCACAGAGTAATGCGTCGGATGAAGTAATTCCGGGCTAAATAGGATAAAACAGATAGCATAGTACCTTCTACGGTATTTCTCTTTAACTGGCAAAGACGAAACCTGGACATAAATTGGATGAAAATAACATGAAGGAATCCTTAGAGAAGGTCAGAGGTCATGAAATTACGATCACAGAAGCGAGTGAGAAACATTCAGTTCCAAGAAGTACGTTAGGTGACCGGCTTAAAGCTTTATGGCCAAACTAAGAGATGGCAACCTCTTACGAAAGAGTAAGTTCTTTTTCCGAGAACATTCAGTGATGAACAGGAAACAGTATTGTTATGACCACATTAAATATTTCATAGCCAGATTATACATCTAAGTAAACATAAGTTCTTAAAGCTAGCGTCCAAATATGCAGAGCAGCTGAGAACAAATGTTGAACCGGTTCAATCAGACAAAACTGAAAACAATTAAAGAGCTTTTATTTTTTTTAATTTTGAGCTTTTCCTCATTCGAGAGGCTTATCTCTAACATAATAATTTACTCGGAGATTACTATACAAAGAATAAACGTTCTTAAACTACATTTTGAAAATATTCCTTCAGGTGTTTCGATCTTGTTTGTCCTCTTCCTCTCCACCCATTCTCCTCATTGTGTGCTGTACACTTTGGAGCCAGGTGGTCATAGGTCGTCCTTTTCTCCCCTCCGGTTCCCACTCCAGGATCAGTTTTGGTATTCTGGCTTCCTCCATTCGTCGTGCATGCCCGTACCACTGTAATTTCTTCCTATCCATTACGTCATATATTCTTTCTTTTATTTCCATTCTCCTTATTAATTCGGTGTTTCTTGTCTTCTCTTTCCTGTAGAGTCTTGCCGATCTTCTCCAGAAGTCCATCTCTAGAGCTTGTAATATTTTAATGTGCTTTAGGTTAATTGTCCAGATCTCCGTTCCACACAGAACCACACTCTCCAATATAGATTTTTATATTAGCTCATTACATTCCTCCTCCATAAGACTGAGTTAAGCATCCCAATGACCCTCCGTCCGCTACTAATTCTTTTATTGATTTCTGACTCTGATTTTCCCTCGATTTCTAAAATGGATCCCAAAAAACAGAGAATGTTTATCTTTTTGATTTTCTTTCCTTCAATGTATGGCTCATCTTAGTCATTAGACAAGTATTCTGTTTTTTGGTAATCAATCTTCAAACCCCAAGTCTTGTATTCTACAGCTAGTTGATTGCACATATAGTTAGCATCCTCCCCATCTTGCGCTACGACTACTTGATCATCAGCATAGAATAAATGATGTAGGTAAACTCCATCTACCCCCATGAACCATGGACCTTGCCATTGGTGAAGAGGCTTGCGTGCCTCAGCGATACAGATGGCCGTACCGTAGGTGCAACCACAACGGAGGGGTATTTGTTGAGAGGTCAGACAAACGTGTGGTTCCTGAAGAGGGGCAGCAGCCTTTTCAGTAGTTGCAGGGGCAACAGTCTGGATGACTGAATGATCTGGCCTTGCAACACTAACCAAAACGGCCTTGCTGTGCTGGTACTGCGAACGGCTGAAAGCAAGGGGAAACTACAGCCGTAATTTTTCCCGAGGACATGCAGCTTTACTGTATGGTCAAATGATGATGGCGTCCTCTTGGGTAAAATATTCCGGAGACGTTTGTGGCACAACTTGACTAGAAGAAGGGATCGGTTAGTAGGACATGTTCTGAGGCATCAAGGGATCACAAATTTAGCATTGGAGGGCAGCGTGGAGGGTAAAAATCGTAGAGGGAGACCAAGAGATGAATACACTAAGCAGATTCAGAAGGATGTAGGTTGCAGTAAGTACTGGGAGATGAAGAAGCTTGCACAGGATAGAGTAGCATGGAGAGCTGCATCAAACCAGTCTCAGGACTGAAGACAACAACAACAACAAACAGCAAACTCCATCTCTTCTTTCTAATCCCATACTATTACATTTACGAGACCAGATTCTAATTCTAATATCTATATAGGTTTTAAATAATGATGGTGACATGGGACAGACCAGTAAAAGGCCTTTGCTTGTTCTAAATTTCTGTGAAAATTTATTACCAACTTTCACTTGTCAAATGTTATCTTTATACATCTGTTGTATTGTTTTAATCAAGTAAGGGTTTATGTTTGCCATATGTAGTGCTCTCCAAAGTAATTTTCTTGGAACAGTATCATACGCTTTTTCTAGATCTATGAAAATTAATCGTATATTTTTTTTATTTTTCCCTATGTTTCTCCAAAATCTGTCGTAATGTGAAAACGTGATCTCCCAGTCGTGAAACCACATTGTTCACCTCGGATTCTAAAATTTTTTTCCAGTTTGTTTTTAATTACTGTCGCAGAAATTCTCATTAATGTGTTTGTAACACAAATTCCTCGATAGTTTGAACTAATTTTGAGATCCCGTTTCTTAAACATGGTCTTAATGTAACCTAGCTTCATCTCATTGGATATGGAGTCTCCATGTATCATTTTGTTGAAGAGCTGTGTTATCAGTTTCACAATTTTGTCACCACCATATTCCAGACACACCAGATTGATATTGCCTGGTCCAGGTGATTTACCATTCTTTCCTGTTCTTAACGCTTGAAGTACTTCACTTTCTAAAATCTGGATCTCATCATCTTCATGTCCATTTTTTTCCACTGTTCCTTCTTCTAGATATTCTTCTCTGTCCTCATTTCATAATTTTTGGAAACACTCTTCCCATTCCTTTTGTGTTATCAGCTGGAGATGGGTTTGCTTTTTGTATCATGTTGAAGCCCTTTTAATACTGACCATGCTTCTTTTGCTCTCCCAAATTCTAATTTGATATTTACCTTGGATAATGTACTTTCCCATGCCTCATTTTTTGCCATCCTTATTTTTTTCATCACTTCATTTTTCTTTTCCTTGTATATTGATCTTGTTTATTCTGATTTATCATTCAACCACTGAAGAAACACATTTCGTTTTTCTCTAACGAGGACCTCTATTTTCTCTGAGCACCACTCTGCTGCACGGTTGCGGTTGCTATCTTTTTTAGCCAACACCTCTGTTGCTATAATTTTCACATTAGTTTTTATATAGTCATATATTTCCTCTGTACTTCCTTCAGATGATTCAACCAGTTTCCTTTCCATCCTGGCCGCAAAGAGTGTTCTCATACTTTCGTCTTATAGGCTGTCAATATTAAAAGATAAATTTTCATCTTTCTGAGTCTGGTTCGTTTTATTTATGTTACTTGTATCATTTCTTGCATTCTTCCATGGCCAAAAAGATTTCATTTTTACTAGATAGTGGTCTGATCCACAATGGTCTCCTCTGTAAGATCTGACGTCTACTGCTTTGAAACTATTTGTTTGCCTAATGATAATATAATCTATTATAGAACGAAGTTCTTTAGTGTTCTGTTGCCAAGTATATTTATGAATGTCCTTGTGTTTAAAAATGTGTTGGTAATTTTTAGATCAAATTGTTCACAAATTGCAATCAATCGTTCCCCATTGTCATTATATTCTTTCTCTCCATATTTCCCTATTCTACATGATTCTCTAATTCCTACTCTACCATTCATGTCTCCCATGATAATCAGTTCCTTTCTTCTTGGGATTTTTTCAATAGTCTCTCTGAGTGTGGCCCAAAATGTATCTTTCTCCTTATCTTTTGTCTCTTTCGTGGGTGCATATACGTCAATAGTCACAACTTCCCTAGAAAATAATGTCATTTCAACAGTTATAATACGTTGATTGATGAATGTCCAATTTTTTATTCTTTTTTCCATGATTTCTTTATCATAATGGAGACTCCTGCTTTTGCTCTTACTGCTTTTGATACCCCACTCCAGATATGTACATAATGATCCAGTCCTTCTTCTTCTTGGCCTTTCTTCTTTGTTTCAGAGAGTACGACAACATCCATGTTGAACATGTCAAGTTCTGCAGGTAGTAAATTTATTTTAGTGAAAATACCTTGCATATTCCAGCATTCAAACATCATTTTTCGTTTCTTGTCGCCAGTACGTCGTCCGAAGTTCCAATTTTTCCGAGGCATATTATCAGGTTTTTTAGCAGTTCTAGGTTTTTATGTGAGTGAGGAGCTAGCCCACTGCACAACCCCCAACCCGGAGGACCAGGTAATTTTTGCTCAAGGTTTCCTTCCTTTAGCCTTTGCTAAGCCAATATCATACTACAAAGCAGTAGTTGCTAGTTTTGGTCCCTCCCGGGCATTTTATTTGCCCGGTACCCACCATATATGGTGAGCATTCCCCTATCCGCCACCAAGGGGGGGCGCCCGATGGGAGACCAGCAAACTCCACATAGGAAAAACTTTTTATTATTTTATGAAAAGACATGATGTCATAAGGCCGAGGACAACTGGATCAGGAAGTTCGCAGAGAGCAGCAGCTTTCATCAACGAACAAGTTGGCAGATTCTTTGACAAACTATGTGAACTGATTTACAAGTACAATTTTATAACTATTTTCGATTCAATTAAAACGTTTTAGCAACAAAAGTGACCTTTTGTACATAAAATTTCATGTCTAATACAGCACCCCAAAAATTTAAACAACCAAAATATAATGGGTTGAAAAAATTGTAAAAATCAAGGAACTTGTATTCGTGTTACATGCAGTGTTATCTTCTTATTTTTCTTGTGACTTTATCCCGCATCTGCGTAGGGTCCACGTGGTTATTAATGGACTTGAGGTGGTTAATTTAAGTGGTAGCCAGATGCTCTTCCTGTCGCCACCCTGTTACCCCCCTTCCGAAATGTGTGAACCCCATCTGCCAGCGTGTAGCGTGATTCATGAGTGTGAAACTTTTCGAAATGTTTGCGAATCGTGTAACTGAGGCGGGACTTGGGTACGAGCCCCGTATTCACCTAGTCGGAAGTGGAAACCGCCTAAAATTCACAGACAGGCTGAACGTCACACAATTTTTGCTTTCAGCTTTGTGGAGTTTGAAAACAAAAATTTTCGAATAGGAATTATAAGAAGGAAAGGAGCACGAAAAGAAGGGTAAAAAACCATGTAGAACAACACCCACGGAACCTGTAAGCAGGACTTTAAATTATTACTGCATCATAGCAAAGTTAAACGCCGAAACTGTTTATAGCCTACATATATAACATCCTAAACGTAAATTAAAGAATAAAACAAAAGTTTGACCACATTCCAGGCCACTGAGGATGCCTTGCAAAAAATAAAGGTGAAATGCATGTGGCACAAAAAACTATGTTTCATTCAGTTGTAATCAGATCGTCCAAAAGTAAAAATTATCAGTATACCACAATCTGCTACCGGAGTTAACGTTTTGCTTTTGTTTGGATCTCCTCTATTCTTCTGCGAATCCCATGTGGCATGCACCACAGACTGACAATATTCAACGAGGTTATTTTAAGTTACCACCTTCGTTGATGGATACACTTCATCCAATGAAACTAAGTCCCGCACCTCTCTTTCGTACAATTAATTTTATGTGGTCGTTTCACTATAAATCACTCCTCTCCAATACTCCCAAATGTTTATCAGATGTGACATTTCAGCAATTTTTCGACAATCGTGCAGTTATACAACAACGAGTCTTTCCACCTATTTATGCGAAGCACGTTAAACTTGTTTATGTTCAAGTTCAAGGTCAACTACCAAACCCTCCACTAAGCGCCTATCCTCTATGGATCTTATTCATTTTGCTACAGTTATGTAGCAACAGCATTAACCGCGAACGCCCTCAAGAAACTTCCGACGTTACGTTACTTACATTTATGTATTATTAACACTAACATTTCTATAACACCGCTCTGGGGTACGCCTGAAGTTACTTCCACACCTAAGATTTCTCTCCATTAATAAAGCCTTGCTGTGTTCTATTTGCTAGGAACTCTTCGCCCTAATCACACTGCTGATCTGAACTTTGGTACGCTCTTTTTTCATCGCTATGTGCTAGTATGGAACTGCATCGTATACCTTCCGAAAGTCAATGAACACATAATCAATTTAGGCGCCGGTATGTACTGCCTTCTCGATCTCGTGGACGTTCAGAGAGAGCCGGGTTTCACGCAATCGCTGCTTGCGGAATCCTCGTTGGCACTAACTAAGGAGATTTTCCGTCTCTAAAAATTTCATAATACGAGTATATGACCAATAAATGTGTTCCAAACTTCTGCAGCTGAACGACATAGGCCTCTAGTTTTGTGCTGCCCTTTGACGATCGCGTTTGAGGACAGAAGTGACCTGTAAATTTTCTCTGTTGTTGTTGTTGTGGTCTTCAGTCCTGAGACTGGTTTGATGCAGCTCTCCATGCTACTCTATCCTGTGCAAGATTCTTCATCTCCCAGTACCTACTGCAACCTAAATCCTTCTGAATCTCCTTAGTGTAGTCATCTCTTGGTCTCTCTCTACGATTTTTACCCTCCACGCTGCCCTCCAATGCTAAATTGGTGATCCCTTGATGCCTCAGAACATGTCCTACCAACCGATCCCTTCTTCTATTCAAGTTGTGCCACAAACTTCTCTTCTCCCCAATCCTATTCAATACCTCGTCATTAGTTATGTGCTCTACCCATCTAATCTTCAGCATTCTTCTGTAGCACCACATTTCGAAAGCTTCTATTCTCTTCTTGTCCAAACTATTTATCGTCCATGTTTCACTTCCATTCATGGCTACACTCCATACAAATACTTTCAGAAACGACTTCCTGACACTTAAATCTATACTCGATGTTAACAAATTTCTCTTCTTCAGAAACGCTTTCCTTGCCATTGCCAGTCTACATTTTATATCCTCTCTAATTCGACCATCTTCAGTTATTTTGCTCCCCAAATAGCAAAACTCCTTTACTACTTTAAGTGTCTCATTTCCTAATCTAATTCCCTCAGCATCACCCGACTTCATTCGACTACATTCCATTATCCTCGTTTTGCTTTTGTTGATGTTCATCTTATATCCTCCTTTCAAGACACTGTCCATTCCGTTCAACTGCTCTTCCAAGTCCTTTGCTGTCTCTGACAGAATTACAATGTCATCGGTGAACCTCAACGTTTTTATTTCTTCTCCATGGACTTTAATACCTACTCCGAATTTTTCTTTTGTTTCCTTTACTGCTTGCTCAATATACAGATTGAATAACATCGGGGACAGGCTACAACCCTGTCTCACTCCCTTCCCAACCGCTGCTTCCCTTTCATGCCCCTCGACTCTTATAACTGCCATCTGGTTTCTGTACAAATTGTAAATAGGCTTTCGCTCCCTGTATTTTACCCCTGCCACCTTTAGAATTTGAAAGGGAGTATCCCAGTCAACATTGTCAAAAGCTTTCTGTAAGTCCACAAATGCTAGAAATGCAGTTTTGCCTTTCCTTAATCTATTTTCTAAGTTAAGTCGTAGGGTCAGTATTGTCTCACGTGTTCCAACATTTCTGCGGAATCCAAACTGATCTTCCCCGAGGTCGGCTTCTACCAGTTTTTCCAATTGTCTCTAAAGAATTCGCGTTAGTATTTTGCAGCTGTGACTTATTAAACTGATAGTTCGGTAATTTTCACATCTGTCAACACCTGCTTTCATTGGGATTGGAGTTATATTCTTCTTGAAGTCTAAGGGTATTTCGCCTGTCTCATACATCTTACTCACCAGATGGTAGAGTTGTAGAGTTTTGTCAGGACTGGCTCTCCCAAGGCCGTCAGTAGTTCCAATGGAATGTTGTCTACTCCCGGGGCCTTGTTTCGACTCAGGTCTTTCAGTGCTCTGACAAACTCTTCACGCAGTATCGTACCTCCTATTTCATCTTCATCTACATTCTCTTCCATTTCCATAATATTGTCCTCAAGTACATCGCCCTTGTATAGACCCTCTATATACTCCTTCCACCTTTCTGCTTTCCCTTCTTTGCTTAGAACTGGGTTTCCATCTGATCTCTTGATATTCATACAAGTGGCTCTCTTTTATACAAAGGTCTCTTTAATTTTCCTATAGGCAGTATCTATCTTATCCCCTAGTGAGATAAACCTCCACATTCTTACATTTTTCCTCTAGCCATCCCTGCTTAGCCATTTTGCACTTCCTGTCGATCTCATTTTTGAGACGTTTGTATTCCCTTTTGCCTGTTTCATTTACTGCGTTTTTATATTTTCTCCTTTCATCAATTAAATTCAATATTTCTTCTGTTACCCAAGGATTCCTACTAGCCCTCGTCTTTTTACCTACTTGATCCTCTGCTGCCTTCACTACTTCATCCCTCAGAGCTACCCATTATTCTTCTACTGTATTTCTTTCCATCATTCTTGTCAATTGTTCCATATGCTCTTCCTGAAACTCTGTACAACCTCTGGTTTAGTCAGTTTGTCCAGGCCCCATCTTCTTAATTTCCCACCTTTTTGCAGTTTCTTCAGTTTTAATCTACAGTTCATAACCATGTGGTCAGAGTCCACATTTGCCCCTGGAAATGTCTTACAATTTAAAACCTGGTTCCTAAATCTCTGTCTTACCATTATATAATCTATCTGATACCTTCTAGTATCTTCAGGATTCTTCCATGTATACAAACTTCTTTTATGATTCTTGAACCAAGTGTTAGCTATGATTAAGTTATGCTCTGTGCAAAATTCTACCAGACTTCCTCTTTCATTTCCCTCCCCCAATCCATATTTCCCCACTATGTTTCCTTCTCTCCCTTTTCCTACTGTCGAATTCCAGTCACCCATGACTATTAAATTTTCGTCTCCCTCACTACCTAAGTCTACAAATGCTAGAAACGTTGGTTTGCCCTTCCTTAATCTAGCTTCTAAGATAAGTCGGAGGGTCAGTATTGCCTCACGTGTTCCAACATTTCTACGGAATTCAAACTGATCTTCCCCGAGGTCGGCTTCTACTAGTTTTTCCAATCGTCTGTAAAGAATTCGCGTTAGTATTTTGCAGCTGTGACTTATTAAACTGATAGTTCGGTAATTTTCACATCTGTCAACACCTGCTTTCTTTGGGATTGGAATTATTATATTCTTCTTGAAGTCTGAGGGTATTTCGCCTGTCTCATACATCTTGCTGACCAGATGGTAGAGTTTTGTCAGGACTGGCTCTCCCATGGCCGTCAGTAGTTCCAATGGAATGTTGTCTACTCCGGGGGCCTTGTTGCGACTCAGGTCTTTCAATGCTCTGTCAAACTCTTCACGCAGTTTTATATCTCCAATTTCATCTTCATCTACATCCTCTTCCATTTCCATAATATTGTCCTCAAGTACATCGCCGTTGTATAGACCCTCTATATACTCCTTCCACCTTTCTGCTTTCCCTTCTTTGCTTAGAACTGGGTTTCCATCTGAGCTCTTGATGTTCATACAAGTGGTTCTCTTTTCTCCAAAGGTCTCTTTAATTTTCCTGTAGGCAGTGTCTATCTTACCCCTAGTGAGATAAGCCTCTACATCCTTACATTTGTCCTCTAGCCATCCCTGCTTAGCCATTTTGCACTTCCTGTCGATCTCATTTTTGAGACGTTTGTATTCCCTTTTGCCTGCTTCATTTACTGCGTTTTTATATTTTCTCCTTTCATCAATTAAATTCAAAATTTCTTCTGTTACCCAAGGGTTTCTACTAGCCCACGTCTTTTTACCTATTTGATCGCCTGCTGCCTTCACTATTTCATCCCTCAAAGCTACCCATTCTTCTTCTACTGTATTTCTTTCCCCCGTTCCTGTCAATTGCTCCCTTATGCTCTCCCTGAAACTCTGTACAACCTCTGGTTCTTTTAGTTTATCCAGGTCCCATCTCCTTAAATTCCCACCTTTTTGCAGTTTCTTCACTTTTAATCTACAGGTCATAACCAATAGATTGTGGTCAGAGTTCACATCTTCCCCCGGGAAATGTCTTACAATTTAAAACCTGGTTCCTAAATCTCTGTCTTACCATTATATAATCTATCTGAAACCTGTCAGTATCTCCAGGCTTCTTCCACGTATACAGCCTTCTTTTACATTTTCTCTATCACTGGGAATGCTCCGTTCCTCCAGTGACTTGCGGTACACTGCTGCTAGAAGAGAAGCAAATTCCTTTGTATACTTTCCGTGGAATCGTATACTATCATGTACAATCGTCTGTTCTCTGTTAAGCGATTTTAGCTGTTTTCTGTCCCGCGGTCACTATCTGCCACTTTCAAGTTCGTGCGCTGATTTAAAGGAGGAATCCCAGTACTGTACAATCTTTCTCAATGAAACGATTTTGAACGAAGTAATTTAGTAATTCGGCCTTTTCTCTGTTATTCTACGTTTCGATGTCACTGTGTGTCTGAACAAATGATTTTGATCCGTTTACTGATTTAACATAAGACAAAAATGTCTAAGAATTTCCCCTCACATTATCGAATAAATGGCTAGACGAGCGAAGGAAATCGCCTAAAAACAAAAACAACCCAGTCCCGCTGGTGTAACAGAGCAGCGGTCGTCTGGTGAGGTACGCGGACTCAATCAAGCTGTCCCCTCACCCTAACCCCAACCCCGTCTTGAATGCTGCTATTCGTGGGACTGAAACTAAATGTTCCCATTTCGTATTTAAATCAGAAAGTTAGTGACGATCTACGCCCTAATGACAAGTTGCGTTTGGCCGTTATTATAGAGTATATCTGACAATGATCTGCAACAACAGCTGAGAGTGGAAATCTAAATGAACTTAGAAAGTGACCCAATCGATGTCTGGATTCCTTCATTATTTTAAAAGTGATCACATTGCCCTCGCCGATCTCGTCTTCAAATTATTATTATTTTTTTGTGGTGTTGTTTAACATACCGTTATTGGCGAACTGAGCAACACCTCATGTAGATAAAAAATTAGAAGAAGTCACAACACCGAGTCACGTAACAACCGGATCATTTCCGATGCGAACACTTGACACCCAGAATGGAAATCATCTATAACAGAACACTGTCGAAACTATTCGTACTATGAATTCACGAAGAGCATTCAGCTTATAGTGCAAATAACTGACTTCCTGCAGTAGGTTTGCTACGTTTCACAGACAAGCAGAACTCTGAAAAAAAAAAAAGAAAACAAACAATATGCTGCAATGCCTACGGAGTTCACATGAAAGGCGCCAAGACGGAGCAGGTAGAAGCCTTCAGCGGAGTACCGTTTGAACAGAAGCCGTGTTGGAGGACCACCCGCGAGGGCCGACAAAGCGGTTTGGGTCTGCTGACAGTTATCTCTACCTGAGGGCCCTTGTAGCAGGTCCAGGTTCAACACGAACCGCTTATGTTCCCTGACTGAATAGCGAACAAAAGCACCTTCTTGCAGATAAGAGCCACCGACACTCGGACCTTAAGCTAGAAGGAGTGGCGACGAGGTCATCGACTGAAGACGAAGTTTCAACTGCAAAATATGAAACTGTGCAAGCACAATGTCTAGGAAAACGACAGCATCGTATCATGAAGCAAGCTTTATTGCAGAGGTTCTTTTGTTTACACGCTGTAATAATTTATCATCGAGACATAACGACCACAAACGAAAACGAAAAGAACAGTTGTGGTACCTGGCGCTTCGAAAAGGCAGCTATCAGACAGAATTACGGTAGCAGTCTAGTTAAACAATCAAGGCAGTTGGCAAACCGCCGATGAAATTATGCAAGCTCTTATCAAGGCTGACCACCCTACACAACAGAATGTGGGAAAAAGTAATAACGGAACCAACTGATATTGGCATAACAGTTGTGAAATATTACTTTAAATTATCCACTCTTAGAGGTTTATCGTGGTTAATTATTATCACAACTTTATGTGTAAGACATTCAGCACACTTATAAAGTTGCTTAGAATTGTTTGCCACATTTACCTTTTATTTATTTTGCACAACGCATTTCGAAGCTTTTGATCTCATCGCCAGCTGGAGGTTGTTAGTATAATTTACGCTCACTGCGCTGAACGTTAGCTCCCTCCTTAAAGGAGCACATTGCTTGCTTCAAAGGTAGCGATGGGAAAAACCGACTGGCTGAAATCGATACCGGTATTTCAGCTCTGAATAACTGGTATTTTTCATGTTTGTTTGTCTCGGTTATAACAGGTGGCTTTTTATTTATTTTTTACTAATAACCAGGTAAAAAAACCGAAATACGAAGTAGCCATAGCAGCGGTGCAAAAATTTTTCGTTTTTAAATAAACCTTTTTTCTAAAACAAGGTGTAATTTTTATTTGTAAGATTTGGATTGATTTAAAATATTTCGTTATTACAGAAAATGGCAAAAATGACCATTGCTATTTTAATAACAGTGGCGACAGAAACGAGCAACAAACACATGGCATAAGAATTGGCGCAACATTGCTGAGACAATAATGACCGTTTTGCCGTGTGTCGTGGTTTACGGTACGCGCGTACATGCTGTGTGCAAGACTCGCCCCCAGCTTCTCGCTGTCATCGCCGGACATCCGTTATACTGTAGAATGGCACCAACGCTAGTCTGGTAATATTTTTACGAAGTGACGTAGCAGTGAAGTACGATGCTTCATTTACTTTCAAAGATTACAGATTTGTCTGGCGTTCCTATGTACTAATAAAAGACAAAGAAAATTATTGCAGCAGTAATAAACTAGACACGTAACGTGTCATTTACAATATACAGTAAAAACAGAAAGTAGCTGATCGTCTGCTTGTGTCTACATAATCGACTTCGTCTGCTTGTAGCCCTTGAAAAAGCACACATTAACACGAAAAATAAGAGTTCTTCAACTTTAATTTTCACCTTTTAGCTCTGACTATTCGTAATGCCCAAATAGCGGTATGGTCCCCGATTATAACATGATTTTTGAGCAGAGTTTCAAAAAATCAGAATCAATAGAAGAATAGTGATGATTTTTTAAAGTATTCAGCCACTAATCGCCTTTCGAGGAAAGATTGTTTCCTTTTATTTGCCTATTTAATTAAATATTTTGATTGTATGTATCCTGAAACAGAGTCAAAATTTTTCAATCTTTTTTTAATTTCTAAGTTTATTACTGTAAATATTAGGAATAACCGGTTATTTATGAAACCAGTTATTTTGAGCGGTTTTAACAGTCAGGTTAAAACGGAAGGGGAAAAAACCTACATAATCGAAAATTTCTTGTTTCACCGAAAACCGCCATCCCTGTTTCGAGGTACAGTGATCCTCCACCGCTGAGCTGGCATGGCAGTGAATTAGTGTGCATGGGCCAGTTGGTGGTAAGGAATGAGCACAGTAAGCTGGGTGGACGTGGAAACGTGACAGAAAAGCAGATAGGAGCCGTTATGTTTGGACGTGCCCATGAGAACACCGTGAATGAAGCTGCCGAGAAGGAATGCTACAGCGGTACCATTCGCAACCATGTAGCACGAGGTAAGAACAGTCGTGAAAATATTAACAAGGGAACCTCCCCATCGCACCCCCCTCAGATTTAGTTATAAGTTGGCATAGAGATAGGCCTTGAAAAACTGTACACAGATCAATCGAGAAAACAGAAAGAAGTTGTGTGGAACTATGAAAAAAATAAGCAAAATATACAAACTGAGTAGTCGATGCGCAAGCTAGGCAACATTAAGGAGCGTGTTAGCTTACGAGAGCCGTGGTCCCGTGATTAGCGTGAGCAGCTGCGGAACGACAGGTCCTGGGTTCAAATCTTCTCTCGAGTGAAAAGTTTAATTTTTTATTTTCAGATAATTATCAAAGTTCAGGCACTCACACATAATCAACTTCGCTCTCCATAATTCCAGGACATGTTCAGATTTGCTTGGACATATACAGGATTTGACGGTCTACGCACGGAAACATTTGAAAACGCAAAAAAACATATGTTTTGACAGAGCACAGGGAAAACTGTGCGACTGTGAAACTGTTGCATTCATTTGATGCAGTTTATGTGACAAACTCTTATGTTTTCATCACTTTTTTGGGAGTGATTATCACATCCACAAGAAAACCTAAATCGGGTAAGTTAGAAGAATCTTTTCACCCATTCGCCAAGTGTGCAAGTTAGGTGGGTCGACAACATATTCCTGTCATGTGACGCACATGCCGTCACCAGTGTCGTAAAGAATATATCAGACGTGTTTTCCTGTGGAGGAATTGGTTGACCTATGACCTTGCGATCAAATGTTTTCGGTTCCCATTGGAGAGGCACGTCCTTTCGTCTACTAATCGCACGGTTTTGCGGTGCGGTCGCAAAACACAGACACTAAACTTATTACAGTGAACAGAGACGTCAATCCGGCCGAAGTGGCCGTGCGGTTAAAGGCGCTGCAGTCTGCAACCGCCAGACCGCTACGGTCGCAGGTTCGAATCCTGCCTCGGGCGTGGATGTTTGTGATGTCATTAGGTTAGTTAGGTTTAACTAGTTCTAAGTTCTAGGGGACTAATGACCTCAGCAGTTGAGTCCCATAGTGCTCAGAGCCATTTGAACAATTTTTTTAGAGACGTCAATGAATGAACGGACAGATCGTAACTTTGCGAAAACAAAGAAAGTAAAATTTTCACTCGAGGGAGGATTCGAACCAAGCAGTTGCTCACTCTAACCACGAGACCACGGCGCTCATAAGCTATCATTGTCCTTTATGTTGCCTATGTTCCACATGGACTACTCAGTTTGTATATTTTGCCTATTTTTTCATAGTTCCACACAACTTCTTCCTGTTTTCTCGATTGATCTGTGTTCAGTTTTTCAAGGCCTATCAACTGTGTCAATTTATAACTAAATCTCAGGGGGGTGCGATGGGGAGGTTCCCTTGTAAGCAACAGAAACGTCTTATCAATTACGATCGGTTTCAAAGCCGAAAAGAATTCCTGCTGTCAGTGAATACAGATCCATTTCAATCAGTTTCCGAGCGAATATTGCGAAAGGAACTAGTTGCATGAAGTGGACATTTGGAGTAGAGTACCTCGCAAAAAACCATTGCCCACTACCGCACCTCAAGCTTCTCGCTTACGGTGTGCCCAGTAACACAGGAACTGGACAGCAACTGACTGCAGGCGTGTAGGATGGACCGACGAATCGTCACTTTGGTTCTACATCTACATCTACATCCATCCGCAAGCCACCTGACGGTGTGTGACGGAGGGTACTTTGAGTACCTCTATCGGTTCTCCCTTCTATTCCAGTCTCGTACTGTTCGTGGAAAGAAATATTGTCGGTATGCCTCTGTGTGGGCTCTACTCTCTCTTATTTTATCCTCATGGTCTCTTCGCGAGATATACATAAGAGGGAGCAATATACTGCTTGACTCCTCGGTGAAGGTATGTTCTCGAAACTTCAACAAAAGCCCGTACCGAGCAACTGAGTGTCTCTCTTGCAGTCTTCCACTGGAGTTTATCTTCTTTTCAAATGACGCAAGGCTTTTAACCCACAGCATGCGAAGGAAGAAGTTCGAGGCGGAGGTGGTTCTGTGATGTTTTGAGGATTTTTTCGTACCGTAATTCAGATTACTGTGAACATGAACTAGGATGTTTATTTCAACATTCTCGGTGACCAAATGTTGCTCTTTCTTCTAAGTCTTACAAGTAAGCTGTGAACACTCCCCTCTTCCATGATGACAACAGCAGCGTTCACTAGCTTGCATGCGGTCTGATGAACTGACCTGTTAAAACACTCGATATTAATCCCACAGAGAAAATCTGGGGCTATATGGAGCAGCAGGTGAAACGTTGCAGTCAAAATCTCTATTTCGTGGCCCTGAGGAACCTAACCAAGGTCGAGCTACATGCCGTGTTACATGTGATTAACTTGATGTCCGAGGGGGTTGGGTGACAAATTTATTGTTTATCATGCTTATTAGTTCTGCGAGGGAGTAATGTGCTTAGGTGAATATTATAAGAGGTTAGAGACATAATACGAGTGAACTGCTCTGAACTCTCCGTAGAGCAGAATTCAGTTTTTAATGAAATTTTGTCCATTAACACTTATTATAAACGTCGTAATGAAAGGTCCGTCACTCGCGAGCATAGTAAGGATGTATTCGTGGTAGACATTTGAAAACAAACCAAAGAACTTATTGCACACAAACTAAATATATCAAAACTCTCTAAGATATACAGCACGCCTATACACATAAACAACCATCATTCTGACTTTGCACTGAAGAAATTGTTTTGTCTCTAGAGACGCTAACTGCTGCAAAAATTGTTATGGAGCCAGTCAAAAATATTTCATGGAAATTGTGGAATAGTTGTATATGTGCCTTCGTTCCTTGAGTCCAAGTGTCATTTTGTGTACGTATTTTTCCTGTTACTCTTGATTGCATTATTAGGATTAGGTAGACTACAAATAAATGTTTTCAGAAAAGGCTTACTAATCCTTAAATGTATGGTAAATTCTAACAAATTTCTTTCACGACATAGCTTTCCTTGCTATAGCCAGTCTATATTTTACATCCTCTAGTTCCTGCTATTGCCAGTCTATATTTTATATCCTCTTTAGTTCCGCCTTCTTCGGTTATTTCACTGGCCAAATAGCTACTCCCAGCGTCTCATTTGCTAATCTAATTCCCTCAACATCACGTATTTTAATTCTATAATATTGCACTACTATTCTTTGAATTTAATTGGTTTTCATTCTTTAGTCGATTCTCTAGATACCATCCATTCCATTCTACTGACGTAACATGTAACCGTCTCTAAGCGAACTACACGTCAGTGGTTAACCTTAGAGTTCTTAGTTTTTCTTTCTGAACCGTAAACCCCTTTTCAAATTTCTTCTTAGTTTCCTTTACTGCTTGCTCAGCGCCCGGAATGAGTAACGTGGAGGAAATGCTACTGTTAGAACGGTGGTGGGGTTTCTGTACAAGCAGCAAAAACACATTTTCTCCCAACAACTTCAGAACTCCAAAGAGTGCCATATACCGGTATTTGAGAAACAACTTTGTAAGTCATATCTTTGTATATCTTTGTTACCAGTTATCAACAATGAATATCGAAATTACTGCTCCCCCGCTGGCTTGTATAGGCACAAAATAAATGATACGTTCACCCAAATCGTCGTTTCCTCGATCGCGAAGTACGCCGTTTGATTTCGTATTGACGAGGTCTGTAGCGCTGTGATGTGGAGCCCGCCGTTATGCAGCACGTGAGTCGGGTCAAAAGGCCTGGGTGGGTGCAGCCAGACAAGGGTGGGCCTTTGTTGGCAGAGGGCAGGCACTACCGACCGCCCCTTTGTCTCGCCGCCAACTGCGGTATGCTTTGCAAAGCTGGCCCGCCGTCCCAGAAGGCACCCTGTCGTCCCGGATCAAGAATCCGGGTTCTGTCTCGACTGCAGCTAGGACTAGCTGTAGAATTTGCTCAAAAGTTGTCGCTTCGTATAAAAACAATGTCTATTTAATTACCTTATTTATTGTGTTGAACATCCGTGATTTATATTAATCACGTCTGGTTAACACATAGAGCCAACAGTCATAACTTTGAAAACTTAGTTCTCAGTCGTGGTACGATATGTTTCTAGCACCTACAGCCATTTCCAGATGTCTTTATGGCACGGTGCACAAGAACTGCTTGACATCAACTCTGTTCTGTAAGTTACAGGGGTGAACGAAGATATCGAGACACCAAAACCAGAATACATTATCAGGCCTAAAAAGGTATAGGAAAACCGTTGGCACTCAAAACAGCTATCAGTCGTCTCGCAATCGATAAATACCGGTCCTGTATGATTTTCAAGGGGAATCTTGGGATACTTCCGAAATTACCTTTACATCTGTCGATTATGTTCCGTTAAGAGCGACATATTAAGTTCTGTCTCCAAGAAAGTGTTGAATCCAGTCGAAAATCTGGTCTGGTACTCTGTAATCTCGTATTCCTGCAAAACAGGGCAAGTTAAGCTAATTTCTGGGATTTTCACGGTGTAGTCTCTTCGTGAGACGTAGGCTATGTGGAAGGAAGTAATATATTGTCCGACTCTTCCCGGAAAGTACTCGCTCGAAATTACAGTAGTAAACCCCTACGTGATGCACAACGCCTCTCTTGTAACGTCTGCCACTGGAGTTTGTTCAGCATTCCTGTAACGCTCTCACGCCGACTGAACATTCCCGTGTCGAAATGCGTCGCTCTTCGTTGGATCTTCTCTACCTCTTCTACCAGTCCTACCCGTTAAGGGTCCCAGATTGGTGAAGAACACCCAAGAATCGGCCGAACAAGCGTCTAATAAGCTACTTCTTTAATGGATGAGTTACATTTCTTTAAGATTCTTCCTATGAATCTCAGTCTGGCATCTGCTTTTCCTACTGTTGGTTTTACTTTATGTTGTCATTCCATTTATGGTCGCTCTGGATGATTTCTCCTAGATATTTTACGGTAGACACTGTTACCAGCACTTTCTCATCAGTAGTGTAGGTGTACAGTAGCGGCTTCCTTTTCCTATGTATGTGCAATGTGTTACATCAATTTACGTGCAGGGTCAACTGTCAGAACCTGCACCATTCATCCATCCTTTTCTATAGATATTTCGGCAAAGCATTAATGTCTTCTGGCACTGCACCATCTCCGAAGAGCCTTAAAGAGCTTCCGACCAATTCCTCTAAATCATTTGTACACGTCGTAAACAGTAACGGTACTATCACACTTTCTTGGGATACTTCCGAAATTACCTTTACATCTGTCGATTATGTTCCGTTAAGAGCGACATATTAAGTTCTGTCTCCAAGAAAGTGTTGCATCCAGTCGAAAATCTGGTCTGGTACTCGGTAATCTCGTGTTTTTTTTTTTTTTTCACTAAACCGCAGTGTGAGACAGTGTCAAATGCCTTCCTGGAGTCGAGGAATACGGCAGAAACCTGAGCGCCGACGTCTTCAGCAGTATGGATCTCATGGAGGAACAGAGCGAAATCAGTTTAGCAAGATCTCTGTTTGCAAAATCCGTCTCGATTTTTGTAGAGGAGATTTTTGTTCTCTAAAAACGTCACGAAATATTCATTAGGGTAAAGCATGTTCCACAATTCTACAACAGATTGACGTCAACAGTGTAGGTCTTTAATTATGTGCATCTCACCAACGGCCCTTCTTGACAAGGTGTTGCTACTTTCAGAAGAAATTGCATTAATTTTCGTAAAAGTTCAGAATTAAGTCACTCATTTAATAAAAGAGGCCTCTGTTTCTTTTAACGTTGCCGCCATTGTTTTTTTTTTTCAAGTCCATAGTTACCCATAATTGTTCTAGTGACCCACGATAAACTGCTGCTAGAAAGGGAACAAGTTATTTCGTATAATCTTTGTAGAATCTTACACGTTCAACTTTTACACGCAATTTACACAAAGTAATGTAACTACGCCAGACACCTCTTGTTAATATACAGATAATCATACATAGATCATAAGGTATGATTAGTATAAATAGTAGTGAAACAAGGGCACCGCTCTCCTTTTTTGCTCTGCTTGTCTGATCTTTTCTTTTTACTATCGTGTTTGTCTCTCTCGGTTAGCTTGATTCATTTTAAGCAATGAATTCTGCGGATTCGATGAAATGATCATTGAATATATTTCTTGATCTGTTACTTAATTATTTACACCTGGAACTCTTATTAGAAATCAGAATAGCAAGTGCGTGCATTTGAATACCGAGCGTTCCATGTAGAGGATCATTCGTTCTAATATTAGGCTATGTGGAATAATGTAAGTTGACTTTTATTTCTTTAAAATATGCAGTCAAAGTTTGACCATATTTATTTATAAACCTGTCCTTCCTTTACAGATGCATAATGTTGTGTGTTTTCTTAAATACAGAACCATTTCTTTAGCTTATTATAGTTTGCGTGCGCCATTTCATGCGCTGTAATCTTTTGTTTGTGAAATACGATAGAACCTGCAGTCATTTTAATATTACGAAGTCCGATAATCAGTTTAACAGCATTTTTCCCAAGGAAACATATTTAAATTCACGGTCAGTAACAAATTTTACCAACAGACTTGCTCTCAAAGCCAAAACGGTGGCTCGTTACTACTTTCAGAAGAAATTGCATTAATTTTCGTAAAAGTTCAGAATTAAGTCACTCATTTAATGAAAGAGGCCCCTGTTTCTTTTAACGTTGCCGCCATTGATTTTCATTTTAATAAAAAAATGGTTAACAGGCAGTAATTGCCTTCCACATTAATTGCAAGTAAAATAATTAAATCCCAATTAACTGGCGAAGAAGTTAAATTGGCGACCTCAGAGGAGGACTGCCACGGAATAAATAATAAACGAAATTTTATTGTGTCTGCAATTGTTACAATTTCATGGTTGTCTTTATATGTATTTTCTGCTCTTTGTATGAAACAAATTACTAATGTCTGCAATTGAGAAACATCAAGAGAGCGAACTAAGAAAAGGAATAATAAAAGCAATAACGCGATAAGAAATGAGAGACCGCGTTAGATCTTCCGAGGGGAAACAGTTTTGCAGGATCGAAGTCAGTATTTCGGCCATCTCTCCGTCATTTTCTGTTTCGTTGCCATAATGGTCACTCAGTGAATTTGTGATTTTGTACCGCTTACTCATTTTACGCAAAACCAAAACCTCTTAGGGTTTTTAGTCGGACCGGTTGACAAAATTTTAGTTTCAAGGTCATTGGATGCTTCTCTGATTGCTTTCCTTACGCTGATTTTCATTTCGTTCTTTTATTTGTCAGCTAGGTTTTGACTTCTCTTGAATCTGTACTGAAGCTCTATTTGTTTACGTAGCAGTTTCCTGGCTCAGCTATTAAACCACATGGGTCTTTCCCATTCCTTAAGACCTTCCTCGAAACATACTTGTCTAAGGCATATTGAACGGTGCTTTTGAATTTTTTCCATTTGTGCTCCAGATCTTCGTCCCCAACACTGAATATTTGAATTTGACTATTCAGATACTGTGAAATTTGCCAAGCAAAAATATTTTCATGCCTTTCGTGGCATTCCTTGTAATATGAGTAGTCATAGATGCTATCACAGCTTTATGATCACTGATACCCTCCTGTATATTAACTGATTCGAGAAGTCCATATCTGTTTGTTGCTATGAGATGTGAGACAAGACTCATCCGACCAAATTACGTTCTCCTATTGCTTTTTAGTCCTTGTTAAATGGCTTTGGAACCCCGTTTTCGTGTTACGGGGATTTGAATTGCATCATTATTGTGGGTTTTTGGAATCCTAGCACGTCCTGGAATCTACTGCTGCTAGAGCTCCTTTCATGTTGCTTTGGTGCTGGCAGGGTTCGGGAGTACGATATTTAGTTCAGCAATGACTTTCGCAGCTGTCGTCAATTTATTTTTCATCTCGGTCCTCTTCAATAAGCGCCCGTCTCGATCACTTAGCACATACTTTCGTCCGCGTTGTGATTTAGCGGACAATTTATTTATTTATTTTTTTAACGTCAATTTCCTTAGGACCAAATTGAGGACCAAAGTTCCAGGGTCATGGAACGTGTCAGTACATGAAATTACAACATAAAATTAATAACAGATAATAATAAAATGTTTATGAACCCGAAAAAAGTCAATCCAAAATTTCAAGTAAGCGCAATCAACAATACAATAAGAATCAGCTTACTTTTTCAAGAAACTCCTCGACAGAACAGAAGGAGTCACCCATTAGGAAACTCTTCAGTTTCGATTTGAAAGTGCGTGGATTACTGCTAAGATTTTTTAATTCGAGTGGTACCTTATTGAAAAGGGATGCAGCAGTATACTGCACACCTTTTTGCACCATAGTTAAGGAAGTCCGATCCAAATGCAGGTTTCATTTATGCCGAGCATTAACTGAGTGAAAGCTGATTATTCTTGGGAATAAGCTAATATTTTTAACAAGAAATGACAGTAAGGAATATGTATATTGAGAGGCCAATGTCAAAATGCCCAGACTCGTGAACAGGGTGTAATCTCCCCACGGAAAATTACCTTCTACCACGCAATAATTAATAATGGTCAATCAACTCATCCACATTTATTTACGTTTGAAAAGTATCTGATCGGATTTTCTAGTAATATATGCGCCGACAGCTAGTCGACGCCAAGGTATTTTTCTAGTACGTTTATTCTTTGGAATAACAGAGATACCGAGATGTATTCTCCATGGTTAATATAGAGGGATAAGGGAACAGCTTCGGAAGTATCGATTGGAAGATTGTCGGGTTGCTAAAAGAGACATATTTACTCTTCCTCTCGCTAAAACGAGCTATTAACGTTTGTGCCACTAGCGTGATAGGTAAAGAGAAAGACAAAACTGTAAAAGCAAATTACATGAGACTTGGAATCAACAGAAAACGGAACATGTAATGGAAATGGATTGAATATACAATTTTCCTCAGAAATAAGGTTTGTGACCATTTTATTCTAGAGTGAATGACGAATGAGTTCTCTGTTTGAATCATTGATGATTGTCTTGGCCCTGTAATTAGTGGGGAAGTTTCAGCTGTGACGAAGAGAGCCTGCAATCTCCGAGTTTTTTTATAAATCGTCCAAAAAGGCTTCGTCCACATCTGAAATTCTAGATCTGTCGTAAACTGAACGAATTGTTCAAACGATCGATTTCCCCAACTGAATGCAGCGCTTAATGAAAATAACAAATGTAAAGATCTTTTCCAGCAAGCCAGCCGCTGAATATTAAGACGAAGGGCTCCACCAGAGATTCTACTAGGCTGATTTCACGTAAATAATATATTTAAACTGTACACAGATAAAGGACAGAGAGAGAGAGAGAGAGAGAGAGCGAATGAAATTCTAGAAAATACTCAGAATCCTCCATTAGCATAATTGTTTGTCTGTCTTATCACGGATCAGCCTACATATAAAACAGGAAGCCCTAACTTTATTGTACCGATTTATGTGTGAGAGTGAAGAATTAATAAAGGCGACAGATACACCTCTGTACAGACAAAACATTACACCAAGTTAGCGGCAAGCTGCATTCACATACTTACATCATTTACAGTAGAGAATTCATTATAATGGCCAATCCGTGACAGGACACGTTTTTGGACGTTGTTAAAATAATTTTGTTTTCTGTTTCATGTGAACTACGACGGGACAACTTAACTTGGAAAAGAGAAGAAATACTCGCAGTCAAATTAAGTGGATCTACAAATAAAAACAGCACGCTGGGCGCAGTAAAATGGCCAGATCTATAAATTTTTATTAAAGCTTGCTAGTATTGATGAAGTATACGCTTTGCTGTTTAGTATAATGGTGGATATTTGAACATTTACTAATTGGAGTACTCTTGTGTGAAGTGAGATATATATATTGAAGGTAGAAGCTTGCTAGTATTGATGAAGTATACGCTTTGCTGTTTAGTATAATGGTGGATATTTGAACATTTACTAATTGGGTTCATGCTAGAGGTAGTTTGATTGACCTGCCCTAGTTGCATTTATGTGTATAAGTACAGTAAGAAAGTAAACACAGAAGTACTCTTGTGTGAAGTGAGATATATATATTGAAGGTAGAACATTTATATGGTTTTAACTAGGGCAATGTTTAAGATGAGTCAAGCAGAGCAGAGCAACACGCAACAGCCTTCAGCTGTTAGCACTGAGAATAATGATGTAGTAAGAAGTGTTGTAGAACCGATCGCTACAGATAGCGCAATAGAACGCCCTGTAGACACGGCTGGAGATGTAACAGCAAGTATGCAACATGGATTAGATCCATTGGTAATTATCATGAGACAGATGCAGATGATAACCGAGAGCATGAACAATATGAAAATCGACATTAACGCGAAATTAGCATCAGTTACTGAAGGGCAAGAAAATCTGAAAAATGACATTAATGCGAAGTTAGCCTCAGTTACTGAAGGGCAGGAAAATTTGAAAACCGACATTAACGCGAAGTTCGCCTCAGTTAATGAAGGGCAAAATGATTTGAACGCGAAATTAGCCTCAGTTACGGAAGGGCAGGAAAATCTGAAAGCTGAGATTAAGCAGCAGTTACACGACAGTTTTTCCGAATTAGAGCAGCGGATAGAGGCGAAGACAAAGGAACTTAAAGATCAGGCCGAAGAGACGGAACGAAAATTAACTGCACAGATAGAATTGGTGAAAGCTCAATGTGAGGAATCTACTCACCGCGTACGTGTAGAAATGAAGGAGTATGTGGCTATTAAGATAGATACCGTACGGGAACAGGTGGAAATGGTTCCGCAATTAGTACAAAAGCAAGATGCCATGTCATGTGCAATTGCGCAACTTCCTGAATTGGCACGTTCGCAGACTAACCTAAAGGAAAGTGTTGAACATCTGACAGAACGTCAAGACGTTATAGACCACCAAATTAATGTATTAACGGGTAAATTATCCGAAATCACATTAGAAAACAAAAGGCTAATGTGTGAAATTGTTGAGCAAAATGTTAAAGCAGCATTCCAGAGTCTATGTGGCAAACAGGAAGAGAATTTGTTTGCGAAAGGACTTGAGGAAGTGCGACAGCAGTTAGGTGCTGATTTCGAGCATTGGAAACAAACGATAGAAGAGTCGATACGCGTTTCACAACAAGGCTCAGAACAAATGAATACAGGCCAGCAGCCGAAGTTGGCAGCGACTATAGAGCCAGTTACTGCACATTCGCACACAATACCGACTTGTGTAAGTAACTCAAATATTAAATTGCCACGAGCTAGTTGTTCGCGTGAAGTTTTATCTGACGGAGATTACGAAAGCCTTTGCCATGCCGAAGAAAAAATGATAAAGCATCGGCAATTCCAGATTTTTAACACTGACAAAAGGGGGGGTCCATCCGATTGTTTTTATTCGAAGTTTTAGAGGAGTGCTACCTAGAAATTGGTCGGAGTGGCAGAAGATCAGTTTCGTTACGGGGTATATACAAGGTTCGGGGGCGATCTGGGCCTCGGACACGACTTCTGTTTGCTCGACATATGACGATTTTGAGAAAGCGTTTTTAGCAAAGTTCTGGTCAGAAGGGGTACAGGAACGCCTAAGGCAGTAGGTGCTCTACCCAGAGCCTTTCTCTTTTTCAAAAGGAAGCCTTAGGAAGTATTTTGAAAAATATATAAATAAAACTAGATATTGGGACAGACCTATGCCCTTGCCAGACATAATAAACATACTTAAGGCAAGACTACCAACTAGCATCCGGAATCAATTAATTTACGGCAACGATAAAGACCTGGAGTCGTTCCTCACGACGTTAGACCATATAGATATTATCGAAGGGAACAACCAGAAAGCCCGTAACAACAGATTCCAATATAGGGAGATAGAACCTCCGCCAAATGGTAGGCAAGTGAACGCACAGAGATCGCTAAATAGTGGTGAAACCCCTCAAAATCTCAACAATAATACCGGCAATAGTCTTGCGAGGGGCTATCCAAGCAACAACAGGAATGGGAAAAGATACAATCCCGTATGGGGGAACGAAAGGAATTTCAGACCGCAAGCCTGGAACAATAACAGTAATAGAAAGTGGAATCAACCGGGGGGAATAAACTCAAATAACCAACATCAGTGGGGACGGACATCTGCGAATCAACCGGTAATTACCGAAGTAACGGACGATGTCAACCACCAGGCGAATCAAAATCCAACAAACCTGTAAGGACCCACTCGTGCCCCGGAGGAGCGGTCAACAATTGGTTGAGGGGCAACAGGATATGTGTAC
This sequence comes from Schistocerca nitens, assembly GCF_023898315.1. Classification (NCBI taxonomy): domain Eukaryota; kingdom Metazoa; phylum Arthropoda; class Insecta; order Orthoptera; family Acrididae; genus Schistocerca; species Schistocerca nitens. The sequence continues at coordinate 833,930,376 of NC_064614.1, forward strand.
CCATGCTAACGTATAATGATGGACGATTACTGGCAGATGAATTGACCGAGGACTTAGAACCCCAAGATGAGGATAAGAAACAGGTGGCAGTAGCCGAAGTGCAAGTCATTTTGGAGACTGTACCTATAGTGGCGGTTTTAGACACAGCTGCAACCACAAATGTTATTTCGGAGGCTCTATTCAACAAGATCAGAAATATAAGACGAGTACCAATTTTTCCAGTTCAAAATTGCAGAATAATAGGCGCCGTTGGGGCTAGATCGGCGAATGTAAAGGTGCAGTCACTACTTAGTGTAGAAGTAGGAAATGTAGCAATATTAAGCACATTCCTTGTTGTGAAAAATTTGGTGGTAGACTGCATTATTGGAGTCGACCGCCTACGTCAATACGGATGCAGAATAGATTTTAAAACAGGAAAAATTTGGTTAAATGTAAATAAACAAGAAATTGAGTTGGACTTGTTGAAAAAGGTAAGCTTTACCAGAAAATATAATAGTGGGATCAGTGTGCAAGTAATCAGGACTGCACAAAATTCTAAACAGCACGTAAATAAGGAGTTCCAAGTCAAAGGAGATTTCGGTCAATTAGTGTATGAGAAGTTAAATGAATCCGACTGCATTATTGAAGATCAGAAGAAGCAGCTCAAAGAATTATTATTAGCGTATGAAAACGTGTTTGATGAAAGGCCAGGAGTTATTAAGGGATACATATGCCATCTCTACGTTAAGCCGCACGAAACGTATTGTAGAACTTTCTATCCTGTTCCCTGGAGGTTAAAGGCTCAAGTTCAAAAAGAAATAGATCGCATGTTGAAATGGGGTTTGATCGAACCCTCTACAAGCCCATACTGCTCCCCATTGTTGGTCGTGCCAAAAGCATACCCGGGATCGAACAAAATAAAAGGGTTATTTTCTCATAACGACTTAAAAAAATATAATGAAGATTAGAAGATAGGGAGGAATGGTGTTCCGAGTGACAGAGATGAACGCTCGTAAAAAACATAACAATAAACTGTGCGTGTAGTGTTAGAAACCTTTAACTTGAAATAGTTAATCAGTGATATAGAGTATAGAAATAGTGACTAACTATTACTATCGAGTGTTGTAAAGAAGATAATGGAGATAGGCTTCACCTGTGTTTGGGTGAACATAGAACTTTAGCATTGCTAATGTCATCAAGAATTATTAAGGATCTAACTGACCTTCAAGAAGAATGAAATGTTTCCCGCAAATGACGCTGAATAATCAAAAGAGGTTCCGAGTGAATATTCATATATAATCTGAAGTGAACGCTTACATGTGTAAACGTGTGAAGGGATATGTTGTGGCAGTGAATCGTGAGTGACGGTTAACGCCGCAAAGATAATTTCCCGCGCAAAACAGTTGACGTCGGCGCGAGAATTAAAATCGATATAGACGACACAGATATGCTTTGTAAGAGACTCGCACCAAACGCGAGGGTAAACTGCTTCATGTTGAACTTTAAAAAGGAAAACGTGTTATAATTAGAAGTTAAGAGTTTTTAATTTATTAATAAATGATTAAAGAAAGTAATATTCATAGAATAGTAGTTATTTAATGGTTCGTGTTCGTTTGGGAATTTTGTTAGAAAAATCCATTTCCATATATGAGCATGGGTGAACGCCGTATAAATCAGAGAATAAATGAAAGAAGTAAATCCGCATTCCTCAATGCTAATAACTTTTACATTACAGTACTCAAGCGGAGAGATATATGTATTTAGAATAAAAAGTTTTTGAGTATAGATAAATTATATGACTTATCAAGGAAATATGGATTATGTCTTTGTATAAATTGAACTACACTTTCCATTATTCGATGATTTGAATCCAAAATCTATTGTAAGTTACATGAATCCTTTAAATTACGAAGAACAAATCAGTGATAGAAAATCTGTTAGAACTTTTGGACTTATAAGCACAAGTGGGGAGGCAAAGTCAAAAGGAGTATTCAAACGAGAGTAAATCGGATGATGCTTTTGGCAACATCATTAGTTAATGGTTGAATTCCTTGAAGTACGTCGTAACAAAAAGGATCCATGAAGCCATAAGGATTTTGGTTTGAAAAAGGAGAATCTTGGACGGTGCAACCTAACCAGTTCTCTTACAGGAAGAGTTTCCCTTTTGGTCATCGCTAATTCTTTTGGAATGAATGTTGCATGTGAATTCGAGTATCCCTGTTCCTTCTACTCTTCCCATTGTGGGCCGCGTAGAAGATCAACTACAAAGGGGGCCGCGTAGAAGACCGACTACAAATGTGGACGTCGGGGACATGCAAGACCCGGGGGAGTTTAGCACCACAAAATATTGTCCTAGGAACAAGATTGTAAAACGAGAATTCACGTTATTTATTGTAAAACTTTTTTTTTTTTTTGCTAGAGGCACAAGCCACTCTTCTCCAAATCGTGATACAAATTGATCCCTGTCTTTCCTTTAGAGATCTATTTCAAAATTATATTTTTTTTTCTTCTATAGGCTTTCCTATCTTCTATGTACCGTAGGCTGGGGGTCTAGGCTTAAGAGGTTTTCCAAGGTTTCCCTGCTTAAGAAAGTTCCCGAATGGGTAGACCCTGATAACAGTTTCATGAAAGATCATCTTCCTTGGTTGTGCACAGCAAACATAACACCTAGATGTACGTAAAAGCAATACAGCCGCGGTACCTGTCTCTTCATTTCTTCTGTCTTCAACGTTTCTTTTCTTCGTCTGTCTCAAACATACACTCGTGGAAATTGAAATAAGAACACCGTGAATTCATTGTCCCAGGAAGCGGAAACTTTATTGACATATTCCTGTGGTCAGATACATCACATGATCACACTGACAGAACCACAGGCACATACACACAGGCAACAGAGCATGCACAATGTCGGCACTAGTACAGTGTATATCCACCTTTCGCAGCAATGCAGGCTGCTATTCTCCCATGGAGACGATCGTAGAGATGCTGGATGTAGTCCTGTGGAACGGCTTGCCATGCCATTTCCACCTGGCGCCTCAGTTGGACCAGCGTTCGTGCTGGACGTGCAGACCGCGTGAGACGACGCTTCATCCAGTCCCAAACATGCTCAATGGGAGACAGATCCCGAGATCTTGCTGGCCAGTGTAGTTGACTTACACCTTCTAGAGCACGTTGGGTGGCACGGGATACATGCGGACGTGCATTGTCCTGTTGGAACAGCAAGTTCCCTTGCCGGTCTAGGAATGGTAGAACGATGGGTTCGATGACGGTTTGGATGTACCGTGCACTATTCAGTGTCCCCTCGACGATCACCAGTGGTGTACGGCCAGTGTAGGAGATCGTTCCCCACACCATGATGCCGGGTGTTGGCCCTGTGTGCCTCGGTCGTATGCAGTCCTGATTGTGGCGCTCACCTGCACGACGCCAAACACGCATACGACCATCATTGGCACCAAGGCAGAAGCGACTCTCATCGCTGAAGACGACACGTCTCCATTCGTCCCTCCATTCACGCCTGTCGCGACACCACTGGAGGCGGGCTGCACGATGTTGGGGCGTGAGCGGAAGACGGCCTAACGGTGTGCGGGACCGTAGCCCAGCTTCATGGAGACGGTTGCGAATGGTCCTCGCCGATACCCCAGGAGCAACAGTGTCCCTAATTTGCTGGGAAGTGGCGGTGCGGTCCCCTACGGCACTGCGTAGGATCCTACGGTCTTGGCGTGCATCCGTGCGTCGCTGCGGTCCGGTCCCAGGTCGACGGGCACGTGCATCTTCCGCCGACCACTGGCGACAACATCGATGTACTGTGGAGACCTCACGGCCCACGTGTTGAGCAATTCGGCGGTACGTCCACCCGGCCTCCCGCATGCCCACTATACGCCCTCGCTCAAAGTCCGTCAACTGCACATACGGTTCACGTCCACGCTGTCGCGGCATGCTACCAGTGTTAAAGACTGCGATGGAGCTCCGTATGCCACGGCAAACTGGCTGACACTGACGGCGGCGGTGCACAAATGCTGCGCAGCTAGCGCCATTCGACGGCCAACACCGCGGTTCCTGGTGTGTCCGCTGTGCCGTGCGTGTGATCATTGCTTGTACAGCCCTCTCGCAGTGTCCGGAGCAAGTATGGTGGGTCTGACACACCGGTGTCAATGTGTTCTTTTTTCCATTTCCAGGAGTGTAATATTCTTTTTCAGTCGGAGGACTGACAATCATCACTTCCGGGTTATCCACGCTAATAGATAGCTCGCGAAGTGTGTTCGGTGAATCAAAATTGAGCTCACAAACTTTGCTCGCTGCGAGGGGCATTGTAATCTCCCCACGGAAAATTACCCTCTACCACGCAATAATTAATAATGGTCAATCAACTCATCCACATTTATTTACGTTTGAAAAGTATCTGATCGGATTTTCTAGTAATATATGCGCCGACAGCTAGTCGACGCCAAGGTATTTTTCTAGTACGTTTATTCTTTGGAATAACAGAGATACCGAGATGTATTCTCCATGGTTAATATAGAGGGATAAGGGAACAGCTTCGGAAGTATCGGTTGGAAGATTGTCGGGTTGCTAAAACAGACATATTTACTCTTCCTCTCGCTAAAACGAGCTATTAACGTTTGTGCCACTAGCGTGATAGGTAAAGAGAAAGACAAAACTGTAAAAGCAAATTACATGAGACTTGGAATCAACAGAAAACGGAACATGTAATGGAAATGGATTGAATATACAATTTTCCTCAGAAATAAGGTTTGTGACCATTTTACTCTAGAGTGAATGACGAATGAGTTCTCTGTTTGAATCATTGATGATTGTCTTGGCCCTGTAATTAGTGGGGAAGTTTCAGCTGTGACGAAGAGAGCCTGCAATCTCCGAGTTTTTTTATAAATCGTCCAAAAAGGCTTCGTCCACATCTGAAATTCTAGATCTGTCGTAAACTGAACGAATTGTTCAAACGATCGATTTTCCCAACTGAATGCAGCGCTTAATGAAAATAACAAATGTAAAGATCTTTTCCAGCAAGCCAGCCGCTGAATATTAAGACGAAGGGCTCCACCAGAGATTCTACTAGGCTAATTTCACGTAAATAATATATTTAAACTGTACACAGATAAAGGACAGAGAGAGAGAGCGAATGAAATTCTAGAAAATACTCAGAATCCTCCATTAGCATAATTGTTTGTCTGTCTTATCACGGATCAGCCTACATATAAAACAGGAAGCCCTAACTTTATTGTACCGATTTATGTGTGAGAGTGAAGAATTAATAAAGGCGACAGATACACCTCTGTACAGACAAAACATTACACCAAGTTAGCGGCAAGCTGCATTCACATACTTACATCATTTACAGTAGAGAATTCATTATAAGCGGTCGACAAGAGGTTCGTGGACTTACACCACTTATTGCCCCAACCGCCCGTTTATGAGCCAAAAATAACTTTTTAGAATGGGTCAGAGTTACCCCAAAATGTAATACCATATGACATAAGCGAATGAAAATAAGCAAAGTAGACTAACTTTCGTGTCGATGATCACTCACTTTAGATACCGTCGAACAGTAAAGGTTGCAGCATTAAGTCTAGATTAGATTAGATTATACTTGTTCCATAGATCATGAATACAACACTTCGTAATGATGTGGAACGTGTCAGGTTAATAAAAGGTGTCTATACAAGATATTACATCAGACAAAATATTACATGACACTCACTATTTTTAATTTTTTCAATTTCTTTTTTGTGGGAGTTGGGAAATTACCCACTTATTATATCCAAAAATTCATCTAATGAGTAGAAGAAGTTGCCATTAAGAAATTCTTTTAATTTCCTTTTAAATGCTATATGGCTATCTGTCAGGATTTTGATGCTATTAGGTAAGTGAACAAGTGGCAGCATAATTTACCCCCTTCGAGCCAAAGTTAGATTTAACCTTGAGTAGTGAAGATCATCCTTTCTCCTAGTGTAGCCATGTACAGTGCTATTACTTTTGAATTCGTTCGGATTGTTAATAACAAACTTCATAAGTGAATATATATATATTGTGAGGCTACAGTGAAGATTTCTAGCTCTTTAAATAAGTGTCTGCAGGATGACCTTGGATGAGTTCCAGCAATTATTCTGATTACACGCTTTTGTGCAATGAACACTCTTCTACTCAATGATGAGTTACCCCAGAATATGATGTCATACGAAACCAGAGAATGAAAATAGGTGTGGTAAGCTAATTTACTCAGATGTATATCGCTGTATAAATCTTCGATACGGTGCCTCTTGAAACACCACAGACTTTGGCTACGTTGGTAACGGAAGCACACACCATACGGGGACCAGCAATTCGCCCAGATCCCTATTCACTTTCAGCCGACATGACGCACTCACTACTTCTCAGAACGCGGTTCTGACAACGACTGACGCTTTCAGTGTATTGAGGACATCGCAGAGATGCCTTTTGCGATCAAAGACAACCATCTGCATTTATATTCAAGCATGCGTTTCTCGCTATATTTCCTTATTTTCGTCCAAAGCCGTGCGAAAGGACACGGCCGATTTGCTCCCCTGTCATCTCCCCGATCGGCCGTCTTTAACGACCTCGTCGTCAACGGTACATTAAACTCTAATTTTGCATCCTTCTTTCCTGCCTTCCTTTGGTCCTCTTAACATTTTATTACGATCGCGTAATTAGTAATTTTATCGTTAGAATTGTTTTTAATACTATTCATATTGGGTTACATAACTTTGTAGACTGTTTTTATTGTGTCATCAGTCCGCAAACTGGTTTGATGCAGTTCTATTTGTAGACTATTTATTTTTAAATAATACAGTAACAATACGTAATAAATTAATTTGTCCGTTGTAGTGTTTTTAAAAAAATGTATTTATATTTTGGTTAAATTAGTATTCTCTTGTGAAGATTCAGAAATCTGTTGTGAGTTTTGCACCACTTCTTGGCGGGAACAGCAAAGACTTTTCAAAAAACTTAAGTACTGTAAGTGATAGTTTATATTTCACCTGAAATCGTTTGCAGAAGGCGTAGTGTTCTCAAGATAAGAACAGAGTTCGCATTGCCACTTAATTTATTTGTGTCGTGATCACGTTCGATCACGACCGGATATGAGACATAGCAACTACGAACAGAGAAACCTAAGGGCCCAGACAGAGCTGGAAATTTTCTTTGCTATACTATACCACACATCAAAAGAAGTTGAATTTAAATCACAAACAAGGTAAATAGCAATGCGCCTTCTGCCTTAACTACGACGTTTCCCGACATGCAATCGGTCCCTGGTAGCTGTATGAAAACTATAAAAACGCCGTTATTTCTGTTGCTATTAATAAGAGATGGATAGCATAGAAATACTTTAAGTAATAAGGAGGCACTACAGCATTTGAGAGCACAATAACCAATTTAATTACCTTAGTCAGTATTGCTACCAATAGGCTCCGTACATTTCAATTTTATATCTTGCTGGCTGTTTCTTTAAATAAAGTCCTTTAACATTTTCGACATTTTATCTTAGCTGCACACATAAATTCTTACATAGCACTGCACAATAGTAATATTTTATAATAAGTAATTAGTGATTGCAGACCACGCCATATACGCGTCCGCCATCTTTAAAAAATATCACGACTGTGGTAACAGAAGAGGATTACAATTCTTCAGCTGTCAAAAAATAAGAAACACAAAATATCTCTATCGACAATGAAAAATTCGTATTCTCCGCCGTGGCGTGTACGATATTCTTTGAAATATCAGGTAGTCGCTGCTCAGCGACGATCTAAGAAATTTTTACACAAATTGTACGGCTTTTATGAGCCTGCATGGTTAGATTATCGAATGTAAGTTTATTTAAGCTATCGAAACAGATACTAATACTGCACCATTTGTTTGGTTCTATCGTCTTGAATTACGCAAGCATTCTTGTGTTATTTTTCATGCATTAAGGTTAGCGGATAGCGTTAGAACATCCCATAAAACGTATAGCTAAGTTCTGAAGCCTCCGTAGCCGAGGTCGCTAACGTACACGTGTTTGCTGGCGCTCGACTCGGAGCTAAGGTGATTCGAATCACTGCCAGTATTTGACCGGCAACGGGAGGAGAACTGATGGCGTAAAGTAAGGGTCCTGAATTAAATTAAAAACCTCTACACAACGTCTCAGGCAGTGAGGACCATGCCACACGTCACACTGTTAATAGTGATCCGTCCGTCTGGGGGACGTTAAAGCTCTGCGGCCCCTGCGGTACTATTCGAGAGGAGTACACTAGTGCTGGCACCACCCTCTCCCGTATCTCGTCAGTATCACACAACACGACAGCACCCTAAATATACATCCATTATATTCATTTACACTCTGCTAATACAGGTACGACATAACTCTCATATAGTCTCAAGGGAAGGGACCAATGTACGCGAAGGAAGAAGATTCTTTCCCACTGGCAGCTGAGTCCACCCTATGGGATATCCCAGACAACAGTACCGTACGATATCTACATTTTTAAAGCAACAAAATTAGATTAAAATATTGCTTGTAAGACTTACCATTTTTCCAGAAGTAAATAAAGGTTAACAAGGTAATTTTCGGACACTTATTATGTGTAAAGATTGTATGTGTGTTATTTTTGTATAGGTTAGGACAAGTAACGCCGGTACTAAATGCCATTTCTCCGGACATCAACACAGTATATACGGTTTTGTGTCATGTTATTTATGATAGTATCTGTGAGTAAGGTAAAAGTGACTGCCAGTCTTCTTGCATCCTGCTAAAGGCGACACGATGTCTAGAGATGTGGATCTCAAGCCGTCTCGAGGACGTGCTGAATTCGGTCTGGGGCTCACATTCGAGATACAGAGCTGGCAGCGTCACATGATATTTTGTTCACTGTTGAAGATACACTTCAGTTAGACCAGAACTGTGTGGTCCAGCATTGTCATCCTGTAGGAAAAAATCATCACCTTCTGTACTAATACTGTACAGAGGTATAAAATATGTGATCTCTACGGAATTGCACACCCTAGATACCGTTTGGAAAGACGAAGTGTTTTGTCTATATACGCAAGTATTAACCACTGCAAAGGTCAACTCAGCTTGGTCCGAGGACAAAGGCCGACCTTTCGGGGAAATTTACTAGATAACAAAGGGTGACAGCTACTCGCCATAAGTTGTAAGTTAAATGGAAATCACACATACGCTGCAGCTGAGTGCACACTAGTTTGTCTACTTTCTGCTGCAAACGCTCTCACGTGTGACGTACGTTGAGAGCCTCGCGCATGGCTTGTGGCGACACGAACACAACACTTCCGTAAGTCATTCTGCGCACAGTATTCATATTCAAGAAAATCGGGGTTCAAATCCCTGTCAGGTCATCTAGATTTATTAACTAATAGCGACTTACCACCGCTTCGTACGGGTAGCGCTACCTATGATCGGAGGACTTGTCTAGCTCTGAAACTTCCTGGCAGATTAATACGGGTGTGCCGGACCGAGACGCGAACTCGGGACCTTTGCCTTACGCGGGAAACGCTCTACCGTCTGAGCTACCCAAGCACTACTCACGCCCCGTCCTCACAGCTTTACTCCTGCCAGTAAGCTGTGAGGAAGGAACTTGAGTCGTGCTTAGGTAGCTCAGACGGTAGAGCACTTGCCCGCGAAGGTCCCGAGTTCGAGTCTCGGTCCGGCACACAGTGTTAATCTACCAGGAAGTTTCATATCAGCGCGCACTCCGCTGCAGAGTGAAAATATTATTCTTGTCTGGCTTCGTTGTTGTGGTCTTCAGTCCGAAGACTGGTTTGATGCAGCTCTCCACGCTACTGTATCCTGCGCAAGCTTCCTCATGCCCAAATAACTACTGCAACCCATATCCCTCTGTATCTGCTTACTGTACACGTCTCATGGTCTCCCTCAATGATTCCCGCCCACACTCTTCCCTCCGACACTAAACTGGTGATCCCTTGATGTCTCAGAATTTGTCCTATTTATCGATTCCTTCTTTAAGTCAGCTTGTGCCATAGATTTCTTATCCCCCAATTCCACTCAATGCCTCCACATTAGTTAGGTGATCTACCCACCTAATCCTCAGCGTTCTTTTTTAACACAACACTTCGAAACCTTCTACTCTCTTCTTGTCTGAACCGTTTATTGTCCAAGTTTTACTTCCATACACGGCTACGCTACAAATACCTTCAGAAAAGCCCTCCTAACAATTAAATCTGCATTCGATGTAAAAATTTCTCTTTTTGATAAACGCTTTTATGTCACTGCCATTCTACATTTTATATCCCCTCTACTTTGGCCATCACAGATTATTTTGCGGCCGAATAGTAAAACTCATCTATTAATTTTGATGTTTCATTTCTTAATCTAATCCCCTCAGCGTCGTCTGATATAATTCGTCTACATTCCAATAACCTTGTTTATCTTTTGTTAATGTACGTCTTATGTTCTTCTTTCAAGACACTGTCCACTGCGTTCAACTGCACTTCAGTCCGGAACCGCGCGACTGCTACGGTCGCAGGTTCGAATCCTGCCTCGGGCATGGACGTGTGTGATGTCCTTAGGTTAGTTAGGTTTAAGTAGTTCTAAGTTCTAGGGGACTGATGACCTCAGATGTTAAGTCCCATAGTGCTCAGAGCCATTTGAACCATTTTTTTCAACTGCACTTCCATGTCTGACAGAATTACAATGTCATCGGCAAACCTCAAAGTTTTTATTTCTTCTCCCTGAATTTTAATTCCCTTTCCAAATTTATCCTAGTCTTCCTTCACAGTTTGCTCAATGTAGAGACTGAATTACATTTCGGTGTATCTGTCTCACTCCACTCTCAACTATGCTTCCCTTTCATGGCATTTGACTTTTATAACCTCCGTCTGCTTTCTGTACGACTTGTAAGTAACCTTTCGGTTCCTCTATGTTACCCTTGCAACCCTCAGAAATTTAAAGAGTATATTCCAGTCAAGTTTGTCAAGGGCTTTCTCCAAATCTACGAATTCTATAAAAGTAGATTTGCTTTTCCTTAACCCATCTTCTAAGAGAAGTCGTAGGGTCAGTATTGCCTCGCATGTTCCAGCATTTCTCTGGTCTCGAGATTGATCTTCCCCGATGTCGGATTCTATAATTTTTTCAATTTTTCTCTAAATAACTCGTATCAATATTTTTTATTAATCTGTTAGTTCGGTGATGTTCATACCTGTCAACGCCTACAGTCTTTGGAATTGGAATTATTCCATTCTTCTTAAAGTCTGAGGGTATTTCCTCTGTCTCATATATCTTGCTCACCAGGCTGGCTGGCTCAGTAGTTCTGTGGGAAGATCGTCTACTCCAGGGGCCTTATTTCGGCCCAGGTCTTTTAGCGCTTTGTCAAATTCTTCTTGCAGTATCATATCTCGTATCTCATATTTATGAACTTATTCTTTCATTTCTGTAATACTGTCCTCAAGTACATTTCCCCTTCTGTACCCCCTCTGTACATTTCTTTCATCTTTCAGCTTTCCCTTCTTCCCGTAGTACCGGCTTTCCGTCTGAGCTCTTGCTATTCACAGAGCAGCTTGACTTTTCTCCTAGAGCGTCTTTAATTTTCCTTTCCCCCAGTTATACATGCTTCTAAAGACTTACTTTGTCCTCAAGTCCACTCTTGGTTAGCCATTTTGTACGTACCCAAATCTTACTCTTGGTTAGCCATTTTGTACGTGCACAAACCTTCCTCGTGAATCAGTCTCTTAGTGAAGACCGTATCGAAATCCGTACAGTAGTTACCAGCAGAAAAACACGGCAGGAGACTTTAAGTAATATGTATAGATGTGTTTTTCCTAAAATCTCACGTGGTAACCCTCATGGTGATTCTTTTGACGGGACGTTAAGCCCTGAAGTTCCTTCTTTTCTCTCTTTCACAACACTGAATACTTTCCGCCTCGCCGGCCGGAGTGGCCAAGCGGTTCTAGGCGCTACAGTCCGGAACCGCGCGACCGCTACGGTCGCGGGTTCGAACCCTGCCTCGGGCATGGATGTGTGTGATGTCCTTAGGTTAGTTAGGTTTAAGTAGTTCTAAGTTCTAGGGGACTTATGACCTCAGCAGTTGAGTCCCATAGTGCTCAGAGCCATTTGAACCATTTGAACTTTCCGCCTCTGACACATGAACTTGAGCGTCACGTGCAGTTGAAGCAAGAGGATTGCAACAACGTTTCCATTTGGGAAGATCTAGTCAACTATCTACAAATTTTGATTGCACTAAACTTGTCAAAGTCCACGTCTGAGTTTTCTGTTTACTTTTCTTGGTCGTTTTCATTGCCAAAGGGTCCACCGTCAATGCTGCTACATACTGTGAAAACACTAGAGAAGGTGAGAAAAAAATCAAAGACAAAAGGAAGGGAATGATGACTCGAGTTGTGTCACTCCTTCTCGACAAGCTGTGGGTATTTCTTCGGGAGCATAGCTCATCCCAATATCGATCTGGGCAGCTTATTTCGCTTGGGATATTTTCTGTGTCCTGTACTCTTATCTTTCGTGACAAGATGGGGAGGGGGGTTCACAATGCTCTATTATCTCTGCCACACCGACCTAGCTCATCTCTGCCGGCATCTCTCTCCTACTTTCCACACCTTGCTGGTCTAGACCTCTTGGCAGATATGATATTGTGGGTAGATATCTCTGCCACAGCGTAAAGGTTATTAAAGCTGTGTGTACTTGGAAACATTATTCTGCAAGACCACTGCCCTCGAAATGCAAGTTCTGCTTTTAATCACCGTGCGGCGCACAGTTTCAATCTCCTGTGAAGTTTAAAAACAGCGCAGATTTCTCTGGAACATCCCAAAAATCGCTTATAGATCGATAATCCCACTCATTACTGTGTGTCTGCCTGTCTAGAAACTACTCATCGCCTCACAATTTGATTTCCGCCACGAGCCATAAGTACTGTTTGATCCTTTGTGGTGAGTTTTTCGTGGCAAGCTTGTGGCTCTCACCACTGTGGACGGCGGTCAGTACCCAATTTCAGTTAATTTCACTGTGTTCAAATTATTCTGAAGCGACTTCTGCCCTAAACTGTTTGCAAAGGTTCAAAGTAATTAAATGTTTAATTTCTACTATTTTGCATTTTAAAAATCTACTGACTTTTCCCATTCAATTGATATATAATTTATTCAGTTCAGAAGACGACAACTATTTTTAAAACATTATGTTCTGCATGGGCGTGACTCACTGTGGCGCGATTAAACTGCTGCAAAATGTTGTACTCATGAGTCTGCGAGGTGCCGGGGCAAGCAGTGTATTTAACACTAAATTCTTCTAGAATCTACATATGTAAATGATGCACTAAGCCCCCCCCCCTATTCTAACTCCGACTTTTGCTGTTGTACATGGATTAAAAAATATACGCGAACTGACTGTAATCAACCCTGCAAGTGGAGTAGAAAAGAGTTTGGCACCTGCAATAATTTAATTTGATAAATAAGTTAAATAAAGGAAGGTTTCATTAACGTAGTGAGAAATGATGGGTTGCTCTACCGATTAACAGAATGAAAATTCTGTCCAAAATAACAATATGATTTATTAAGACTAAACACAAAATAATAAGCAAAAACACATGAAACATTTATAATACATCAAATTGGCTCAAATTGGATACTCAAACAAACGCTGTGAAGGTGAAGTTGTCCCTAAACTAGATTGTGAGGTTTATGACGAAGTGGTATGTGGAGCCAATTCCTTGCCACTCAAATCTTAAGAGAGACACACAGCTAACCCAACATTAATTGCTGCTCCTCAAGACAGAACAAAGATAAAAAAGACGAACAGGCGCGCTCTGCTGAGCTCTGATTATCACCTAGGAAAATCCCTATCTGCTGGTGCTGAGGACATACATTACCAAACTGTCTTCTTAACTGCCAGAACACGATCTGGCGTACCGGAGGCGATGGCTGGTTGCTTCGACGTCCTAGACCCAAAGGCGAGAGCCGACTACCTAGAGCACCCGTACAGGTCGAACACAGAGCATTCCCGCCCCCATGACAGTGGCCGTCGTTAAACGTTCCAATCAGCAACTCGAAAACCGGCGGAAAATTCCACTCCATTGCCGGAGCACTACCATTCCACCAATAGAGATTCTTGGCGCCAATTTCTGCGCTGATTTTGCTACGTCACGGAGCTATGCCCTGAGCAAGCCAATCACAGTTACTATTTTGCAGAAAGCGCGGGAATTTTCCCGCCACAACTGCCTGGGTACACAAGTCATTCCCACGCCTCGCTGGTAGCCCGCCAGAAAGTGTTTTCGCTAAGATTCTGCGAAGTAACGGAACCTCTAGCCCAGCCGCTACTTCAGACCCCTCCGGGCGTGTCTTTTGACAATGTTGGCGTCTGCAAAGCATTCACTCGACTTCCTCACACCCGTCGGCTTAACCCTTCCCAGATCAGCGGAGCCCGCCTGTCACCGGACCACCCGGGTGACGAGAGACGCTGCGTGAGAAGTCCGCGTGTGAAGGAATAGCGACTTTTCACTGCATGCAATTAGAGAGGAAAATCGTAAGATAGAAATATGAGAGGGGGCTCATGCCACCTCTCATAGCCCCCACGCCATTTTAGATTGTAATTGGTGAGCGGTTGGCTCACTTAGGAGCAAGGTAGTGAGTCAATCGCCCAAGAACAATCTCGCAAACTGGCTGCACATGCTGCACTCTATAAAGAAAATCACTGCAACTGAAAAATGCAGCTCATAGAGGGAGGATTATTTATGATGTAGCCAACTTCACCTTCTTAATACGGAACACTAACACTCACATCACACATCCATACCCAGGCAGCCCCTTCCAAACACCGATTCACACAGACATTCACTCTCTAAATATGGCCCGGGCATGTGAGCCAAATATGGAGCAATTTATTCTTTACAATCAGAATTGGAGTGCTCCACAATTAAATGCCCAAGATGTTACAACAATTTTAATCATTAAACTAACCTGAACTCACTCACACATGATACTATTTAAGTTAACAATCTCTTTGTGAGCTTTCAGAATCTAATTACAACCTCTGATTCATTCTGTCTCCCTGCAGCAAGAATAACCTTTACAAAATGTTCCCTGAACTGATGGTCCATTCACAATGACAGTGGTGGTATCTGTTTCAGTTTATGTGGACTTCAGGCACACTTTTTGCATACACACAACAATAAATACAAAATACAAAAAAAACATGGTGTGGAGAACAATACAGTAATTTGTAATAAGAATTACAGTGTAAAACACAAACACATACAAGGTATAACATACATTACAAAAACAACATAAGAGAAAGAAATTTAAGAAAAAAAAACAAGGTTCATGGGGCATCAAGTTGCCTTTACAAAATGTTCCCTGAACTGATGGTCCATTCACAATGACAGTGGTGGTATCTGCATCAGTTTATGTGGACTTCAGGCACACTGTTTGCATACACACGACAATAAATACAAAATACAAAAAAAAACATGGTGTGGAGAACAATACAGTAATTTGTAATAAGAATTGCAGTGTAAAACACAAACACATACAAGGTATAACATACATTACAAAAACAACATAAGAGAAAGAAATTTAGAAAAAAAACAAGGTTCATGGGGCATCAAGTTGTGCGTGCACATTGCACAAAGTTCACGACTGTGCTGAGAATGAGGCACTAAATCACATTGTTAGAAATATTCGAAGCACTTCACAAATTCCACAGTACTGACATCACATAGGGCTAAACGTCGGGTGTTGTTGCTACGTTGTTGCAACGGCAATAGGGTGTGCTGGAGCATCTGCAGTACTCTGTTGAGATTGCACCATGACCCACGCATATTATCACGGCAGTACGGTAGGAAGACACAGTGATAGGCTCTCCTCACGTCGATTAATTGTCTCTGAGGTCTACTTGTTGGGATACATCACTAGTCTAGGTCTCTTCTCTCGCTGGACAGTACTTTACTTTTCCCAATATTGCAGTTCGACGAGGGATGATGGCACGTGGAGTGACTCCACAAGTGTGTGAGGTCATCCATACAGGATCGAACTAGGAGCGACGATTGCTAAAACTGCTCTCAAATAGAGAGGAGAAGTTAGAAATGAGATCATTCATTTGTTAGAGTGTGTGGCACGATACTGCTTTGTGTATGCAGATCGGCCAATGCTAGTGAGTTGTAAAAACCCAAACAGGTGAGTATATAGCGTCCCTTTCTGTCCTGAGGCACATGAGGCACAGGTTCTGACACGATACGTGATCTTCTTCGTGTACTCACGACAACGTGGTCTGCCGCAGGGAATCCCTCCAAACGGCTGCCGCGTCCGGAGAGCTAGCAGGCTGTCGCGTGTGGGTCGCATGTCAGTGTCAACGGCCAGCCTCACTTTCGCTTGTGGCCCGGCGAGGATCCCGCCTAACCCCTCAGGTATACGGCCCAGTGACTGTCAGCTTGCAGGACCGGACGCTCGCCTTCTTGCAGGTAGCCGAAGACCTCTTGTTTTTGCTCTGGCTGGCCTCTGCATTGCCACGATACCCGTCATCTGCACAGTTCTGACAAAAATCTTATGCCTAACTTTTTCCCATGACCTTCTATGTTATAATAAATTTACATAATGACACATTGATGGTCTGTCATTCCAGACACTCTTATTTTACTTTTATAGTTATTAATCTAAAAATCTTGGTTTATGGAAATAATTTATCTTGATATTTGTGTAGAGACCGATCTCACTACTGTACATGGTGTGTGACACTATACTGGATGGACAACTAAATGTGTGGGCCCGCACTAATATTACTATTAATTATATAGATCGACAGTAGACATGCTCAAGAATTAACTACCATTTGCCAACGATCTACATTCTATGTCTTTTGAATAAATTATGTTATTATGCAGGTCGAAGTTTTACTGAGCTTATAAAGAACAAGCAACTATTCTACGTTCGCTCGCCGGTCGTCCCTCCATCTTGGGTCTGTGATTTGATGACCTGAAAAATAACATCCCAACAGGCGTGCGCCAAACACTTGTGGTAGAAAACCCCCACAATATTAATCTAGTTATTGTTAAATCCTACAGTTTAACTTATCCTAGTATATCGTACTTTTTTTTTACCTTATACAATACTCTTACATAATTCCTGTTACGTTGAGATGTCTCGCTGCTCGCCGCTATTGACGACAGTGATGTGCGCGCCGTACGACATGACCTCCGAGTTTTCATTACGCCTCACTGAAACTCCAGAGACTGGGTTAGCCATGGCTATACACGACAATAAATTTATAGTTGCAACTTCCTTCTCTATGTGATGCGGTTTTCGCGATCAAAGTACATATTTCCAGAGGCAATGTAATATGACCAAGCCAGGACTGGTTCCTGTTGAGGATTCAGTCGCCCAACACACGCCAGCTACACAGTATGTCACGAATATCCACGTATAAGTCCCTGGTTATTCATCTGTGACAGTCACGAGCAGCACGCTAAATCCCCAACCAGCACATTGGCATGGTAGGCTTTATGCCCGCATTTCTCTCGTCTAGGGCACCACTGGAGTCAAACGCTCACGGGTTCACCCCGACTTGCAAGACAACGATGCTGGCGCACCTCTGCAAAAAAACTATACTGCCCATATTCATCCTCGAAATCACGCAATATACCACAATCTTGCAGTGCACTGACGCGTGCCTGCAAGCATTGGTATGAACGTCTCACGAACTGGTTGTGGCCGCTATGGAGCGTATCACGACTTCTCAGAACGCTTCTAAGAGTACGTTCTTGTATGCGCCCGTTTGTGCGACATCTCGTCACTCATCTTTATCCCTTAACATGGACACCAGATAGGAAAGGACAAAAACATTGCTCATGGAAGGGTAGTGCCTCTTATCGCAACGACAGAGGAGATCCCGAACATAGACAAAAAAAGTTAACAGCAGTAAATAACTTATGCGAGAAAACGCAGCGTGTTAATACTTTAACAATCTTAATCTATTAATGCAACGATTATTGTTCCCCGGAGAAAGGTTCATATCTTTGCCTATTCTACTATGTACACCACTTACACTACTACTATAGCAAGGTTCATGTATTTGCCCATTCTACTATGTACACCACTTACACTACTACTATTCCACGAACTCCTTTATATGAGAGATGTGGTGGAGTCCTATGGACTTCTTTCCTTTCAGCGTCTCCAATTCATAAGCATTGTGGTGAGCTGCTCTCCTTATACGGCACGGGCCGTTGTAAACAGAATAGAATCTTTGGCATTTCATTTTTTGTTTGTTCGAAAGTCGGAAAGACTTAACGAGCACCTTTTGTCCAATTTGGAAGTGTCGTAGACGAGCTCCCCTGTCGGCACGTCTCTTCCTGACCTCTGCTGCAGCCCGTATCCTCTTGAGAGCCAAATCCACTATGGCTTGGTGCTGCGTTCGCGCCCTTGGTGGGAAGTTTACGACCTCGGTTATCAAGTCCTTAGGAATCCGGTTTTTCAGTACTGTAATGGGTGCCAATTTTGTTATCCCATGGGGTGCCACATTGATCACCTCCTGGAAGTCTTTAAGGAAAACGTCCCATGTCGTGTGCTGTTTGTTACAGTACAACCGGCACAAGTTTCCGAGTTCTTTAATAACCCGTTCTGCAGCATTCGAGCTCGGATGGTGTGAAGATATAAAAATGGGATCAATTTTACATCGACGCAACGTCTCCTTCCATGTTTTGACTTAAACTGTGGCCCGTTATCAGAAATAATTCTACTCACATGACCAACCTGTGGTAGGAAATCCCGGATTAGGGCTCGTGATACAGTTCGTCCTGTCGCCCTCTTCAGTGGCGTAAAGGTAACGTATTTGGACGTTAGTTCAACAAACACTAATACGTAAGTATATCCTCTTCTTGTTCTTGGCAAAGGTCCCATCAAATCTGTTGCTGCTAATTGTCTTAATTTGGTCGGTACGATTGGGTATAATGGTGCCTGCATGCTCACAGTGGTGTGCTTAGCCTTTTGGCAGTCTTTACACACCGACAGTACCCTCCGAATTCGACGCTCCATGTTTCGAAAGTAACACATGGTCCTTAGCTTGAGATTGCACTTGCGTGGTCCGAAGTGTCCATAGCTGAGGTGAGTATGCCATATAACCTTGTTTATTAGGTGTTCAGGGATGCATACCCCCCATTCAGTGTCATTTGCATAATTTTGGTGGAAAATTATGCCTTTCCGCAAGAGGTAGAACTGCCTGATGGTGGCGTGTCTTCTGTCTATCCATTTCTGTTTCAATAACACTAGGGCAGGGTCCTTGTCTTGCTCCTTCTTGATGTCTTGCATACCACAGGTAATAAAATTTTCAAAGGCTACTTTCTGCATATAGAAAAGGCAGTAGTGATTTTCCTCCAGATCTTCTTCAATGTTGTGCTCAAATCCGATCGGTGACCGTGATAAGGCGTCTGCAATAATGTTCTGACTGCCGGGGATATATTCTATCGAAAAGTTGTACTGCTGCAGATATGATGCCCACCTAATGAGCCGCCTGTAATTAAGCTTTGCAGTCATCAAGAACTCGAGTGCCTTGTGGTCTGTGTAGACCCTCGTCTTGCGACCGAACAGAAGGTATCTGAATTTTTCAAAAGCCCATACAATAGCCAGCGCCTCTAACTCGGTTACTGAGTAATTCCTCTCACTCTTGGCTAGTACTCTGCTACCAAACGCAATTGTCTTCCACACCCTGTTTCCTTCATGTACATAGTCTTGGAACACCATGACACCCAGACCTGAGTATGAACTGTCCGTTACTATGCACAGCTCTTCCGCTAAATCAGGGTGTGATAGGATGGGTGCTTGTAATAATGCGAATTTTAATGCTTTCCATTCGGATTCGGCCGCCTCATCCCATTCCCAAGGAATCTTCTTTCCTGTAAGTTGATGCAACCTAGGACTGCTCTGAGTTTTGACATGTATAAAGCGGTTGCAAAAATTTATGATCCCCAAGAACCCCCTTAACTGCTTCTTTGTCGTAGGAATGGGAAACTTTTCAATCGCTTCGATCTTTTCGGGATTTGGCGCAATGCCCTCACCCGTGATGATATGTCCTAGAAATTTGACAGAGGACGTCCCAAAATTCGATTTTTCGATATTGATAGTCACTCCGTAGTCCTTGAATGTCGCAAGGAGTTCACCGAGGACCGCATTGTGCTCTCCCCAAGATTTCTCCGCGATCAGCAAATCGTCCACATAGCTGGTGACATGACGTTTCAAATTATCGCTTAGTATGCCGTCCAGCCCCCGAATGAATGCGGCAGATGAAACGTTCAAACCAAATGGTAGACGACGAAACCGGTAACATCTTCCAAATGCTAAAAAGGCTGTGTACTGTCTGCAATTTGGATGGAGCTCGATCTGCCAGAAACTCGATTTTAGATCAACTGATGAGAAGTGGAAGTTTTGTAAGAGTTCCTCTAATCGTTCCGGTCTGTCTGTTTCGGGTTCTATTATGGTATTAATTTGTCGCGAGTCCAAGACTAAACGAATACCACCATCTGCCTTCTCGACTACTCTTAACGGGTTATTATAGGCTGAAGCCGTAGGTTCTATTATTCCTTCACTCAGCATTCGCGTAATTTCAGCTGCTACTTTCTGTCGATATGCCAAGGGGATTGGATAGGGTGGCACACGAAACTGGTTCTGCGGACGTACACGAAATTCATATTGGAAGTTCTTTATTGATCCTGTCTTGGGAAGGAAGACCTCCGCATGTTCTACTAGTAATTTATGAAGTTCTTTGCGGTGGTCGCACCTTATATTCTTTATTGCTTCCACTTTTTCTCCTATTTTCTCCTTTATTTCTCCCATTATTCCGACTTCATTCTCATCCGTGTCCTCTCCCCTACCCGCAACGTCGACCTGTTCTTCCTTTCTGTCTTTCAGACACGCATAGTTTATCCGTACACAGTTAGACGGTAGTTGAGCTGGGATCAGCTGGTCGTCGAACTTAATGTGGACGGGATTCCCTTTCCTCAAAACCACTTCACCTCGTCCTAGATCAACTATCGCTTCATGTTCATTTAGGAAGTCCGTTCCTACCTGTATTATCATGTCGATCGCCAGATTTGGCACGATCCAGAAGTTAGACTCTATTTTGTGTCCTTGGCAGTAGAATTCCAGTCTTGTTTGTTGGGTGACCTCCGTACATTTACCCGCTAATGCCCCTTTTATTTTGGTTTTCTTAACCGATAGGACAGGCCAGTCCATCTCCTGAGAGCACCTCTTGTATGCTGCCTCAGATATTGCTGTTATGTAGCTTCCACTATCTATTATCGCATTCATACTCTTTTCAGCTATTGCTACTGTGATAAGAGGCTGCCGATCTTGTCGAGGAGTTGCTTTATGTTCCTCGAGCAGGATTTCTGATAAATCTTCGTAATGTATCATCCGTAGTTGGCCAGGTCCGAGATTACGTGCGAAATTCCGGCGGCCTTTGTTCGCACTAGTCTGGCGTCAATCCCTTGTTAAGCTCCCCCTCCTCTGACGTGCATTAGGATTTGCGGGTCTAGTTTCAATCTCCTGGTTCCACTGTTGTCCTTGGTTTCGCTCTCTCCAATTACGGTCGCTTTGCCGTTCGTTATTCCTCCTATCCCAGATTGCTTGTCTAGATTGACCCTGCTACCTGACGTTCTGGTTTCCGTGTCTTTGGTTTCCATAACCTTGAATAGCGTAACTTTGACTTCCGTAACCCTGGTTTCCTAACTGACCAGTGCGATTATGCGATCTGTTGTCGTCTTCCCTTCCTGGCCCATGGTATTTGTTACTTTGCCCCTTCTTCCTGTCCTTTGCGTCTTGTTTATCAAAGACTACTTCGAGTTCGCGCAATAGACTCTTGAATGCTTCTATGTCAGATCCACACTTCCCGACAAGTGTTTGTTGGTACCTAACTGGCAATTTGGAAAAGCAAAATTTAATGATTTCTCCGTTGCTATATGGACTATCTAAAAATTGATTCTTCTTGAGCAAATCATCAAGAAATTTGGTTGCGCTCCTATGCCCGGACACTTCCAGTTCAGGACAAAATATTATTTCCTCTTTAATCCTGTCTTGCGTTTCCTTTGACCAGTAGGTCCGCAGGAATGCACCAACAAATTCCTGATAAGTCCGACACGTCACTGCCACACCCCGCATCTTTTCCGCGGCTTGGCCTTCGATGTGTCCACACATGAATTCTAATTTTGCCTGGGTTGGCCATGATGCCGGTAATGAATTTGTAAACTGCATCACCCAGCTCTTCGGATGCATCAACCCTTCATTTTCTTTGAACTTCTGGAATTTTAGTATCGACAGGAAGTGATTGTGATCAAAATCCTGTCTGATCCTCGCACTGGTGTTGTAACTCGTTTCCGATACTTGCACGTCTGCTGAGTGTCCTGTTCTATCTTGCTGATAACTGTGATGTGCTACCTCTGTATCACAGTGGAAGTGGCACTCAGAATTCACTCTCCTAAGTGGGCTATAATTATTGGAGCTATTACTCGCTGTTTCTGCGTGTGCATTGTTAGTTCCGCACTCGGTCATTGGGCTAGAGCACGGCGGGCTTTTCCTCGGAGACACAATTCTGTGTACTCCATCATTGGTATCCGAACGCGCAGTGCTCGTGTGCCCGTTTTGCTCTAGTTTTGCTATCCGACTCTCTACTTCTTCCATTCGTTTCGTGGTGTTCGCAACCGCGATATTACCCTGAGTTTTTAAGAATGCTAGGGATTTTGAGAGGGATCGCGTTGTACGTCGCAAGCGCCCTGCGAGTTTAGAAGTTGCTTCCGCGACTTTCATTGCCCTTATTGCTGCCGTTTTGGCCAGGCCTGCTACTTTTTGTGCAGCCATTGACATTTGTTTTACTTCTCCACATTCTTTCTTTATTGTTAGTAATTCCCCACGAATTTCCCCTATATGCGAAATTATTGCCTCAGTGTCCTTCTTACGCTGTTCGTCCGCTTCTTCCTTCTCCTTCTTACGTTGTTTCTCCTCTTCTTCCTTCTCCCTCTTACGCTGTTCGTCAGCTTCTTCCTTCTCCTTCTTACGTTGTTCGTCCTCTTCTTCCTTCTCCCTCTTACGCTGTTCGTCAGCTTCTTCCTTCTCCTTCTTACGTTGTTTCTCATCTTCTTCCTTCTCCTTCTTACGTTGTTTCTCCTCTTCTTCCTTCTCCCTCTTACGCTGTTCGTCAGCTTCTTCTTTCATTGATCGTAGGAACCTCAGTATTGGGTTTACGTCATCTTTTTGATCCTCTTCAACGTGGGAGATGTAACTCTGGACACCTGGGCGCTAGAGCTCTGACGTGGCCGAGCTAGCCCCTGTCTGCTCTCGTTCGTTTGATTATAAACTTCTGCTACCGTCTCGACCTGTGTGCCTGTCTCTGTTTCATCCTCTACTTCACTATCATAATCACGGCCGCAACGCTGCTCTGAGATCGCGTCCAAATCACCTTCCTCATCAATGACCCTGGCGTCCTGTTCTGCTAAAAATGTGCCCATCTCATCTCTGAACCTATTCCCGTCAGTAAACTGCCCCTTATCCATTATGCTATCCTCTTTTGTTTTAGCTTCGCTCGATAATAGTCGTGCCTTACTTCTCGTTATCATTCATGAAAAACAAATTTATCTAAAATGCACAATAAAATTAACCTACTCCATATATTTTTTACACATAGACATAAAATTTCAACAACGCCTCTCCAACGCTGTAATCATACGCACGATTTGTTGTGGTACAGAAACTGCACACAAACCCGACAAAGTGGGATGTGATACGGACACAACATCAAAGGAACACAAAAACAATGAACAAAAGAATATATACACTGAAACCAAAACTGTAATCATGCGCCGCTTCTTAAAACTAAACGCAGAACTACCAGAAAAAAACTTGGGTATTAATCAATAAAAAAAATTAAGCAAAAAAATTCTGAATGTCCCTACTACTAATAATACTTGCTTATCAGCGATTCACAGGAAAGATCCGAGGCTAAGGGTCGCCATTTTATGCGAGGTGCCGGGGCAAGCAGTGTATTTAACACTAAATTCTTCTAGAATCTACATATGTAAATGATGCACTAAGCCCCCCCCCCCCTATTCTAACTCCGACTTTTGCTGTTGTACATGGATTAAAAAATATACGCGAACTGACTGTAATCAACCCTGCAAGTGGAGTAGAAAAGAGTTTGGCACCTGCAATAATTTAATTTGATAAATAAGTTAAATAAAGGAAGGTTTCATTAACGTAGTGAGAAATGATGGGTTCCTCTACCGATTAACAGAATGAAAATTCTGTCCAAAATAACAATATGATTTATTAAGACTAAACACAAAATAATAAACAAAAACACATGAAACATTTATAATACATCAAATTGGCTCAAATTGGATACTCAAACAAACGCTGTGAAGGTAAAGTTGTCCCTAAACTAGATTGTGAGGTTTATGACGAAGTGGTATGTGGAGCCAATTCCTAGCCACTCAAATCTTAAGAGAGACACACAGCTAACCCAACATTAATTGCTGCTCCTCAAGACAGAACAAAGTTAAAAAAGACGAACAGGCGCGCTCTGCTGAGCTCTGATTATCACCTAGGAAAATCCCTATCTGCCGGTGCTGAGGACATACATTACCAAACTGTCTTCTTACCTGCCAGAACACGATCTGGCGTACCGGAGGCGATGGCTGGTTGCTTCGACGTACTAGACCCAAAGGCGAGAGCCGACTACCTAGAGCACCCGTACAGGTCGAACACACAACATTCCCGCCCCCACGACAGTGTCCGTGGTTAAACGTTCCAATCAGCAACTCGAAAACCGGCGGAAAATTCCACTCCATTGCCGGAGCACTACCATTCCACCAATGGAGATTCTTGGCGCCAATTTCTGTGCTGATTTGGCTACGTCACGGAGCTATGCCCTGAGCAAGCCAATCACAGTTACTATCTTGCAGAAAGCGCGGGAATTTTCCCGCCACAACTGCCTGGGTACACAAGTCATTCCCACGCCTCGCTGGTAGCCCGCCAGAAAGTGTTTTCGCTAAGATTCTGCGAAGTAACGGAACCTCTAGCCCAGCCGCTACTTCAGACCCCTCCGGGCGTGTCTTTTGACAATGTTGGCGTCTGCAAAGCATTCACTCGACTTCCTCACACCCGTCGGCTTAACCCTTCCCAGATCAGCGGAGCCCGCCTGTCACCGGACCACCCGGGTGACGAGAGACGCTGCGTGAGAAGTCCGCGTGTGAAGGAATAGCGACTTTTCACTGCATGCAATTAGAGAGGAAAATCGTAAGATAGAAATATGAGAGGGGGCTCATGCCACCTCTCAAATCTATATGCTTATCATGTACATTTTAGTGATGTGAGAGAAAATAAGTGTTACAAAATAAGTGTTGTGTCTTATGTGTGATAGTTCGATATTTATCGCTCGCTCGATTGTAGTGTTTTTCATGCTTATTTACTCTTTTGTAACTCAGAAAATATTCGTAGTGATTGTGTTCATTGAAGTCTTTGTTTTATTGAATGATAATCATGGGTAAACGCAATGTGACTAGAAATCCTCTGAAGGCTTTTAAGGAAAGGAGAAACGTTGGAAAGCTAAAGGTAGGTGTTATTACTGTAATCAATAAAAACGATAACCATGTGTGTGAACAAAACCTTGCTGACGCCCCGACCCGTTGCAATGAAAGTGAGAAAGAAAGTACTTCACAAAGTAAGCTAGGTTTAGCTAGTGAAAAGTATGAATGTCTTACGGGAGAATCGGATGTGAATAAAATATTTGATACGCCAGTTCTCAACGGAATTTTTGCAGACTGTGTAAGATGTATTCAGTGTAGTGAAGTCTGCCTGGAACTCTTTATAAAAAATTACAAAGGACTTGCCAATGAAATTGAACAGAACTGTGGTAAGTGTTCATACGTGACCACCTTTTGGAACAGTGTTGCAGTAACTCCAAATGAAGAAAACGGTAGCAAAATCTATGAACACAACATCAGATTTGTTTATGCCTTGCTTACAGTTGGTAAGGGTGGTAATGCAGGTGCAGTTTTCTATGACATGATGAACCTTCCAAATCCCCCAACCAAGCTTGCGAAATATAGTAGATTTATAGGGCGTAACGTAGAAGATGTCTTTACAGAATCTATGAAGAAAGCTGTGGAAGAAGCAGTAATAAAAAACAGTGTTAATAGAGATTTGACTGCAGCTTTCGATGGTACCTGGCATAAAAGAGGACACACACCTCTTCATGGTGTAGTATCTGCCACCAGCATGTATACGGGGAAAGTTTTAGATGTAGCACTAATTTCTACATATTGTAGGCGTCTACAAACAAAATAAAGGTATACATCAAAATAATTACACAGCTAACTATAGAGGCAGTAGCGAAAGAATGGAAGTGCCTAGTGCTGCTAGTATATTTCTACGTTTTTCAAACATATTCAAGAACTGAAGCCCCACGGTGATGATTTTGTAGTGCAGAAACTTGAGTGTACTGGACACGTACAGAAACGAACTTCGTCGACTGAAAGCTTCTACAAAAAACAAAAATTCAGTGATGGTAAAGGGTTGGATGAGAAGGGAAGGTTAACTGACAATATAATTCACAAAATACGGAACTATTATGGAATAGCTATTAGGCAAAACGAACCTATTTTCAAAGACTTAGCAGCACCTGAACTGTTGAAAAAGTGTATTAATGGAAAACTCAAAACCCCAATGAAAGTGTAAATAGTGTTACATGGTCAGAATCCGCAAGACTGCGTTTGTTGGAATAGAAACACTTCACTTTGGTGTGTAAGATGCTGCTGCTACTTTCAGTGATGGCAACGTTGTAAGGTGCAAAGTATTTCGAAATATGGGAATGAAGATATGTTACAACATGGTACGAACGAAGCTTGCTTTAGACAAGGAACGTCTTCGGGCTGCTGACAGCGTCGTAAGTAGCCTAAATAAAAGCCAGAGTAAACAGGGTATCACAATGATGAAGCTCGAGGAGGAGCTTGCGGAAGATGAAGATAAATTATCCTATGGGCCTGGAATGTACTAAAAAGGTAATCCAAATTTTGTCGCTCGTTTCCCAAAAGTTTTATTTTTTCATGCAAATTACATGTTTTCTCAGGATCTATCAAATCAATTTACTTCAAAATTTGAGGAAAGTTTCTGCGTAACTTAACACAGCCTTTTTCCAAAAACCTGTATATTGTTGAATTTATAAACAAAACGTGGCACAAAAGGTAGTGAATTTTCATTACAATAGAAAAAATTAAACTCTAATAACTGAATTCAAATTTTTAAAAATCCCTGTGTTAACTCGAAGCCAATATTCCAATATATAAGCCGTAAAAATTTCAACTTCCTATCTCAAATACTTTCTGAGAAAACATGTAATTTATAAGCGCTATTTTAACGTTGGAAAGATAGGCCTTTGCGGAGCCCTTAAAGCATATTCATTTGATACAATTTAGGAAGAATGCAAAGAGTCCGGCCCACATTTCACTGGCAAATCTTACTCTAGTATATAAGATTTCTTCTATTTGTCTCTATGATACTGAACTAGCAATGTTCGAGGAAATCGCTTTCGAGCTCGACTAAATCGTCCACTTGTCCTGGTGGCTCTTCACGTACCCGTCCTTTTCGATGTTCATCCAATGTCAATGGAAGACCTCCATCAAACTGCACTATAAAGGCTGGATTGTTTAAGTCACGCCTTTTCCTGAAGCTGTGTAAAACGTACGTGTTCATGTAAAGCTCTTCCCGGTGTCTGAATACTCCTGGATGGGCGGATACTGGGAGCTGTTTCACACGCGCCCTCACTTTCTGTCTCCCCGTTTACTTAATTAGTGCACCCCTTCTCGACCATCATCCTGTGTACTTGGAACTGTTTTTCCGTAAAATTTCAAATCGCACTTTATTGCGATTTTATTCGGCTTTCTGTGGATTGCGATAGTTGTTTTCATTTCGTAGTTTCGTTGGCAACTGCATTTTCCAACTATACCGCCTGTCTCAAATCGAGATCGCACCTCTCTCTCACAATCTTCTCGCAGATGTGTTCAGCATTATTGTCGGAGTGAGCTTCGAACTTGCGGTTCAACGTCTATCGATACTATTCGAATTTGTCCGCTTAGTCCTCACAAGCTTTGTTTACTATTGCCCACGATCTTCTAGAATCTCCATGGTTTCTTCATATGTTTTCCATTTTTCACTTTGTGTGTCAATAAAAAACTGCTGCACCATCCACATTTCCTTCCGATTTACATACGATATCCCTCTCTGCTCTCCTGATGTCCACTCTATCCTTCCTTAACCCCTCCCTGTCGTTTCACGGCACTACCGAGTAGTCTTCCTCTTAGCGTACCCTAATCCTGTTCGATTCTTTGCCTACCAGCGAATGCAGAATCCATAATTTGACGAAGATGTAAGACAAAGCTGGACTGTGCAACCTCGATCAAACACAACAACATCAACCAACTGAGCCAGAAAATGACTATGGTCCTTTGTCTCACACACAAGCCATAGTTATAACATCAAAGTTCAACACCGTTTTACACTGATGGTATCTTCAATAATACTAAAAAGCAAAACATTTCCCAAAGTTCTGCAAAATTATATTTATTTGGCCACGAACTGGATTTCGGCTTCAGGGCGATCTTCAGGTGACAACTCAATGTCGCAAACGCAGGTCAAAATGACGTGCGACTTACAAAGATATTATTTGCACAGAAGATACAAAAATAAAGTGTTTATATAGGAAAACATTACAAAGATTACATTAACTAAAAAATTGGTAAACAAAGTTTGTATGTGGAGATACATTTCACAAATGATGATGAACAATATGAATTTACAATCTTAATCTAGTATTTCTAATTAAAACTTAATTTAATATAGGGGAAAATGGAAATTGAGTCTGATCGTTTAATATTATGCTGGCATTTTGGGTCGTGTTTGCTGATTTTCGGTGTTTTCTGTAGGGTGATCTTTCTGTTTTTCTGGACAGAATGTAAAACTTTACATTCTGCATCATGCAAATGTTTTTCTACTAAAAGATGATTGGCAAAGATGGAATCTTTCTTTCTTAATCGCCAGCTTCTATCATGATCACGTAGCCTAACTGTCACAGCTCTGCCTAACTGACCAATATACATATTTTCACACTACTTGCAAGTAATTTTACATACATCACTATGCGCCAAAGGATACAAATTAGTCTTCACTTTTCAATAAAAAAATTTTATGTTACTGGTATTACAACACTTCTGTACGCTGGCCAACAGCAGTCACTCAATTGTTACAAATCCTGGTACAAAATACCATATATTGGTAACACTTCACACAATCTTGCAAAAAAATAAAATTCTCGCAACTACACATCTGCATTTTATATCACTAACGTATCAAAAAAAAAATTTCAACAGTAAAGACAAATTCCACTCCTTGGCGCAGATTGGTGTATATAAAAAGACTTTCAAGAAATGTGAAAAAGTGTATATTGGTCATTCAGGCAGACATGTGACAATTAGGCTATGTGAACATGCGAGAAGCTTGCAATTAAGGAAGAATGAGTCTACATTTGCTGGTTATCTTTTAGCACATAACGATTGATATGATGGAAGGAGTGAAGTTTTACACTGTGTCAAGAAAAGCATGAAGGTGACGCTTCTGGAAACACTGAAAATCAACAAAGATATTGCACAAACTGCAAACTTAGTATTAAATCATAGCGTTTAGGCTTTCACTCACTGAACATAAAAGGAACTGTCGACTGGGACACACGGACAAATCGGCTGTAGCAGAACATGTTTTTGAAACGGGTGAACATGAAATAAAATTTAGTGAGACGAGCGTGCTAGCTAAGACATCGCATTATTATGCACGTATGTATAGAGAGGCTGTAGAGATTTTTAAACACCACAATAATTTTAACAGGAAAGAAGAAGGCTTGAAGTTAGATAAGATATGGCGATCGACTTTGTACCAAAGATGTCATTCAATCATTAAGTAAACAATAGTTTCGTATTGTCACATTTCGTTTAGCTTTTTAACTACAATATCCATTGCGAGTCCCAAAAAATTGTTATCAGGGTAGAAGTATAAGCATTATGGAAGGCAAATGGAAGATTTATATTTGATGGGAGTAGTAAGGTAATGGAACTCTGATTACACATTTGATATCAAATTGATATGTAAATTGATTAAATTTATCAATTATTTACTCCAAACCTACCACCCAGGTGACATCAAGGGTTTTCCCAAGACAGCATGTGGGTCACTGCTCCCTCCCCCTCCCCCCAGCTCTCCCCTCCTGTCCCCCTTCACCTCTCCATCCAACACTATTGACGGGAATTTCGAATTTTGGTGGGAAATTAAAAAAATAGCTTGAATTTCAAAAATGGCAGGAATTTCCTTGTCCCAAGGCTGTGCTAACATCCGATCCCCATTTCCTCCCACAGAAATTGGCGCGAAATTCAGATGAGGGGGATTTTTTTTTTCTCCACTCACAAGACCAGAACTGGTGGGAGAGGTTCAGTCTATGCTGAGCTGTCGCTGTGAAAGTATCACAATGTGTTCGATAAACAAGGTGAATGTGAAGGACAAAAGCAGCTTTCAATGCCTATATTACATGTATGCATTTGATGGAGAACTGCAGCCACAGATCACTACATGGAGGATGGAAGACCGCGATAATGCAAGAGCATAGGAGAATGAAGTAGAAGTATTCAGTTCAGTAGATTGTGGAAATGCAGAGAGATAGAGCCAAGGGACGTGTAGCAACTGATATACACTCATGCGCATGTAAATATTGCGGAGATATTCCACATGAAGCGTTCACTCTTCCAGGGCGGGCAGTTGATACTAATTCTCATCAGTGGAAGCATATTTGTATATATAATATAAATCATTGAAGAGCATCAATTGCTCATCGCCATCCTCTTCTCCCTCCACGAACCTATCCTCTGATCCCAACATCACTCGCATGTCACCCTCAATGCTGTGCGGAATGTGTTCTGTCGAAGTGCTGCTGGTGTCTGACTGGTGGAGTTTAACAGCCACGTTGCCTGTTAGCATACAGAGGACTGCACCCTTAGTCTCCTAAGTGCGAAATGGAACGGATGGTATTGGGTGAGTGCCTGAAGAAGAAGAGGAATACTGCCCAGCATATAATGGCTATGCAGTAAATGGTATCAAGATGCATTCTGCATGTCATGCAGACTGATGCTGTTGTTATAACTGATCCCATTTTTGAAATTTACAGTCAGTTTTCCACCTCACAAGAGACGTCTGCTTCTGGTCCAGAGGACCAGTCAACAAGTCTAGTTCACAATTATGCTGTCTGAGGTGTTCAAAATTGGCAGTAGCCAATAGGAAAACAGCATCCCATCACATTAAGGTGGGCTCAGCAGTTTTGCAGCCTCAGTTGTACTCAGCAGCATGAAGTGCCAGCTGAGATCGTCCAGTCTTGCCT
Organism: Schistocerca nitens; assembly: GCF_023898315.1. NCBI lineage: Eukaryota > Metazoa > Arthropoda > Insecta > Orthoptera > Acrididae > Schistocerca > Schistocerca nitens. Next base: position 833,961,790 of record NC_064614.1, read on the forward strand.
AGCCACAGCAGCAAAATAGGAAGAAGCCACGAAAGAGCAAGTGCACTTTGCTTAATGTCTGTGTTTACTGTCTTTGCGAGAAAATGAAGTCTTTGTGGTGCTGTTATGGCTTGTAATTTTTTCTTCTTTACTAATCAGTGGAAGCAGTGTCATTCAGCATGTCAGGGCCGGCAGTAGCGACATGTCCCAGCCTGTCAGGACCTGCAGCGGTGGCACCAGCGAGCGTGTCGGCACTCACAGCAGTGGCAGTGGCAGTGGCAGTGACAGGACAACGAGCTGTTATTGTCAGTTCAAGACACCCAGCGAGTCCCTGACTCACAGGAGTGCACAAGGGTTCCTAAACAGTATAAGGCAGGTCAGTACTGGACCCCATCATACGTGTCTTTGCAGAATATTCCAGTGAGGATACAGTGGATGAGAAGATACCATTACGACCTGTGCACTGCTGCTGTTTGCTTCAGTGTATAATTTAACGGCCATTGGTTCGAAGCGTTTAGCATATTGGTGTAGAAGCATCTACAGACAAAGACTGCCTTGTTGTGATAGAGATCGAGAAGCAGCTTAAAGTGTTAAAATTGCAGTTTATGGAGTTGGAATGGAATCAATTGCGTGATGCAAAAGCCTTCGTGAAGCAGCAGTTGACCACCGAGTATCATCCGAGCTGTCTTCCTCCAGAGATTTAATGTGCTGCTCTAATTCCATCCATTACAACAGTGTATGATGACTCTGCAGTCTGTGTGAAATCTGGAAACACATTCATTTATCTACAGCACTTCACCATTACAAACTTGTTCGGTCTACAGATAGTGCTATCCACTGTGTTGGAAAGACAGTGTGTTAAAGTTGTGTATAAGGACATTGCAGAATATCTCCAGACGACTTTGAACACTGCATCAGTATGGCGCCAACAGAAACTAATGTACTGCCACTAAGTTTGAGATAAATACATGCTGAATTTCTGTGCTTAGAAGAAAGCTTTATTTTTTATAGTCTGTACTGGTGTCAAGATAAAGAAAGAACCTGTTGATGTAGTGCACCATATGTATGATTACAGATTAAAAATGTATATAACCATGTATGTGTATTCTTTCTTACCTCTCATTATATTTCAAGTACTGATGCTATTGCTAGAGTGTTTTCACTGCAGTCACGCAACAGCAGGGAATTATGTCATTTAACTACATTCTCTGTCAAATACCACTGCATGCCAGTACCTGACATAGTCGGTATCATGGCAAAGCGTAGTGTTCATTATTTTCTACAAAGGCCCACTGCTCACTAGTGCTGTATCATCATGCCAGAGTGAGTGAAGCTTCAAGACTTTGTTGTAACCGACTGGAGCTGTGACAGCATGCAGTAAGACCAGAAGCTGAATGGCATACTCCTTACCGACAACACAGGTTCAACAATTCTAAGTCCATCCAGCTGCGGCAAGGGAGATGTTCTCATGTCGCTGCTAACACACCAAGCTTTGCGCATATACATGCGTTCTCAGAAATACTGTTTCTGTCCAAATACCAACTATTAAAGAAGATATTGAAGAGTGTAGACGGTGTGACATACACTACGTTCAGTGAGAGCAGTGGTATCCCTCCACCACAAAAATTAAAGCCAGTGTTCATATTTGACGATGTTGCTGTGGAAAACCAAGATCAAATTCGACGATATTTCTGGTTTGGTTGCCATAAGGCTGTTGATGTATTTTATCTGAGTCAGACATATTCTAGAATCCCAAAACAGCTTCTGAAGGACAATGCAAACCTAATTATAGCATTCAAACAGGACAATCCGAATGTAAAGCACATTTACCAGGCTCATGCAGGAACCAATATGTCGTTCAATGTTTTGTAAAGATATGTGCAGATTGCTGGGATCACTCACAGTATGGGTTTCTCGTTATTGATAATACAAGAAAACTGAATGCTGGCAGGTACAGACAGAACTTACAGAAGTTCCTTTACATATATCGTCATGGCAAGATATGAGTACATCAGTACATGCATCACCATGGATAAATTCTCAGTCATTCCAGGACAGTCTGATAGGATAGGTGTGCATAGACAAAACGTTCGCTTGTACATGGACGCAAAGATTCAAACTCTCGAACATAAAGCTGGAGGCGTGCACAGAGAGAAACCTTTAAACCAGTTGCTGAATTTCTCGATGAACTTTCAGCGAAATTACACGATGATAGTCAGTTTCATTAACCGTCACAGCGACACTAGGATAGATAAAACGTTCAGTGTCAGCAGAGTAAAACCATACATGCTGGGCACGCAGCCTGTATGTTCAACTGAGAACACAATACATATCGGTGATAGACAGTTTCAGAGAACACCTGGTTGCTGAACTTTATTTTTTTAGACCCGCAGAAACTTTAAATTACTCGCCCAAAGATCTATCGTGAAATCTTGCATTCGACTGATCTGCATAAGAATGCGAAAAGGCAAAGCAACGTGAAATACAAAATCATTTTAAAACCTCTATTGAGTAGTGAAAAAAAATAGCAGCGGTGATGGTATTGATATTCGTGATAAAAGAGTAAGTAATCGACTCTCGCAGTACATATAGGGTACTTATAATTAAAGTTACAGTTTGTAGTGCTACAACGCTGAAAATTAATATTACGACGATGTCAAACCTTATTTTCATGATTTAAAGAAGTATTCATGATATTAAAAATGTAATTATAATTTTATTATTTTCATTTTTGTGCTCAATATATCAAAGACTTTCTAGTGCACGGAATAATTATCATGGTTTGTACTACGAAACTATATATGATTGTTAAGGGTTAAGCATGTAATAATTCGATGTACGACATTTTGTGGAGTCTGAATTTTGTTCTCGTACTGGTCGGTAGAGAAGGAAAAGTTCCTTAATCGATGTGAAGGTATAAAGGCTGTAAAAAGGAGAGAGAGAGAAGGTAAATACAAGTTATTCAAAACAAATATCTCCTAACTGCAACGTTTTGTGGTTTCCTATAACTAAAACTTGCAAGGTCTAATCTGAGCCTGTCCTGAATAACAGCGAAGAACATTTATGTTATCATATATTTTCTTCGTTTGATCACGGTTGTGATTCGCATGTTTCTTTTTGTTACGCGACGTGTTATGAATACACTCCTGGAAATGGAAAAAAGAACACATTGACACCGGTGTGTCAGACCCACCATACTTGCTCCGGACACTGCGAGAGGGCTGTACAAGCAATGATCACACGCACGGCACAGCGGACACACCAGGAACCGCGGTGTTGGCCGTCGAATGGCGCTAGCTGCGCAGCATTTGTGCACCGCCGCCGTCAGTGTCAGCCAGTTTGCCGTGGCATACGGAGCTCCATCGCAGTCTTTAACACTGGTAGCATGCCGCGACAGCGTGGACGTGAACCGTATGTGCAGTTGACGGACGTTGAGCGAGGGCGTATAGTGGGCATGCGGGAGGCCGGGTGGACGTACCGCCGAACTGCTCAACACGTGGGGCGTGAGGTCTCCACAGTACATCGATGTTGTCGCCAGTGGTCGGCGGAAGGTGCACGTGCCCGTCGACCTGGGACCGGACCGCAGCGACGCACGGATGCACGCCAAGACCGTAGGATCCTACGCAGTGCCGTAGGGGACCGCACCGCCACTTCCCAGCAAATTAGGGACACTGTTGCTCCTGGGGTATCGGCGAGGACCATTCGCAACCGTCTCCATGAAGCTGGGCTACGGTCCCGCACACCGTTAGGCCGTCTTCCGCTCACGCCCCAACATCGTGCAGCCCGCCTCCAGTGGTGTCGCGACAGGCGTGAATGGAAGGACGAATGGAGACGTGTCGTCTTCAGCGATGAGAGTCGCTTCTGCCTTGGTGCCAATGATGGTCGTATGCGTGTTTGGCGCCGTGCAGGTGAGCGCCACAATCAGGACTGCTTACGACCGAGGCACACAGGGCCAACACCCGGCATCATGGTGTGGGGAGCGATCTCCTACACTAGCCGTACACCACTGGTGATCGTCGACGGGACACTGAATAGTGCACGGTACATCCAAACCGTCATCGAACCCATCGTTCTACCATTCCTAGACCGGCAAGGGAACTTGCTGTTCCAACAGGACAATGCACGTCCGCATGTATCCCGTGCCACCCAACGTGCTCTAGAAGGTGTAAGTCAACTACCCTGACCAGCAAGATCTCCGGATCTGTCCCCCATTGAGCATGTTTGGGACTGGATGAAGCGTCGTCTCACGCGGTCTGCACGTCCAGCACGAACGCTGGTCCAACTGAGGCGCCAGGTGGAAATGGCATGGCAAGCCGTTCCACAGGAGTACATCCAGCATCTCTACGATCGTCTCCATGGGAGAATAGCAGCCTGCATTGCTGCGAAAGGTGGATATACACTGTACTAGTGCCGACATTGTGCATGCTCTGTTGCCTGTGTCTATGTGCCTGTGGTTCTGTCAGTGTGATCATGTGATGTATCTGACCCCAGGAATGTGTCAATAAAGTTTCCCCTTCCTGGGACAATGAATTCACGGTGTTCTTATTTCAGTTTCCAGGAGTGTATTTTCATTATACGCGCAAAAGTGCACACAGCTTTAAACGAACCTGCGTCTTTCGGAAACGATAACTTTTAATCAGTACAATTACGCGAATACCGTCTAAACCGCAACCGTGATCGCAAAAGTGTTTCCTGGACCAAATAATTCTTATAAAATGTGTATTTTCCAAACCGAGCAGCATTTCACTGTCGCTGACTCGCAACAATCGAAAGAGTAAATTCAATGCTTAAATAAAATTGCCACCTTTTAATAATTATTATTATCCCATTAAATAAATAAATAGCAATTCAGTGGCTATACAATCAATAAACAGAGGGGGCAATTCAGTGGCAACCTATTGACAGGACTAGCTTATATATGTGTGCTAATGTGTGTTTTTTTCTATTTGTTTCATGCTGTAATGAGCGGAAATCTACGACGACACTAAGCACGATATATTTGCTGTACCATTCCACCCCAGCGTCATCAGAAAGAAGCACTTCGTAAGGTAGGCACAACCAAGGTCCGTAGAAAAACACAGTATCTTCTTCAACCTAGAACTGTACCTGACTAACGTAACAATGAAAAATACTTACAATCTGTGTTTCCTCTTAGGAAGCTATAAGAGTCAATTATATTTAAATAACTGCGAGAAGGATCAGTAAAATACAGCATCAAGTGTTTTCAGTAGAGGTTAACTGAACGAGATTGGAACTGAATTTTAACCAAACGAAAGTGAACATTTATAGTACTGATTCCAATCTGGTGCAGTGTAGTGATTATTTTATGTTTTGTGTGACGGAATAATTGATGTGTTGCGTATGACGTTTTCCCGATTAGACTTGCACCCAAACATTTCCAAACATGATGAAAACAGTGCGACGTGTAAGAAAAGCTACACAGCAGGAAGTAACTGTAGAACATTCAGAGAAGGAAGGAATAACTAGTGATGTAGAAATTGATAATATTTTTTCAGATCAGACAGAGGATATAGAACAGGACACTAATATTAAAGTCAGTGATGCATCTGCTGTAGAACACTTAGGCAGAATACAGACGGTAGTTCAAGTGCATACTGAAACAGAGCCACAAGAAACACCAGTTACAGTCGATTTACCACCGGTAGAGCCAACACAAACAGTAATGGATCCATTTTCTCTCTTAATGATGAAAATGGAACAAATGTTTAAAATACAGGAACAATCACAGATACAGCGCGATCAAGAAACTGCTAAACAGCTTGCAACTGAGATTAATAATAATATTAGCAGAGTAGATGAACGGATTAGGACCTTGGATGAACGCATCAGTCAATTAGACGAGCGTACGCAGTTAAGCTTTTCACAGTTCTCAAAAGAGATAGATCAAAAGCTTGAAAACCGGTTAAAAGAACACGATCGCCAGCTGCGACAGCAAATAGATGCTCAGTTGTCTGCTATACAGAACAACATTTCAAGTATGCAACAAACATACCATGACTTACCACAGAATGTAAAGCAAGTAACCCAGGATGTGGACAAATTACAACAAACACACACTTCTTTGGAAGCAGAAATACGCAACATAAGTACACGTGTAGAAAACCTTGCGGTTGTTAATTAAAACGTAATAGAACAAAAATGCAAAGAACAAGAAGAACGCGTTGTGACCACATTCAACACATGGCTAAATGACAAAGACAAGCAAATTAGTACTCTTATACAGAAGGAACTACCTGTGATGTTACAACGAGCAGGAACACAACTGATACATGAAAACAACACAAAGATTCATGAACTCCAGACTGAATTACAAAACGTGCAGAAAGTGCTTAATGAAACACGTATGCAAACATCTCATAACAGTTCACCGGAGTGTGTTAGTATCACAGAAACACACCCTGATCATTATGAAACGCCTTTAACTGAAAGTAGGGGGCAGACGGGCAATAATTTCAATCCAACACGTGGAGTAACATCCGTTTATCAAGACCATACACAATCATTGGTGACTCAGGATGCTTTAGTGAAGAATTCACAGTTTCAGAAGTTTACCAATGATAAGAACGGACCCCATCCAATTGTGTTTATCAAAGGGATCCGCGGAATAATGCCAAAAAGTTGGAACGAAAGGGAGAAAATTGTCTTTACCATTACCCATATTCAAGGTGAGCCAGCGTTGTTCGCGACACAGAAAGCTGAACCATGCAGCTCCTTCGATGAATTTGAACAAGCTTTTCTAAACAAGTATTGGTCGCGTGGGGTACAAGAACGATTGAGAAAAGAAGTTTATAGTCCTGAGCCATTTAATAGAAAAGGCGGTACTTTGCGGAAATCTTTCGAAAAGTATCTGGACAAAGTGAAAAATTTATCCACACCAATTCCTGAGTGTGATGTTTTAAAGATATTAAAGGAGAAGTTACCGCGTGATCTAAAGGAGAAATTGTTTCACATTCCTGAAGACAACGTGGAACATTTTCTATCTGTACTGGACTCTTTAGATTTGGTTATCGAAGAGGATAGACACCATTATGGGAATAATTCGTCGAATAATTGTAATGGTAATGGCAATGGACGAAGCCACAAGAACAACAGTAATAGAAACACCTACTATGGGAATCAAAATCATTGGAATAGTCCGAATTATTCAGGATGGCAGAACCACAATAGGAACACAAATGGACAGTACAGTAATGCACCGAATCACAATTATCATCCACAGAACAATAGCGGACAAAACAATAAACAGAGGGGGCAATTCAAGTTTCAAAACGCTGTATAGATAACAACATTGGTCAGAATGATGTCAAATTGCAACGGAATATTATAGGAGAAGGGGGAAAATGTATGGCAGAAGAAAAAAAATACTGTGAAAATTGACCAATAGATAGCGCTGTATGTGTCAGAATAGAACACCTGTCATGCGTACGACCCATTGAAATTGGTATATACACGCCGGGTACGCGGCTTTTCCTCCTTTCGCGTCTGCGACGTTCGCCATGACTGTCTCAATGCAGGATCGCTCTCTGCTTGCAAATCTGTATTAAAAGAATAATGACTGTGCACACTGCAGAAGTTCCGGGCACTGAAGTGTTTGAAAAAAGGAGTTGGTCCGATGACTGCCGTGGGTCTGGAGAAAATGATTCGGAAATTCGAAAGACCTTTTCTTTTGGTGTGCAACCTGGTAGAGGGAGGAAACGAATTGATTCGACGTCAGTGGAAGCAGTGGCCACAGCAATGCAGGAGACTAGTGGTGGTGTGCAAACGTGCAGTGCACGGAGAATTGCCCGAACATTGGACGTACCCGTGACCACGATGCGTAAAATCCTACGAAACATCCTTCTTTGCTATCCATTCAAAATAACCCATGTGCACGAGTTGCTTCCTGTTGACTTGCCAGCAAGAGAGACCTTTGCTTTAGAATTTATTGCTCACATGGAAGTGGACATTGATTGGCCGTGGAAGATTTTGTGGACAAACGAAGCCCACTTCCATCTGACAGGTTATGTCAATACGCAGAATTGTCAAATACGGGCTACGTAAAATCCATACGCAAATCAACCAGTAGCACTTCATCCTGAAAAGGTCATTGTGTGGTGCAGGTTTATGGCATCATTTATGACAGGGCTTTTTTTTCCCGAAGAGACAGGTCTTCTGGTCCTGTTTCCTTATAGTCACTGGTAAGCGCTCTGAGTGTCTTTTGTGTAACCACGTCATTCCAGCTCTCCAACAGCGTGGATGTGTGGATGGGATCATTTTTATGCAAGACGGCGCATCTTCGCACATTGCAAATCCAGTTAAGGAGTTGCTGAAACGCCATTTCGGAAATGCTAGAATTATCAGCCGCCATTTTCCTACAGCCTGGCCGTCCCGATCACCTGATCTTAATCCGTGTGACTTCTGGCTGTGGGGCTGTCTGAAAGGTGTTATGTTCAGTATTCCGATTGCAAACTTAGCTGCATTGAAGGCACGTATTGTGCAACACATTCTGAACATGACACCGGAAACACTTCGATCACTTATGGAACACGCTGTTTCTCGATTTCAACTTGTTGCAGAAAACGGTGGACAGCATATTGAACATGTTTTCCGCCAGTCACACGGAAATTAATAATCCGATTTGATTTTGACTGATGCTTTTTATGCGGTTTTTAGCCTCAAGACTGTTAAAAACCGACGTGATTGATGCTTTTTACGCGGGTTTTGGCGTCAGGACAATTAAAAACCGATGTGAGTGATGCTTTTTATGCGTTCCATGACATTTAAAAACCGATTTTTCCCATTTGATGTGATATGACCTTGCCGTGGTGGATGGGCTTACGTAACTAACAGTATCACACCTGTACACTCACGCACACTGAGTAATACAGTCTGTTTAAGGTCAAAAGTACACCTTAGGCGTTGCTGTATGATTCATTTGTAATTTGTAGTCGAACACTATTAAATTATGATGCTCACAGTGCCATCTATTTCTACATTTTGGAACTATTTATTTTTCTTCTGCCCTGCGTTTTCCCCCGTCTCCGATAACATTCCGTTGCAATTTGACGTCATTCCGACCAGTGGTGTTATTACTACAACGGTTTGAAAGTTAAACTTTAATTATAACTACCCTGTGTATTACGATGACGCCAGTGAGCAAATAGATGGACTACGACTGCTCATTGCATCAGCTGTCGCTTGTAATACACACTGGTGTCCAAAATTAAAGCAACAAACGGAAATTTTGCAAGATTATGTTTATTTTACCGCAGAACAATCTGGCCTCATCAGTTTGCGACTGTCCTTCGTCCATTCTTCCTATGGACCTCCACCACACAGAGTCTGGCAGGCTATGCTCTGTGCCATTCTCCATCTGTGTCTGTACACACAGCGATTGTGGATGTGAGACTTGTTGGCAGACACTACCCCATTTGATAGGTGCCCTGACGTCAGCATTGCTCTGATTGTCCATGGACCAGAATGCCATCTTCCATACAGAAAACAATCGTATGGACATCTGTTGGCAGTTTATATGATTACATTGCGAATTAAACACAGGATGCAGAAACAACGGTTTGTTGCTTTAATTTAGGCCACCATTGCAGTTCATTCAAATAAAGTTGTTCCAGTCATTCCTGAGCTTAGAAAGAGTATGGAGACTGTTGTTCAAAAACTACACGAACCAGTACTTAAAACATACCCTCATAGGTATGTTATGATAAAAGGTGTGGATGACCTGTGGCTGGGGTATCTTGTTGGCATGGGGGAATATTCACGTGTTAATATTGGCTTCAAATATATTTTGATGGTCATTGATACTTATTCTAAATTTGCTTCGGCGTTTTCGCGAAAGCAAAAAGAGGGAAGGATGTCGCACGTGTGGTTGAGTGATTGCTCCAGATGGAAATAAACTGAAGCCCGGACAACCTACAAATAGATCATGGCAGTAAGTTTTACAATAGATATTACAAGACTGATGGAGCGGTATGGAATACATCACTACTCTACGTTCATTCATCTGAAGGGGAGTGACTGTTGCCAGCTCAGTCAAGAGTGCACAAAACTCCCAGGAGCAACTGCAGAGGGCGCGAAGACATAACTGCATGATGGAGGCAACGGACATCGGAAAAGGACTATACTTGAAACCATACAATAAAGGACTAGGTCTCTTCACAAACAAAAAAAAAACCTCCCTCGCTGTCGTTCCAGACGAATGTATGAATTCTACGCCCTGCGAACTTTCCGTCCCACTAGAAATCTTCGAACTCTCCGCCTCGTACCCATTGTGTCCCGTCCTACCTGCAGCCGGACCGTCATAATCACCTTGCTCTACCTGTTCCCTGGATTCGCCAAAACTCCGCCCGCACAGTCCCGTCTACCCGTTAGTATCGCTCTAGTTTTCGTAGACTTCACATCGTGCCACTTGGATATTACCATCTCTGTGGTTGTGATATGGAAGTTTCAACGACAATTCGTGCTAAGCCTAGTTGCCACTATCAAGGTTATTCTTACACACTGAAGAAAACGAAGGAAGATAGGACTGTGATTTGGCGCTGTTCAAAACAGAAAGAGAAGCATTGCCGAGGAAAGCTTAAAACCAAGGATTCTACAGTGTTCTTTTCACACGAGCATCAATGTGGAGCTCCGGATGACGCAAGGTTGGAGGTACAGAGGACTCTGAACCAGGCAAAGAAGAGGGCACGAAAGGAAAATACGTCTATTTCTAAAATCTATTCATAGGAGCTAGGTAGCGTGCATAATCGAGGGTACGACTTTGTGACAGAAATGCCAGAGCAGCGAACAACGACGAGGACGTTATACAAGCAAAGGGCAAAGTCTCAGGGAACTGAGAGGGATCCAGAGACAAGAGAAGAGATTGAACTTAAAGCAGAGCTATTAACTATGAATTATGGCAGCACTTACCTGTTAAGCGACGATAAATCAGGAGACAGGATAATAGTTTTTTTGTGGAAGAGCAGGAAGAGAGGCTCTAAGAAGTAAACGAGACTTTTTTTTATGGATGGTACGTTCAAGTGCTGTAGCAAACAGTTTTCACATATATATATACAATTCATGCAGATATTGGAAGTAATAAAAATGAGACTAATATCTACCCAGTTGCATTTGCATTATTACCGAATAAAAGGAAAGAGACATACATCTGACTTTTCAGAAATGTGCTGGAAAATATTCCAGAATGGAACCCTGCAAGTGTGACTGTAGATTTTGAATCAGCAGCGATTTCTGCAATTATACATATGTTACCAACTTCCTCCGTGCATGGATGCTACTTCCACATGAGAAAGTCTCTCTAGAGGAAAGTACAGGATCTTGGACTCACTCGCGAATATGAAGAAAATGAAGAAGTGATATAACAAATTCGCATGTGTGCTGCGCTGGCGTTTCTACGGCCTGAAGATGTATGTGATGGCTGGCTGGAGATACATTCACAGGCACCGGATGTTCCTAGGCTTTCTGACTTTTTCAACTAATTTGTAGAGGGGTGATTCGAAAATGAAGAAAACCCTATCAGCCTTTGGAGATGCTACAGACTGCTCCATCGAACAACTAACTCCTTAGAGGGCTGGCGTAACAAAATTAATAATATGCTTTCCAAACCAAATCCTAAAATTAGTGATGTAATTACTTGCATGAAAACATAAGCAAAAAATTCAGAGTGCGTGTTAGTGAGAACAGAGCTGAGTATGGAAGGTAAAAGAAAGAAAACAGTGTACATGAAACGGGATGAAAGGCTGGAAAAAATATTGAAAAAGTATGAGGAGAATGGTGAGATAAGGGCTTACTTGAAGGCTATCTCCTACCTTCAAAAACTAGACTAAATAATATATCAGAATATGTATGTAAATAAAAAAACTTGTGAAATGTAAATAGCAATCTTTTTTTTAAAAAAAATATAAAAAACAGAAAAAAACAAAACAGATAAAAAAATTGATAAAGCTTATAAGCTGATTTTAAACACACCTAAATGACAATAAAATTACTTTTGCCATTTAGCCAGTCCAAATTGGCCTGGATAAAGTGCGATGGGAATCAGATTATTTTTAAAAGTGTACGTATGTGATTTATAATGCATCTAAATCCAAAGCACCACTAGTCTCCTGCCTCAGTAGTGTTTACAAATTAACAGTTAAAATTAAGCTACACTACACATGTGTGAACATAATGCCATTTAATATTTCCGTGTATTTAATAAGTGTGCCTTTATTAAAATATATCTATTGAAAATGACTGCTGTCTGGTGCTGTAAAAGAACCGAATCTTCTTTATGTACTGAAATATTCTAATATCCCTGTGAAGTCTTATTTTGTTCTATCTACTGTCTATTTGTTGTTTATCGTGCCAAGGGAGGTTAGCGCAGTGGCTAACCAGGACTCAATCATCTGGCCGTCCATAGTCTACTGTATTTAGCTTTCCTTGTTTAAGCAAATGCTGTGAAGATTCCTTAAAGTGGTCATGGTAGCTTCCTCCCCCTCCCCCTCCCCTCACCCCCACCTCTCCCGTAACCAACAATCCGAGCGAAATCTTAATCATCTCTAATGACCACAACTGTGGACGTGACATGAAACACCAAACGCAAAATTGACTTTCTTTAGGTTGTAATGATGAATGATCATATACTGAGCTAAAATTAAGGATATCTTTATAATTTAGCTTCCTTTTTGTGAGTTCCCATTCACTTTAGAAAGACGCGCACTAACGTTGCAAATGTGAGACTCCTGAGCTATTTAAATATTAAGTTATTGATTGACTTGGTGATATTTGCCGTGATCAATTTCGAGTTCACACAGAACTGCATTAATTTCCTATTTTGTTACCTACACGTCGCATATTTTGATCTACTTCAGACTGACGTTTATGCAGTGGTTTAGCTATGTATTTTGGAACCCAACGCGGACTTCTGTCATCCTCACCAATTACCATCCTCACAAAATCATTTATTTATTTACTAATTCCGATAGGACCATTCTCCCGTTTGAGGTGCTGTCTGGGTATTTCTATTTATAGTTAGACTTGTTCCTAAGGTTTTAAGGTTTAAAAATTCAACAACGTTTGAAAACTTTTAACAAACTTATATGCGTTGTTCAAACTAGTGGCTGTGGTAAAGAGACTCCATCAAGAATAGTTCAAACTGTGATTTTTAGTTGAATGTGCCATCTAAGTTCTAAAAACATTCTCACGCTGTGGCTGATATAGGAGGAGTCAGACGTTAACTGTTAGTTAACGCTTTTTTTTATCTCATTGTCTGTTAAACAGAAACGAATAAGTAGTGTTTGTTTTTAAATTTGTTGTGACTTACCATTTTGATGATTCAACTGTTAGATTTCCAAGATAGTCAAAGTTCACTGACAGATGTCAGAAGAGAAAATATTACTACTACTTTCATTGGATTCTCCTTCATTTGCTCTTTCTTCCAATAATACACTGTCTTCTTTTGCATGCCAGTTATGTGCAAGCTTTTCTACGTTTTCTTTATGTCCTTCAGTTTTATCAAGAACCACCTCCTTAATAGGTTCTTAATTTTTGTTAGTCTCGTCACTTTTTTGATCATCTACAAATGCACTCTTGAACTACAATGCTTTTGCGCCTTCTTACATGTCCTTTGGGTCGAGTGCCTCTCTGACGTAAGTTTAACAAATTTCAGCATTGAACCAGCCAACAAATGGCCCCTCAAAAACCTGACCGCAATTTACTTGTTTATTTATTTATTTACTTATTTTGTGCTCCACTTTTGCAACGTCGCTGTGTATGTGTTCTAAACCAAATTTCTGTTAAATTAATAGAATCTTTTTTTTTTTTTTTTTTTTTTACATTTAATCAGTAAGAACTCTCTACATGAAAAATACACATATCAGAACTAATAACACTGAAATTGTTACATGCAACGTATAGTATGGCTAGTACCGTACGGCTTGAGCATGATAGATCGCGTCCCCAGGGGATTAGTGGGCCCTCCCTCGACCTTTTCTGGACGGAAATTTCACAAGGCGGAGAATACACGACACCGTACCAGACAGGGCGCTTCAGTTTGTTAAGAAGAAATTCAACATTCCGAGATCCAAGGTGTGTTTATGCGGAATACATTACCGTAGACGATGTGGCCCCCCCATGAACCATGGACCTTGCCGTTGGTGGGGAGGCTTGCGTGCCTCAGCGATACAGATGTCCGTACCGTAGGTGCAACCACAACGGAGGGGTATCTGTTGAGAGGCCAGACAAACATGTGGTTCCTGAAGAGGGGCAGCAGCCTTTTCAGTAGTTGCAGGGGCAACGGTCTGGATGATTGACTGATCTGGCCTTGTAACATTAACCAAAACGGCCTTGCTGTGCTGGTACTGCGAACGGCTGAAAGCAAGGGGAAACTACAGCCGTAATTTTTCCCGAGGACTTGCAGCTTTACTGTATGATTAAATGATGATGGCGTCCTCTCGGGTAAAATATTCCGGAGGTAAAATAGTCCCCCATTCGGATCTCCGGGCGGGGACTACTCAAGAGGACGTCGTTATCAGGAGAAAGAAAATTGGCGTTCTACGGATCGGAGCGTGGAATGTCAGATCCTTAATCGGGCAGGTAGGTTAGAAAATTTAAAAAGGGAAATGGATAGGTTAAAGTTAGATATAGTGGGAATTAGTGAAGTTCGGTGGCAGGAGGAACAAGACTTTTGGTCACGTGATTACAGGGTTATAAATACAAAATCAAATAGAGGTAATGCAGGGGTAGGTTTAATAATGAATAAAAAATAGGAGTGCGGGTTAGCTACTACAAACAGCATAGTGAACGCATTATTGTGGCCAAGATAGACACGAAGCCCTTGCCTACTACAGTAGTACAAGTTTATATGCCAACTAGCTCTGCAGATGATGAAGAAATTGATGAAATGTATGACGAGATGAAAGAAATTATTCAGGTAGTGAAGGGAGACGAAAATTTAATAGCCATGAGTGACTGGAATTCGTCAGTAGGAAAAGGAAGAGAAGGAAACATAGTAGGTGAATATGGATTGGGGGGAAGAAATGAAAGAGGAAGCCGCCTTGTAGAATTTTGCACAGAGCATAACTTAATCATAGCTAACACTTGGTTCAAGAATCATAAAAGAAGGTTGTATACCTGGAAGAATCCTGGAGATACTAAAAGGTATCAGATAGATTATATAATGGTAAGACAGAGATTTAGGAACCAGGTTTTAAATTGTAAGACATTTCCAGGGGCAGATGTGGATGATGACCACAATCTATTGGTTATGAACTGCAGATTAAAACTGAAGAAACTGCAAAAAGGTGGGAATTTAATGAGATGGGACCTGGATAAACAGAAAGAACCAGAGGTTGTAGAGAGTTTCAGGGAGAGCGTAAGGGAACAATTGACAGGAATGGTGGAAAGAAATACAGTAGAAGAAGAATGAGTAGCTCTGAGGGATGAAGTAGTGGAGGCAGCAGAGGATCAAGTAGGTAAAAAGACAAGGGCTAATAGAAATCCTTGGGTAACAGAAGAAATATTGAATTTAATTGATGAAAGGAGAAAATATAAAAATGCAGTGAATGAAGCAGGCAAAAAGGAATACAAACGTCTCAAAACTGAGATCGACAGGAAGTGCAAAATGGCTAAGCAGGGATGGCTAGAGGACAAATGTAAGGATGTAGAGGCTTGTCTCACTAGGGGTAAGATAGATACTGCCTACAGGAAAATTAAAGAGACCTTTGGAGAGAAGAGAACCACTTGTATGAATATCAAGAGCTCAGATGGCAACCCAGTTCTAAGCAAAGAAGGGAAGGCAGAAAGGTGGAAGGAGTATATAGAGGGTTTATACAAGGACGATGTAATTGAGGACAATATTATGGAAATGGAAGAGGATGTAGATGAAGACGAAATGGGATACAAGATACTGCGTGAAGAGTTTGACAGAGCACTGAAAGACCTGAGTCGAAACAAGGCCCCGGGAGTAGACAACATTCCATTAGAACTACTGGTGGCCTTGGGAGAGCCAGCCATGACAAAACTATACCATCTGGTGAGCAAGATGTATGAGACAGGCGAAATACCCTCAGACTTCAAGAAGAATATAGTAATTCCAATACCAAAGAAAGCAGGTGTTGACAGATGTGAAAATTACCGAACTATCAGTTTAATAAGTCACAGCTGCAAAATACTAACGGGAATTCTTTACAGACGAATGGAAAAACTGGTAGAAGCGGACCTCGGGGAAGATCAGTTTGGATTCCGTAGAAGTGTTGGAACACGTGAGGCAATACTAACGTTACGACTTATCTTAGAAGAAAGATTAAGATAAGGCAAACCTACGTTTCTAGCATTTGTGGACTTAGAGAAAGCTTTTGACAATGTTAACTGGAATACTGTCTTTCAAATTCTGAAGGGGGCAGGGGTAAAATACAGGGAGCGAAAGGCTATTTACAATTTGTACAGAAACCAGATGGCAGTTATAAGAGTCGAGGGACATCAAAGGGAAGCAGTGGTTGGGAAGGGAGTGAGACAGGGTTGTAGCCTCTCCTCGATGTTATTCAATCTGTATATTGAGCAAGCAGTAAAGGAAACAAAAGAAAAATTCGGAGTAGGTATTAAAATTCATGGAGAAGAAGTAAAAACTTTGAGGTTTGCCGATGACATTGTAATTCTGTCAGAGACAGCAAAGGACTTGGAAGAGCAGTTGAACGGAATGGACAGTGTCTTGAAAGGAGGATATAAGATGAACATCAACAAAAGCAAAACGAGGATCATGGAATGTAGTCAAATTAAATCGGGTGATGCTGAGGGAATTAGATTAGGAAATGAGACACTTAAAGTAGTAAAGGAGTTTTGCTATTTAGGGAGTAAAATAACTGATGATGGTCGAAGTAGAGAGGATATGAAATGTAGACTGGCAATGGCAAGGAAAGCGTTTCTGAAGAAGAGAAATTTGTTAACATCGAGTATAGATTTAAGTGTCAGGAAGTCGTTTCTGAAAGTATTTGTACGGAGTGTAGCTATGTATGGAAGTGAAACATGGACGATAACTAGTTTGGACAAGAAGAGAATAGAAGCTTTCGAAATGTGGTGCTACAGAAGAATGCTGAAGATAAGATGGGTAGATCACGTAACTAATGAGGAGGTATTGAATAGGATTGGGGAGAAGAGAAGTTTGTGGCACAACTTGACTAGAAGAAGGGATCGGTTGGTAGGACATGTTTTGAGGCATCAAGGGATCACCAATTTAGTATTGGAGGGCAGCGTGGAGGGTAAAAATCGTAGAGGGAGACCAAGAGATGAATACACTAAGCAGATTCAGAAGGATGTAGGTTGCAGTAGGTACTGGGAGATGAAGAAGCTTGCACAGGATAGAGTAGCATGGAGAGCTGCATCAAACCAGTCTCAGGACTGAAGACAACAGCAACAACAGACGATGTGGAAATCAAGAGTATGCGGAATTGTGAATCTAGATGTAGCAAGAGGACCTGGGACTCACTGGGTAGCGTATGTTAAGAAAGGAAATACAAATAACGCCTAATATTTCGACTCGTTTGGTGACCTGCAAACAAACTGAAAAGGAAGCACAATTCAGGACAAATCAAATACAGCAATAATGACATGGTTATTAATTTAGACTTGTGGTTGATTTCTGTTGGCAGCTACAGTGCACACGTAATGTAAAAGAAACGCAATAAAAGGGAAAAAAACCACTGAGGATGCCCCAACTGTGTTGAAACATGTTTGCGGATTAAGCAAAACATAAATTGTTTTCTCGAAAGAAAGCGGACACTCTTTGATCTGATATTATTCTGTTCTTTGCCGAGGTGAAACTTCATACTATTTCGATCTGAGAACGCCGGGGCGTAGGAGCGTCTGCGTTCCTGAATGCCTTGAACACGGCGACTGGCGGCGACCGCAGGCGAACAGAAGTCGTTAATGGTGGCAGTTAGCGCCTGCTCGCTCCAAACACGTTATCGATCCACTTGTTAGGTTACGGAAAGATCGTCCACTTTACGCCATCTCCGACTTAACAGTTTTCTGATGATAATTATAACCTTTTGTATACATCGTCCTGCAAGAACTCTACAAATAGGAAAATCCTTGTGGTAGGTTATTTCCCTAGAGGGAAAAGCTCAAACATTTACCCAAATCGACGAGACACGTCTTCCAAACATTAATTTCTTGCAAGTTTTCCCATGTGTCTTGGATTCATCTACATCTACATGGATACTCCGCAAATCACATTTAAGTGTCTGGCACAGGGTTCATCGAACCACCATCACCATAATTCTCTATTATTCAAATCTCGGACAGCAAGCGGATAAAACGAACATCTATATCTTTGCGTGCGAGCTCTGATTCCCTTATTTTATTATGATGGTCGTTTTTTCCTATGTAGGTATGTAGGTCGCCGCCAACAAAATATATTCACATTCCGAGGAGAAAGTTAGTGATTGAAATTTCATGAGAAGATTCCGCCGCAACGAAGAGCGCCTTTTTTTAATGATGTCCACCACGAATCCTGTAGCATATCAGTGACACTCTCTCCCCAATTTCGCGATAACGCAAAACGTGCTGCTCTTCTTTGAACTTTCTCGATGTACTCCATTAATCCTATCTGGTAAGGATCCCAGACCGCGCAGCAGTACTCCAAAACAGGACGGACAAGCGTAGTGTAGGCAGTCTCTTTAGTAGATCTGTTGCATTTCTTAAGTGTTCTACCAATAAAATGCAGTCTTCGGTTTGCCTTCCCCACAACATTTTCTGTGTGTTCTTTCCAATTTAGATTGTTGGTAATTGTAATTCCTAGGTATTTAGTTGAATTTACGGCCTTTAGATGTGACTGATTTATCGTGTAACCGAAGTTTAGCGGACTGCTTTTAGAACTCACACGGATGACCTCACACTTTTCATTATGTAGGGTCATTTGCCAATTTTCGCACCATACAGATACCTTTTCTAAACCGTTTTGCAATTTATTCTGATCTTCTGACGACTTTACTAGACGATAAACGACAGGATCATCTGCAAAGAACCTAAGACGACTCCTCAGATTGTCTCCTAAATCGTTTATATAGATAAGGAACAGCAGAGGCCCTATAACACTAACGTCTGTTTCACTCGATGACTCCATGACTTTCCGTCAATTACTACGAATTGTGATCTCTCTGGCAGGAAATCACGAATCCAGACACATAACTGAGATGATATTCCACAAGCATGCAATTGCACTACAAGCCACTTCTGTGGTATAGCGTCAAAAGCGTTCTGAAAATCTAGAAACACGGGATCAATTGGACTCAACACTTCGCGTGTGTAAAGAGCTAGTTGTGTTTCACAAGAACGATGTTTTCTAAATCCGTGCTGACTATGTGTCAATAGACCGTTCTCTTCGAGATAATTCATAATGTTAGAACATAATATACGCTCCAGAATCTTGCTACATATCGACGTTCATGATATGGGTCTGTAATT
This sequence comes from Schistocerca nitens, assembly GCF_023898315.1. Classification (NCBI taxonomy): domain Eukaryota; kingdom Metazoa; phylum Arthropoda; class Insecta; order Orthoptera; family Acrididae; genus Schistocerca; species Schistocerca nitens. The sequence goes on from NC_064614.1 coordinate 833,981,224, forward strand.
TAGTGGATTATTCCTGCTACCTATCTTGAATATTGGTGTGACTTGTGCAATTTTCAGTATGTGGGTACGGATCTTTCGTCGAGCGAGCATTCATATATGATTGATAAGTATGGAGCTATTGCATCAGCATGCTCTGAAAGGAACCTAATTGGTAAACAATCTGAACCGAAAGACTTGCATTTATTAAGTGATTTAAGTTGCTTCACTACCCCGAGGATATCTACTTCTACGTTACTCATGTTGGCAGCTGTTCTTAATTCGAATACTGGAATGTTTACTTCGTCTTCTTTGCTGAAGGAATTTCGGAAGGCTGTGTTTAGTAATTCTGCTTTGGCAGCACTGTCGTCGGTAGTCGGCGCTGTTGTACATGGTCCAGTTTTTATATACTGCATTCCTCTGTTTCTGCTGGTGTAATCCGCACTTCGGCTTCGATCGTCAGTCGTCCTACATAAAGGACGAAAGATCAAAGAAGTACAAAGAACATAATTTATTAGTACATAATCATAAATACATTAGAAACGAAATAAAGGACTGTAAAAGAAAACGAATAGTATAGAAGCAAGAACATGGAATGTGTGAGATTGGTTATTTAGCTACTTTTATCTTCCACAGGCCATTCGTACAATTAACTGAAATAATGGGGAATGAGGTATGTTACATTCATATTACACATTGTTAAATAAATATGTCTGCGTGATGACCATTTACAAGGAATTTTTTTTAAACAGATGTGAATTAGTTAATTCCTACTCACTGCCTTTTATGTACAACATAAACAGAAATTTTGCTACTGAACAGAATCAGTTGTCAAAAAAACTTTTTCTAGTCGTTTTCAAATTGAGCTTTGCTGTCTGTCAGACATTTTATATCATTCGGTAAGCAAAAACTTTACTAGCAGCATAACGCCTCCCTTTTTATGCCAAAGACAAACTTAATATGGAACAACGAATGTTTTTTTTTTCTATCGGTGCTGTAATTATGTGCATCATTGTCCCTTTTGAACAGTAGTGGGTTGTTTATAAAAGACTTCATGAGGGCATAAATACACTGTTTATTAGTAGTCGAAATCCCTCATTCCTGTAATAGATATCTACAAAATGGTTGTGACCTCGTCATACTATTCTTACTTCACGTTTTTGAGCAATGAAAACTTTCTTTATTAAAAGTGAGTTACTCCAGAATATTATTCCATAGGACACCATTGAATGAAAATATGTAAAACAAGTTAACTTATTGATTTCTCTCTCCTCAACATGTGAAGTATCGAAATGCAAATGTCGTTGAACTGAGTTATTGTAGGAGTTCAATAAAGTGTTTTCTCCACTTTCAATTCTCATCAATACAGACACCCATAAATTTTGAAGTCTTCACCCTACTTATTATTTCCTTAGCACATATTACATTTGGCACTGGTGCAATACTTCTAGATGTGCAGAAGCAAATATTTTGTGTCTTGTCGAAACTGAGAAACCATTTCCAGAAAACCCGCGAATAATACTTTTAACAATATTATTTACCATTTCTTCTTTCGCTGTATGTATATTTATATTGAGCACACTACTAGTGCCACCTGCAAAATAAAAGCTAATTCTGCTGTTTTGTATTAGACAGACACAGTAGCGGACTGAAGATTGAACCTTGTGGAACCCCATGCATAATTTCTCCCCAGTCAGAAACGTCTCCCCAGTTTACAGTAATTGAATTATTAAGTATATTTTTCTGCATGTTTTTTGTTAGATATGGTATTATGAGTTGGCTATACCAACATTTTGTTTCTTTTAACAGCATAATAAGCGAGTTTTGTATATAAGTGTGACCGAAAATGGTTGGCAATGTAGAACCAACAGAATATAGTAACCTACAAAATGTGGCACTTTTGTTGACATCCTGCTGATAAAATTCATTTTCCACAAACATCAGTCTTCATGGTTAAGTACTGAATACAGATTTTTTTTTGCTTTGCAAATACATAAGTAAAAAAAGACAGTACAGCAAATTGCAGAAGGTGAGTTTGCTAAATAGGGACAAACTACAGTAAACGATCCCTGACACGGTGAGCAAAGAAGGTCATACAGTCACTTGCTTGGAAATGTGTTCCAAGTATAGAGGTCTGGGGTGAACAGCCTTTTGTTGAGTTGAGACAGCGGGATGACATAAGAATGTTGTCTGATGGTGGCCCAGAAAAACATCAATAATAGTCAAACATTTTATTAGTTATTATAAAACAAGCTACACCATCCATATCGACGAAGCAAAGCCCTCTCGACACGTGCTGACAGCACAAAGCTGGTGGCGCTGAGGCAACAGGTGGCCAGTGGTCTGCTGGTGGCTGGGTCAGAATGCTGACTTGGGACTCTTACAGTAGCTCATACACCGTCCTCTCACGGCTCTGCAGCTCAGAACAGTTGCACCTGTAGTCATGATTCTTACAGAGAAAGATAGCCCTCAGAGAGGTGTCTGGCCTTGCAAGAGGGGGCATACAGCTTCAGTTTGCCCCCACAAGTATAGGCAAATGGGCAGTTGCACTGCCCCACTCATCGATGACTGCCCTCCAAGGCAGAGGTCCAGCTGCAGCTGAAGTGAGCCCAAAGGTGGTCCACCAGCTGGAAAGTGCAGAGTGCTTGGGGGTACTCTAGAACCAGAAGTTGACTTCCCGGTGTACAGAGCCCAAGTCATGTAGTGGCAGATTACAAACCTTTCTCATCCCATCGTCTGGTGTGGACTTCCCCTCATAGCTGATGCTGATGGACTATGATTCCTTTGGCTAACAATGCTGAGTTTTACACGGGTCCAGTACCTATACCGTTTTGAACCACGTACACCAAAACAAGGTGGTGGCCAGTAGTGGCAACTGGCCTGCTGTTGCCGTGGTTAGCCTGGCTTGCTGGTATGTCGTCGGTACTGTGAGCACTGGCCACTGGCCTGATATTTGGAAACAGATATTGCAGTATTTGATGCAACAGTGTTTTGGCTCGCTCTGCAATTACTGGTGTCCATGGCCCATTATAGTTCGCGTCACGTAAGACGGCGCTTCCGCGGATAGAGGCGGAGCAGCGAAGGGATGTGAACTGCACATGCGCGGCAGCAGAGAGCGGGCAAACAAAGTCCACGTTGCCGAACTGTGTTGCTGCGGACAACGGTCAGGCTCATTTGCCTACGGTACATCATATTGTACGTTCAAATCTATGAGGGGAGTAGTAAATATTAAAACCAATATCTATCAGTCGTCGCGAGAGAAATATTAATTCACGCCTTGACAATGCTGCACAGATTTACTTCGCGTGACATCGGCAGGCGAGAACAGCTGGCACAGCTTTGCGAAGACGTGAAGTGCAATTTTTCTGGACATAACGATTGTCTAACGACAAGATCATTGAAATTGCTGGCAATAATTATCATTTATTGCGATTGCAATTGAATTATAAGTAAAAATTTAACGCACAGCAAAATTAACTTCAAGCACAAACCGAAATCATTATATTTGCTTGACAACTACTTCTACTCTACAGAATTTTTAAAAATGTCTATAAAGTGTGTGTGTTGATGGATTTGACTGTAGTTACGTGTAATCACTGCGCATAAAGAAGAATTAGTGGTAGAAAAGACTAATGAAAAGACTATCGTAAAAATGGTCAGTAAGTTGTCATATTTTTCGCGGTTACGGGGATAATGAGTGTAAACTAACTAGTTCGACATTACATTGAGAGACCGCGTTTGTAAGTCATCGAAAAGCAAACAATTAACCATCATCTGCGAATAACTAAAAAGAATGATGACCGATAACATCGAAAACCACCGATATCTCAACAAGTAACAGTTACTGTCATTTTAGAGCCTTATCCAATTCGTGCCTTGAAAATGGTAGGGGTTTATATGTGGAAATATCGGATTTCTGACGAATTTATCCAGCTGTATTCTCACGTGCTATTAGAGCATACTGCATGGTGGGAGAAGCTTAACTTCTCCTTGGGCAATATGTTGAACATTATAGCCTGCATAATTCAAAGGATACAAAGACCTAATCAAAAAGGCTAGGAAGTTCTATTGTGCACGCAACTGATATGTTGACAAACACATTTTTTAAACCACGAGTCTTTGAAACTAAGAAACATTATTGCTTTGTTCCAAAGTCTACATCGCAATATCACCGTCACTTTTATTCGAATCTGTTTCCGAACAACCTGATTGTAAATTTACAATGATAGGTTCAAGGCTCATATCCATCATGACATCCCTGTCAAATTATTCTTTCTGAAGCTTTTCAGCATCCCGCACAGACTGTGCCCACGCTACAGGTTGGATGTTGTCTATTGCCCCAAGCACAAACGATTCAGTGAATGTCACATTGAATGTTTTTTTTTTCCTCGCACATAGCCTTATCCTTTGACCAAATTAATTCCATAAGGCTACATTGAGAGTGACACGTGGGTAAACGCAAAACTGTGTGACTCCATTCACGTGCAAGGAAGTCAAGTTTGTACGTTCTGTCACGTGACTTGTATAAATGAACGAGCTGCAGGAGATCGGCACCAGTCTGGTTTATACTGTGCTTAATATTTTTATTATTAAACCAGGGAAAAATGTCCGCTTTTCTGGTGATTATACTTGGTGTTTCCTCTGTAACAGCTGAATTATAACTGACAATGGCCGACTTTTTTAAATTTTGTTTAATTTTTTTTATTTGGCCTTTGAGTATGTACTCAATTTAGCCATCGGCAACACATAGTGACAATGTACACATAATTGAATAAACAAATACAGAAATGCATATTTACAAGAATAAAAAGCTTAACTGTTACAGGTTTGTACATAATGTTTTAAAAATTGAATTGGATTGAATTGGAAAATAATTACAAGTGCCTTGGCTTACAATTCACAACAATTCTGAAATATCTTCATCAGCAAGACATATTTCAAAGCAAGGTATGACAAGAATTGTGAATCATGTCACGAAACTGACAGAGTTCATTTCCGAATGGTAGTCACTGCTGTTTTTCTTACACGTAAATACAAGTTTACTCTCAGAAACAAAACCAGACTAAGAGTCAGCATGCAGAATAATTATCTGAGAACCTATTCCTATGAAAACTTTAAAACCGCTAGTACCATCATTCATTTTCCAGCAGATCTTCCTGGAATGGTTCTAATTGACCCCCGTTTCATCAAGGTAACACACTGTTGGACTACCTCCTTCTCTTGTATCGTGAATCTTTGTATGGGATGTAGTTCGTGCTGCATCTATGTCACTTCTTTGAACTCAAAACTCTCTTCTAAGCATATCGGGAACCAATGTCTTTTAAAATTCTTTACATTGATGAAGCGCTTACCATTGAAGCTAATTTTCTCCCGCATAACTGTAACACGGTTTTGTGATAACGGGTATTCATCGTTCACATGGAGCACTGAAAAACATTGTTGTTAAAACCATCCATTTGTGTTGCAGGTCCCTTGCGACTTCGATGCTTTCCAGTGGACATGAAACCATCTTTTTCTACGGTTCCTACAGCTCTGACACTTTCGTTTGCAATTCTCTTTACAGTTCTCTTACCGACACCACATGGTTCTCGAGTCCGTTCTTGTGTCTTCAGATGTCAACAGTAGGACACCAGCTTTCAAATTCACGTTTGACAAAGCTATAAATGCGGTAAATAATCCCCCTCGCCTGCTTCTGAAGCACTTCACATTTATTGCTGTCACTTGGCTCTTTTTTTAAACGCACTTAAACATGTGCAGATACACATTCACAACTATACTGTTACACGAATGAGAGGAATACAAAAAAAAAATAATAAATAAATAAAATAAACTGATAGCTGAAAGAATAATTCGGTTGTCGCGAAGTACGACAACAGTGCAGGAGCAAGGTTCTCGATGTCTAGATGTAACTCGCTGCTACCCGCTCGGAAAGAGAATGAATATTATTGCCGCGCGGAGTGGCCGCGCGGTTTGAGGCACCATGCACTGACTGCACAGCCCCTCCGGGCGGAGGTTCGAGACCTCCCTCCGGCATGGGTGTGTGTGTTGTTCTTAGCATAAGTTAGTTTAAGGGGACCACACCCTGCCTATCTAACACATGTTAATTTAGGCAAGTATTTGACCCATTTCTGAAAAATACTATTTGATGCAGATCTTAATATTTTTTCTGTATATTACATGATGCTAATAGAGTCAAGTGTACTAAAATCTACTCTATCCAATTTATAGTTTTTAAGAAGTATTTTTTTAAAATTTATTAACAAAAAATATTAAGTTTTTTCTGCAGAAAATACTTTTTGTGAACTTCCTAATGGGGGAATATTAATGAATGTAGTACAAGACGTGGCTTTTTATATTATGCATAGTCTCTGAAAATTTCATTCATTTATCTATGATAGTTTCTAATATAATGGGGCATATTACTGAAAATTTTAGTTTGTGGGAAATTGACTTTAAAGTAAAAACCTTTTGAAATTTGTTATAGTTAATTAAAACTATCCTGCTGCATATTATAGCCCTTCTTTGGCCTCTAGCAGGTCTTCCAGCTTCTTTTTCACCTTCCTGGATGTCTGTCTTGTTTTCTTGGCCATATTAGATGCAGACCTGTCTGCATCGGCTATCCTCATTTTATCGCAGTGTTGCAGCCCAGTGATCATATTTTCACCAAGATTAATTCCCAGCTTCTTCAGTACCCAACACTTCCCAATATTACCACAACTGAATGTAATAACAGCATCATGAACTCCTAGTTTCATAGTATGCATTCCTACAAATACAGTTTTAGAAAGGCGGTTCCAAATTATACTGTTGAAACATTCATTTGGGCTCTGTGTCTGCCCATGCAGACATTTCATTAGAAGGTCAGGATGAGCCAAGTCTCTGAAAATATGTTTAATTGCTGTGACAACAGCAGCAGGAAGAGAAAGCTGGTGAGAATAAGATTCTCCAGTTGCCTGAGCCCTATTGTATTTGCACCACGAATTTTCTCCTGATGGACACAATCCATAACACAGTAGAAGACTTATGGAAGAATATGGCCCGAACATCTCTCTTCATTGCCTCCAGATTTTCTTTATTTCTCCTAATTGCCTGCCCATAGTATACTTGCAAGTTTTCTGTTTCAGTTTTAGTTAACCGACCCTGTCCGGTCAACAATTTTCCATCTTCTAATTTTTTTCCTCTCATATCAACAGTTAGTTTTCTCAGCCTTGTTCCCAAACGTTTTTGAACATGACCTACACATTCTATTTTGCTAATAATGGCATCTCCAAATGGCTTAGAGTTCACCACATTGTTGTATGCCTTACTGTCACTATCGGCCAAATATTTGGTGTACTGTACGCCTCTTGTTTCTACGGAGTGATGAAATATTTGTTGTACTCCATGAACTTCCATACCATCACTTGTTCCTCTAAAATTAGCCACACAGGTGTGTTCTTTATGTTCATTGACCTTACAACGTTTGCCATATTTAGACATTATCTCCACATCTAACACTTTACCGTGATCTACGCTCGTGGCAGTCACTATTCCATTCAGTGAAGTGTGTCCTCTTTTCTGCCAACTTCCATCAAGTGCAACTACAATATCCGAACATCCATCATGTTCTTCCACTGCTTCCCTAGCAACCAGTTTCATGCTTTCGTCACTGAGCTCATATACAGCTTTCTTTAATACTGCAGCCAGTTTTTCAAATTTATTCGGTGGTTGGTGTAAGTTCATCACTGAACAAAATGTTCTCCCTGCAGCCATGCCCTTGCCAATGGATCGTAAGGCATAAACTAATCTAGTATTGATTCCATAAGGACAACTTTCATCTGGTTTTGAAGAACTCATAAATGAAATCACAGCTGAGCATTTAGTGCTAATTAAATCCAAAGCAACTGCTAGGCCTTTTCTCCCACTGGCACTCTCACAAATTTTCACGCTCTGTGACTCACGTCACTGCCTACATTTTACAAATTTAGAATTATAATAATGTTACTGCACCCCTTGTCACTTACAGTAGATTCGTTGAACTCTCTTGAAATGGTGAGAGCTTCTTTGATGATGCACTTGTTGAAGAATTACAATTAGAAGCATCGTTGCCAGGCGACATAACCTCTTGTACAGAAAGCTTTCTAAACTTGTTTCCTCTAAATTGCCGTTTCTTGAAAATGCATTTACGTGTCGTTATCATCAATAAACACAACAAAACACATGTAAACAAGCACTGCAAACGGCAATCACACTTGTACAAAACTAATTGTGTGTTTGAAAGCGTGTTGTTTACAAACAGCAGAAACAAAAGAATACCGACCGTTGCACTCCAAGGGAGTAAAAAAAGTCCCTAACATGCAATGTAGAGGATATAAAGATCTAAAATATATGCATAAAAGTGGATGACAGAAAAGTGGGCGTGGCACATAAACACACGTGGTAGGAAAAATGCTCTTTAAATGCTCGAAAAAAATTTCTTTCAGCAAAATAATTTTCAGATTACTTAAATAAAACCGTAATCTATTGAAATATGATGAAAACCGAAAATCGTTTTTTTTCGACCTGAACCACGGTGTGGTCCCCTTAAGTTAGTTTAAGTAGTGTGCAAGTCTAGGGGCCGATGACCTCAGCAGTGTGGTCCCTTAAGAATTTACACGCATTTGAACATTTTAATATTATTGGCTGCCAGTGATTGGCTGCCAGTGGCTAGTGGAGGGGGATGCGCAGAATGGCTGAAAACTGGGCCGCCTTCCAACGTGACGTGGACTTTAGTAACACCTGAGGCAGTGCTACTGAATAACGTCGAAAAAAAAACGGCAGTGCTACAATATCTCCATTCTCTGAGAGACCCAGTCCTGGCCGGCCAAAGTGGCCGTGCGGTTAAAGGCGCTGCAGTCTGGAACCGCGTGACCGCTACGGTCGCAGGTTCGAATCCTGCCTCGGGCATGGATGTTTGTGATGTCCTTAGGTTAGTTAGGTTTAACTAGTTCTAAGTTCTAGGGGACTAATGACCTCAGCAGTTGAGTCCCATAGTGCTCAGAGCCATTTGAACCATTTTCAGACCCAGTCCTGGATCTTAGCTCAAGGTAATTCTAAAAACACTCAGCATATATTTTCAGTGTACACTACATTTTCCTTAGTCCACTCAGTTTGAACCACAAGATTCATTTACTGCATACTAAGCCTACGACATTACACCACCAGTTTTCATTTAAACCATGATATGCTATTTCCTTAAGAGACTATTTATCAAGCAACATGGCAGTGTTCCCAAATTATTCTCTTCTGTTGAATATCCCTTAACAGTAAAGTTACTGGACAGGTTCCCTACAGTATTACAGGAAACACAATACAAAAGTTTCACTGACTCCTAACAATCCACACACCACTAGCAACTCTTCAACATGTCATAAACTGTTTGCATCCCTCATTAATTATTACACAAAAATCATTTAGAGCAGTGAGTCATTAATACTGTAGGTTTATTTTAGTACAAGAAAAGAATCTGCAAGTCATTGATTGAATAATCTTAATCATAAATTTAGAACAAACTAAAAGCAGTGCTGTTACTCTTTTTGTCTCTTTCAAATTCTTATAACACATCGTTTCTCAATTTATCGTATCCTACACCCAACAGATAGCGCAGTCTACTAGTATCTTGTGTATTGGGGCGTCATATATGTGGGCAGCTCTCAACCTAAGATAAATGAAGGCTGCACAGAACAGAGTCAGAGCTATTATGGTGCTGGATATCATGATGACTGTGGGCACGAACCTATGACATTGGTTACTCTGGTATTGCTGTATGTACTGGAGCATCTGTTCTGCTGAAAGACGTCCTTCCTGGGTTGTTAAGAGTAGATTCAAGGAGAAGATGAGGTTATGTTCCAGGGTACTACTGAAATGGGTCTAATTCCAGGCTCATTGTTCCCCTAACTGTTTATGCAGTCAGTATAACAGTGGTTGAGTTATGTTCAACCTGGTGGTACCTTTAACAGTGGTTGTTGAATGGAATGTCTGTCCCACTATGTCACAAGTTGTCCCATTGATTAGCAACCTACTGCCATGCAGTTCCAGTCACATCACCCCTCTAAGTCTCCCATCATTACTACTACTATTGCATCATACAAGGAGTAGATCCAATGTAGCACAGTTGTTAGAAACAGGGTTTATCTTGAGAGTGTCACCTTAAGCATCCCTGGTCACCCATCTCACCTAAGAGCAACAGTTTGGATCACCTGGGTTGGGCATATGGCCACTCATTCCCTCTGACAGTTACAGAATTAACACATTGACATTACTGCATCTCTTTGCCCATCCTGTGAGATTAATATTATCTCCTCAGTCTTTACTTCCCTCAGGTTTCCACATATCACTGGGTAAGGGTGGATGGTAGAAGACTTATACCAGGCGTGATCAGCTGTAACTGGCTTCCAAACCAGCACACAGAGTCATGCTTCTCGATCCTGACTTCTACAGTTGCTACATGACAGTATGGCAGCAGATTTTAGCTTGTGTGTCCAGTTTAAGACACTCCCGACAGCCATCCTCTGATGTACAGCAACCTGGGGAAAGAAAGCTGTAATTACACGCGTTTCCCCTTTTGAAAGAGCCAATATCCCCTTAGACAACTGCTCTTGATATTAAATAATACAAATACTGATACAAAGTAATAGTAATTACAGTAACAACAGGCATTTCACCGTTGTTTTCTGCCAACAAAATTACACTTTACAGCATTTACATGCTAGCTATCTTATCTCTTCCAAAAGACTACCTTAGTTGATGTTGCAACCCTCCAAAATAATCCTACATGCTACATACACTAAAGAAAATTTCATGGTAATACACATCCCCCTTTCTTATGTCTGGAATCTCAAGACATATGGTGTCTTGAATATAGGTGGCACAAGGCCCTTTTTGGTCTTCATTCTCCCTATCGTTCCTTGTTCTTTCCTTAATGGTCATTGCTAACACTTGTGGCGATGAATCCAGAACACCTTGAAATGATGGTAGGCGTCCAATGTAAAATATTGTCATTTGAGTTGGCAACTGCAGATTCACCTTTAGTGGTGTGGTCATTTCAAACAGTTGGCAGAATCCCTTGTGTTGGATAGTAAACTTCTTGGTCCTTTGGAATATATGGGCTTGATAACCTCATCCATTGTCCTAGTCAATACTGCGTTTATTTTCTTTCATGTTTCCCTACAATACCCTGATGCTCCAGCACCCTGGTGTTTACCCTCAGCAGACGTTTCCAAATTTCCCATAACACTGTGGAACATTATGGTGGCTGTTGACATAATAGCTAAACATCCTGCGAATAATATGAGATATGTACTCAGTATTACCATTAGCTTATGGCTGTACTGGTCTAGTCCTTAGTTTTTGAAACTGTAATAAGTGAAATAACAGTTTCATTAAGTCCAACATAATCACCATTTCAATGACACCAAACTTAAACAAACAGTTATTCATCAAGGCCTGTGCCAGACCAGTTGCTTGCTGGTTTGGAATGGCAATCACTGCAATGTATCATAAGAAATGATCAGTGATAATCAGAACATAGTGGTTTTCTACTGGAACCAGGTTAAAAGGTTCCAAAATAGCAATTCCTATTATTTCAAAAGTTTTGGTTCTTTGGGAACCTTAGTTGTAATACTTGCTGATGGCTCAGATCTGCTCACTGTGCACATGGTACACAATTCTTTATATACTGATCTTAATTTCTTTTCCTTGTTCTCCACCAGTAACGCTCTGTCTTTGAGCTGTTTCCCTATGACCCCCACACCCACATGTGTTGCCATGTGCCTCCTTTATTACTTCTTCCTTTGTCTTAATAGGTACTATTGTGTATGGTCCCAGTCTTTTTGACATACATAACAACCCATTGTGCACAAAGAACTGCGGCTGTGTTGTAAACAGCCTGCAGTCCACATCAGCAGCCTGTGCTGTCTTCCACTTTGCAAGGTTGTGACTCAGCGCCTGTGCTGCTCTAAGCTTCCTGCTCAGTCTGTCCATGTTTCCAACCTTGCTGCCTGGTTTACGGACTACCTCAAAATCAAACTCACCTAGTCTCAATGTCCAGCTCATGAGTCTCATTCAGAGACCTTTCAACCTCAACAACTAGTTAAACCCTGAAGCAGGTGCGCCTATGCATAAAGAATGCCAACCACAATTAAAGATGTTTTGCATTGTCCCATTGTCGTTTCACAATTGCAAGCACATACCTATACCTTCCGTATTACTTCAGCTTACATAGTGATAAATTGCGTTGTCGTGTGTTCGAGTGAGCAGCAGTAATATAAAATAAACTACAAGGTGGGTGAGAAAACATTTACGGTCAGTGCAAGGTAACGACACAGATTACGAGCTACCAGCACAATCTCACAATGAGGCTATTGTCTACAAGATAATCAGTAATCGAGTAAGACATTGGCTGGGATCTGATGTAGCTGCACTGTTTAATGCTTTAAGTGGGTCATTGCTATGGGGTAACAATTGTCCATGGTAACAGAGTAATATAACGAAAGATTATTTCATTATTGTTTAGTTAAACAATGCTTTGGCTCATATAATGTAAGTTTCATTTATCGTTGTTTCATTAAATTCAGGTTAAACTGTCATTTTGCTCATACATGTTTACCTTGGTAACATAATGAAGCTACTCCTTGCACATGTACAAAGTATGCCATGTGCCCACTCGTGTCATGAAAAATGGTGCACCCACTGGAGCATTAACATTGCATGACTGGTTACCATTTTGAATTTTTGGCTATATAAATAACATGTAAATATGGAATCCCATACATCAGGCTTAACATCTACTTCCCTGTTGAGAAATAATTCCTTTCAGCTTTGATCAACTGCCAAGAGGCTTAAGCTACATGTTGTTCCTCACCCAGCATCACCTGACTCAGACTGCACCACAATGCTTGGCTGGAAGTGTCACATGATAGTACAAACTGGGAAAGTCAACACCAGACTCAGCATTAACGCCTCCTTCAGCTTTACAGATGTGGATACTCCATAGCCCACTGAAATTTTACACCCTTTTTTAGAAATTGCAAAAGCGGCTGTGGAGTATCTGCAAATCATTTCACGAAGTTTTTGTATTAATTGGCCAAGCCCAAGAATGATTGTAACTCTTTACACGTCTGAGGAACAGGAAAATCCCTAACTGTTTTTATCCCTTTCTGATTAATCCTGTTGTGGACTGGCAAGACAGCCAATCCACTATGACGGGAAGCCGAAAGGCACGCGTTTAAGCTCACGCAGGCTGGCGTGAGGTCTGGAACAGGACAAGGTCTTGAGACTAGCAAAAAAGGTATGTAGCTTCTGGAATACTTAACTTTAATCAATAAATGGTGAACATCGCTCTTGACGGTACATGTATTACAATCAATAGTCACTGGTAATGGCGCCTTGCTAGGTCGTAGCAAATGACGTAGCTGAAGGCTATGCTAAACTATCGTCTCGGCAAATGAGAGCGTATTTGTCAGTGAACCATCGCTAACAAAGTCGGCTGTACAACTGGGGCGAGTGCTAGGACGTCTCTCTAGACCTGCCGTGTGGCGGCGCTCGGTCTACAATCACTGATAGTGGCGACACGCGGGTCCGACGTATACTAACGGACCGCGGCCGATTTAAAGGTTACCACCTCGTAAGTGTGGTGTCTGGCGGTGACGGCACAAATCCCATCTCCAATTCCTCCAGCTTCATAAATACTACTCTTAAGTTATGATGACAATAATGCCTAGAACCATTTCTCTGCACACGTAAGCAGGAGAAGAAAACAGATCAGTTCGTCCACTCATCCTGCTGTAACTTTCGATGCTAACTACTGTGGCTGCTACGTGATGCAAGGTATGGCTGCAGGTGTCCATTCAGAGGTGCTCCTGACACCAAAATGTAGAGGGTGGAGATGGGTGGCCTCTACAATGGCAGGGTTGACATCGGATGGCAGTGGGTCGACATCGTGGTTTGTCTGATGGTGACTCAAGGAAACATCATTAACATACACACATTTTATTACAAAACAGTTACAGCATCTATAGTATCATCCCATAGCAGCAATGCCTACTCAGTGCATTATGACAACGTGAGGCCAGTGGCACTGAAGCAACAGGTGGAAAGCAGCTGGCTGGCAGCTGGGCCAGTACTCCGACATGGGGTGCCTGCAGCAGCATGTGCACTAACCTATCATGACACCATAGCTCAGGGCAGGGCACACCTGCAGACGTGGAAGCTTGTCGCAATTCTTGCAGAAGAAGGCAGCCCCCAACGGTGGTGTCCACTCTTGTAAGCAGAGGTGTAAATTGTCAATTTTCCTGCACAAGTACAGGCAGTTGGATGGCTGCACTGCCCTGGTCACAAATGACAGTGCTCAAAGACAAGAATCCAGTTGTAGCTGGAGTGAACCGGAAGGTAGTCTGCCAACTGGAAGGTGACAAGTCCAATTGCAGTGACAAAGTCTTGTGGTGGCAGCCTGCAAACCCATGTCGCCATGGGGGACCTCCTCTGATAACTGGTGCTGCTGGACTGCAATCCTCTTCATTAAAAGTGATAGGTATTTATACAGGTCCAGGGTCTATTTGTTATACCGATACCCCCTTTGAACCAGGTACTTCAAAAGAAAGTTTCATTCAGAAGATGCGGAAGCTGGCCTGCCGATGTCATGTTTGGCCCGCCTTTCTGCTGCATCTTCGATACTGCGAGCACTGGCCCCTGTCTCGCAATGTGGAAATGGGCTGGTGGTATTGCTGCGTGTGATGCAACGATGTTTTGACCCCATCTGTGCCTGTTGGCGACTACAGGCCGTTTGCGACACTTGCAGCAATGCTACTATTTTACTTTGTAGCGCCGAAAAACAGTGGCTGCGCTGTGGAATGGAGGTGCACGCACTTGAAAGTAGAACTTGAGATTGGAACGCTAGAGCTCTGTGATACAAGCTCACGTCGAACAATTTTGTAACCGTTTCTTTACTAAAAGCGTCATTCTTACGAAGTCAATATATCAAGCATTGGGCTTGAAGTTAGATAAGTCGTATCCACAATTACAGAACCAATTCTCATCATCAAAGTTTGGCCGTAAATACAGTCAGTCAGGAAAGTGGAATTATTCTGTCTGTATTAGCCTTTTAGCTCCACACTCTATTGGGCAGTAATGTTGTCCATGACAGTGGCGTGCTCACACATCACTATGAGGAGGGGCTGGAGGGGGTACTTTGTCGTTTTAAGGAAGTCTCCTTCATTCACTTGTTATGTATTTCCTTGTTTTTCCAGTTTAAGGGGCTGAAAACCTGACTCCTGAGAATAATTTTGCGAAGACAGAATCTCCTTCCCTGACTCGAACTTCAAATCTAAGTATCTGACAATCTAGTTGAAAGTGAAAGATTGTCTAACTCTAATTTGCTTTGCTGAATAGCGTAAGATTGTGACTTGAATTTGGTATGCTGAAATCGAGTGCTAATTAGACCATGAAAGCGGTTTAAAACTGTGAGCTGTCTTGGGAGGTTAACCGAGCGTTTACTGGGCCACTGTTTCAGCAGGTAACTAGTCTAGGTATACCACATTACCAATCAGACTAACATTGATTATAATCTTTTACAGTCATACAACAACCGGTAATATATCTATATATAAAAAGGAGAATTTAAATAAAAAGAAAGAATTCAGTTTATATTTGCAAATTTATTTTTAAAGATTGTTCATTGAAATTTCAGCATATTATACGTGAGTTATAACCGAGCTGGTGCCTTATTTACGATTGTGAGACTGTGAGATTGGAATATTACGGAACACATAAAATATGGAGTCAAGATTGGGAGACTGGATACAACACTGCATTCATAAAACAACACACAAAGAACATTGAAACGCATGCAAGAGAAAGTTAATCACTACAAACAGATTCAAATTTTTTACCCAAAGAATTTCCGTTCGAAGCACAATCCTGTCCGTCATGTAATTACCACACACTGGTATACTAAATTCACATTAAATCTTTGTGAAATCTTCCCAAGAAGAATAGCTGATGGCTACTTTGGTGATTACACCACATGCTCCACGTGGTCAACTTGGTTTACAGAAAGCGTATAACTCCACAATAATTTAGATAATAAAAATAAATTAGATCAAAAAGCAAATTACAAAACAAAAACCTCGAACTGGTTACTAACGTCTTACTATTAACCTGATGGGTCAAACAGTTATATAAGCACGTGGTACTGGTCTCACAAAGTACACGCCACGTGGGTTGAACATAAAGAAAAGCTGGTATATTCAAAATCTTTTCAAGACGATACGTTATAATCACACAAGCATTTGCATTTAAGATTGATCTTACTTAGAGTTACTGACCAACACGTGGTTCGACTTTACTCACAAAGTAGTAACAAAGCAACTACCGCCAAATAATCTGAACTGGACACGAGAATCACACTCCGCTGCAATTAAAGATAACCTTAGCTATTTTAAAGCTAACCCGAAATAAAATGATTAAATTCTCAGTTAACCTGAACTTAACAAATCCATTGTCCTATGGACTTAACAGACACGCGCTTGGCCGGAGATCTTACCACTTCAGACGCTCGCACCGCCAGACTGCAACTGCTGGACTGCCCTGCGCTACCACTGGACTCCAACTGCTTACTCTCCAGCTGCCAGACTCCTACTGCTGGACTCCAACTGCTTACTGCTCGGCTGCAACTCTCCAACTTCCAGACTCCCACTGAACTACCCAGCGTGCTCCCGAGAGTCGCTCACAAAGACCAACGGAAGGCGCCAGAGGGGCAGCTTCCTATACCAACATGACAGGGGACGGACCGGACCATACTAAGAATGGAAACCTCTCTGCTTTTAGGAACCGTAGCTACCTGTTTCAACGTTGGTCCTACTGTTCTCTAGCAGACAGCCTTGTCTGCTACCCTCAAGCATGCAGCTACAAACACATTTGATCATTCATCCTCTCACACAGAAGGGAAGGGGGATGACAGTATCTTATCATACACAGTATATAAAAGAAAGCGGATGTAGGTTCCGTATGAGACTGTGTGACATGAATTACATATAAGAATTACATATAAACTGTGCTTTAAAGTGTAGTAGTGTGAGAGATCGTTCTTGTTTACGTGTAAAAGTAACACGTTCCACTACTCAGTCTCCTCCCAGATAGTCAGAAACGCCACAGTAAATTTAGAAGAGGAATTTATTTCTTAAAAGACAACAATTTTGAGAAATTAAACATGAAAGGAATCCAACAGAGACCTTTCATAACCCCAACGCTCCGGGAAAAGACTGTGCAGGGAATTTTCTGGCCATGCTAGGACATTCCCAAGCAGGCTTCTCACACCCTACTTAAACCAAAAGTGTAGAGAAAAAGGCAAAAGGTCACCAGCTACTTGCTAAAACACAATAATTTCAAACATCTTTACAATCTACCAATTTCAAAGAGAGAAAAAAAAACACACAATCTGTGACACCTATTTAAAAGGTCGTGTAGACCTAAATCGGTCAGCAAGTAAAAACAATGGTTCCTGTGTCATTGATATGAAAACAATTTCTGGTTGTTACCCTTATGGAGTTCACCAGTATTTGCTCATTGCAAGAGCCAACTGATCACAGGCAAATTTATGACTGTTTATTAACAAGCAAAGGTGCCACAGCAATTAAAACAAAGAACATCAAATAACATCAGTATCATAAAGCAGAACATTAGAATGCACAATCCGCAAAAGCAAAAAAAATATAAGAGAAAAAACATGTTTTACAAAGCGGTTATCGCAAAAAAATTCTATATCGTATAAAACTAATAATCTGTAGGATTAACGTAACTATGTGGCACTAATTTAATCACTCTACAATATTTCAGTTGGTTAGCAAACAATGAGCACTGTGTCATTATACTGAAACTACAATAATTGTGTGATTGTTACCCTTAAGGGGTTCCTCACAATAAATATGCCCCATGCAAAGGCTAATCGATCACAGTCCAATGAGAATGAATAGCAATCTGACTGATAAAGGAAGCAGTGCCACAGCAATGAATTTACCAAACAAAATAACACAAATCTAATAGCTAACACAAGAACAAACATTGATCAATAAAACAGTACAATAGTCAACATCTAAAACAAAACACCAATAAATAAAACACCTGCAAAATGCAAGAGTCAAAGTTTCAAAACAAAACAAAAATATAGAACACCTGCAAAATACAAGAGTCAGAGTTTAATAAACATCAATAAATCGAGTCCCTGCAAAACACACGAGTCAAAGTTTCTGTGACAGAAACACACGTATATGCATTGAACTAAGAACCGTATAATCACTGTTCACTGATACACTCACTAGTTCCACTGTTCCGTGGCACAATATAAGGGGAGGGGGAGGGGGTTCGTCGCCGCAGCTGTCAGTAGGGATTTTTTGTCCATCTGTTGCGTGCGATCCCGCCGTCTCTGCCCTCTCATGAAGTTTCTCTTGTGTCACGTACATCTCGATTTTGTTCTATGTTTGTATTGTCAAATTCGTGCAGTATCCTCGATTGACATGCCAGGTTGATATTCCTGGGCAAGGATGACACTTCAATGGCTCTTCTTCGTGTCACCCTTAGCGACCAGAGAACATCTAACCATGAATTACTGTCGCTTCACAGTAGGCATCCGTCAGGAAATGTCGATAGGCGTCGTTGACGTCTGCAAGTTTCTTTGGACAGTACCTGTCAAAAGGCTCCACGCCCTTTGTGTTGTTACACCGCAGCCGTCTCGTCACGGTCGCGTGCGTGAGGTGCGTTGCCAGGAGATGGATTTCCGCGCGGTGGACCGCTCGCCCATCTCAGGTCATTCCCTTCAGCTAGGGTCGCGCGGGGCGGCCCTCCATTAGCTGCAGGTATACGGGAAAGTGTTTGCGGCGTAGGGTCTTTTGTTGTCGGCCGCGCTCCCGAAGTGGCCTGGCTGACAGCGTGTCCCGCTGGGAAACCCGCCAGTTTACAACTAGCTGGCTGCTCCCGCTGTCTCTTAAGAGTTTTGCCGGTTCGCTTTCACGTTCTCAACTGCATTCACAGAAATTTTTCATCATCCTTATGTGATTACACAATGTCATACATAATACCACTTAGTATTGTCTTTCACAATTTTTAAGAACAAAGTTATATGAATCGACAATATAAAATTAAAAGTTAAATGACTTGACAATATAAAAAATAAAAGTGAAATGACTTTACAATGTAAAAATAAAAATTAAATGAATTGACAATACAATATTTAAATCCACATCACTAATGTGGTTCACTTGTGTTTTAATAAATCAAATGCCACTTATTAATTCACTAAAATGAATAGGGTTATGCCTTGCGCAAGTATAGGTTAGGAGAGCATGGGGTTCACATGTTATTTACACACACACATGCACACCTGTTGTCTATTCTACAAACTAACTACCCGTAAACATGCATTACTCTAAATTCTACTTCTATCCACTACTAATTAATCCCACAAGCCACTTCAATGCTACTTCAACGAAGTGTTTACACCACTACCACATTGTTCTATTTCGTCCTCTTCTTGACGCTCGCCGCATATGTCTTGTCATATAATGAATATGGAGACTTTCCTTAAACATACACATTAAAAAGAACAATGGTTATTTACACGCAAAAACATTTATACCAGTTCGCACACCTGAAAAGAGACTCGCAATTATACATTTATCATACTTATATCTTCACACATAACACAGTAAGAAAATTTCATCTAAAATTACGTTATTACAAGAATTAATCACACAGATGGCTCTGAGTAGGTAAAATATTTTAATTATACAGGTTATATTACATTTTCTTACCCATTTTGCTTCGATTTCGTTCCTTCTTTACGTTACCTTTCGCCTTCAAATCAGTTATTTCGCCTGTGGTGGTTATTCTGGATTCATTTCTCATGAATGGCAAAATTGTGGTCACCTCTATTCTGTAAAACAGTTTCATCTTTTACATATTTGAACTTACAACAGACACAAAAGATCCGAATCCTCCTGTAGTTTAAATGACAAATGTTTTGCTTCATCCTTATTACCTTAAACCAAGCTTTCCTTCGTTCCCATAATCAAAATTATTTAACCATCCTCTACCTTCAAGAGGGAAATTTCCTCAGTACAAATCATATAGGCTGCAGTGCATCCCGCACCAGCGAAAACAGTAGGCTGTATTGCTCACAGCATCAGCAAAACACAAAACACATAAACGTCGCTTTTCTGGGACAAGTATTAACGCAGAATAAGTTTTCCAGGCTTTGGCTCAACATCAATCAAGACTACAAAAAGGATCCATATTTCCGTTCCATCCTCCATTTGCTGAAAAAAAAAAACTGCTCGTATTTGACTATCACAATAATATTTCAGGGCCACGTAAATTACACAAACCACAATTCTTCTTTCACCTTGAAGGGAATCAATCTACTTACGAAATCCACAGACATCACTTTACGTACTCAGCTATAAAGAACAAAAAAGACATATATCACCAATATTAACAAATCATCGTATATTGGGAAGCCAATGGTTAAACAATCGTATTATCGCATCCGGTTTTCAAGATTCCAAACTTACTCATTCCTTTCTCAGAGTTCTCGTAACTTAAAATTTTCATACAGCACGCATACTATAGTAAGAGATCCTCATTTATACTGACAGATATAGAATAGTAATAGATAGATAGTAGCACTGAAAGCAGAAAATCGGAAACAAGGCTACTAACAGCTGGGGACCTGGGTTTGCCAGACCCATAATATCCACAGATCGGATATTCCCCTGAGTTTTTGCAATTTCAGCAACGATCTTGCTTCTCTCAGGAGCGACTCTTTTCAATTGACACAAAAAAAAGCATTTCACTTGTTCACAAGGAAACCTTTTATCTTTACGTTTGAATCAAACTAAATCCTAATTGCACAAGGAAAGAAAACAATTAAAACATCACTTCAATCAATCACATAGAAATATCTTTATCATTATTTTTACTAACATATTATTCAAAATTCATATGCCACAAATTTCAACTAATCAATTCATTCTCCTCTCTATAAATCCTATGTACTCATTTGCCATGTCGCTCATTTGTTCCGATTGGCGCCTTCTGGGCTGATCATTTGTCATTGCCGGTTTCGTTCATTCCCATTTGTTGGATTATGTCTGGGGTTGGCCGGCCGAATTTCGACATCATGTGGGGCTCCGCCTACAATTCTACTCCCACCGTGTTCATCGTAGTAACGATGCTGGTTGCCGTACCTGTTGCGCTCACGATCTTGTCCCCATCCTCTATCATTTCTGTTGCTCCATCTGTGTTCGCGACTGTTACCCCAGTTTCTATACGGCCTGTCCCGATTATTGTTTCGTTCGCGTCGCGACGACCAGTCACGCCGTTGATTAGTAATACGGCCACGACTGCGATTGCGCTGCTGAGCCCCGTAATAACTTTGTGCCTGATTAGGCGGGCATTCTGGTGTATTGTATTCCAACTCTTGGAGAAGCGTTTTAAACGTTTCCACGTCCTCTTTGCATCGTCCCGCAAGAATGACGTGCCGCAAGTGCATCGGCAATTTGGTGATGCATATCCTAATTAGTTCCGCAGGTCCGTATGGGTCGTATAAAAATTGATTTGCCTGCAGCATGTGGTCGAATAGGCGTGCAGGGCTGCCGAAACCAGACTGGTTCAAATTTGGCAGCATAATTATGCCATGTTTGACCCTATCTTGTGCCGCTTCCGACCAATAGGCGGAGAGAAAGGCTTGTCGAAACTCCCGAGTGGAGTTGCAGTGACGCGCTGCCGACCTCATACGACTCGCCGGTTCGCCTTCCAAATAGCCACACATATACTCTATTTTATGTGAACTTGCCCAGTCGGGAGGAAGACAGAACTCAAATTGCTCGAGCCATGCTCGTGGATGTATGCCTTTTTGAGAATTACGGAATATCTCAAATTTTCTTACCGTAAGGAAATGTTTGAAATCAAATCCCCGCATTTCCTCCTGGCGAGGCCCTTGAATGTTTCTATTTGTTTCATGTCTGCCCCTTAAATTACATTCTTCCCTGTCGTCACAATCTCCCTCGTGGCCGGAGTCCCTCTCTGCACTGTTCGTACGGCTATTTTTATTGCTATTGGCGAGTTCGGAATCACACGCCATGCGGTTTTCCAGATGCGCCACGCGTTCTTGTAAATCGCCTGTTACAGCTTTGTGTTGTCTGTTCACTTCAAACTGTCCCTTCTGGAATTTAAGAAGCGAACGCACTTCTTCGGTCTCTGCGGCCGCTACCTGTGTGATATTGTTCTCGCTTTCCGTCAGCTTCATTGTGCCTACAATGTCCGCTAATGCCGCGATCTTCTCATCTATTTGTCTCTTGTCCTCCGCCCCAGTCTGCTTCAATTGTTCGACCTGCAGTTCCAACGCGTGGATCGCTAAACTGTTGTCCGCTATTGTGTTGCTAACGGCCGTGGGACAATGCGTTTCAGCATCTTGGACCCTCGAGAGTACCTGCTGACGATCTCTTTGGCATTGTTCTCTCAGCTCTTGGAAATTCCTAAGTAGCCGTTCTTCGCTTTCTTTAGATTCCGCCTCGCCACACTGCTTGCTCTGTTCTAGGGCTTGCAGACGGTCATCGATTTGTTCAAATGTACGGCCTAATTCTTTCATAATATCGCTTTTTATTTCACTTGCCAGATTGTTTATTCTTTGTGAGATATCATCGGACACTCTCTGCATCGACTTGTCGACTTTATTTGTCTGCTGGATTAGTTTTTCGTCTATTTGTTCGCCTAGCTCTCGGATCGATTTCTCAGATTTTTGCGTCATTTGTTCGCCTAGCTCGCGGATCGATTTCTCAGATTTTTGCGTCATTTGTTCGCCTAGCTCGCGGATCGATTTCTCAGATTTTTGCGTCATTTGTTCGCCTAGCTCGCGGATCGATTTTTCGGATGATTCTTTTTGTTCTCGGAACAATTCTTTATTTTGTTGCAATAAGGCTTTCATGAATTCCGCCAAATCAATTTGGTTAGTTGGAGGCGAATTAATTTCTGGCTCTGATGTGAGCCCGTTCGTGCTGTTTTGCATTTCGTCTGAAGTATTCCCCATTGCATTTTCGGAACCGCCCGACGCGTTAATATTGGAAATCAAATTATCCCCTTGGTCCATGTTGCTTAAGTTGTCGGACCGCTTACTTTTAGCTTGGTTACGTGTCAGCATTAGTGCAATTTACACCCAGTACGTAACACACTAATCACAATAAATGTGTCCCCCAAAAATTACGACAGTCACAAGAAAGATACCCAACCTAGTACGCACTTTTTCACACGCAAAACAAATTTTTCTCTTTGATCGAAACAGTGCAATGTACAAGCGAGAACAAAAAAACACACACACATATAAAACACACAAATATAGAAAACAAAACAACAAGCCAAACAACACAACGCCGCTCAACAACGCCGTGAATCTTTTGAACGTCTGCTCGGAAACAACGCAAAAGTTGTTTGAGCGCTGTAGGGGAAAAAAATTAAGATTATAACACGCTCGCAATCTAACGTCTCAGAGATTCCAGAGTCTAGCGGAATCACAGAACAGGGTCGCCATGTGAAAGATTGTCTAACTCTAATTTGCTTTGCTGAATAGCGTAAGATTGTGACTTGAATTTGGTATGCTGAAATCGAGTGCTAATTAGACCATGAAAGCGGTTTAAAACTGTGAGCTGTCTTGGGAGGTTAACCGAGCGTTTACTGGGCCACTGTTTCAGCAGGTAACTAGTCTAGGTATACCACATTACCAATCAGACTAACATTGATTATAATCTTTTACAGTCATACAACAACCGGTAATATATCTATATATAAAAAGGAGAATTTAAATAAAAAGAAAGAATTCAGTTTATATTTGCAAATTTATTTTTAAAGATTGTTCATTGAAATTTCAGCATATTATACGTGAGTTATAACCGAGCTGGTGCCTTATTTACGATTGTGAGACTGTGAGATTGGAATATTACGGAACACATAAAATATGGAGTCAAGATTGGGAGACTGGATACAACACTGCATTCATAAAACAACACACAAAGAACATTGAAACGCATGCAAGAGAAAGTTAATCACTACAAACAGATTCAAATTTTTTACCCAAAGAATTTCCGTTCGAAGCACAATCCTGTCCGTCATGTAATTACCACACACTGGTATACTAAATTCACATTAAATCTTTGTGAAATCTTCCCAAGAAGAATAGCTGATGGCTACTTTGGTGATTACACCACATGCTCCACGTGGTCAACTTGGTTTACAGAAAGCGTATAACTCCACAATAATTTAGATAATAAAAATAAATTAGATCAAAAAGCAAATTACAAAACAAAAACCTCGAACTGGTTACTAACGTCTTACTATTAACCTGATGGGTCAAACAGTTATATAAGCACGTGGTACTGGTCTCACAAAGTACACGCCACGTGGGTTGAACATAAAGAAAAGCTGGTATATTCAAAATCTTTTCAAGACGATACGTTATAATCACACAAGCATTTGCATTTAAGATTGATCTTACTTAGAGTTACTGACCAACACGTGGTTCGACTTTACTCACAAAGTAGTAACAAAGCAACTACCGCCAAATAATCTGAACTGGACACGAGAATCACACTCCGCTGCAATTAAAGATAACCTTAGCTATTTTAAAGCTAACCCGAAATAAAATGATTAAATTCTCAGTTAACCTGAACTTAACAAATCCATTGTCCTATGGACTTAACAGACACGCGCTTGGCCGGAGATCTTACCACTTCAGACGCTCGCACCGCCAGACTGCAACTGCTGGACTGCCCTGCGCTACCACTGGACTCCAACTGCTTACTCTCCAGCTGCCAGACTCCTACTGCTGGACTCCAACTGCTTACTGCTCGGCTGCAACTCTCCAACTTCCAGACTCCCACTGAACTACCCAGCGTGCTCCCGAGAGTCGCTCACAAAGACCAACGGAAGGCGCCAGAGGGGCAGCTTCCTATACCAACATGACAGGGGACGGACCGGACCATACTAAGAATGGAAACCTCTCTGCTTTTAGGAACCGTAGCTACCTGTTTCAACGTTGGTCCTACTGTTCTCTAGCAGACAGCCTTGTCTGCTACCCTCAAGCATGCAGCTACAAACACATTTGATCATTCATCCTCTCACACAGAAGGGAAGGGGGATGACAGTATCTTATCATACACAGTATATAAAAGAAAGCGGATGTAGGTTCCGTATGAGACTGTGTGACATGAATTACATATAAGAATTACATATAAACTGTGCTTTAAAGTGTAGTAGTGTGAGAGATCGTTCTTGTTTACGTGTAAAAGTAACACGTTCCACTACTCAGTCTCCTCCCAGATAGTCAGAAACGCCACAGTAAATTTAGAAGAGGAATTTATTTCTTAAAAGACAACAATTTTGAGAAATTAAACATGAAAGGAATCCAACAGAGACCTTTCAAAAGCTGTACCACAGATAATCACATGGGCTGAATCAGTGCACTGTTTATCCACAGCTGTTGGTCCAGACTACTTTGAAATCGTTTTAAAAACTGTCCTGAAATATATGAATCTCAGATAAAATGGTAATTCATGATCTATGAAACTGAAAGCGTAACGTTAAACGAACGATAAGGTGCGCACAGAATGCATATTGCAACACTCGCAAAGATATAAGTAAATAATAGATAACCAAAGAAAAAAATTGGACATCTAATAAATTAAAGAGAGCGGTGAACAACCTAAGAAACAGCAGTCAGTCTGTGTATGGAACTATTGATAGTAGTCGAAGGATTTTCTCTTTCGTCTAACTCATTTCATAAGACTGCTAGGCGAATATTCTACGAGTCTACGTGTACTACAACATCAATTTGCTATTGCCTCATTTTCACAAATCACAGTTTCATTACCTTTTTTTTAACTGCGAACAATAAAGATACGAGTACATTTATACTTGGGATTAGAACGCTAGAGCTCTTTGATACAAGCTCACGTCAAACAATTCTGTATCCGTTTCTTCACCAAAAGCGTCATTCTTCCGAAATCAATATATCAAGCACTGGGCTTGAAGTGGGATTTGTCGTATCCACAATTACAGAGCCAATTCTCATCATCAAAGTTTGGCCGTAAATACAATTTCTGCGCTCAGAATGTTGTAAGCGACCCATACCTACTAGCTGTGTGCTTGAGGAGACGTCGAACCTAGGTACTATTATGGCGCAATAATAGTTCATTGTGTCAAAATCGCCTAATTACTACAAATGTTAACATTACTGGTTTCACAAAATTATTTCAATCTTCAGATAATATAATTCATAAACAGGTTTATCCTGATGTATAAACTCTAGTTATATGGGTAATGAATATCAAGAAAATGGTGTGGTTCGTGATGTTCAATATCATTTAACTAGAGTTTATGACGAAGATGTTTGTGGGTTAATTATCACATCTGAAGGTGGGAAATATTCGTTGGAACCGGTAATATCGGTGTAATTAGGCGATCTAGACATCATAAATTATTATATGAACATTTATAATGTCTCAGGTTTCCGTTTGAGAATATGTCAATTCTTAAAAACAACTACGGCGACAGGTGCAGGTTTGTGCTCGTTAGCTCTGTTGTGCGCTCACAGTCTGCACGGTGTTACGCTTTGTCTTTCAGGAGTTCCACTACTCTTTCAGTACAAAACAATTGCAGCGGCACTATGAGACGCAATGACCTACGATGGACATATCGAAAAGAAGCGCGATAAAAACAGGTTGACATGAGGCAAGGTAATCGGCATTTGTCAGGGACCTCGTGCAGCAGAGAAAGCCGATTTTTCTCCTGTAATTTACGGAGCTCGCTGTGAATGGAACCACATGGGAGAACCAAAGAGAAGAAGGAAGGCACCTACGTTTTCGCAGAATCGCTTTTGTGAAGCCTGTCCTGACCTTCACACTTTCACCTTCAGCGTCTCCTTGTTTTGCTAAGAGGACACAGCATAGCTACTTGCGTCAAGAAGTAAAGACGAATCTTGTTTCAGCTGATACGAAACCAATACTTTGAGGATATAAGATTGTTATTAATTAGGAATACCACACCCACCGATGAAACGGTCTGCGCAATTTTGTGTAATGGACTTCCACTTTTTAATTAAATTCCAGCTATGATCGATGTGGTTTCAGGAGGAACCAGTAACCGTCCGCCTCCGTTCTTTAAAGACTCAGACTCCCATGTACGAAACTGCTTCAAACGTCTGATTACAAATGAGTTAATTGTTAAATATTCGAAGATTAAGCATGCAAAATCTTTATGTTGAAGATGCAAAACCTCGGTCATGTTGGTTTTACTGGTTCTAGTTTCGTATTATTCACACGTAGACTAATAAGAAGTAACCAAAACCAGGTGATACCCCTGTCATTTGTCTATGGAAGACCTTTTTGGAAAACAGTGCATAGTCTCAAACCGTTTATTTTAGGCTTGATCGTAGCAAACTTTTTCCACATGAGCAACGAACATTCAGTACTTGTCACTGGTTTAATATCCGATGCTGCTCGCCAGGAATTCCTCTCCTGTGTCAAACTCTTCATCTCACAGTAGCACTTGCGCCATTGATATTCAATTGTTTTTGGATGTATTCCACGTATTTCAGTCTCTCAGTCTTCCTGTACAGTTTTTCCCTTCTACAAAAAAAATGGCTCTGAGCACTATGGGACTTAACTTCTGAGGTCATCAGTCCCCTAGAACTTAGAACTACTTAAACCTAACTAACCTAAGAACATCACACACATCTATGCCCGATGCAGGATTCGAACCTGCGACCGAAGTGGTTGCGCGGTTCCAGACTGTAGCGCCTAGAACCGCTCGGCCACTCCGGCCGGCTTACCTTCTACAGCTACCTCTATCATTCCCTGATATCTCACCCCATGTCCCACCATCCTGTCGCTTCTTCTTGTCAGTGTTTTCCATACGTACCTTTCCTCCCCGATCCTCGAAGAACCTCCTAATTCCATACCTCATCAGTCCACCTAATTTTTGACGTTCTTCTTTATCAGCAAATCTTAAAGGCTTCGATTCTATTTTGTTCCTATTTCCCCACAGTCGATGTACTAACTACCACACAATGCTACGTTCCAAACGTACATACTCAGAAATTTCTTCCTCAAATTAATGTCTGATACTAGCAGATTTCTTTTGGCCAAGAATTCCACCTTCGTCTGTGCTAGTCTGCTTTTTAAGTTCTCCTTGCTTCGTCCGTCATGGATTATTTTGCTTCCAAGGTAGCAGAATTCCTTAACTTCGTCTGCTTCCTACCCACCAGTTTTCATGCCACGCTTTTCACTATTTTAATTTCTGCTACCTTTACTTTCGTCTTTCTTCAGCTTACTCTCAATCAGTATTCTGTACCCATTAGACTGTCAATTCCATTCAACACATCTTGTAATTCTCTTTTATCTCAACTGAAGATAGCAATGTCAGCAGCGAATTTTATCATTGATACCCTTTCACCCTCAGTTTTAATTACACTGTCGTTGAGTATAGTCTGGGTCACTTGCGCTCCATTTCAAGGAAAAACTAGTTTTCCACGAATGTCAGTGTTCATGACGTCGTATCTTCTGAACTATAGGTCGCACGATGATATATTTTTGCAGGTCCTTTCAGTGGTATATGTGGATACTGTATGCAGCAATCAGTTGCGAATAGAGTCTTCAGTAAAGAACTAATCAATTAAAACGAAACGCCTGCTGCTAAAGTTCTATTGCATGAACAGCGAAAATGTAGTAAGCGATACTTGTTTTTGCTGTTAATAACTTGTGGAGGGCGTCAGCGAGAAAAAGTTTCGAAAAGGCTTGAAATTACACTCCTCGAAATTGAAATAAGAACACCGTGAATTCATTGTCCCAGGAAGGGGAAACTTTATTGACACATTCCTGGGGTCAGATACATCACATGATCACACTGACAGAACCACAGGCACATAGACACAGGCAACAGAGCATGCACAATGTCGGCACTAGTACAGTGTATATCCACCTTTCGCAGCAATGCAGGCTGCTATTCTCCCATGGAGACGATCGTAGAGATGCTGGATGTAGTCCTGTGGAACGGCTTGCCATGCCATTTCCACCTGGCGCCTCAGTTGGACCAGCGTTCGTGCTGGACGTGCAGACCGCGTGAGACGACGCTTCATCCAGTCCCAAACATGCTCAATGGGGGACAGATCCGGAGATCTTGCTGGCCAGGGTAGTTGACTTACACCTTCTAGAGCACGTTGGGTGGCACGGGATGCATGCGGACGTGCATTGTCCTGTTGGAACAGCAAGTTCCCTTGCCGGTCTAGGAATGGTAGAACGATGGGTTCGATGACGGTTTGGATGTACCGTGCACTATTCAGTGTCCCCTCGACGATCACCAGTGGTGTACGGCCAGTGTAGGAGATCGCTCCCCACACCATGATGCCGGGTGTTGGCCCTGTGTGCCTCGGTCGTATGCAGTCCTGATTGTGGCGCTCACCTGCACGGCGCCAAACACGCATACGACCATCATTGGCACCAAGGCAGAAGCGACTCTCATCGCTGAAGACGACACGTCTCCATTCGTCCCTCCATTCACGCCTGTCGCGACACCACTGGAGGCGGGCTGCACGATGTTGGGGCGTGAGCGGAAGACGGCCTAACGGTGTGCGGGACCGTAGCCCAGCTTCATGGAGACGGTTGCGAATGGTCCTCGCCGATACCCCAGGAGCAACAGTGTCCCTAATTTGCTGGGAAGTGGCGGTGCGGTCCCCTACGGCACTGCGTAGGATCCTACGGTCTTGGCGTGCATCCGTGCGTCGCTGCGGTCCGGTCCCAGGTCGACGGGCACGTGCACCTTCCGCCGACCACTGGCGACAACATCGATGTACTGTGGAGACCTCACGCCCCACGTGTTGAGCAATTCGGCGGTACGTCCACCCGGCCTCCCGCATGCCCACTATACGCCCTCGCTCAAAGTCCGTCAACTGCACATACGGTTCACGTCCACGCTGTCGCGGCATGCTACCAGTGTTAAAGACTGCGATGGAGCTCCGTATGCCACGGCAAACGGGCTGACACTGACGGCGGCGGTGCACAAATGCTGCGCAGCTAGCGCCATTCGACGGCCAACACCGCGGTTCCTGGTGTGTCCGCTGTGCCTTGCGTGTGATCATTGCTTGTACAGCCCTCTCGCAGTGTCCGGAGCAAGTATGGTGGGTCTGACACACCGGTGTCAATGTGTTCTTTTTTCCATTTCCAGGAGTGTATTTGTGAAGGTTGTAGGAAGTCACTAAGCGCTCTCATTATGAAATACTGTATGAATATAGTCTGGTTATATTGCGTTCAGTGAGTCAACACTCTCTCGAGACATACACTGAGGTGACAAAAGTTAGGGGATAGCGATATGCACATAGACAGGTGGTGGCGACAGTATCCGCACGACGAGAATTAACATACTTTGAACGCGGAATGGTAGGTGGAGCTAGACGCCTGTGACATTCCATTTCGGAAATTGTTAGGAAATCCAGTATTCCGAGATCCAGATTGTCAAGAGTGCGCCGAGAATATCAAATTTCAGGCATTAGCCCTAACCCCACTACGGACGACAGAGTGGTCGACGGCCTCCGCTACGGCGTTTGCGTAGATTTGTCAGTGCTAACAGAGACGTAACACTGCGTGAAGTAACCGCACATTGGTGGGACGTACGACGAACGTATCCGTTAGGACAGCGCAACGAAATCTGTCGTCTTTGGGCTGTGGTACCAAACGAACGAGGCGAGTGCCTTTGCTAACAGCACGACATCGCCTGCAGCGCCTCTCCTGGGCTCGTGACCATAACAGTTGAACTAAGTCGACTGGAAAACCGTAGCCTGGTCAGATGACTCCCGATCTCAGTTGGTATGAGCCGATGCTAGTATCTGAGTTAGGTGCAGACCCCGCAGACCTACAGACTCACTCTGGTCCAGCTGAACCGATCACTGACTGGAAATGGTAGTGTTCAGGCTACTTGGAGACCATTTGCAGCCATTCATAGACTTCACGTTACCAAACAACGGTGGAATTTTTGCGGATGACAATGCGCCATGTAACTGGGCCACAATTGTTCGCTACTGGTTTGAAGAACATTCTGGACAATTCAAGCGAATGATTCGGCTACCCATCGAAAATTTATGGGACACAATCGAGAGATTTGCTCGTGCACAAAATTCTGCACCGGCAACACTTTCGCAATTACGGACGACTGTAGAGGCAGTGCGGCTCAATATTTTTGCAGGGACTTCTAACGACATGCTGCACTATGCCGGGGAGAAGCAAGCCCGACTCGATATTAGAAGGTAGCCCATGACTTTTGTCATCTCAGTATCCACACTGTTTATAACTTCAATACATGACTTATAGCGTTTAAACCGTTAACGTAAGATTATACTCTTAACGAGTGGATTATGACAGTCTTGTAATTTTTTAAAATGCAGTCTGTAATTATATGAAATATTGGAAATCAAATTTTCGTTGGTTTTGGAAGGCGTTAGATAGGCAGCCTGTAACTGGAAACTGGTGACCGTTTTAGCCTTTATGTATTAGACACTGGACGATGTAGTCAGGTGATCGTCAGCAGGGCATTCGTCGCCGGTCACCGCTGTCCGCCAGGTGCGTGCAGCTGCTTCTTTGGGAGCCGTCCTCTCTGAAGGCGACCTTGGCGCCGACCGTGAGCAAGGCGCCGTACAGAACTGCACTCCGCTCCACTCCGTTTTCATTATCTACTCCGCCTCTCCGCCCGGTACCATTTCATTCAGCAGTGCTACCAAGGAGGTTCGAATAAAGGGAGATGGCGTTAACGATTCTGAGAAGAGGCGTTGTTTGAAGCCAGGATGTAGGGCAGTCCGTCATCCTGTTGAGACCAAAACAAGTGCTTCTCCCCTGCATTCGTATGTGACATTTACCGTTTCTACTGCCAAATGAATTCACAGTCTATCAGAGTGTGTACGTAGATACGACATACTTTCGTGGAGGAATACACATGATCAGACGGCAGAGAATTTAATTTTTTGATGCGAAAATTCATTTGTTAGGTATTGACTACATTGCGGCAAAACAGCCGATCGTTTTAATTTAAATCGAACTATCAACTGTAACAGTTAACAATACGAAAGGCCCATGATCTTTTCGATCATTTCTTTACCAAAATGTACGATTTTCTGAAAGTAAGTTCTGAAATGGGGCTTTTTAGTCTTAGGAACGCAACGACATTGTATGAAAATTATTGACTGAGCTTAGGTGCCATTAAGCATTGCCATTAAAACCAAACGCTTACCATGAATGCCAGTTAAAGCTAATTTTGTCTTTCCTAAACATTTTCCCCCTTATAAGAATATTTTCGTCGTTCTAAAAGCAATCAATTTCGTTTGACAATATTTCACGGTCGGGATATGTATTTATAATGATTTTAACTTATTATTACAATCGATAATGGACATATATTCAGTTTAAAAGTCTGTAAAACGGAATTTAATAACAAATCGGTTATGCATTTACGTGATTTTATATGCAAGAAACAATACTCCAGTGCTTGGGGAAATTAAATTTTTATTTCACTTTCATAAACAAAATAAACTTGCAGCTTCTTAACCAGTGTACTTTATCACAAATCTAGTTCATTATCTTTAGAAGATAATGAGATTACTGTATTTGTTTTCACTTTTGTTTTGTGAGAAAAATTCTTTTAGTACTCTCACTGCTGTAATAACAAGTGATCATCAAGTGACCATTGATGTTTCATGTGGACTCGCAACACTTGCTCATAATTTCAGCAATCACTAAATAAATGGAATTCTGTGGATATATACATTGCATCACTTATGAAACCAGATGCGCCACTTTGCTACCACTTATTATTCCAGTATGTGCCAAATAATTATCAAATATAACAGTGAAATTGTTATATGGCCTTATAGAATGAAAAGTTAAGCGCTGAGGCAAAGGCCTAAAAGCTCGGCCTCAGTCTGAAGGCCGATGAAACCTGTTTTCTTGGCAGACTGACATGACAACTCTTCATTTACACTGGATACACTGTTATGACAACGCTTCACAGTTTAGACAAGAAGAGAACAGAGGCTTTTGAAATGTGATTCAGCAGAAGAGTGCTGAAAATTATACGGGTGGATCACGTAAGTAACTGAGAGGTACTGAACAGTACTGGGGCGAGACGAAATGTGTAGCACAATTTGACTAAAAGAAGGGATCGATTGATAGGACACATATGAGACGTTAAAGGATCACCAGTTTAGTGCTGGAGAGAAGTGTGGGGGTGAAAATCGCACAGGGAACCAAGAGATAAACACAGTAAGCAAATTCAGAAGGATGTAGACTGCAGCAGTAATTTGGAGATGGAAAGGCTTGCACAGGATGAGCAGCATGGAGAGGTGCAACAAAGCAGTCTTCGTACTGAAGACTAACAACAACACATCACTGTTAAGCACTGAAATACTCTTCACATTTGTATTTCTCACAGAAGGAGGCGCTTATCACATGATTCAAATGACCATTTCACTTCTTGAGGCGGCAGCCTGGTTGCTGAAGAAGGGTGATTTGTTTCTGTTTCGCATGTTTACTCGACACACCAGCGTACACCTTTTTATTGATACAAACGACAGTTTCATGTGGTGGTGTATCTTCCAGGAAAATGTCTTTTGGCAACAACAGAAAACTAATAGATGCATAAAATGAGCTTTATATGACAAATTTTTTGATTTACATAAATTATTATTACTTTTTGGAGCAGCAGTTCCCAAAATAAAGGAAATTCTACCAACGTAACATTTAGCACAGAGCAGAATAATGGTGTATGCACAAAAAAGAATTAATATGACGAAAGTTTCAAAAGAATAATTTATTGCCTACTTACACACGTTCACTCACTGGATTATCTCAGATATAAACACTTAACTAAATTACACAACGCATACACAGCTGCTGTGACACCAGCTGCCTACAGCAAAGGAAAACAAGTTCAATATAAAATTCTGTCAAAGAAATGGGTGTCGTTACTGAAACATTACAATCATTTATGACAAATCTAGTCCCAGTTACATTCTGCACGTATGAGAGAAACGATGAAAAGGTGCTAGGCTCTGCTGTGGATACGCGACTTTGAAATTCGATCAAATTGAGCTTCGTGGGAACGTTTTAGACGTACTGTGCTGCACATGACTGATGTTCTATATTTCATCTCAAAGCCTTTACCACAAGCTTTTCCTTGCACTGTCGTTTGTGAATCTACCTATTGTAAACTTAAAACATAGTGAGTGAAAACGTCGAAAGGAATAATTCATATTTAAAGTAACGGTATTATTTTAGCTAATGCATTCAGCTGCAGAATTCAGAAGCAGACTTTCCACTTCCGTTTTTGCGTCTGTATGTCACACGAGTAACCATTTTCACACAAATTAACTTTGGTATTCCGACGAATATCATTATAATAACACATACGAAACTCACAATATTTTTTTGTCAAACACATGTTAGAGTGCATAAGTCGCTGGCTTCACTCTTATGGCGTTAGGACATCTCCACAGATAGAGAGCCACCATAAAGATCCCACATGCATTAAAATGTATATGCTTCCATCAGTGCCCGCTCATGTTGATAACTTCCTGTCATCTCACGAAAGTGATGTCTAGAGTGTAATAACAACTTTAAAGAGTAGCCTTGAATATGAAAATAAGTGAGAGAGTGACTTGTCCTCTCTCAGAACAAAGAACCGATCTGCCCATCTGTGAGCCATTCAGCTTGGGAATATGGCACGTATTCCACCATTCCAGGATAGTACTGCTGGGAACACCTCGTGGGCTGTTCTCCATGTCATTGTTTGGTCTTCTGCCTACACACCATCATGACAAATGTCAAAAGGGCCATGCAGATTTCTGGGGCCATGCCTAAGTACAGCTGCACTCAATGAAAATGCTGAGGGTCCGACAGATGTCCACAGCTAAGCCAGGCTGCACAGATACGCCGCTGTCACACTCTGCTAGGGTAGTACCGCGGCACTGACCTCAGACAGTGCCAGCAGCAGATAGCAGCCGTATCTGCATATCAGGATCTATCATTAGGTAATGCAGGGAGTAAACAATTTTGGTTTTCCTGCTTACTTTTTTATTTTATTTTGGGGCTATGTTGTGTTGGAAGGTTCTGCAAAGAAACCTGAAAGAGACTTTATTTAGAGCAGCAAAACGTCCAGACCTATCACAGTTGCTGGGTAACTGTAGGGCAGTGTAGTTATGGCCAAATAGGTGACAGTATTATAATTTATCAGGCCACAAATGATCATGTACTGAGGCAGTGCCAGTACCGTTTGAAACTTGTAGAACGCTGGGCCATGATACCTGTAATGGTTTTCGCTTATTGATATTGTGTCAGTATACTACATTCCCACTTATTCTGCACTATATAATTAAAAATGGAAGTTGCATAACCACCAAAAAACGCGCGGAGCAACGTTAAATGAAGCTACTGAAGTCAGGTATCCTGTTTACTCCAGGGTAAAGTAAAAAAAAAAAAAAAAAAAAAAAACAGGTTAATGAAAAGTTGCAGAAACAACTGGGAGCATTGCAAGTCACGAGTGCTCTCATACAGTCCCAGGGAGGGGAAAACAAGATCTTAGTGAACGTATCTGTCCTATCCATTGATCTTCCGGCAGCTAATCTCATTATGCCTTTTTGTGGGAAAGCATCTAAGGCTGTATCAGCTTTTCTGGGTGACTTGAGAGAGGCAGATCAATCAGGGCATTGGTCTGATCCGACATGTCTGTCTATGGCTAAATTCTGGATAATGGATGATGCTATATCGTACTTCACATGCTACGAACCCTTTAGTAAAACACAGACATTTGACCAGCTGGCTAAAGGGCTGTTGTAAGCAAAGTAGTGTCAGAGTTTTCAGGGAAAAGCTCGTGGGATTAACACAGAGGTACAATGAGTCAGTAGAAGCATTCTCTGAGAGATTCGTGCCATGAACTAGCAGTCTTATGAGTTGACATACAATGCAGAGATGGATAGAATCCTCTCGCAGGAAGCAGAGACTAGAGCCTTGGACGTTTTCGTAAGGCATAGTTCAGCGGATATGTCGCGATTGGTGAGGATGGAAATCACTAGTGATTTGTCCTCAGCTATCAGGATAGCCACGCAATTCGAAGAGATAGGTACTACGACTCAGAAACGGAATGACAATGGTTCTACTCCTCTGACATCATATGTTACAGATGTGGATAATGGAGCCACGTGAAGAATCGAAGTGTACTTTGAAAGTGAATTGTGGCATAAGGCGTGACTGAAAAAATAGAAAGCAGGATAAGGGCAATTAAAGGAACCATTCATTAAAACTGAATGGGGATGCTTTAACTAGCACAATTGATTCCCAGTAAAGAAGTATACTGCAAGGACTTATGCAGAGACAGACTGTTTCTTTCTTGGTACAGCGAATAATAAAGAAAATAAATTCTTGGTAGACATGGATGCACGTGTGACAGTTGGTGGCCTGGACGTCTTAGGTAGGAAGAGATTTCAGTCTCCAGAGTACAGGTTACATGGAGTGGGTAGCAAAGAAGTGGAATCATTGGGGACGACACTGCTCAGCTATACCATTGTGGCTGAAAGGTTTAAGAAGCACATGGGGATATTCCCATATGTTGGTGAGAAAATGTGTCCAATTCTCAGACTCGATTTGCTGTATAAACATCACACTATAATTGATCTTTTACAGTGTGCGATCGAACTTGGTGGAGCTTTGCTTCCACAAGGGGACAGAGCTGCTAGTTGAACAATGTCACAAGGTGCACTTGTTATGATGGTCAGCTCAAATGTTTACACATACACTGACGGTTAATTTATGGGACAATGCACCGGCAGGTACAGGAAAATTCGTCTGTGTTAGAGTAGGTATGGACTTAGCAAGGTAATCGTTGTGCACAGTAGAATCATTGACCTGCAATGAAGAATTGGATAAGTCACACTGTATAGCGCAAAGGAGTGTAGTAAGCACTACAGAATACATGAACAATTTGTGGTTCCTCTGAGTTTGAAAAATTTTGGCATGGACAAGATTAGCCTGCCGAAGGGCCGAATGATTGCCAGTTTGAGTGTCTCAGAGAAAGACATTATCGATAGGTTGGGTGACAACCACAGCCACAAGCCCGTATTACCATTTCTGCAATAAGCAATGAAGCTACACACATGCAAGGAAAAGGAAGAAAAGACATGGAAGCGTAATCGCTTCGGTTCACAGATTTGTTCAATCCACCGGGTCCATTACCAGCAATACCTATAACACAGCATGGGATACCAACAGGAAGCAACACTCAGAAGTATAAGAAGCCACACTGGGTCCCAAAGCATTTATATTGATGAAGGAATTTACTGACCAGCAGCTGGCTGATGGAATCATAAAGGATAGTGACAGCCCCTGGACTGCGAACATTGTTATTGCAGCCAAAAAGTCGTCAGATGGTATCAGGAAATACAGGTCATGTTGCACTTATCACTACCTAAACTGACGCGTATCCCATCCCAAACATTACGGGAACATTGGATAAGATGGGTCTTCTTGATCATGGATTCGAAGAGTGGCTACCACCAGCTTAAAATAGTTCCAGGAGACCGACTGGAGACAGGTTTTTCCACGCCATAGGGACATTACCAGTACTGTAGGATGATGTTTGGACTCAAAAATGCAATACCTATATTTCAGACTCTTGGGTAGAGTGTTTCAGGGACTCGAACCTAAAATATGCATGGTTATCTTGATGACATAATTACATTTTCAAAAGAATATGAAAGAACACATGAAATGGTTGGAAGACTTTTAAATGACTACATGCAGCATGTCTAATACCCTGTGCCACGAAACTTCCTGGCAGATCAAAATTTGGCGCCGGACCGAGACTCGAACTCGGGACCTTTGCCTTTCGCGGGAAAGTGCTCTACCATCTGAGCTACCCAAGCACGACTCACGACGCTGATATGAAACTTGCTGGCAGTCGTGCTTGGGTAGTTCAGATGGTAGAGCACTTGCCCGCGAAATGCAAAGGTCCCGAGTTCGAGTCTCGGTCTGGCACACAGTTTTGATCTGCCAGGAAGTTTCATATCAGCGCACACTCCGCTGCAGAGCGAAAATTTCATTCTGGAAACATCCCCCAGGCTGTGGCTAAGCCATGTCTCCGCAATATCCTTTCTGTCCGGAGTGCTAGTTCTGCAAGGTCTGCAGGAGAGCTTCTGTTAAGTTTGGAAGGTAGGAGACGAGATACTGGTGGAATTAAAGCTGTGAGGACGGGTCTTTAGTCGTGCTTGGGTAGCTCAGATGATAGAGCACTTGCCCGCGAAAGGTAAAGGTCCCGAGTTCAAGTCTCGGTCCGGCACACAGTTTTGATCTGCCAGGAAGTTTCATATCAGCGCATACTCCGCTGCTTCGTTAAAATTTCATTCTGGAAACACCCTGTGCCATTTTGCTCAAACAGAAGTAAACTATCAGGGGCATGTAATTAGTCAGGAAGAAGAGAAACCCGATCAATGGCTAAACTTACTGGTTCATCATTTTTATCAATGTCGACTACGAAGCAGTGACAGTCGTTTTTAGGCCTCTTTAATTATTATAGGGAGTTTGCGAGGGATTTTGCACACACTGCCAAGCCCTTGAATCATCTATTAAGAAAAGGAGTGAAATTTGAATGGTCAGCAGAGCATCAAGCTCCATATGAGAAATTAAAACATGGTTTGGTATT